>NC_134181.1:11387160-12677160 GCF_964188355.1 Buteo buteo | reverse complement strand
GCTTCTGTGACTGAAGACAGGAGAAACCATGGCCTCTTGGCTTCACAAGGTACAATGAATTAGCTAGTTAAAACTTCACTTTTTTAGTACACCGGGAATTCTTCAAAGGGAATGGTATTACATTTTTATTGAATGTTAGTGGATTCTAATTGCAGTGTTTTATAGGAAGGCCTAGAAAGCCAGTGGCATATGAAGTACTATAAAACTAGGAAATGTACCACTAACTCAATAATACAAAGTTTCTCATTTATTCCAATTTTCAGGTACTAGCAGAGCAACATGAATGTTGCAACAATATTTTGAAGACACAAGAGAAACAAACTAAATAATTTAAAGCAAGCTATATCAACAGTAACTTCTTTCTTTGTACTCTTTTATAATCCCTTTTAAGATTAGTATTCAAAAGATAACTATTATCAATGGACAAATTGCACAAGATACAGTAAGCATACAGAGTCCGCAAAAGGAAAATGCCTGTTTCCCAATAACTATTCCTGCAATGAATGAAGCAGCACAAATCTTTTCACTTTCCATAACTCATTTGCATGAATTTACTTTTTTTGCCTTAAGAGGTTGTTGTAATGTGTGTTAAAACACACAGTGCAATTTTAACTCCGTAATATCACAAAAGAAATATTGTGTTAGTATAAAGTGTAAAAATATGAATGCTGTTAAATTCTTCGAACAGAAACAACAGTGCAGCACTGCTCAAAAGCACCACCCAAAGGTAGAAGTGATGAAAAGACATTTACAGAATTGTCATCTTTTTCTTTTTTTTTTTTTGTTAATTTCAGCAAAACCTGAATGTAAAAAATGACAGTGCAGTGAAACTTGACAGAGGCTTTTGATTGAAGTCACTGATTTCCACAGGTGCACCTGTAGGAAATTGATGATAATGCTGTCTAAACCATTAATTATGATTTGGAACTTTACTCGAATGAACACTAGACTTATAAATTTGCTAGACATGTGTTGTAGATAATATGACAAAGTACTGTTTTCAACTGAAAATTCCTTTGACCTAATTTTATAAAAATCATGCAAAACTGGGGAGGAGAATTTATTTCTAAAGCCTCCTGAAATAGCTGAAGTTGTATTTTGGGAACAGTATGCAATTAAATGAAATATATTCATTGGAAAAATTCAGCTATCAATTGCATTCATAAATTTTCTTTATTAGAATCATACAGGTAAAAGATAAGACTTTTTCATATTACAAACAATCAGTTGCTTCTCAGACAAAAAGCATTTATCTTTCTGCTAATCATACTCACAATATTTCTAAGGCTGAAATAAGCAACAACTTAGCATTAAAAACATACATAAGCATAAACTTTTAGTATAAACCATGTGATGCTAATCATGAACTGCTAACTGGTAATATATTTTGATGGAATAAACATTTTAACAGCCTATTAGCCAGATACTTTAAATGAGAGGAATTTGATACATTCTTGTTCAAAATAGTGCATTATGCTAACATAAAGCAAATTAATGTATTATTCCCTTAACTTTTGCAAAAAGACTCTAGATATGAGAAAATATATCATTGCCATATATATTCCCGATTTAAGTAGGTTAATTTGCTGGGGGATGATTTTGCCCTTTTTACTGACATTCATTGCTCACAAAGAAAAGTTGAGAAATTGTGAAGCAAGAAATACATTGAAACACCAACTCACTGGAACACAGATCAAATACTAGAAATATTAGGAAAAGATAGCAATTGGCACAGAATACAGATCTCTCACCTGCAGTCACAGTTACATAAATACCTTCAATATGAACATTTTCCTTACTAGAGTTGCCTTTGTCTGCATAAGTGATTAGAACCAGAAACATGCAGAATGGTTATTTATTAATGCAGAAAGGATGCAGTATAGAGTTTTCTCTGTCTGCTTCTGTTGCAAGAGGACAAAATAAGCTAATCTACAAAACTCCCTCATCAAATAAACAAGACTTGTGGTAATTCTGTTCTCGTAAGCATGCCTACACAGTGATTTTACCACCAACTGTATAATTCCTTCTTGCTTCTTATTTCTCCTTGTTATTAGGATAGACACAACACTGAATATCAAAATTGGGTTTTCATAAATATATTGTAACATAAAGTCACATTTCAGCCTGGAAAATGCACTGAGTTATGTTAAACCCACAAAGATTCTCCAGCATATTCCCTTTTCCTTTAAACCTCAATACATTTCTGCAAAGCAAACTTACAGAGGGTTTTTTAAGGGTATTTGCAAGAGTGTGATATACAGTGCTGGTACTTCAGATTTTACGAACCCTGCAAAATGGGAATAGACTTTTCGTTAAAGGAACTTACTGTTTTTCAACAGAAATCACCCTGTAAGACAGGGCATCTCCTATAGGCTGAGAGGAAAGCTAAGGCTGCAGAACTATGCCTATAACAATGCTACACAGGCAGGTAAGCTGCAGGGCTTACTGCACAGACACTAGAGGCCCCTTAGCCTTTCCACTCAATACAAGCCAATGTCAGACTCCAAAAAGACCTTTAACTGTGTAAGGGGGAAAGAAACTGAGGGCACCCCAAGCTCTTTCTGTCAAGAAAATTGCAGGTGATAAGAGAGACCTTCAATTACTCTAGTAAGACTTTCTCTCCCATCCATGCATATGCTGCAGGAAGAGGCAAGTAATGGGTTCTCACCTTCCAGAGAAGGCAGCAATGTTTAATTGTTAAAAGCTGTTGTCCAGTCCTTCCTCCCTCTCTTCTCTACAAATCAAGAGAACAGATCAAAATTTCCTCATATTCCACAGTAAGATGTCATAATATTAGAAGAGACAGGTTTTACAGACTGTATGAACGTTATTTACAGGAAAGGCTGCAGAGAGTAATACATACCTCCCCACATTTTCACAGGAATCAAAAGGTTCTCTAGCAGGTATTTGGAAACTGTATCAAAAGCATTAGTAATTCCTTAAAAAGTGGTAAACTACAGTTTGAAACAACCATATATATACACACACATGGTCTAGATACAGCAACTTTGCCCTCCACATTAGTCTGATCTTGGCAGTTCATTGAAGGAGCATGGGTTATGCTCAAGCAGCCAGCAGACACCTCTCACTGCAAAGCATATGCTCACTTTTCCTCAGTTGTTACCAACTTTGTGCAGTAAGATCTCTTTCTTATAAGGTATGGTTAAGGAAATTCCCAGGACAATGACCCTATGCAGTATGTACCAGTTTCAGCCATTAAAAAACCAAGTGCAATCAGTAATGAAGTTACCCGCGATTTTCAGCTTTCTCGCTCTTCTAAGCGCAATATGCAGTTACAAAAGTGATACTGTTCATGTAAAGATTTCAGCCAAACCAAGCATGCTTGGACTTGTGACAAGACAGTCAGTCTTTTGTGATAAAGGGGTCAAATTCCCTGTTAGTATTAACCAAGAAGTCAAATTCCCCGTAGAGTTTCAAGAAGACATTAACTTCTGTTCACTCATTTGCAATGTATCATTTAGAAAAACCTTTTTTACCACTATTATGGTAAATTGACTATATGTTCAATATCAGACTACTTAATAATCCGAGTTCCACTGCAATGTGTTTATTAAAAATTAGCTTAAATTTTTCTGGTTTTGATTCTTTTGGTGGTTTGGAGACCAGTTCCATCTTACTTGCCCTTGCCCTTTCTGACTGACTGTAATTCATAAGCTTTTCATTAGAAGTCAGCCCAAACAGGAACCATGTATCCAACCTGATGATGCGGATTCAAACCTGCTTTGATTCCAGACTTCCATAAGGAATGCTTTCAGTACTCCTATAGGATTTGACTAACAACTTCTGACAAACTCAAAGATTCAGCACGTGGGAGTTCATTATCTACACCAACACATGAGCAGAAGCAGGATCTGAATGTAACACCCTTGTCTTTATCTCTGAAAGAAATACTCAGGCATGTCTAGCAGAAATAATTGAGACAGGAGATCATAATACCAGAACGTAAGAGCAGATGAGTTAAAAAGATTATCTGGGCTCCCTCATGACTCCCTCTGTGATGGACCTTAGACAGTAGGGAGAACATACAGGTATCCTGTTCCTTAGTACAGGAGAACTGTCTGATGTGGCATCTCAGTCTTTGCCTTTTCAAATACATCAGTGTTGACACTTGACACTAGTACAGGTCTTATGGTGTTCAACTTGGGGATCAGTGATTATTGCTCAGATGTCCTTTAAGTCACTCATTTGTTCTAACAAGTTTGAGAAATAAGGATACCCAAGGCAGAAACATTCACTCTAATTACAGATACCTATGAAAAGTTATGAGATTCTTGGTGAGAATTAGTGAAGATAATACAGGTAATAAATATATTTTAAGTAAGAAAATGTCAGGAACAAAACATTTTCAACTCCTGAAATAATGCGAACTTTAAATCTTTACTCTCTAGAACATTGTATTCTTATTATATCATTGTAAAACAAGATGGCTGGGTAGTAGTATTTAGCCTGAGCACATTTTAAGCATCACAATTCAACACCTAAAGCTGACAGAACACAGAGGTGGGAGAAAGTTATATCATCAGCCCTCCAACAGGTGAGGAAAGCGGGATGAAGACTTGTGGTGGTGTTATCATTCATACCTTCCATACACCTGCAAGAATGCAGGTAGAAAGGAAGACCTCCAAAGGGGCTTTTAATGTCAAAACTCTACCAAGGGCCTCCTACGTACTCCATTCTAATGACTCTACCAGCCCTACTAACCTTAGAACAGGGGTAATTTACACTGAGAATCCATCAAGAAAAGAAATACAAATAAAATGCAAAAGGTAAAGAGACAGGCAGAGAAAAAACAGGAAGAAAGTTGTACCTCAGAGTATTTAGAAAAAGATCTGTTTCAGAGGAACAGATGCTCACCCTTTCAAGGGCCATCTACTCAGGGGTAGACAAGAATCAAGAAAATTCCACCAAACTGAGTCCAAAGAGTTCATGAGCCTGAGCTGAGATGCTGAAAAGTAATACCTACAAAAATCTAGATTTCTCTCACTTTTCATTCAAGCGTTTTATCTATCACTATTTCAGAATTACTTTTTCTGTAAATCACTTTTGCAAACTGGTGAGATTCCAGCTTACAAAACAAATTTTACAAAATGAGATTATTATTAATTTAAAATTATATAAATTCTTATTCATTTACACTGATCTTTTTTCAAAATACCATTAAACCATGTATTTGGGCAAATGGACATAATGTTTTTTGCTCTTGAGTTCTGTAAACATGACAAAAAATAAATATGAGGCTAAGAATGTTTTCTCTGTTAGTAATTAAGTATTAAATCCCTTTCACATAATGTAAAAATAGCAAAACCTAAAATCTCATGAAATAGATAAAAATTGCAGAGGCTATATAAGCAAATAAATAAGATCAGAATGGAGTGAATTTTTTATTATATGTATCTTATGTTTCACATAGTTCACAATATTTTCCCCTATTTATTGACATTAAATCACTTTAAGGGGAGGGGAGTGGAAGGGGTGGGAAGAGGATTACTGCTACCATATATATGTTAGGAGGTAGCAACATGCAAACAGTCTCCAGTTACCTAAGAGACAAACACTTAGCACCATTACTAACATTACTATTAATAAATATCCTGAAACAGATCACACATCACATAACCACAACTCCTGTTTTACTGGAAAAAATACTGCATGCGCTATAGCATAACAAAAACAAAGCAACACTTCAAGATCTACCATTACTATAGTGTAGATTAAAGGACTCAAGATTTCTGATTTTATTTAAACCTGTAACTTGCAATATCCATTGGCTCTCCTTGAACTAAAAGCTGAAGATCTGCCCTTTTCTCCTCTGTACTTTCAACATAATAGGTATTATTACCCATAACTTTTTATTTAAAAGAATTGTGCAGCCAGGAAAATGAATTAATTTAATTATCAATGCAGTGTGAAAAAAATCATTAGAGCAAGAGCCTGGAAAACTACGTATTAACAATAAACAAAGGCTATTAAAAACAGTTTTAAAAACTGTCATTCTTTCTTGAATTCTTAAAATGTAAATAATACAAACACTGAAACAAGAGAACCATATGTAAACATCTGTAGTTACTGGCAAAAGATGACTCTAAGAAAATGCTAAATGACTGACTGGTTCATTTAACTTTAAATCTATACTTTATGTGGCAATATGGAGAGGTCATTTGATTGCTATGCATAAAAAATTTAGAATTCTAATATGATCTAAAAGTTTCACCTTCATAAGACAAAATTTTCATTATAAAATTGTATTTAATGATATTCATACATATCTGCCACCTCAGTTTTGTGATATTATATTTCTATAGGCTGTCGACTATGCATTACAGAAATTACTATTTAAAAATAGAGTAGAAGTTTTTTCCTTTATATTTTACAAATTCTCCAGTTTCCTTCATAGCTGTATAATGAAAACGTGTGGCCTCTTAAACACAAACTGCAAGTTGTTGCATGAAAGAATTTCATCAGCCAGGAATCAGCATTTTGCAGCTTTATTTTCTGAGGAAAAAGGTATTCTAAGCCATACGCTTCAGTCTCCATTCTCTGTATGTGGACATTTATACTGAGTCATGAATCAGCCTTTGAGGATTTAGAAAGAGATTTTTGTGTTTTCATCTTATTATTTCACATAAATTACTGAATAACCTGGGCCAATTTTTTTCCTCCCCAGCAGCATGCAAAGCCTCCTAAATACTCAAGAGAACAATCTAGACCTAAAGTTGTGGCTACTGAAAATTTATGTTATCAAAAAAAGAAAGTATATTTAACATGTTCTGTTGCTGTGAAAAAGCAGGCCAAAATCCTAACTTTAGTAGAAACTGCTCCCATATATCTGAAGTTTACAAGTGTGCTTCTAGACATAATTTGGGCTTACTGATTAAACTGTAATTTACTGAAGTTCTGACTCAGAGCTGCTTTTCAAAGTATACTTATTCACTTCATTATTTGGTTAAAAAAAATGCACGCATAAAATACTTCTCTGCCACTTATTTAATTAAAAAAAAATGCTATTGGATAGCACAGCTACACACCCACTAGAATGGCTAGTTGTTAATTGGGTTGGGAAGGAATTGTCGTAAGTGGAGCTAAATGAAGTAATACCAATGGGTAGGAAACAGCCATGGAAGATAATAAGGGTAGAGAACATTGCATAGAACATATCAAAAGGTCAGGTTTGATTTTCTCACGTATAAGTCGTCTCAAAACAAGCACTATATCAAAATTAGAATATTTATGCTGATGTCTTAACAAAAAAAATTGATATATTATATAAAGAACAATTAGAAAATCATATAGTTTATAAAATGACTTACTGTATTAAGTTCATTAGTGGTTATTTAAGATGTTTTGGGGTGGGCTTTTTTGTGGTGATGCCCTTCGTAATAAAGTCATACAGTATTCTGTAATGTTTCCCAGCCTTAGGCTTTATTCTGTAAGACATTTCAGAGTATTTAACTTTACTACTGGGAATATTCCCTATTAATTTCAAAGGGATTACTTGTAGAAGTAACTACAGGCAGAAGTATTTGCAGTAGTGGAGTCTCAGACATCTTTTCCCACCCTTTTCCATTGGAGACATCAGAAGGGAATCTAGAGTTTGAAAGACATTATGCTGGAGGGCTAAAAAGTTACAAAGAACAAAAATATTACGTGAACCATACTGCATGCCAAGAAATCTTCTTAAGACCAGTGCTAGAGACTAACTAGAGATCTTTACAGGGAAAGAATGAGACAGTAAACAGGTTAGAAAGGTACAGACTAGTTATTGGAAGATAAATGTGAGCCAGATTTATCCATGTTGTTCAGCAGTGAAACTACTGAAGGATTTAAACTAACAGCATTAATGATATTCATTCCAATCAGAAATTAGACATCTCATTTAGCAGACTGCACAGGTTTGACTCTACAGTCAAAGAAGAAAATTTTCCTCCTGGGAGGACAATTATGAGCAAAGTCAGTGTTTAGAACTTGGTAGTGGGGTTACTCCAGAAAGATGTCAACAGAGCCTTCCCACTCTCAGACTCTCAAAGGAACCCAGGAAACAACTATGTTCCAGCCTAGAGGAGAAGTCAGTCAGGAGTATCCAGCAAACCTCTGCCCTGTCTACACCCCTGCTATATCATAAATGCCAAAGTCACCCATGGCACCTCTCTAAGAACCTGCTGGAGCTCTCATTATGACAGTCCATACCCAATTCCACACAGATGAACCCGGTGAGGCTACCAGGAGTAAACCTCCTCCTTCTGTCACTTAGAGGTGACTGTGCCTTTCACAGCAATTAAAAAAAAAAAAAAAAAAGCCACCTGGGAACATAATGGCGATCAGGCCAAGCCACGTTCACCACATCTACCACCTTCATTATTTTCCCACTTAATCATTTAGTCAGAGTAGGCACAAAATATTTTATCCCCATTTGGTTTCAGACTTTGAAGCTTTGAGGTTTTATTTTGAATGCATAAATTTTGCTACAAAAAAAAAAAACTCAGATAGCTAAAGTAGGGGGGGGGACCAGGAGTCAGATTATGTAGGTTCTATTTGCATTCTCGTGTGGACTCACTGTGCAGTCCTCAGCATGGGGCAACTTTCCAGGAGATACATTCTGCTCTGTCTCCTAATCAACAATACATAGCAACAACATAGCAACAATGCTACAAAACCATCTTGCGAAGTATTTGAGATCCTTGGATGGAGGGCATTTATCAAAGCATTTTTTCTGATATTAACTCTGAGAAAATTAGTAGAATAAAGATGGTCCTTTTTCTTGCCCACTTGCAGCGGTGATTACAGAAAAGATGCACTTCATATGCCACAGTTTGAATCAATAGTGGAGCAGTGACAAAGAACTAACATCAAAGAAAATATTTTGGAGGAATGTAATTTATCTTTCATTATTTTTATACATAATGCTACAGAATCATAGTTCAATCTTCATATTTGCAAGTGAATAACCTCTATCCAAAAGTACAATCCATATGTGAGCTGAAAAGAAATGTCTTTCTTCAGCATTCCCACTATTAGGCAAGCAGATGGCTCAATCTAAATGACCATGTGAAAGAAAGAAAAAAAAGACCAACACAGATCAATATCCTCACCATGATTCCTGCATTCCAATAAATACCAAACCATCAGGAGCAACAGCAGAGAGAAAAAGAGCATCAAAATATCATTTTAGGAAAAACAGTAAATAACTAAAACCAATCTGAAAACAAACAGTCAATAGATTTAATAAAAAAGAATGTAAACAAAAGCCAAAACAGCTTTACTCTTAATGTCAGTGCCTGTGGTTATCTTGTATGTAAGTAAAAAAAAATAAACTATTATAAACATCTGTGTATCACATACATATGCCATAGTGAGAAATATATCAAAAAGAAAGAAAAATTAATACTTCCACATAAATGAGACACTGCACTTTTCTGTTTGGGTGGGTTGGGGGCGGAGGGGGAGGTTGCTTTTGGTTTTGTTTTCGTGGTTTTTTTATTAAAGAAAAGAAATAATAATTTCTTTTTTTTCCAATGGGTAAAACGTATTCTTTTAGGAACACTATGGTGATGTCAAACAGACAAAGAAATGCCAGATACTAATCAGATTACAGGTGGCTCAACAATGGGGAAAACACACCAGGGCAACCACTTTCAAAAATTCAACAGCAAACTTCCTTGCTGTAAGCAAACCTCTCTCCTGGCGGCATCTCTGAGTCCATGGCCCTGCGTCACACGGCTCCCTCTTTGGGTGGCATCAAGGAGCAGATCCATAGACTTGTTAAGATATGTTGCTCTGAGGCACGGCCATTATGTATGTATGTGCATTGAGGGATTTAAACAGACTCATCATGAAACCACCAGTTCTGTCCTGACATAGGCCTTAACTCAAGCAAGAGAATGAACCAACAGTCTAAAGGCAAGGCAATAGATAAATTCATGTCTATAGATAACACCTTCTGCAAGAAGCAAGTTACTCTCCTGCAACAGAGTTCTTTCGGGTACAGCAGCTGATCTATGTACACTTACTCACTATTCCCCTTTTCAATCTAGCTTGTTAAAACAGTGTGAAAACAAAACCACAGAAGGTATCCATCTCAAATAAATAGCAGAAACCTAAGAAAACTGCAAGATTTATCCCTGCACAATAACTACAACTATTATTAACTTAGAGAATTCAGAGTACTTCAGTTTCTGGGTGCAGGTAAGTACCTGTCTCACAGTAAAAGCCAAGATCCCCTCATCTTCCTCAGCCTTTGTTCCTAAAAGCTGAAGCCATGGAGTTCAACAACCAAGTTCTCATTGGAACTACTGATGAGGACCAGAAACTCAGGATGCACTTGCATCTGCTACACAGATTGAATGAAGTCTAAGATACAATCCAAAAAGTTAATTAAGCACATAAGTCATCCTCTGGTGGAATTTACTGATAAACTTCACCTGACAAAGCATGTAGTTTATAAAGGAAAAGGGAAGATTAAAAGATTAATTTTAAAAGATATCCCAAAATATTCCACTTAGATATTTTGGGCCTATGCACACTGCCTTTTCACTGTACAACACATTGTAAGGAAATTTCAGCAGTCAAGTCTTGTACTACAAAGGTTTTTCTTCCCACATTAGTTTAAGTGAAATACTGCCAAGGAAAGCTGAATTTCAGACTCCTTGAAAGGTTCCAAAGACAATTCCTTAAGACTGCTGAACAAGTTATTAAAGGTTGAGTAATCATCTGAGTAATCAAAAGCAAGCTATCAGAAAGCATCTTGGCTATTGGCTGTGCAAATTCTCAAAATTCTTGAGCAGAATGTCAGATATATGAGCTTGAGAAACAATAGACCAAGAGCCAATTCCAGAGACAATGCAAAACCTCTGTGCAATCCTGACAGAGTCTGTTCTTTGTCCAGCATTTGAACCTATACCTTGCATGCATGACAATCACTAGAATAAGGTTGTCTGTACTCTGACACAGAACACAAGGGACACGCTTGCTTGAAATCAATGCACTTTGGAATAGATAAGTAAACAAAGATTGTTCATCAATTAAGTGTCACAAAATTCATAAAATAATATTTTAAGAAACTTAAATTATTTATTTTGCACTTTTGTCCTTATGTATTTGCCCACCTTCTACTACAATGTTATATCTTTACAAACTACACTCTGTTGTAATATAGAAATCTAAATGAACCAGCAATTTATATATTTCAGTCTGATCCAAGAACTGATCAGTATACTGAGATACCATTTCTGCTTCAAGTTGCCTATGGACGAAAGGGTGATCTGACTGATAATCATGTCTGATTTTTCATTTTTCAAAAACAGGACACTAAGAGCGTGAATTGTATTATATTATAAAGAAATAAGAGTAATTTTAAAAGCAGGTCAAGTGGTTCACTAGCCTTAATTTCAATCGTTTAAACAAAGTTATCTTTTAAGTAATACTTATTTTCCTGCTTTAAAAAAAAAAAAAACCACACACAAACTTTCCTGCACTCATTTCCATATCTCATATAAACTCTATTATTCTTAAAAAAACCAAAGCCTTCATTAAAAAAGCTAAGAAATAGAATTCCATCATGAAGCCCAAATGCAAAAAGATACATACTCATTAGCCCACTGACTGTTCCAATCATAGCTGAATATTTTGCTACTTTCTAGAAGGCCACATTTGGCCATTAAAATTTTGGGATCATATCTAGCCATTTAAAACAAGGACGTTTTGTAAGATAAAAAAAAAAAAAAACATGACAGTATTGCTAAATAAATACTTTGAAGAGATCTTAGCATAAAACATCCTGAAAATCCCACACATTCACATACAAACATCTGAAAATAGCCCTGGCTCAAGATCCTGTAAATCTTTTCTAACCCTTGGGTTTATAACCCTGTAAATTTTGCATTTTATTTTAGGACATCAGACAAATGCATTGTATTTCTACTGTTATTTGCATAAAAAACTGGTCAAAAGAGCAAAAAGTATATATTATGCCAAAAGTACAGAATATGCTGAATGTAAATTTGAACACTGCCAAAAAGCAACTGTAAATTTCATTTTGTCAACATGCAAATGGAATGTAGTGCAAATTAGGGTGGATTAACCTGGGGTTTAGGATTCAGACATCACAAAGCTTTGGAGTTCACCAAACCACCCTTATACGCAGTCTCTTTGGCTGCCTTTATCTGAAATACAGACTTTAAAAGGCCTCAGAAACTGACCTAAGTAAACTGACTTTAAGTCTGAGAACTTAAAGTTGAACTATATTTGCTAGGAAAAAAAAAAAATCTCACGTTTCTAATTTTGTGCCGGCAGTTCATACACTATGTATAATATTTAAACATGCTCTAATTCTTATGTGTCAAAACAATCACGTTCATTAATATTTCCATTGCTCCTGCACTACTTTCGATGTATAATTTTATAAGAACCATTCCCTAGCTATTTAGTACTCATCAAGGAACTCAAAAGAAATGGGAATCAAAGATTGCAACCACTATATCCAAATTACATATTGATATAAGCAGTGCTTAAATAAACCTGTTCAGAGACCTGGAGTAGACAGGAAAAAAAAAATTAAAAAAATTTATAAATACAGGGAAATAATCTAAGAAGCATGTGAAATACTGCTAATATTTTTCCAGCATTGAGAGAATCCATTTGCCATAAGCCTTTTTACCCCCTCAGAAATATAATCCCCACCCCACCAGAGTCATGGCAAAATGCAGTCTCTAACAATTTCAAGAAAGGAAAGGAGAAAGTTTGTAAGCTTTCCATTCACTTCAATGAAATCTTTCTCTGTCTGTCTCTGTTCTCACCAGTTACATTAAATTGGAGATAGTCAGGTAGAAAAGCCAGCACAGTAGTTCTGAGAAAAGGAAAAAAAAAAAAAGCAGAACGTTTTGATAAGAGTTAGACAACTATTTTCTGAGGAATTCATCAGACGTCCTTACAACTTTTTTTAATTAGCTGACAATACATCTCTTCAGACTCATTGCATTTATCTGAGAGGTATTAAGTATCGTTCATCTTTACATCTTCATCAACAGTAAATATTAAGATTAGGGAATGATGGTAAATTGGAGTAAAATCTGTATCATTTTTGGCAAGATTTGTGAACAGGCATTAGAATAAACCCTTCAATACAGGAAGCAAGTGAAAAGATTTACCTTAACTGGAGGCAGTTTAAACACAACCAGTATATCTTCCAGATCCTATGGAAAAGAAGACAGTATGCAAAGTACCTTGGCACTCCTAAAGCAAAACCTCATGAGCTCTGCAATGTACCATAGTGACTTTTCACTGAGGAAATGTATGAATTTACATACTCAGTACTAGACAACAGCAATGGAACAACAGCACTATGTAATAGATTGAAAGTCAGAGAGCTACAGAACAGCAGATTTGGGGATTTTTAGGGGAAATTTGTAAATGATTGTGGACATCTACTGGAAACATCTCTGCATTCTAGAAGAAAAATTACACTCTGGAAAATATACGCAATTTAGATAAACTTCACTGAAACACTGGATGATTTTAGGCTTTGGGGGTTTTTTTCCCCCCTGGGCTTCTAGCTGTTGGTTGTCAAGATCTGTGGAATAAAGTACTAACTACTCTGTCTCTCCTGCCCTTGACATTTAAATAGACAAGCCAAAAACCTTAAAAGTAAAGATAGCCAAAACTGCTGATAAATGGTTTACCACTGCAAGCTGTAACACACTGAAACTTCTCAGTGTTGGCCTGTCAAATTCCTTAAAAACAAACAAACAAACAAACAAAAGAAAACAAAAAAAAGCCCCCCAAAAAACAACCAGAAAAGATGGGGATGGCACATGCTGATTTGATTCTCTACCTCTCTACCACGTTCTTCACTAGGAAGTACTACCAAACCGTGCATGAAGATACGGACTTCTGAGGCAGTTTAAGGAGGATTACCAGGATGCTTACTGTTTCTAGGAAGTTTTATACTTGTTCTTTCTCTCTGAGGGTTTTCAATTGTTCTTTCTTTAATCTAAAAATGAAAATCATCTACATTGAGAGGGTGTTTTTTTTCTATGGATAGGAAAACAAAACAGAGGCACGACCTTCACTTGGGGGGTTCGTTACACACATTCCAGGCAGCTCTGATCATATTTCACTACCCTGGAAGTGATTGTGATGTCCAGAACACTGAATTATGTCATTAATTAAGGAATCGGGCAGGAGGTAGCTGATTATAAGAGAGAGAGAATCTGTACTTACACAAAACTATTTTCATAATCAGTGATGATAGAAAGGGAAATAAAGAAAAATTACCTTGTGCTTAATATGAGCATCCTGGTATATTGTTTTAAGAGATTGTTCTGCATGTAGAAGATGCTATTTAGCTTCAGTGGTCAGACAAATGCAAAGCGTAGGTTTTAATAACCTTGCCCTAGCATGAAAAAAGAGACACAACAAGATTTTGCTTTGGATAGCAAACTTTCTAATTTCTCTCAAAGTACATATGAGAAAAAGGTAGGACAAGTGCCGAAATCCATTTAAATTCTCTTTTTTTAATGTTGATTCTACCTGAAACAAGATGTGCAGCATGCAAGTGCAAGAATACCATTTACTAGAGTATCAGAGATTAGTTCGTTAATGTGTTCAAGCAACTGGCCATGCATCAGCATAATTTTAGAGGCTAACTGATTTCCCTCTGTAAGCCACTTATACAACTGAGCATTTGCAAATCATCTCAAGATGCATGTCAGAGAGAGAGATGACAGTGTTAAAGAAATACATTTTTCATTTATTCTATTAGTAATACACACTATTGAATATGTTATAGTGCAGACAATAAAAGAGACATTTTCTAACCAGTTTGGCAAGCCAGAACACACATTACCTACAATGTGGCTTTTTTTCTATGAGACATGAATCAAGCAAGATTTTGCTGAACAGTAACAGGATTGGGTGAAATAATGGTTTTGCCAAATTCCCTACAGGCTTATGTTTAGATTTTCAAAGAGGCATCTGATTTCTTTCTTAGCCATATTAAAAAAAAAACAAAAACAAAAACAAAAAAAAACAAAAAACAAAAAAAAAAAAAAAACAAAAAAAAACAAAAAAAAAACAAAAACACAACACAATGACAAACCAACAACTCATTGATGTTAAGCAAAACAGCCAAGTGGGCAGGTGCTTAAATACCTGACCAAATCAGAGCCTGAAAGTAAGGAAATTACAGAGGTTGCGCAAAACAATCTTAACACAAAGGCCAGAGCAGTCACTGTGTAATGTACACAGATACCAGGTAGGATTTGTAAGCGGTCACTGGGTAAACCTCACAGGTATGCAAAACATTCATGATTTTTTTAAAAAAAAGAGAGGTAAATAGGCTACAGACAGACAGTTTTCCATAGGTACACGAGATTGCTGCACCAGCTTTTCTTTCCCACATGAACAAAAATATCGCTTGCCAGCCATCTTCCAGAAAACAGAATTCCAAAGTGACCCTAAAGACAATACTGACTGGCACTTTATCACTTATTCATGGAAGAATCAGCTTGTGAGAGCAGCCTTTGCAAAGTGAAGATAGGCAACAACGAGAACCATGAGAAACTTGTGTCTAAACATTTCAGGTACTTTATTATTCCTGTAGCAAGAACCAAGCTAACAAAACTGGAAGTACATTAACTCTCTAATGACCAGAGACTACACCAAATCCCATAGTACATAATGGGAGTACACAGGGGCTCTGAATGTTAAATTTTAAACAAATTGAGCACTTCTTACAGCAAAAAAAAAAAAAAAGTGCTCAAATAGTTATGACTTCTAAATACACTAATGGATCGTTCTCACAATTTTCAAGGACCATACACAAATGTATGCATTGCTAAAGTGTGCCTAAATGAACAATGAAAGAGAAAAGGTACAGAGGGGTATGGGCGGTCCTCTGGAGCAGGAGGTGCGTGTTCTTCACAACTCCTCTTCCTCGTATTTCATAATGGGGTAACTGAAAAGGTCTTCCATTCATGAGAAGCATGAATTTACGTTTCCAAGGAAACTTTTACTAGGAAATGAGTAGAAAACTGCGTTTTAAAAATGAAAGTCCAAATTTTCTTTTACAGGCACTTGAAATTCCAAGTTTTATTCTGAGAAAAGAGCATATCACATCGCCAGATTATCAATATTGAACAATTTCTCTGCTGGATTTCAACATATATCTTTTGGGATGTTTTGCTTTAGACCATCTCAGAAACCTCTGTTCCACTTTTTTTTTTTTTTTTTAACTTGGAAGACATGGAGCTCTAGAGAGGGAGTCTGAAGGAAAAGTCTTTGATATCCTTTGTGTTATCGCCTGCAGTGTGCATCAGCAGGGAGTGAGAGCACATGGCAGTGTGAAAGACAGCTTGCAGGTCTGAGAATCCACTACCAAAAATCCACAGCAAGAGATAGACACAGTGATTTAGCTGGAAGCATAGTTCAAGCATTACTGTGGCAAAGATGCTGATGCTTAGCAGCCGTCAGGTGGACAAGGTCCCAGCTGACTGGCTCCCCATGCAAGCTACTCTCATTCACTCTACATACCGATGTCTGTCTTTTTTCTTGCATCTGTTTTCATATTTGAACTCTTAAGGTTACTCTTTAGCTATATTGCTCTTAATGAGACAAAACTGCATTGAATCATTAAACATTTTCATAGCTTTGTTTTCATTTAAACTTATTTTCTCTTTTCATTCCAAGACCATTTTGCCTCAGGAAATTTTTCTTCTTCCATCTATGTTCTCAAGCAACTAAGCCTATTTTTGTAAGGCTAAAAAATAATATTCATCTGTTTTTAAATACTGACTTACTGACTATGGATTTAGGCTGTTTTCATTCCTTCTATCCCCCCACTACCACAACTATAACATGAGCAGCTGCAGATGAATTAAAAAAATAATTGTTTTAGATAGAAAGAAGAGAGTAGGATAGTAAAGAGGACTTTATATTTCTCCCTTCAGTGTCACTAGTTGTCAATATACAGCTGCTCCCTCATGTAAAGAAATGAAAAGTTAAACTTAAAAAGTAATTGGTGGCAATTAAAAGTACACCCTGAAGAAATCTAACACAGAACACATATTTAAAGCATTTTTCCATATATATCCACAATAAAGCATTTGATCATATTTACTAATTTAAGAATAAATGTGTAAATTAACAAAAAACAACTATGATTACTGAATTGCTAAATTCTACATAGCAGAATATCCAGGCATTCTTTCAGCAGACAACTACATCATTTTTCATGATATTATAGCAAGCTATTCAAGGACTTCACTGGGAATCATGATACAATTCTTGTAGTATTTATTCTTAATGAGATTACACTAATCAAGCTTAAATTAACATTTATTCTGCATATACATGCAGAATTAGTGTGCCTGTACACATATGCAGCCTGGAGAAAGTATTACTGATCCAAGCAATAATGTGCATGTAGTAGAATGCTCTTACCATTAAGAAAACTGGTATTGAGAACTCTGAATATATGCCAGGAGATAAAAGTCACCATATTACTGCGGTCTGTTTCAGGGACAAATAAAGTATGCTATTATCTCATATACTATGGAATATGCAGAAAAACAAACAGAAGTGTTTCAATTCAATACAATATGAAAAAATTCAAAATAAAATGAAAAGTGTCTGAAAACAAACCAACAAAATTACACAGCAGAGTTGTTAATTATGATTATTTATGATCATTCAGAACTGGCATCGTTATTATAGTTTTCCTTCCAAATTTCTCTAAGATGCATTACTCCATAGCAACTCAAGGATCTATACGAATGACTTAACAGCAGTTTAGGGCTCTAAAAGGTATCTTACTCAGCCTGATGTTGCTACTGTTATAAACAAGAGTGTAATATCTAATTTAATCAAAAATTTGAAGTTGGCAATTTATGATGGACATCTCTTGTGGAGCATCATCAGGCTAGTAAACAAAGTATTCGCAGCCACTGAACAGGTCTCCACTGTGAGCAATCAACTCTCCACCATTCTTAAAAAACAATCACCAAACTCATGAGCGTAATCCATTCAGTCCATTGCTACCTGCTATGCTGAATATTTCATCAGAAATGACAAGACTTTTTCGTTCTCCCTCCCTCCCAACCCAGCTTTTATATTTGCTAGCTTGACAACTTGTCACTGCCACATCACTGCCATGCTGGCTGTCCTTGAAACCTGACCTCTGTAGCTTTTTGCGCCCAGTGGTCATGCCGTCCCTGTCTCACTCCAACCATTTCTGACAGGAGACATGCTGATCTCAACAGCAAGTCCTGGCACCTGAGACACACTGGGATTACACAGGTAAATCAGGGTATTCCATGTTGTCTCCTAGCTAACAACAGAGGGAAAAACATGACATCTTGAACAACAGATCTTACATTCGCATATTCAAAAGATTCATCATGCTTTTACAAGCAGATGGGCAAGATTGTTTCCCCTTGCTCTGAGAGGGCAAATCATACATAAAAAATAAAATAAAAGAAAATAAAATAAAAAGGAGCCTTTATTTAGGTTTTAAATTAAACAGAGTTAAAGTGTTGGTTATTGAGGAAGACACTAGATAAAACACTGAATTAAAAATAAAGTGGGTAAACAGAAAGGCTTGTTCACCAATCTAAAACAGTTGCAATTACATCTTTTATTAGAAACATCTCAGTTTATTTAGCTTTCATGTGAATCATGTGTGCCTAATAAGGTGCAGGGTTTGATTCCACAATGGTACAATCTACTTAAAAGTAGGAATATTTGTAAAGAAATGTAAGGTTTCCCTGTAAAATGGCATGTTTTTAACTTTTCTTGAAATGTCTGTGTAGAGAACGTGAAGTATTTTGACTGAAATAAATGCTTTCATGGAAAACAGTGAACCCTGGAGATTATGCCGATTCTTGAAGAACTTCATACTGTTTTAAGCAGGTGACAGTAATGTCATCGCCTGAGCTTTTTGCCTTCCACACTTGCACAACAAAAAAAAAAAAACCAAAAAAAAACAAAAAAAAACCACAAAAAAACCCCACACACGAAAAAAGAAGTTTTACATTGGACAGAAAAGCTCAGAGCTACCCATGCAGATAGCACCTTAGCACTGGCTACAATTAACATACATCAAGATCAGGTCCACTGCTGTTACCTTATGGCCAATACTGTCTTTTACTATGAAAAAACCATAGTCAACACCATGCCTAAAATGAGAAACAGTCTACATTTAATATATTTCCCTTGCAAGGACTATAGACATCTTATACTGCTACCTACATGACAACCAAACTGGACTGAGTAATTTGGATATTCCCTACTGGATAGTCAGTGCTGTTAATTATCCCACAGGATATCATACATAGCATATGAAACCATAAGAGGAAATTTTAAGAGAAAGATGTCATCCATGAGGTTAGTATTTAAACACATTTTGCTGTGCATTTATTTATAGTTTCCATCTCTCAGTTATCTTTTGCCATTAGTAAATAGCTATGGAAAGCCCCTGGATTCCTTCCTAAAACTGTTCATGCCCTAAGAAAATGACATTATGCTTGGCGATGCTTCAAAGGCTAGTAATAGTTATTTGACCACATTTGAGTTTCAATATTCTTAAAAACATTTAATTCCAAAACATACTAACAAATACTTGATTTTTCACAAATCTCTATGCTATATGACAGATCATTATCAAAATCATGGACTTTACATTTGGGGATGGGGGAATCACAAAAAGCATTTAATCTGGTCTTTTTACCTGCGTATGCTTCAGGCAAATGAAAGTGGAATAATTTTCATTTTCACTTGTCACAGCTCAACTACCTGGATGTATAACATTTTGCGAGTATCACTTGCTTTAGGTGGGCACTTATCTACCGTTACCATCAAACCAACTTTAAAAACAGAATAAACACTCCTAGTCAGATGTAGAATATATCTTTCAGTTTGGAAAGTTAATGCAACCCTCAGCCTGATTAGGAAGATTCATCACATCAACCACAAGTTTGCAAGCTCAGGGGTGAACAGATACCCAGATATTTCAAGGTGTGAACCCTATCGTAAGCACAGCCAGCATGAGTCACATGCACACAGTAGCTGCATAATCCCAAACCTACATTCAGGGATGGTAGCCAGCAGAAGTCCCAAGCAAGTTCATCCAGGCAGCCTGTGTAACCTTCTGCCTGATCTTTCCTGAAGGAAAATTCTGATCTTATGACAGTTCTATTGTTTGCTCCCCTGCTAAACTACAGGAGGCAGCAGTTGGTAAGGTCATTTATGAGTTCAAGAGAAATTCAATTGATAATGTTTGAAGTTATGAAGCTGGAGAAGATGATACAAGGGAGGCGTTCACTTTTTTTCTTTTGAACAAATTTGCATCTAATAAAGGAGGGGACTCTAACAAAGGAAACACAGAGTGAACACAATTTAATAGGCAAAATTCTATTAGCGTATTTTACAATGCTCTCAGGGAACACACTGTTAGGAAAGAAGTGATCAACTTCCTGAGCTAGGAAGAGTTCATAGTAGGTGAGAACAATCTAAAAAGGGCCTACGCATACCTGCACTCAGAAAAGCTTTTTGAAAACAGATAACACCTACAGTAATCTTCTCCAATAGAAAACTAAAAAAAAAAAAAAAAAACCAAAAACAAAAACACCAAACACCAAAACCCATGAAAACCTGTGTTCTTTCACAGTATAATTATCTGTCCAATAATCAGGATTGCTTTAACAATCTTGCCTTGACTGCATCCACTGAGTGTGAATCAGTAGCAGAATTCAGAGTAACAAGAATTCTTGGAGAATTTAACCCTTTCTGGAAAACCCCAAAAGGCAACTGAATTATCAGCATGATGTAACTTACCAGCAACACTTAAGACAGTCATGCTTGAAAACATATGTAAGCAAGTAGCAGAAATGATAGCACTTTTCTTTAAGACAAATTTATGACATTGTCACTTCTGTTCCCAAAGCCCATCTGTCTATCAGTGTGCTCTCTGAGCAAATGCAATTGAATACTGTCTTCACAGTGCATCATCTTCTGCAGATTTAAGAAAACGTAGGTGCACTTTTAAAGTTCTTATGCTTGTATATACTCAAGTAGAATTTGCAACCATGCCACTCTCATGTTCATGTGCCACTCTTATGTGGACAAGGATGCAAAATCTAAGATTCTTTGTCCAGCACAAAGAGCAGGTTTATTACCATTTGAATCTGCAAATTACAGGAGCAAAAGACATGCATATTGTTGTGTAAACAAAACCTAAGGAAGCTAAACATTCTGAAGAAAAAACAAACAAACAAACAAAAAATCAGTCCTTCAGACCCAAGAACACATATTGTTTCCAAAAGTCACAGTCCAAAAATCAAGTATAACTAATGCCTCAAAATATGATAACAAAAAGGTTATGGCTAAAATCAAAGTCTTCAAAATAGCACGGCCTCTGCCAAAGCAGCTGTGGTGGATTTTATTCAGCAGTAACAGGACCACAGGTTTAAAAAGGAAAAAGCCAAACAAAAAAACCCAAACAAACAACAACAAAAAAAACAAAACAAACAAAAAAAACCCACCCACACCTTTAAAAAAAACAAAGAAAAAAAACACACCAGCAAACTATCAAGTTAATATGCTTATTTTTAATTGATTTAGCTATACCACTGACCCAGACCATTAGCCATGAAAGAATTGTTATTCATTAAAGCTAAAAATCCAAAGCAGTATCATTAGGCTTTGTAGTTTCAGATCCTTCTTGCACTTCAGGAATATGTATCAACATTAAATTTAAAGGAAAAGGGACTCTGGATTTTCCACACAGGTAAAATTCAAAATATAGGAAGAAAAATTACTGGAGAACTTTTAGCAAATGTGTTTTGGGCACTGATGATAAGATTCTCAAAGCAGGATTCCTGAATATCTCAGGGACTTGGCTTGCAGCACACTCTGTTCTGTGTTTCTTTTTGTTTCCATAACAAACTTACATTTCTTCAGCTTTAATTAATGTTTGACATATTGAGCACTGATCCCAGATCATACCCTTTCCATACCTTTACAAATGTTCATGTCTTTTGTAGCAGATAATAAAGTTCAAGGGCATAAGTAGATGTACTGTAATTCAGCCATACGATTCATATGAATTCTGCTTTGCTTAACATACTCAGGAAGCCCTCCCTTTCCCAAGAGAAAAAGAGTTCAATTCATAAAATACTAATAGCTTCATTATGCATGCTCAGGGGCTGAGCTACACCAAGGAGTCAAGAATGGCAGAGCTGGATCTAGATAAAAACAGTCACACGTTTAAAAGTCCAGCTTTAGAAAAACTATGACGTCAGAGTAACTACTTCTATTTGGAAAATATATGTGACTTGTATAGTTCTCACATTTCTCAGCTGAATATGTAACATAGGTGCACTACCACGCTAGCCTGCATGCATGAAGTCTTAAAAAAAAAAACAAAAAAACAAAAAAACCACCAAAACCAAATAGCTTTGAACTGATCCATTCATCTCAATTTTGAAACTTACTGCTCCAGAGGACCCCACAATAGCAGACTGCACAGACAAGTCTTAACAGCCATATTAAAGCAGAAGTAACTGGAGAAAAAGAATCTGAGCTCCTGACCTTAGTTTGGTGGTGGTATTGCTGCAAAGTCCAGCTACAAAGCCTAAACCCCTTTGCAGCAAAGAGGCAAGTTAAACAACATAGATAGAGCTAGTTATCCAGTCCCTTACTACTCTGCTACTACCTTTCCACACATTTCTGTGCAGAAATACCATGCTGGTTCATATATTACAATGCCACGTTTCAAAATCTATGCATACATGTTTTTATGTAAAGATTACATCCTCCCAAAATGCTGGCTATCAGTTTTACGGAACAGGTATTTTTAGTCTGGTGCACACGCACAGACCAATGTAGCAGTAAAGACATGCAATCTACCAAACATCCTATTGCTCTGCCTTGGCAATAGCATGTCTCATGATACCCCTCACTGTGCCTTGCACCACGGTTTGCCTCTGCCATTCTCTTCGAGTTTCTCTTCCCTGGGGAAATAGGGAAGGTGTTTGGTGTTCAAGCACCCTTCTCTGATCTTACAGTTTATTATTCTCACTATGGCCATTTCTACGAGCATGCAGATTGCATGTGCCTTTCCTACAGGTGGTAGTCTGAGACCTCATTACAATACCTGATGCAGACATCCATGAGATACAATCTCAAATGCCCTGTCAGACAGCACATAGGCAAGTAAACAGGTGTGGAAGGTCAGAGGGACCTGCCATTTGACAATTATTCATGCACTGTATCTATGTCTTTGGAGCTGGGCATGAACATTTTGAGAAGAGGTAAAGATTCTCAACAACACTGCTACCTTAAACTAGAACCAGACTTGTCTCTGAACAAGAATTCTCAGATTCTGTCCACCTAGAAAAATGTAATTTTGGACACAACCCAAAGCACATCTAAGTCAATGGGAAGACTGTACATTAACTGAAACCAATCATAGTTCAGGAAAGTCTATTTGCAAAAAGATGGGAAAATGTTTACGCAAAGGAGAACTTGTACTTATAGACCAACTTCTTTCATCAGTTTCAAGCATATTGATGAGAGAAAGTAGAAGGATATTGTTTACCACCAGGAATTACAGAAGAACTGTTCAGACTCACATTTAAGGTCACATCCCACTAGCATTACAAATGTGTATTTTAGCTGATTTGCGTTCTTGTAGTCAAAGTTTATTCCATATGTTTAGCAACCCAGAAGGAAGAAATTTCAATTTTAGATTATCTCTATAAAATTTTTTACAATGCATAAACCACAAAGAATCTAACAAAAATGTATGCAGTGATTTATTTCTTGCACTTTTTACCCATGAGTGAATTATTATTTTTTTTAGATGAACAATCACAACAGGTTTTTAATAATACTAAATTTAATTTGTCTATTTTAACTCAACCCATTATTGCAACCTATTAAAAAAAAATCCATGCCAAAGTCTGCATGTAAATGACTGCATTAAAAGCATATATACATGATGCAACTCAGAATATTCAAATTCTAAATTAAAATGTGTACGTATATCTGCATGCTCATTTTCACCATTCCACACAAAATGTAAAATTAACTAGACGATACATCTGCACTGACTTTAATCTATTTCATTTTATGTTGATCAGTAGCTAAGAATACTTCACTATAGAGATTTATCACATTAATTAGCTCTGAAATTACTCATAGTAATTAAGTATATTGTTCATAAACTCTTTAGAGATTATTGAAATACTTTTGCTGCTACTTAAAGGGAACAAATATCGAGGGAAAGCCTTTTTCAGGAGAAAAACTTGTCTATTAATGATCTTTTAATTCTTCTAAGCTCTCCTGCCCTTCCATTTGTCCTGCCCTGGGTGTACTTTATACTATCTTCTAGAAGCCTAACACAGCTAAAAACAATTTCTAAAACCTTGATAGATTTTGAACTGTGACTTACAGCATGTCATGTTATCACTGTGATCTTTGAACAATTGTTGTTTATGCATGTAGCAATCCCAAATGTAGTACAATGCACTTCCGTAACTCAGATCCCCATGTCACAAGTGCTGCAAGTATATAGGATTTCTACAAAGGTTTGCTAAGTATTGTGGAGGAACTCAAGACTCTGTGGTCCCACAGGATAAAACACACAAAAGCAGAAACTTATATTTGCCTGGTTTATTATCAAACACATGAGGGAAGCCTGACTGAACCAAGAAAACCTTTTAGAAACTGTAAAATCCAACAGTACTGGATATCAGCATGGAGTGTGCCCCCCCGCCTTTTTTTTTTTTCTTTTTTTTTTTTTTTTTTTTTAAGCAAAGAGCATGGCTTAAATTTCTCAGGCTTGACATCCCATTGGG
This sequence comes from Buteo buteo, assembly GCF_964188355.1. Taxonomy (NCBI): domain Eukaryota; kingdom Metazoa; phylum Chordata; class Aves; order Accipitriformes; family Accipitridae; genus Buteo; species Buteo buteo. The sequence goes on along the minus strand of NC_134181.1, from coordinate 12,652,294 downwards.
CTGGTGCGTCATGTCCCTTTTTGTCAGCCTGTCACGTCACACAGTGTAATGTGGCATTTCTGTGTAACGGACTGAGACACGTCATGCCAATGACATGTCAAGCTTGTGAATTTCAAAAAGACACAGTTCGATGAAAAACATGGTTTTCTAACTGCCCTGGAGGTTTTAAACCTTAAGAAAAATAAAAAAAGACTTTTCTTCTCCAGTGATTTTGCCACTGAAAAGCACATGTTTTTTGGTGTTACCCATGTGTAGAAGCAGGTAGCAGGTATCTGAATATTTGGACATCTTTATTAACTGAATCTTAAATTGCTGATTCAGTCAGGTAATTGGGAAAGGTCCAGAGCACATGTGCATTCACTGAGCTGATACTGTTGTTTATTTCCAGTAGAATACATATGCAGTTATAAAGCTTTTGCCATTTAATGATAAGCTAAGGCTAAATATTCAATTTCTGTGACTCTCAATATCATGATTCATCCCTAATACTTTTTATGCACATGTATGCTCCTGGTGACTATAATGGCATATTATGCATCTGCTTAAATACCGGACAACAGGTGGGACATGGAGAGTGTTGGCGTTGCCTATCCTCTATGCTGGTCTTAGATTTGCAAAACAAAACCAGAATCTGTCTGCAACAGTGAGCACCTTAGGAATTTTTTCAAAGCATGCTTTGTCAACATAGATTTAATGTAGTCCAAACTGTAAAATGAATCAGCTAAGGATAACACCCTTCTCCCATCACTAGTGCTGTTCCTTATTCTCTACACTTCCTAAATACCTAAGGAAAACAGCGTCTTTATGCTACGCCCCAAAATGCTTTTATTTTGTTAACAGTTATTTTGGAACAGATTTGTAGGAAGGAGCAAATTAAGAGCTTAGTATAGAAATTATCATGTCAATACCTCACTAAACCAAACAAGTGGTTGGTGGCTTTTTTAAACAGTACTTTTGCCTATTTCAAAAGCAGTAAAGCTTTCTCAGATGGACTGCTTTCAAATCACATGGACATCACTCAAGACCACCACTGCAAACCGAATGAAGAACTGAGAAGCTACTAATACTACTTGTGGAAAACCAGTGAAATGAGCTCCTTGGTAGATACCTATGTTAAGCAAATAGATTTGGTGTGCACTGAAGTCAGAGCTGCTGTTTGCATATATGCAAATGGCTTGAAATAAGAACAGGCAAATTAAGACACCTAGCTCTCCTCAATACAATCTTTTCCACAGTCTCTAAATGGAAAATGTATCTGATTACATGATTTAATTAATTACATTGCCTACAACAAAACAAACCAAAAAAAAAAAAAAAAAGGTCCATAAGGAAATACGTGTATCCTTAAAGGAAACCAAAGCCCTAAAAAAGGTGCAAGTTTTACAGTATCATCCTGTCCTTATCTTCCACTCTAGTTTTAGCCAGATAGAAAGACATGAATCAGTGAACTAGATTAATTCAGATCTGCAACGTATTTTAAGGCGTCACTTTCACAAAATGAGCCTCAAATTTTGGAAGGATATTTCTACAACCTACCAGTTGTTTCATCAACAAATTGCGTGTTTGCAAAATCCTTAAATATAACAATGATGGGAGAGCTCAGATGGTGGTCAGAAGCCGGAAGATTTACTGTCATCAGCAATGAACCCCTGCTCACACAGCCAGTGTTCAAAGATGCTACACACATGTTCAAAGATGTAAATCTCTGTTTACATGTGTACTAAAGATTTGAGTTGGTAGATCTTGCACTTATAGAAGACTAGATGTGACAAATACCTACACACACCTATATATTAGTCAACTGTATTGTCTGTATACTAGGACTGGTTTAAAAAAAAAATTAAAAATCTGTTTTCCCAGGAAAGAAAAAAAAATTACTGCCCTTATGATAAAAACAATCATCAGGTAGCTCCTTCTGGTGGCCAATTAGTTACAGACTAATACAAACTCTCTGACAAAACCAGTTTTATTCCAGAATGCATAACTGTTCTTAGCAGAACTTATCCAAAAATTAGATTTGTTGTATTACTTCCATAGCTTTACAAGTCTTTCAGATATTACAACTATCCTAAAAGAAAGGTAAGACACAAAGATCTCAGCCTTTGGAATGGCTATTTTACTAAATATCTTTTTTTAAATAATGGGGCTAGTGGAAAATGCGGTAACAAAATAGACAGTAAAAATAAAACCACAATGTTCTTCATTATGAAACAGCCTTATATGATAAAATATTTTTTTGTTAATAATAAGAAGTACTTAGAAGCTCATAATTTTATTCCATCAAAATGCCGTGACAGTTATTGAAACTTAGTTTTCTATAGTGCTAACAATGGTGGATTAAGAGCTACATTCCATTTTAACCTTCTTAACTCCATCTGAGAGGAGATGACATTCTGCATCTTAAAATTTGTGCTGGTGAATATAACATGAGATTACCTTCCTTGTAGCGGTAATCCTATTCTGGGAAACACTGAACATTTCCAATGGAATTTTTCAGTGCAAGAAATACAGTAATTTTAAATATATTTTTTAAAAATGCACAGTAAAACTCCTAGACTAAAAGTACAATATACTGCTTCAGCATGCATCTTCTCACAAAGCCATAAACCACACTAACAGCAAGTGTCCCATTCAATCTCACGTTTTACAAATAGCTGAAATTTAAAGGAAAAAAAAAAAAAGAAATGGTATACCTAAATTCACATTAGCATCTATAGTTACACAACTACATCTTCTTTTAACCCCCAGTCCTGAACTGTTCTCCCAGATATTATCCCTCTTCTCTACTCCAAGCGTTCTTCAAATCTGCAGACAGCCCATAACCTAGCATGACTACCCAAGGAGGCAGAGTTGGCCATGAATCAGAAACGGGAGACTATGTATTACTCCTCTCCTTTCCCTAATGTAAGACTCATACACAGGTCTACATTTATACATGATGTGGTACCAAACAGGTCTTATGAAATATATACTTTCTATACATCTATACAGAAATGTATCCTCTCTGCAGTACAGGGCATTGTAATGTATAAGATGCCAGAAGCTGTCAGGACAAACAAAGCATCTCTCTAATGTTTCTTAAAGAGAGGAGGGAGAATGAGATAAAAATACATACTTTTTCTTGTGTATTGATACCTTTCAATCTAGTGGGAGATTTTTTATTATTAACTATTGAAAAAAACATTTTTAACATTTATGTGACTATCTTGAAAATTTTTCATTTTGTCATTATGAGAAAAGAGTAAAAATTATTGCTGCTAAAGACAGAAAGAATCAACCGTCCCCATACGATAACTGTGGGTTTGTAAACAGATAGGTCTAGTTGGAGGACATCTTCTTAGACAACCCACTATGTTGTGTCTCTGAAGTTTAAAACTAGTCAGAAACTTTCCCTCCTCAAAAAATACCAAGCTTCTTTTTCTCTTCTGAGAGAGATGCATACCTAACAGCTGTCAATTCTCATATTTCTATCTATAATTGTGAGCAACATCTGACAGCAGACCTGGACTGAAAACAAAATACAGGACCATTAGTCATAAATAATTCTAATAGATGCAGGATATGTAATTCTGTTGGAGAACAACTGAAACAACTTGATTTTTTTTTTTTTTTTTGTTTCGTACAGTGAGAAAAACCATGTGCATCTGTAGTGAATCTATACTATATATTCCAGAACCCAATGCAAAACTTGCATACAAATGCAAAGCCTTCATATTTCCAGGTTCTGGTTCCACCTATTCATTTCTAAAGTTTATGAGGTCATTTTTAAAGACTCACAGAATGAGATTTGACCATCAGGTAAGCCAAAGTAAATCTATGATAATTCTACCATTTCTTTGGCATTCATTTTAGATTTAGTCTCAGTTTTAATAGTGTAATTCCAGTGGAGTATTACTACCATTTCTAATAAACAGACAGCTTTAAAGTTGATCATCCCTGTTTCTTCTCAGCTTAGCAGGAGTGTGGTTACTGGAGGACAAATTAGTAGGAGCTGATGGGCACCTGGCCTGGGATTCTCTTTCAGTTTGTAGCTCCCCCTTTTCTGAGGACTCCTAAGCAGCAAGGCTTTCCCTCCGCTCGTCAGCCTACCTCTGTGCATCAAGTCATGGATGTTTCCTTGCTGGAGCTCCCATTTCCATCAGGACAGTAGCAGCAGTCTTCATTTTGTTCCAGCTAGGATCCAACTCATTCTCCTTCCCTTCCATGAGCTTTTAGTAAGTCACTGCTACATTTACTATTTTATTCTCAATTCCAGAGATGCCATTTAAGACCTGATAAGTACCTTACATGCCTTTGAAAATTGCCTTTATAATATTAGTACCAGTTTTGTTGCAGCTTCTTTATAGCAGAAGGCAGAACAGCACGTTTGTTTTGACTCTCTTGCCTTGCACAGAGAAAGAGGAGGTCTTGCTTCATCTCTACCCCAGTTTCCTAAATGACTACACTCATAGAGATTTCAACCTCTGATCAAATGTCATGGGTTTTTCCAAGCCATGCACTTGCTTTTACAAGCCTCAGCCCAATTCAATTCTTACACTGTGGTTAATAAGATCTGCAGCCTTTCTTTGGTCATAAAGTAGTTGATAGTGGCTTTTTTTGCTTTGATGTTGAGATGGATGAAGTGATTTTAGTATAATAGAAGCATAAATACAAATCTAAAACAGCAAATCCTCAATCTTGTTCTTACAGTTGAGAAACTATTAACCTTTCCTCCTTTCCTCCCCCAAATGCCAATTTGTATATAAAAACAACCTCCAGGACTTAGACCTTGGGTGGCAGTTTTAAGTCTAAAATCAATTTTTGAGTTATAAACCCTCTGAAAATAGGGGTTTATAATGGAACCACTGACAGACCCTTAACTACAGCGGCGCTAGCGGGCACCACTATAATATACGAATAAAACTAAATTACATCACTTGTCATCATTAAGAAAAATTTTCATCTCAGTTCTTCATTTGAAAAGCACTATAGTTAATGAATGATTACTGAGCCATGACACCTAAATGACTAAAATATAGGAATTATACTGAGGTCAACTCAAGTATTTTTTAAACCATGAAATTAAGGGATCTATTCGCTTTGGTATAGGATACCAGTACTGGCTATTATGCTCCCTTGCAACACTGACTTTGAGCATAAGGGAATGGTATGTATTTCTATACTGGAGATTAAGGTCCCATGCAAATTTAAGAGGTGAACACATGATTGCCCAAGAGTGACGACGTATGAGATTCTTTTCTACATTCATACATGTTTCCTTCAAGCACCTGTTTTCTTTATGCTCTTCTGCATGTAACTAACTTGAAAATGAAGAATATTTTATGCCAATAGAAGGTAGAATCCTGTTCTTTGAAAAAGGGTATTTAATTCTTCAACAGAAAGTCCAGTAACTTAAATTTAGTAACCCACATTTAAGTATACCAGATCCTTTTAGCCAAGACACTTAAAAAGAAAGACATTTTAAGGAGAGCTGATAGTACTGTACTATTGTGCAATGCTCTGACAATGCCTAACCATATCCCTTATATATTGTGTGATCTTGAATTAAGAGTGGAAGAGCCTTACTTTCCGTGTGCTTAGACATTTTAAAGGTAAATACAAAGAACTGTAACAAAATTAAAAAGAAATGTAAAAATTGCTTGCATATGCATGATTTTCTTAATTTGAAGCCATTTTATACTTCCTTTTAACTAGGAAAACGTAGACACTTATGAGAGGCAGAATGATTACAATTGCTCATACAATACAAAGAAATTAAAAGGAGCAGGCAAAGATATAAAACAATGGAAAAGGAGGCAATTTCCATCACTGCCATCCAAAGATCCTAACTCTGTGATACCTCCCCAGTGCACCTACTTTGCTCATGTTCTCACAGCACTGAGTCTGAGCACTGCTGATCATGAAGATTTGTCTAACACTTGAAAGCATGCCAAAACTATGAAGAAAGTATGCAGTGCCTATGATTAGACCAAGCACCTGAGATTATAGCCTTAGGGATATACTGTTAGTCCTGCTACTTAGTCCCTGTACCCACATTTACTAATGTTTCACTGAGCTTAATTCAGGTAAATAAAGGTGACTAAGTAACTTCAGGTTCTCAGAAGCTTCCAGTACAAGCAGTATTGGCAGTATTCATTATTTTAACCTAAATTGTTTTGGGTTTTTTTTTTTTTTGGGGGGGGGGGGGGGGGGGAGGAGCAAGGGGGCACACAAGCAAAAAAAAAAAAGCTATCCTATCCAGGGAATAATAACTGAACACCATGAAACACATCTGCATTTATTCAATTTTTTCATATCAAATTTCAAATGCACACATTTCCCAATACATGATTTCCAAATGCTACTTTAAAAGTATGTTGTTTCCCTGCATGGAAAACTTACTAGGTTTTGGAGATGAAAGTATAAGTAGAAGTGAAGGTTACCAAATTGAAAACAATGAATGTAGACTGCATGTTAATTGTAACCTAGCTAGTTTGCTCATGTTGATCACATGTCTAGTGACAGTCATAGATGTTGATAGAGTCTGACCTGTTCTAAAAAGCTGGCATTTTAAAAAAAAAAAAAAAAAAAAAAAGCATAGAAGCTATCTCTGCAGTCTGTGGAAAAAGAAAAGGAGAGAGAGGGGCTTCTGACAGCTCAAACAGAGGAGGAAAATTAGAAAGGAAAGCCAGTACCACTACCATATGGGCTCATAGCTCGTCAGGACAGCTGGCAAGAAACATTGCTCTTCTCTTCTTTACTTCCAGGGCTGTGATATATTTCTTTATATGGCTATCAATAATACTGAATGATTAATGCTAATGATTTATGCTAATTTCATTATAAGCTTTATTTGTTGCCCAGTGTTGAATTAAGCCTGTCAAATCATCCTTTTCTACATTGCTAAAGATTCTTAAAATGCAGAGCTAAATATAACATCTGATCATTAATATGTTAATACACCTGTTTCATATATACACCAGGAAAACAAGAAAGTTGCTGTTTGAGGATGATTCTGAGAGCAGTGGTTCAGGGATCTTATCTATTTAGTGCCAATTACTTAATGAAGAAATAATGACATTTTACATTTTCCTCCTGCAAGTCTTAAAAAAAAAAACAACCAAACAAACAAACAAAAAAGCCACACCACCAAACAGAAAGATCATCCTCTGATACCAGATTGTATAACACCATTCCTTGAACAGTAAATAATACAGTATATACCTTTCAGTGAGTGATCAAGCCCCCTGCTGAGACACCCAGTTTCCACTATTCTACATTAAGCTAGCTCTAATTGTTAAAAACAAGTAGGAAGAGGACAAGATATACCGGATAATATTTAACTATGTTAAACCTCATCCATCCTTAGAACTACCCAGAAATACCTCTTCCAGCTCATACTGTCTTTCCCTTTATGTTTCTCTCCATTTTACTGAGGAAAACCATCAGTCCCTTACTCCTCCTATCTTATTCTTAGGCCAATTTTCTTGTTTATCAACATCTTGGGTAAAAAGAAAGGGGAAAGGAAGTTGTCATTGCTATTCCAGAACTTCTAACCTCATTCCCTGTCTTCCTTAAAATCCATTTCAGTTAAAATCAGCTCATTTTAACTTACCAGAGATCCAGGCACAAACCCCATACCCAAGTATCTACAAGCTGCTAAATCGCAACTCGACAATTTCCTGTTCACTTGCCCTACAGGGACCAACCTGCCATTGTTGACAGAGGAGAGAAATCCTCCCAAATCCCAAAAGGGACAGCAACACTCACAAAAGCCTAAGGAACTCCTGGCACAGGAGGACCTGTCACATATGGCAAGAGGTAGAGGAACAAGGTTTATATACCCTTCACCACATACTCATCAAGTAATGCCTTAACTGAACCCCTAAGAGACCTTTATAGAGGGCGGGGACCTTTAAGCAAACACCATCCTTTTTCTCACCACATGAAGCCAACAAAGTCACAAAATGGGGAGAACAACATCATTTTCCTGTTTGCTTAGAAGGCTTTACAATGTATTTCAAAGTTGAAGCATGTCAGGCACAATTTTTCACTGTATTTCTCCTGCCATATCTGTTACAGTACTACCTTTCACCTGTATGAGGTCTCCCTGCACAAGGACTGCAAATCACTTTTGAAATAATGATTTTTACTCTCTTACTGCAGCAATGAGGAATTGGCTAGTCTTTTTACTTAGAAGTTTACTTACAAATTTTTAATTATAACTTTACTTATAAATTTACTCATAAATTCCTCTCATAAATAGCCTGAAATAAATACAGTAACTATAACTGTTCCTTTGAATTCAGTTTTCAGGGCATGCTTTCACAAACAGATTTATTTGGTCCTTTGAGGCTGGAAGAAAGAGAAGAGTTTGATTACTACTAATTAAATGACAAAATGTCCTTTTTTTAAGTGCATATAAAGTGCAGGACTTTGCACTTGAACATACATTATAATGCATTTGTGAGAAAAGAAAAGATAAGTATATGTCTTCCAAAAATAATTCAGAATTTTGACCTAAGGGCTAGGAATTGAAATCTGAGCTTGTGTAAAGTTCCAGATACTTGCCCAAAGTTGCATTAACTTTTGAGTCTGCTCTGGATATTCTTGTCATGGCATACCTTTCATTAAATTTCCCAGTTTTTTTGAAAGAGGGCAAGTTTTAGGGTGAGACAGAAGTGAATTGTTTCAGAGGACCCTGTTTGATCCACTATATAGAAACACTGATATTAAAAAAAAAAAAAAAAAAGGCTAGGATTACAATTTTATAAGATCTGAATCCTGTCAACTACAAAGCCATAAAATACAAATTATATACATTGTATTCATAGACCATAATTACAAAACTTAAGAAAAACACATATGAACTTTTAACTTGAAGTTTTTGGTTTTCTCTCTTGAAATCTACTACTTGTGGATTTAAAACTACAATATATAGGTTTTTTTACAATGAAACTACAGTTCTACCAGTTCGTCTGGGCTATACAGCTAGCAAGTGTCAAAACATATGGACCAAACCATTTATCAAATAATCTACTCTTTGAATAGATAGGCACTATCAGCAATCTGGTATTGATCTTTACAGGCTACTGCTATTGTTCATCTGAGCATCCAGAATGCCAGCAAGAATTAATGAAAGAAACAAAACAATGCATACCAAGCACACAGCACACAACTTTCTTTTCTTTCTTCCTTTTTTTTTTCTTTAAAATTTATGTAGTTATCAGAAATACATTACTATAAACAAAGTATGCAGGCAGGATGGGATACATGATAGAAAAATCACTTCCCGAGCATTAACTTCTGCAGATTTCCAGTATATTTACTTCTAGATTAGTATAACCTACTTGCAGTTGAGATCTAGCATGATAAATTCCTTGCGGTGTGTTACCCTGGCATTCACTATAGCTGAGACTGAGATGGCACTTTCATTAAAAGCTCCATTTCAGGGCACGTTTAATGTCTTAGACATTTCAAATTGCATCTGGCTGAATCTTGGCATACAGCTTGTCAGTCCAGATGCACGGGTTTTGTTTGTTTTTTTACAGAAAATCGTATAAATTGGTTGCGACATTCACGAGTTCCATTGTGACTGAAAATATTAAATGTTAGTATTTGGGGAACAGGGTTTTTTTGAAGGAAAACACACATTTAGTTAATCCTTTTTCAAATTTATCTATGTGCTTTCTCCCAACACTGCCTTCCATAAGCTCTGCAAAGGTCCACAAGTCCACCACACCATTCTCCTTCAAATTCCTCTTCTAAGGACATGCTATTTGACGTACTATGTTTTGATTTAAACTACTAAGACTTGAGATCATCAACCCACAATACAAAATTTTAGATATAGATGTTACTGCCATTTTCTCTTCATTGGCTCCTGGACAAGTAGCACAGTAGAGATGTGATGGGAGAGCAAGGAAGCCATGACTAAACTTATAGCTAACAATTACATCTAGTGAATGTCCTTTCTAGCTAGTACAACATAACACAACCACCACCTAAACAGCACAAAGCAACTACAATATGCAAAAAAAAATCTAGTCTTTTTTGCAGGGCTCAGAAATTAAGGTCAGTTTCCCAAACCTCAGCCCCGTGTAATCAAAATTCATCCTTCATCTCTAAGACCAGTGATTCCTATACTCCTCACTACCCCACCACGCCCTTTCCAAAAGTATTTATTAGATTGTCATTGCAGTTACTTTACCATGGAGAAATGTGGGGGAGAAGCACAAAGGAGTCACAGAGAAGCAAGAGGAAGCAGCACAGCAAACATGCCTGGACTCAAAACCATTGTTCTGGACATTGTCAATACAATTTCTAGACCGGATTCTGTTCTCTTCTGAACAGAGGTCCTACTCAAACAAACAAGATTGTAACAGCACTGATCTTGTTGACACTTTTATATTAAAGAATTCATCATGCTGTTATTGTATACAAACGTTCCTCACCATGAGCTTCTAAGTTTGACAAGCTCAATTCCATAATGCATATATATATGTTTGGGAAATAGCTAGGAGTTCAGAAGCACTCTCCTATGAATTAGAGGATAATGCCAAGTATAAGGAATAAAACAAAATATGATATTATCATCCACATGGCCACTGCCAACACAGTATTCTGAAGATCATGCATTTCTGAAATGTTTTCTGTTAATTAACTACAGGATACTCATGAGTTGCAGGTTTTGCCCAAGTTCTGTTTAAAGATCTTGCTAATTTTCAGTGATTAGCATTAAATTTAAGTATGTCAGCATTTCCATTATAAACCACATTCTCAGGGGTTTATTAAATTATTGGAAAAAAATTATTCTGAGGTAAAACTCAATACTTAGGGGTAATTTTTCAAAGTGAAGCATGCAGTTTTAGCTCCTGATCTCTGAACAAAGTCAGTAAGAAGCTGCAGAGCTGCACCCCTAGTCAATGCTTTGAAATTTTACTTCAAAGTCTCACCCCAGGAAGAAATTCTGTCACACTTACACAAAAATCAATTTGACCTCTTTAAAACTAAAGAATGTCTACTACTCATGCACTGTAACTGCTTTTCATAAAGACTTTCACCATTTCCTAAATCTGCCCAGCCAATCATAAGCAACAGCTTTTGGGACAGGGAAAAAAAAGAGTAGAGATAGTATAAACACTATAAGGTCAAAAGATTTGTTGTTGCTTTAACCAGAAGCAAAACCAGAGTAAATACATACAGCCATGTTTCCAGACAGCTATACACCCAAAGAAAAAAAAAAAGTAAAAAAGTAGTGCATTTGTTCACACGTCAGCTTGACTACAGTAAACTGAACTTATTAAATGCAACATCAATAATCAAGAAAGATGACCCTTTTCTATTGCCAAGAACCAGGAAAATTACTCAAAACCAGTAAAATGGTAGACATTTTATACTGAAAGATTTAAGGAGGAATACATTGAATATAAAGATGACTAGTGTTGTGGCACTGAAGAAAAAACATAATTTTTCATTGATGTAAGGCAGCAGACCTGGAAAGAACACAAATACAACAGTAGATCCATTAACCCCATGACAAGAAACAGTGTTCACATCGACTTACTAAACTGTTTTTGATTCTTTAGTACCAACACACAGAATAATCCTTACATTATGTTGCCAAGGAAAACCTAGAATGCATTTCTTTCATAATGTAGCTTTCTTCCATTATGATAATAGAGCCATCATAGCTGTTGCAAACACTGTATGGCCTCAAACACCTAAATACAGCCATTATATTGGACATTTTTTAAGAGGAGGACATTTTAAGCCTCCCTAGAGAGTTCTGTTGCCTGGCAAACTCTCAGCAAGAACCATCTATTACTGCAAAACCTTGCTTACATGTGAGCGAGGAGGAAATGATCACAGCTAACGAAGGGGACATATTTGGAACCACGACCAGAGAATGAAGGCTACTTCAAGGCCATTAAAGTTAACACCGTACACTGACACAGAACCTTGGGTGGAATTTAGGCTGAGCTGATGAGCCTTAGGGAGCTTGTATTCATTCCTGGCAAGTGATTTCTCTCTTCTATGTTAGTAAATTACAGCTTAAACTCTATTTTTGTCTTGAAGCCCCATCTCACCCACTCCCAACACTTGAACTTTGCGCACAAAGAGGCCAAGATTACATTGCAAAAGAGAAATACAAATGGTACAGCAACTGAGATGCTCAAGGCAAAGTAATTCCCCTCTCTAAATACAAAGGGTGCAAAGGACAGACTTTTAATCACTGCCTTCCTTATTGAACACAATAACAAGTCTGGGACGGACAGACTCTTTTTTTACTTTAGGATGAAAATCAGGAATAAGTCCTTTATATTCTATGCTTTAACATCCATGCTCAGGAAATCTTTATTTTAATGTTTTGTTAGCAGTATCAATACATGGGTTACACAGCTAAAATCACATGGTGCTATCCTGCCAATTACCTACTAATTTGAAAGAGCTCAGAATGACTAACCAAGAGTTAAATCTGTTTCATATCCATTTAATTTAAAGTATCATTAATTTTGTGAGGATTTGTTTACATGTGTAATGAAACTAAGCAGCACAGAAACACCTTTGTTTTGCCCATCTCTTTATATCAAAAGAGCTTTTAGACAATTAAATAAAAATATTTGTGGTGGATTAAAATATGGCACTTGCATTGACCAGTGTTCCAGCTTTTCAGCAAGTGTTGTCATTTTACTCTTGGCTACATTTTAGGATTCATAAAACCTGACAATCAATTCTTCTCTGAATGAGCAATAAAAATCTTACTTTTAATTTCACATAAACAGTATTTGCACCAATATGCTGCTTGCACTGAATCTGCATAACCAATATTACAATATCTCTTAGAGTAATTTGCATGAATAATTAAATGTGAAAGGTGTGCCTTGGCAAATTACATTATCATATACAGTTCACAAATAACTATATTAATGCTAACTGGACAGCAGTCCAACATCTCAACATTTGCTAAGAGAAGTGGCAAATTAGTTACCAGCAGCATTAATAATGGTATCTTGAAAAAGCAGGATTATCTAACAATGAGGAACAGCTTTTATTTCATTAAGAATGGAATATTATTTTAGAATTTCTTTGAAGTTGTTTTCCTTACTGTCAACATTATCTCTGTCCCAAAGGATGGTAGTTTGATACACACACATTATAGACTCTTCTGAAACTTTATAGCCTAATTAAATAAAGAGACCTTTTCATTTGTGACTGCATAGGTTTTACATCGCACCTCTCACCAGTCGCTTCCTAGTAACTCAGCTGTATGCTCTGGATCAGCACCTTCTCCACCAGCTTCATACTAACAGGAACAGAGACACTCTTATAGGTCTCTGAGCTGCAAAGCACCATACTGTATTAAGACAGCATTATCTTATTTTCCATTAACATAATTAGGCTCAAAAGCAGTGCAGAAAAATTATATACACATTCCCCCAGTGTCCATACACAGTACCTATCTGGGAAAAAACTAATATCATTACTTCAAAAGTAGTACCAGTGCCATAGGACATATATTTAAAATTGGTGTATATATTTTTAGATTAATGTGACTGGTTATGACAACATCTGAAGCACAACTCTCATTTGTAAAACTACGTAGTACTATTAGAAATAAATATACATATTACAATATTAATTTGACAACTTGGGTTGAAGGACAGAGATGGCAGGGTGTGGTTAAGTGCTTACTAAAGTAGGCTTCGCAGTTTATTGTAGGAAAATATAAACACCACTGATATTATACATTCAGTCTTAGGAATGGAATTCAAACCTCAATCCTAAACTACAGCTGAAAGAGGGAACAGCTGCTCTCGACAGCCCTTAGCTAGGAAAAAGCATACACTCTAGCTCTGCCTAGCTCAGATTACTTATCTGTATACTTGTATTATACCAACAGCAGTAACATGGGATCGGGCATATTTGTGGTAGGTAATTTACACTAAATAAACAAAAAACAAAAAAGAATAGTGTACAGAGCAGTGACAACAACAAAAAAAAAGCCACAAACAATTTAAGACAGGGGTTTATGATCATGATTTATACCAGACAAAAGAGGTGAAGCAAGAAACTCTTACAGAAGCAGTTTAACAGGTATATCAGATGAAATCTGTAAAAGTTTATCTAGTTTTGTGAGAGCTCCACCAGAAATTGTCTTTTCCAAGCTCCTGTATATCAGAGCTGCTGCACATCTTACCATTACACTTTGCTATTCTTGTGAAAACTTTTCCATTTTTCCTCATAATTCTCTCCCAGCCATGCTAATCCTTTGTGTGGCGATACAATGACCAGCTTTTGTATTAAGCTTTGTTTTCTGGAGCCAGAGCCGCTACTTCTGTGGTTTTCTGGAACTGCTAGAAATCAGATCATGACCCCTGAATAAAGGAAGACTTTTGGAGGCAGGATACCCTCTACTTCTGAGGTGCTAAGAAACAATCACACATGTAATATATGAAGCAGAAACATTTCTTTACTGGTGTTTTTAGGTAACATACCAATAGTCTTGTATATAGGTCACAGAAAGAATGCAGTCACCTGCAGACAGAAATTTCTATTGCTTGACAATTCCTTGGCCTGCAGAAAGAGTAGCAGAAATGGAAGAGACAACCACATACCAGGGCAGGGACAGAAAAATAATAGAGCCATTAACTCTCCAAAAGGACATCAGACATATTCTGTTGAAAGCAAGAAAGCTTCACTCAGGTTTTCCACATACTTGACAAGAAGGTTTTCATTTCTTCATGATCTACCGTCTCAGAATAAGTGGAAAAAATAGCAGGGTTTATACTTAGCCTTTTTCAGCTATGGCCTAAGAACAGATCAAGAGGTAATCTCAACATCAGACAAAAAACGGTACTAATTTCCGTAAATGGAATTTCACAAAATGCAACCTGGCTTCAAATGAGTGGAATAACCTAATATTTGAAAAATCTAAGAGGTCTGTATGGCTGCCACTACAAAACACGCTTCCCACCGAACCCCTACTATGCAGTATGAACAATTTACAATCCAATAAAATACCTAGAAATTTCTCATGCACTTCTTTCTACTTTCAGTTATCTGAATACACACTGATCATTGTATCCCCCCCAAAAATTAACCTGTTTACGGAGAAGAGAGATGCTAATTTCATTCCCACCTTGCCAACACTTTCAGTCATGATTTTAGTGATCTTCAACAATCTGCTAGTCAGACAATTCTGAATGCAAGTAAATTGATAACAAGCAATATGGGAAATATTTTTTAAATGTTATAAGGATCTATTTTGGAACAGGAGATGATCAACTTATTGAAAGTCAGTAAATAATACCCTTGTTAATTTTTTCATAATGAAAGACAAAAGAAAACACACTATCACAGTGGAAGAGCATTTTTAAGTTATAGAACCATAAGGCTGAAGGATCAAGCACCAAAATTTCTTCTAACAAAAGTTATTTCACTTGCACACTCCTAGGTTGACTCTACTGTCAGGAGAGGGCAGTATATTCTGAGTTTTGACTGGGCATTATTCATCTTCACTTTCACATGGGGCTCGCACAAAACCAACTGTGTATGATGTAAACACAAAACAAATCATTTACATATGTAGAAATTATGTGGAGACATGTTGAAAGGTTCATGGGGGATTGTGAACCTTTTATACTTCTCAGAACCTGGTATACTAAATGGTACCCCTTTCCTTGCATTCTTCATGTCACCAATCACCTTTTATTTTCATTGGGCATTTAATAATGTCTTGCATATACAGGTGAACAAAACATGGCCTTGCTTCTGATATAAATATCATACTATTAAAAGTTCTTTATCATTTGATTGATCAAATCTTGTTTCACTGATTAGAAGTTGCCTGTATTACATAGGTTTGTCTTAGATTTGTTCCACTAAGCCCAGGCTATAACAGCTTCTCTTACTTTGTTTCAATTCACAGTGCTTGATACCTCCTCATCAGCCTCTTAAAGGTTCTCCTCCTTCTAATCAAACCCCTAGAGGCACTTTAGCAGCTAACCTGGATGATTACAGGCATTGCTGTTGTAATTTACTAAATTATAAATGCTTTTTCTTAGTCATCAGTTCCAATTGTGTAAAGTTGCCCAACTGTAATGGAAGTTGCATGCAGAAATATTGTTGAAAATTTAATTTGCATGCAAATCTGCCCACTTGCCATCCTTTATTGTGAAGTGTTAATGTAGTCACACAGTGCTGCACTCATGGATTACCAGGATTTTCAACCAGCCCCTGTGACTATGACCACTTGAATATACCATCCTACATTGCCCCCACAAAAATTCTTATGTAGGTTCATCACTTAGAGATGTGTGCTTGCACACATGTATATTCAAAAAGTACACGTTGTGTATATGCTTTTACATTTAGTATGGCCCACAGTAACTAGAAAAGAAAATTACCTTAAACCATTGCAGTTGTGTATGTGCAAAAAAAAAAAAAAAAAAACATCTCTGGCTAAACTTTTCAGTGAGGTTTATCCTGAGGCTTTATACCTGTCTGTTGTCAGGAGTCTTTCCCCACCTTCCCTTAATCCTCCTTCATTCACACAGACACGCACACTTAAAGAAAGACAGCTGGCACATGATACAATACTTATTACTTCAGGCTCCATCAGCAAGTGCCTGTCATTATCACCTACCACATTTCCTGTCTGAATTATTGTCTTTAAGAAGTTGTAGCTGTAGGTAATTAAAGAGTACCACTCTAATGTGATGAATAAATTGCCACACAACTTGTGCTACACTAGAAAACTGTAAGTCTCTTTCCTCCTCACTTCTTAGGCTTTACACAACACAAGCAGCTGACTTACCGCTTCTTTTTATTACAAATTCTACACTTGCAACATTCGGGGCCTAACTAGTTTTATTCATATTTTTAATGTAGCACCTGTAAACAGTACAAGTACATTCTAAGAAAATAACGAAAAACATACAAGTGCTTATTCAAAAGTAAAGGAAATTCTCAGTCTGAGATAACTTTATGTTTGCTTTTGGAAAGTATTTGTCTTCCATTTTTACTGATACAAAAGCATGCAGTGCAAAAGTGCATTCTAAACACAGGCATCCTGATATTGTAGAAAGTGCACATTAAACATTGCAAACATTTCATACCTTTTTTGAAAGCTGAATAGCAAGAAGAGAAACAGTGTCATTACTAACAAAATACACCTGCCAGTTCTCAAACTGTAGGGTAGAAAAGTGTGTATACGGTTCATTAGCTATTGTTACAAAAAGAAGGTATTTTTAATATTTCTGTTACATATAAGAGAAAGACTTTTTCAGAAATTATTTACACATTCCAGATTTTGTTGGAATTACAAAGATGTAACAAAGCACTCAAATGTGTTTTGGGTTGTTGGGCTTTTGGGTTTTTTTATGTTTACCAAGAAAATATACAGGCCCGTTTGTTAAATCACAGGATACAGGAGACTGGAAATGGAATAGGTCACAAAAGGTCAAGTTTTTTTGTTGTGTGTTTTGGTTTTTTTTTAATGTATAATTCAAGCATTGTCCCTGGAGTAGCTTTGAATGATATGTGAAACAGTCCAGTAATGAGTGTTATTGCTTAATTTGGCATTCTCATTTGAAATTTCCTTCAAAGCCTGTCTGTGTGTTGAAATAGCCCAAAATGTCTTTGAAATATTTTATTACTACTATAATAAGCAATTTCAGAACAAAAGAAAATTGTACATTTCTTTCTGATAAGTTTGCACTAATTGAGATACCAAAATAAATTTTGGAGCACTAGAAAAGAGAATCAGTAAATATTTCAGCTTCCATAAAGAGATGCAAGGCAAAACATTTAAATTTTACAACTCAGACTTAAAGGTAACAGGATTTGCAAGACTATAGAAACATACTGCAAGCCTGGTTTTTTTTAAGTACTTATTTAATTGAATGCACACACTGAGAAAAATCTTAAAAGAAATTAAAGATTCCAAATTTCACTCGTCTCCTGCTTCTCATTTCATGGCAAATTCCACAAATAGAAGGAAAAATATATTTAGAGTTCTTACATACCTGACCTCCAATTACATTTACAACAGAACTTTGGTTGCAGAAACACAACTGATCAAAGACTCTAACACAATGGTCTCTCAGGCTCTTGTGATATTATTCATTTTTAAAGTACTTATTCAAAACAACAACATATATCCCCACTGCATCGTTATGTCACGCATTAAGTTCACTTACTCAGAGGAGTTATTCCACATCTTCCCTGCTTTCAGGCAGAAGTCACTTCTATCCAAGAAGGCAAGAGCAGTATAGTTTACAGATCTTCAGTGTATTATGGCATAAAGATAGAAATATGAACGTGTAGGTTTACTTCAACTCCTTTGAACACAGCAAGAAATACAGCTATAGACAGTAAGCTTAAAACAATTTATAAATTATTAGGAGAGAGAGGAAAAACTGTCTTTCACTGCAATTTTCCAGTGAGCCTTGTTTCTAGATTCTTCATACTTCCGGTATTAGTGTGTCCTGACTGGCTCCAAACCCATTGCTACCCTAACTCCAGTGAAGCAAGTGTAACAAACTTACTACGTGGAGCCACCTCTACTTTACATCAGGTGAGCTGATCTTAAGATTTTAATTATTTTCAGGTGAAACTTTCTCAGCCAGACTGAGTCCAGGTGCAGTTGATATATACAGGCTATACTGTGCTGTGTATGTGATTTGTACCAGATTTTTGTTGGGTTTTTTTTTCAAACCCCTTTAAAGGAAAAAATTAGCACTGCACTGTTCTCCCTTCTTAACAAGTCTTTACTTTTACTGCTGCTACAATTAACTATTTTCAAAGGCCTGAAATGACCCACCATTCACTTTGTTCACAGAATGTCACCAAGCAATGAAAACAGAAATTAAAAAATGCTTTGTTTTTTTAACACCTACTTCAAAAGATTTTTAAAAAATCCCTCAAAATTTCTCTTCAGTAAATTACAATTTAGGATTTGTTTTATTTAATCACTTTCTCATATAACACTAATCCACATACAAGCCGTCTGCACAAAACAGAATACACACACATTGTATACAGTTCCTGCTATATATACATCTTAGGATTCGGTGTTAGCAGGAACTCTACATAAAAAAGACAGCTCCTCAGTCCTTTCCCTCAACTAGAATAAAACCCCTATGCCTTCCTTCCAGAGCAGAGTTCTCAAGACGTATCTGCTGTTATAACACAGCAGTAATTGCCAAGCACCTTCAATCTAGGGTTCAAGCAAAATGATTCTGAGCAGCTCCACATCCCTTCTCAGGGTGTTAGCATCTGCCAGCCTCTTCCATTTCCTTCCTGTACATTTTATCTGTGCTTTTATCTTTTCCTCCCTTTATTTTGCTTTATCTATTTTCGACAATAGCAACTAGCACAGTATAACAGCATTATATAAGCTTTTTACAGTGCCATGTTTTGCTTTACAGAGTGAGCATAAATGAGGAAACACTAAGTTAAACTCTGACAGCCAATGCTGGATGTATCAGCTTGGCCTATAAATAAGCACTGATCACTTCCATTTTATTGAACTCATTTTCCAGGCAAGCAAAGACCACAAGATTCCTCTGCAAATTTTCCCTTTACACTCTCCAGCAGTGCTGCTAGTGTCAGCTGCGACAGATTTATAGCCTATTCATTCATGGGAACAAAAACCCTGCCAGGGCTGGTCATGCAACAAGCAGTAGCAGTTAGTTCAGAAGATAACAGCTGCAATACCTCACTTCCTTATTCAGCACTCTATAGCATACACTACTTTGGAGATAATAAATGCTTCTTGTTTGTATTTCTTGAGTAATATCAGAGGAAAGGGTCTGCATTACAACAGTATGAAGTGGCACTGCAACACAGGGGGATTAATCAGTGTTTTCATTTTATTTATTCCTTCTCTGGCTTTATGGTTTTATAACTGACATAAAAAAAGTTACCCTCGACTGTTTTTATATAGTGTCACTTCCAGGGATAGCCAAATATTTAAATTTTTAATTTAGTGCCCATTTAATTTAAAAGTTTATTTTGAATTATTTTGAATTCGGAGGTCTTACAATATGTAGTGCTTTAATACCAAAAGACATTCACTGTCAGGATTAACCAGTTCTTTTCCCTTACACCCAAAGTTGAGAAACATGCTTAAACTATAGATTATAAAATTAACAGATTTCTTTCACTATTTTGAAGCAGCAAACTAAAATGTGTAATAGTTTTGTAAATATTCTGTAGTTGCAGCAAGATGTGTTATCAGAGAGATGTCAGACTAAGATCAATACTGCTCTTTTTGGAGGTGCTGCTCACAGCCATCAATTTTGGAAGAGATGCTCTTACATTTGGGTTACATGCTGAATTTTTAAGCAAGGCACTGTTGCCTCATCGCAGACAGTATAAACCTTCAACCTCTTGTCAAATGTATCTGCTGCAACGACTCTTACTGCTCCACTGCAACTACTCTTTCTGCTCCTCTGCAACAACCCACTCTTTCTCCCACTGAAAATACATGGTATTACACCAAGATCTAATCACAAGCAGCATGGACTAAGATCAAGACCCACTTATGTGCAACTAATGCATATTTTCATGATCCCTTTGAAGGAGGTACTGCCCTATTATGAAAACCAAAATGAACTTTTATCAACTTGCTATTTTCATCTTTTTTCAACTCTCTCTACTGCAAAATAATGTCCAAATAAAGCCCTAAAATGAACCATTAATTATGTTAAAATAAAGTTTTTTCTAAGTATTTCTTAGGTTTGTTCAGCCTTGAGCACAACATTCAGCTCTTACAGCTGCTCAAGAGATCAGAACTGCTAATCTCAGAATTTTGCAACCTCAGTCTTCTTTCAGAAACACAGTGCCCAAAAATAAGTACACTTTTCTGGGGGGCTTTCACCAGAAGAAAATGCATAGCAATTTCTAAAATAGCGGTGTAGACTACAAACATTTATCATCTTGAACTTCTTATGAGCTTTTACTGAAGTCATGACCCACTGTCCCAAGTTATGGTTAAAAAGTCAATTTTTAGTTTGATCAAATGTACATATACACCATGGCATATAGAAAAGTAGATTTACTGTAAAGTTGGAAAATATGGGAATGATCAAAAAACACACTATAAAATAAACCATTAGTTGGTCTAATTAGAAAATTCACCTCCTTTTATAAATCTTGTCTCCCTTAGCAGAGCAGAATATACAACCTTCTTACTAGATAGACCAAAGGTTTGGGCTAGAATCATGTCTGCAGCACTTGAGACTCCAACTGCAAATATAAATGCTTAGGAACAAAAAGATGCTCAGATCGCAACAGCAACACAACTCACTAAAAGCACCTTTATGTAACCTCTTCAAAGTCAAACACCTGCTCTAATGTGCTCAGATAGACTAGTTTTAACTGAATCTCCTTGTTTCAGCCACTTTCAGTCCATGGAACATATAGAAAATATGGCATATGTTACTGTAACTACAGTCTTTGTCAGTCAGTCGGGTTTTATTGCATGGCCTTTGGCTCAGCACATAATACTGGAAAGAAGCTAGAGCAGCAGTTTAAAATTTTGCCAGTTTAATAATCCTTGCTGATTGGAAGTAGCATACTGGCGGGGGGAGTGGAGGGGAGAGTTAAAAAAACAAACAAACAAAAAAAACACACACAGAAAACCACAACATAACCACTACCCCAAACCCCACCAGCACTGAGATTTACAGTATCTGTGCTGTTCCTATTGGGTATGGAGGAAAGGGAAGGGAAAAGGATTTTCTGTATTGAAAGTGGGCGAAGAGTGTAAGAAACTAACCATTCGAATGATTCATCCTTGTGTTGTCCTAACCTGGCAATATAAATCTAAATATATATACATATTTAATTGTACCATATTTATAAAGAAGCTTTTCTGAAGCAGCCCTATTTTATCTGCTGAAAATTAGCCACCCCCTGCTGTAAAAACTGGATTTTTCCCACTTAACATAGAAATACATTCATTCTTATAATTGTTCTTTTCTTTCAAATCACCTAATATAACAAATGCTAGAAGACATTACAGTTCATCTGCTAAGCAGCCTCTTTATGAGTTGAGGCTTCAATGCTTTAATGGGGAAATTGCATGATTTAAGTAAATCATGTCACCTCCACCCAAGTAATCATATTTGTTGCAGACTTCTGCTGACCTCATCTCTACAGTAAAAACAAAAACACATTTACATTTTCAGCTTGAGATATCTGGTTCAAATGATTTACAAATAGGTTGTAATGAGAACTAATTTTAGCCTACTCCAGAGGATACTATTTAGGTTCTCTGTTGATAGTGTTTACAGATATACAATTATTAGTTACTGTCACTGTCATTTAGAGACAGCATGTTTTTGCAGAAAGCAAGCAAGCAACTTGTGAGATCATAACTGTATTGGTTACTACATTTTGAAAATATTACTTTCAGGGAAAACAATTAAAAAGCTGAACAAAAGCTAAACGTATATATTTTCTATAATAAGAGGTTGCAATGTTTTTTTATATAAATTGTTTTCCCCTCTGCTTCATACAAGAAGTCCTTTTGGAAGTGACTTCCCAGCTTTATCTGCATCACAACTTTTCCATGTGAAATATTTCAAAAAAATGCTAGTTAACTGGTCTTGTGAAATTTCAAGCAAGTTGTAACAAAAAATTAGTTTTGCCCTAGTTATTTCTCACATGCATGAGAAAAAGTAATATTGCCATTACAAGAGCAAAAGTTAGAATTTCACATGGAAGACAGTACAGAGTTAACATGTCAATGCATATTGCCTTCAAGACTATCAGGCTCATGTGTTGCCTTTTCAGTTAAAATGAATTTACTCATCATTCTTACTTTTCACTTGGCCATGGATTTTCTAGTATGCAAACACAATTTCCAACCTATATTCTTCTACCTCAAGTTCTGATTCAAAGTAAGATAAATAAGGAAAGAGGGGGGACAAATCTATAGAATTTACTAGAAATTACAACTTACTTGTATGGTTCCAACTCGCTGTGTGGAATACAAATTCCAAAGACATGAGACCACAGGACCTATCCAATCATCTAAGCTGATTTGACGCAATATAGATCAAAAAGCTTCATTCGGCTACTTCCATAAGAAGAGTACACTCCCTAATACAAAAAAACTTCATCCTGTACTGTGAAACTCATTCTGAAACTCTACATAGTTTTATTAAAGCCTGTGTAGGTCTGTAGAACTTTACAGTTCTTTACAGATCCTAATTTCAATGATTTTATTTTTTTTAAAGCTAAAACACATTTGGATGTAATAAACAGAATATGGTTTTAAGTACTAAGATTGAAATGGTTTGCCTTGAATTTATAGTCTCCACATTTAATTTCAAATTTGAGGTACAAAGGTGATATTTGAGGAAATAAGACACAGTTTCCCTGAATAAACAAACCAAATGAGACTCATAGACCCATTGGCTTTTTTTCACTACCTTGGAAAAATTTTTTGGATCATAATCTACGCTTTCCTTCCAAATGAGGTTAGCTTTATCTTCTAGGTTTCAAAAGCTTAGAATCCTTCACAACAAACACTTTCATTTGTTTTTACCATTTCACAGACATTGGCATACAAATTTTTTTTACAAGACAAAAAAAAAATCTCTGCTTTAAGAAACTCGCAAGGCAAAATTTATACTTTACAACCCATAAATGTAAGGTGAAAGTATGATATGTAACCCCCCATTTATTCATATTGACATAGGGTCCTTCAGAAAGGCTTTCATTATTTACTCCCTTCTTTGGCTAAAAGGATGACATCTCATGCATACATTGAGTGGATACTATTTCTTCTCACTAAGTATATTCATTAGAAGAAAAATGAAAATTAAAAAAGAGCAACTAAGCAAAACTCAACATTGTGCTTTAGCTTCATATCCTTTGTGCAGTGTTCTTTCCATTACAATTCCCTTTCATCCAGTTACAAAAAGATTGGCTTGTCCTGAGTTGTTACAGAAAAATCAAAAGAAGGGAGAGTGTGAAAAAGCTTCCATAGGAAGTAAACATAAAGGTGATAATAGAAGCAGTATAAAGGTGATAATTTACCTCAGTGGTCAATCTAGCCTAATATTCTGTCTCTGATATTTGCCTTTACAAATTATTTAATGTTTAGAAAAGTTCCTAATAGGTCACAATGTATCAGACCAGAAGAACATATTCCTAAGTATTTCATTATCTTACACAGAGGAATGATTTCAAAACATTCCTTTTACAGTAACAATAGATCTTCTTGTTACCCACCTACATGTCTAGTATGCTAAGACAGTAGTCCTACATGACTTCTGGCAAAGGGTTGCCATACTTCTAAACATATAAGGGATGAAAAACTTTTTTTTTCACTCTTCTTTTATACTTTCTCTTTTCCAACTCCATTGAATGCCCTATGTTCCAGAACTCAGAACACCAGTGTCTCATTCACTAAGTACCTAGAACAAACTTAAATTGAAAATACATTTAGCTTGCTTTCTTTTTTTTTTAAGTTCATACAACTTTGTATGAATTCCCCTTTCCCAGGGCTTTGAGCCCCTAGGAATTTTAGTAGGTACAACGTAATTTTCAAGGAAGCCTTCAAAGTTTTGAACACTCTGCATCACTTCTGAAGTACACTGTACAATTGACTAAATTTGCCTGCCAACAATCTCTTTTCCTTAAATATGCTTTCTACTATGGATGACAGATTTTGCAACATCTTCGTAGGTAGTATAAAGCCCTATCCTTTGAAAGATGATATTTTAGTTATCTTCATCTTTAGCAAAGAGGCTGGATTAGCAGCCTCCTAAAAAAGCAACCCCTGTGAGTAATACAGCATGCCTATACATGAAGATTTTTTTAGTATTGTTCAATAAAAAAAACTTCAAAAATTGAGTAGGAAATTGAAAAATGTTACCAAGATAATATTGGTGCCACATGTCCAAGTCTAAAAAAATCTAATCTGGGTTGTTGACAATAATCTAACACCAAATTTCACAATTTCTATTGCTGTCGGGTGGTTATCTTGAATTTGCGTCTCATGTTTCTGCCCACCAAATTACACTAAATCAATAACATTATCTATTAATTCACAGCATACAGGAGCTACAAGACAGGGCATATTCTTAAGTACTTTGAGCGTGGCAAACAGAATACTCAGTTATACTTGTTAATCTAAAAATAGAAATGTTGGGTTACATGGCTTCATGAACAATGAGAAAACATTAGCAGAAACCATAACGTACTCATCTAGCATTTCAGGAACTGACTCAGAACCTCAGGTTTGAGATTACCTGTACAGTTCCCAGAGTGTGATATAACAGATACTGCTATACTCTCTTCCTAGAAAGATATTACGGTTCGTTATTTCTATTTTCCCTAAATCCTTCAGTTTTAAGGTGGTTCACACACATAAGACTGTTTCCTTCTCCCACTTGAGCTTGAGTTTATCTCAGAAACCACACAAAAGGCTGGGATGAGCAGACCATAAGCACAGAGAACATCTCAATTTCCTCCAGCCATTATCCTCACTCTTTCCACATTGGCATCATTTCACCTTCAGGTACATCCACATTTCTACAAGAACTACACAATGCTCTGCAATCATTACGCATTGGTGAAAAAGATGACCCGCCTGGGACTTCACACATCTAATTCTGCTCCTAGAAACACAGTGACATATGGGGGTTTTTTCTCACTGTTAATCAAAGAAACCATGTCAGAATTACATTTACCAATGAAATTTCTCACAAAGATATTATTTAATTATTTCACAGATTAGCATCCTAAAGGAATGTTCATAAAACTCCAGTAATGATTCATTAAATCTTATCTGATTCATGTGTGCTAGAGTCACTATCCAATGTTTGAAACAGATACTTAAAAGTTGAATAGGAAGCCCACAAGCAGTAGAAGAATTTGTACTGGACAATACATTTGAGGCCTTTAAATGCCTCAGAGGAACCAAAACCCAGTGGACCAAACACTGCTCAAACAGCTCAGGCTGTGCCAGCGTTTCCAGATTTATAAGAAAAAGCAAAAAAAATCAGGTTTTTTAAAATAGTTTGATTAGTTTTCATAATAATCAGATAGTTTCTTTCCAAACCAGTTTTATTTTTTGCCAAAAATGAAGTTCTTTCTTTTACATGGCACTTTTATGTCAGAAAATTTGTCTTCCTCTGTGTATCTAGAGGCTGTTTTTTTCAGCTTGAAGGACTGATCTTTTTATACACTGATGTCTGAAAGATGACAGGTTAAATTTGTCTAAACACTATAGTGCTAAGAACTGGCTTTTGCATGTAAATATTTGCAGACCAACCACCTCCTAAACTCAACTGAAATCATGGTTATTAAAAAAAATTAAGACATGGGTTTTTTACATACACATTAACCAGCATCCTGTGGTTTTGCCATTTAGAATTTACAACATATCAAATTCCTTTCCTTCCCTGCCTTAAATTTCAGGAAAGTCTTCAAATTCTAAGAGATTGCAATATACAATTTTCTTATTCTTCTGAATGTTTTTACATAAAATATGACAGAAAATTTACTTTTCCTGACCCTCTGCAGACGAGAAAAAACCCTTCACTAAAACTTGACTTTTTAGACTTCCAATGACTACAGGACCATTAGACCTTCCTTGTAATTGATATCTGTCATGTACAAGCAATAAGATGTCTTTTGTAACAGGTCTTCAAACAATCATCCTCCCTGATACAAACGATAATGGCTACAGTGTCATGGGTTGAGGTTAAATATACTGTAAGTGTGTGACTTTATGGGATGCTAATCAGAAAGCAGGTGAATATAAATAAGAAGCAGAGAGAGTGCACGATAACACAGAGGCGGAGGAAGGAAGAGTATGAGCTCTAACTGCCAGATAAAAAAGCTGAGCCTCCTTTCTCAGAGCTGAGTCCCTTGTACCTATGTAATAGCCTTGACTGAACAAATCCTCATATTGCAGTGAGAAAGGTATTTAGAATTCCATTTTAAATTTTGTAATCTGTCAAAAGGAAGCAGAGATGTTGTTTTCACTATTATTTCTGTGCCTTTTGACTAAGAAGATTCTTAATAGTTTATTACTATTACTTCATTTATCTGAAATCCTCTTCTCTGAAGTTCTTTTGCTATCTATTTCAGCACTTTTTCCTCTCTTTTATTCCCCTTTTCTTTATAGAGTTGTCTATATCTTCCCTTTCACAATACATTCATGTAAAGATGACGGTGAAACTCTTCTGCTCACCACAGGATGTTGTTAACGACAATTATAATTAGTGTGCTATCACAACCACTGAAGGAAAGAACATGCTACAGCCCCACCATGGGTTGTTGCCTCTTCAATTGCTTATACTATTGTTCTTGAGATCTTGTTAAAATTATGCTTAATGACTGCTGTTTAGATTCGTTTATCATGAAGCCTTATACACACAGGTTACTCACCCACTTAGTTTGCCATCTCACTTCTATCATCCTTCTTTTTCATTAACTGCCTGTTAACAGAAGTTTTGCCTGCTAACATAACTCATTCCTTACACTAGTATATCTTTATTACTTAAATATATATATCACATCTGGGGGTTTTTGCTAATTTATGCCAGAAGAGTACAGTTTGTATTTTCCCTACTGTTTTTCTTCTCAATGTTTTCAGGATATTGGCCAATCAATTGTCTTCTGATCAATACTGAGATTAAATGGAATCACACATTTCACCAATATATGTTTATTCCTGTGCTGAACAGGCCAACTATTCACTTCAAAATATATTCAGCTTTGCTGGTTAGAATTAAAGGAAATGCTCACAACTTATTATATATGCATTTTTCTATTACGCACATACTTTAAAGAGAACTGTGCACTATTACCTACGAGTTGTCTTATCTGTAGTCATTCTGCTACCCAAGAAGTAATTTCTCAGACACAAGCTCCACTCAAGTTAGTTTTAATGAGTAACTGACTGAAGCAGAGGGGAGTGCAGAATTCAGAGATAATAGTCATCTACATACATAAATTTGTACTGATGCTGGCTGTATCCATGGCCAGAACAAAGGTCTTCAGAGAACTGGGGTTTCAGTGCCCCACACCTCCAAGAAACAATCCACTAAATGAGGGAAGAATACCTTCATTTGGCATCTTCTGAATTATCAATCATTCTTTGCTATCCTCTCACTTCACCTTTCGTATATGCAAAAGGCAAAAAATTGTCTATTTTATCAATAAATTATGTTTCATTTTCTTCACATCGTATATCAAAAGTTCAAAGATACTGAACACTACATAGCTATAAGCCAGAAATAAATTTCTAGGCATAACAACTTTCCAGGCATATAGCTCCTTTCACTCATACACACGCTAGACCACCACACGCTGAACTCTTGTTTTGAATGGATGATACCACATTCACACAAAGAGCTTTGCCATTGTCAGGCTACACGTCGATATCAACATAGGCTTTCTTACAGTAGGCACTTACTCATGAATTTCAAATATCCTGAATGTAATAGTATCATAAAGGAGCTGCGTGTATCCAAGCAAAGGTAGTGTGTTTACCCAGTGTTAACCATAAACATTTCATATACATATATACATAAAAATACACACAAGCAGAGGCTAGAATTTTCTAGCTCTGCACGCACAGGCAATCGTAGAGGGCTCACCCTCGCCAGAGTGTGGGCAGAGAGATCCTGCTTGGTGTGTTCTTTTATGTGGCACATGCTGCCTCTGGTCTTCAGAGGTAAAGGTAAAATGAATCCCCCATTACCCATATCTTCAAACACCCCCAAAACAATCTGTCAGAACGTAACCCATAGTAAATGCTGTTTCTGAACTAAATTATATCACAGCACAGAGGCAGACTGCCTAAAAACGTTCTCTTCTTCCTGATGCTGCCATAGTGAATGCCCTAAAACCTGCAGCATTCACATGACTTGTTTCCGATGCCACCATATGCTCATGGGAGAATCAGGGCAAGAGGCATACTTTGACTCTTCACATGCCAAGATGAAAAAAAAATAAAATTTAAAAAAAAAAAAAAAATCAATTTCAGTGCCCAAGGGAAGAAATTACTGCTAGAGAAAGTCACTCACCACTACAAGCTGTTCCATTATCATGTAGTCTTGGAAGGAATCCTACAAAAATTAGGTAAGTGTGGAGTATGACCTGGTAAGCTATAAATAACCTGGGGTAATGTAAAAGGTATATAAAGAAGCTAAACTTTAAATCAGGTAAGGATTTGCTTATGGATATTTGTTCTGATAAAGAGTTTAGGTAAGATGCTGAAGGACAATAATTTGTCCACTACATACAAAAAAGTTGTTGATGTAACACAAAGATTTGTGTCAAGTTGGGATTGCTGCCACCAGAGGATGGGGCAATTCACTGAGGAAAATGGTCTATCACTTGCAATATTCAAAGAATATGCCTTTCTTCAGAAATCTGCGCGTTCATTCAAAGGAAGCCTGACTTACTATGTGCACAAAATTTTTAGGGGCCAACACTGAACCTCAGCTGAAGAAATGCACAGTCTATCCCAGACTCAATCATGTGTAAATGGCTTTGCAAGCAGAAAAGAAACTGGTAGAGCAGCAACAAAAGATCAGTAAAACATTAATGGTTTCATTCATGATAAGGAAAGCACACTCCAGAATGGACATAGTCACTACCCTTATAGCGAAGCTAAATATTCAAAATAAATACCAACATAAGAGTGCTAGTAGTGATCTGACTAACCTTAACAGGGTTTCATAGAAGCTAATTCCTTGTAAAAGTTGGGATCAAACGTGGAAAGCAAAACAGCAAAATGAGACTGCAATTAGCTGGTAAACTGTTAACCCATCCATATACAATGAAATGTTCAGTATTGACAAATATCACAAATATATTATTAATTTCCCAGTATTTCATGCTTTTTTTTCTTTAAAGTCCTAGTTGCTGGATAATGTGATCTTAGGAAAAAAAGCCAAATACATAACTTAATCATTTTCATAGTCGCATTTTAAAAGGCAGTTACTATGAATTCAGCTGCAGAGAAATCAAGACTCCAAATTTACCTTAACATATAACAAAACAGAGAAGAAATTAGTTTTGAGGCTTTACTCATGACATATAAATGCTCGGTAAAACTGAATATGCTAAATGAAGATTAGAATTTTAAGTAAAACAAATCAAAAGTAACAATTATTCTGTACAGCAGAAAGACAAAATAAGGACAATGAAAACACAAAGGAAAAACCCTTTGATGCAGATGCTAAAAAAAAGTCAAACAAAAAAAACCCAAGACACAGTATCCACTTTAGTAACATTATTCTTGCTGAAACATCACATGATGTCTGTAATACTCATACAGATACCAGCTCTTTTCAAGGAGTTTTCTTATTAGTACTGTCTCACTTTTCCTGACATCACAGGCTAAAGTACACAGAAACTGTTTCACAACATCATGCTCAAAGATGACAAGAAAGTGGAAGTAAAAGTATATCAGGTGCTGTCTGAATCCTTAGGAGCAGTGAACAAGTCACCAGAGAATATTGGATTAGGTCCTCGAAGCAGCTGGAAAAACACAGGGAAGTCATCTGGAGATAAGCCTATATTATGAGATTGAACAGTCTTATTAGCAGGCAAAATGCATCTTTGATTAAAACTTCTACGTTGTGTTTCACTGTTTTTGTGTAATTTAATTATAGCAACACTCTCGGCATGAGAAATGCTTCGTGAACACTAATAAAGGACAAACTCTGCTGCACAAAACCTTAGAGTCTAAGGACTGACAAGTTGGCCAAGTAGAGTAGCCCTGAAGCTTGTATGTTATAGTTGGAAAGAATCGCAGCTTACAGACAAATTAAGTCCAAACAAACCCCACCCTGTGTCCCTTCACAACACCTAATAACATTTAATCATTGTTCAAAAAGATGCTGAAACAAAGTTCCTTTTATAAGGGGGAAAGGCAAACCACAGACATCAGCAATACTTTAAACAAAACACAAATGAGAAAGGAACTTACAAAATTAACCCAAAAGCCAGTAAACTTAGTTTCAGAGAAGCTTACCATGACACTTAGAAGTCTTGCACATAAAATAACTGAAGAACAGAATTTTGGTCCAGATTTCCAAGGGTCTCAGTATGATTTTTCAGATGGTATCAACAGCATTGCATATGTGAAGTTTTTATGCACATATATTTGTATCCTCACACAAACACAAATACAGCTTTTGCTTCCATACCTGGTATGAGATGGCAAAAATTGAAATTCTGTCCCCTATCAACATAATTGGTATTTGAACAGGTCTGAAAACAAATGAGGCCATCCTGAGGCTAAGACAAAACATAGTTTTTATACGAACTATTTGATAGTCAGCATTAGAAATCATACATTTATTTGAACTACATATGTCACATTTTTCTCTAATAGATATTTAGGGTACTAAGGAAGAGGGATTTCTAATTACATTACTTTGGACATTGTGTTACACAAAACATAATGCCAAGTTCAGTCAAGACTGTGACATAAAATTGGTAACACCATAGCCTGTGGATTCCATGTTATTTTCCTTCTCCTATTTAACGTTTCAGTCACTGAACATGTATAGTATGCCTTCTCTTGGGAAATTAACTATTTTTTCCATAGCTGCTACCACCAAATGGGGTTCACAAGACACATCAGAGAAGAATTTGTGTATTATGCAACCAACATCTTTTTGCAGCTCTACGCTTTTTTTCCCACTATACATCGCATTAAACCAGTGTCCCTGTAGTCCAGTGAGTGTCAAAGTACAACAGGAAAACACAATCACTGACACAAATTGAAGTTTTTGTGCCAATAGCTGTTCATAACCAGCTATGATTTTTGCATTGCACTCCAGATTAAAATGGAAGCAAACCCAAGAGTTCACCTTGCTTCTGTGTTGTATCCTTCAACCAGTACAGTAACATTATCTACTCCAGGTGTTTAGAGCAAAAACCACAAAGGTTCAAGAGCCTGTCCAAAGACATATGATGTTTTTTATTTCTCAAAGTTTCTTTTAAGGTCAACTGAACTGAATCCAAGATTGAAGTCAATGGAACAATATCCATTCAAGAAAGACATATTAACAGTGACAAAATGATTAATCTGTTATTGAGGTATATGATTTCTAGCATACTCAGTTAAAATGTGAACTCATGTCCGTTTCAACTTTTCCCATTTTAAATGCTAAGTAATATATGTAGTGTTCATTTATTTTGAAGGTATAATAATTTGATATCTATACAAAAGTTCTAAAATAGCACACTTTTTTTTTATAAAATACAACTTGAGCTGCTTTATTAATCATGTTAGTTACTACACTGCTATATTAGCTATATGTATATTAAAATTGCAAATGAAAAACTGAATAAAAAACAACATGCAGATTTCTTTTTTGAACAACACTGAGGCTTTGGGGTATAAATATACAAAGGAAGAAGACAGACAAACTAGGACTTGTTTTGAATGTCTTTCAGACACTAACAGGTTAAAAACAATCATCTATACTATCCCCTCACAGCTTAATTCATGCATAGAGAACAGAATAACCTATTCATTTGCTCTCATACAGCAAATTAATAGACCAAGCAACAAAAGGCATTTGCACCTTTCTAGAACTAGCAGGTTATTTGGCCCAAAGTATATATTCCTCTTGAGAAATCACTGAGATCAAAGGCACCCTATGAGAAATCCTGTGTGGTCTCGCACTATTTCCTAATATTTCCCTGTTTCCGTGTCAGCATGTCCATAATAAAACACATCTTTTCTGGTTTTGCTACCAGTTAAGCCTGCTATAATCTTGCCTCAGAACCCTCCACGAGAGCAAGGAAAGTTCAAGCCGTGTATATCACTGGCTTTAAACTTCCTACTTCAGATTCCTCCTCCACAATATGAGAGGAACTTGTCAACCTGTCCTCCTAACGTGAGGAGCCATCCTCAAATGTACTTTTAGCACAGGCAAACGATTCTCAAAGGATTATCTAAGCAGCCATTCCATGATGGGGCTAACCCCAACTACCCAACCCTGCAGAATACCCTGAACCCAGGGCAGCAAGGGGTCTCAAACATATAAAACCAGCTGTCGTGGTTTAACCCCAGCCAGCAGCTAAGCACCACGCAGCTGCTCACTCACTCCCCCCCCACCCAGTGGGATGGGGGAGAAAATCAGGAAAAGAAGTAAAACTCCTGGGTTGAGATAAGAACGGTTTAATAGAACAGAAAAGAAGAAACTAATAATGATAATGATAACACTAATAAAATGACAACAGTAGTAATAAAAGGATTGAAATGTACAAATGATGCGCAGGGCAATTGCTCACCACCCGCCGACTGACACCCAGCCAGTCCCCAAGCGGCGAAAATCCCTGCCCCCCCCTTCCCAGTTCCTAAACTAGATGGGACGTCACATGGTATGGAATACACTGTTGGCCAGTTTGGGTCAGGTGCCCTGGCTGGGCATGAGAAGCTGAAAAATCCTTGACTATAGTCTAAACACTACTGAAAACATCAGTGTTATCAGCATTCTTCACATACTGAACTCAAAACATAGCACTGTACCAGCTACTAGGAAGACAGTTAATTCTATCCCAGCTGAAACCAGGACACCAGCTAATTCAATTCTAGCAATAGCAACCCAAACATCCTGATTGCTAGAAAGAATATGTAACTTGGGCACTGAGGTGTCTCTCACCATGCACAGGCAGGGCACAGAAAATTTACACAATACTTCCAAAGTATTGCAAGCACCCTTCTAGTATTCGGTCCTCCCAGCAGAACAACCTGATACATTCAGGGTAACCACAGAATTCCTTGCTGCTCAAGCAATAGCCAATCCATGTGTTACATCCCAACAGGATCTCTGTAGCTCCTCACAAAGAAGGCCATGCCTAGCTCCTGTTAAAAGCCTGTCAGTCTGTAATAATGGAATTATTTTACCACTTTACTGCTCACTTAGGCACCACTCTCCTTCATGTCAGAACTGATTTTTATATACATGACTGATCCAATACATCTCAAGAGTATGATCTGTTTGACCATCTAAAAGATCAGGCTACTCTAAAGAACAAAGGAGTCAAGAGGTAGCATTTTCCTAACTAGTTTATCATTTTTCCACGTGCTTCATGTTTCCCCATCACTACCTTACCAGATGCACAGGGCTATAGAACCATCAAAAGAAAATTTACATTCAAAAGACATGGAACCAGGTTCAGAACAAGTTACTGAATATTTGTCCCCATTTACAGATATTCAGATCCTGGCTTTCAATTAAATCATTAAAAACCTATGAGACAGGTACAGAAATGTACATCTTTGTTCACGATTCAATCCCATATGCTTCCTCCCAAAATTTCAGGAGACAAACTATCTAGAACATGTATTTAGCCCATCTTAATTTTCAGTCCCATGAGATTTCCATACGACAAAAACTGTCAAAGCAAGTAACCCTAGTCATTTGAGTAAATTACTGAACTCTGTGTGTTTAGTTCAAATGAAGCAAGGTAATCACATCTTGGGGCCACACATCATTATTTAGGATGCTAAATACAATATTTGCAGGTGAAAAGTTAAAAATTATTTTTACAACATTTGGGGGGGGGATTATGCATGCTTAAATTAATGCATACCTTGTCTGGCAGTCATCTTCAGGCTAGAGAGGTTTGGTGAATTTACTCTCAATGCAATCCAAATTGCCTCTCTCATCTTTGATGTTGGGTTTTTTTGCAGTACTTATCCTACATTGGCCTCCTGCACTCACACAATTTCTTATCCTCTGCTCTCTTTAGACACATAAGAGCAAAAAATCTCTGTTCTATGTCAGAGGCTCCTAAAGCTGTGGCTTTTTTCCCAGGGCTTAGCACTACAATGTTTCACATTTACTCCTGGTGTTCAGCTGCAACCCTAACAGACTAATCTACAGAGATGGAGTGAAAGTGAGAAAGGCAGCTCACATAACAAAAAGCCATAAATTTTTCAGTGTTGGGGTGCTCTTACACCAGAGCCCGGCATTCTGGCAATGTTTGCCAAAGCCCTGGTAATACTTACACCCCCCACCCCCCCCTCCTTCCTCTGTTAATCCTATGCTTATTTTGGTATAGTTGGCACTCTGACACATCAGCTGATACAGTGTAACCCCTCATAGTCTTCAAGTAACAAGCAGCAAAGGAAACTTGACTGCTGTAACACTGCAAGTAGATAAACCAGTCATCTAAAGCTCCTGTCATGTAATGCCCCTTTAATGCAATTAAGCCCAATTCAAGTGACTTTAGATCCATAAAACCCTCTAGAAGCTGATGACACTCCTCAGTAAGAACTCCTGACTGACAACGGCCAAGCCAAACTCTACACTTACCTCTGTTAGATGTAAACAGCATATATTTGCTTTTGTGGTCACTGAAGCTTTTCACTAAGTCTGACGAACACAAAACAACAGCTATTACTTGAAAAACATTGCTGCTACTCTTATGTATGAAAAGCAGTGCTTAAATATTATTTTTGATACAAAATATAATGCATCAATCAAATCTTGGCATACCACCACACCATACTTCCTTTTAATGAAATTCTAGCATTGCATTCATTTGGGGGTTTTGAGCTTAATTTTTATTTATTTAGCATCATGTCAGTTAAAAGTATCAGCGATATCTTTGTCAGAATAGTAGTAACTACATGCTTTTAATAAAAAATCATGGAATTTTAAAAGTAAAATTTAAGTCATCCATAGTATAGTAATTTAGTGATTTTATAGAACTAGCTTACTCAATTTCAATACTATTCCAATAGACTATTTGGCTACAAAATAATCATTTGCATTATTTGATGTGAATCTAAGACGATGTTATCTTTAGACAGGTATCTTTTTGCATAACTACAGATGCTTGGCCAAAGTTAGAATTAGACCTTAAAACTCCTGGTCATTACATTGCCTAATGGTTTTTGTGTTCTGAGATCTTCAGCCAGCAAAAAACAGACCTGCAGAAAAAGGCATGCCCACTTAAAATTTTGGCATTTTGACACTCTCAAACTGAAACAGAATATCCTAAAGGACAGCATTTGGTTCACATGTGGTCTCGCCTGTAAAAGGATAAAGCTCATCTTGTCATCCTGAAAAGCTTTATGAGATATAACTCAGTTTTGTTGTTCTTGACAGGTGTTGTGACAAGGTGAGGGGGAGGAAGAGAGGGGGAAAAAACAAACCACCAAAAAAAAACCCGAAAAAAAACCAACAACCCCCCCCCCCCAAAAAAAAAAAGCCCAACCACATAACCCCACCACACACCAGCCTAGCTTTTAATTCATTTATAAGCTGAAATAGAAAGTAGAGTGGAAAGATGGAAAAGTTGTAGGTGGGGAGATGGAGGAATGATATATTTGATAAAGTACAAACTAAGCATATGTCAAAGTGAATGCAGAGAACCAGGTCTAGAGAAATTTCAGCTTAGATCATGGTCAGGTACACCCTAGGGAACGTAGCCCAAACTGTGTAAGAAGTTAGTATCCAGATGAATGAAGTTCGACTAGAGGTATACTTTTTATCTACTTAAGCCTTGCTACGCTGTCACTGTTCATTTTCTAAGCAAAGTTTAATCATGGCTTAGATGTACTTGGTTCCACTGAGGCAGTACAGCTATATACTCAGAGCTGTATTTAAAGCACTAATACTAACGATATTAAAAAGTAAGTTTTGCCTTTAATCAAAATTAGCAGAGGTTGTGCC
The DNA here is from genome assembly GCF_964188355.1 of Buteo buteo. NCBI lineage: Eukaryota > Metazoa > Chordata > Aves > Accipitriformes > Accipitridae > Buteo > Buteo buteo. Next base: position 12,615,623 of record NC_134181.1, on the reverse strand, counting down.
TTACATCACTAGGTACTGCTTCAGATCAGCTGCACAGCCAGCGAAAGAAACAAAAGTCCTGACTTGCAATAGCCACTGAACAGTATTCCCAAACAGAGTTTACAGGACAGCTCAGACTACAGTGAATATATAATTTTGGACATCAGAAAGTAAAATCTATGTGCAAACATTGTGAAATGCATCACTAGAACAATTTCCATCTATGCCTGTAAAAGCAGGCCACATGTTCCTCTTTTCCTTTCAAAGTTAGAACAGTGTTGATTTTTTTTCTCCAATATATTCATGTGAACAAGATATTTCATCTTACAGATTTTACCCCAGTTCGGTCTATGCACATTTTAAATAAATTAGGATGAAATAAATCCATTTTATTGTATTACTTTGTGCCATCTCTATGACTAACGCTCATCTTTGTATTTTGTAAGGGATGTTGACATGCCTGAAAATGGTGCATGAAGTATAATCTTTGAGGATTGCACTGCTAGAAAAATAAATCTAAGCCTATGTTTCAAACTCAGAATGGCACCACTTTTGATTGAAATGCCTCTGAAACATCCATTCCAATACAGCTATGCGGTAAAATTCATACAATTTGATCACTAGCATAGCTGTAACAAAACTACTGACTAGTAGCTTTGTTTTTCTAAACATCTGTTCATCTCTAGCAAGCATAAAACATTCCCATGAAATAAATTACATACAATCCTTCAGTTTCACAAAGTACTGCAAACTCACAGTAGGAAAAATCAGGTTATAAAGAAGGGCTGGTCACACAGATCATTTAAAAAAAAAAGAGTTTATTAATAGCAAAAAACCCTTCTTGTAGAGAAATTTTATTCATCACAGGTCTTAGTCAAATAAGTTTGAGGTATGGCATCCCTAACAAAATAGTGATATTTCTTCTCTTGTTTCTTGCCTGCATGCCTAGATCCAGGGAAGCTCTCCCAAGCTGCTGGAGTCCTAACAGGACAATGAAAAAAGAGTGAGGTATCCTAAAACAATAAAACTGCTTCTTGCAATATCAAACCCAAATGTTTAATGAAAAAAAAGTAAATGTGATCAGCTGAGAAAGAAGTCAACTTTAAAGTCATTATCTAAACAGAGCTTTGCATAAATCCTCAGAATTTGTGGCAGAACAAGTAAGAAATATCTGTTCTGATGAAGAAATTAATTCATATTCCAAAATATGATTTTATAATAGTTCTCAGCTTCAACCTTAGCGGCACATTGGTAACTCCAGAAATCATCAGAGCAAAGAGAGGTAATAACAACATTTAGTGAAAGGGACAAGAGTATATTTAACTGTCAACTTCCCAATATCTGAACGAAGAAACTCCCTTGGCATTTTCTGGCACTAGCTCCATTTCCACTTTGTGTTCTTCTTATCTCTAACATGAAGAAAAATAGCTTTATGAATCAAGAATCAGCAAGATTTCCCTAAAGACAGCATTCTACAACTGCCATTCAGAAAGATATCAGGAGGAGCCATTTTTTCAGCTATGATCAATGCCGTTTATACGTGCCGTTTATATGCTGTGCATACCTTCAAGTAGAGCGGTAAGTGGGCATGACCATCATATTAATCAATTACTAACTACAGAAGAGTTACCCGCTCAACCCACTTGATGAGCAGGCATATAGAAAACCTTGTATTAAAAGGGAAAAGTTACATTTAACACAACATCTGCTTCTATTATGTCACTAGTACAAAACAGGAACACAATTAGAGCACCCAAATCAAACTCTTTGACATCATTTACAAGCTTAAAATAAGACCATAAGAACTACAAGTTTCATATAGTGTTATCATTCAATACGAGGCAAAGAACATGGATATATCAAAATTCTGATGAAAGCAACAAGCAACAGGCCATTAAAAACCTAAACAAAAAGCCTACTTCATCCTTCTTTCCAACCATACAACTTACTCATATAAGTTAGTTTATAAATTTGAATTTCCTGTAGTATTTTCATTTTTAATTCACTTTTTATGTTAGAAATACAGCTAAGCTTGATTTCTGATCAGTTCTGCATGAGGTCACACAATGTGTGTAGTTCTTAGAATGAAAAAACTTGTGAAAAATGTTGGGGGGGGGGCGACACATTTCTAATTCATTTGATTACTCAACAGCAAGGCTTCTGATGAATGCATTAAAAATGTAAGAAAAATATTCCTGTCTGGCTAACAGTATTTGTAAAATCAGTTATCCAAATCTCCCATCCCACTTCAACTCCAGATTTACCATATTTTGGACTTTAGGATGAAAGTGACATTTATTTGTACCAAGCCTTATTAACTATTTGTTCAGAATGCAGGTATACCAGATCACAAGGGAAATGACAGAGTCATCAAGAGCACATTACTCTCAATTATGAGGACCCTACCACTTCAAATGCAGTGGTCAATGGTATTTTTCTCTGCTTAATATACATAAAGCTTCTTTAGGTATATTTAGCTGATGCTTCTATGGTTTTCAAGCACATATGATTGATTAAGTGAAGTACAGGCCATCAACACCTGTATTACTCAGTAAACCCCAAAGGCCATATTACCTTTAAATGTCTACATTCTTTGTCAAGAACTTGAGTTTACTTAGCAGCTTGATGATTCTAAAGGATTCTGACTTTCTTACCGGACCATATCTTGTGAAAAAAGGTAGATGCCCTCACCTCATCGCAGAACAGTTCTCCTCTGTTTTTACCGAATATGGTCCAAAATTTGATGAAACAGTATCCTTTACCTAGAAGCATTTTCACACAGTCGGTCCAAGAATTACATCCAGACAGTGAGAGAGATAAAAATAAAGTTAAAAGGTTTTGGTTAAAAATAAAAGTCCACTTTTGTATCTTTCATCTGCACATCCAGGTCTATAGGATTAGAATTGGCACGTAATACAACTAAACCATCTCTAGAATTCAATTAAGTGCCAGGACACTCAGTGCCATGCAGAAAAAAGTTACTTTATGAATACAAAAATAGGAAAAAAAAAAAGATAAGAAACAATACATAGGCAAACTGGTATCTCCAAATTTACCATAATCAAAGTTCTTAAAGCTATTTTTCCTCTAATAATTTCCCTCAAGCTAACACTCAACAGCTGGCAGTATTTTGAATCCTAAAGCCTCTCTTTCTCTTAAGGATACAGTACTCATCATATCTTTCCTAACTTTGGGGAAGTACAACTGCCTATATGCCCTACACTTTTTTGGTGTCATGCAGGATCAGGGAATGTAAGACATTCTAAGCATTGACTTCCACTCAGTTCCTTACTGTAGTCACTGTGGCCAACGCCTGACAGCATACATCTGCTAGTTTGGGGGTTGTTGTCTCTTTAAAATACATTTATTTATTGATTTCAACACTAACTGTTCCAATTTAAATTACAGTTGATGTTGGCATTATATTACATCCTGACCCAAGCCAGGAAAATGTGAGAGTTTTACCATTAACTTCAACAAGGCCATAATTTCAACTTTTTGTCCTCTAGATTAACCATACAGAGAACTATCAGACACTTAAAATAAGGAAGGAGGATTGTTTTTTCTTAGCACCTAGTTAGCTAAGAATTTTGATAGTTACATGTTGATAGTCAATGGTATGTGTACTTATAAGAGTCTAGATTTAATTCCCATCACATGTCTCAAGATAACAGTTTAAAAAGCCAGTAAAACTTCATAAGCCCATTGGACACTTTTCAAAACTTTCACCATGAACACTCTGCTTATTGTGTATAATGTGTACTGGGAATGAAATGTATCATATGCAGTGATTTCGTTTACTTCTTTACATGTATATAGCAAATTTGAACTCTTTTATTACATTGCAGCCTTGCAAAGTATATTATCATATTTCATTATCTAGTACATAAGTAAATGTGTCTTATGAACAATGCTCTATTATTATAATGAATTCTGAATATCTAGTATAAATTTGTCAACATTATAAAAATAACATAAAAGTAACTGCACAGTCAAATGTCTACTACAAAAGCATGGAGTTTAACACTCACATTTTCATTCTGAAGTTTGTCAGTGAGAACTTAATGTTTCAATGAAAAAGTATACTTCCATTATCTCATTAGACTTTATTACCCAGACAGTCAAAAAAAAATGGAGGAGTAGCAATCCACTGATGTAGATAAGGTCCAGTGAACTTTTATATTTGAACAATGGATCCCAAGCTTGATCCATTTGATTGAAAGCTACAAAATGACTATGTATTAAATATTTTACTTCCTAGAAGTAAGCATTAAATATTTGTTTTCATTCAGTTTCTTTTCAGATTTTAAAAAAGTTACACACAAACAACAAAAATGCTATAGTTCTATTAACGTTAAAAGCTTGGAGTTTTGCAATTTATTTTAAAATCTTTGGTTGCAAGGCAGAAATGCAGATTATCACATTCTACAACTATAAAAATTATTCACAAGGTTATGGAATACAGACAAAAAATAAAGTGTTACTGATGAAAATTACTTTCCTACACAGGTTTAAAATATAAGGTTACAATTTAAAGATGGTTTCCATCCCCTCCTTTGGAAGACCAAATCAAGTCCTTCAGTTGTGACTCTCACAAAACCCTTAAACATCCTAATCTAAATGGTCAAGACTGTTGACTCTTTTATTTCTTCTCATTTACTTCAGCATGAACCAGACTAGATCTTTTCATTTTTTGTCTTCCCACCACCCAGAGTCATCACCATTTACGACACTAACAGCATTTTTCATAAACTCTCTGTTTATAGTGTTCAAAAGCAGTAATCAACTATCATGGCCCTCATTTGTAGAAAATAAATAAATGAAGAAATAAATCTGTAGCAAACAGATTGAGATTATGTACTCCTAAAATCAAGAGTGCTCAACCTCTATTAGATTGAGATTATGTATTCCTGAAATCAAGAGTGCTCAACCTCTATTAGTTTGAGTGACATTTTGTATGTAGGCCACAGTTTCACAGCTGAGTCGTGTGTAAAATAAGGAAAAGATAAATATGATGTGAACAGAAGTAATGGAAGAAAGATACAATTATTTAAGTGAGACAGAGAAAAATATTCACAACAAATATCTGTACTGAATGAATTGTGAAATAATATTTCAAATCTACATTTTATCAAAAAAACTAAAGTATTTATTCTGGGATAATGAATTTGAGAGAGACTATTTTATTAATAATGGATGTTCGGATGGAATCAGATACAGTAGGTGGAAATAACACAGAATCATGTCTTGTCAAATGTGTGATTAATTTTGCAGTACAAGTATTGATTTGACAGAACACTTTTTTTTTTTTACCTGCTCATACCCATTTAAGCGTAATGGACTTCTTTATTATCCAAATGTTATTCCTTTGTTTAAGCTTTTCATTTGAAAGTACTTCGATGCATTTATAACTAGTTACCAATTCTCTGGATCTTTATACATGCATTATGTTCTAAGTTTACTCCTCCTCTTTTCAAGTCTATTAGCGTCAATTAGGCTTGCAAAGACATGCAAGTCTGACAGGCGAACTTTGATAAAATGCTTGGGCTGATCAACCAAACAAAGACAATGCTACAGCATTTGCTTCCAATAAATGATTGCATTTAATAAACATTTCCTTGAATTTTACTTTTTTTTTTTTTTACCGTATTAGTGCATATAATTATTTTTATTAATGTGATAAAACTACTATCCATTAAGTACACATCACTTAAGTATCATTAACAGTTTGCCTACACCGGTGAGTTAAAGAAATGGTTGGACTTCAGGATAAACTGCACCTTTTAGAGCACAGATAATCAAGGAACATTTCAATACACAGCAGACTAGCATAAAGTTGTTACTGCATAAGCATCCATATTAGGCAGTAGAAAATGGTTTGGTAGTATTTTGTGCTCAGACTATCCCCTACAGCCATTTAAAAGAAACAGAATTTTCACCTCTTAGCTCCCACCATTCTTCCCAAATTCAAAGTAAAAAATTCTAAGACAGTTTCTCCTATTTGCACTAACGCTACATAGTATCTTGCTTCACAAATAAACCCATTAAGACCATGATAGAACATACCCGTAATTTAATTTGGTTCTACCTACTCACAGTTATCATCCCTCAGATGAACAATTTCTTTCCACTTTTCAGAAAAAAAAAATCAAAACATGAACAACAAATATTTGTAAAAGTGCCAGAATCTGTTCCTGAATTTATGAAGCACTATGGGTAATCAGTTACTAAGTAAGTAATAACTAGTAACTGCAGCTGTTATGCATGTGAAAATACAGCAGATGGAAATTCCAGCTGTAAAATATTGCCTTTGAAAGATACACACACACACACTCCAAAATAACATTTATTTCTGAATAGGAAATTAAATAATCCTTTATGTGAAAAAATTGTAAAATTATTTGGTTTGAAACAACAAAAGAAGTAACTGTCTCCCAAAACTTTGCAGGCTATTTTAAAATACCTGATTTTTACAATTCACCCTTTTTCCTCCCATCTCTACAATGATGGAAAAAAGGAGGAAAATTCAGATGCAGCACTGTAGAGTGTCTAGCATTCCTACAAGTCCAAATTTAAAACACCAAAACATCATTACTTATAGTAACTTGTTGCCTTGTTATACTCACTGGTCTTTCAAAAATAAGATTTTGTATCACAGTGTCATTTTCTGATACAACTGAACAAAAACACCCTCTTGTACAATTGCAATTGTTTGAAATAAGTAAGAGCTAAGAAAATTGAAATATTCAGTGGGCAGTTTTTAGCAGTGTGCCAGTCACAGGGTGGCATTTCTTTGCAAATACCTTAATTTTACAGTATTTTAATTTTCTAAGCTGAAATATACCTTCTGGTCAATTGTCCACAAGTAAAATTGAGATATAAGCAGAAGGAAGAAAATAAGTGGCAGGTCTTAAATATCAAATGTAACAACAAAGCATTTTTCCAGTTCCACGAAGAAGATACTTTTGGCAACAATCAGGTCAGTGGGCACATTGCAGTAAATTGGAGGTTTAGGTGCATAAGAATACAGGATTATAAATGCCATATATAGCACATCCAGCTATTCTTCATTGATACTAACAAAGAAGGATTCCTAAGACTTGTTTGAGGTGACGAACAATTGACCAAATTAGTTTTGATCCCTACCACAACTTAGACTGTAGCTATTCTTTTCAATTTGTCATTCAAATTTTAGTCTTATCTGAGCTTTAAATAAGTGTTAATAGCAGCATCTTTATATTAATATGCTACCATATTATTTTTCAGTAACTGAAATTTGTCCTGAAATTCTAGAATTAATTGTAGAACAATTAAATATAGAGTGAGATTACACAGAGAGAGCAGAGTTTACCACTTTATTAAAATTGTGATTGTTCACATAAAGACTCAACCAGGTCACATATTAATAATTATCACTGACAATCTTTAACATCAGACTAAGCCCACAAGTGAAGCAATATTACATCTCTCTCTCTCATTTATCTTTACTGCTTATGGCCCCTCTGTGGTCAGCATGCTGTGAGCTTCGTGGACATTTAATTATGAACACATCATAAATGTGGCTGACAAGGCAGAAGCTGGGTTCAGATGCTCCTGGGATGAAGGAAACATCGTTGAAACCACTTAGACTTGCAGTACTTTCAGAACACTGTTTACTGTAACAGAATGAGTTACCACATACACACTGAATACAAAGCTCCCTCCCTTTCTCATTACAGATTTTCATTTCATCAAAAGTTACAGCATGTCTTGGTGAAAATATGAGAATGCATTGTTCACGACCCTTTAAAAAGAAACTATTTACCTTTCACTAGTCAAATTATAATGGTTTAATATCAGTGTAATAAGGGCCAAATACTGAATTTTTCTACCAGTGTCATACAGATTACTGGGAAAAGGAATAGAAATGCAACACCCAGGTGATAACACTATGAAGCATTTTGTCTGTGCTGGGTAACAGGACAGGTGCCTCAGAGAGCTCAGGCAAAAGAAAGGAAGCGCCCAACAGCACGTATAATTTTTGCTGTGAGTACCAATATATATTACTCTTGTCTACGAATTCCTGGGTATCAGTAAGATAGACACTAGTCTGGCCTAATGTTTTTACAGCAAAGGCCATAACTGTGGTACATTATCATAGATCTTAGTTAAAAAAAAAAAAAAACAACAAACAAACCACCACCAAAAAACCCAAAACAAAAACAACCAACCACACTACACACACCCAGGAAGTTGCTAAGACCAGCAGCTCCCAGATACTTTACATATGAAATAAAAGTCTGGCATCAGAATCATACAAATGTTTTGTCTTACATAGTAAGCAAGACCAAGGCATACAGGTGTGGTATAAACAAAACAGAGGAAATTCTGGATAAATCAGTTAAACTACTGTACTGTCACACTGGCATAAAACAAGTTCAAGATCAGAATCAGGATAACACTCTTTCAGAAAGTTGGTTATAGCATATTCTGACTCAAGTGAGTCCCACATCCTCACAGAAGCTGCTTTCTACTATTCTCTCCACACGAGCTCTCATTTTGGATTTTATCTTTCACAACAGTGAAAATCCCTGTAGCAAATAATAGAGAGCAGCCCAATTCTACTGAGATTCTTGAAACATCATTGTTATAAAATGGTCTGAATTCTCATCATTTAAAGCTTTGCTAACAAGAACACTATTTTAATAAAGCAGCCTATATTGTCCACAAAGCTGTCAAAAATGGCACAAAGATGTTACCTCTCTAAGGTGATTTTTTTTTTTGTGGAATAATATTCGTAATGCTAAGAATTAACATTTGAACAAAGAGTAAATCTTGCAAGCTACCCTGATGCTTAAAAACCTAGGTAAGAATAAATGTGCATGCAAAGAACTAACCAGTGTCATGTTTCAAAGCAACTGTCCTCTGTAGTGCTGAGGTACATATTTCTATACCTCCCCAACAGACTAGAAATAGAAAAGACAAAGCATATAATAAAGCCAAGCACAATGAAAGAGCTCTGAAGAGAGAGCTGAAAAGTAGCTATCATGTTGGCAGATAAATTCTACACACAATTATTCATTCCTAGCCTCTTGACATGTAGATTAATGAGTTTGATAACCCAGGCTTCTAAGAAGTAGATTCAACTCTGTTTCACTAGCTTTCTTCTCCTCTTCTAACTACAGACAACACTTTGGTCTATTGAGGAAACAAAAAACAAACAAACAAAAAAAACCACCACCAAATCAATACATTTGCACTGGTCATCAACATTTTTGCAATTGAAGTCCTATGTCAAAAATATGATATCTGCTGTGGGACACAGCTCTTTACTGGCCCTGTCAAGAATTCACAGGGGCTCATGTGATCACTGGAGGGAGGAGTTTTTGCTTCAGCAGCCTGTGCTTCCATGCCAAGTTCAAAGTCATATAGTAGTCAAGGAAAAAAAAAACCAACCAAACAAAAAACAAACCACGACCACACCAGCTATTCTCACAGTTATAATGACCCTGGACTCACTGCAATGTGTTCTGTACATAAAATTTTCTATTTCTTCCCTGAGGCCAAATGACCTTTTGTCGACACTTTGGTTAATGTTCACTGATCAAAGTGGATTTTAAAGCAAGTGCTGTATCAGATTCCAGCCATGACAACTTTACAAGGGGTTGTGTCTGCCTTAAACCAGTACAGTGATGCACACTTGGGGGCAGGGGGTGGGGGGAGGAAGGAAAAAGTACAGTTAATGATTTACAGATTTATTCTTTGTTGAGGCAAGTCTTGCAGAGTGGAAATGTTTCATTCTTGATTGGTGAGCAGCTTTAAGTCCTTTTTTTCATCTCAAATGTTATGAGTTCAAATTCTCTTGAGTAGTAACAGTCATATGCAGCTGCTTAGGATTTATCAGGAGGTTTAAGAGTGGGGACTGGGGGGTGGGGTCCATGTTTGCTTGCAGTTACCCCTTTTTCCTGGTTAACCACAAGGTGAAAAGTAGTCTTTGACTCTTAAGAAAAGAAAACCCAGAGAAATCCTGTATTGCAAAATTACTAAAGATATTACTTAGATAATCACAATTTCAGAACACTGTCTAGTGTAATTATAACATTTTTCTTGTTATCTGCAACCAGAAAAGAAATCAAGATTGCAGCTGGCACTCATTGCATGCTAATGGGCTCATCCTGAGGGAAGGAGAAAGTTACAACAATCCCAAAACTAGACACAGGCTATACCAGACTAGTGACGCCAAATTAGCAACAACATTCCATAGCATTCAAGTGTAGTTTACTTGCTCGGGCAAAGACTGATATCTTTCACAGCCTGCAACAGATTTTTTTACTGCAAACACCATAACAGTAACTAATTTTTTTTCCCGTCTTTGCATGGGTCTCTAATTATCTGAGCAAGCAATTAATATGTTTGAGTAATTTTGCGCCAATCACCATGCTAACTTTTTTTTTTTTACCTACATCTGAAATTAGGTTGGATTATTGGATTTTATTTGTTAATATCTCTACCTTATTTTGTTATTCAGGAAGAACTAAGTTGCAGTTACAAAATTTTGTTTTAAGCAGAACTTGGTATTTTTTTTAAATATCGTATAAACCTGATTGCTTAAATTTAAATGTATTTGCCCTGGATTTTTTGGTTGGTTGGTTTTGTTGTGATTTTGGTTTCTGGGTGGGGTTTTTTGGTGGGGCTTTTTTGTTTGGGGTTTGTTTGGTTGGTTTTTTGCAGGGGTGGGGGGTAAAAAGTGTCTTACTGTAGGATGAGATACCTAGCACTCACAGGGGTGAAAGACATGCTCCAGTAATATCTTGCATTTTATCTACAAGCTTTATGATCCTGTAGCATGAGGCACACCCCCTCACACATCCCAGCTGTAAATCTACTGCATGAGAGGTTATTTAGAGATACAAATTACTGTTATGCACAAACCCCTTTGTAATCAAATATACCTTCAGTTTAGTGTTCGCTTTAGAGAGGTCTCATTCCTTTGATGCTCTTAAAGCCAACCTTCTGAAACAAGTTCTGGAAAGAAAGTGTTGTTCTTCAAAGTAAATCATAAGGAGGGAAGTTTCTTCTGAAAGATCTCAGAAATAGTTCATGCCGCTGCTTCCAAACATTAATTCTTGGAAACATTCACACTAAGTGAACCCTATATGTATCTAATATATTGAGCAATTGTCATGCTGACCTATCATTCCTACTACAACAACTAAGGATCTGCATGCATCCAGAGCATCTCATCTCCAAGCATCTAATCTTCGAGGACAGATATTTCTGTAGATTGAGGGGAGAGGAACAAAAAAGGACAAAATATGGGGCTATTTATTAAGATGATTGTTCACAGAAATCAGTTTTTTCTGATTTTTCTGGCACTTCCCCAAATCCCGAATCTAAGCATTTTAGATTTAGCCCAATAATTTAAGTTCTGAATTTGGGAGGAGGGCAGGGATTTTACATAGAAGTTAGGTTTCATAAAGATCTGCCCAGTTCCCCTCATTTGCCACTTATACCAAACTATACATCTCTTTCAAGCCACATAATACATATAATGAATCTATATTCCACCCTCACATTGGCACCTTCTCCTCAGATAGTGCTCCAAACTACCTCCAGCAGTCTGCTACCAGTGTTAATACACAAGGCACAGAGGTACAGCCACCATTCTATAAATCGTTTATTCAACAGTATTAGATAAGTATCTCAAACCGCTACAGATATAGGTATACCAGACAAAGGAAGATATGCAAAACAGCAACTTTACTATTATTAGAATGTCAACAGCACTGAAATTCCCCAAACCAACACAATTTGTGCAAAATGGTGACTCATACCATGTTTATATCTATAGTCTTCAGACAGAACATCAACAAGTATACACAGTCTACAAGATAAATCTTGCTTTAGTAATCCAGAAGTCATTAGAAATCATTAAGCATTTCAGTGGAGATTACACTCCACTGGAGTGGAGATTACAGAGAAAACAACAGCATTAGTGAAGATATACACAAGATTGTTAGCTGGGAATTAAATTGTATTGTGGAACAGCTTCATGGTTTTGTTGGGATTGACAGCCACTGAGAGTGATTTCTGCTCAAATGTGTCAGGCACCTTTTTTTCCTGATGTTGTGAAAATAAGTGGAAGTGCTCAGTGCCAGAGAAAGGTACACAGAAAATTGTCATTTTATCAGAATGGTGTTGGGCACGATTGGTCCCACATTGATGGGCATAAAAGATGCTCAATGACTGCAGAAGCAAAGGAATCTTCTAAATTATCCTGACCTAAATGCAAGCTAGCTCAAGAATTACTTGTAATTTGTAAATCAGTGGTTGGGTTAAAAGATATGCATATAATAACACAGTCAAAGAAAAGAGAGTATATTAGTCCCATCTTAAGAGCTTAGTTCTTTGTGTATAGAGTAGAGACTTATGGTTTTGTTTCAACAACATCTGGGGCTCAAGACCTGGTAAATCCTCTCTGTGTAGTAGCGGTTACATTGATAGACACTGGGAACTGAACAAGAAATTATTTTTGCAGCCAAATTGATATGCAGGTGCACATCTGAGCAAATTTATCTCTAATTATCTCTTCTTGGGCACAAAACAAGCAGTTAGAGCAGAAAATATGCAGGTATTTATTTTATTCTTGCTCTCAAATTTGTTTAATGTGTGCAAAAATGAAGATCAAGTTGTCAGAGAAAGAACTGAGTCTCAAGCCCACTAAAAATATGCCCCGAAGTGACTTGTCCACGTGAATTTTAAAACTTACATTTTAGGAAAGACAGGAAAGGAGCAAAAGTGCCTGCTTACAGGACTACCAGAAGCACTGAAATTGGCTGCCAAAGAGCATCAATGTAACTTCAGACTACTTCACCAGAGCCACTCAACTTTTTTGGCAGACATGCATATTTTTATACCCCTTCTGGGGATAAAATGCAGTATCTTGGATATGTGCATGTGGTAACAGATGGTATATGCCAATTTTTTTAGTGGCAAATGTTGTATAAACTTTGAAATACCTCAGTATTCTGAAGCTGTAAGTTAGAACTTCTAGATGGAGAAATTTATATAATCAACCCTTTGAGGGAGATAATGTAAGCTGCATGCAGTTTAGGATGTGCACCTCTCAGATGAGATAATTCTGCAGTGTTATTACAGAGGATTTTTTTCTAAGAAAGATTTGTTCTACAGCTTTCACTAAAAGTTTCACCTTTTGCCACCTTACAGTATGTTGAGTACCAGGGACTGCCAGCATAGGGACATTTCCACTATACTAATTTCAATGGCGTGCATGTTATGTCTAGATTACTTACTACCATACAGCAGAGATCCTCAAGGTAGCTTTAACAAAAGGCTTAGAGTATATAGCTCCTACAGAGCTCTGTGGTATCTCGGGTAGATTTCTTTTGGAACCTGAAAAGAAATCTGCATATTGCCACATGCAGTGTGGACACATACCAGTAAAGCAGGCCAGCAGCAGAAGCAAAATCCTGATTCCATAATGTTCCAACATACCAATCACTGTAACATACTGCCTCTTATGAAGTCCTTTGGACGAAAGATATTACAGCAGTGTAAAACTTTTGCATTCTTTCCTTATTTAAAAGTAATAAGTCTTACATAGACACAAATAAGTGCTGCTGCTTACAGCAGCTTTACACAAAGCAAACAAGGCTCTTTGTGAGACAACCCGACTACTGAGCAACAGATTGAATGCCTGAATACTTTTAGAATAAGAAGGATTCATGTAATGTATTTATATACAGCAACAGAGATCGAGGAATCTGTTCATTTAACAGCCACACAACAGACAAGGTTACTGTAAGTTAATGCAAAAGTCTAACAAATTTTAAATAAAAGATATATCCAAACTTGAACAACCAGCCTTTACTACTGCAGTCTACCCAGTTTCAATGAAACATTTTAAGTACAGGTTTGAAAAACCGTATCAATACAGAAGAAATAACATATTTTACTTAAAGTACCAAGCCTGATGATTCAGGAGTGAATGCCACCTCTTTCCCCCTCCCCAGCCCTCCACTCACACACATGCACCCCCCACCAGATTCACAGGATTAATATGAGACTGGCTTGAGGGTTTTAGCAGTAACTGCTGCAAAACAAGTTCTGATTGGTTGATTCAGAAATTGGGATTCTGGGCAGTGTTTTATAAAAGGATAATGTATCTTTAAGCCTAGGTGCCCTTCAGGGAAATGTATTGGATAAATGTCTTCTGAAAAGCCTGTAAATATTCCATCGCCTCACTGTCATTACTACCATGAAATGATAATGAAGCATGAAAGAAATATAATTCCATATTCAGATGACAGCATTAGCCTTCATAAGCAAACTGAAATATTTATTAGTAAAATGTTCGGTATCTACGCCTGTAATCTAAAAAAAGGACAAAAATGTTTTATAATAAAAAAGAGATTGAATGCAGAGGTAAAATCTGGTTGGCTGATTTTATTGCTTATTATTAAATCCAGGCAAAACAATTATTTTTTTCTTTTCATTAGTAAGGCACCCAAATTAAAACTATGCCCTCAGGCTGTGAGGTTTACAGTAGTGATTAAAAACAAGAAATTGTGATGCATGGGGTTTTTGACAATGGCATAATCAAATTCATTCATATTGTTCAATCTTTCACTGACAAATATTTTTACAGTGAAATATACCAAACAAAGAAGCACATACAAGTACTATCAATACAGAGAAATTAGGAAGACTTGTTATTATTGCAGTAGAGAACAGATACAATGTTTCTATAATCTTGAATACAAACATTATGTGTAGTTAATTAGGGTAATTATTGCCTAAATTGTGCTTAATTGTTTTATACTGAAAGACATTTCTGAAAGAAGCCTTTTGGATTTCTACAAGGCACAGAAGTGAATACTGTGCAGTCTAAGTATTTAGATGTAATTTCATAAGTTTGATTATATTTCCTATAAGTCAGAAAATACATCCTGAAGCAGGCTGGGACAGAGATAAACATGAGCCACATGCCTTGACCTCTGTTTCACCTTATTGAAAAAGAGGCGTAAAATAGTCATTTACTATACTAGCATCAGAGAGCATTCACACACTCTAAGCATTCTTTAAAAAAAAAAAAAAAAGTCTTTGAAGTGAATGAAAAATTAGAAATTCAAGTGACCACGATCAATTCTGAAACACTGCACAAAATTAATTACAGTTTTGCATCAGAAGCAAGAATGTAGATTTCAGAAAGTCTATGTCATTTATCTCACGCTGTACAATATACAAGGCGATTAAAAAGCCAAATCTGTTCCCACCCCCCAAGTCTAAGGCCTATCAGAGGCTGTGAAGTACAAATGATTAACTCCAAATTATTCAAGGGATTGTACAGATGCTTCAACTTGAATGAAATTTGCAGCAAGTCACAGGAGCTACAGAGGGACAGATTTGCTGCTCTTTATCAAAATCTAGTCTGACTATCACTGACAGAATCCAGATAAATTGCATAGTAATCTGGCAGTGGCTGTGGAAAGCTTGCTCTGCAAAATCCAAATCTCTAATTTCTATCTGTTTTTAATTGCTTGACTTAAATTTGCATTTTTATACAATTGGCTTAAAGGATTTATTCAGTTCTTTAGGCTACTCTAATAAAATTGGGTCCCATTTTGCATGGTATCTCAGAAACCTACTTACATTAAATAAGCATGCTGTATTACAAAAATATTTACTGTAGCAGAAAAAGATTCCTTTATATGTCATGTTCAGAATTAGCTAAAGAATACATGTGTCAGGAAGCTCATTTTAAACTCCCCTATGAAAACATACCTCAGAATGAACAGGATGGCATAACAAAGAAAAGTGGGGAAAAAAACATTCATTCAACACAGGATAAGTTAGTAACAAAAAAAAAAAAAAAAAAAAAAAAGTGGACCAAGAGTAGGTACACATTTAAATATAAGTCAGAAGCCACCAATAATACAATGTACTGTTAACCAAGTGTCTTGAAAACAGCCATCCATCAGCTCTCCAGAACCTGAAAGCTGGGCATTAAAGCAAGAACTTCCATTCTTGTAATTACCATGCTCCCACATCATTAACGGAGGTGCTGGCATCAACTGACTATTATCCTTATTAACAAGTTAATGTCACCCTCCTAGATTATAGCTTACCTTACCCCAACCATAAATATTAGAGTACCAACATCTGAGCAGCACTTAGCTAGCTAATATCCCTCAGCCACTGTTCAACTGAGTATCAGAAACCAAGTTCAAGTGTGAAGATTGTCTGCAAACTGGTATTCCAGCAGGATAACCAAGGCAAAACTACTAAATTCTCTAAAATATTACACTCCTAATCACTTCTTCATCTGCATTTATCTGTTCTGGAACTGACTAATGCAATAGATGAGAAGACCTATTTCAAACACACATTTTAACTTTCTATTCAAGCTTTGCAAAAACAGTTGCTTTATTTAAGATATGGTCATCAAAGGCTACACAAAGGCTACAAGCACCTTTGACTTAATTTGAATATCCATAACAAAAAAAAATATACAAACTTCACTGTCATTTAACATAACTCAATAGAAGCAACACCTTATATTCTTACAGATTGAGTTCAAATAACATTTAAATTAAAAAAAAAAATTAAAAAAAAATCAAACAACCTATTTTTACCTACCAATTCCAACAAAAATGTACAGATTCCCTTTCCTTCCAATCAGTGTGAAAAAACCAGCACCCAACAGCTCCTGTACAACAACAACAGACATGATCTGTCCCCAAATGTATACAGGGTTTGACCCTACATGCTATTCACAGTGCTCAATATGAATATCAGCACTGCTGGAACTTAATTATGTTCCAGCCTGGAGGGTAGCTGCTCAATTACTTTTCCAGTGAATAAGATGTCCAGTATCCATACTTACAACGCAACTCCATGAAAGAAATCAAGTCAATGAACTGGGAAGAAAAGTCAGCTATCAGAGAACACATGCTCATATTAAATTCCTGAGGTAACTAGCTATCAAACATGGCAACTGCATAGGTAAATCTATGAAGATATACGAGGAGACACAGTCATCCAAACAGTACTTTTCCCCTCTTCAAATCAGTGATGTTCTTCTGGAATGTATAGGCAAAAGAAGGAGTTCCAACAACAAGAAACCAAACCCCCTCCACTGAAGAACCATTCTGCATAGATCACCGGAAATAGGGACAGAAATTCAGAATGATGTCACTTGCAAGGCTTAATGTTCACAGAAGACCTCAAGTGAGAAACTAATCAGAGAAACCAATCTGCAATTGTTTTAATGAAACACACACAAGCAATGTAAGTACAATCAATAGTTCTACTGCAAGAAGAACTTCGCTGCTCTTGCTAATATCCTCTGCAAAACTGTATAGGGAGACCAATGTAGTTTCTTCCTAGAAAACCAAACAAAATGCTGGAAGCCACTGCTTACATGGCAAATTTAGGAGAGGATGGCAAAACTCTGTGTCAAACTGACATAGAATCAAAAGTCAGTGTAACACAGAACATACAGTCATTTCTTGTAAATAGCAGAATATAAAATAACTGTCCATAACCTGTTCTAATCCAACTAGGTCACGCCTTTATTTTATCAGAAACCTACACACCCATTCTCACGAGTTACTACTACTGAGCTAACCTTTCCTGAATATATGAGAGATTCTACATGTGAGATATGAGAACAAATATATCTTAACATGTTAAAGAAGAAAACCGAAGACTGACAGACTTTCTGTAACTCTAAACTGCTTATACTATATTTTTGCATCAAATACTCAAGGAGGAAGTAATCCACTGGTCTGTATTTCCTCTCGCATCAGAAATTACACAATACATGCAGCCATGCATGTTTGAATTTTTTAACACACATGTACAATAATCAAAACTCATAATGCATCTTACATACTATTCAAGCTTCCTCATGTCTTCTGACAATTCTGCTATTACTTTTTCTGTACTCTTTTCCTCTATTACCATGTTTTTATAAGGTAATTTATATAAATCTTCTGTAAGATTACAGATAAAAATTCCATTTAACTGTTGAGTGCATCTTATACGAGTTCCACAATGATACGTAATTTTCTAGCAACAAATTTCATATTCACCTTTGGATGCTAGAATAAAGGAAGACCTCCAAGGTTTTAGCAAAAGTCTTAATAAAAAATACATTTGTATTTTTTCTTCTTTCAGAGGTTTTGAATTTTATGTTTCTTTAAGAATCAATACCTGATTTCATTTCCAGGTGAAGATAGTTATTCTAAAGTATCCCTCCCTTTTCATATTTCTCATCTTTGGTTCCTTTGAATAGCTATACTGTCAAATATTAGAAGAGATCTGTTTGGTGAAGCAGAATTCCCTAAAGCTGATTCCAGCCAATGTGAGTCAGCATCCACTGTACTCCATACATTTTTGTCAGCTAAACAATGCTAGTATAATCTGTGCCAGTTTTATAGGATTTAATTCAATTGCAGTATCAAACTAGCATTCATATCTCACAGTCAGTTCATTTTAAAATGAACAAATAAATACTTCCCCCTCAGCCATTATTTGGCTGCTTCTCTCCACTGAATACATTCCACAAATGGTGTGAACCAACAACCTTCCAAGCAGAGTCCTCTAAAGGATCAACTGATGTTGCATTACACCTTCATGTTCACCAAAAATTGTTCTAGTGAGTATTATGCTATTGTAGGCCCAAACCTGCAAAAAAACTTGCCTTCAGCCCACAGGGCTCCACCTCTATACCAGTTCTGTGCTTCACCCCCTCCTGACACATTAAAGCATGCAAAGCTACAAAGCAAGAAACAGGTATAACCAGCCTATATTTGGATCACCTCTCACAGTAGCCCCACTGATTTCACTAGCATTATTCATAGGGAAAACAAATCACCTGCATAATTAAAAATAGATACATTCTTTACTTTAAAACTTGGAATTATTTTGATGTACTAATTAGAAAACCTTAATTAAAAGTCTGTAAGACCTTACACACTTTAAAAGTAAAGTAATTGTCTACTTACAGAAATAAATTTATTCACTGAACAAATATATTATAGCAAAATTAAAGTTTGATTGAGCAGAATCTTCCAGTATTCGAAAATATAAATATTCTAGGGTGCTGATATAAAAACTTATTTTATGGCAAAAAAAACAGAAACAGTGAAGTAGAGGGGGCTCACAAAGAGCTTTAAACAGCACATCATCAAATATATTTAAGCTTGTCTACACTAACACCTTCTATCATTGCAATGACTGTTAATCCAGGTAGTAATTCAAAGAAAGGCAAAGTCATAAGGTTAACTAGGGCCTTTAATTTGTTCCTTTCAGGGACTTTTTCTGGTACATTTTTGTTACCACTGAAAATCAAGTGTGTAATCATAAAGTGTTTGGTGCTTTTACCAGCATTTTTTAGCAACTTTGTCCCAGATATGCCAAACCAGATATTCCAAATTTCTAACATAAGCTGACAGATAGTAATTTTGACCAAATGTGTTTGTTGCACTCAACAGCTTATTCAAACTCATCAGTACAGTAATACTTAGGAGCGTGAGCTACTTCAGACTGCAAAAAAACCCTCACATATACCCATATTTAGGTTTCCACAAGTGTATCAAGAACAATATCTACAGCTACTGCTATAAAAATCAAACTATTAACATAATAAACCCAAAAAGACTAAATGCCATGAGTAATATCCCCCAAAGGAGGAGGAAGAGTAGAGCAAGTGTCTGAAAAATGCTGATGTCTTGAAGGCTTGAGATGACACGTGTATACTTAACTCAGCAGTCATGCTATCCTGAGGAATAAATGCTTTGTGTAACCCAATATTGCATGGCAGTCCCTGAATACAGGCAGTATATACTACTTCTCTAAATGCGACTTTGTTTTTTTTTCTGGAGTGATTAGCTAAAGTTCAGGCAGGCTTGTTCCTCTTAGAAGCACAGTCTGATGACAGTTACTCTGCTGCAGTTATGTTTATTTACAAGGAACATAAAAGTCTTTGTTCTTGGTTTCAAGCTCCTTTCCAATTGTTGCATAGCTCAGAAATGCTTTTTAAGCATCCCTCAGAGTCAAATTCTATCCCATCCTTTGGCTTTTTTGTCCCTATAGTTCTACTGTTTCCTTGAACGCCAGCCACTCTCCCATAATCATCCACACTTCACAAAGCAACAGCAACAGCATTACACCCAGAACGTCCCTCTCAAGTCCCCGAGTTCTCAGTGGAGACACGTCCATCCATTTGGGATGAAGGTTGCTGTTATTTAAGTTACATGGTTTAGAAAGAAATGTGCTGTTTCTTGCAATATATTAAAGTATCTACCTAGAACTGAACCCCAATAACATATTCTACAAACCAAGCAAACTATAAAAAATGGCACCCTTAACATTCCTTCTATGCAAAACTTCTAGGGAAGTAACAGAAATCTGTCTGAAACCTTCAACAATAAGGGGTCCCAAAAACTTTGCATAAGCCTTAAACAGTATGAAAGGGTATACATAACACTGGAAGTTAAAGAAAGAGTCCAGATCTACTCCAATTACAAGAAGAAACTGGTCTTGTAATGTACTGCAATTAAAAGTTTGAAGTAAGCATTTTTTTTTTAAAGTGGTATAGACAATAAAAAGTGCATTAAACACTTGTCATGATAAAGAATAGACAGCATCATTTAATATTTTAGCACTCTCTCATGAAACTAGTATTTTATTATTTATAACTATAACATAGAATTTTTTTCCAAGATGCATGTTTCATAACCCTGTACTTTGAGTTCTACTTTATAATAATCCAACCTGTAAATCACCAGTTTAATTCCAAGAAATTATATAAATACTTTGGAATAGGAAAACCCACATGGGTATGATGCTGAGATTATCTGAATGAACTTGTCCTTGAGAGCACACCAAACACAGTAGAAACACACTAAAAAAATTAATGAATGTAAACAAGCAAATACAAGAAAAAATAAATGAAAGGAAAAAGAAAAGAATGAAGAGCAGAGTTTGTGGGAGGAAAGACAGGGCATAAAAAAAACCCATAATCCTGAAAATAGACAGTACAGAATTTGCCTCACAAAAACAATTCTTTCTTAGATTTCTTTTGAGTTTGATTTAGCATCTGGCTTTCCTCAGAGAAAACATTTCAGGAAGAATTTCTGGACAATTTTTTTTCCTGGACATCCTCTCTGAATGCAGTCCCTCTAAGCTCTAGTTTCTATGTCTGAGATTTGGGAGTAGGTCACCATTTAGCACAAAATGTTCAATTAAGCTGGACCAAATAGTGATTTAAAATCACATCTTGGTCCTAAACATTTAAGCAATACTAAGGGAGGAAAAGGGGTGCTGCCTTCCCATAGGATAAGAAGCCAGAGGTGCTGCACAATCATATAAGATGTCTCAATTGTATTATAAGTTATTCTGGGCAGGTTTCTTATTTGAAAATGATCCCTTCCCTGTCCCCAAATATACAAATCAAGAGACCACTCTTCAGTGAATCTTAACTCTACAATACATAAGGACCAATCCATAATGTAAAGTATAAGTCAAAACCATTTTTTTCTTAACTACAAGAACTACTGTATTTATGGAAGCTGGCTTAGCCATCCACATAAGATATTCTGCATTCTGAACTGCCTTTTCAGTGACCTCCAAGAGGGGAGATTTCACAGCAGCAGTCCAATTCAGAAGTGATGAAAGCCTGAATAAGCCAGTGAAGGCAACAAGCAGAAGTTATAGCTCTATCTCTGAGAAGACAAACACTGCTTGTCAATGCCATCTAAGTACTCAATATCACACTTGGAACCCACAGAAGCCCTGGATTGCAAACTGATTTGTGCCACTAAGTGCATGTCTACACATCACAGTGCAGCTAGGAAGAGCTACAAAGCCAAAAGACCTAACATGGGTACAGAAATAATGTAGGTGTCTTAGTATAAAACTCCACCAATTAGACCAACTGAGATGTAATATAAACCTCAGGAACACGAGTTGGTGATGAACATAACATTGCTTCTGATGTCTTATTTAATGGTAGCATGGGTATCTCTGTAGGGCACTGCACTGTGCTATATCAATATAAAATAATAATCAGTTAATAAAGAAAGATACAACCTTTGCCACAGTTTCTACTTCAATTTTAGGTAGGCTGAGTTTTAGCTAACTGCTAACTTTATGCTTGCTCCTGCTAGTTTTTTTCCCCAAGTCATCTTAATATGGTAATGCATTACAAAAAAGTTCTAAAGGAGTTTGTAATTGATTTAAAAAGCAAATAACTCCTGCCTTTTCCCTCTTCTCTTGCCCTTCCATCTCTTCCTCCACCTCCTTTCTCCCTCTTCCTCAGTCTGCTTTACAGAAAAAGCTTTTCATTGAATCAACTTATAATGAGAAATGTGAAAGTATACTAAGAGGACCTGGGACTGTTCATATGAAACAACCCTTTTGAGATTGCAATGTGCTATTTAGAAGTGTTATGTTTTACTGATGCAAAGTTATCACACAGTGAGTTTCAATGGCTTATTATATCCTGTTGAAAAATAGTGACTCACTGAGCTGCGTAGCAATCAAATTTAGAGCCTGGCCTACCAGGTTCGGGGTTTTGGGGGGGGGGGGGGGTTTGGTTTTGGGTTTGTTTTTTTTTGTTGTTTTTTTTTTTTTTACAAGAAACTAACCAAAAAGTTCCAGGGAATCTGTCCTCATTGCACTACCTTAAAAAAGAATTTGAAACCCCTTATTCTATAATTGGAAACTTCCTGTAAGTTAAAGATATATTATTCTACAGCATACGAGGCAAAAATAACATAAACGACAAATGTTGTCCTAATTGGCAAGAAGGACAAATCTTCCTAGGAATTTGAGATTAAAAGCATGTGTTGTACAGAGTATCTGACACTTTTGGAAATTACTTATGCAGCGCACACCTCTGCATTCCATTTTTGTGTATCTCTGTGGTATAATACCGAGTATAGGGAAATGCTTTATAAAAATGAAAATGCAATTGTCTGACCAATAAAAGGTATTCCTGTATGTAATGCCAGTAATAGATTTTTAAACCCTTACCACTGCTGCAATATTATGTATTCATAGTTATTATCTTGTCCACTTCCAAATCCTGAAAGGTTAGATTGTTTAAAGATTTGTTAGCTGTGAAATACTTAAAAAAGCAAAGTATTAAACTCAGAGTTAATTGAAAAATAGCATTTTATCAGATTCTCCTTTGATGTTATCTTGTAATGATTGCACTTAAAGGTACTCACAATACTTCAATAAATAGTGAAATTAAAAATATAACATCTTTAGGGCTTTTCAGAGAATGTGGCTCTTAACAATTTATACTGCTTTTTTTTTTAACCATTATTTTCTTATATTTCCCACAATGCTTCACATCAGAAGCAAACAGAAACTGAATGATTACCCCAAAGTGTGCTAGATGAACTGGAAAAAGTCTATTCAAACAAAGCTCATTAGTTTTGATACCTCCAGGGCTATGACAAATTAAGCGGCTGGTGAATATGCTTGCAGACAAAAGGATGATGCAAAACCTAGGGCTTGTGCTAGGCATTGTGTCAATAAATTCTACTGAAAAAGGTAAAAATTACAATTGAAGCTAAAATGGAATCCCTTTAAGGAACATGTAGAAAATAGATCATCCCTTTTCTTAAATACATTTATGAATGATTGTGCTATAAATAATAAAGGGATTGCTTATTGGCTACTGTGAATGTACATTCTGATGGGTCAGTCCTGGCCACTGAAAAATTTTACTCCAGAGCTACTAAAAAGCATACAGAACATTTAGGCAGACTCTCTAAATTGCTTTGCCATATTGAAAATTTAACTATACCACAACCACTGTAAATTTGTACCATGTATTACAACATCCACTGCTGAACTGAGAGCAGTCATCACCAAGCTTTTGATTGTAACTTTGGAACTCAGCAGTGAAAACGCACAAGTAGCTATAAAATTAATTGGTGGATTTGGCCCTGCTCCTAGTGAACAGGTGTCTAAACCACATACACCATTACAACCAGAAGCCCAGTTGATCAGCTCAGAAAAGAGAGAAAGGAAAAAATTCATTCCTCTGTCACAACATGACCCTCCTGTGTCATCACTGAGCCGTTCTGGTGATCTGACATTTGTCTGCTCTTTGTGGTGCTTATGCTGTACATATTCTGAGGTGAAGAATTTGAATGACAGCACTAAAACTAAGATCCTTCAAAGGCACTATGAGCTTAGTCTTGCTGCCTGTCAGCTTCCATTGGTTTTAATGAGAATAGGACGGGAACTTTTCTAAATTATAATTAATTTCTAGTATTTGGTCTTTAATCACCAAAACGCTTTCTGATGCAAACTTTGTTCCTCTCACTTACTTGTTTGTTACTTCCAGTCATGGTTACTAAGCTATTATACAGGTGGTGTGCCATGAAAATGTGCAACCACCTACATACTTTTGCTGATCACGTGACATACCTGCTCTTTTACAGCTGTACAGTATTTAACCTAGATATCAAAGTTCCAAATGTTTAACATAGTCAGGATCTGACCTATGACAGAAGCCTTATTTCTATGTGTTGCAGTCAGCAAGTCATTTCCTCAGAATAGTCTATACCTTAAAATTGTGACAGAATAAGAGCTCGAAGCTGGATTCACCTCCTTTTATGCCATCAGGAATTCAAAGTCAGTTCACAGCCTGACTAATCCAGGTTGCCCCTGAAAGCAGACTATTGCTTTTGAAATTCACCTTCCCTTCTGACAAAGCCTAATTTTGCAAGCTTTCAGAGAACATTACAAAACTCCCTTTCATATCTGATGGATAATCAAGGAGTATATTTGACCAAACAGGCCAATTTTCCTCTCCATAAACTCAATGAGATCTATTACCACTAGGGAAAGAAAATAATCCTGGTGTACTTCTGTTGTGTATTTTATATATATGCCACAAGTCTTGAAAATGTCTTTGAAAATTCTTTTTTAAATGCATTATCAATTTTTTTAAATAAAAATTGACTGCAAATATTACTGATCTAAATTCTAACCAGAAATATTTCTTAAGATATAGGAAAATATGCAACTGTATTTTCTCTAAGCTCTTAGTTCTTGCAAGAGCCTATCTATATTTCCACATTTAAGGTCAATTTTGTCACTTAAAGTCAGTCTAAAAAGACAGGATACTTCCCTAGATAGCATCTTTTCCGTAGGAAAGAATAAATCGGTTAACAAATATTATACACAATTTGTTCTGCCAGAAAAAAAAAAAAAACAGGAACGTAGAGTTGTAGCTTTTTGCATGTATGACCAAATTTCAAGCACCAAGACAAACTACTACCTGCAGATGTAAATTGGTGGGCGGCAGAATCTGTACCAGTTTTTCAATGAGGAGCTGGCTTTGTATATGTTAATTATTTGTTTCAAAATTATATTAAAAAAAGTTTTCTAGCTGATACTACTGGCAATAAAGAGGAGGAAACGACATGCAGGGGCCCTTATTGATTTTGTGGCTTTCAGTAAAGAAGATACACATCACTTTAAATAACAAAGCCATATAGAAATGTGCTTTAACGGGATCAGTCTGGTAGGCAAGACAATGCTGGCCTTTGAGACAAAAGCTGGATGCAAGAGAACTGCCAACATATCTATAACAGACTCAAAAATTCTTGGGAAGAAATAGGTGGTGTCATGATAAATTCATCAGCAGCCTCCAGAACCCAGACTTTTCATCCCTGCTTACAATTTGCTAAGAGAAGCACCTTATGACCAGGATTCCATTTGCAAATAAACTCATGTTATTCT
The DNA here is from genome assembly GCF_964188355.1 of Buteo buteo. Taxonomy (NCBI): domain Eukaryota; kingdom Metazoa; phylum Chordata; class Aves; order Accipitriformes; family Accipitridae; genus Buteo; species Buteo buteo. The sequence continues at coordinate 12,589,868 of NC_134181.1, read as the reverse complement.
CTTCCAAGTGTCACTCTCATTTCCCTTATTTGTGTGCAAGGTAATGAAGTACCTGTCTTCTGGAGTCAGCAGAAGTCATTCATTTTATAGGCAACAAAAGGAATGCTTGTTAGTAAAATACCAGGTTAAAGGAAACACAAAGCCCTCAATCACAGAACAAGCAGGTGCTCCTTGCCCAATTGTTCTCGATTTGTGCGGCTTTAGCTGGGGCTACAACACATGATCGACAACAGGATTTTAATCTAAATCCCCAATTTGGGGAAGAATCTAGCAAGGAGTGGTTACTGGGGCCAGCATTATTACTGGGCGGTTCTGAAACAGTACTGTATTTTCCAGCTGTGCACCATCCCAGCATTATCTCACAACACTACTATCCTGTAGCAAGTAGTCATCCTCTCTCATCTGTAGCACTGAGAGCTTTCCCTTACATGTTATGGAATATCCATCTGTAGATCTTGTCCTGGTTTCAGCTAGGACAGAGTTAATTTTCTTCCTAGTAGCTGGTACAGTGTGTTTTGGATTTAGTGTGAGAATAGTGTTGGTCACACACTGATGCTTTAGTTGTTGCTAAGGAGCTCTTAAGGATTTTTCAGTTTCCCATGCTCTGCCAGCAAGCAGATGCACAAGAAGCTGGGAGGCAGCATGGGCAGGACAGCTGACCCAAACTAGCCAAAGAGATATTCCACACCATAGAATGTCATGCTCAGTTTATAAACTGGGGGCAGTTGGCCAGGAGGGGCAGATCGCTGCTCAGGCATCGGTCAGCAGGTGGTGAGCAACTGCATTGTGCATCACTTGTCTTTTTGGGGGTCTAATCTCTCTCTTTTTGTTATATTATTTTCCAGCACAATTACTATTATTATCATATTTTATTATTGTTGTTGTTGTTACTATATTTTATTTTACTTTAGTTATTAAACTGTTCTTACCTCAAACCCATGAGTTTTACTTTTTTGTCCCCCGATTCTCATCCCCATACCACCAGGAGGAGGGAGGAATAATCGAGCATCTGCATGGTGCTTAGTTGCTGGCTGGGGTTAACCACAAGATCTTTGCAAAATAGAGATTTTTTTTTTTAGTAGGCTGCTCACTGAATAAAAGGGTTGATCACCCAGCGTAACATATGAAGCAATATAAGTTACTGGGGAAGAAAAAGCCGAAGCATTCTGCAATCCCTTTAGTCAGAATTATTTGTTAATCAACTATATCAGGAGCAAAATAATATATACATGTACCTATGGAGGGGAAGGATGGGAAAAGAAACCGTGAATTTACCTTGATTTTTTAGTTCTACCTTAGAATTAGAAACCAAGAATTTTGGATACAAAAGTTAAATGGCTAAAAACAAGCTGCTTGATTTTCATATATGCCAAACACAACTTAGGTTCCTCTCGAATTCTAAGCCACAATTAAAGCCTCTGAAGAGTATCAAACTGAACAAAATCCTTATACCTGAAGCAGAAATACCTAAATTCTAGGCCCCTGACACTCAAAACGCACAAACCAGCATAATACCAGGACGGGGTGGGGCAGATATCAAAATTGCTACTATTCTCCAAAAAAGTATATTGTAAAAAACAACCTAAAGAGGTCTGGATTTATGATTTCCTGTTCTGTAACACATACTCCAGTATGAATATAAAAGAACATGTTTTGTTCCCTACTTATATTGCACACAATCTGGAATCTGAAAGTCAGGCTGGGTTCTTTTTCCAGTGCATTTTGTCACCAATATTAGAGGTTTTCCAGTCCAGCTTCAGTGTCCACCTTACCTATACAATGTCAAGGTCTTCAAAATATGCCCTGGCACGTATGCAATCTTAGAACTGTCAGTGAATTTGCACAATCCTAATTCATTGGAGCTGCAGTCATCACCTTATACACATTGCCTGCCTGTCATTTGGGGATTTTTTGAAGGACAACTAAGTGGAGCAAAAGGAACTAAATATTTTTTTGTTTGAAACATATACCACTATCTTAAATAGAGGAAAAATTCTTCATTCACTCTTAAAAGCAAAAATATGGTTTACTGTTTTCTCTATGAACTTTCTTAGTTTGTATGCGTTCAAGAAATAACTTTGATGGTTCTAGAACATAGTGATGATGTCAAGGGCTGGCCTATTCAAATATTTGCTCAATTAAGTATATTAAAGCAATTCCCACAGTCCAAAAATAAAACAAAACCACAAACCCACAACCAACCTTGAGATGCATCTGTTGCGCACCTTGTCTTAGCCAACTCCTAGCCCCAGCAGATAAATTACACTTCCTCCTCCATAAACAATGTAAATAAACTCAGTTGTTAACCTTGACAACTTCCAGATCACATAAGTCAAGAAGTTCAACTATTGTAGCTCTTAATTCTGCAGTGCCTTACCCAGGAAACAACATTGCAATAATTCCTCTCTATTCTTACAGGATAAAAAGAGCTGATCTACTGAGATTTAAACCTATAGTTTTGCTTTTAGTTCAAATATATAGAACAGAATTCTGTCATGGAACTATTAAGAAAGATATCTCAGGACTTGGAAATTCTGAAAAATCATCTGTCTCTCTAAATTATTCTTTTGGTTATCCACATACTACTGAGTTGAGATACCATTTCTGTATCTATTGTACAATTCCTTTCTTATTGTATTTCATTCTTCAAAACTATTGTCAGCCACTTCATTATCTTCATTATAATCACTGTCAAGAGTGGAAAGCATGAAAGGCTTCAACTAACATCTTCCTAAACCTAACTCTTTTGTGCTTTGTAAGTCACTAGTGATCTCACATACCATATCTAGGCTCAAGCAGTGAAATATCAAGAGCATAATTCTTGCAAATTTTTGAGTATCATAAAGTCTTACTGTGTATATCATCCAGACTGCTATGATGTTACTTCTGTCTTTTGATATGGCAATCAACAAACATTTATATCCACATGTATAAAAGCCGTGAATAAAAGATGAAAGACAAATACAACTACACAGATATAAAAGAAGATCTGATACATATAAACATTTAAGCTATAAAGTATATTTTTTCTATATCACTCTGCCTAGTCCATTCAAAGACAAAATCCAGTTGAAGGAGTGACTTCATCAATTTTCCCAAGACATATTTATCATCAGAACTAAATTAAAGTAGGTCCCTTTTTTAATCTCAAGGTGATTTATGGCAATATTTCATGTTCCTAATCAAAAAGCACTCACAAACTTTTGGGGAAACAAGACCTTTTCACTGGAAAGGTAACAATGCTGTCACAAGCAAAGTTATACAAGGACATCAGAATCAGTATAAGGTTCTCCTGTGCCTGCAGCCCCACCCTTCCCTTTCAGTTCATCTTTGTAAAGTACTAACCAATGTTAGTATAAAGATGAATCAATAAAGATGCTGCAGAGCAAAACATCCATGCATGCAGACATAGCTATGCAAACCTTCACAAAATTAAGGATGAAGAGTAGAATAGATGTTGGAGAGCAGGAGACTACAATGGAACAACTCTTTCAGGAGGTATGTAAATTGACTTCACAGAATGCCAAGCTGACTTTCTAGCAGCATTATGTGTCCCTTCATTTTCAATCAGTCCTGTTGACATTTAACTGGGAGTTGCTCAATAGCCCATGCTATGCACTTTAAAAATGTACACTGAAAGTAACCGATAGACCACAGCCTGCGGTCAGGCATCTGTGTTTCATGAACTAGGAAAAGAAGCTACCAGGACCACATCATCCAAAGGTTCTTAAAGGAAATTAAATATATAAATTTAGTAATTTTTTTAAGCTAGTCACTAGGAAATAAAGCCCACTCTTTGCAAGAAGATATTATATGTAAATACTTCACAAAATGTATTTTAAGGGATGTTATATTTAACAAAGAATAAACTTTATGTGCCACATAGTAACAGCAGTTAGCTCCTCTGGTGGGTAGACCTAGAATATCATGGGGCCAAATGTAAAAAAAAGAAAAAACCCACCAAAAGAACCCACCCCACCCCCCAAAAAAACAACCCCACCACTTTGTGATTTAGAAAAATCACAAAGGTGAGGTTTATTCCTACAGCTACCAAGGCTTTTCCTGAATAAAACAGTAAAATTTATGAATCTCAGCTGGGCGGGGGGGGGGGGGGGGGGGGGATTTATTTCAGTACAGAAGAAAGCTACACTTGTTGGTTGGGAAAAAACCAACCAAACAAGAAATAGAATTATGAGATATCCATTTGTTACAGTCGCGTGCCAGACAAATCTGTCTTCAGACAATTCTTGCACGATCTAAGTTGCTGAACAAAGATAAAATGGCATGAAAACTCCTCCTACAGGCATCACAACTGAAGTTCACCTTCAGGTTGATGACATTTTTTGTTTTCTTTTTTCAAAACCATATAAAGATAATGTCATCTATTCTGATACTGCCAATTCAAAAGAGGACTTGCTTGAGAATTGCAGAGTAGAGACCTGCCAGATAACACTGATACTGGTGATTTTTCTCACAGAAATTCTTCACATGAATAAAGATTTTTTTTTTTAAATGGAGACTAGATATAAATACTGGAAGTGTTCCGAGAGGAAAAAATGACAGAATAAACTCTTACATTTCTCTTATAAAAGGAAACATTTTGTCAAGATCTTCATTTTCACTCTTTGCCTATCATGAAAAATGAGCAGAAACCCTAAAAAGTCCAGCAGGTGTTGGCCTCTGATAGCCATAATTGTTAGGTGAAAGCTGTGACTCCCATCTTGAAATAATATTTAAAATTACTCCATTTTTGATTATTCACATTCAAAGTGTTGATTCTAATGAAACAGTAATATTTTCTAGGTATGTATTTTTAGACACGGTGTGTCACATTGAAACATAAAATGAGTATTTCCATTATATTTTCCATTTCCATCTTCTCCTCCTCCCTATGTCCCCATCATCCATCCTCACCCCCCAGCACCTTGCTCTGGTTAGCCATGATTCACACATCTTTAGGAAGCCCGGAGCACATCACTTGGCGGGGGGGGGGGGGGGGGGGGGGGGGGGGGCAGGGCAGAGAAGGAATACAGTTCAGAGAAGCTGCTGGCCATCTTACATGCCCTTCAGAAGTAATGAAGGAAAGACGACCACAAAAGACTGAAAATAAAATAGCAGGTATGATAAAAAGAAGAGATACCCGAGTCCAAATTCAATTGGTCAGACCTTTCCTGTCTGACAATTAGAATAATAAAAGGAGTTTTTTCAAGCTCCTTAAGCAAGGATTTTCTTGTATGTTGATATCTGCCTAATACAATGGGATCCTGGTCTATGAGCAGAGCCCTCAGGCAGTAGCACAGTAAAAAAAAATAATTGTGAACAGGCCCTTAAATAACACGAATGATAGAAATATACAATAGAATTGCTTTGGCATTCTTGGGGAAAAAAATTAACATTACAGTCAACAGCTTTTAAATACAACCACTATTCCCAAAAATCAAGAGGTCTCCAAGTAATCCGCAGACCAGCAGTGAAAAAACACAAAACATTCTACTTCAACAACAACAAAGTGGATATTACAACTAAAATTGATTCTTACTTCATTCAGACTAAAACTGCTGGAAGAACCTTATAAGCTATGAACATACATGCCACTTTAAAACCTGTGTATTGTTGTGGTAGTAAATTCATGTGAATGCCCACTTGCAACAGAAAGAAACTTTTTGATATAATTGTTTCCTACATTACTTAATGTCATGGTTTAACCCGAGGCAGCAACTAAGCACCACGCAGCCGCTCACTCACTCCCTCCTCACACCCAGTGGGATGGGGGAGAAAATCAGGAAAAGAAGTAAAACTCGTGGGTTGAGATAAGAACAGTTTAATAGAACAGAAAAGAAGAAACTAATAACGATAATGATAACACTAATAAAATGACAACAGCTATAATGAAAGGATTGGAATGTACAAATGATGCGCAGGGCAATTGCTCACCACCTGCCGACCGACACTGAGCAGCGATTCCCCGCCCCCACTTCCCAGTTCCTATACTAGATGTGACGTCCCATGGTATGGAATACCCTGTTGGCCAGTTTGGGTCAGCTGCCCTGGCTCTGTCCTGTGCCAACTTCTTGTGCCCCTCCAGCTTTCTCGCTGGCTGGGCATGAGAAGCTGAAAAACCCTTGACTTTAGACTAAACACTACTGAGCAACAACTGAGAACATCAGTGTTATCAACATTCTTCACATACTGAACTCAAAACATAGCACTGTACCAGCTACTAGGAAGACAGTTAACTCTATCCCAGCTGAAACTAGGACACTTAACCCAATGAACAAAATCTATTTAAAATGTCAGGCTTATAAATCCTCCTGGATTGGTGGTGGCAGGAGTAGGTTTTTCGTATGCATTTGCACTAAGATGCAGCAGCAGAATTTGTCCTTCTGTGACTGTACTCTTCAGGTTTCTCCAACTAACAGTCCTTAGAAATCTAAACTTTCATTTCTGACAGAACCAATCACCTCCTTCCTAACTTCTCATCTGAACAGTGTGGCTCGATTTGGCACCAACACTGCCTACCTTAATTCAGATTTGCATCACCTGCAATACACAAAGTCCTCATCGTTGCAGCCTTATGCTTCTTTTAAGGTCCTGTATTACTGGAAGAAGGAAAAGTACTTCACACAGTCTGTAAGTTTCACCAAAAAAAAGAAGATAATTTCCTTACTTTAAAATAACAAGAGTCAGATTTTGAAAAGCTTATGTTGTTTGGGCAAGCATGAATATTAATTTTAAAAATATTTTTCATTTTCAATATATATGCATCTCTTCCCTAATTTATTTCCCACACTTCTTTCTGTCAAGGATAGATTAAAATCTTGTTCTGAGATGAAACATATTGTTGGTTATTTCCACTTCATGGTTTAACCTGGAGTAAAATGAGCCTTCAGGACTCAAATGTGGCAACTACCTGAGGAAAACATCCTTTCTTAGGGCACTGGATAACTTTTTCCTTGAGAAGCTTTCAGTGAAACATACAGAAAAAACTGTATGAGGACAAAGTAAAAAGGAAGAGCCAACTTGTGTATAGGCAGTAATATTGGGTTAAGTTCTGGCTTAAGGAGCTGTGTAAAGAAAAGAAACTAGGAGGAAAAAGGCACACTGGCACAAGTCAGTGACATTTATCATTGCATGTTGCATTTAGCGACTCAGGCATTTTTTCACTGGACTCTTTAGGAATTAGGATAATTGATGCTATTATTTCCAGTCCTTTGTACTACAATTTCATTAAAGAAATCTGGTTTTCAGCAATTTTTTCAAACTTTCTCTATCACTACAATGATTATGACCGTCGATAGTCTACTGAGGCAACAAGTTGGAAGAAATTTTAAAACATCCTCTTGGTCCCTAAGAGGCCTTTGTCCACCCAAAGCCATTTTATATTTGCAATATATGTCTTTTTCGCTTCAGTTGACTGCTTATACTTGTAACTATGTAAAGCTCTACCTCTGTTTAGTATTACACTGCCATGGTAACCTTAAGAAAGGACATTACAAAAGAGCATTACATCTGTAGTAACAAAACCTTACACCTCATGTTTATGGCACGTCTAAACATAGGGATTTCTTTAAGACCTTTTCTAAAAGGAAAAAAGGGAAACTGATGTAACCATATGATTACGTTATTAACTGCTATTGAAGCCTTCTGTATGGTACATCCCAAAGATACTAATCTATTAAAAAAATTTAAATATTGACAAATTCCTATTTCATGTCCAACTGTTGATACATGCGCAAGTGATTTCTGTTTTGCCATTTTACTTATATTTGCCTGTTGGTCTACACTGTAATCATTACTACTATGCAACTTCTGGCCTGAATGATATATATTTGACTAGAATAGCACAAAGTTTATAACACTAGTACATTTGGAAGCATACCTTAATAAAAACATTACAGGCATACATAAAAAAAAAAAAAAGAAAAAAGAAATATGTTGTGTGGAAATACTTCCACAAACCCTGTAATTTATCAAATTAATAGCATGATCTTCAAAGCAGGGAATACACGGACAACAGTTTTTATGCAAATGTTATTTCCAAGGATAGGGCTCCCAACATTACAAATTCTAGTCTAAAGGGGAAATAAGGAAAATTCATGTGCCATTATAGCAATCTAAAGCTCTTTTGTAACCCGATTTGTACTCTACATAACTCACAATTTAAATTACACATGCACATAGTGTCATAATCCATCTTTCATTTAAGTTGTCAATACCTGAAGTTTCTCTCTTCTGGACTATAAGGCCTCTCAGTAATTCCATTCAGTATTATCAAGGTTTTGATAGTTGCAGAGACCAACATGGGAACATTAGTTCAAGTTTTGTTTGGGTTGTTTGGTTGGGGTTTTTTTATTATCTATGCTGGCAGGAATTAGAGCCAGAAAAGATTTATCAGGCCATCTTGTTTCCATTCTGTTAATATTGTTACCATTGTGTTAATGTAAAATTATTCCTAACAGATTTTTTTCCTTCCATTAAGTCCAAGCTACATTAAAGTCCTTCACAATGGAACTTCTGCCACAAGTTACACAAGTTGTACGTTTTTCTCTCCAAGCTCTTTCTTAACATCTCAGCAATGCTATGTACACTAGTTAGCAGCCTCAAGCAGCTTTAAGCTGTAAAACAAAACCTAGGCAGCAAATTGTGTCACAGTCAGTGACAATGACAGTACAACAAGGTTTTTCTGCATCATATATCATGCACAAAGGGTTTTCAACATCTGTCTACTACTGCTACAAGTTCACCTCCTTTTTCCACAGGAATACAGTTGGAAATGCTGCATCTGGAACTAGATAAGCCTTTACTCTATTAAAAAAAATCCAGAAGTATTAACATGGTGTATTGTGCACTATTTGCACATTCAGAATACAAGGGAGAAGTCCTTGCCTTGCTGTTGTACTTGAAATTTATTGGTATGCCCAGGACCCAACTGTGTTGATCCTATTTGCTTTTGGACAGAGAGAGACAGAGAGAGAGAGAATAATAGTAATAGTAGTAATAATAATAAAGATTCCAACAATCAAATGAGGGACGCTACTTTTAATGAAATTTCACTTCATCCAAATTAAAGTTCCTGGATTGACTCATTCTGGAAAAGAGGTTATCTATTTCAGGTCAGCATATACTTATTTACACAACCTATTAATGTATATTTTTAAACCTGAAACCATTTTGGGTGCAAATATTATAGAAAATACAATTCTTCAGTTCAATAATTTTGATGTTTATTCTCTTGCTTAAGTAACCGTGATTCACATTCCACTCTTTTTTTTCCTATATATACATTGTACATACAGAAGAATAAATGTGGTACAGTAATCCAAAATTGTATCTAATGGTAAATGTAGCAAAGTTTAGGTACGTTTGGTTCAGTTCTCCCACAAAAAAAGTTCAGAAATATATGTTCCAAGATCTGTGCAAAATAATTTAATCAAATTTCTACTCATGAGTTATAGAATTTATTAAATGAAGTATTTTTATTTATTTATGCAGAAATATTGAAGTGTTTGGGGGTTTTTTGTCTGGTTGGTTGGGGTTTTTTAATCTTTTTGCATATCCCCTTAACAGCTAGGTACTGGAACAGTTTAGTGGTGTAAAAGGTGTCTTTACTAGTATAAGTGACTTCTCCTTGGCAACTAGAAGTTATATTAGAAAAAAAAAAGTACACTTGTATACTTCTGTGTAGGTATCCACTCTAGAAAATTGACTCTCTATTTCAGCTATACTCTCTAATATAGACTGCCCATATTCGCTCAGACTACTTACATTGGTGCAAAATAGAAAATGACACTTTTTGACCCAAAAGCATCAGAAAATTCAAAATTTACCAATAAAGTTTTGCATATATGTCTCTAGCACCTAACTATAATCTTTTAACAAACAGATAATATGGATGTATTTCTTCCACAATAATTCAAATTACTTCTAATAGTGTATACTTTTCAACTAGATGAAGGTTGTAATATATTTTAAATATAAGGTAGATTTTGCTCTCTGATATTTCCATTTGGTTTTTTCCAACAGTTCTAGTTGTTCTAAATTTTGTAACACTGTAACCTGTGTCAAATACGAATGAACTGATACTGATCTCTGATCTAAATCAGTACATGTCATGGTCTGTTAATAATAAAATTCAGTTCTTACATGTAAAATGCATAAAAGGAGCTCTATTTAGCATCAGCTGCAGTGAGTTTAGCTGTAAGATTCATATCTGATTCATAAGTGTCACCATAAGAAGAAGAATGTAAAAATTTAAGAGCTAGAGCTATGGGTCAAAGTGTTCAAGCAGATGATTAAGTACACAAATAATCCCACACTATTCATTAACTTTAAGTATGCAAGGTTTCCCAAAAGTATATTTAAGTAGTTTACTGAATCACAGCCTATAATTTTATTTGCAAGAGGTAGTTCAAGAAAGTTTGGGAAATTTTACTAGAATTACTACAGCATGCATTTTTAGACCCACATGCCTAAAATTAGTCTCCAAATCCATAATTAGATATCAAAATAGAGCTGCAAAGTCTTCAACTATTTAGGATATGTTCAGACTGTACATTACAATCTCAGAGGAACTTAAGCTTTAGTTAAACTTGCATTTAAATTACTGAAGTATCAAGCTGGGGCCCTTGTTGTCTGCCCTCTAGGTTCTTAAACCCATTATGCCAAGAAAGCTCAAGATGGCACACAGTGCACTTCATTCACAGGTTACCAGCTTCTGAATTTCATGTTATCACACTGTTGCCACATGCATTTGTGCCTGGACATTTTTTTCTAACCTCACCCATACTCATTCCTTCACAAGTTGTCAAATGAAAAAAGCACAAAGTACTCAAGCAATAACAAACACCCCACAAATATTCTGAGGAGTTTTATATTAAGTGTTAACAGCAGCTAAAATTTAGCAGTAATGCAACTACCTATGGCTATTCAAAAGACAGAAAGAATTGAAACTTCACTGATTGCAGTGCCAGGTTGGTAGCAGCAAAAAGGGGGGGTTTCAGTAACCATTAAAAAAGACATGCAATGTAATGCTAAAATTCCCCTTCCTCCTTTAGCAAATGCAATGAGATTTGCTCCCTCCTCCCCAATACTGGACATGTACATATCGCCCTTCTGAATTCAGACGGTACTCCATTAACAGAGCAATTAGCTGAAGCTGCCAGAGCAGCAGGTGCAGTAAACAAACAGGTACTTTGTAATCCTATATGGATAGCATTAATCATTAGTAGTAACCACAGTGGTTTGCCATATAGCTCTAACTTCTCTGATCTAGAGACTAGACCTAATAATAATAATTCAGATATGAAGGATAGAATTAATCTAATTAAAATTTTAGTTATTTTAGCATGAGATATCCAAGTCTCAGTTTATCAGACCTGCAGACTAATCAATGGAGAACAATGGGTGCCAGGGAAAGAATCACCTGTTTAGACATCTGCTTCAGGCATTCCTAGGGCATGGCTCCTATCTTCTTATTTCTTCTGTAACTGTTACCTGTAGGTAAAGACCCAGTACAAAGGGCAATAATCCAAGTATCTATATTCTACTCTGGTTTTGAGTTATAAACCAAGTTACTTTTTAATGTAAAAATACTAGACTTTATAATATTTTATCAATGTTCATCCAAATGGGTTCTGAACTCAACTACAGCATGATAAATTCTCATTACTTCATGTTTACACCATTATCTGGCCCACTATGCCTACAGAATGGGATAGCTCATAGCCCTTCCAGATACAACTCAGGTGTTAATTAACTTATTTTTATATAGTTCAGGTGGAATATCTGCTTAGTTTGCATAATATGCTGTGTGTTTTACCCAAAGACATACTGTACGCAGTCATTAAGTGAAATGCCACAAATGCTAATATCTAGACTACAATATATATGGAGAAGAAAACACGCTAAACTAAAGGAAAAAATATTCCAGGCTGTGAAGTGTAACAAAAAAGGCCCATGATGACAGTTTCATCTGAAAATAGCAGACTGAGACATATTAAAATTGGTTTATTGTCTCCCTAATGAGGCAATGTATGTAAAGCCCGAAATACTCTATAATCAAAGTTACCAGGTAGTGTAAGCTTTGAAAAACATGAAGCAAATCTATAGCTGATAATTAACAACTTCCTTCATTGTTGACTACACAGGAAAGAGAAGAATGTTTTTACTACTGTTCTACTTTGCTTTACTGTACAATACTACCGCTATCACATATCTCAGAACACAATAACTGCTTTATTTTTTTCCAAAAACTCTTGTGAGTCAGGAGGAACTACCCTTTGTACACTAAAATGCTAACGTATGTCATTTATTTAGTTAGATAGAATTAGAATAATCTGTATAATTATAACAAGTCATAAGCTTTCAAGCTTAGTTGTAGTGTCATGAGACATGCAGGTTTTTTCCTTATCAGAGTCTGTTTTCCCAAGCTAAGTATAACTCATCCCTGCACAACCTCAAATCCTTAAATACTGCTTATCACACCTTAAATAGCAAAAAACCCAAATATTTGTAACCTACCAGTATAACCTATTCAATAATGAGAGAGTAAATCTAAGGTAAACATCTTAACTATCTTGCTCTAATTCTCTCAAATTCCAGAGGTTGATAGCCATCTTTTCCTGACCAACACCAGAAAAAGAGAGTAAAGATGGCTTATTGAACAAAGCCTACTGCCTGTAGATGCTACAATAATCAGGAAGCAGGATTATTAATAAGATGACCTAGTTGACAAAAATAATTTGCAGAGATACTTTATCTGAAATCCTCTGCTTCCCACTGAATGACAATACAACACAACCACTCAGACTTCAGTCTTCTACCAGAATGCTATGTCCAAAGCATCCCGTCATTCAAGTCAAAACTACTAAGGTTTGATTTTTTTTCAGTGTTCTCTTTCAATGTTTTCACACCCTCAAAATAATACATGAACATACAAATTGAACCAAAACGTGAGGAACAGCATGTGAGCGTCTGATTAAATTAACTTTGGGAAAACTTTTTTCCCTAAAATCCAAGGGTTTTTTTAATAAATCTAGAATTATTTCTTGCTGTATATTCCTAACTGGATGTGTTCCATGCTGTGAGGGGGTTTATGCTTTGCCTTAAAATGCCTCACATTTAAACTAGGTTTTCAAAAGTGGCTATGTGCAAATCAAAATGCTACTTACTCATTTGCTCAGAGAAATAATTTTTTTTTTTATAAACTTGCCAAATATCCTTTATTTCTTAATCAATCTTCAGGCCATGTGGCAGATAAGCAGGTTTTGCAACTCCTGAAAGTAAAATTTCGGGACAATTTTGCAAGGTTGATATTAAAGAATGTGCGTGATCATCTGCACTGAGTATTTCAAGGCTCCAATGAAAACTGTAAAACACTTAATAGATAATACAGAAAACTTATATCCAAATTCACCAAATCCAAGCTTAAAGATCATTGGGTAGACTGCAAAATATCTGAATGATATCTACAGATGATATCCCATCTATTACTGATGAGAAATAAACTGAATTCCAATACAAAAGCCTATCCCTGTGCCCTAGTTGTGTTCAATGAAGAAGTAATGGCATACCTATGCTTCTGGCACTGAAACCTACACAGTTTTGAGCTTAGGAAAGCACAAACTATAAAAAGAAATGTGCCACACATTCAAGAATAACCTACATGTGGCTCACAGTTAAAAAAAATATATGTATATATTTTTGGTGCGTTCATATGGGATCTTTTGATAAGATTTAACTGGAATCAACAGGTACACATTACTTAGGAGAAAAAAAAAATGGTTTGGATCTGGCCATCATCTAATATTCAAACAAATATTGCCTCTCATACTGTGAAACTGCATAAGTGACTATTAACCCAGTGTTATTACCAAATGATACCACACTTGAAAACTCTGTCATCATAGATCCTTGGATATTTCATATTCTGGACCCCATCTAAATGGAAATATTACCTTATGCATCATATCCCTCCTCATCTGCAGTTTTATAAACCAAGCTCCCTCATAATCCTGACTCATATCCACCACAATTTAGGAGCAAGTGTGTATCTTTCCAGGGCTTCATAATTCCATCTGTCCTGCCTGAGATTTCCTGAAGTACAGATAAATTCCACTGAATAACATTTTTCCTCAAAAAAAAAAAAAAAAAAAAAAAAAAAAATCCCTGGATGCGATATGTGGAATGTATACATTTAGAGCAGCATATGGAAAAGCAATATTTAAAAGTACATCTTGTGTATTAAAAATTTGCATGTGAAACAAGGAGGAGGAAAACATCACCATTAGACTACAATCTGTCTGCAGACAATCAAAAATCCATGGTGAAAGTTTAGGATTCAGATATAGACTCAGTTGAGTAGAATATTCTGCATCAGCTTATTCCTCCAAGGGCTACATCCAAAGTACAAGGGACCATCTGTACAAGAAAACATATATGGGATACATTTAAAAAAAAAACAACCAACACCACCAAAAAGCAACACACACACACCCCCTACACCCCCCTCCAGTTGGTCACTACATTTCTTCCTTTCCACACAATATAGAAAGGACTGGCTAGTGTGCCTAGCTTGATACAGGGGGGCATGCAGCTGATACAGAGAACTCAGCATGATGAGCAGAACATTTTCTATACTGTTTACTGTGCATTCCTACTGCCTGCACTACAAGTTAATCTAGCATTTAATTCTTGGTGTGGACAAATAGTTTTACAGTACAGTCCATTATTGGTTATTCTATGATGTTTGCAGAACTGCCCTTGTGACCTTCAGTTCAAATCATCCTTAGTTAATTTTTGTCCTCTGTAAATGAACTTAGCTTTGCACTCCCATCCTATTTAACAGGAGAAGATAAATACATCTGTTACATTGTTCAGATTTTTTTTTAAATGTCTTTTCTAAAACTTTTTCCATCAACATACAATTTTCCAGTTACCACATGAACAATGCATCTGATTGATTGTACAGTTCATGGAAATACTGAAGAGGACTCTCTCCCAAACAGTTTTAAATAAAGCATGAGTTCTTCTGGGTTTTTTTTAAATCTATTTCTGATTTAAAAACCCAAACACTTCTCAGTCGGGGGGGTGGGGGGGCCTGGATTTTCTAAACACTACAGTGAGAAAGCCTGATCAATAAACATTCTCTGATAAGAACTTGTAAAAGTTTTCCCAAATTCATACCCTGTCGTCATGGACTCACATCTCGCAAAGTACATAGTACTTCATAAGCAGTAGAGAAACAAAATGCTGAGAAATAATTAAGTAAAAAACAAAAAAACCCAACCCCCCATTTTTATATCAGAAATCAGTCTTGGGTACTATTGCAAAAAACTTCCAATATCTGAAATACAGTAACACCAGCTCCCAAGTAAACACTCCAATTCCATTTCGTCTACTCTGTTTTGATGTCACAAAAAATTCAAACTTCATATAAGCTGCATGTGTCATTTATCTAGCTTCATACTATCTTTAAGTAGCCAATTTCTTTCTGCTGTTGTGTTTTTTGTGGTAATCCAGTCAGAGTTAACATTCCAGGTAGCACTGTCTCCAAAGCTATATAAACCTTTACTAGCACAAAGAAATTGCAAAGCAGGAAAAAGTTTAAATTATTGCAGAAATAAACCTAGAATATAAATGGTGCTATAAAACCCTACTTGTTTCAGCACTTTTTTTTTTTTTGTGATGCACTGTCACTATCACGTGGCAATCGCAAGAAATCTATTCTTCAAAAACGAGCTCCTAGCCACTGTTCAAGAACTAAAAATGCTTTTTTCCAGATGGCCTAATGATAATGGCTTTTCACAGATAGCTGCAAAAGTTAGTTGTTTTGTTCTCACTTCAGCAAAGTAAAATTCCAGAAATGCCACAGTCAAGTTAATCTCAAAGAAAACAGATATGAAGAATACAGAATCAGAAGACTCATCTAAACTGTGGCTTTTGTAAAAACGCTGTATTCAGTTCTGCAACTACTAAACCTTATCCTGTGAGGTGTTATATAGCTACAACTTCCACCAAAGTCAGGACCTATTAGGAGCAGGGCCAAGTCCAGAGAGACGCACACAAACTCACTGGGGGAAGCATCATTTTTGTTAACTGATCATAATGTCAGTGTCTTTTCTGAGTCCAAGTTCTGCCCTGTGAAGGAAGACAGTAGGAAGAGGAGCATCACGGGCCTAATTATAGCTCAGTAATACTGATACCAGTCTCTAACTGTCCCAGCTTGAGCTCGAGCTGGGACGGTATTTGCCTACAAAACTACCAGTTACAGATGGTAGCTACGGGAGCGTACGCCAACTAAGGACTGAGCTCTGTTGTGCTCTTAAGCCATTTTGCCCTTCCTTGACAGAGATTCTCAATGCCTACATCTTTAAACCTGAGTGCATTCTGGTAATCATTTCTCAAAAAAGCATAATAGAACTAAAAAAGGCACTGAAGACAAGAAGGAAAGATAACCAGAAGTATAAAAGTATAGGTCGTAAATTGCTGGCTTCCAGAAACAGGGAACACAAATTTGGGAAAACATAACCCTACTTTTGCTCTGCAGCTTTCACTCTTTCCCTCCAAATCCTTCATTGGCCAATGTCACAAAAAGGACAGTGTCCTAGAAGGCTTTTGGTCTGCTGTGGAATAGTTGTTCTTATGATCGTAAATTTGAAGATGGGAGGGAGCACTAGAGCACTGATTCCCACTTCAGGAAATTTTAGCTAGCCACACACATCCCAAATCAGACCATTTAAATTCCCCGAGCAGTGAAATCACATTAGAGAATTTAGATCAAATATTTCCACAGTTCTATAGATGTAAAGATAATATAATATACAGGATCTTTACTACTTCAAAATTAGCAAACTAAGGCCAGTGTTTTAGAATGGAAGCATTTAACGTAAGCCTTTAAAATAACCTCAGAGTACGTTACATATTTTGATAGGTATTTTTAGACTCACACTTGTATCTAACATGAGGGGAAAAAAAAAAAAAAGACTTCAAGAAACAGGATCAGTTCATCACATTAGTGCTTTGAATCATTTTTTCTCTAGATGTAATTTATCATTATACAGTCATTCGATGAGATTTTTTTGTCTGGTGTGTTTTTTTTTTTTAAACAGGAGTAACAGTAGCAGAACTCCTCAGTACATCAGTGCTTTAATGTATTGAAAACACAAAACTAAAAATCCATTTTTGTAAGCAAAAAGGAAAAGATATTTTTCTTGTTCCAGAAAGCTCAAACAAAAAAAAAACCCCACCTCATTTTCAGTTCAGTTTTCACTGCTTTTAACAAAATAATTTTACTTAATTCTCATTCCATCAAATGTCTATAATTACCATAAAGAGACTTAACTATATTTTTTCATTACTTAAAACACACTTGTAGCTCAATATTAAGTCCAACAAAGTTATTTAAATCCAGTACAGAATGCTTAAAAGTAATTACTGATAGTAACTTAGAATACCTAAAAAATAAAAATATATAGCTTGCCACTCTTATTAATTCCTCTCTTCATACTGATACCTTTTGAATGCTCTTCAAAAAAAAAAAAAAAACTATTAGAAGTACCCAATTAGTGAAACAAAAATTTCATTTAATCTTTTTAGAAATACTGTCTGTATAGTGTTTAATGAGAATCAATCCCATTCACACACAAAAAAACCAAAACCACACCAAAAACCAACTTGTAGATGTAATGTGCTTTTTTTTCCCCATCCAACCTGCTTATGTACATGGTTGTTTGCTTAAGTATGAAATCACAATGAAATCGCATCACTTGTTTCTAATAATTACATAATTAAGTACATTCTAAATGCCTGGTACTAAGCATAGTCACATAGGAAGCAACAGTAGTAGAAATACATTTCAGCTGAAAGATTCCTTCCCCAAACCCCAGTTTCTTTACAAAAAAAAAAAAAAAGTATATAAATAGGTTCTGAATGTACTTGTAATACATCAATATTTTCTGAAACAAAATGCTAAGACAACGTATTATACGAGAGCCTAATCACTGACAGATTGAAGCAGTTAAAATTTCCTAGCAAAATGAAGAAAGCATAAAAGATGCTGAAAAAGATAATATTTCTGCAAAAGCCAGTTCAGAAGTACTTTGACCAAAGTCATCTCTCCAGAATAAGAGAGTGTTGAAACATCTTCTCAGTCAACCTGTGCAATCTACATGATTGCAGCAGTAGCTCTTCTCCAAAGACAAAGCAGAAGCCTCATTTTTAAATTCAGTTTCTTCCTTGTAGTGCATCTTAAGTTGTCTGGTTTTGCTCTCTCTCTCCTCTCAGAAATGTTATTTTAACTTCTTGTCATAAAAAGATATGATTCCAATGTTTATACTATGAGCTACATTTATCTTTAAGAGCAAGATGTTGAGTTTACTTCTAATGATGAAAAAAGCCTTTAAAAAGGAAAACTCATCACAACTCATTATGTACTATAAAGGCCACAATTTAAGGATTCTGTAATTCCAATGATGATCATTTTAAAGTAGATTTATAGGAGAAAATAGTTAGATCCTTTGACTTCAGTTATAATTTTCCATTTTGTAATTTAACACTCCTTTAGTTTTTATTTGCACATTAAAAATATAGCATCTAAAAGTCCATCATTAAATACTTTTAATAAGTGCAATAAATAAATTTTACAGTGTGCATAAATCTAAGAACAAAACACAGCTTAAATTGTTAATCTTACACTTTTTCTCATTAATTGCAATACATAAACATATGTTTTATACAAAGATATTTGCTACAAAATAAGTATAATAAATACAGTTTACCACATGTATTAATCTTAATAGTTACAAGCTGTTAATCTTATATATTAGGTAATAATTTGCAATAAATAATTGTTTATTATCTTGATGTTTGCTTGTCTTGGGTTTTAGCAATATGCAATAAAGAAATGCAATTTTGAATAATTTGATTGTAAGACTGCTGGGAAAATACTGTAAGTTATAATTAGCTGAGGGAGGATTTTGTTCACTAGATAAACTATAGAGATATAGTTCAATAACAAAAACATGCATTATTGCTACCATAAATAATTTAAAAAGTTAACTTCAGTTTCAAGCAATAAGAGATTTTTAAAACTTAAATGCAAATAAAATTAGTAAGATATTTCACATTCTTTAGTTCTTTTATCATTCTGTGTTCACTGAAAACAGCAAAAGACAAAGAAGCATTTCAGCATCTTATAATTCTTTGCACATGAATACAACCCACATATACATGTATACCTCTCTCCCACCATCAATATTTGCCTGTTCAAAAGTGTCTTATATTTCAGTATCAATCCACTAATCTTAATAGAAATTGTTTTTCTTACACATAAAGGGTAATAATTTGTCATAAATATTTGTTCATTATCTTAGTATTTTCTCACCTTGGAATTTGGCAACATGCAATAAAGAAATGCAATTTTGAATAATTTGATTGTAAGACTGCTGGGAAAATGGGGTAAATTCTAATGAGCTGAGAGAAGATTCCATTCACCTCAGAAGGAGGCTGCTGCTTGCCTTCAGTAACTTTAAAAGTTTGCTTTTAAGCAAAGTAAATTAAGTAAACATACAATAAAAGCATTTCAAATGTATCACTTCTACAGAAACAAAAGGACAGCTACGAATAGTAAATTAAATATAGGTCCTGAAGCCCCAAGGTGCTTGGGCTGGACATTAAATACAAGATTAGCCTCAGATAACATCTATGTATGTAGCATTCGACTGGTCAGCATATAGTATGCATTTTTATGCAACAGTATCATTTTGTACATGTTTCATTATTCCCCCCCCCCTTTTTTTTTTATTCATACGACCTAATACTGATAAATACAGAAGTATGATCTGCCTATGAGAAATATACCAAAAAACAAGGTAAAGCTTTTTGTAAGCTCTGCTGTCCACTGGCAAACTCAGGACTGCAACACCTTTTAATCACCATTATACCAAAGCAGAATACATTTGTACTTTCTGTGCTCTAGATACAGTATTAAAACAGTAAGTATTCCCGTCACACACACACAGCAATGTCTTCTTTCTAAAGTGAAAAACTTACTATGAAATTAGAATTTGCAGAATGCAATCTTAAAATAATTTTGGAATTCCATTCGACTCTGCTTTCAATGCAGTTTCACTCTATTACCCTATTTGATTTCCCTGTAATCTGGCTCTGCTTCCAATCTGTAAGCCATGCAAGTTAAATAAAGAGAAACTACATTACAAATGCAAGCAGTACAGTAGAAGAATAAAATCCATCAGTAGATCACTGTATTTCCTAATTTATTATCAAAGTTATTATACACACACCTATAGAATCTTTGAAAATTATTTACTGATAAACATTGCCATATATAGTGGTATTTGTAAAGCAATGCCACTTACTGTTAAGAAAAGAATAGTCACGCATTTATGAATTTTACAATTATATGTAAATTCCAAACACTGCACTATACTTATTGTTTACATAATAGTACAAGGTGAATGGGTGGGACGAATTACTTTCATTTTGTTTAATACTCATCTAAAAATCATCACTAAACCACCAGAATTTGCTGACATATAGGAGATAATGAAAGATAAACTTCTCATTTAGTGATCAGAATCAGTTTGCATATATATTTTTTTAATTAAATCTGTGAAGTTGAAAGAAATAATTTACCTTTCTAGAAATTTTAACTGAATTAAACGACAAGGCATTCAACATTGTAATGCAGTTTAATAAAGCTGCCATTGTTAACATACTGTAAGACAGTAGTGAAAGGAGAATTTATTTGTAGGTAGATTTACACAAGTGTATCAATATATAAAAATTTTAAACTAACACAAACCTGAAAAACCGTGCTCAAAATCAGAAAATGTTATAGGTTTAACCCTTACAGAATTTGAAACACATGACGAAAACAACTAAGTCATGGGGTATATCACTCAAATTAAAACCCAGCATCCCACTTGCCTTACTTAAATGAATAATCCCATCGATTTTAATAGAACTATTTGAATAAGTAAAGCATGGAAGAGAACAGGATGAACATAGTGTCAAACCTATGATGGGAATGAATTCAGAATCCCTTTGCATAATATCCAGGAACAATTTCCATCTAGAACTCAGGAACTGGAATAAGGCTAGTTCAGGTACTTAAATGAATTTGTACCCAGCATGTAACAGGAGAAATCAAAATCTTCGGTTCACTAAGGATAAAAGGAAAATATCCTTAAAACAAAAGTGGGGTTTTTACATCAGATGAAAGGCATTTGTTAAACAAAGAGCTAAAGAAGTCTGCTATTCAAATGAAACGCTGTACCACAAAAACACAGCGAGACCAGCATTATTAGAGGCTTCACAGCAGATGGAAAAGCTACTTTGTTGTAGCCTAAAGATGTAAAATGCAATACCAGTCCCTAAGTGGCACTGGTACAACTGTGGAAATCATACAGGCAGATGAAGCACATAAATTTCCCATATGAACAATTGTTTTCATTTTCCTCCCATGCCACTAGATATTATAAGTGGAAAGTAAAACACAAGTAAATATGTTCATTCCACTCTTGTGATCAGTGATAAATGAAAGGCTATTGAGCCTGACAAAGGTCAACCATGGCCTCACTGCAGTTTGCTGAGGCACCGGTGTGCTGCAGGTGCGCGTGCCTATACTCCCACCAACAGGCCACGAGTGGGATCGCTCCCCGGCGGCTCCTACCCAGCCCCGGGAGCAGCGTGCCTGTTAGAACACAGAAATGATTTTTCGTGCTGCCTTCTGTAGGAAAGAAATGCAACACGGTCACCGAACAAAGATGAAGAACAGTCCACTGCTGTAGACAAACAGCAACGGAGCTGGAGAGAACGGCGACTTCTAGGGACCACCATCAGCTAAAAAGCACCCCAAAACAATGTGGCAAGGGCATTTCAGAGCGTTAGTCATAAAAACGAGGCAAGATTTCACGATACTTCTAAAAGACATACTTGAAGAAAATTCAAAGTATTAATGACAAATTAAAAATTGATTACTATATATGTAATTATCCTGACAGTTCTCTTTCCTTCACCTAGCTATTTTCACTGCTATGTATTTTCCTGAAGTTCTTAGTGTCTCAGCAATAGCTTCCAGCTACATGTCCATGGCCAAACACCATTCTCTACAAACCCAAACGTACAGCCAGACTCAAAGGTAAAATTCTTGGAATTAGGCAATAAATTTATTAGTTTTATCTCATCCTTGTCCAGTATTGCCATATAAATAGAAAATCCTTGGTGAGTTATGTTAGCCAAATTGTAGACATATTCCGAACTTTTTATTAATTTAACTAATTCCTAATCATTCAATAGTATTTTAACTATAGCAGCAAAAGGAAGTGGCATTAAAAAAACTTGTAATAAGACAGAATTGGATCGATGCCATCTTTTGGACAATTAATTTCACGTTGTGAATCTAAGACTATTCATTTTACAGTAACAAATTTAATACCGCGTAACCCCACAAACAGGATTTTTTTTTTTTTTTAAGTTATCCATTACTATTACAGTTGTAAAAAAGGGGGGAAATGCTGCAATAGATTGAAAACTGCATTGGGTGGAAAATAAAATATAAGTGGTAATTCACAAACCTGAACACATCTCTTAGAATTGCTAAATGTTTTTAACATTACCCATCCCTCTATTTACTTGTATGATAAAAAAACCTAAATTTCTCATTCATGATACAGGTAGAATTTTTTTTTATTTTAAATAAAAAGAACCACACACAGAAACCACCAACCCACACAACAAACAGAAGGAGAGGGATGGAGATATTGCAGAAGCAGCTAATATCTCAAAAAACATACAAGTCAGGTAAAACTTTTGGACGTGGCTGAGAATAGGATCCATTTAAGTTAATATTTTTCAATCACTTATCATGCAATATGCAACATGGCTGCTCCTCTTTATTTATTTACTGATCTCAACATCTGGCTTAAACTAGGATCTCTCTTACTTGGGCAGGAGTTTACATAGTCTTTATTTTCTAGCAAATAGTGCAGGAAAAGAAATAGAGCAACTAATGAAAGGAAATAGTTATCTACACCATTCTCTATTTCTGGGAAGAAGGAGCAACACTGAAGACATTAAGTCAAATTTTATTCACTCAGTATAAACCCTAGGGCAGCAATGGAAAAGAATGAGTGAGTTGAGGCAATGCTGCAGCACACCTGCATTTCATGGGGATGGCACAACTGCAAAGCTCCAGCTCCAGAGGACTAACACTTGGAGCAGACCAGTCAAGAGTGCAGGACCTCCGCCGATTTCAGCAGAAATCCCAGCAAGAAAAGTAATCAGACCTGGCAGAAGCATAACTATGTCCAAACAAAATGCATACCCTAGAAGCGGTCAAAAGCACAAATGACAGTGAGGTACCTCCAAGTAATTTAACAGGACATGGATGTCTAATTCTCATTTATGTTCTTGGTAACAGCCCATCTGCAGTTCCTTGTGAATGACAGACCAATGCATGTATTTTTAGTTCATATGAATTACACAGACTTCTCAGGTTTGAGCAATTGTTCCCAAGTCAACAATAGCAACTTCCCCATGTCCCCACAATAACACATGAAGATAATGCTAGATATTTATAGAAACATAAACAGCAGTCAGAACACAGCTAGACACTACTGCTACTGTGGTATTGTACATTTTCATCTGTCTGGGTAGCTCATTGCATCATATCTAAGCACCTCTCAAAATTTGGCAGAGATGTGAAAAACCAGTTCATATGTATTTCAAAGTTCTCAAACCTGCTTCAGTGCCGCTCTCTTAAACTTCAAGCTCACAGAGTACATTGGCTATTTCTGGCAAGGTAGCCAATAAAAGATGCAAGCAATCTCATGCACTCAAAATTAAAAAAGGAACAACTAGAAAAAGAAGGAATACATGGATCCTTGAAAAGTGAAAAAGAGCTTTTCAATTAAGGGTGATATTCCATGAAAAATGAATGACAACACTTTAAAGAGATGTATCACAAAAACCTCACTTCCTATTACAGCAGAGTGAGAGAGTGCCTGTGTCCAAATTACTACTCCTCCTGGGTTTGATGAATTTAAACAAAGAAAATATCTGCAGAAAAGCTGTCAGAACTCTTCCTTGATCACTTCATCAAGAAAGGACAAAGCAGAGACAGAATCACACTACAAGAGCTTCAAGAGGTCTGTTCTTTAATGCAGACGATCCATTGGAGGCCAAGACTGAACTTTGGCCTTTCTACCATCTTGCTTCCAGATGTCCTCGCTTTAGATTAACTTCATGGCAGACTGAAGATGAGCTAGAGAAGACAATTAATAGCAACCCTTGAAGGACTGTGTGGAATGGGACTTTTCTGACAACCCTCACAGCTTAAAGGGGACAACCGTGTACCTTTCCAGCAGCCTTGCCCTTGCTGTAAGGCCTCCTCTTCCCCCTCTCCCCAGCCACTCCCACCAGTCAGGGTGAATATCTTTCACAATTTTTAGCTAGGAATTGCAACCCACCACTGTACCCCCACAGACCTAGCCCGTTCAGGTGCTAAGCTACAGTGCACAGACTAGATGGGATTTTTTTTAAGAGATTGCTTCATTTTTGTTCTGTTTACATACTAGCTTACAGCAAAAAATTAACAGGCCTTACATATAACATTGGTTACAGTAGAGACTGGTTCTATACATAAAAATCCCAAGAGTTCAATTTTAGAAAAATAGCTATTTTAGCAGAGAAGTAACTCATATCAGGTCTCATGTTGCATGTTAAATTGAATGAACTAGGTCCTTGGTCCCCAGTTTTCTTTTGGGGATGAACTTCATTACCTCCACTTTCTTCTTCTCCTCGTGACCTGCCTCCTTTCCAGCCACCACCTTCGCTTTCCTCCCTCCTATTCACCACATCGCTTCTTGCCACTGCCTGATGCTGTCTCCTTGTCTTCTATCCTTTGTTCTTCTGACCCCTGCTGCTACCTCCCTCCTCCCCCAGCTGCCCAATTTGGCAGTGTCAGCACAGGGCCCAGTCTAATAAGCCTGAAAGAGCTTATTAATTTAGGCTTCATGCCATGCCTCAACACTACTGGTGTATCCCTGGTAGCCAGGAACCAAAACATACAGTGAAACTCAAAACTCTAACGTGAAATTCAAACATTTCAGAATTAAAAACTAAATTGACAATTTCTAAGATACTTATTCTGTAGGCAGGCAAAATTTGAGTACCAATCTTTGTCTGTATTTCCCCAAGACATCTAAAGTTACAACAGCTCCTATTCCCCCAAAACATAGGAATTGCAATGCTTTATTATCATACCCATGTTCAAGATGCTTCATCTTCACATTGTGTTGGTTTTGTGTAGATTAGTTCACCAACTCACTAGCTATTTAAAGTGTACCTACAAAAGATTTCCATACATGTGAAAATATTCACAATTTTGCTGCGCAACAAAGCTTTCAGGGAAGCCTTGTAATGCACAAAAAGGATTTTTTGAAAGAAAGAATTTTTTATGTTTTTTGTAAATGCTGTATGGACACATAAGAAAATATTTTTTCTAGACCATATGATAGAAGTGGAAACCATGAATAACATGACACCAGATATTAAGCATCATATTAAATATTAGTTTGTACTGGCAAACCTGATACTGTTTATATATTTTATATACCTTATTTTACAAACATCATTTGCTCTTCATTAACACTTCTTTATTAATTCTTAATATCATTTTTGATAACGTAAAAATCACCACTCCTCTCTCTGCCAAAAAGAAATACTAAATACAGTGCTAATATGATACAATGGAAAATTGCTAAACAATAAGATGGATCTCTAAGAAAATTTGATATAGATTTCCTGTAGTTTCCCTGCACTATTTTCAACCCTTCTCACAAGGGATACAGCAAAATGGCAATGAAAAGTGAATTTCCTGCTGTTACAGCTACTTTGGATGCTCATGCTTCTGTTCCTGTGGAGCCAGCTTGGATCAATTTCAAGAAAATAGCCTTTATCTACACTTTTGCACAGAAAAAACATTTCTGCTTTGAGGAGATGCAGTATTTGTCTGTGGTCAGTATTTTAATCTGCAGCATAACAGTGTTGTAACTTGCATATAATTAAAGCATAACATACTATCAGAGAAAGATTTACAAAACAGTTGAAAATTATCTTTACATTTTATGAATAAAGCAGAAAAGTGTTCATCATTTATGCGCTATACATGCACTATTACATGCACCTAGTACAGTTTTCTATGTTGAAGCAGAAACAGAAAATTAACTGAAAATTAGTATCGTCACAATAGCGGGTCTGAAGATGCTTGCATTGTCATTTGTAGATCATCCATGTCTTCTGAGCTGATCAGGAATGAGACCCTCTGTAGCAGTTAATCCTAATCCAGTTACCAGGTGTGACAATACTCATTCATTAGCATTATATTGAAGTTTATGGCCTGTTCTTGTCACCAGGAAGACAATGAAAAAAATGGTTTATTTGTTTTAGGATATAGACATTCAAGCAAATTAATGCATGAACCAGCAGAATACAAATTTACTTACTACTCTTTCATTGAGGAGTTAATAACTGATGGGCTGTAATCCCACAGCAAAAGAGGGTGAGGACACATGTATACATTCATGCCATAGTTAATCTCATCATAGCTTGTATTTAAATATCGGGGGGGGGGAGCAGGGTAATCGCACATACTTCAAGGGTGCAAGACCAGGCACTTGGTCAGTTTGAAAGAACACCAAGCAGGGTACCAATGAAATTTGAATCAGCCAGCCAGCTTACGTTCTGTTCAGAGATAGTCAATGTATGCATTACCTGGCTTTTACTACTTCAAATAAACATGCTCCCATTTTGAACACCGGTTCTCTAGAGCAGCAAAAATGACTACATTGATGTAAGCATCATTCTCAATTCTAGAGTACATAGCAATAGTTGTAACACAGAAACACAACAAAACAAGCAAACTTCTTCAGCTCTTTTCATACAATTTCACAACTTCCAGATATTCATAAGGAAAAATGGTAGAAATGAATTACTTTGATTATTGTTAAAACTTAGATGTGTCTCTTAATAAAGAGTTCAAGTACAAAGTATAGTAGGTATAGTTTCCTCTCTATACACTTCATAAATCTGCTTCTTCAATATACAATTCAAAAAAAGCCCCAAATAGCTATTGCTATCATGATAAACATTGGAAAGTTCTGCTTGACCTTTTATTAACATTTTTCTATACCAATATGGTTCTTTTGCTACAAGCACCCTAAGGAATTATGAAAAATACTTTTTTCTGTAGTTTAGCCCATGTGCACTTAATAGGCTCACAAATATAATACCATTATAAAAAAGAAAAACTGCCAACACTGCTAAAAAAATTGTCATAACACTAAATTATTATATAAATATAAAAGGAGTATGTCTGTAAAATATTCACTCAATGAACATCCCAAGGTGATGATTTTGCTATGTTGTTTTTATTCCTGGGAGATCCATAACACATTTGGATATGCCACATGTCACCACATGAATCAGGCAGTTAATGCATGTGCTTTTTAGAAGCAGAGATGTCTTCCCAATAGAATGTGCTATAAAAAAAAATGTTGAGATTCTGCTGCTTTGTCTGATAGGCATAATTTAATGTCTTGCTTATAATGCTGCATCTTAAGGAAAAATGTGCACTGTCCTATGTAGTTATTTACAATATATTACTAAATCTATGCAAATATATTTCCCTGAGCTTGGTATTATATAACAAAGGTCAACAACGTTTGAAATATTTTGAAACACATTCGCAATATATTTTGTATATAGCGCTAATGTCCAATATACATACATATATCAATATATTTTCAGATATTTCTATTCATTTTATCTTGTAGATTATTACAATAAACGTGTGAGGTTTTTTGCTTTAAGACTATAGAAATGTCAAGCTATGGCTTTTCATTAAGAACGCTAATTATACATTTGTTAACAATGCATCATTTAAATTACCACTTAATATGCCAGCGCTGTTTAACAAAATAAATTTTAATAGTCAATATTCAATATCATTCAATAATAAACAGATACTCATTTGAGAAAAATTAAGAGGAAAAAAGTTTTAAAGTTCTCCTTCCTATGTGATTTATTTTGTAATTTCTACCATTCGCATTTGTTTCCACTAACATTTAAACAAAAGAATCCCAAATACTATTTATCTGTTCCATTTTGGGATAAATATTTTTGTCTTTTGTGAAAACTCTAGACATTTGATTCTATTTACATATCCTCTTGTCATTTCTACCTTTATGCCCACATTATTGTTAACAATATTTTTCCTACACATGAAATTGTATCAATGATTAGCAGGTTGTAAAAACTTGCGCATCTCAGAGAGCAAGAGTAGTAGTTTTAAAGGGAGTATAATCTTTTCCATTTTTTTCTTTAGATTTTTTCCTTCTCTTTTTTTAATGCATGCTAGGGATGGTATGCATTTTCTCTGCAGAAACACAGATGCGGTTTTCAAATTCAGGACCTACAATTTAGAATCTGAAGTGTTCCTACATACTTACAATACCACTGAAATGCTGAACAATTTGTATGCTGCCCTGTTAAGTAATTCTTTCCAAGACATCTTTCCAAATTTTACACACCTATTATTTCAAAATAGAAATTCTGAAAATTAAATGTAGTCATGTTGTATATATTAATGAAATTTTTTACATCTTTCCTAAGTGAAAGCCATATCATGTCCTTTTAGCAGACCACTCAACAAATTTTAGTGTTCATTAGTAGTGTCACAGATCCGCATGTCTGAAAAAGATCCACAGATTTTCAAGGCCAAAAGGAATCACATATCCTACCTCATCTGACTTACTTTTGCCCTAACGCTTCACCAAGCAATTCCCAGATCGAATCCAACGGGCCTAATTGCTATAAGCAGTGAATAAAAATAGGTTAAAACTAGCCCATATTACTGCAGAATGGGAACAGCAATTTTTTTTCCTTGTGTTCCCTTTGCTAACGAATTTCTGACAGTCATTTCTCTGGGAGAGGCAAGGTGACATCCTACAAAGCACATTGTTGAGTGCAAAGCATATCCTTGGTCAGCATTTACTATTGAGTTTAGCATGTACTAGCTGCCTTACATACTTATTCCTAACTTGCAGACCATCTCTGTTGTACCATTAAATACTAGATATAGCATTTTGCTCAATAAGTACCAAGCAAGATTCAGCTGACTGTGGCTACATTAAACTAAGGGACTCAGAAACATTTTCAAGCTGTTTGTGTAGTTGTATACTGTGGCCATATCCCAATTCCACTCCTAAAACATAGGCCAGATAGGGGCCAGGATATTGGGGAATATCATGGCACACCCTTGCATGTCTGTTTAGACTACACTCTTATCCTTCCTAGCACACCTGCAGGTAGCAGGCAATACCATTCTTTCCTACTGCCAGTCTAACTGCTGGCAGTGAAGCAGTAAGGATTCTCCATCA
Source organism: Buteo buteo (assembly GCF_964188355.1). Lineage (NCBI taxonomy): Eukaryota > Metazoa > Chordata > Aves > Accipitriformes > Accipitridae > Buteo > Buteo buteo. The sequence continues at coordinate 12,560,409 of NC_134181.1, read as the reverse complement.
CTTGCCCACCATTCAGCTTACTTGGACTCTAAAGCTCAAGTCCCAGGGTCAGATCAACAGGTAATTTAACATTGTACCCTGTCTCCAACAGTGGCTGCAAGCAGAAGGTATGAAGAAAACAGGGCCAGGATGAGGTACTTCCCTTAATATTCTCCCTGCCTTCATCTATTCTCAGGTCAGAATTGCCTGTATTTTTCATCTACATTTTTACCTGAAGCCCTCTACTGCCACTCCATATCTTTTCAAAGTATTGCTCAGCATCTTATGAAAGTTTTTAGATATGTAATGTCATCACTCTGTTGATGTTTTCATTCTCTCTGTGTAGTGCCGGTTATGACAGTCAATGTTTTAATTTCTTGTTTCAGTCATCTCTGACAGGTTTTCACTCTATTAGCTAACATCAGTTCTTACCCATTTCATTTATTTTAATATTAACCACTTCAGTATTACCTATTCTTGTTTTTCAACTAGTGATAAATTCATTAAAAAAAAATTATATCGTTGAATTGCAATTCTAATTCCACCAAACTGTAAGAACTGTCATTCTGGAATTCTATTCAGGGCCATACTTTCCATAGAACAGTGATCTATTTTTGTGCATATGATACAGTTTGCATTTGCAAAGCAAATAGCATAGCATGCAGGTAATTACTTAATAAAACTACATACAAAACCACTGTCCCTGGCAAAGTAACGGAACTTAACCCTGTTTTCAGCATACATATTTCTCACATTGTCTACACACCTTCCTACTTTCCCATTACCATGCTCATGAGTACTTCCTGTTTCTCTTTCCTTGCTTAGCATGGACTACATAGCCTGTGGATCTGCTACATTTTCATTCACCTGAATTAGAAAATAATACAATCATTTAGAATTGATAATATATACATGAAGCTGTATTTAGATGTAGGATAGTCCTGGTCAATCAAACATTGCGAATAACTCCCACTGCACTTATAAATATACCAAAATTGTACAGAACACTGATAAAGAAAGTTGATGTTTAATAACATGGTCTGATTAAGCAGTATCAGTCAAGCATACTAACAAAAGAAAGTTCTCAAAAGCTAAGACATACTCTACCTAAAAACCAACAACAACAACAAAAAAGCAAGACTACAGAGGCAACAAGAAACAAATAATGCCTACAACTGGCAGAAATTTCTTATTAAATTGTTTCCGGGAAAATACTTTGAGTTGTGCCCATGATGTTTGTCTAGATCTTTATTCAAGACTGGAGTTGGTTTCTTGGCATCATCCTTCTCTCACGTGTACATCAACATCACTGCAAAATTTCACAAGGCTCACTGTCTCTACTTAACAAAGGTCAATATTTCTTTAGGCGTCAGGTCTCCCCGACATCAAACAACATTCTGTATCCCTTCACATTGTTCACCCAATTCTAATAAATATTGGCAGTTTTTCTATTATACTTCACACATCTCCCCCCATGAATACACACATAAGACATAGGAGGAAAACTGGCAACATTTGATGCATTAAGATCACCTTTCAGAAAATATCTGTACCCCAAAAGGGCTATATCCCAAATAAATCTGCTTCACCTTGAGTTTCTCTTTGATGCATACTATTTCAGAAGAGGTACAAAGGCAACCATATCTTTGAGGTTTGGGACAACTGCTTCCTTTCTCCTTTGATACCAAATCTATCCTACCTGTTTTGACATTTTCACACTGCTTTCTATCTAAAAGAAAGAAAAGGAGGTACAGAATTTGCAAAGATTCCAGAAGTCCTTTCAAATAAAGATATTCAACAAACCTAAACATTAGACATTTTTGTAGAGGGCTTTAACCACCATTATCAACAAGCAACAGATTGCCTTAAGATAGGAAAGTATCATTTTCAGACTCTTTTAAGAATAGATCTGCCAAATATGAACTTTATGTTGCAACAAGTTAGCAAACAGTTAATCATGCACATTTGTTGGTGAAGGTATGGTGACCAGAATCTATTGGTATATTCAAATAGTGAGTCACTTTAATATTATACTTCAATAGTAAACTAATTTAGCCAACTAATCTTGCTTATTTCCTAAATACTGTTAGTTTCTATCAGTCAGATGATTTTTCCAGGCACTTACATAACAAGCATTAAAAAGATACATTTAGCAGCTACAATTGTTAACATAACAAAGGCTACAGAATCCAGAGGTTATTGCATTCTCCCAAAAGTACTTAAATAATAGCCTAAAATCTGAAGAATTACTTTAATACTTCAATAAAAATAACCCAATTCAAAACATTTTCAAGGAAACAGAGCTCCTTGCTCTAGGCTACCGAATAATGGCTGAAAGAAAGTATATAGCTTGTCACTTCTGATTAGAGAACTGTGCCTCTGTGCTTTGAATGAGAGGCATGTCTGGTAATAGGAAGTGCAGATATTAAATTTAATAAAATAACGTGGAATACGATATATATGAAACTTGACCAACTATAGCACAAAATGTAACATACATTACCCTGCTCAGTCAACTACTGTGGCCTAGCATCTAATGACAGACTTAATTTCTATTTTCCAAGGAGAGTACTATAAAAATATAATTTTCAGGTTATACAAATATTTTATCAGACTACACAAAAAGTGTAGCCAAAATTGCCTTACATACCTACACGAATACATAACAATAGTAGAAAATTGCTAGACTACAAAATGCTTAGCCTTAAAAGTCCACAGAAAGACATTAGGTCTTGTAAATAATTAGTTACAAAGACACTGATGCTAATACATCATGGCATCATATGACCCACAGCATATTTCTTTCTCTCCAGGTTTAAGGATTCATTCATTTTGGGGATCTATTTGCTGGGTTTGGGGTTTCAGATTTTGGGTTGGTTTTTGGCTTTGTTTTGTTTTGGTTTTTTAGCACAATCAGGACACAGCATTTACATATTGTTTATGAAGAAGGAATTGCCTTATCTCTGTTTATGTCTTAATTCTGGCATTCCAATGAAAATCATAACAGCTTGGTCTTTCAATACATTAAACCTCAGCATATATTTTCACAATTAAGTAATAAGCTCCATATAGTACTTTCCATTCCCTTTCTAACACAATACTATGCTACCTGCAATATGACACATAAGGGATTTTAAAACAATTCCAAGAGCTAATCCCAGTAAACCCAGAATTAAAGTTCTTGTTTTCATATTTCACTTTCAAAATATTTAGAACTTTGACAGATATGACATTATGTTTTCATTAAAACAGCTGATTTCAAAATGCTGCACTGTGCAAAAACACCATAAACAGTTTATGATGAACTGCCACACTCTTAATTAAAACAATAAATCCAGTGCACAATATTTGTGCAGCCTCTGGTTTGACCTTTGCCTCTTGCTATCCACTACCAAAGCTGCTGCCTCATTCTGTGCACCAGATGTAGACGGTTTTAAACCATGATCTGAAAGGCAGTAAAGATAAAATAAGAGAAAATGTGCCATTACTCTTTGCAGTTATGATTAATTCAGTTCATATTTTACAATCTGGTTATGGAGTAAAACTGCAGACTTTACATCAAGTATTTGCCATTCAATGTATAAAAATGCCTGATACTTTAGAAAATGGCACAAGCTAATTCACAACCACCACATGAAGGACAGAAATAGGAATAATAAAAAAAAGGACAGTAATTAGCTATCCATCTAAAATAATGAAGCTATCTCAGCCACTTGATGGTCAGTCTTGGCAACAACTGCATCTGTTACAACAAAACAAACCAATGCTTTCCGTTACCTCTCTACCACTTGATTTTAGATTAAAATATCCTTTAAAACTATCAGATCTGCTCCACAAACAGACACCAAAGGTATTAATTACTATGGCATGCCGTAATGATGGCAGATTTGTTGTGTTTTTCTGGAAACAAAGTCGAATGCAGAAACAACTCAAAAACCTAAGTACAGGAAATGAGATAGGATCCTGGAGTACAAGCTGGCATAGGCAGAAATCTTACAGAAAAGAAGATGAATTGAAAAGTCCTCATTCTGCAAATTCTTATACACTTATCAGTTCATTACTTTAAGCCACTAGCTTCGTATACAGTAAAGCCTGCAGGAGTAAACATCATGGTCGCCTTAGTAGATTTATATGTGACTCTATTCATTGCATACTTAATATTTTCCCTTTCTGTCAAAAGGAATCAGTTTACCAAATGAAGCTAATATAGTTCAAGATCACTTTTATGGGCAATTGGCATAAAAAAAAGATTTTTTTCCTTAAGATGAAAGAGGGAAAATGCTGTATGTTGCCAAATGAACAAATTCAGGATTCAAATGCAAGACCATTCATGCCCTAAGAAGTTAAGACTTCCTTTCCTATAACAATTCCTCACACAGAGCTCTAGAGAATGAGAACCCTATTTTGCTAGTTCTTTGATTTGCCCAGAGTCAGGAACAAAAAATCTCTCCTCAAGGTTAACTTACAGACACATGTCATTCTGCAGCTGATAAGATGCTAGGTGTTTGAGGAGGTAGGGGGGTGATTAGGAGTTTGGTTTTGCTTTGACTTTTTTTTTTTTTACTCCACAACTTCAGTTACAAATTAAGAGAGGAAAAAATATTGGAACACACACATGTAAAACTTTCCCCAGGTTTGGTGCCTCACACAGTATTCACTATGCATTCAAAACCAAGGCGCATTGCTGTACAAAGCAATGTATCACTTTTCTACATCATTCACGGACAACACAAAAGTTCAAATTCAATGAATGAGTTCTTCAGGGACACAAAAGGGAAAAACATACGTGTATCTAGTTTCCCACCAACTGAGAAAGAGAAAAGTATATCAAAAAAGGCAAGACATACAAAAAAAAAGATCCACTGCATTAAGAACTCTATTATAATCTTTGTTAATATTGGTAACTGTTCCTTGGATTTCTTTTTACAAAGAAACACAAAGGATTTAGACTATATTCAGTGAGAATTAAGTGAGCAGGGTAAAAAAAAAAAGAAAAAAACAACTCATAAACAATTTCAACTCCTCAAAAATAGCTTCCAAACACTTCTTCAGAAGAAAAAGAAAACATACAGTTGTTGGAGACTTCAATATTTATGTCTTTCTGTGACTCTCCTCACCTACACTTGGGCAGATGACTATAAAAGAAGTTCACAGTGAATGAGCTCTTTTAAACTAAAAATGGATTAAACTTATGAAGAGGTATTTTACTTTTAGAGATTCACTTGTTTTACTTGCATTATCACAGGTCCCATGGAAGCAAGTCTAAAAAACCTGTAGAAAATTAATGACATAAATTACGAGAAGAAGTTTAGAATTCAGGGATTCTCGGCTAACTCAGGCAAATTATTCCAGCAACTTTCCAGACTCTAGAACTTTCCTGCTTTCCATATTTCTTAAAAGATGGTGGGGGAAGCTACCATGCTTGTATAACCTTTGAAGTTGTTAGCTAATTTCTGCAAAGCATGAAATATTCTTACAGACTATGTATGCAATAGGAAAAATTTTACAGATGTCCCTTTGTGGTATACACAATGCCATACTTCTCAAAAATAGTAACCAATGAGGGAAGTATTTGCACACTTTTACATTTACCTGAATTCTACTGCATAACTATGAAGTCTGTTTTAAGTGCTTCAAACTCCTCTGAATTTTCTTGGGTTCCTTTGTGTGAATATACACCATGTTTTAATCAGGCATTGCTAGCTAAAAATTCAAGATTCTTGCTAGCTCATCACTTTCCAAATACACATACACTGAATACTGCATATGTCAAATCTGGTGTGAAGAAGCTTGACTGCTAAAATGTGTCCATCATGACATACCATAATTTAAGCATAACAGAAGATGACCAAATCTGTTCAGAAAATAGTATGGGGTTTTTTGTTGCCAATCATAAAAGTTTTGATATTTCCTTAAATCCTCAGCTCTTTACAAGAAATTATTATGAATGGCCAAAGAGAAAAAATAAAACAAACCACAAATCCTTTCCTAAGCTTCTTGATTATAAAAGAAATCTAAGAAATATGGCATAACCTAGCAAACCCTGAACTCACAAAGAAAACAAAGAACAAATATTTTCTGCATTATAAAATCTCAATTTTTATGCCAGTCTCATGATTACAGTAGGCCTGATTCATGACATAAAAATGTTTGGAGTTTGCCTACTGATTGCTCTTCCATAGCTTTCATGGAAACTTTCAAAGATAAGCAATAGTCTAACTCATCACCAAATAACCACTACTGTATCAAACAATCCTTTCTAAATTTCTTACACAAAATTCATTATTTTTACACCAGATATACATATTCATAAACTCTATACACATTACCTCTTCTGTCAGAAAGGACCAGATGTTTTCTAAACACAGGTAGGAAAACAGGAACACAGAGGATTCACCAAAGTTGCTACAACTGCTGAACTAAGTGAGAAACAGCCTTGTAAACAATTTCCCCCAGGTGGTTTGTGACTGCAGCACCACTTGCACTTACTTAGTCTAACGAGGTTATGTAGCAAGTGTTAGGTTTGGGTGGGGAAGGGAGAAATGTTGGGGAAGGGGGAGTTGATGTAAATGAAGATTGAGACTTTTGTCTTCATATTAAAAAAAAAAAAAGCCAAAAACATCACAGTCTTTTTACTCCTCCAAGTAAGAAAGTAAGAAAGATTGTGTGAGTCTGGTTTGGACCTGGGTTACTGTTACTTCACCTGCAACCTTTCAAGTGTCCTTTATGTCACAGCAAGATCCCCTCAACCAGCTTGGTTACACAAGTGAAACCCGTGTCAGAGTACCAAAACTCCTGCAATGATTTAGCCAATAAGGAACCTGGAGCAAGAATACTACACAGATAGTGGGACAACTTCCAAATAATTAACTAATCCTTAATGCTTTCACAATACTGAAACTATTCCTACCAGTGTATCAACCATGATATTTCACAAACAAACGTTAAAAGTGCAGGAGAGTACTTTCAAGATGTAATTACATTCTTCCGTAGCTTTTTCCAAACCAGAAATCTTCACCCTGACTGCAGCAAATTTACCTGCCAAGTTAAAACTTTCAAATGAACACATCTAAACATGTCCAAGTGATGACTTCTTTTTTTTTAATGTGGACACCAAAATGCAAAACTGAAACAAATGTGCCTTACTGCTATAGATCTATTGCAAAGAAAGTGAACTTTAAAAACTTCCAAAAACCAGGTGTAAGACTATTTGAATGTTAGCCTATTTCCTGTAGTCTAGTTCTCAGAAACACCTAAAGCATTTTAGTTGAAACACAAAAATTTCAAGAGCATGCAAGTTTTAGTCCATAAAAATGGGTGACATTTAACAAAGTTTCAGGACACTGAAAAACTCTTTTTTTTAATTGGAAAGGCTGGGCAAACTTAAATTAATGGTGATGCATTGGCTGCTATAACAATACTTGCATGCCTACAGCAGAAGAGTTCATCCTTTTAGAAGAAAACGTTGTTCTACAGAGTACATCACATAGGGCATAAAATTTAAATAAACTTTAAATAGGAATTTTGCCTAAAGATCCATTCCACTCCAGCCTCTGGTAAATGCTTTTCTGAAGAATATTTTTTTATTCCATGCAACAATTAATTTGCCTTCCTTTTCCTTCCTGGAGGAAGGAGTTGGTCAATTTTGATAAGATTCCTGGTGTAGGCACCCTCACATGAAACAGCTTTGCATTGCCAATTAAAGTGGTGGAGCTCTGATTCAGAAATACTACTGAATACATAACAGAAATTAATACTGGCATATCTATACACAGCATACAGATTAACACAGGAAAGCAAAAATGCAGGGAGCAAAACCCTCCCCATCCCCCTTTTCAACCATGAAACATCTGCATAGTTATCTCCTGCTGGATCACATTAACAGTGCATGCATGTGCAAAGAAAAATTATGCCCAGAAGGATAAAAGAACCAAGACCAGCCATCAACAACCTGGCTGTATGACAAATCCAGAAGCAACCATGATTACTCCAAACTTAAAGCCACAACCACTTGAAGAGCTGAATGAAGTTGAACAAAGGGTGTAAGGTTAGTATCAGTCACTACAGGGAATTTCTATTAGGTCAACTGACAGTCAACCAGCTGGAAATGATAATTATAGATTCAGTATGATGCAGAACCACAAGACCACATTCCTGTAACACTTTTAATGATCCTTTAATAGGAAGAATGAAATGCATGGAGAGGAAAATACAAACACCTTCCCATTCAACACTCATCAAAATACTCATCTTACTTTTCTTCTTAATATTATCTTTCCCATAGAACTTTACTCCAATACTTCAATTAAAAGAAATTAAATTTCATTTTACAGAGAAAGCTACAAAAAAAAACCAACCACCAAGCCTGTAGAGAATTCATATCCAACAAAAGAACCAGTGAACTGCCCAAAATTTTTAAACTAAACTTTGGATTTTCAGAGCTGCCCATCTCTTCAGGATTTCAATTCACTTCAGTGGAACCTGCAGATGCCCAGAACCCTAAAACAAACAAGCTATTTTCTCCATGTCATATTGGAATTAGAGATGTAGTTTGGACTCCATAGTACCTGACTTTGCCTCTAAATCAAGAAACCTTAAAACCAATCACTCATAGATAACTAAATTTAAAATAGTCATAATACCAACTGGCTGAATAAAACAGTTCACAAATGTTATTTCAGTCCATACATGCAGAAAAACAACATCTGTTTGTCTTCAGCAGAGAGACATTCTGTGTTTGAAAAGTGCATACAATATACTATTAATGTTGCCAGAAACAAATCTATAACAACAAGAGGTCTATGTTTTCAAAGTTTTCCTGGAACTAAAAGTAATAGGCATTTTTCTTTAAAATAAAAATTAATTTCTACAAAAAAAGTATTAGCAATTATGTAAAACTTGTGGACAGATACTAAATGTGCCCAATAGCATAAAATTTCTGAATTATGTATTTACAGAGTTCTTCTATGAGCTGAACTTTTATACTTTCTTCTTTATCCTGACTTGAACAGATTAAAAGAACTGCAGAAGAGTAGATTAAGAAAAATAAAATATATGCTTGAGTCACAATATTCTTTAATCTCCTATCAGAGACCCTGCAAGAAAACAGGCATGTGAAGATCAGCATGTGAAAGATAGCATCCATTAAGGTTTGTGCTGCAATGGCTTTAGGTCTCATGAATAACAAAAAATGAGCTCAGTCAAGAAAAGTGGTTGAATAAAATTGAGAAGAAATACAGTATCCACACAAGGCCTAAGAAGCGCACCTTCCTATGAACTCAGTTAATGCTGTTTTCCTATTACAAAAGTAAGAAATTACTATTTGTTTAATTTTAAAGCAGATTAGTGAGGAAAAATTAGTAAAAAGGAAGCTTGAAGAAGATCTACATTTTCCAGACTATTGTAGTCAGGTAATGAGTCTTTTCTTACTGGGAAATGTATTTGAGGCAGGGAATGGAGGAAATAGGAATTAACTAGATTCTTAAGTGAATTCTAGCTCAGTAAAGGCACAATATCTGTAGTGGTAAGAAATTTGTATTACAACAAAGGAATAGGAAGGAAGAAAACTGAAATTTTTAACAGCCTATATAACCAAGTATTTCTTTTACATTCAATAGATGAACCCCAACATCTAATTTAAACAGCATAAATGTCCCCCTAAGAGCTGGAAAGTGTTTCCAGTGATAAAAAGTTTACCTACTTTAACAACAGTAATCCAAAATAGTAAGTCTCATATATAGACAATGAGTAGTATAATCCTCACTGTCTCCCTGCTCAATTGTCAGCTTTAGGAATACTCTTGGATCAACTATGATACATGCTGGGTACATCTGCGCACCCACGAAAAGTCTTCAGTTGCCCCAAACATCAGATCTACACTTGAATTCACAGAAGTTGATAGGTGATTAGTTGGTAGATGTAGGTGACTGATTTAAAAACCTAGCTCTGAGGAGACTACCTGAATGAGAATTAACCTTGAATTATATAGGGTAACTATCACAAGTCTTTGTAAAAGAAAAAGATATGCTTTTCTGATAAAGTTATCCACTAATCGTCTATCACATTTATATAACTGTAAATAATCTTCCTTTTTAACACTAAGGAAAAGGACTCCTGTTTACTAAGATGACTAAACAAATATTGAATTTATTAATTTTCCAGTGTTTTCATAACTTTTGTTTGAAAATATACATTATACACTGAAGCTACAGCAGTTATAAATATGAGGACAAGAATCTTGCAGTAAGGTTGTGAATAAAATTCTCACTGAATGAACAATCAATATCTTTATGATGCTGACCCAGGAAATCCCAGAAATCATGCTTGGAACTACAGAACACCATTAATAAATATATTATCTTTGTAGGTAAAACGAAGCACTTTCTGTACCTCCTGTGAAAAGGATTGATCCCACTCAGTATTTATACATGAAACAAGTAAATCATAGAGAATCACAATGAAGTAAATAAATTTCACTCTAAATCCTGATATTTTCTTCTTTAACTGGTCAATTTTTTCAATGTGGTTTGAAATTTTTTTGCATCAATGTGGGAAGCGGAAATGCACAACTGTCACCCAAAAGAACTATACAGAGACTGTTCAAAACAAAGACAATTGGCTGAAGCAAGGAAACCTGAGACACTCAATCATTTCGATTGTGAGCCTTAATTTGTACTGCAGCACACGTAAGAAGTGCCAAATGTGAACAATTCAATACAAGTCATAATCAACTTCTGAAAATTTTGAATTCTTGGTTTGAATTCTCTGGGCATTATTCAAGAAAAAAATGCAAATTTCATGAGGAATTCTTCTTGAGTTATACCTGAAAAAAAATCTGTCTTTTTTTAGAATTAACAGAGGCTTTAAGACATCAGTCCTAGACTAAATATACTGAGAAATCACTGCCACTACACATGGAAAAACACTGTTTAAAAAAATCCCACAAAATTAGCTGTATTTTGTCTTTATAAGTGTGTCTTACTAAGTTCCACCACTGGGACAGTGGAAAAAAGAATAGGGATAAATCTCCATCTAATTTTTTATGTCTTTCTCAGTGCCATTATAGGACTAACATATTCTCCCTCTCAACTTTTTTTTTTTTTTTTTTTTTTAATTGTGGTAGCACCACTGGGAGCAGGTGCCTTGAAGTGGGGGCACATGCCGAGCCTGACCTCCCTATGAACAGCTCTGAATTCCCTGATCTTGTTATGAATATTTTTCCTTCAAATGCAAAGCTGCAAAATGCATGAAAACTCAAGTAATTCAATTAAGTATCTATTCTGAGCTGGAAAAGACCATTTTGTTAGAACCAGTGGAGCACTAGTTTAACCCTGGTGCTCAGAATTCCCAAGCAAGTCAGCACATTAAGCCAGCTCTTCAACTTAAGAACAATTACTGTCATTTATCAGCCTGAATAGCAATAATGCACAAATCGACAGCTTTCAAGAGGCAAAGAGCGAGCTAGGTGTAATGATATGCAAAGCCACAGCACTCTACATTTTGAACTGTCTTCAGCCCATCAATACATCTCCAAGTACCTACAATTTATCAATACAAATGTGGTACACAATGAAGGCAGGACCAAAAAGATAAATATGAACAGGGTGGAATAAAAGGTTCAAGAATGTTTGAATTTTATAATGATGAAGTACAGATCACATTCTTACAGCATTTTACATGCAGTGACCTGATCACATCACATTTTATTCAGCAAGATGAAACTACGATAAGAGATAATCTTTCTTTCAGGTAGTTGTAAGCAGCTGCTTTGCTTTTTATTTTTTGTTTCTCTGTTCTTTTCTATTCTCCTTTTTTCCCCTGCCATTTCTATTTCAATCATGCATCTATGCAGTAGTTATACAGATATGGTTACTTTTATTGAAATATATAATTAACATATCATTATTTTTATCTCAAGAAAGCACACTGTATACAAAAGGCATCATTTGAGTCTCACTATCTTATAAACCCATTTAGTAGCACTACCTTATAAACCCATTTTAGTAGCAATTCAAGGATTAAACAAACACTTGGAATTATCTAATAGCATATATACCAAAAGGCATTCTGCTGATGAAGGCTCAAGAATACAGAACTAATATCCTCTGTACTTGATCTAATTGTGTGGGGCTTTTTCTTTTGGATTTTTTTTTTTGCTTTTTTAACATAAACAGCTTCTTTGTGAATGGAACCTTTCAGCAACTAGAGCCTTTTCTTGTATGGGACCTATGCAGGCAGGTATGGTCATTTGGATTAGCAGTTAACATATAGAGAGAATAAAGACACTTCTATGTTTTACCATGAGAAAAAAAAAATCAGGATTATAATTATTTCACCTGCAAGTCTGGCAGTTCTACCTGAAACTGCTCATTTTATAATACCTTTTAATTTTCTGTTCTTTACTTTCCAATTATTACAGCACATAAATGTTATATGTAGTCCTATCTTGATTCAAGATTTCAAGGTGTTCGCTTGAGTTAAACATCTACTTTGAAATGTATTTTGCACAGGGGATCTCACTATGCAAGCTATTTTTTCTAAACTATTTCCATCTTCAAAAACTTAACTATGTTACAGAAAGCACTGACATGTCCAGATGGATAAAATGAGGTATGAGCAGAACTGAAAGAGGGCGTTACCAAAGAGAAAACACAGTCTTGTAGTTAAAGAACAGAGATCAAGAGCTCTGGGGTTTATTCCTAGCTCTACTACAAACTTCTCATATAATCTTGAACACATCACTAAAACCTGTGCCTCCTCAGTTCCCCCAGAGACAGCTCTTTTTCTAAACACAGAGAATAGCTTCTTCAGGGGACAGATGACAGTTATTGATCAATGGAAAATAGAACATCATGATCCATGAACATCTGTGTGGTATTCCTCAGCAGAGGTCCAGAACAATATTGTCTTCAGCCTTCAGGAGACAGAATTTGCACAGAGATACAATTCATCATATGATATAGCGCAAAGTTGAGAGGATTTAACAGGAGCTTTCACGTTATTTAAAATACAATTTAAAAAAGAAATACAATTTCCTCCTGTTTTACTGTCTTTCTAGAATTCATTCATCTTCCTCTAACTATTGGGGGGTGGTGATGGGATGTATATTCGAACACTCTGAGTTTATTTTTCACATCCCTTTTTATTCCTACTGACAACTTCTTTTACCAACTTTTACCATCTTACTAAGTGAGCTCATTACATGTTCCTAAACATAGATGTCTCTTTCAGACACCCTAGGTTGCCAGCTGCTGAAAAGGGTGCAGAGATCAAGAGGATATCAACCCATTGAGAATGCCTTAGAGACCACCAAGATGTCTCAAATGGCAGAATACGTCGAAGTGTGGGATGAATTGAGTCTAAGATGTCCTTTTCCTGTAGGCCTTCTTTATATTGCTGATTACTCTTGTTTACCAGTTTAGTAGACTTACCAGTTAGTAATATGAATATTCAGTCAGAAGTAACTCACTATCAAGAAGCCCAATGAACAGTTTACTAAACAAATAATATGTAGGGTCATCTCATCTCAAGGGAAAAACAGAAGAGAAACACACCACTGATTAAGATAGCAGTTTTGAGAACTTAAGAACTGCTGTTTTTTAACAAATTACTTCTATATTTGGTCTAGTATTCTGATTTCAGCTCAGTTAGCAATGTGTATGGAATAATTCACCATAATGGAAACAAAGTCATTTAATTTTCCAGGAAGGTGAATGGGAAAATGTCTAAACAGAACACAATAGATGCTTATTTTGATTTATATCTCTCTCTTACTTGTTACTGTGTTGGCAACACTCATGATTTTTCACAAGTCTCCTGTTACGTGGTATTCCTTCTCATCTAACCACTCCCACAGTTGTATTATTGTATAAAAAAAATCTCATTTTCTTTTTTCAAATTATGTTTCTAACATTCAGTAATGATGAGAAAACACTGCAAGCTCAAATCCAAAAGTTTCAGAATACTAAAGGAAACAAAAAGAACTTGAAGTAAATTGTTTCAAAAAAATTTTTTCAACTAATGTTTGGTTAAACCAACTTTTTTATCTGAAATGCAGTGGTCATTGGTCTTGAATGTTCCTGTAAGTAATGGCTCTAAAGCTACAGTGATAGTAGAGAACTCATCTCTGTAACTTCTTCTAACACATTTGTGTCAGCCTCACTACTGTTATCAAGCTCTATTGCTCCTGTCTAATAGCAGCAGCAGAAATGCAAATGTACTATAAAAATCCAAGGCATAAAACATTAAATTGATAAAAAATAAATAAATTATTCAGAAGAAGAGGAGGAAACTCTCAAATAAATGTGTAACCTGAACAATCTAAATGATATGTTATTGTGTCAAATCCCTTTGTTCATTTCTTACGTCTAAACTGACTGAGAGTTTGATCTTGCTTTCTCTGAATTCAAAACAAAACTTCCACCTTTTTCTTTGAAAAAGCACAGAAAGATCTTCTGGAGTGAGATAGTATCTTCTGTTCAAAAAACTTCAGATTTATCTATTCTTTGGATGAAGTAATAAGCAGAAGCAAAACAGTAAGAAAAATTTCTAACAGTTACAGTTTCAAATATTAATTAACTTAAACTATGGTGTACTGGCTGGGTTTTGCTGGGCTTTACAATAATAGAGTTGAGTATCACATTTTGGTTAATTATCTAATTAAACTACAGATCATTCTCAATTGTCAGAACTCAAGATGGCTTGAAGGGACCTGGAGGTCTGGGAACTTGCAAGGTTTCTGACACTACTGTAGAAATAAGAAGAGGGGACAAGGATCTGACTACATCTGCTTCCTTCCTCCTTTCACTAAGGTCTCTGGCAAAATTACCACTTGCACTCAGAGTGCCAAATATAGGCTCCTTAAGAAAGATTTTCATAGACATGGAGACACGACTCATCACTGCACAGCCCATAGCTATGAGAAATCTGTTATAAAGTTACCAAATATAATTTGCCACACATACAAGCAATAATATCTACACCGATTTTATCTATAGAATATCTACAGCCATTTTATCTATAGGTACAGCAAAGTAATGACAGATCAGCAGCCACTTTGAAGGCTCACTAAAATGATGAAAAAGATGCAGGTTAGCATCCAATTTGTAATAAAAAAAAAAGGAATGAGCTCTGAGAGCTGTTTGAAGAATAGTGGGAATTAGGCATGTCTGTACTTTTACAAGATGTGTATCCACACCTTTATACACAAATACATTACTACCAATCTGGTTCTGGCTGTGATTTAGTACCCACCCACTTAATTAAAATGTGAATTATGGTGAACAATCTCTACCAATTTTTTTAGTAAAATTAAATGAAACAGTAATATTAATGATTGGTTAATGATCACAATTCTGTAGATAAATGTATAAAGTACTTAGTGCATGACAATGATAGTAGGAAAGCTCTGGACATGACCAGGCCTGTGCTCTGCCCATTCACACTACAGGGTTGAGAGTACTTAGGGTCAAACTAAGGTGTAGTACAGAGCCCTGAAGAGCACTTGGTTCTTTTTTTCCCAGAGTTGGGGTTTCTTCTTTGTTTCAAGGTTTTTAAACATCAGTAAAGCTATGGAATACTCAATGAACTGGAGGAAGAACGCCTCTAAATACCAATTCCAGCTCATCCACATTTTGGTTGCCTAGTAGACAGCATGGAGCAAAACTGAACATCAGCATGGCGCAAACCTGAACACCAGCATGGCTTGAGTTTCTAAAGTCGGTTTAACCTGACAGCTAATTCCATCAGTAGCATAGCGGGAGCATACGTCATATATCAGGATTCTGGCAGAAATGAGGAATTTTGGCAGCAGCAGTCCAGCCACTCTCCTACTGAATAATGGCCAAAAAGGACACAATCAGTCTGACACAGTTGAATCATCCTTGGAGTTACCTTAATTTTTGCTAAAACAAAATTGATGCCAACCTATTGCAACATTGTCAAAAGGGGATTGTGGCATCAACTGTTTCAAAGTGCCATAAAGGCTGATTTTATTTAATAAAAAAGAGCTCAGCTTACCATTGTCGTTTCTAATGGGCCTTCTAGCACAAAGCTCTTCATTGGAAATGTGGGTATTCTTTTAAAAGGAAGTATTCCTAAATATGAATATTTAATATAAAATCTCATATTGACATCTGGATTTAAACTGGCAGGAAAGATGTCACAGCCATTTTATCCTTGTTTCTATTAACTGTATAACAAGCATGAAATATATACAGAAGATGACATGGAAGAAAAAGCAAACAATAAAATGGGAGCCAAACACTCTCAAACTGAAGAAAACTTCTTGACTCTTGTTACTCTTCTCCTTGAAGTATCCATGCAGTAATTTAGAATAGAGTGCAGACTCACAAACTGAAAAGAATAGAGGGCAAATCAGGGCTATTTCAGGGATTCAGATCGAACATTGATATATTTAAACACGCTATAACCCAAAGAGGAGGGTTTTCTTCAATGTCATCTTATTACACTGCAAGGGAGGAAAACAGACAGTTCAATCACAAAATCATAATGCTTAAGCAGCATGAAATCATAAAGCTAGCAACAAAACAGGTGAAGCATGTTACATTTATGATTCATATGCTTCCTTTCACCCTAGCACAGTATTGGTTTACTGATAGCCCTAAATGGCCAGTCCCTGCTGGTCTCTTCAGCACAAGAGGAGTGAGCAGTATTATCCTTTTGGGTGTACTTACTGTACTGCATTCCATCATATAAAAATAATGCACATGAATACTTAAACTGTTTATCCAACTGTACACATAGGTTACAAGCTACCATAAATAGGGTTGTTGTTTAGACATGTACATAAAGCTCAATGCATACAAATAATCTTTACTGTCACATTCTAGATCCATTGAAATTGGTATACTGCTACAATATAATTTGGTAATTTTACTTTGCTACAGACATCCCAATTCTCTTAAAAATTGATGTGAACTAAGATAACAAATTGTTTGCAAAATCATATCTATAAAAGAAAGTCTAAATGTGGACTTTCTTTGATCATTTAGTTTTCTCATAATTTTTTCAAATCTTGTATGACTTTGAGATAGCCAGTGTTGATATTTTCAAGCACTTGGGGGGCAAGCGCATCTTGAAAGAAGTGTCTACTTAAGATTTACTTGAGTATAAATCTAGAGTAAAAACAACTCAGAGAAAACTCTCAGCTTTGTCTTGTGCCTCCACGTGGTGAAATAGGCATTTCCAGCTAAGATACTAAACTGAAATAAGAACATCACAAGATCAACTGGGACATTTCCTCTCTGCACTGAAGCTGGACTCAACATACAGATGAGGAGGGAATGGAAAGGACAGCTTTGCTTACCTCAGATAGACTGAAGACTTCTTCAGTCTCTGCCAGCAGCTCATTTGGGTAAGGAATTAACTTGCAGAATTCAGCCCATCGTTTATTATCACAGATATTCCTAATACAAGTCAATTTCTAACAAAAGAATAATATTTTCTGGAGTGATTAAATAATCTAAGAGAGGTGAACTAGGCTCCTAAATGCCTTTTTACAAATTTTAACCATATGTCTCATATACTGACATGTGTTCATTACCTGCTATACTGCCACATGTTGTCAATCAATAATCCACAGTATTGACAAAATTTCTAAATTCCTTTCAACGTAACACCATTGTTCTCAAAAAATTATTTAAACCAATTTTTCCCATCTAACATGAACATAATAAAGATTTCTTTTATGAGAAGTACTTACAATATACTTTATCCTAGCATATGAAACTTGTTGTTGCAGTCAAAAAAAAAAAACCCAAAAGTAAAATTAATAAGGGAAGAACTAATGGAATATTTATTTGCTACTGGTATTTGCATTTCATTTTCTGAATGCTAATTCTGCAAACACCTTCAAGCATTTTCTACTTTTATCCTCAAGTAAGACTCAAACAAAAATTCTTAAGTTTCTCTTTTCAGCCAGAAGATGGAGTCACCGTTTCCTTAGAAAGATCTTCATTGCCCATACTACTATCCTGTCTAGTTCCTATAGCTATGTCAGCTTCCAACCAGGTAAATGTTAATAACCACATTAAAAGTTATCAATTATTCAGAATTTTGAGACATTGGTACTGCACAGTACAATACTGTTGACCCAGATGAAAGTCTACTTTATCAGCTTATGGCAAATCTTTCTAGAATATATCAGGGGGGTTGGGGGGCGGGGGAAAGTGTTTATGAATTACTTCTATTATTCTAGTTAGTATCTTTCCAGTCACAATCTTCACCTGAAGGTTTCTGACTGAATTTCCTGCCCTGGCTCAGTGAAATATCCACAGGAACAGAGGCAATCTTCACATACAGTTTACTGATCACTCTTCTTGGCACAAAGTGATTGCAGCATAGCTCATCAGAAAACTGGCAATTTTGGAATAGGAGCTTGCTTACTAAAGTTATATCTATTGAAAATTAATATCAAAGAGTATATCATACAAGAAGCAGTGTTAAAAAGAGCAGATAACTAGCCATAGAGAATTTATAGTTACATGTTCTTCACATACAGGTGTACCAAGGAAATGAACATATTCCTACCATACAACTTGAAAGACTAGAAGATCAACATGAGAACTTACATCAACAGCTCCAATTATAAATAAGCCATCAATTAACAACATAATACTAGTACTTCCTGAAATGACTGATCAGTAGTAAAAAGCTGGTTCATGAACTACAGATACCACAAAAAGACAAACTGAAGAGACAAATGCAATAAAGGTTACAAGTAGCTGACAGTATTGGAGTTCTGCACATACCCAACCACAGTGACCAAAACCTCCTGTTTTAAAAGGCTTAACATGAAAAGCAATTTATCTTCCACAACACTGTAAGCAGATTACAGGTATTCTAAAATTAATCATAATTTTAATTCATAATCACAAGCAAGTATTTCAGCAGTCATACATTATCTGACTATACCTGTAGCTGACATAACAGTATTCCCTGGCTATCTACTGTTGAATTTGTGCGCTGTCTGGCATCTACAAAATAGAGAATCCTAAAAAATCAGGGTTACCCTTGCCTTCTGGATTAGCTGCAAAGGTGGAATCCATTTATTTGCTTTAAAGTGCAGAAAGGAAACCACGACCCACAATTCAAACAAATGTGTCAGTGAGCAGTCAGGAACGTATCACCATAGATACCCAAACTGTCAATATGAGAAAAATGTTTTGCAATTTCTCTGTGAAGTCAGTCTGATCACTTGTAAGTTTCAAAAAGTAAATATAAGGGGAAAATTATTATTTTTCATTTCCTCATGGTTTTAATTTAGACATATCTGCAGAATATTCATGCATAATAAGTCACAAATTCCTATAATTGAATACATTGTTATCTCAATTTTTTCTTAAAAGTACAATACAATAAACTCTTACATACATAATAAAATATATTTGCTCAGCTATCAGATATTTGTTTATAAAGCTTTCACAGCTACCTAACAAGTTCAAGTTTCATTCACAAAAGAATAATAATTTAGCTTCTGAAACTTTGTGTTACTTCCCAAAAAGACATTTACCCACATCTACAGTTCAAAAGGTTTAACCTTTCATTGCAGCATTACCGAGGGTCACAATGGTTAGCTCCAGCCAAGTTAGGAAAACAGCACTGCTATTAATTATTATTATTATTTACAGTACATAGTAGTAAATTGATTGGGCAATAAAAGGTATTGCTATGACTTATCAGAGTATTAAAAACTCATTCACTGGATTTTTTTTTCCTACTGAACTACTGCATTCAGTATTATAAAGCAAGCTTTTTACCTTTTTATTTTAATTAGGTGACCTGGTTTTAGAGAAAGTAAAATGGAATTCTTGTGAATGTTAGTGAGAAGAGAGTAGAAGTTATGTTATCATTAGAAAAACAAAAAATTAGGGTAAATATTTTAAGAAGATTTCCTTCATCTTACATTTATGCAACTGCAGAAAATCCACAAAAAATATTGTTCAGGAAGTCCAACATCTGGGAAAATTAAAGAAAACCTGGACAAAAGACAAGAAATACAATGTCCAGCTTTAACAAAAAGAAAACAACTAGTAACCAGATAGGTTTTTCTCATCATTATTTTTTATAACTTATGAAGAAGTATTAACTAACAATGACATTGCATTTGAGAGCCAAAAATCAAGACTATTTCTGCTTCATCACCACTCTTTTAGAGAATTTTTCAGACATAAGCCACCTCTATTAAAATGGAAATATATAACTAATACCTGGCAAACCTTTAGATAGTAACATGCTCATTATTATTGTACAAAAAATTAATGAACTATTTTCCATTTCTTATCATTAATACTGGTTTTGGAACTACTACCTTTGTGCTAAAACTGCTAAAGCAGCCAATATGGTACAGAGATGGAAAGACCTAAATTATTGCACTCAGCACTTTTGCCTGCATGTATCATGCTCACAAATACATTATGTGTAAGAAAAAGAATGTATTATTGCATAACATTCTTAATTGCATCTCTCCCTGCAGGACTCCATCGAAACACGGCATGTTGTATCTTTATAAAAAATATTTTGTAGAAGGAATTTAGAAAAGCACAGAGCTAGTAAACAGATAGCCATTCCACATATAGTTACAATGCATTATGTGTTTAATAACCTAAATTTTTCAGATGACAGTGCAGATTTTTAGTAAACTTAAATGAACATTAACTCCACATGCTTGTATGTAGCGCAATCTTTACCTGCTTTCATAAAGAAGATAAGCTATTAGCCCGAATGACAGATACTGTTTCCATGCTCACAAATACTGTCTAAATATTCCTTCAGTTAAAGACATATTTAGAGTTCATTGCTTTCCAGATCTGAAGTTATTTAAAAGTTGGAGAAGAGGGAGGTTTTCTGAACTAGGCTTCCATGGGAAGTGGGTGAGTTTGTTTTCTGAAAGTGCATTATTGGTTTGCTTCCTGGAGGAGAGGAACAAAAGAACATGGTATGTGCAGGGTATCTTCCTGAATGGACTCCTAAGACTGCTGGGTGGACATCATCTCTCATTATGGTAATTCACTATGCTATTTAGAATGTGTATGTGTAGAAAGAGGAAAAAAAAATTTAAAATTCTGACTTCTGCAGATAAAGTGGATCCTTGGGATTTGTGTGCAAAACCACAGAGAAAAACTTTTCTATCCCCTAGTATCTACTACAAGAACTGTGAAGGTTTCCATTAATTTCCATTACAGCAATTGGGAACAAGCTCTTGTTCAATGCTTACAGGAGGATTACCTCACAGTTTTCCTGTCATCACTTTCTTCATTACCCTTGAAACAGGTGGAGACAATCCAAACAGCACATTTGCAGTGGTCAAAATGGTGTACCTGGCATCTATGACTGTTGTGAAACAGTTCCTTCAAATGTCATACTGTCAAAGACCTTTTAAGTTGGTTTCCCTTTGAAAACTCTAGCTTGGGCAGAAGGGAAAGCAAAGGAGGTGGTGAAGAAGAGACTAGAACAGAGATGCTGATGGTTAGATTGTATTGATCCTCCCAAAGTTTCTACTGACACTCAGTGGAAGCCTTTCCACCATACTGCCTACTGACTCATCTACTGTCATTAATACAAGATAGTATTACAGTATATCAGATGGAGCGAGCTTGTAAAAGCACCTGATGTTATCTCAGTCAACGCAGAAAAAAGCCCTCATTCTCACAGTGCTGATCTAGAAGAAAGTATGTCTGTCTTGTTAGGAATTTTATGGAACCTTAAAAAAAGTCCCTGCATCTTCCTCACACAAAAAAACAAGCTCATTAATATCAGTGGCAGTCTTACATGAATAAAGACATTAAGAGATGATTAGTACAAAGCTAATTAGTACACTGTGTTGGATGTCCACATCCAGGTTTTCTTGCGGTGGCTGCAGGGCTGGTCTCTGTGAGGAGAGGTTGGGGCTGCCGTGTGCCAAAACACAGGGCCGGTTCCAGCAGGTTCCGGCCAGTTCAGCAGCCGCCCCAGCGCAGGGCACAGCTGAGCCCGTCAGCAAGGCTGTCGAAGCCTCTGTGGAAATGTGTATGAGAAAGGGCAAAACGCTGCCCAGCAGCGAGGGGAAAGCGTGAGGAACAGCCCTGCGAGCACCGAGGTCCGAGGAGAAGGGGGTGGAGGAGGTGCTCCAGGGGCCGGAGCAGGGATTTCCCCGCAGCCTGTGGAGAAACCACCAGGGAGCAGACATCCATGCTGCAGCCCGTGGAGTGCCCCACACCAGAGAAGGCAGGTACTTCCTGAAGGAACTGCAGCCCATGGAGAGGACTCACACTGATGCAGGGAAAAAGTGTGAGGAGGGGGGAGCAGCAGAGAGGAACTGTTAAGGTCTGACCTCAACCTGCCATTCCCAAACCCCTGCCCTGGTTGAGTAGAGTTGTCGGGAAGGAAGGAGTGCAGTTAGGCCTGGGAAGAAGAGGAGGGGAGGGTAGGAAGGTGTTGTTTTAATTCTGTCTTTGTTTCCCACCATCCAAATCTATTTTCTTTGGCAATAAATTAAATTAATTTTCCCCAAGTGAAGTCTGATTTGCCCATGCCAGTAACTGGTAAGTGATCTCCCAGTCTTTATCCTGACCTATGAGCTTTTTCATTATATTTTCTCCCCGTCCTGTGGAGGAGAGAGATGAGAGAGCAGCTGGGTGCGCAGCTAGCTGCCATACAAGGTCAGCCCACTTCATCCCCAGGCTGATGAACACTACTGTCAGTTGAGGGGGGAACATGATAAAAAAAGGGGGAAAAGTTAAAGGTGCTAAACATAAAAAGAAGGGAATACTAGATTTATTTGAAATCTTATCCCTACCTGGATTATTATTGACTTTAAGTTCTGCAGTCAGTCTCTGATATATTTGGATGTTTTGATCAAACATCCATACTGCCAATATTTATTTCAGTGACACATCTGGGCCTCTGTACTCATTTAGTTCTATTCTCAGCACTCAACTGGAACCCTAAATATAGTCCTAGTCTGTCTGTGGGTATCATGCTGTGTAGCTACAACAGGCATGCTTTACTGTAGTAACCCTTTCTTCTACTCTTGAATTGTGTAAGCACTTGGAAGGATCTATATCTAGAAATGCTCAATTTCTTTTATTGTGTCAAATCCTGTATGTATCTATTTGTAGGGAAAGATGTGAATGAAACTATGGATATTTGGGAAGGCTACATAAAGAAACATGCTTTCTAATAAGCATTATATTAATCTGACAAGGATTATATATAAACAAAAAAAAAAAGGAAACTAATAAAATACTTTCAAAAAACCACAGTATTTTCAGGAGATATATGCTGAATACCCATTATAACACCTCCTGTAAGCTATACTTTTATACATATCTTTTCCTGAGATGCATTTAGTATCCCTGAAATTTATTCTCAGTTAGCCTCCATTTGCACTAAATTTCTTCCACTATCACATAGTTAATTTCTGGTTACAATCTCTACTGATGCTACCTTTAATGTTAGGCCCACTATCTTCCCCACCATATTGAAAAGTGTTTCCTTCCTTCCCCACCAGTTTCACACTTCCGTGTTTCCTTTCCTTAACTAACCATAAAATTCTACCAAGAATGTTCAGTAAACTTTTGTCCATCAGAAATGATACTCCTGACTGGCTACTGAAGAGTACCAGTCTCATTCTTACACGCTCCATTTGTGTAGCAGTTGTGATATTGATCTAGCAGTCCACAAAAACACAGCTTTCAATGGTTACAATAATTGAGCAAAACACATCCATTCTGAAATTATTAATACTATCATAGGGAGATTAATTTCCTTTTGATGTTCTTCTATCAGGAACTCTACTTTGATTCATTGATGTCACAGAAAAAATTAGTGCAGTACATAGCCAAGCAGTATAATATTAAAATTGGACATTATTCTGCCACTGATATCAAACAATAAAGTAGCAGATGGCTTTTTTTTTTTTAGAAATGGCTTTCATGTCAGTGTAAAAGGCTGCACAAACCAAAATTATTTCTTTTTCTGGAAGTTTTTCTTGTTTCATTGCATATCTAAACCAAAATCTTCAATGTATGAAAAGATTACATTATGTGATAAAAGGTCAAACTTTCAATAGTATACAGAAGATAAGAGATTTCACAACCTTTTATGTTTTGGTTCCTTATCTTCAAAGTGGCAACAAAATATAACACTTGGTAAAAAAACAAACACTGACCAACTTGCAGGTACTTTCGGACAAAATATTTGCCAAACATTCAATTTTAATAACATTGTCTTTTTATATACAAAATTTACTTGTAACACATGCTACACTTGCTCTGAAAGGAAATATCTCTTCATAATTAATTAAAAGCAATTATATTTACACGGCCATCAAAACTGGGTTGGTAAGATCAAGCATTAAGTGTTCCAATGTTCTTCATTTTTACACTAAGCCTGATCTTGCTTCTCCAGTGAATTAAAGACAAATGTTACGATTTTGTCATTTGTTTCTGCGGTAGGTAAATGCGATTCAGTGTCTTCCTTTAAACATGTCTTCCTATGATACTAGCAATGTCATAAGGACACATGCTACCTCTCTCTATTCAACACATCTATTCTCTTCAGAAATTAAGTCATGGTATTTGAATACCCAGGCTTAGGGACAAGTATCCTTGTTGAGGAACAGACCAACCCATTGCTGATACATTTCCTCCTACTGACTGCTGGTAAGCATACATACTGTAAGGAGGAGTAAAACACCATTAAAAAAATAATGTTGTCTATGACAACTTTTAAATGAATGAATGAAACAAAACACAAAGCACAAAGGTTTGTTTCATGTTGTGTTTAACAACGAAAATGACAAGTAACTAAATGCAGGTTTTATGCAGCTATTCTTGCCCACCAGCAGATGGGTGGAACATCAGATACAGCAGAATCTTTGAATTTCAATTGCAAACACGAGGACAGTATATGTAATGCATTTCCTGTATGTCAAGTCATCAATTCTATAGCTTTAGCTTCATATGATTCAGTTTCCAGGGGCATAGGAAAATGAAC
Source organism: Buteo buteo (assembly GCF_964188355.1). Taxonomy (NCBI): domain Eukaryota; kingdom Metazoa; phylum Chordata; class Aves; order Accipitriformes; family Accipitridae; genus Buteo; species Buteo buteo. The sequence goes on along the minus strand of NC_134181.1, from coordinate 12,535,434 downwards.
AAAATAGGGCCACTTACTTCGATCTCAGCCCATGGGAATGGCAAAGAAAAAGCAGGCAAACATACTTACATAATTACTAAAACCAGAAGAGTCAAAATATAGAAACTAAAGAAATCCATTGAAAGGAATAATACTTCATTACTTCCTAAAAAACACTTCAACATAGAAACATGAGATGCTGCTAAGTGGATTAGCTGCAATACAAATCCTATTGAACAGAACAGGCCTTCTAACAACTTGCAATTTGCATTTCTCCATGGAGGACTGGTGATTAGTTTTGCATTAATTGCAGCAACCTGTTAATACTATCCCAGACATGTTCCACTGGCTACCAAAATCACTTTTTTCATTATAAATTCTTATTAGTTGTTGTATGTATTTAAAGCTAACATATCAGTTAGATTGGGTTTTCCTGTTATTAATACAGGATCTTCTGAAAGCTTAGACTACTTATGAAAGAGGTTGGGGGCAAGGCTGGATAGGATTAGCCATAGTTTGTATTATCTATCTTTGAGAAAGTACCTGTACTTGGGTTTTTTCAGTCTTGTAAACCTTGTGCCATGCTGTGACCTTTTAATACTCACACTTGTCAAAAGGTAGACACTTAAATTCATTTAGAAGAGTGAAAACATTACAAGTAAGTTAATAACACAAAACCCAGATTTTTTAGAAAGTTCTGTATAACCAAGGATTTTCTCATTTGAGCAAAATGTTTAATGAATTCATATTGCTTTTCATATATTCATCTCCAATTTTAGCAAAATCCTTTGAAGAAATAAGTATCCAGGCATGCAGAAACACAGGATAAATTCTCAAGTTATATTTCTGAGTTGCTGTGTCCCTTTCTCTTCCACCCCACAAAATACCCCCAAAATTGTATTTACCATCATTTCTAACATAAATTATGTTTAGAATATATCATGTTTAATATAGTGAAAGCTTTTATTAAAGCTAAACTAACAAAGATCTCCAGTTTTCAGAGTTAAAAGATCAGTTTCTTTTCTATCAAATTAAATAAATGACCAGTAAAATTGTAGGCACAGAAAATGCATTCTGTATTCAATGTAATAGTGAAATATTTGGTTTTGCCAGCAACAGACCAAGTACTCTGTTTTATGTAGAAAAGGATGTGGTTTGCTTGGTTAGCTTGGAAATAAATGCACTGAAAAATAGCGGAAGCGTTCAGAACACAGAGAAGTACAACTTAGTGCTGGTTTCCTATAAAGCTGCAGAATGTAGGTCCCTTTCAGCTGTTAAAAGATTGAAGAATGACTTGGAGTAGAACAATAATGTCAGAAGAACAGGGAAGTGCACACTAGACAGCCATAAGAACTTCATTTGACTTGTATTGGCAATTGATTTAAATGGAATTGCAACTACCCATCAAGGTCAAGAGTGCTTTCTTGACACTAGGGACCTCTGTGTCAACTGTAAATGTACAATGGTCATCTATTTTTTACAAACACTTTCAAATCATTATAAATCATGTTTTAGAATGATTGTTTTAATGTTCTAGGTAATGTGATTTTACCAAACAGTAGTATTGCTAACTGAACACTTTGCAATATATTCTTTGATATACAAATTACTCCATGAAATTAATACCCTTTATCAGATACTACACAGCTTAACTGAAAGAGACATATCACACCAGGTACCTTCCATTTCAGTATAGCAATGATACTTTTAAGACAGCAACTTTGTGATTTCAGGACAACAAGGTCTTACAACAAGGTCTTGCTTAACATTAGAAAAATGTTAAACTAACACATGATTAAATTCTAAAACACTGGTTCCAAGTCAAAATCTCTGGAATATTCTGCAACTTCTATAATAGATTCTTCTCCCACTGAAGTTGAGGACAACCTGTTTATTTGAATTTTGTATACTTACAAAGAGCCTGTGCTGTGACAATTGCAGGGGTTTTTTATTTCTCCAACAAAATGTGTGTTCATGGTGCTGTAAATACAAATAAAAATCACATCTTTGCTTTTGGGATACTAATAATCTAGCTTCCTGACCTACAGAGATGAGGGGTACCCTCTAAACCTCATTTCTATGTATTTCTAAGAAATTATTAACATTAACTATGTTCAGCTCATATATATTGTTGCCTTACTTTTATTTCTGATGTAAATATATTTTGATGATAAAGAGCCATAAGGTTAAAATCAGAAAGAAGAAGAAAGAGGCTCACAGTGTATTACATTCCTCACAGGAATACTGTTGCTACCTCAGTTATTCTGCTGCTTTGTCACTCACTGCATTCATACCTTTGGAAATTTTGTAAAAACATAGAAATTAGCTTAAGAAACAGTGAAGTGCGACAAAGAGAAAACTACAGCACAGATCAGAAGTAAAAGACCAGATCTATGTCTTTGTGAAATAATAGTATTTGTATTGGCTTCAGTAACCACTGGCACAGCCCAAACAGCATTCATGTATTGTAATCTCCATTTGGCTTGTGGTTTGTAATTCTCTATCTGCTTTTAAAATCTAATAACATGTCATTCTGGAGCTATAATTCAACTTATATGCTCATTTATATTTAATATTCCTACTTCATGAGGAGTTGAAAAAGTTGTCAAGGTACAACTGGTCAACAAAGCAAGTGAAACATGAGTAAAGAATATAAGGGTAAACAGGTCTAAATGCCATATCTTAGTATAAACATAAAACCCTAAAGATTGAATAAACCCAAAACTTAAATAATCAATATAACCTTATTTTTCAATAAATTATCACTGAATTATTTTAACTATTACATATGTAATCTTTAATCAGTTATTGGGACTCCTTTAGCAGCAGTTACATAAAGGGTTTCCTTCAAATCAGTTTTTAAGTGATGTATAAATACATCATTAACATTATTTTTCTGCATTTGTTAGGGTAACTACTTTTGAATGTTGTTTCTTCAACATCATTAAGTTGTATAACAGATACCTCTTTTGACTTCTAGTCCAAACTTGTGTTAGTCTTGCAGAACAGCAACACCTGAGCAGCAATGCAAGGCACACGGCAAAATTGTTGTGGAGTATTACTACACACCAACTGGCTTCCCAGCCAGAAGTTGTTTTAGAAGTTTGTAAAAATAAATGCTTTTAACCTCTTCTTCTAGTGCCTCCTATTTTGACTAATTAGCTAATAATAATTTAGTAACCTAATAGTAATTGACAACATAGAAATGCATAATAACCATGTCCTGAAAACTGACATGAGCAGTATTATATCACCCAATATACTGGCTTTCATACAACTATTTCATTACCTGCAAGCTTCTTGGTAATGAATATGCTATTAAAAGGGTTTTTTTAATTTTCATGTTTCTCATGTTGTAATTCTCCAATAAATTTCTCTGACTTCCAACATAAATAAGTTTCATTATTCCTCATTATTAAAAGAAACAAACACATTCTCCTTCACTGAAAGGGTGTCATATAATTAGATGACCTTCCTACATAAAATCATGAATGAAAAAGGACCTGACAACTTGCAGGAAAATATTTAATCAGACATTAGGACATTAAATATAGTTAGTCAAGACACAAGACATTATTATACTAACAAATGCTTTCAGAAACAGTCTTTTACAATACAAGAGATCAAAACAGACTTTAGTTTTACTACACCATTAGACAAGTCCCAGCTTTCCAACAATTTATCACCGATTTCTTCATTTGGTTGCTTTAAACATGCTTTTAAAACATACTTGATAACTAGTAAAAATTGTATACAATGCAAATGACATTTCAGATAAGTTTTATTGACTTAATGCTCTGGTAATAAAATTATAACAATCAGTATTATTTTGATTTATTGCAAATTTTACTTTCACCTTTAATGGACTTGGTGTATGGCAGAATTGAATGTAATGCTGCTGCCACCTCAAGGTCACTACAGAAAAGTGTGATGGTTCATTTTGGTCTACTCATATCTAATAAACAGTAACAAGATTCAATAACTAAGAATGAATGGACTCCTTTGTTTTCATGCAGTTGTTCGACACGCACTGTGTGCAGATTCCACATGCATATTTGCAATGAAAATATAATTTTATGTCTCTGCGTACACGGAAGTGCATACACATGGACCTGCAGACCTGCATGCACACACAGTGCTAAGGGTTAGAGAAAAAAAATTTTGGATGTCAAGAAACATTCATAAAGTGAGCCAAACCATGAGATCCTAATTTTACACAAACTCGTGAACAAGAATTTGACTTAGAAAAATTGAAAAGGGAATTAAAAATTTGGTCCAGTACCTTTCCAGGGTGTATGTTTGTTGCTTTTCTAAACTTGCAGATTAAAATCACAGTAGGATGGAAATCTCCAGTTTGTCACATTTATGTTAGTGTTTTAATGTATATTTTGAGGGAAAAGTGCACATTAAGTTCTGTAGCACGGATAGGAAAGTTGTGTAAACTTGCTTATTTAAGGTTTTGGAGGCCACATAAATATTTTAATGAAGAAAACTGGAACAATCTACTTATTGGGTACTATGAAACATCTGCAGTGTTGTGTGTTTGTACGGATGTTCAGAAATTATATAAGTTTGTACTCCTAAAAGTTCTACAGGAGCATAACAGAAGCCTCACACCATCATACACATGACAAATATGTGGTCAGCTATATAAATTTTGCAAAATTTATCAAGGTTAGGTTAACGTGACTGCTACACTGAACTTATCTTCAAAATGTCACACTCTAAAATTACAGTCTACTGCTTAAAACCCATCTCAAGCACCTACATGCTTGATTAAAATACCCTACCTAATCCCATTTGGCAAAAAACAGATTGCACTTCAAGTAATCCAGTCTGCAAGAGGAGATCAATCTATGCAACATAAGGAAAGTTGCCAGGACTAGCCAGACCATTCGCTGAAGGACAGATGACTGGTCCACAACTCCCTTTAATGATATGAGAAGTACTCAAAAGCATTTGTTGTTTTTTTAAGTTATCTAGTTTCCATGCTGAGCATATTCTGATCTATATTGGTAACAGATACTGAAATTAAGTCATGGATATACCAGAGTTTCACACCTGACTGGATTTACAAATTTTTGGTGGTATTTTATCCTTTGGGAGTTAGCATGTAGTACATACTCTAGAAGTTCTTTCTTGCAACAGAAATTAGTGTATTTTAGTCTACAATGACTGATTTACCAAGGAGGAAAAAGTAATGCCTTTTAACTACAACTGTAAAAAAAAAAAAAATTAGCAATTAAATCAATTACAGGACTACAGGCTATATTAGAACTCCAGGGAGTCCAATTCTTTTTAGGGGATCTCCTTTCACATGTGAAATATTAATTTATGTAATGTAGAATCTGATTCCAGGCTTACTGCAGCTTATCATTCAAAAATGAATTCTCTTGAATGTGTAAAACACACACTGAGGACAGTCACTGGGGCATGTATGAATGGCAAATGTAACAACTGGGATCAGTATGTACCAGCTATAATACAACACTTCACATACAGTTAATTTCTCTTAAGAATGCAAAGGACACTTCTGTATTTTAACTGATTGCAACAAGAAAAAACAGTGGTAGTTTGCTGTAGGAGTGTTTTGTGCATGACTCCCCTTGCTACAACTGCCAGTAATAAATCACATTCTATCCTCCCTTAATTGGATTACATACCTAAGAAAGCACTGTTTGGCGTAAGAGCTGGCAAAAATATCAGTATCTATGCAAAGTAATAAAAAGGGAAAATAATAATGGACATTAAAATATAGTACATCATGTGGCAGCTCTCTATGAACTGTCTTGATATTTTGTGCGTAGCTAAATAATTTTTGTCCCTATTCTAAGTGGAGTTTCCCCATGGCCAATTCAGCGGTAAAAGCCAATCCAAACTTTTCTTATGATTTTCACTAATTTAAAACAGATCTGTCCTCAGTACATATGCGCAGACCACACTGCTTCTTTATTAATAGAGACATCAGAAAACTGCATATTCTAAGGGCTAGGAGAAGCCCTGAGCCTTTTGAAGACAGTGGTGAAATACCTCTTAAGAATCACACCTGTTAATTTATCGTTTCCCCAAAAAAAGAAAAAGACGGCAGTAAGGTCCAGTTGTCACGTCCCAGTGGGCAATATCATTTCCACAACTGTAGAGAACTTTAAACTGGTAAAGGGACAGGCTAACTGGAAAGCTAGATTCTGTTGACATTCAGAGGTTTTCACTGCCCTAGCTCACTGTAGAATCAAGTCCAAAGAATCAACAAATTGTAGCTCCCCTAACAATTTCTCCTGCAGTGCCCTGATTTCAGAGGATACAGTGCTCTTGATTCCATATTTTGCCTTGAAATACAAATTAAGCAGAATATGGCATGGTTTGGCTATTTTTTAAATGTACTTTTGCAAAGGCAGAACACTGGTGTTTGAAGCATTTGTTCAAGTCGTAAGGCATCCTACTACCTTCAGTCACCATTGCAAACCCACTCCTTTTCAATACAGAATCATAAAATGACAGTTACATAGACAAAAATATAGATTAAAAGAATTGTTACTTATTTTTAAGAATTTTATAAATCTTTCTCTCCTGTTTCTTCCTTCCCCCAGTCCTATTCACACTCAACTACAGCTCAGATTTATCCTCTTCTGCTTTACACTCACTGCAGACCTTCCAATGAGAGACAAATATGTCCATTGTGATACTTTGACCAAGTCTGTAAAAATCATCTACTAACATACTCATAGTAGTTAGGGATGTGATTTTTGGTGAAATTTTTAAGTAAGATTTAATACAGAATGCAGTTATAATTATGTTTTGCCAATATCACTGACAGAAATAAGCTTTCACTTACTTCACAGATGAAACCAGCAGATACAGCAGTTGTGAAAAGAATTGCTGTGCCAGTATAACTTCTATATGAAAAAGTTCCTGTTGGTATAGTTCTATCAGAAAACCACCTTTATTTATTGTAGAGAACATTTTAGTACCTTGATTTGAGCCGTGGTGAAGCTTTCCATAATATCTCACTATTTTCAGCTCACCTGGTTATAGTTTCTTTCTCCTATATACCAGAAAAGCTATGAAGGAAGTTAGCTTACCCTAGCTTCTACTCTTAGTACATCACCGCAATCTCACGTCAAGTGATTTTTCACATTCTCTTAAACTCAGTGCCTCCTAATAACTGACTGGTGGGTTCTATGAAAATATAGCTATAAGTTTTACATTTTAGAGCACCTAACATTAAGGTTTAGTTTTGCTTTTTTTCAGTTCTGTTTGGTTCGCTCTCTTCTCCAGCTGTATAAATTCTATGACTCAAAATTCTCTGCACAAGTCAGTAAACACACTCCCAAAACCATACACATGACTTCAAAATTTTAAGGAAATATCTAAGGAAAAAGATGAGCCTTTCCCTGTTTCTTACACTCAAGGGTTCTTCTTCAGGTCTCTTCTTCTCAATACCAATGAAAAGTCAGTTAAAGAATGTACAATATATTCTACAGAACGGCATGAGGGGAATTTTGCAAAAAATTATATTCTCTTATTCCTGAGAAAAAGTTGTAAATATAAGTGAAGAAGCTGATGAGAAAGAAATACAGATTTTTTTTTTCTGTAAAAAGCAATTCCAAATAAGTGACTTATGGTCAAATAACTAAGATTCAAGGGAAAGAAAGTAAGTTTGCAAATAATAGGACAGATGCTGTTAAATCATCTCTAAATTGCAATTACGTATTTTACATATACACTTACTTGCACACATAAAATTGGATTTACGTATAGCTTAGAGGTGGCCCTGAATCATAGGGTTTAAATCTGGAGTCAAGCCTATATCTGCAGACCCATAAAGCTGGGGAAGTAGGGGATTGAATATAGGGATTTTTGGTCTCATTTCCTGTACAAATTAAAGTACATGTGATTTTAGGCAACAGAATAAGTCATATAAGAAAGCAGAGTCAAAGGGATTTCCCTTTAATTCACAGAAAAGTATACGTAAAGTATAGAGTGAAAAAAAATCTCATCATTTCATAACACGTCATGAAAAAATACAAGGTCTAAAGGAACGAGAGATTCATTGATTTGCAGTGTTAGCAGTACTAAAATAATTAAAAGACAGATCAAGGGAAAACAAAACAGAAAAAATAAGTTTAAAATGTCGTGGCTGTTCTCTGAATATATGACATACATCCGATTTACAGCTTTTTAGTGAATACTAATAATTTAGATTTAGTAAACGTATTAGTAACCATCTTCTCAAAAAATAGGAGATACGTATCTAAATTAAATTAATATAAATCAGCCCCTAGATGTCATTGTTGCAGCTGAAATATCACTTAATACAGAACTTTCCTAATTCTGTAGTAGAAAAGGCTGTGTAAAGAAAAATAAACCATCTAAGTAATATAAATTCTGCTCAGTTTTAATGTCTCAATGCCAGAGCACAAAGACCTCTCAGGCTATAACAAAAAAGATAACTAACTCTAACTATATAAAAGGGTTGTATACAAGATTCAGGTTCTCACAGCAGGTAAGTGAAATCACCTCAAAGGACATTGCAATCTAAACCTCATACGTAAAACATATACCCCTTTCACAAGGGAAGATTCTTCCTAAGTCCTATCAATGTTTGCCTCAATACTAAAAGCATTGACATTTCATACAGTTAACACAATTCTATCTGGAATAGTTGTAAATGTTCTCTACATATATACAAAAATTTAAATATTGTTTTTTAAATCTTACAAGTTTTTGTTTTCTACAATATCTTGTAGCAATGAGTTCCAGAGGTTATTTACACATACATAAGAAAAAAAAAATCTAAAACTTCCTGTACGTGTTTTGAAAGGGCAACCATTCAACTTCAGTGAATATCTAATTAGTCTAACAGTAGGAGAAGCATATTTAAACTGTAATTTACTTTCTTTATACTATTTATTATCTTTATATATCTATCATGTTCTATTTTATCGTCTGTCTAAATGAAGCAATGCAGTGTTTATTCTTCCCTGTATAATTTTTCAGTACTTCTAATAATTCCTAATCCATCTGCAATATTTTCTCTCAGAATATAATAAAGTCCTGTTTCATAAATGAATAACACAGTATCATTTTTTCCTATACAGTGTTCTTACCACTCTTGTCTTACTCTCTGTATTTTCATAGATTATACAGCAGGTTTGCCAACTTCTATGTTAAGAGGGTCAAAACGTTCCCTGTGTAAGGCTCCATTTCACAGTAAGGACTCCCAAGATGCCAGCCTGATAAATCAAAGTAGCCAATACATACGCACCTCTGTAAATATATGCAAATTCTTCCACCATTTTCTGAGAAACTCCCAAAACTTTATTTTTCATGTGATAATCAACTGTATTTTATGCACTCTACACTTTTTTTTCCAGAACCAGAACAACTATAAGCAGCTAAACCTAGTACATGGATACAGACAGTATGAAACAGATTCTGTCATCCAAAAAGAATGAGAAAACTAAGTCCAGGCTCATGTCTTGCAGTCTATAAAGATGGCAGAAAAATTCCTAGTTGCCAATAGTGTTGCAATGCTACCGCAAATTTCATTTTTTTATCGTGGATCTACTTCATGATAGATAAAGGCCACCTCCACGCTGCCAAGACCTAAAACTTAAGTGAAATAAAAAAGAAAAAAACCTACTTCTTTATGTGCCACTCAAAGTGCTCACACAGTACTCTTGGCCACCATTCTCCCAGGAGGAGGTGTACAAGCCAAGGCCTCCATTCCATCCACTGCTCCCTGCAAGATTCACTTCGGTTGTGCATAGAGCTATGAAGCAGTTTATTTAATCTCCACTCAGGAGATTCAGGGACCCCATTTATATAATACGTTATAATAATGTGAAAATTATAAAGCTTTTGGAATGGTTTTGGAACAGCCAGGCACAAAAGTGTAGACAAATTGAATTTTTTATTGACAACTATATAACTCATTGCTATTCGAGTCATTAATGAAAATAAGCCTAAGCATTAATCTTGATGACTGAAACGAGTTTGAGACCGAGGCCACAAAGAATAAACAGACAACTTGTAGGCAAGTTACTATAAGTAGATTTCTCTTATTTTAAAAGTATACACAAAAAAGTGTGTATATTTTGCGTGTATTTACTTCAAGATAGCATCTTTGCTGATGTAGCTCTAAATTTACTTGGTGTTTCTAGACTATGTATTACTCTTTTAAATTTAACTTATAATGTTTACCATAAAAGTCATGCCACTGACATTCTGTACATATTTACAGTAATTATGAAGCAATTTTGTATAAACTTTTACAAAAACATCAACATTCTGAACGTATTATGCTCCATACAAGTGTATCATCTCTAGCACTCAGGGATAGTTGCCTTATCGAAATTTCATTTGGTTTCATGTCTTCTTCAACTTGAAAGCAATGAAAATGAAAAATATGAAAAGAAATTTGTGAATTAAGAAGCCTTTCAAATGACTGTAAAAATGTAAAAACTAAATCTGTTTTGTTTGTACAATCATACTTACCCAGAGAATGAAATCTTAACTTAGTCCAGGTTTAATTACAACAGGACAGACCATTACTTATTATGAACCCAGTATTTTTAATCCAGACATATCAGATCCTAGTATATTTTGCCTGGAAAAAGGAGGGTGAGAATTCTGTATCTACAAGAGTGATTCAATTCAGATAACCAGTTAATTAAACTATGACTAATACAGAAGTGGAAACTAAGCTTTTAAAGGAACAGGGTCCATGAAAAATAATCACATTTCTATGAAAACGCTCCATTTAATATGGCAGAAAAAGCTGAAACAAGCTGCTATTTTATTACTACAACTACATTTGACATTGTGAATACTATGCAGCTTCAATTTTTTTTTTTTAATGAAATGTATTTTAGTAGGTGTTAAGAAGATAGGTTGTATCCTTGCATTTTCCCCACAGCAATTTCTTTAAAAAAAAAAAAAAAAAAAAAGTCTTACCAAAATCTTACCAAAGTTATCTTACCAAGTCACAGACTGTAGGATAAGGTTTGAAGTGTCTTAAACTTCACACAACTAAACAGAGCTTCATAATTCAAGGAATCAAAGTAACAAAGTAAAATTAGAGATTAAATAATGCCTATTGAAAGGATGGCTAAATCCATCTCTTGAATAATACCTGATTTGCCAACATTTCAAACCCATCTCCTATGTCTATGTAACAATATACAATCATTAACAGAACTCCAAGCTCTGGGAGAAAGTGAACTAGCAAAAAGTTGCTACAGTTTTACCAGGTCCCTGCTAAATCCAACTGTAGACCCATCCACATCAATATACTCCAAGACCCTTTCTGGAAATGAACATTAGATTTTACTTGCCATCACCCAGCCATGAGCCCCTTCTGAAACTCATTATACCCCTGACTCTTCAGTTTATATGAAATATGTCATAAATTCACAGCATGTAACATTTCTGGTATGTAGCTTCCTAGGTTGCTCCTGACACGCAGCGTATGCTTTCAACTCCATATTCCTGCTAACATAAATTGCTAAACCTTCTTGTCAGTTCTCTGCAGTTCACGCTTGGAAACATTTGCATTGATTTGCCATTTTAGACCCAAAATGTGGGAGCTGTTGTATTGTTTGGGGTTTTTTTTCACTACAGGTGTTTACCATTTGAAAACTGTGCTGAAAGAATACCTTTTGGGAGACTACACCATTTCTTGAAGTGCGTCGTGCTGCCTGGCTTGGCACTGGGTACTGCAATACTGACAAACTCCTGACTGACAAACGCAAGAAGCCAGGGGATCACCTAAGCACAGGACCTGGAAGGTAAACACCAATTATTTTGAGGCTCTGAATAAAACCACCAGCTCAGCCGCGCTGGGCCACCACGAGTGGCTGTGCATCGCTCTCCACGCCCAGTGGAAATTGAAGCTAAGATGATAAACGTATCGACGGAGCCACCCACACCAGTAGTGCCCTCGCAAGAGGCTGGCGGCAGCAGTCTGTGGAGAGGGCCAGAGGAGTGCAACCGCACCGCCACACGGCTCCATCTCGCCTTAGGGACGGAGCCAGCGCGGCCCGGTGGCGACGGGGCCGGCCAGCCCTGTGACAGCCCCACCGGCCTGCGTGGCGCTTGACGCGACGAGCCCCGCGGCACCGAGCAGGGACGAGGCGGGGCGCGGCCGCGGCGGCGCCCGCGCTCGTCTCCGTGGCAACGGCGAGGAGGCGGCGGCGCGGCGTCCATCCGCCGGTCACCTGACCCCAGCCCGCCGGTCACGTGATACGGTCTCCATCGTCGCCATCTTGAAGCGGTGGCCGGGGGTGAGGAAAAAAAATTTTTTTTTTTTTTTTTTTGTTCTTCATTAAAACCCAGGTAAAAAGCCGGGCGGGCCCTCGGCGCCGCCGGGGCGAGTGGGCGGCGGCGGCCGGCCGGCAGGTAGGGCGGGCGCGAGGCGCGGCGGCGGGCGGGCAGGCAGACAGGCCGGCAGGCCCCGGGGCGGCGCGCCGCAGCCCATGTGCGGAGCCGCGGGCGGCTGCGGCTCCCGGCGGAGCCTTCCCCGGGCCGGGCCCAGGCCGCGGCCGCCTTCTTCCCCTCACCTCCCCTCCTCACCTCACCGCCTCGCCTCGCCGGCAGGCCATCTCCCCGCGGCTGGGCTGCCGGAGCGGCGGGCGCTGCTCCTCGCCCACCCCGCTGGCGCCGGGCCCGCTGCTGGAGGGCCGCGCCGGCGGCACCTGCGCGGTGTAAAGCGGGGGCCGCCCGGAGAGTGGCGGCAGGTGCGGGAGCGGCTGGCGGAGGGCAGGGAAGGGCAAGGAAGGGCCCGGATCCGCGGCCAGGCGTCCCCGAGCCGCAGTGCCGGGGCAGCGGCTCGCTGTCTGGGGGCGACAGTTGGCGGCGCGGAGCTCCGGCTGGTGAAGTTTCCCTGCCCTCGGGAGCCGCGATGGGCTCAGACCGGCCTCTGCGAGCGGGGTGGTTGTGCAAAGCGGCGGTTGGCTTTTCCTCGACCTGGGGGCACGTCACCCGGTCTCTGCTGGGCCGCTCGAGCGGGCGTTTGGCGCGGGCGGAACGGGCAGCTCCGGCGCCGGGCCCTTCTCCTCGGGTCGGGACCTTCCCCGTCGGGCCCTTCCTCATCCCCCGGGGCCGTGTTTTAATTACGGTCCGGGTCGCGTGGAGGGTGCGTGCTGACAGAGCCATGCGCCAGACTGAAGTTGTGTGTGTCGTGGGAGGTTGAATCGCCTTTGTTCTTAGTGAAAGCCACGCAGTTATTAAAATCCAGGTGTTTGTGTACAGTTCTTACCAGCCCTCTAAAAACCAAAGTCTGCAGCAGCAAGCATTGAACCTGCTGTAAACAAAGAATGACATAACGCCTATGTACCGTAGTTACACATTTGATAACTTTCATCAGCTACAAGCATCCCAAATCAATACATCTGAAGGTACTCTCTCTATTTTCATCTTTGACGTAGCAATAGTATGTGGCAGTGCGTTTCTTTTATGGTCCGTCTACGATCCTTCCTCTTAGTTTCTATGCTGCTTTCAGATGAAAAAATAGGGGAAATATTTACCTATTTAGCATTACTTTAAAAGTTTTTAAAAGTACCAAGTATAATTTAAAGTAGCACTGTGTGCTTATAGTTTTCCTTAGCTCATTCTCAAATTGAAAATATTTCAAGTACACATTATTTCTTTGAGCACTTAATGTAATGTAAAATCTGCTTTCTGGGGAAAAAGCATGTTTGTTTACTTTTCATAATGGTTTTTAAACATATTATAGCCAGTATGATACAAACAGAAAAGTATTTTTGTATAACTAAATAGGATGGGTTTCAAGTAATAAACTTTTTTTAAGTTAATATATAATCGGAAATATTACATGAAAGGGGTATAATTTTTCCTAGCCACATAGACAAGAGTTAGTCATTCAATATACTGTGCCCAACACATAATAGAAATAGAAGCAGAAAATGCACGTTGAGACATCTGCTGTTTTATATTTAAAAACTTAAATACTTGGATGTTTCAGTTTAATAGTAACTCTGTGGATACATACATTGATTCCTGTTAATAAAATAATACTGAACTTGAATTAAATATGCAGGCTTTTTGGTATACTCGTATATAAAATGATACTTTTTTTGTTTTAAATATATTTATTTTTTAATTTCTATGTCCTACAATTGATCTACTATTGCAGTGCAGTATTGATAGTTTTAGACTGCTTACATAGATCCAGCTAGAGCCATAAGGCCTTAAGTAGCTTAGTTTTCTAGTTATCATGGATCCAACTGCCTTATGGCTTTATTTATATTTTGTTAATTTATCAATTTTAATGTAGGTTTTAGCCATCACCAAGTAAATAATCTTAAAACACTGAAAAGTAGTAACATTGAAAAGAGTAGTCTTGTCTTTCTTAATGATTCAGAGTTGACAAATACTGCTGCATTTTCAACTTGAAATATTTTACATGAGCATATGAGGTGTGAATGATACTGACATTGCTGCTATTGATCGTTCCTATGATAACCTGAATTGTAAGTTGAATGGCAAATAAAAGTAACTTGACTAGTTCTGCCCAGAATTTTTCTGTAGTGGGAAAGGAGCACCACAGAACCCACTCTCATATTGCTGTATACTAAATCCATAAGGAGAGAAGAGTGGATTTCATGGGTCTTTAGGACCAGTTCTGGAAGTTCTGGTTTGGCCTGTGTATCTTTCTTGTAAGAAAAAAAAAAAAAAATCCACATGAAAGAACTTGGGATACATTTTCAAGGATGACTGATAGAAAAAAATCTGGCATCTCTTTATGTTCTAAATTTTATATATAGTATATAAAAATACTTATTGTGTATAAATTATATGTGCGTATATATAGTGCAGCTTGAATGGTTTCTTTTTAGACATTTTTTCAGAAGTAAATTTCACTGAAAGTTTTTTTTGTCCAGCTCCTCCACCCCTCACCTCACAGCTTTGCCCACATCACAAAGTATATTTTCATGTAAATTTATACATATTGGCTTCTAATTTAACCTCCAACAGTACCACATTACTGCCTGTGGTTTATGGTTAGATATGTTTAAAGGAAGTGTAAGTGGAAATAGTTATTGCCTTTAGCTTTCCTCAAAACAGAAAAAAATTACTCTTTATAACTTCAGTACCAATTGATTTTCGCTAAAATTAAAGAATTGTAGAAAAAGCTACAATTAGTAGCTTTTCACGAAAACTACATTTATAATAAGTATGATTTGGCATTTGAAAGGTCTTTAATGTAGTCATAGCGAAATGACTAATGCAAGTAAATACCAGAAGTACTTTCTTTTCCTAATATTTCAAGGAAAAAAATTGCTTATTTTTGTAAATTATGTTGTTGCAAATTGTCATTTGCTTTAGGAGACATCAGTGTATCAGAGTATGTATGTTAGGAATACATTTTCATACCATATCATGGTTTTTAAAGATAAATATGCCAGTTACTATTCATTGGTACATTTAAGTCTAGCATTCAAATGTGTGGTCCTTGTAAAGAAAAAAGACAATAGCTGTAACAATGCTAATCAGCCTATACTTGAAAAATATTTATGTTGTACTTTTACAACTTGGAGACAGGCTCTCTTGGAATTATTCTGTCTAGCTGTATTGAATAGCCTCTACGCTATCCACTAAATGTCCTCAAAATCATTGGCTACTTATATAGCAATTCTGGAAGTTTTTATTAAGTTAGTGGCATTAGGCTTCCATATTTATTGGAGGGACAAATCTAAGTAGTACTGGGTTGTATTTTTATTATTGTGCATGTATAAATTTTAATTTTTTATAAAACCCTTTCTCCTAGGTATTATGGAAGAAGGAAGCAGTGTTGCAGTATTGATGCCAAATGTTGGGGAACAGGAGGCTGTGCTGATTTCTGAAACAGTCATCGGCCCAACACTGCAGAACAGTGAAGATCAGAGAAAATGTAAAACTGATCCACTAATCCATGTTATCCAGAAACTAAGCAAAATAGTTGAAAGTGAGAAGTCACAAAGATGCCTTTTAATAGGTAAAAAACGTCCCCATCCTAATGCTTCTGCACAGTCCTTTGACGCAGATGATCTTTGTGAAATCCCAGCTAAAGCAATTGAGCTATCTGTTATTGCTACTAAAAAGACTGAAGAGTTACAAGCAGATTATTTTGTGACTGAATGTCTTCCACAAAGCAAAAAAAAGGTGACGTGCTACCAGTGTAGTCTATGTAAGTTTCTATCACCTTCTCTCTTAACACTACAAGAACATATAAAAGAACATGGGCAGAAAAATGAAGTGATATTAATGTGCTCAGAATGTCATTTTGCTTCCAAAAGCCAAGAAGAACTTGAATCCCACTTCCAAAATTACCATGAGAATGATGGTAAAAATAGTATCCAGACAAAAGTGCAGCAATGTGTAAATGTTGCAAGTTCATTTTTGCAAGGGCCAGTGGAAGGAAGTGTCAAATCAGGGACTGATCAGACAGGAAATCTGGAATGTAAAGATATAACTCAGTCTACTCATATGCCTGAAATGGGTAGGAGAAAATGGTACACTTACGAGCAGTATGGCATGTACCGGTGTTTAATTTGTCGGTATACCTGTGGTCAGCAAAGAATGTTGAAAACACACGCTTGGAAACATGCGGGTGAGGTTGATTGCTCCTATCCTATCTTTGAAGAAGAAAATGAAACGACCAGCTTGTCAGAGACAGTTGTAACTCACCCACCTCACAGCATGGATACAGTTGTTCTTTCTTTGGAAAACAATGAACTTGATATCCATAGTGAACCTTCTCTTCAACTTCAGATTTGCAATTCTGAGCAACTGTCATGTAAATCGCCAGTAGGAACAAATGTAAAAGAGGAAGAGATGTTAAATCAGTCTGTAGTGCATTCTCCTACTACAGAGGTTTTAGAGGAGACTGTATCAGATACAGAACAGGATAATATGATAACTGATAGCCTACTTTCATCAGCACAGAAAATCATCAATTGTAGTCCAAACAAAAAGGGTCATGTTAATGTAATAGTAGAGCGTTTGCCAGGTGCTGAAGAAAGTGTCTTACAAAAGCCTTTCTTGATTAACACTGATATTGAAACGGAAAAAAAATTAATCTCAGAGGAGTCCCATGTTACCTGTGAAGAACATGATGAAGTTTATCGTTCAGATGAAATTCAAGAAGTAATAATAGGATGGAATAATACTGAGAAGAAAGATAATGAATTGAGCTCTAACAAAAATGTAACAACTGATGAAAATGTGCCTCCTGCACGAAGAAGGACAAATTCAGAGTCTTTACGACTACACTCATTAGCTGCAGAAGCTCTTGTTACAATGCCTATCAGAGCTGCAGAACTAACAAGGTCTAGCTTCAGGACTCTGGCTGGAGAAGGTGCCGTGGATGCAGGTGCAGGACAGGGAGAAGCTGATGGCCCATGCGTGGCTCATTCTAAAGTGGTATCCTCACTTAAGAATCCTTCAGAGGAGTTCAGTGGCTTAAACCAAAGTGAATGTGCAATAGTTGAGATACAGAAAGAAAGGCCAGAGTTATCAGAAGCACCAATTAAAATGGGCATCAGTATGTCACTACTCACTGTCATTGAAAAACTGAAGGAGAGGACAGATCAGAACGCTTCTGATGATGACATTTTGAAAGAATTACAAGACAACGCACAATGCCAAAATGCAAACGATGCAAATATTCCTGGAAGTAACCTAGTAGAATATATACCTAATGTCGATCGACCCTACCGCTGTCGGCTCTGCCATTATAGCAGTGGTAATAAGGGCTACATAAAACAACACTTGAGAGTCCATCGTCAGAGGCAGCCGTACCAGTGTCCTATCTGTGAACACATTGCTGACAATAGTAAGGATTTAGAGAGCCACATGATCAACCACTGCAAAACAAGAATGTATCAGTGCAAGCAATGTGAAGAATCCTTTCATTATAAGGTAAAGTTCTTCCCTGTGCCTGTCTATAATAGCTAAATAACCTATTTTGCTACCTTTTTAATAACTGCTCATCCTTCTTTCTAACCTAATTCAGTCTGACATCCTGGCTTCATTGTCATTACAATTGGGAATTATTGCCAGCAGCACTTTCTGAATACAATTCAGCTATAATTATTCTGCTTTACTAAAATAAACTTGCTTCCTCACATAAGTTATTTTCCTGAGAACCACCTTATTAAAATCATGTTTTTCTGCCCACATGTAGCAACTACAGGGAGAAATGGAAGCATCAGAGAACTTAATAGCTGAAAATTTAAAAGAATACTGAAACATGCCCACTAGTTGTGAGGTTGTGCAAAAGTAATCATAGCATTTGGGAGTAACATAAGACACTTTGAAGCAGAAATTCTTTTCTTTTTTCTTCTGTTGTGTTGGTCTGGATGTTCTACAGAACTTAGATCTGAAAGATTACACACTGGAGCAGAATAATGTACTTCTGCCATTTTTATAATGGCTATTTTGAGCATTAGTGCTGGTGAGTGTGTTCCTATGTACTCAGTTCAGTACTCAGGAATATAGAATAGATAGCATCAGTATCTAGCTGTACACTCTTGTAGGCAGTGGTAGTGCAAATTTTTCCATATTTACTGTTGTTTAGTCCTAGTTTGAAAAAATATACAGGTACGGTAGCAAAAGTCTCTCTCTCCCCTCTCCTCCCCAAGCGAGTAGAAACGGGAATAACATATTCTTAAGTTACTAGGCAATATGAAAATTGAGTGAATTTTCACACAAGCCATCCTCTAACCTCTAATCTAATACTGCTTTTGGAGTATAATAATTTTGGAAGAAGAACTGTTTGCCACTTGTCTATGGGAATGGGAGTAGAAGGAAATTTATTTTCTAAATAAACACAAATCATATAATCCTCTCAGTCACTCTCATCAATCCTTTATGTTATTAATTAATGTTCTTTACTTTGTTTTGTTTCTAGTAAAATTACCTGAGGGATAATCTGTATATGCATTAACACATGTTTTATAACAGTTGTCATTAATATTTGAGTAACAATGCCACAAATGATTGCAATATTTGAAGTGACCAGTGTATGTTTGTAGTGTATATTTAAATGTGGGAAATTGTTTTTTCAGAGTCAACTGCGAAATCATGAAAGAGAACAACACAGTCTTCCAGATATCTTTTCAACAGCTACATCTAACAAACTAATAGTTTCCAATGAAGTAGATGAAAGAGAAGGTACTGTTTATATTTACACTTGAAATTACAAAAAGTCACTCATAACATTACTTCTGTTTGCTATATTTGTATAAAACTGGTTTTAAGATCTCGTTCATGCTGAAATGTTTTCATGCCTGTTCATAACCTTAAATCAATGTTCTTTTTCATTGTGCAAAACTTACCATAGTCCATTCTGAGATATCTTACTGACATTTATTGGTAGTAAGACATTTTTAGCCCCTCTAATTGGACTTTGTATTTCTTTTTATGGAAAACAACTGGTATGCAGTATTACTTTGAATTTTTAAGAACAAAATCTTTTTTTCCTTCCTTCAGCAGCTACAGTATTTTTCAAATCACCTGCAGTAAACAAAAGAAAGCCTTTTTTTAAACTTACTGTGGTAATGTAGTTTGCTGTCAGCATATACATACCGTCCATTCTGTGTTTAGAAATTTCTGTTTAATTATGGTAATGACCAAAATGAGTCATTTGTTTTAGTCCTAGAGAGGCAGACGTAAGGCATTCTAAAAACGCAACCTGTGTCTAATAGTTGCCAGGGTAACAGTAGGTATCCATTTTCTAAATGTTTGTTTAACTGTGTATCTGCTTATAATTTAATAGTGTTTGTTTTAAAAACAACAAACCCCAAACCATTAATGTGTTAGGGTAGTGAAATAGGGGAAAAAAATAGCCAAATTTTGAAGTTTAAGAGAAAATGTAGTCTTAAAATCCTTTGAGTACCCTGGAAGCCCAGTATTTATTATTGCAACTTCAATCCATCCTCTTCTCTGGTGAGTTAAAGTTACTGAAAATATTTACAGCATTTTTATTCTGAAGGCAACACTGTAATTGTAATTTGTTAAATTTTGCAATTTTAGAGCACTGTGGAAAAATACTAGTAATTATATCACTTTCGAAGAGCTGTGGGATGAAGCATTTCCATTTTGTGCACATAGCTCTTACCTGTCCTAACTATGGTCTCTTGTTTGTTTAGAGAGGAAAATGTGCACTATAATAGTACTTAGATTGCAGTTGAAATTTCTGGGTTCTACTCTCACCCCTACAGCTGATCAGTGACTGCAAAAGTAATCATTGAAATTGATGCAACTACTTGTGAAAAAAGGTACTAACCAGCATGAGCCAGGATGGATGGCTTGAACCATTAATGATTTGTCCAAAGCAACATAGTAAATGTCAGAATAGAATGAGATCTTTAACTTTTCTGTTCTCTTAGCTCACACTGCCTCTTTTTCTGGCTTTCAGTATACAAGGTAGAAACTTAAAAGTTAATTGCCTAATCAGCCTCAGGTAAAATGACCCTTCCCAACTCCTTTTTGCTCTCATCAATGCAGAAAGCATTTACATTCAGGAAATTGATCTGTAGTGCTTATTGTGTCCCTAAAACCTAAGCCTGAGAGAGCCATCTGAAGTCAGGGGGAGACAGGAAGAAGGCTAGGGAGGGTCTGCTGGTAGTGGGAATGTTCCCCATTAAGTAGTGGGTTTTTTTCTTCAGAAGAAATAGCATGAATGTTTTAATGGAAGTGATAGGAAATAAAACATTGTTAGTTTAGCTGGGTACAAATATCTATAAGCACAGCCTGGACTGTTACTTCTGAAAATGTTTTGTTTGTTTTAAACTGGTATTTTTAAAGATGTTATGATATAGGAATAACTACCTAGCAATGCCTGAAACATATCAGATTTTAGGGAATACTGTACTTTATGAGCTAAAGTCCTGTTAAGGTGACTGAAAAGCAAGGTGCCTATCTGCTTTGAAAATAGTATGTTTTAATAAGGTGATTTTAGAGTTTATATCCTGATCTTGTAACTTAACTTCCATGAAAGAAGAGCCCCTGTTTGTGAAAACTGCCTGCTTTCTATTTAACTACTTTAGAGATTTTTTTTTTAAATAATTTTTGCTTATTATTATCTTATAAAAGTGTTACAGCCATGCACTTTAATTTATTGTTTACCCCACATGAAATTTAGTAATGTGGCTTGAATGAAAACAGTTCTCCTTTTAAACTTTTATTAACTCATACTGTGGAATGCTTATATTATTTCAGAACCAATTTATAATCAAATTGCAACACCACTGCAGTACAGCAATCTCTTGTCAAACAGATGTCATCCCTATAAAGCAACACAAAACAAAGAAGTTTATGGCATAGCATCTGTTTATGTGAAAGATGCCTGAGCTGGAACAGTTTCGTTTCTTGTTTATGAAATAGTTAGTCCTAAAAGTCTCTTTATTCATCATGGTTGTACAATAAATTAAAAGGGAGCATTATGACACTGGATATGATTGGATTGTAAATGTCTAATAATGAAGGAATAGGGTAATAAGCAGCATTACAGGAGCACCTGTTACTGCTGCTAGAACAAAGATCTGTCATTTCCATGCTCACTTTTAAGAGACCTGATATCCTCCATCCAGAAAGCAAAAAAGGCCCCAAACCCACAAGAAATAAGCCAGCGTAGGGGGTGGGGGACATGACTGTTATTTTGCAACAGTGAGAGATTATATGATGTATTCTGATATATGTGCATTTTGTTGAAGGAATAAATATAAAGTAGTGATTGGTATAAATAATTGCTCCTAAGTGTGTGCTACTGGGTGGTTAGCCACTTATAGCTATGCAATAGATAATATGTTTGCATAATGCTTTAAAAATCTCATTAGGTACTGTTTGTTTTAAGCTGCCTGCCCAATAAAATACCAAATTCATAACAAAAAATACATTTGGAAGCAGTTTATCTCAAGCTGCAGAATTTAAGATGGAAAACCCATTCAAGTAGAGCAGGCAATAGCTTAACCTTCACACAACCCTTGCTCTCCCATAGATCTGCAGCCCAGTAAGTGTCTTTGTATTCATTTGAGGTCTTCTACATAAATGTGCATTCATAAAAGAGTAATTGTAGAAATATAAATTCCAAAGTCCCCAAGTATATAATTTTTGATAATTTACATTAAAGAAAAAAAAAGAATTTTACTATATGAGCATATTGTAGGAAAAATTCTGATATATTTTGCTTTAAGGTTGACTTGCAAAGAGTGCATGCTATATATTACTTCCATGTTATTTTTTGTAAGAATGCTAGAAGAGTGAGCACTGTGTCATGTTTTAAAGTAAAAAAATACAATTTTTTTTTTCTGCTATCTTGGTACACACAGAATTATTCAAATTTTATTTCCAACCGTCTTTGTATTCAGATTGCTATTTTATTTTATATCACATACTGTATGTTCTTCAAAATAACCCTCGGGGGTTATCAGCCCTACCTTACTTTGCATCTTGAACCAAAAGTACTGAATTTTGGAGTGAAAGTTTAATTAGTGGTAATTTTCCCTTACTGTTTAAGTTAGCTGTGTGACTCTCTCTCACAATAATGCATCTAAAACTTTTTTTGAGATAATTCAGTGCCCACCTGTGGGGGGGGGGAAATCAAAGTGAAAAGTTGAACTTCCGTTTTGGATGACTCATTCTACTGGTTTATTCTTCAATGTCTACTTAAGAGTTTTACCGTAAAGATTCTTAATTGTTGCTTTGATAATGAAAAGATTCAGTCTGGGTTATTGGAGTCCAGCATCATCAAGAGGAAACTCCAGAACAAAATTATCTTTACAAAGTCTGTTCAGTATTTTGGACTCGGGAGACGAAACCTCTGTTTTCAAGATAAACTCTACAGTTCCTCCTGAGTTCAATCTGCTTGTCTCATTCCTCCCTTCTTTAGCTAAAAAAAAAATGGAATTCAGGAGGTGGTAAAAGAGGGCATTTGGGTCAGTTTTTATTACTCCAAACTGGAAAGAAGTTAATGGTATTTGGACCTAAGTAGAGATGTGTCTACTTTCCATTTTTTTGGACAGTCACTTACTTCAAATTTCAAGCTTGTCTGTCTTTTCAAACTGCAAGTCAAACAGTAGCAGACAGACCTTCCTCTCAGTGTGACATGGACCTTCAGTGCTCTTGACCTTGACAAGCTTTTAACAGAATTCTTCTTCAGGATTCAGAACAGATGGATCCCATTTGGGAAATCAGAACTTAGATTTTACAGAGAGGGGAGTTATTTTTGGTTTGGGGAGGAGCTGGGAGGTCTGGGAAGTAGATCACCTGCTGATATTATCAGAGTTCTTAAGGCAATATCTACTAAAAAACATCCAGCTAATACAGCCTTTTCTGTTCCACCTAGGTTCTGGTGTATCCCTCTAGCGTAAACCCTTTCACAACACAAACTAATGATTTGTTTGTGCTGGAGCTGTGCTTCATATGAGCATGAAGTTTCTGAAGTCTGTTCTTGCAAGATTTGAGCTTTACTTTGTCTCCCACATGTTATTTATTGAATTGTATATTTATTTTGGTGTGGGGATGTACTTTAGTAATGATCTTTACACACTGGAGAAATTCTCCAAGGATCTCTATCATTTCTTCAAAGCCCATATACATAACTGAGAGTAATGGCTTGACTGTTCAGCCAGCTAGTAAGAATTTGGTGTAAAGATAAAATGAGCTTGAGCACCTTACTTGCACTTTGGGGGGGTAGAATTACTTAGGCTGGTGAGGAGGTCAGATGCAGAAAGAAAACTCTTTGATTTTTAGTTTGATGTTTCTTTTGGCAGTACTGCTGATTTAAACAGCTCCAGCCTTGGTATTCCTTCATGTTTCTGCTATTCCCTCATTTAGGGAGTGCATGAAGGCTGCATGATAGGCTGGAATGGGAAAATGACCCGCATAAAAAATACCATCCCTCTTCCCAATTGTTAATATTTTAAACCAAATCAGTTCCATTATTCAGTGAGGGAGCAGGAATAGGGCTGTTTAAGTCTACACACTTACATCTCAAAAATACTCAAACTGTGCACTTGCGGGCACACATTTTCCTATGTTAAATTAGTCATTAGCCTTTGTCTCTGCAACCATTAATTTTTCAAGAGTCTCTTTCATTCTGGAAAGAAAAAATGATTTTTGTTACAATTGGTTTTTAGTAATTTGGAGAAGTTCCAAATTATTTCTTATCTGGTCAGTATCTATTTTTTTTGTCATCTCAGATGCTTCTGAAAGTGTGGTTGTATGTGGATGATAAAGAGGATTTAGATGCTTTGAGAGGCCTTTTGCTTTTCTTTTCTATGTTTGCCCGTTGGAAACTTGTCCTTTCTCAATGCCCATCTTTTCCTTTGATTTGATTCATTCTGCAAAGCAGTGAAACTGCTGGGTTCAGCATTTCCCACATTTTATCACCTTTTGCTGTGATGCAGGATTTTAACCCAACTGCAGGAAGAAGGGAAGTGTCCGCATAGAGAGGAAGATTGCGTTTTCCTAAAATTTTAAATTTCAGTAAATGGTAGGACAAATGCAGAACAGCATGGTAAATAAACTATACCTTTATTGTCTCAATGTCCATTGCCAGTTTGCTCTTTGTAGATATTTAAAAGTATTACTTTAAAATGTTAATTCAAGTTTCATAATTCAATTGTCCTGAAATTATCATCTGAGAACTTGTTACAATGTGGAATGCAACTCTCTAAAATAATGGCTTTTGTTTCATATAGGAAATAAGTCTTCAGTTCAGAAACTGTATAGATGTGATGTATGTGACTACACAAGCACAACTTATGTTGGTGTACGAAATCACAGACGAATTCATAACTCTGATAAGCCATATAGGTAAGTGTCTCAGTTATTTTTGGCTAATGCCAGGTGCTTGGTTTACTTGCTTTAACTAAAAAGTTTACTTAATTGCTCATGCAATTTGAAGATACTGTTAAAAAATTTCAATTACATAATTTTACTGCAAATTTAAAGGAGCTACACTTGCTGGTTGACTCAAACTATGTAATTAAGATTTGCTAACTTTTCCAGGATGCATCTTTTGCTATAGCAGTCTACAGCTTGTTGTCAGTTTGAAGCATTCAGATCTGGAAAGGGAAATAATTACACTGTAATATTGCACTTTGGCCAGTAGTAATAATATATTTCTCGAACTCCTTACACACTGAAGTTCATTTTGGATTTGTTTTATTGCACAGTGTTCTCCATTGTCATATTGCTACTTTGCACATTAGCTTCTACAGTGTGGCAAAATTCTGCCCTTTGTCTTGTCACCAGTCCCCTCATCTTTTTCACAGGTTTCAAACAACGCAGTCACTTAGGATTAGATTTTATAACTTTTCTACAAGGATGTTATATGGATTTATATAGAAACTTTGATATTAAAATCACATGTAATATAATAGCTGAGGTCTGTAGCAGAAAAATAAATCATGCATCTTTCTATTGGTTGTTGCATAAATTCTTGCAAATTCAATCTATGCTCATTCAATGTGGATCTCTGTCCCTCTCTAGTGGCTAGAAAATAGATCTGAGTTAATAGAATTTTTGAACTAATATACTTCTATCTTTTTAACACAAATTCTAGAAACTCAACACCTTGAAATGCTGAGCTCAGCCAGGGACTTTCTCTCTTGGATAAACAAACCCAGAAGATGTGTTGTATTTTGATTTGTGCATTATAATGATATCCCATAACACTAGCAAAAATTTGCAAGATGTTTGCTCAAAGAGCAAATGTGGAATACAAATAGATTATTTTTTTTCTCCTCAGTATCTTCCCTATTGCTGTTATTTGTTACTTAGTGGAGTTGGAACAGCAGATACTGTACAGTGTTTTGTATATGGTAGTTTTCTGAACTGGTGTTAGCCAGCCTGTTTGATTTAGGAACCCTTGAAAATTTTCTATTGGTGATACAGACTGCCGCATACTAAATTTAAGCCTACTGATCTGGCTTGCTTCTCTTATTATTTTTTCATAAACCCGTTAGACAAATCTGCAGACCTGGTAGGATACTTAAACCACAGATCCAGTATTTATGGTATTTCTCCTTCTGAAACATGTATTCCTCAAGCCTTTCATAGTATCAGATAGCAACCTACTATATTGCTGCCAGTTTTACAGCTGTAAACATATTTTACTATTTGTTTGACAAAAATTGCTGGAAATTAAACTGTATAGCCTCCAGTGATGCTTTTTTGTAGATTTGATACCTTCTGGATTTTAATACTGCACAATTAAGTCCTTTCAAAAAAAGTGAGTAATCTCAAGTTAAGTATCCTGTAGTCTCAAACTGTTTAAAAATACAGACCAGACTTAGTAAATATTGGACATTTTACCATTTCAAAAAAGGAAACAACTAAAGTCCTAACAAATATGCTAAGTTTTAGCTGAGCTTGATGGCTTCTGTTTCAATATGTTATATACAGGAAGCTTGTGTGGTAGTATAGTGATATTTATAAATAGCATAGTATTTTGTGTAATACTTTGGGATCTAAATCCATGGATCTAAATCTAGATCCAGACTATTTTATGTATTGTTTTTATACAAAGATATTGTGACAGAAGTAAAAAAAAAAAAAAAAAATTTAGGCAGCCAGATGTGACACATTTGTCTTAGGGCACTTGGATCTAAATGTGTTGATCTTGTCCCTGACTTCTATTTCAGGTATAATGCTCTGAAATTTAGACATTTGATCACTATGTAGATAGTTTGGCTTTTAAATGACATGAGAAACATGGCTGTTGCATTAAGTAGAACACATATTCTTGAGGAACAAGACTCACTTCTAAATACAGTGTCCCCTATAACTCTTACGGTCATATTCTGCCTTTGCATAACATAGCCAAGCAACTTGCATCAGGGCTGCATCCATTCAAGTGCATCCACATCTCCCTCATATTTTGTGATGCTTAGAGACTTCAGTCGAGGTGTACAAGACAGATGTCAGAAAGGAACATAGTCCCTATGCCTAGTGATTCTTGCTCAAAGTTGGGAGGCTTTTTTGGGCTGCAAAAGATTCTCACGGTCCAAAAATTGAAAGTTAATGTCATCACTTGGACTTCTGTAAATATTATTAGTATTTAACTGTAGTCTTTCAAGATACCTTTGCTTTCTTAAGTTTGTATTTCTGGAATAGTGTTAGCAGTTAATTGTCAGATTAGTTTACTTGTTGTTGTCTCTTCAGATGTCGAGTATGTGACTTCGCCACCACAAATATGAATAGCTTGAAATGCCATATGAGGCGCCACCCCCAGGAGCATCAGGCAGTGCAGCTAATGGAACAGTACAAGTATGTAACAGTTCTAATTTGGCAAAAAGCTGTGATAGTAGTGCTTTTTTTAAGATACAAAGCAGAGTTCAGGTTCTATTCTTGTCCCTCCTAGATTCAGTCTTTGTTCCAGTGACTTTTTGAGAGAGAGAGAGAAAGAGATTTGATGTGGCATTCCCAGGTGAAGTTTATGCTAGCTAATTAAACATGTCCATGACCTCCCTCTGGTACAGTATTCAGCTTTTTCTTTCCAGAATGGGTTGGTTGCATATAAGCTGCCTCTTGGAAGTAGTTTCTGGACCGTGTTAATTACCAAAGCATGCCTGGAATTGTTTGGGAGAATGCGTGTGCCAAAACCACACCAGGGGCACTTCTAACATTTAACATTATACATTGTTAAATTCCAGTACCCAGGAATGTTCTCTGGCTTTGTTTAATAACCTAGTCTAGGCACAGCCTTTGCATATACATGTTAGTTAGAATCCAGATTGGCATCACACTGCCCTAGTTAAGAATTAGTATGAATAGTCATTATGTTTAAGTGAGGCGTGTCCTTTATCGTCTGTCCATGTATCTATGTGGGTTTTATATATATATATATATATATATATATATGAGAAAGTTGGCAGAAATATGTGCAATTGTTTGCTCCTAATTTGCAACAAAAAATGAAAGCTGGGAAAGGAAAGAAAATCAGGAACATTCTGAACATTTCTTAGTGGAAGATTTTAAAGGCAATAGGAAGAATCCAAATAAAGCACATTCACATAAGGGTTTCTTCTCAACAAAATCTGCTTCTACAACTTCAAAGTCCTTCCAATGCATTTTTTCCCCAAAATGTTCCTAGTAGCACTAAGTTCTATTTCCTCTGCTGTCATACTTCATACAGTATTGCTGAGTGCTTTTAGTATTACTGAAAATGACTGAAAACCTCCACACTTTGGTCCCTGCATCCCCAAGGAAATATTCTTATCAAAAGCTGCAAGATAATTGTTTCCTCAGTAGATCAATTTAGGATACACTTGAACAGTAAAGTTTAATAATTCAACACAGGTCAACCAGTAGATCAAATCATGCTATAGAATTGAAACTCAATATTAAAATAATTTTGTTTCTCTGGGAATGTCTTGCATATAGTGTAACTATACATCAACTATATGATCGTAAAGTGTAGTGCATCGGCCTAAAAGCTGTTGAGTGTCTGTGTCTTTGATTTGAACTGTATGCTAAAGCAGTCAACAGCATTTGGGTCATGATACTGGTTCTCAGGAAAGTAAATCTAATTAGTGAATCACCTGAGTAAATTCATGTACTTCAAAAAATGAGACTGTACTTAAAAGAGGATAAAAACAAACACTGAACTGTTGCTTCATTTGCTATGTTATGAACCCACTGACCAAGCTGTGTTAGTGGCACAGAAAAATCATACATACAATAACACTGGTGGAATACATGCGCATATAGAATGGAATTAAGATCATTTGTTGATCTTTGTGTTTTGCAAAAAAAATAATTTTGGCCTAATTTTATCTGTAAATTAACTATAAGGTCTGCCTTTTTATCTTATTTTTAATGATGCCGTTATTTTGTAACAGCCTTATTAGAAATACTAAGATTTTCAACCTGAGAGTGAACTTGCCTATATTTGAAAGCATCCATTTTCTTTATAAGGCTTCAAATTAGAAGGAAAAGAGAAAAACAGGATAGTGCGTTCCAAATCAAGTAATAGAGAAAAATGAGCTAGAAGGACATGCCTGTCGTTACCCAGCAGGACAGAATTACCTTGCTACATAAGCAAGGCAATGTACTATGCCTTCACCTAACTTGTGATCGTGATTTTTGCAGTTCTCCACCATCTTCTGCAGAGCAGAAATAGTTTCCTGTATATGATTATTTGCAAGGCATTTAAGAACTATATCCTACTGTCATTAAGAGAAGTAAAACCTTACTGAATTGTAGCGTGTAACACTGTTTTATGTAGGCCTTCTCATGTTTCCAAGTTATATTTCTGAAAAGGTGTTAAAAATTTACAAAAACTTACTAGTATAGTAGTCATTTTAACAGACTCATTATAGTGTAACATATCAGGATCACATTGCTTGAGCAGAAAACATCTTACTCTCATTGAGGAATGAGATAGACTGAGATGCATTCCTAGCTATGATTTATTAGAACAAAGTCACCTTTGATTTCTAGAAAAATTTGATCCTGGTCTTTTCCATGTGATTTGAGAAACTAAAGACTTTCAAAGTAGCAGGCAGCTAAGCAAAATAGCTTCCTTGTCCAAAACACAAGGAGCTATGTCATCTTTACCATGAGTGCTGTTCTGCTGTGGAGTGATGTCATGCGGTATCACTCATCTCCTTCATCTAGAAATGACTAATTTATCATCTTAGAAAATACTTGTAAAAAAAAAAAATCCTCTATTGTATCTTCACGTATGAAAAAAGTCCTATGGGATTTGATAAGTCTTGGGTTATTCGTGCCTGTAAATACACAATACATCTTTATGTAAATAGGATTTATTCTTGAAGGTTTTGTTCTAGAAAATTTAGTCTTGTGATACCCAAGCTGATGGAAAAATCTATGGACAAAATTCTCACCTGTCTGAATCTGGATCTGTGAATATATTCAAAATCTGACTGGACACTGTCCTCAGCAACCTGCTGTAGCTGATCCTCCTTGAGCAGGCAGCTTGGACTAGGTGATCTCAGGAGATCCCTTCCAACTTCAACAATTCTGTGATCCTTAAATAAACTAAGATATGCTACACCAGGAAAGACTTTATTAGCTTATTTAAAATTATCAGTGGTAATTACACAGCTCCTGCTCTATTCAGAGCAATGGCAAAGAGAGCTCACTACCTGCCTGCCAGATACCACACCAATGTACTCCATGTTTCTGCAGTCATCAGAACTATTGTATTTTTGCAGTGTTTGAACAGTTTTAACAGGCCAAACAGATAGGATTTTAATTTAGTTGTTTAAGAAGTCAGAAAAAAGCAAACTTAAAAATTCTCAGACCGTAAAAATAGTCTGACATTTCAGGATGAAACTTTGCAAACTAACTTGACCTAGTTAGGAAACTGAAGAGGGGGACCGAGAAGAGGAATTACATGTACCTATGTTTACTTATCCTTTTGGAAGAACTAATCCATTACTAAACTAATAAAATTTAACTTCTAAATGTTTCTCTCTTTCCCTCTCCACTTTTTTTCCCTAGATGTTCTCTCTGTGGATATGTGTGTAGCCATCCTCCATCCCTGAAGTCTCATATGTGGAAACATGCAAGTGACCAAAATTATAACTATGAACAAGTGAACAAGGCTATTAATGATGCAATTTCACAAAGCAGCAGGTATGTCTGATTTAATTTCAAGCCCTATCACCTAGAATTTTCAAAGGACCCAACTCTGATACAAAATAAAGTTCCTGTCAAAAAGCAACAACTGTACATTTTGGTATTTGTTTTGGTTTTTATTATTATTTCAGGTTTCAAGGACAGCTTCCTGACAAAACATTATTAGAAGGCACAGATGAAAGTACAGTACCTACACTAGGAAGTTCAGACAACTTGGTGTCTTTTACAGAGTCTATTAACCAGACTACGAAAGAACTTTCAGGTTCTGATGAAAATGAAAAACCTAACTTGATGAATACCTCATGCAGTTTAGAAAAGAACTCCACTCTACCCCATCTTGGCACAGAATACTGTGTTCTTCTCTTCTGCTGCTGTATTTGTGGTTTTGAGTCTACCAACAAAGAAAATCTGCTCGATCATATGAAAGAACATGAGGGTGAAATCATAAACATCATTCTAAATAAGGACCACAGCACAACTCAGATCACAAACTAGGTGAAGCAGTAAGTTAAAGAGAGGATTTCCTAGAGTGAGTATTTTCTTTCTTTGCTAATTTTTGCCTGAGAAACTTACTAAAGAGACGAATTGCAAGCAAAATTTGATTTCCCATCCTGAGTCCTTGTTTCAGTAGGAATACAATATTTTAACCAGGGACCGATGAATCATTTAGGAGATAGATAGAAGGAGTGGGGAATAGAACGATCCCTTTAACCTGTTATTTCTCTATATGGTGCCAAGAATGTAGGATGTTGGGGTTTTTTTCTTTTATTGTCAGGTACTAGTCAGTGATAATGCATTAGTACAGTACCTTAAAACCCAAAGGTATTAAAGCTTTGTATCAATTGAAAACCTTTTTTTCTTCCTCCCTCTTTGTTGTTTTCCAAGTATTTTAGCAAAGAACTTTTTTCCCTCTTTTTTGAAACTGGCAACAGACCAGATAAAAATTTTACAATATGATCTCATAAACCCCACTGCCTGGATTCCGGAAGGTAGGGAGAGGGGAGGTGGGTGAGGGCATGTGTGTGCTTGCATGCACACATAGGCGTTTCATTTTTCCTAATCTATTTTTAATACCTTACAACTCCAAGTTGCCCTTCAACAGAGACGGCTATTCTTTCTATCGATTTAGAGCAGCAGGTGCTTAGGGGCCTAGAAGCATTTTGCTAATAACTATTTGTCTGATTGGATCCTAACTAAAAAAATGCTGTCTTTGAATTGATAGCGTGTAAAAGATCCTTTCTAATAATGACCTGCTGTTTCTTAATGGTTTGCTTCACACACTCAGCAGAACTATGTAAAAAAAAAAAAGCTTATCATATGTCACTTTTAATTTGTGGTGATTGCAGTATGTATGAGCAATGTTTTTTAATGAAAACAAGATATTAATGGTCATTGCCACAAAGAGATGTAGATTAAACCTTATGTAGATTCCTAAAGATGTAGGTGAGCACAAAGTGGGATTTTGAGAAATGCCTACATGCTTTGAAGTTCTTTGAAATCCCACTGGCTGTCTAAGTTTCCCATTTGTCTGGCAACGCTGTAACTGTAGGAATAATTCACTGAAAGATACAGTAATCTTCCTGCAGAAAATTGTATTTTTAAAAAAAAAGGAAAACAATATTTTAAACAAAAACTGTATCCAGTGACTTGTAGAATAAATTTTACTAGTGCATATAATATGGATTTATAAAGGGAATTAGGGTTTACTTTGTTTTCTAAGAAACACATAGAAATCACTCCCTTTTAAAGTCTTTAGCTTCTAAAATTACAGTGTTTTTTACAGTTACAGCAGTTTGCAGTAGAAGACGTTAATCTACGTATCAGTTTGGAATATTATTATACTGGCTAATTACCTGGCAACTTTGTTGAGGTTATTTAAAAAGTTGGCTACTTAAATTGTTTGAAATATATGCTTCTATCAAGTGAAGTAGTAGCACTTCCAAAGTAGCCCTTTGGCAGACAGATTTAAAATTTCTAGTTCTGGCATGTGTTTCTTCTTGTAATGAATGGCAGATGCACAGAAGCATGCCTAGTTCCTGACATGAGGATGCAGTTACCTGATTTTTTAGTAGCTCATTACTTAAAAATTACTTACTCTTAGAAAAACAGTATTTTATGGTTACTTTCTGTATACATTTCTGCTAGCAGAAATAAGCTACAACTGTAAATCTAAGAGGGTGGCATAGGTAGTGTACAGTCCATTGCGCTATCGCCGACTGGAAGCGGCAAACAGAAAAAGAAAACAAGTCTTGTTAAAACTTTATGAAGCAGCACAAAATCTGAAGGCCAGGGTGAGGGCACTAAGATTCCAAGTATATTTGATGATTTTTGTTTTCAAGTGATTTCCTCAATTTGACTTGTTCTTTTGGGTTAAATATCTGTTATTTTGTTTATAAATTATATAGCGGAAAGTACACATTTTACTTTACAAATTGGTCAGGATATAATGTCAAAGCAGTTTTGTGTCAGATATCTGAGGTATTTTCAATACATATGTGAAGTAAGTATACTTTTTTCAGTTAAAAGTTATTTTTCATATTCCTATGTTACATTTGAAAAAGTTATTTACATGATCTCAAATTCAATTAGAGATAGTAAACTTCTAATGGGATATTCATACTGTCTTACTGACACCAGTATTTTACCTTCAATGTAGAATTCATGTGAAAATAGTACATTATCTGGAATATATCTCAACTTTCTCATTCAGAGATCCCATTTGTTGAAAAACTTAAAGGTACAACGAGATCTGTAGTAATGCTGAACTACCAGTCAGTATTCACAGAAACAATATTTTGCCATGTTGTTATTTTTCTGTAAAGGGATAATTATTTTAAAGTTGCTCAGCTAGTGAAAGAAAAAAAGGTGAAAAACTTGCATTCATAAGCTAAGAAGGAGATGGCAGTGAACCAAGACTTAAAAAGCACGTAACCTTTAATCAAAACTAACAATTTTAGTGTATGTGCAAGCCACACTTGCAGCATTAAATGTAATGCACCAGGACTCATTCTAATGGGATTACTAAGCAGGATGCATCTATTCACAGTTGTTCCTTGCCATCTTGTTGCTTTTTTCTTTTTGACCATGTGTTCCTATAAAATAGTAGAGAGTTAGTTGCCTCTAAAAACCATTGTCAATCCTAACAAATGCCAACAAATAATTCTTTCCCATATGCACAGAGATTTATTTTTTTTCACTGTCTCCATGCTGCTTGCCATTAGTTACCCACTCACAATTCCCATAGACTTAATCAGAAGTTCTGCATGTGAAGTAATTATAGGCTTAGTTTTTCTGAAAGCAAATTATTTCTCAGGTTATCTGCTTTAGAAAGTGTATGGTTGGCTTGGTTGCATGTTATGTAAGGGTTTTTAAGCACACTTCAAAGTCACCAACACTGCGGTCTTCCCCTTTCTTTAAGCTTTTAAAATATTTTCGGATCTTCTGTCACAGCACGAGCAGATGATCAACTATTCACTTGCTGTTTGTTTAAATCGGATTTTATTCTGTGATACGAACTGTAACTTGCAGCTTTGTTTTAAATGCCTATACTTCTACTAAAGAGAAAACTTCATTCATACTAGACTATACTGATAAATAGGTGCATATTTCATCTTTCTGATTTATGCTTGGCCTGGAAAAATAGAGTGGGATTCAGTCAGAGTTATTGTATTTTCCTCTTCCAGAAGCACTTATTTAATCATTTTAAAAAATGTACAGTTGGTGCTCAAAGTAACATTTGTTAAGATATATTTAATAGAAATTTACATTTGCATTTGATATTCACGGACATGGGTACATGTATTTTTTTAAGAAAAGGTATTGTAACACTATGGCACTGCTTTTATAGCCAAAGTATGAAAAATTTAGAAAACTGACATGTAAAGACTGCAGTTAATTCTGATACTGTATCTTATTAAATAGGATGACTTTCATTTTATAAAATTATCCAGCACATTAAGCTGCATGCCTTAAGCTCTCTCTAGGATTGTGTTCCTGATAGATGACTGTTTGGAACTATGAAGCAAAGTCTGTAGTACTACTTTAACTACCTTCTGAAATACTGTACAATGTTAGAATAATTTATTTTGCTTTACAGGAGTTTGTCACATATTGACTTTAATATTGTATTTTGGTAATAAACTTTTTTTGTTAAACACTTTAGTCACTTTTATTTGACCTGTATAAAATATGAATATGGAACATTCAAACACTGAACCAGTGTTTAGAGAGATGGGAATCTGTTTAAATCAAAAAGTATTTGAAATACTTTACTGCCATTTCTCACTCTTGTGTCAAGTTATTACAGTTTTAATACTGTTAATACAAGTTTTATAGAAGTAACTGTAGTGATGAAATATGAGACTATTAAGTCAAAATACTTGTAAGCCTGCATGCAGTTATGATGGGACAATGCTGAAGGACAGAACTGCACTTTGAAAACTCATAATGAAGTTAGTGGGAATTTTTTCCCTAATTTAAATGGCGTGAAAGCCTTACGCAGCTTTTTTCAGGTAAGTGATTGACTCTTGGTTATCCATCACATAAGCTAAAACATATCTTGGAACCTAATTTTAAATATACAACAAATTTCTTGGCCTTGCTGGAGCTTTTCTTCCCATCTTTTTCATTAAAAAACAACTGTAACTCCGTTGCTGTTGCTGGCCAAGGAGAGAAATGAAAGTACTGCCAGAGTACCCATTGCTGGTACTATGGTTTACATTTACATAAACAAGCTATCTTTTTTTCATTTTGTTGTTCTTATTATGGCCCTGGGACATGTATACTGAAGTAAAAAAAGCTGGAACTACAAATGGGTTTAGATGCAATGCTACAGAATGCTGTGTCATGCAGCTTTTTCACATTTTCTCTAATGCAAAACCTGGGAAAAGTCTCTGTGGTAGTATGTGGCATCCAGGTATTATCCTATTCACTGGGCTAAAATACCTTGCTCACTTCAGCTTAATAAAGCAGAAAAGCCTCATCAGAAGTTACTTTCCCCCATAAATAACCTGGTTATGTGTCATCCAACTGGTATCCCAAGATACCTTATCTGTTGTGAAGCACAAGTCTTACCAGACACCTTCCGTCCTCACTAGAGCTGGCCAACCCAGAGTGGGGCTGCTGCCAGCAGAAAGGGCACTGTGCTTGCTAGTGAACATTGCAGCTTTTGCAGAAACGGGACTGGACACACAACTTGTTGGGATAGATCTACACTGACCTAATGTTTGATGATTGTAACATTCCTGGGAATGGAGCCCTGCCCCACATCAGTGGGATTTGAATCACTCTGTCCTGTATCTTTGGCAAGTATTTACAGTCAGAATTATTGCAGAAAAGTTAATGCACCGTGCTGCTGTTCTTTTTTTGTCATCCCTTCTAGGCATATTTGGAAGAGAGCTGTCACACTGAGCCACTCAAAGTGAAACACCATTGATACTGACATGACTTAGCTAGCTAAAAAAACTCAGAACTGGTAAAACTAAGATGCTTTTTGCCCAAAAGCAAAACTTCAGGCACCTGACAAACTTAAAAGTTGAAATAAGAGATAACCTAGAAATTTGACATGCTTGCAGCACATCACATGGCTGCTGAACAGCAACTAAAAAGGTAGCAGCTTTAGACCCAAAATTTACTTAAGCAGAACTTGAGTCCTCCTGTGTTTCTGGTTCACAGTAGCTCTTTCTACAGTATTGAATCCAAGAGAAAACACAAATGTAAATACCATAAAGAAATTGAATTTAAAGTTTCATTCAACCATTTCCTATACACTATGGGTTTGTAAATGTTTGACTTAACACTTGTTGGGATTATGGGCAACTTGATACTACCATTAAGACTTTGCTACCATACAATCTAGTTGGAACACAGTGAGCAACAAGAATATTGATAAATAATATCCTTTTGCTGCATTGGCAAGTATAAAGCCAGTGTTACAGTATTATTATAATAATACAGTATTACTGATTGCTTGCTACAGTTTGATGTATTTTAATTTACATTTTATAATACAATTTTCAGGGATTAGTATCAATCTAGAAGTTCTTTAGTTTTTCTGTATATCACATCTTAAAACATTAAATCTCATTATCAACGGACATGTTGCCTAACTAATACATTGTTTCAGTGAGAATATGTTGAATAATACTCTCAGGTGTATCTATCTCCATCATGACATAGGATTTTTTTCGGTTTTTACACTTACATTGCTCTAGTCCCTGGCAAAAAGAGGCAGTAAAGAACGCTGTAGTGTAATACTTTCCAGCTATTACTGTATTTCAGGTGGTGTCCTTAGAATATTAGGCAAAACAGCACCAGATTCATCTTTTCTGAGTACTTCCAGACAGAGGATCAGGACAGAGGGTTTTTCTCCCACTCCATTTTTTTCTAGTGCTGTCCCCAAACACACACTGCAACAGGAAATATGACTTGTTAAAATATTATACAGAATTGGGAAAAAAATGTGGGGTTTATTTTCCCTACTGTCTAATCTTCTGCTATTTGAAACTTGAATAATAGGCATTAATATTTCAAAATGATGGCTATAGCTGATCAGGTATTCTAAAATGACTTAAAAGTAACAGTTACTCTTAGATACATTAACCACTATGTAAGGCTATCTAATGCTTTTCTATTACACAAGCTGTTTTCAGTTCAAATAACACTATTTCACCATGTAGATTGCATTAGTAGTTCATGAATGTCAGTGGAATTTGTACTGCCAGTAATCTGCAATCATTTCTGCAAAATGAAAACTCTTCAACTGACCCTAGTAACTTATCACATACAAACGTATTACACATATGCACAGTATCATAAAACACAGTAGAACTAAGACAACTGTTAACTCCCCCTCTTCCTAGTGCTGCTGCCTGTTGGCAACCGCTACACAGCCTGTCATTTAGTTCAAGATACCCAAGTTTTGGTTCTACAGAGAACAGGCTTATAGTGGTCCCAAATGTATTGAACATGCGTAACTACCGGACTTCTAAAGCTCTTAAATGACTATGTTCTGCAACTTTTTGTTCTGTGTAGATTTCACTTTGCATTGGCCTCTTTACAGGTAGTGGATAAACACAATTTCCATTGTAGGAAACGTCTTCCACAGCATTGCCTTTCTTAGAAATTTAAGTACATTATCTGACTTCCTTTACACAAAAACATACACATGCTCAAGTTATTTTTTCCTTTATTTACACTGTAAAATCACTTGTATGATCTCTGTACAGTATGTTCATTTTAACAAACACCTGACATGTATGATGTGGCAGTGATGCTATGAGTGATAAAAATGAGATAAATTTAACGCCCGTTGTAAAGCCCATAATTCTTCAGTTTCCATATTCTTACTTTAAGCATTTCCCACAAATGTACCACCTGCCTTTTTGCTCAAAAAGATGAGTATGCCTAGTCTGTTTGTTGTAAGTTGACTTATAGTAGAAATTTTTAACTATTTGGAGAGCTTAATCAGAGGAAGGAAGAAAAAAACATTGTTCTAAAAAATACTTAGGAAACATACTAAGTGTGTGAAGACAGATACTGAAAAATTTCCTGAATTCTAATGTCAATGGCTTCAAAGGTCGAATTACGAGGATGATTACTAGTTAACACAGTTTGTCCTGGCATCCCTGAGCATGTTTTGCTATGAATTTCATGCCTCTTTTTGCTCAAAATACTGACTTTGCCAATGAACCACAGCTGTGGAATGAAAAAGAAAAAAAAAACCAACTAACTATTGCCGGACTGTAAAATGGTGACGGAAAATCAACTGAATATTGAAAAACCAAACTCTAT
The DNA here is from genome assembly GCF_964188355.1 of Buteo buteo. Taxonomy (NCBI): domain Eukaryota; kingdom Metazoa; phylum Chordata; class Aves; order Accipitriformes; family Accipitridae; genus Buteo; species Buteo buteo. Next base: position 12,497,046 of record NC_134181.1, on the reverse strand, counting down.
CCCTGCCTGTTCCGCTGAATTTGTATGGATTGTGTATTATTGGGAAATCTGCTTTCCATGATAGGATCTGGGAGATGGCATGTTGGTAAAGGCTTCAGAGGGAAACTTTTTTCTACAATAACTATCTTTAAAGACACTGCAAACAAAATTTACAATAAAGAATTTACTCTAAGTGTAGATTGTATCTCTCAAGTAGAATAAAGTCTGGTGTTGCCGTTATCTTTCTGCTACAGCGATAAAGGTCTTTTCCCCCTTGCATGTCTATGCTGCGGTTGATCAAGAAATACAATGGAACTTATAAGGAACTGCATACAAAATACACCTCTCCTGTACAGGATTCCCATTTAAATTTAAAAAGTCACTTCACGTATTTCTGGAACTACATGTGTGTGGAAAAGAAACACTAAGAATAAATTCTACGTCACTGTTTTAGAAAAGCATCCTCCACGCCTGTGTAAGGCCGGCGGGACCGCACCTCCCGCCCGGCGGCCGGCAGACCGCTGCCGGGGGGGCACATCCCGCCCGGCGGCCGGCAGACCGCTGCCGGGGGGGGCACATCCCGCCCTGCGGGCCTCAACCGCCCACCATCACCCCCGCCCCGCCCGCCTGGCCGGCTGGATTTTCGCGGCCCGCCGCAAGCCCGCCTTTTGAAATGTAAACCCCTTAAAGCCCGTTCGGGGCGGGGAGGGCCGAGTTTGAGACCGGGGCGCTTTCGCCTGCCGACAACCTCGTCCCCGCCGTCACTTCTATTTTCGCGGCAGAGGAGAGCCGGGCGCGCCCGCCGAGCCCCAGGGAGGGAGGGAGGGAGGTGCCGCCCCGCGCCCCGCCGCAGGGCGCGGACAGGCCGCCCCACCCGCAGCCCGGCCCCGCTCCTCAGCCCGCCCCCTCCCCAAAGCCGGCAGCTCCTCCCCGCGCCGGCCTGCCCCGACCGCCGGCGGCGGCGGCCGACGTGCCCACCGCCGCGCCCCTGCCCGCGGCCGAGCCCGGCGCCCCGGCTGCCGCTTGCCGCAGCCCCTCCGCTCCGCCTGGCGGGGGCGAACAAAAGGCGCCGCGGCCGCCCCTTTCCCTCCTCTCCTCTCGGCGGGCAGCGCCGGTAGGAGAAGCCGCCGCCCCGCTGCAGCTAACCCGCGGCCCTCGGAGCGCCGGCAGGTATCGGCCCCGCCGGGGGCGAGGGGGGTGCGGAGGGGAAGGGTTGGAGACGGGCGGACGGCGGAGCCGCCGCCAAGCAGGCCGCGCCGGGCCGCGCAGGCCGCGGCGAACCGCGCCTTCAGCGGCGGAAAGGCGGCGCTGTGTGGAGCTGCCCGCGCCCCGCGGGGCCCGCCCCGGCCGCCGGGGGAGCCGCGGCCCCAGGCCCGGCCCTCCTGCCTCCCCTTCCCGCTCTTGCCCAGCGCCGGGGGCCGCTTCCCTCTCCCCGACGGCCAGCGGCGGCTCAGGCGCGCTCGTCCTCGGCCGCCCTCTGGCCTGTCCGGCGCGCTGCCCCGCCGCCACCGACGGCCTGCCCGTCGTGCCCCCCTCCCAGGCCCGGCCTGCAGCCGCAGAGCCTGCCGCCGCCCCAGGCCTCGCCTCGCCTCGCCTGGCCTCACCTCAGGCAGCTGTGGGGACGGAGGCGGGACGTTCCCCTCCCGGCACCCTGTCGAGGCTCTCCCCGCGTGTGCTGGCAAAAGCGTTCCCTTGGGCATGAGGCGTTGAGGAAAGCTGGCCGAGACTGGCAGTGCAAAGAAATAGCATGATTATGATGACCATCTTGCCTGTATTAATTAATTGTCAGGTTTTCTACAAACCAGCTATTTAAGAACAACTCAAGATGCATGCTCGCGTAGTCTCTTCTTCTGTTTTCCCGGGCATGCGGGGAGGAGGTGAAGCTAATCCACTGCAAAGGCTTTACAACAACGGAGTTGTGTGGTTGAGATGTATTTCTTGGAGCGTTACCATTACCAGTCAGTTACACCAGTGGTAACGCAAATATCAGTGTTTGCGCTCTGGGAATGGTAGCAGATTTTTGCATTCAGGATGGGATGTCGTTGATTTTCAAATGTAGAATGGCAGGTTGAAGCAGTTTTATGTATGGACCATGCTCACAGAGCAGAGAGTACCTGGGAATTGATGGGGAGGACTAGCTGCTCTTCTTTTTGTCTTTTTTTGTAATGTTCTCAAATTTTATGGTACTTTAATAATATAAAACATCAAGGATTTTTTTAATGTTGTCTCTCTAGTCTTTTATAGCACATGTTCTCTGGCATCATTTTTGCGTTTTACAGCCCCCTTTTTCGGGATTTCCTGAAAGCCAAGATTTAAACAACTGGCTTTCTATTTTAGGTGCCCAACTAAAATACACTCCCTAAAAGGACTAATTTTTCTTTGAAGGGCTTACGCTTTTTTCAAAGAAGGGCAGCCTGGTGTGCATTTTGAGTCAAGGGCCAAAGGTGTCAGCAGTCAGTGAATCATGCTGAAAACCTGGACAACAGTATGTAGCATTGTGAACTTAAGCTTTACAAATTTAAGATAATGTTTTGTATACTTTCATCTGCACTCTGAGTTGTAACAGTTAAAAAAAATCCTGCATTTTTGTAAGATACACTTTTACGACAGTATAGCTCTGTAAGTCAAAGTCTCTGAGGGCCGTAAAATATGGTTCTGTTTTCAGATATTTCATACAGTATTCAGTGAATGTTTGGGTAGGAAGATGCATTGCTTGTATGTGTCCATTTAGGAGTCAGACTGAAGAATAATGAATTAAAGTGACTGACATCATGACAACCATAAGACAGAGAAGGGTCGGAAAAGGCACAGAAGCGGATGACGATCAGCCTTCAGAGGAGAAGAATTTGAAGCCTGATGGGAAAATTCTGTCTGGTGGGTAAATGAAAAGTATTGTAACATTATGGCTTTTTAGTAGTGCGTAGCTTTTGGTATTCTATCCTAAGCACAGGTTAGAACTAGGTATGTACCAAATACATTTTCACACTTGAATATCCGTCACCAAAATTAATTCGATGAGACAGAGGGCATGCAGATTACTGCATGTCAGTCTCATCTTTATTTTAAAGTCCTAACTTAAATTCGTGATAAATCTTTTTTTTCAATTTAGTATCAGTGACACACTATCACATTTCATATAGTTATCTTAGGTTCTTGAACGAATCCCAGTTCAAATCATTAGTAACTTAAAAGGATTTCAAGACCTCTAATGAGTTGTAGTTAAATATAAGCAGATTGCACATGAAATCTGAATTTAACTGCAAACCCTTGCTTTTTGAATATAGGGCAGACTTGCTAAGTAAATTTAAAAGAGAGACATTAAGTATCTTAATTCGAGGATCTGTTTAAGTAATGAAATACTGACATTTTTGTTTGGAATTAGCTCTTTAGAGTTGGCAAAGTTTGTTGGGTTTGGGTTTTTTTTAATTAACTTATTTTAAGGGATGTTTTGATCTAAATTCCAAACGTTTCTATATGTGCAATTTGGGTAGATGAAAGGAAAATTGTTGTTTCTACACAAGTACACTTAGGCTAAATACAAAATGGGAAAGTGATCATAGTTCTCATCCAGCCCAGCCCTCAGTTCTGTTGAATTGCGTATTTGGTACCCATTATGTAGATGATGCATACAGGATGAAATAGCCATTCCGAAGATATAATTCCAGATCACTAATATTCATATTAAGCCCTATATAAACATTAAAAAAAACACCAAAACCTCTAAAAAACCAGGAATATAAGAGTAAGATAAATCAATTGAGCCACCTAGAAATGCAACCTTTCTTTCCCATCGTTCCATCTATAATCTTACTCTGATGTCAACAGGAGGTCGTCTGCAATTCAGAGCATGACACCATTATCCAAGGCTGCTTTCGCTGCTGTTCAGTCTCTCGTGGGTATTTAGTGAGACTTCTGAACCTTCAGTGTTGTTTTTTACAACTATTAAGCAAATCCCCAAAAACCAGGCAACAGTTTTAAGATGTTAGAAGATTTTTATTTCTTACTTTGTAATCTGTCATCCTGTATTGCCTTAATTAAAAAAGGTGCTCTGGAGGGTATTCCAATTTAGATTTACAAATTAGATATGGTATTTATCTAGATTTGTATATGATCGTGGTGTTTTTAAAGTATAACTACATTTTACCAATTAAGGCACACCTTATTTCACTTTGCATGTAAATAAAATACTCTGAGTTTGCTATGTTAGAAAATGAAGAACACATCTCCATAAAGACCTCTTGAAACCATTTGTCCTGTTACCTACAGAATATAAACTGTAGTAGCACAGGCAATGTATAAATGAGTTTCCAAAATTCCTTTAAGTTGAATTAGGTGTTTCACAATTACAGAGTGAAATATTTGTCTTCTAAGGTCATACAGGTGGAAAGCTGTGGAATATACTCTCAATAACTGTTGGTGGAATTGTTGCCATCTCTCTTGGACTTCTTACTTCTGTTTATGTTGCTACACTGCATGAAAATGACCTGTGGTTTTCCAATATTAAGGTAACAGTATTTTTCATAGTTTCATCAGTGCTTTCATAGAGCATTAATATGAGTGTTAGTCGAAATTTCATTTATTTATATATTTGTCTTGTAACTTGCTCAAAACCATCGAATATTTCATTTTTTAACATTTAATTTAAAAAAAGCTGTGCTTCCCTTCCACCCATTTTTAAATACATGATCTCTTCTATAAATAACTTCCCCCAATTTTTCTCTAAAAGCATTGCTACACAGCTCTTGCTTGAGTTGTAGCTATGGTTCTTCCAATCATTGATCATTATCTAGAATAGAATTTCAACAATCTACTATATGTTGCTCTATCATCATCTTTCTTTTATCCAAAACAATCCAAAACCAAACAAAAAACAGTTAAAACAAACAATATGCAAAATCTTGGCATGCAGTTCGTTAATTGTATTTATACTGTGATCTTGTAATACAGTTTAGGCACAGTCTCTTACTATTCAATACTAATTTTATATAATGTTATCCTAAATGTGCAAACCTCAAAACATATTTCAGACGTTCACCAATGTAAAACCAACCTCTATAATGTAGGAGAATTTTCATTCCTAAGGTCCAGGACTGACTAGTTTTTTCCTAGAATTATTGCATGGGAAAATAATGCAGCTGTACACATATCTAAATTTAACCAGAGAAAAGAAACAGGTGAGTCATTTTCCTTTTAGATGCCTAAAATTCACTCTGTTAGGTCTTTGTATTACATTATTCAAGAGCACATATATTTAATTGGAATACTTACATTGCTACATGTTCTTTCTGGTACTACGCACTTTTTCTGTCTGAGAAACATTTACATACCTGTAATAAAAATAGTTGGCACTAAGTGAAACAATTGCTGTTGTATTATACATATAATACTGTTTTGTACTCACTGTCATCTTCCTTTGAATATATAGATAGATCGTATATATATTGAAGGTATACCTTAAGTTTGCCTTTTCCTTCTGAAAGCAAGTGTTGATTCATTCCACGAGTATTGTATATTTCAAAGTACAAACAGGGTCTTGTGGCAATGTATGAACATAACAATACAGCATTTTTATTCTGTTGAACTGATACAGAGGGACACAAAGCTCACTGAGAAAAGCAAGTCTGTAGTTGCAATTAAGTTGCCCCCCGATGAATGAAATGCTCATCTTACTTGATAATTATTGTTTTCATTTTAAGTACACTACAATGCCATTAGATATCAAAACTGAAATAAACCCCTCTAGATACTTTTAGTCTGGATTCTGTTCTCTGTAGCTCTCATTTCATCCTAAGAAGTTGATACGATAACTAGTAACATTGGAACATGAGCAATTTCAGCCAATTTGATGGAAAGATTCTAAAAAGCATTAAGTTCATCTACCAGCAGGTTAAAAGAGAAAGAGATGCAGATATTCTCTGATCTCACGTTATACCTTCTTCAGTAAGTTGTTAACTCCACCAGAGAATGCATGTGTCTACAGTGCTGATTTTAAACTGAAAACAACAGGAAAAGCTTCAATGAGATTTCACATATTATTAGAGAGAAAATAACCAGTTGTAACACAGAGCCAAAAGTGATCAGGATTCATACATACTCTTGACTTTTTGGAGCTATGAGTGTATACTGTTTGTCTTTTGCATGTATGCGCTCTCAATTTACGCTATTTCTAAGGATATCTTCCCAAATAGAAGGCTATAGCTCTAACTTGATTGATCAGACAGATGCAATTTATTTTGTAAACACTTACGTCCCAAGCAAGATTCAAAGGTACTTTTAAAGGCTTGTTCTCAAATTGCTTATTACAGCTTGAGACCTGTCCTGGTTTCAGCTGGGATAGAGTTAATTGTCTTCGTAGTACCTGGTCAGGTGCTATGTTTTGAGTTAGGTATGCGAAGAATGTTGATAACACTGATGTTTTCAGTTGTTGCTAAGTAGTGTTTAGACTAAAGTCAAGGATTTTTCAGCTTCTCATGCCCAGCCAGTGAGAAAGCTGGAGGGGCACAAGAAGCTGGCACAGGACATAGCCAGGGCAGCTGACCCAAACTGGCCAACAGGCTATTCCATACCATGGGATGTCCCATTTAGTATAGGAACTGGGAAGTGGGGGCGCGGAATCACCGCTTGGGCACAGACTGGGTGTCAATCGGCAGGTGGTGAGCAATTGCCCTGCGCATCATTTGTACATTCCAATCCTTTTATTACTACTGTTGTCATTTTATTAGTGTTATCATTATCATTATTAGTTTCTTCTTTTCTGTTCTATTAAACCGTTCTTATCTCAACCCACGGGTTTTGCTTCTTTTCCCGTTTTTCTCCCCCATCCCACTGGATGGGGGGCAGTGAGTGAGCAGCTGCGTGGTGCTTAGTTGCTGGCTGGGGTTAAACCACAAGAAGACCAAACAGGTAGTATCCCCTGCACTTCATTTGCAAATACAAAGAATGTTGGCGATGAGTCAAGTCTGATCAAATTTTCTGCAGTTCTCTGCCAAGTCAGAACTGACTGTGCTCTCACTTTGATTAACACAAAGCTTTCTCAGGTTTTACTGTTAACTTAAAAAATACAGTCTAGGCTTGTTTTCCTGCCGGTATCCATATCAGAGCATCATAAGTGAGATAAGCAAGATAAGAAATCTAAACTGTATATTTTGATACATTTTCTCTTAACTAAGCAGAGAAAGAATACATGAGAATATATGTGGATGAGATAAAGTTTAAAGAAAATACTGTTTTATGAGTAGTGTGTGAAGAGAAGACTGCATGTGAAGAGCCTGTGAAATTTCCTGTGAAGCTGAGATGGGAAGGTTCATCCTTACATCTATAAAACAGTATATAGACATCTCTGTGCCTATATGTATGAGTGGACATTGTAGTATCTCTAGATGTACGTACATGTTTTCCAGCATTTCTGAACTGGCTAGTCTTATAATTACAGCACATACCATATACTAATAAAAGACAAGAATAAAATACACTATGGTACAATCTGAGATCCTCAATAATTATGTTGAAAATAAATGGAAAATTTGCTCTTTTTTTTCCTAACATTGTATAGTTTTCTAAAAATTTTGAAGGAGAAAGTTTTATTTTGATGCGTACCCCAGCCCTAAGTCTCAGAATGGAGGACTGTAGTCTAATCCTTGGCACACAATTATTGCATGCCTTGCTTAATGAAGTGCAGAGGTTATTTAGTTTTATTTTATTTTTATTAAACATTACATATAGAAGAAATGGAAGCAATGCTAATACGCATTCAGTGTTTCATTAACTCCCATGCCTATGAAACATAGTAACTTCAGTTACTCTGAATTGACTGTAAACAGTGCAAATTTGGGGATTTTATGTTACTGAACTCTGACGTAAAAATTATTTAACAACATATTATCCCCCTGAACTTTTCCTTTCTTCTAATAAGCTACAGTTATTCAGATAGTAAGAATTCATACTCAAAAGGGTATGTATGGCTACTAAATTAATGTAGTGAGATGTAATGGGAGGCTTGCCATTTTTGTACATGAAGGTACCTTTCTCTTTGTACATCAGAAAGAGGTCTGCAGTGTTTATCTGACACTTTTGCACTAACCTAGACAGAGGTTTTTACATATACCATTTAGGTACAAAAGGTGGAATTTTTGTTCTGAAGACCCCATTGATATATGAACATCACGATTGCTTAGTTACAAAATTGTGCAGTTTGCCAATTGTATGCAACCCTAAAAATTAAGAGAGTTCATTATGCAAAGTCATGATTCTTGACTTCTAAGTAATGGAAGTCACAACTTGCACATACCTTGTAGTGATTACCTTTCTGTAATTTCAATTGCAATTCGTAGAAAGCCAGTTCAGATTTGGGTGTCTTCCAGCAATGGTTCACCCAGCTAGAAAAACTGTTCTGTGGTTGTTATACTGTTTTCTTCTATTTCAAATATGGCTTTCAACAGTGCATTGATTTCAGCTGCTGTATTATGTGTGAATCTTGTTCTTATTTGCTAATAAATTTGCCAGCTATTATAAATCCATGGTCATTGGAGAAAGATGTAATACTGTTTCCTTATCAGAAAAACTGAAAATGCAGATCTCGAAGAGTGGTTTATGCTAGGAAAGAGGTACATGATTGGTATTCTTTTTTTTTTATTCCAAGACCTCCTGAAAGAACTATGAAAAAAAATGAGTACAGAATACTGTGTCATATACTCAGAAGCTGTGTTTGTGTATGCTTCCAGCAGGGATCACAGAAGGTTATAATCACTTACCTTGACCACACAATTTTGAGGAAAAGAGTTTGAATCTCTTCTCATATGCATTAAACCAACAAAGATTTCTGTTTATAACGGTGACAGCCAAAACAGATTCCTTAGCCAAAAATTATTTCTCAAGTTTTCTGAAAACTTATTACACTGCACATATAAAACAGCTGATCTATATTCAGTAATTTTCAACAGCAGTTTAGTGACTACTCCTCAAGTATAGTATCTTTTCAGAACAGGATCTGCTATGAAAATAACAAAATGGGGGGCAGGGGGAGAATTGCATCACCTCTTCTGTCAGTTGTTATATTGCTTGTTCAAATGCAAACTCTGAAGAAACCTTGAGCGGGAATGAGTCAAGGCCACGTAGCAAATTAATACTGTAACACAAACAGGTAAACTTCAGAGCTTCCATTTGTTCATCATCACTTCCGAGTAAGCATTTAGACTACTGTTACTGAATTTTCCTTTAGTAAAAATATCAAATTTTAAATTTTTCAGACATGCACGATAAGAATCCTGGTATTCCTTCTCTGAAGTGCTTATATTCTCCCTTTTTACATTTTGAATATAAAAGAAAGATGAAAAAAGGTGGGGAAACGGGTAGCCAGCTAATTAGAATTCTACAAAGTGAATGCGTAAGCTGTAAAAAGAAGGGCAATCCAATATTTTGGTGGTGTTTTTGCAAAGAAGTACCTGTCAAGTAGTTACGGGTACTTTTACTCCGGATCAAAAGTCTGATCTGAGTAGGAACCACGCCATTCTAAAAGATGGGCCTGAGGTTAACCAGCAAAGAGACCATGCACAGGTATTAAATACGTTTGCTGAAGGCATGATTCACAACCAGGAACACTGATAGCAGCTGTGTGTTGAGTTTCCATTTGTATGGTTGAGACTATTTTCAAATCTTTCTGATCTTAAATTGAACAACTAAAAATTATTTTCAATTACACGGATTGTGCTTTAGCTTTGTCAAAAAAGAAGAGTAATTGGAACTTTGCTTATGCTCTTTATAGAAAAACTCAACTCAGACTTCGCTTGCTCAGTATTCTGAATGACTTGGTTAAGGAGATTGAGGAAACCTATTTTTTGCACTGCCCTTGAGACGAAAAGTCCTTTGTATTTTGTTTTGAATGCTTAATATTGTTAGGATACAATTGCATAAATTGAAATCATATGCAACTATATATGTATCCTGGAGGATAGTGTTCTTTTTTTTTTTCCTTGGAACAGTGGCAACTTCTTTGTTAAACACTCACAAATTTAACATCCAGAAAGATAAACATGTGCTTTTATAATGCTTACCCATAAGTCTGTATGTTTTTATTGACATGGAATACTAGGAAAACTATAAACTGCTGTAGAACTGGAAAAGTATTGTGAGTAAATAAAACAGATGTTATCTTAGCATGAAACAGATGTAAAACTCACTAGTGTTTGTCTCATAAAGTATAGCATTTGGTTGAATACAGCTGGTGCCAGGATTACAAATTAATCATGTTTGAATGCATTTTTGCTGATTAGATCCCCCTCTGTGACTACTGTCTCCCCCTTAATAAATTCCAAATGTTAGCATTCCTTCTTTTTTCTTTTTTTTTTTTTGTATGAGCCCTGAGAATCACCCACTTTTTAGTATTAGAAAACTTTTCAGTAGTGATGAATTTGAAACTAGAGCTTGTTCAAAATCCAGCTTTCTCATTTTGCTAAGTGTGTGGCTTTTGGTATTTAGTGCCAATGTCAGTTTCTTCTGCTGGTATTAGCATGATTTGTATGTTGTAGAGCAGCTGGAGAGTTTAATTGTGAACTTACATTGAATCAGATGCATTTTTATGTGTTGATTTTTCTCAGACCAGAACTAATATTGGTTTAGTTTGTCAACAGTTGACTTAAATAAAACACATGTTTAGAGATAAGATTCTATACTGGGCAGTAGAGGAGGGAGGAACATGATTTTTTATCTAGCTTTATGTTAGCTCTGAAATAGTATTGATTCTGTTCCAGCAAAAGAGGTGGGACTGTATAAGAAAGATGAAAGGCTTGGGATTCTGTGCAAGGTTGCATTAACCAGAATGGCATTCATAAAAATATCAGAAAACAGTAACATTGTTATTTCAGTAATGTTCTTTTGTAAAGAAAGCTGAATTAATAAGATTATCTTTAGAAATCTCACTTAAATTTCTTAATGACTTGCTTGCATCACATACAGGAATCTCATTGGATTTTCAAATCTGGTTAGAAATGTTTTCTAATTTACTGCTTATCAGAGATATTTGCTGGCATGTTTTTATATAAACTACTAAAAAGATCACTAATAATAAAACAGTTTTGTACAAGATGCCTATTATTTCTCTTCATATTGCTTGTTCATGCAGTCTTATTTTGTTTAAGTGTGGTCGCCCAAGGCTCTGAATTTGTTAAATTTCATTAGGTCTTCACAACTAATGAGTTAACAAAAGGAGGTGAATTCCAAAGCAAAGATCCTGTACTGAGAGCAGTTTTCTCTAGGAGAGCTTTCATATCTCACTAGACTCCACATGCTGCAATATCAGCCAGGAAAGAGGCACAGTTTGAAGTGTACCTAGTTTAAATAATTTGAACATTTTTAAATTAAAAATAATAACTTTAACTACAGCTAAAAAGAGGTAAATAATCGCCTTTCCTTTAATCTGTAATTGAAGTATGAAAGTGATGAACAGCTGGCTTCCTCCAAGAAACAGCATTTAACAAGTGGGAAGCAGCATACCCTGCCAGCTGAAATCTCAGAGTAGCTGACAGTAGCATTATGGTGCAGTCCCAAGTATAGCACACTGAATTAATTGAGCCTTAAGGTGGTAACGCCATGGAACACTATGGGTTATCTACATCTGGAAGGAAAGGTTAAATACATGGAGCAAGCATATGCAGTTTTAAAGTCCAGCTGTTGGCCACTGCGCCTATCTAAACATTGAATATCACAAAAAAAATAGCAAAAGATCAAAAGTTTCCGAACAGCATATCAGAATCACAAAAGGCATATACGTTTCCCCAGTTCACAGAGGCATTGACACCTCAGCCATTTGCCTCTCACCCTAATTTGTCCATGTAGTTTACCTTTACTTGAACTAAGTTGCATAGAATGCACTAACTCAAAGATTCAAGCCACTGTATAGGTCAGTTTCCCTAGTGCAGCAAGAATTTCAGTTGAAGGCAGCTTCCTATGATTGTGAAAAGCAAATGGAAAGTGAATTTACTATTGAACTTTCACTTGCAGGAAGTCGAAAGAGAAATTTCATTCAGAACAGAATGTGGACTTTATTATTCCTACTACAAACAAATGATTCAGGCTGCTTCCATCCAGCAAGGTATTGTAATCTGTAAAGTAAGTTTTACTTCATGTTGCCAGCTGACTATTTTTAATATTTTTTTCAAATATAATTGAGAACAAGGAATACCATAACTGTGAAAGATAGTGTAACTATTGTACTGGAGACAGATTTATTCTGTTCATATGCCAGGGAGCCACTAAATTACGAACATAATAAATTTCACAGTGATACATTGGTTTCTGTGCCACACCTTCACATTCTGATGAAGGCAATCACTTTGAGGGACAACTCTCATATCTGTTAAGGTTTCAACCTTGCTGGTTTATTCAGTATATTACTTTCATTTTTATTCTTCCCTTGTTCAATTTGAATTATGAACTATTTGTGGGAAGGGGCAATTTTTTTGCTATATGCCCAGACAGTAAATGACACAATGAGCAGCTTCCAAGAAAGTCATATATGATGATGGGGTTTTCTGTGACAGTCTCATGTTTCCTAGATACTTAACTATCGCTCCCTAGCAATTTTGCTTATACTACACATTTGTCGATATTAACATCACCTGTGTTCAAAGTAGTGACAGGAATGGTTCTCAAGATCCAGTATGTACCACAGATTCTATGCTAGGAATGTAAGTGTAAAAATAAATGTTTTATTCATTACTAAATACATAGTACTTGAATTAGCACTCTGAGCCACATTTGAAGCAGGGAAACTGAAGACCTCAGAAGGTCATGTTGATTCAGAGGTAATGTGATCTGAATCCTTGACTCCGAGCTTGCAGTTTTTGATGAGACATCCTAAAATACCTTTGAAAAAGTTATTCACTGTTCAAATGAAGATGGAGGGGGAAAATGACAATCTCCTATTTCAATTTCTCTTTATCGTTAAGGTTTACATGGTTTAGTATATGACAATAAAACTGAATCTGTGAGGACAATTAACATACTTGAAAGAATGAATGTTTACCAGGAGGTGTTTCTCAGCATTCTGTATAGGATTCTTCCAATTCAGGTAGGCATTTATTTATGGCTTTAGATTGTAAGTGCATTATGAAGATTGCGCAGTGAACCATAGCTCCCCTTTTTAGTTATTTTCTAATTAGAAATATTCCTGATACCTTTTTAATTTGTAAAAGCAAAACCTAATTCATATTAAGTGTAATCCCCCCCATGAGTGTTTTATGTCAACATCAGTATTCTTGTGTTTTACAGCAATACCTAGAGCCCGTTTATTTTTATATCTACACTTTGTTTGGACTTCAGGCAGTTTATGTCATTGCTCTGTATGTAACAAGCTGGCTTCTTAGTGGAACATGGCTTTCAGGGTTGTTGGCAGCTTGCTGGTATATTACAAACAGGTAAGTGAAATTAAACATTTGATCTTTCTAAAATTGTACCTCATGTCAAAGGTAAGGCATTAAACCTTCAAATGCGTGATTAATTGGACAAAAAATGAAACTATAAGGCCTTTCTCCAGATTAGCCAGAAAATGGGAAAAAAAATGTTTAAATAATACAAAATAATTAGCAAGTAATCATAAATGAGCTGACATAGCAGACTAGAATTTTAAAGTTTCAAGAAGTTTGAGTAGAAAATTTTGGCTTAAATTGTTCTCTGAAAGTGGACTACATCTTTCAGATGTGTCTGGATCTACAGATGATGCACCCTGTCTTCTCCAGCCTAGGATCCCTTAGATGTTAAAGACACCTGCATATATGCCCTTCAGGTCTCCTCACTGCCCCACACCCAACCTCCAGGGATTCCTTCAACAACCTAAGATCATCAGAAGTTCAGCTTCTCTGGTCCCTTATTCCTGTAGACATCTCCTGCACTAAGACTCACAGAAAAAAGATGGTAATTGAGCTGTTCTAGTGCTTTATCACTTGAAGAATTCTCAATTTGGAGAGAAAAATTGGAACTACTGGCTTCAGGCCAGCAGTAAGCTGCTGGCATGAAGCTAAGACTCATGATATAGGCTGTTATCTGTAACTTAAGAAAATAAAAGTACCGTGTCAGTTCTATCAAAACTGTTTGATATGTTAATCAGCAGCTGTAAAGAACTTGATCTGCAGGCGTGTCCCTTACAGAATAATTAGAGGTATATAGTGGTAAACTGTTTCTTTCTCCTAAGATAAAAGGAATTAAAAAATACATGCAATGTGCAATAGTTAATGTTTATTTCATGAGGTCATATTTTCCATGTACAGAATATTTGGAGCAGATTTGTTTTGTCCATCTTTCTAATAATTCATGGTCAATGGATGCTTGTTATCCTTTATGCAAATAGACTAGGTACATGGAATTGATTTGGATAATGACTCTGTCCAGCTGAAGTACATCTGAGGCTGCTGAGTAGCTCCATTTTAGAAGTTTTCTTCATCCAGCTAAGCATGTCTTAGATGTGTTGCTTACTTTCCTTTTTAGCAAACATTTTCTCTACACAATAAAAAAGGGAAGTATTTTTTGGTTTTGACTTTCAATTCTGGTTTTGTAAATGTCTGCACTTTGAGGAACTTTTACTAACTTCCATAACATGCGTTTTATGTTAGAACATTCAAAAAATGACCAGAAGTTCCTACCCAGTTTAGCGGTATTCAAATCCAATGCACTGGCATCACAGTGAATAAAGTGATACCTATTTATTCTTACATGTGCTTTTTGTAAACCAAAAAATGAATTAAAATTACCTGTGGTGTGAAAACTCCACATGCTCTATTTTGGGAGTGGTTTTGTTTGGGGGTTTGTTTGTTCATTTTTAAATTACCCAAGCTGTGCTTCGTAAGTAAGATTTAATCCATAGTATAAGTTTTTTAACAGTATGTGAAGCTAAAGTACAACATTTGAGGTACAGAAACAGTGGATGACTTGCAGAACCTTCATAATGATGTTTTTTCGGAGCCCGGCATGTTGAAGGAACTAGAGTGTGGAGCTTCCATTTTTATCAATAAGTAGTTAAGATACCACAAAGGTGCCTGTCATTGCAACCTCTCTGTCACCAAGCTGGTGTTCTATTTGTTTTAATTTTATGAAACTCTGTTTGTTTTGTACAGAATAGATACTACAAGAGTAGAATTCACCATTCCTTTAAGAGAGAACTGGGCACTACCATTCTTTGCTGTTCAGATAGCAGCCATCACATACCTACTCAGAACTCATTTACAGCCTGTTCAAGAAGTGAGTATTTCTAATAGGTATGAAACAGTAAAATTAGTATCAGAAAACTGTCTATAAAACTTAGGACAAAATACTTAATAAGCATTTATAGCAGTGGATATATACACACAAATCACTTACAATGTTGAAAACATTAATCACATGAACCCTCTGTTAATTTAAATGTAGTTGAAATACAAAGGAATACATATGCTCAGCACAGAAAAATAAAAAGGTAAGCTCTAAAGAGTGCAAGACAACAGTACTGCATGTTTAAGAACATAAGAGACTAACACAAAGTGGGCAGGAGAAAAGCTTGTAAAGCACAAGGATTAAAGATTTTCTCTTGATTTCATTTGTTTTACAAATATAGAAGGTTGTCTTGATCTGCAAGAATAAAAGCAAATTGGTGATACAGTTTCTTTGACAAACAGTTGTTAAGTCATTACTCCTCAATTTGTTCAAATACCTGCTACGTATAGCATAGTAGAACACGTATTGCATGTTAATCTATGGGCTGAAACTATTTGGGATCTCACCATTTTCTTGCAAGTGGTATTACAATGATAAAATACAGGCATAAATACAAGAATGTGTAATTCTAAAAAAAAATGTTCATTATCCTCCAAGCAGTTTTTGCAGTTAGAAAACTCATATTAATGTTTTTTAAAATGGATTTAAAATAAAATGAAATTAAGGTGAGTTTTGGTTGGTTTTATTGTGGGTTTTTTTGTTTGGTTTTGGGGTTTTGTTTGTTTGTTTGGGTTTTTTGGGTTTGTTTTTTAATGAAGCAAACTATAAAGTTAAATAAGACTTTTTTCACTCCTTCCAGAGATTGACACTTACGGCTGTATTCATAGCAACGTTTCTCTTTAGCCTGACTTGGCAATTTAATCAGTTTATGATGCTGATACAAGCATTGGCATTATTCATACTGGACTGTTTTGACATGCTTCCCACAGCAAAGGTAAGATCATGTTTGGAAATAACTAAACTTTTTTTTCTTTTTTATCATAAAGCTAAGAATATTGGCGGTATTTTACTAACCAGTGGCCTGGATACCCAAAGTAATACAGATTACACACTGTGGTGCTTTGTGCTTTTAGGTAATCACAGTGTATATACTGCAAGTGTAAACATGAATAATCAAAACACCACCATTTCTGATTTTTTTTCAGCTGATTTTATTTCACTTTACAAAATTCACTTCAGTTGTTTAATTTTTGTCTAGTTTTGTTTAGACACAGGTATGTTTTGACACTGTTAAGGCATTGCTTTTAAACACCATCATAACAGTTGATCTAATACTACAGCTTAAGCATGTCCTCTGGAAGTGGCCAGAGAAAGAAAACAATGTAGCACAAGAAATCTTTGTCTAAGCTGAAGTCCTAACAATGTATGAATTTTGCCTCAAGTATTGTGCACCCTTGTTTGAAAGTTAGATGTAGGAACTATACCATAAAGAGAAGGAAGAAGATAGACCAGATTCCTCATGAGAAGCAGTTATCTTTTGTAAATTGAAATTCACCACAAAATAACAACATTGTCACTGCTATGTTGCTGAACTGAATGAGCCAAAAAGTAAAACAAGTATTACTGAGAAGGTAAGGGATCATTTACAGTCAATCTTAGGAAATAGAAATATACTGTAGAAGATGTAACATTGTCTTTGAATTTAACATCAGTGTGAAATTCTATGGAGATAGTTTTTAGCCCTTGTAAAAGCTTACAATAGTTGAAAAAGGTTCTAACTTTCCTTTAAGGAAGTTTATGGTAGGATGAAGATTAATTCATGTTAATTTCATGTTAATTTTGAAGCAGACTGGAATATTAGTGATTGTATTAATTTAACTGAAAATTAGTATGGTGGCTGCATATCAAAATAAATGTGGTTTATTTAACAGTTTCTAAACTCTTCATTGTATGTGTAAATGTAAGCTGAAGTTAGTAATTTATGTGACTAATCAGCTACCTTCAAAGTTGGCAAATTACCAACTTCATCCTGAATTATACTAAAATGGACTTACTGCACCACTCTTATTCCATATTAATTTTCCAAAAAGTGCTACTTAAAACTGTTGCAGTTTGTTGGGCCATTTGATACTGACTTACACCACTGCTGTAACACAAGACTGAACTCAAGATCTGTGTGTCAGGTAAAATTTATGTTTTGGTACCACTGCATCAGAAAATCAGCTGGTCTTTAGTGTTTGCATTCTGTTGAACATTTATAATAGTTTAGCATAGCTCAAAAAGGACTTTACTAAACTATTATAAAAGTTAGAGAAATCAGCTAATGTTTGATTGCTGAATGGCACTGAGCCATAACTCTTCACTCATAAAGACATAATAGAGCCTACAGAAACACTTCTTTTACTAAAGAAAACACAAAACATCTTCCAAATATTAAGTAATTAATATTTTCCTCACTCTACAGTTAACTCATCTGCTCTATTATAGCATCAGGCTTCCCTAGGTATAAAATAGGTATAAAATATTAACCTAACTCGTTCAGGACATAAATACAGAATGGATATGGTAATGGCTCGAAGTGTAATGATTTAGTGCAAGATGATACATTTTTTGTAAAAATTATGTTGAAATAAATTATAAAATGTATTCAGAGAAAAGCAGCTATGACTGTAAAGTTTTGTAGACATAAAAATATCATTATCGTTACAGGTTATGTGGCTCTATATCATTCAGATTTCTGGATTACTGCTAGTCTGTGTCCTACAGTTCTTTAATTCTATGATTCTTGGATCATTACTTATAAGTTTTAATGCTTCTGTCTTGATAGCAAGAACAATCCAGGTAAGTACCAAAATATTTTTCTGGTACTAAATAAAGAGTGTGATATATATATATATAGATGAGTAATTTATATGCATTATAATCTGAAATTACTAATACTAATTAGAGGAACTACTATACCGTAAAGCAACAAAAACATTGCATGATCAAATAATGATTTCAATTACACTAACTACAGCATAACCAAGCACATCAGACACCATAATTCTGTGATTGGTGTTAACATTTATGATTGTGCAAGCTGCAGTTTGGATCCTGAAAAGAAATTGCATAAACGGACTTTACACCTGTTTCAGCAGAACTTGTCTTGGATTTATGGTTCTGTCTCCAACAAAACATTCTGTGAGAACTAGGCACGTGTCAGATTCAGTTTACTGAAATCTATTGTTTATTTCAAAGATTAGGATTTTTTTCCTGTATATACAGTTTCTCTTTTTCTGATACTGGCATTGACAAAAGCCTCTAATGAGCATATATGAACTTACAGGGCCATTTCTGCTGTCTCTCACTCGTGACCTTTTAAAATCAGGACTGTGTTTTTTTATAGTTAGACAATGTCTGCACCTATTCCAAGTTGCCTGTGAGCAGCCAAAGAACCATTCTCAGATCTGGAGCTTTGAACTGGAAAATAGCTCAAAATCCTATCAACTGACAGAACCAGAAGACACCTTTGCTACATAGAGGTGGAAGGTCTAACGAATAGATACTTCAAAAGGCACACAATACTATTGAAATTAGGGGAATCTTGGAACATAACCACAGTTGCACTGCGTGCCAGCAGTTGTATAAATATAATGAGGCCACCTCTGAAGGAGGGCTCTTTGGCTAGTTAAAAAACTCTGCCAGATCAATATACTGGGGATTTTTCATGATATTGTCCCTGCAGTTTTGTTGAAGAAATATATCTTCATTCTGGATACTTGGTTTTGTATACATTTTTGCTTTCAGGAACCTAATACAAATTTGATCCTGATCAGGTCTAGCAGATAAGCTATTTCAAATAGTCTGTGTTGCTTTTGTTCCAAATACATTAAAAAAGTACTGAAATACTAATACTTTCCTCTTTCTAGAAAAACCTAAAAAAGGGCGGCTTGCTTAATAGGCTTGGGAAACTTATCCTCCATGTACTATTAGTCTTGTGCTTGACTCTTCTAATAAATAAATTTATCAAGGTAAGCAAATAATTTTTAATATAGAAACTTACAAATGTGTTGCGTTAAAAGCTATTTTTTAATCATCTACAGTAATATCATTAAATAAAAATTGCAATGAGACTTCACTGCATTTCAGAGACTGCATTTTAGAACTGGAAGATCATTTTACTAATCTTGGTATATAGATTTTAAAACATATTCTTAGAACGTCATAAATTAACACAAATAATCGAATATGTATTCGTAACTTGAAGTGCACCCATAATTTTATAACAAGTGTAGATTTATACTGCATTCTGCTATTGCTAAGCATTTGCAAAGTTTTTCATTTAATTTACCTTTCAGTAAACGCAGTTAAAAATGAATACTCGTTGTAAAAATGTTGTACACCATACCATGCTTTTAGTTGCTTCTTGTGCATGGAGATATCTGCAGACATTAGTGACAGTAACACATTTTCTGCTTTTGAGTTTTAGTCTCTTCAAAAGATCTCTATCAACAGATTAAAATTTAGTACACTTGGAAATTAAAAGTATTACAGTAAGATACAATAAGTCATTGAAATAAAAAATACAGTTAAAACCAACTTGTCCTGGATAATCTTTATCTGTAAGTAAGAAACTAACCCTAATAGATATTCTAAAAATTAAGTAACTTGCCCTTTGGACCGCAGGACCGTAATTACAAACCAAATGTTTATTTGATTGCAGAGCACCCTATCTCAGTAAGCCTGTGTTGCTTTACAGTTTCGTTTAAATCATGAAAAACTGTTTACTGTGTAAAGCTTGGGGTTTTGATACTTAAAATATAATTCCCTTTCTTTTTCTCCCTTCACAGAAAATTCTTAATCTTGAGTCAGATGAACATATATTCAAATTCCTGAAAGCAAAATTTGGATTTGGGGCAACAAGGTATGATTTACCTGCAATTTTACTTTTTTGTATGACTTCATTAAGTGAAGCCTGCAGGTTGTTCTCATTTAAAATCTTGGTGATAAATCATGTATTTTTACCTCATGTTTATGTCATACATTTTCCTTCATGATGATCTGCACAACTGTGGCTTTATAATTGCTTGGGAAAAAAAAAACCAAAACTTTGGTCCTTTTCGACATCAAGTTATGAAATACATGATGAAAAGGATTATTCTTTTTTCTTCAGAGATTTTGATGCTAACCTGTATCTTTGCGAAGAAGCTTTTGGTTTACTACCATTAAATACTTTTTCAAGACTCTCGGATACATTGCTTTTTTACGTCTACATATTTGTTCTCTTCTTTATGACAGTAGCAGCTGTAATCATCGCCTTTTGGAACCTCAGGTAAAATATGTTTTAAAAATAATTCACGTTTTTATCACTTTTCTCTTCTTCAGCAGGCTAAGGAACTGACAGTTTAATACAGCAGCATCCAGTATTACCTTCCACAGGTACTAAGGAAACAGTAGGACATATAATAGGGAGATCAGGCAAAATAAGTAATTTCCTATTAAAGCTAAAAATGTAAAGGATGTAATGAGACTAAACAAAGAAACATTCTTCCCTAGATTCCTTCAAGCTCTTTTGTTTGCTGTTGAGGTTTTGCAGTATGTGTAGCGTTGTTTTGTTGCATTTATGCGGGGGGAGGAGAAGCAGGGAAAGGGTGTCTTTATAGAGAACAACGTTAGGTTCTTTAGTTCATCACATTTTCCCTGTGCAAAGCACTCCCAATCAAAGATTTCCCTGGTGGTATCCTCAAACCACCCAGAAATGAGCTGGCATAGTCTGTGCTGAACTTCTGTGATATGTTTGAAGAAGCAGGAGTGGTAGACTGCAACTGTGCATCACTGCTGCCAGTTCCCATAGCTAATCTATAGGATTTGGAGGAATTTACAGGACACTACAAGATTAGTACTGAACTGCTATTTGAAATAAAAGTAAATGGTTCATTATAGACCTCTCAGTTTTACATTTACAACCTGGACAAAAGTTAGAAGGGATGATATCAAACTTGATTAAGCAAAAATTCAAGGAGTGTCATGCAACTAATGCCACTCACTGTAGATTTTACAGAAAACAGGATAAAAGGGGTAGAGAGGGAGGAAGAGGGAGAGGATCTAAGACATTCTGATTCTGAAACTCTTTTTAAGATAATTGTGAAGTCATAGGCATCTGTAAGGCATTTTGGTACTATTCAACCAGCCTCTTAAAAAACTTACTGCATTGATCAATTTTAAACACAAACAAGACTCTGCAGCTCTTATTTTCTGTAATCCTAAATGTAATCCCAAATACTACCCTAATTTTTAACACTGTCCAGTTATCTCAATTATCCCCCACCCAGAAAAACAGGGGAAAAAACCACACATTTAAGCAGCTTCGGTTTTTTTTGATCAGCCCTCCACATACATTCACAAGACTAGCCACATCAAGCAATAACGAGTCCTTTCAACACCTCTTTTCTGTCAAAACTTATTTCCAATCTACAGCTTCAGTAGCATCCACATATACCAGCACAGCCTCACAAAACACAGTTAAGTTCTTCACTCTCATCAAAAGCCCTGTGAACCCTGTGGGAGTAGCTGCTTCAAGCAATGAACCAGGCATACCTTTCCGTAAAGAATTTTATCTCATTCTAAAACAGTTCCTTTAAACCCATTGCATTTCCAGAAAACAGACATGAAAATAAATACCTGATGCTGCATCAAGTTGGCGCTATCAGTCTTAATTATATCATAAATATAATAGAAGATCGTGGACTGATAGCAGTAGTATTGCTCTTTAGCTTCAGAAGGATTAAATGGTTTTTAAAATACAGACAACTGTATGAAATGTGTTACAGAACTAAATGTAACACATTTTATTTCTTCTGTTTTAATTAGTGGTTCAAATCAAGTCCAGTTCATGGACAAAATGGAAGAATGCACAGTAGCGCTGAAGCCTGATGCTGCTTACAACTTAATTCACACAATTCTTTTTGGATGTCTGGCATTAAGCACAATGAGGTATGTTTTTTTTAATGTTACTAAAGGCTTTTTTAGACAATTGAGTATATTTTGATGAGAGTGTAAAATACGCTGACCACAAACTGATAGGATCATGAACCTTCTTTCTCTCCCTGGTTTGTTTCTGCTTGTATACTGAGGCATTTCCCAAAATCCTGCCAAAAAGAATGTTTGGAAGTTTGGGAGCAGAGATGTTCTCAAAGGCACCTAACACAATTGCAAAGTCAGTCTTTTACTCAGTTATTTCAGAGTTCTGAAAGTCCAAGAATGCTTTGTTAGGAATTTCTCTTAACATAATCAGTCTCATCAACATGGCTTAGCAGAGCTCCAGATGGTCAGCAAAAACTTGTCTGTATTCTTCCAGAATGAAGTACCTCTGGACATCCCACATGTGTGTATTTGCATCTTTTGGCCTGTGCAGTACGGAAGTATGGAAACTTACCCTGAAGTGTATTCATCTCTACACATCACAGAGGGTTAGCACTATACTTAACAGCATTTCATGAAATTTGGTTTTGCTCCATATCTAAACAAAATCAAGACTCAGAATTATAAGACATCTGAAATGAATATTGTTTGTAGCCCTCTTAAACTGGATATCTCTGAAGTACATTCGTATAAATTTAGTAAGTAAAATGAATTTTCTAGTGGTTTATATATTAAACAATTCCATTTGGATACACTAGATGGCAATATAGATGCAGCTATGAAAAATAACCACAATTGTACTAAAAAAGTCTTAGTCACCATATTAGAGAAATCATCAGGGGTCTGAGAAGACCTTTACAGTCTGTTATACTGAATGATACAGTCTTTTCACTTTGTAGAAAATAGATTTTAGTATATAGATATAAATCCATCATTTGTGATGGGTCTGTAGTAAGGGTTTTACTTGAAAACAAAATCAGTATGTGGTCTTAATTCAAACTCGGTAAATTCCACCATGTGATAAATATGTCAGATATCAATACATTAAAAATTAAGTCTATCCAAATAAATATATCATCAGAATAACCAATTATTTTTTTTTTGCAATTTCTCTTAGATGCGTGTGATTAAGTATTTTGTACCAATAATGACTTTATTATACATTTCATATAAGGTAAGAAATTTTTTCTCTCAATGTTTTGGCATTTTTTAGTTGCATGAAATTTTCCTTTTCTCTTAAAGGGTTGTTGTTTTATAAATAATTACATACAAGATTTGTAGCTGAATTTTAAAAATGGGGATAGACTACCTGAAATGCAAGTACCTTTATGCATATGAAATTGTATGTGAAGGGTTCATTTGATCCAAAGTAGTTGTTCATAGATACAAATGTTTGTCTGATTGTATGTGTAAGTTACGAGGTGTTATTTACATACATAATTTTATGGCAATATAAGTTGTCTGGTTTGGTTTTAACTAAGTTGCAGATAAGATGCAGATTGTTAAATTGTGTAATGGTTCATTGTAGGAGCAGAAATAATCATGATGTTCTATACTGCCGTGCCTCATCTCATGTTTTAAAGTACAGAATTGTTAAACTACTCAAGTACTTATGTTACTTCAGTCTGTCCCAGAAACAATTATTATTATGGTCAAATGTTTAAATGTAAAAATATAAAACATATTTAAAATAACAACATGTACAAGATTATTAGTCTGTCAGTTTGTCATAGTAGTGAGATTTACAACATTAATTTAATGGGCATACCGATCTTTTAATCTATATTTACTAAGACAAAAAAATTCAAATGCTACTTTAATGAAGAAGTTATTTGTGCAATACCTAGCATGAGATGAGAGTATTTCCATTAAATAATTAACTTCAGAGAAACTCAAGGTGAATTTCATTACTAAAGTTAAAGAGGCAGTAGTAAAGCATAACAGTTAAGAAAGCTGCTAATAGAGTTCACTCTGGAAGTCTGTTCCCCCCTTTAAAACAGTGAAATGAAAAGTCAAAAAAGACTGTAACAGTTTGTTTAGTAAAGTTACACTGATGTACTCCACTTAAATTTTCCTGTTATTCTGCTAGAGGACTTTTAGGATTATTTTTTTTCCATTGGTACGCTGGTTAGGCAAGTCATTCACCATTTTTGTCACCTCTGAAAATGATAGAAATAATGCCATTTCTTCTGACTTGGGTGATGCCAAGAGCACGGCATTCTAATAGATAGTCTAATGTGACAGATCAACTAGGAATAATTTTCCTCCCATTCTTCATAAGCTGATGTGAAGTTCCTAAATCCTGTCAGATTCAATTCTGAAGTCAACAGAAGTTACTGATTTTTACAGGCTTTAGATCAGTCATTAGTTGTGCTCAGTTTGCCTGAAAAGCATCATTTTTGTGTTTCTTCTAAATATAGGAAATAATTTTTATTGACATGAAAAATTTTTCAAAGTTCTTAGTGGGAATAAAGAAATACATCACCTCTCAGTATTTTTTGGTCTTAAGTCAGTTCTTGCAGTTCAGCTACCAGAGGAATGGATATCTTCATGTGTGTGTCTTTTCTGCAACGCTGTAGGAGTTAGTGAGCATTCAGGGAAGAAGCCTGCCTGACAGACAGATAAAACTTGTCACCAGATCCCTTGGCGCTGGTCAGAATGAAAAACCTTACAGGGAGAGAATCAGAAAGTATCCATTGCTTCTGTGAGAATATGTTTATATATTCTCTCTCTAAAACCTTTAGAAACAAACTGACAGTGCAAGTAGATTTTGATAACAAAGACTTAATTATCTTTCTCCTTTCCAGGTAAGAATTTATCTGTTCATGCACTGTGACTGCTCAGATTGCATGAGCAGCTTGCATTTTCACCACAAAGTTAACTGGTCATCATGGCTAGTTTTCTTGAACTAGTAGTAGGACAATTTTGTACTTCATTACCTGTTATGGTTATGTTTGTCAGAAGTGCGATTCTTTACTGCAGTTCCTCAAAATAGGAGTTTTATGGGATTATTAACCTAATCCTCAATAAGCTAATGAAAGCCTCTTTTGAGGCATGTGGTTACTACAGTCCCAAATACATCACTTGAACAATAGTTTATTGAGATACAGATGCAGCTACAATGCTAGGTATCTTTCAGATTTCAGGTACAGTATCTTTTAAGACCTATAAGACATCTGTATTTCTATTTACATGTTTTTTCATTAGTATAGCACAAACATCTTTTAGATAAAGTGCTGAAGTATTTCTGTGCATACTTTAGCTGTGCTGCAGATAACACAACACATATATAACAGTAAAGTTTCACTTCATGCTCTTTATAGGTAGATTTCAGCTCTATCCATGTCTATTGCATTTAAATTCTCAACAGAATAATACCCATTGATTTGTGTTTGTATGTCAGTCATTCCTAAATAAATTGTTGGTACTTAAAATTAGTTCCTGAGCTTCAGCAAATCTGTAGTTCCTGGTTGTGCCAAATAATCTTGATTTTTCTTTACTAGTAAACTATTCATTCATGTAATTTCTCAAACTGCATTTTTGTCTTCATCATGGCTGAGTCCTTTTGCTCCAAACATATACTTTTATTGCAGCACATAGCACAACGTATACCAATGATCTGAGCAGTCTTCGGCTATACTGAAGAGCTCCCTGTGTGTACTGCATGTATTTATCCTTTAAACCTAAAGTTTGTAAGCTTGACAGTCTGTAGAAGAAATGACAAAAGAAAATTTCTTGTTTATTTTTATTTGTAATTTCTAATACTGTTTCTCTAAGAAGATTCTTAACTTTCATTATTAGGCCAACATTAAATATAAATAATGTAGTAGTACTTGCTTTTCACTTATACTCAGAGGCCAAAGAATTAGTGCTTATACTTTTTCAATTCAAAATAAGTGTCCCTTGTATCTGAGAAGTACTGAACTCCCACAATCATCAGTGGACTGTTCAGCACCTGCCAAGTTTGTGGCTAGCACAATTGTCTAACTCTGGACTTTCTAGCTAGAATGAAAAAGGTGGGTTGGTTGTGGGGGAAAAGCTGCAAGCTTTTAAAAATCTCTGGGTTCTTATCACAGCCATTGAGTTAAAAATTGTCTAGTGTTATCCTCAATATATATATTTGTGGATAGTAACTATTAATAAATCAAAGTACACTGAAAACCCAAAGCACACCAGACATTCAATAAGAAACTTAAGCATTGTTATACTCGATGAAATCCGTGATCATGAGCCAGAGGGATAACCAATGTGAAGGAGAAAGCTAAAATCTTTCTCTTACAATACAGAGAGTTGAGGTAATGTTTTCACTCACAAAAGATTTAATTTTACTCCTGAAAGTTAAAAATTGTCTTAAATCCACCAAGGAGGTATGGTGAGGAAACAAACAACTTTAGTACCTATATTTCCTAATAATTCAATTTTTTTCTGTGGCCATGTCATCAAGTTCAGAGTTTATTATTTCATTTATTTTTGTAGATTCTAGGTCTTAGTGATATTTTTCAATGAGTAATTACATACCTTAGGAAAAATATTCCCTGTTATCAGTTTAGAGTATGCCACCTTTCTATTTTCTTAGCTTGCTTTTTGGTTTTGATGCGAGTCAGCAATAATGTGTTATATTACTTTTTCCTATGCAAGTATTTTTTAAGCCTTCTGCAAATTAAAAGTCCTTGAGATTTTTCAAGTCAAGAACAAAAAACCCTGTGTTGCTAATTTAAGCCACTTGACAACAGGCTTCTTTTCCTGAAGACTTTGACCCCACAGACGAGCATGTTACAAGTTGGAAACCTCTTCTACATACAACTCATTATTCTGAGCAGTTTGTTACATCCCTGATTTACTCCATCTATTCTTTTTATCCATTCCTTGTGTCACAGTACACTTCTCAACCTGACTAATACTTGATTTACAAGACTAAGTTGTTATATCAGTGTTATTGGTCCATATTTTTGTACGCTTTACTTTTTGCTTACTTTGTCATTCCTATTCTATTGTACTTGGAACTCCTGAAGTTCCGTAGTTTTCTCTTGGCTTGACTAATTAAATGTAGTGTTACCTGAAAATTTTGCTCAGAATTCTCTTTTTAAATTCAGTAATAGCAAGCCCCGCTACCAAAATTTTCCTTCAGTGAAAACTGCTTGTACTCACTCAAAAGTTGCAGTAGCATGACATTGTGACTTGAAAAACCTCTGTAGATCAGGTAATGCCATATAATAGTCCCAGCATTCAGTAGATGGCACAGTGTCATTAGATTCTCAGTAGGTTGCAGGGCAGGTTTGCAACATGATCTAGAAGTGAAGCAGAGCCCATTTCCTTCTGTCTCTACCCTGAAGGACTCCAAGCTCTCAAAATGTTTAGCTATCCAGGGTAGTTTAGTAATGAAGAGAGGCAATTTTGAGTCATTATGAGACTCTACAGTCTCATTTCACAACTGCTTAATTTATTTACTAATCTCTCAAGAGGTCTTCTGAAGAGCAGAAATATGTCTATTATAATACTACCGTACTTCCCAAAACTGTAAGGTTGTGATACTGCCATAACTATCTTTTAGATGTTTCTCAATCTACCAGCCAGTATTACTTTAACAAATGTATCAAGTAAACAGTTAAACTAATAAGTGTCTAATTGGCCCAATTATACCTCCTGTTCCCAAGTCCTCCTACATAATTACAGTTTTAGTGAAAGAATGCGTATTTTTAGCAAAGTAGCTAAGCAGCATCTCATTCAAATTCCTTCTGAACTCTGGGATGAGTGTTATATAAATTGGATGATTTATGGCTTTTTAGATTATCAGGTGGGTCGTCTTAGTCTTCTTCCTGTGACATTTCACTTTGCAAGCCAGCAATCCTTATTATCTAAAGAAAGCAAGTTTGGAATAGGTTTCACCATAACAACCTCCATAGTAAATACTGATGAAAAGTAATCAGTTAGTCATTAGCATTGTCATTATCTCTCTTAACTGCTCCCTTTTGCCCTTGGAATATTCACTGACTTAAACAACAAGAAACCCTTAAATAAATCTTTGTTCTGTTAGCTTTTGGGGGGGACTGTTAAGCTTTTCAGAATCAATTTCAATCCTTATTTCTCTCATCCAAATTTGATTTATGTATTCTTCGTCTTCAGTAAAGTTTGAAATGTTTTCCCCCCATAGTCTGTTGGATGTTGACATTCACTTTTCCTTTTTCCTTCAGTGGTTCTCTTTTAATTCAAACTTCTAAAATGCCATTAGTGGCATCCACAGCACATCTAACGATTTTAATTTCTGATACAGATTTCCCACCCTTTTTTTTATTTAGTTGTAAGTTGCCTTTCCAAACTTAATTTAAATTCCCAGGGCCTTTCCTTCTCCTGTAATCATAGGTGTTATTTAATGGCTTGGCTGTTACAAATTGAACTGTTCCACGATGCTTCTTTATCTTGTTCCTTTTCTTAAAGCTTGGTTTCTCAAGAAATAATTTAAAACATTAACATTCATCCTATGGTTCAGGGAACTGAAATGGTTCACTTGTAAGGTAGATAGAATGCACAAACAGTCATATTTGGTGGCAACTTTTAGTTTCCCATTGATCTTAAGATACAAACTGATCTTAATTAATAAAGTTCTGTAAACCTCCAGTGAGATGTGCATCTGAGAAAAGCTGTTCTTCTCAGGCTCACCACAACAGGTAATTCTGCTCCTTCTGGTCATCTGGCAGAGGCTGCAAATCTTGAACTCTGAAACTGTGTATTCATACTGCAATGATAGCCACCTATCCCTCATAAGAAGGGCAGATATGCTTATGTCTTGCAAATTATCCATGAGCTGGACCAGATCAGTTGCCAGCTAGGAGGAAATAATATGTTTCAACATCCAAGACTTCTTTTGTTCATTCTATCTTCAGTTTGTTTTATTTTGTTTTCATTATAGTTCTGGCCAGGAATAATGGATGAACTGTCAGAGCTGAGAGAATTCTATGACCCAGACACTGTGGAGCTGATGAACTGGATTAAGTAAGAGGATTTTTTCTCTATTTAAGTTAAATGCTATTTGTGTAGATCTAATGTTCCTAGTTATAGTGTTCTCCTTATTTGTCACAGCTCATCAGCGAACTCTGGTGACCCATGGAGATAGTTAAGGATGTATGGGCTATCAAGAGGTTAGCATATTAACGGCTGTAGAGAACAGCTATATGCAGAGTCCCCCAGACTGCTCTGCTCTGGTTCAGTATCATGCTGCTGTACTGCCTGTGCATCAGGGAACCAGTTGACTCCATTTGCTCTTATAAGTACACATAGTTTTTCCAGCCAAAAGAGGTAAACTTGGAGGTGCCAAGCTTCTTCCACCATATTATAGCTGCTTCTTTACATTAATAGACCTCTGCAGTGAAATAATTTTATTCTTATTTCTGCCCCCTCCCCCCCCAACCTGGTGTCCTTCTTTTTTCAACTTTATAATTTTAAAAAGCTTGGATGTACAGTTGTAGGGCTGGAAAATCTGTACTCCACAGTCTGTTTCTTGAACTTTAAAATAATCTCAATTGTTTATACTTATTATTAAAATTAATCCCAACATGTGTTCTAAACTGTAAACAAAATATTTGTAATTGAACTTGAACTTGCCACGGCTAAGCATAGGTGCAAAGTCTCTTTCAGGAATATGAGTTAACCATTTGAACCCTACCTCATCATGTCTGCTTTCTCACAGAGCATAGGAAGGTATTTTTTAGGTGGAAACAGTTTGGAATACTGCATGTAGAAGATCCTGAGAGAAAGGGCCAGGTAGGATGTTCTCTGGAAGACTGTAAATTTAAGGGATATGTTCTCTATTAACATACAGTAACCACTAAAAAGTTTCAGTTAAGTTCTGAACAGAGATATTCCTGGGACTTGTATTTATTTGGAACTCTGACAAAGTAGGGTTTTTGTTTGTTTTTTTAAATCAGTTTCATGTTCTGGAGGAAAACATTCTGAAAGTAAATCTGAATTTACTACATTTAACATTGAACTATTTGAAGTATTTCCTTGGAGCCCTGTATTGTGTTTTCATGTGCAATGAACTTCAGTGAAACCAGTCATCCAGCCTATTCTACCCAAAGCAACATATTTACACTCCGTAATGTTGTATTTCTTTAATCCATAAACTAGAAGGAGTAATTTATAAGTAAGATATATCACAAGCCTTCAATGACTTATTTTGAAAGCAGGCCGTGTTTTTTTCCATCATTTAGAATCTTTGCAGCCATATTGACACATTTTTGTGACTAATGTTCACCAGCTAGTTCCATTTAGCACTACTGTTTTATTAAAAGATGGTAAATGTCTGATAGTTCAGGTCTCCTGTGTACAATATATGGAGTTATATAGAGATTTATACATAAAATATGCATGTGGAGTTACTCCCAACCATGAACTGGATTTGACTGGATCCGATGAGAATAATTTTTCATATGTTCTTAGTGCTGAGAATGCTAAACTGGTGCTTGTCCTCTTTGCATTTTAAGTCATGACTGACAATTACAGAGGGAGATTTTCTACTTAAAATTTATTGTGTTTAGAAATATTATTCCTGTAAAGAAGAGTTAATTATCTATGCTTTAAATACAAGTCAACAAAATTTATGGTAAGTTTCTCAAAGTGGGACAGATTTTGTTAAGTTTTGAAAAACATTTTACTATACTAACACTTGATAGTTCTGCTGTAGTTAATGATCTGTCAAGGTTGGTGTCAGGAACTAATCATTCATTATTAAAACTCAGTATGAGAAGCTCTAATTTGTCATGTATAGCAGTGAATTAGGAATAACTCATCTGTCTTGCAGTCTCTCCACAACAAGAAAACCCTTCAATCTGCTTAGATCTAAATGCATATTAACTTGTCCAAATATGCAAACTGAATAATAGCCAACTATTAGTCTGTCCACTGTGAAGTGTCTGCAGATGTATTTTTTACTCTTCCCCTTACTAAAATTACCATAGCGTTTTCAGGAAGATATACTGGTTTATATCTTTACAATAAAGTTACTGCATATTATTGGACTGCGTCTATTGCAGAGCGCAATTTTTTATGTAATGGTCTTGCATATCCCAGTCTCTTGCTTTTTCCTACCCACCACCTCATTTTCGTAGCTTCTTTTAAAAAAAAAGAAAGTCAAGAAGGTCCTGCCAGTGACCCAGGGATAGTTCACAGCTGTGTTCCCAGATGGGAGGTATGTTAAAATTCTTAGTTTTGGTCTTTCTCCCTAAGACAACAGGAACAACATGCTCATTTGTGAGATGGGGAAGAATATCAGTAGAATGAGCAAATCAGTAGCGTGAACTTCCCTACTCTGTTTACTTCTGGTAAGTGTTTAAGAAGCAGTGTCTTCTGCCTTTAAAGGGGAAACCTGTCTAGAATTGTGGCATATTTCATAAGCAGTTACCAAAAATCATTTAAAAACTTCTTAGCAATCTCGGACAACAGCCAAAACAGTGGAAAAGTTAATTGAGACTGAGATTTGGCAGAGCATAGTTGTATGTCAACTGTATTTGAATCAGGTGTGGAGGACAAGCAGGCAAATTTTTAAGTTAGTGGAAACCTCACAAATTTCCAAAAAGCTCCTAAGGTTACAAAAATGGAATACCCATGTTTCAATGGTGGTTCTTTCATTTAGTAATTTATATTAATGGCTGTATTTTAATTCCAAGCCAGCTATAAATTTTAACTCTTCACTCTTACTTACATGCCTGATTTTCAAGGATAATCGCACTGAAATCAACACATCTTCCAGACTTTAAAGGCACTATTACACTTTTTTTTTTTTTTAGTTATTGTTCTTAAATTCTTGGGCTTATCCTTTGTCATTGACTGATTTGTCAGTAAAATTCAGGCATGAACTCGATAGTGCCTGAGAACTAGGTTTATACCAACTGTGTAGGTGTACTCCTTTATGTGACCAAAATATGCATGCATAAAATTGAGGCTGGGACTAACAAAAACGCATCTTGTTGCTCTTTATTTGTGGCTGTCGTTTTCTATTTTTGCAATTTTCAGTCTTTCCAAACCAGAGGGAAAAAAAAGAACCATGACAGTTTGTCTGAATCTACTTTATTGCCTGTCATTTGCAGCTAAACCTGTAATATTTTCATATAGCATTCTGCAAATAAAAAGACTTTCTTTTAAAGAAAAAAAATTAACATGGCATATTTGAAAACCCTTTTTCAGAATCTCCTTTTCTCAAACCTCTTTGCTTTGAAGATTCATATCACACCCAGGCACTAGTAAAGGAACAATCAGATTTTTCAAGATTTTATGGCTTTGAAAGCCAACTACAGAGTTCAGCTCTGGAGGACTTTTAATAGAAATAGCCATTTTATTTCTAATGTTGTAAGCTATAATGGCAGCATTAGCCATTTCTGTAGGGCTTCCTTAAAACCAACTCACAGTAATTCTTTAGCAGCTTAAGAGAAAGAATCACTACCACTTTTAGAGTCTGTGCAAGTAGTTCCTGTAAAACCCTTTTATTTTTAATGAGTTATTCTTTAGTATTTATATAATTCTCTAAATTCTTAAGTGTAGGTAAAGAAAAGCTTCGTACAATGTATTATAATGCTTAGTTTACCCATTAGATCAGCTGTAATTAACTTGTTGAAAGCTTAGAGCTTCAAAAATAAATGAGATTATTTGTTCAAAATGCCATCAGGTCTGCTTGGAATGACATTTAAATTATATAATGTAAATCAGTTTGACCTGTAAGTCCTTGTCATTATTTAGTGACATTTTGTACAGAATAAATTGTTTGCAGGTTGGGCAGTGTGGTATGGAGCTTGGCAGAAAGCTATAAAAACAAATTATCCTTTCATTTTATACATCATTTGTTCAGACATTTGTAAAAATTGCTCCGTTTTTCTATAATAGAGAAGTGTCATTCAGTGGTTGGAAGCACATTAGCTGCCTTGGATACAGACCACAGCAGCTAGTGTCTGACTCAGGTAGGAGCATTAGAGAAAGACACTTGCATGAAATGTAGAAATCAGCCTGTACCTGAAAAATATTAGTGAATTGTCCTATCTCCCTCTAGTGGCTGTTTCAGAAGATAAACGCTCAGTAGCGGCCACCACCTGAAGTTCTTTAAGATGTAATTGAGGAGGGCAGACATTGCATGAAGCTCAGTGTCACCTCCCACCTTCCAAGTGTCTGTCCACCGCAGTGGACCAGTGCCAGGTTTGTGTTCTTGACATGGCCAGTAAAGCATGGGAAGAGAGTGCCTCCAGTAGCACTGGTAGTGGCACATGTTGGGAACCGTCTGAGCTGGCCCCAGTAAAATACGGACAGTGACGTGTCTTGAGGCATATAATTTTCTAGGACTTCAAACATGTAATCTGAGTCTCAGGGAAACATCGACCTTCACCTGGAATACCGGATTTTGAACTCCATCCGGGACCAAGGCACATAAGCCAGTTTTTTCAAAAGCAAGGGAGAGTCACTAGATTGCTTTTAAGGTATAGGAGGAGGAGGAAGTGCTGGCAAAACTCCTAATACCTGCTAAATAAAGAATGCACTCAGCTATATTTCACCCCTTCTGGGCAAGAGTGAATGCTTTTAGAAAGGGGAGGAATCGAACCCTTCATCTTCTACATTTCTGACAAGGATTCTTGCCAGCAAGTTGTGGGGAAAGGACACTATCACCATTTCCTCTGGCTTTCTTTTTTTTAAGAGAAGATGCGGCAGGCTGTTTCTTGGGAATGGTTTCTTTTGTTGTTGTTGTTTTCTTGTGGTTTTGCCTTTGGTACTTGTTGGGGTTTTTTTTTAAGAAAGCTTGATTCTGCAAGTTTGCATTATATTGGGCTGTTTAGGAATGGGAGGTGCAGGATTGCCTGGATACGGCCAAGTCAGGAGATAAGTACTGCAGAGCGTTACAAAATTTGAACTAATCTTGAACAAACACGGAAACAGACTTCTCACACTAAAAGTTTCCTGTCCCAGGCATAAACACAGAAACATGGTTGAAGGTGCTTTGAGAATCATCATTTTCATGTAGGTGTCTTAAGTTCTACCAAGTGCCTCTGTGAATCTAGTCCATGTTCTTTTCAGCTTGTCCTAAAGAATTCTACTTCCTTACAGATTGAGGGATAAGTCCTAGCTGACAGCCTGTCAGGGCCATTACATTTGCATTAATACTAAGATTAAAATTAAATACTAAGATGAATTCATTTCTTTTAATGAAACATTTACTTCATGACACTTGTGGCTTTGAATATTTTAAGTAAAAAAAGGAATTTTTAAAGGAGATTAAATATTTTCAGACTTTAAAATGAAACTGGTTTTACAAACTGCTGAAAAACTAGTCTATCAGTAAAGTTAAACTGGCCTATTAAAAATACTATCTCTGTCCTTCCTAGATGAGATTAATTTACTCGTGCAAGAATTTTTAGGAAGGGTTTGTAATTATTAATTCATTTGCTAAGCATAATCTCTTGAAAGGCAATAGTAAAATTTAATACTTGTCTCTTAACATTTTCAAGCCAATCACAGAGCTTAGAGAAGACTGAATATATAGCTGCAGTTTCAAAAGGCTCCCTAAAGTGCACCCCAAAGTGTCACAGTTACGTGACTACTATAGGTGCCATACGTGCATGTATGTGGATGTTAGGCAACTATTTATATTCCTTTCTAATTTCATTTTACTTGATTTAATGTATGCTTCTTTGTGTTGTTTTAGTCTTCATAGAACTTTTCATGGTTATATGCCTACTAAGCACTAGAAAACACTTAAGCATACTGTGACCATTTTTAATTAGCCTAATTATAGTAGTCTCTGTTGCCTGGCATTTTTACTTTATCTTTTTTCTATGCCCTTCTGATGTATCTTTACATATATTTTAGATTGTAAACTTGTTGGGGGGAAGGAGAGCAGAAATGATTTTTTTTATTACGGGCATTTAAACAATCCTGAGAAACCAAGACTGTTATTTAGATAACAATTCTAGATATTGGCTTTGAATTTCAGATGAGATCACAGTATCAGTTATTGACAGCATTTCTATCTGACATCTTCTGCATCCAACCCACCCCACCCCTTGCAACTGGGGTGACTTTTTTTGTAATTTCTTCCCCACAGTTGTCATAATGGGAGGGCTAATGTCTCACATAACAAAGTTTTCATTCCAAGTGAATGGTGAATGCCAGGACAGTAGAAGTTTTAGCATTCAGATTACATAATCCATTTTATGTGGAATACCTTATATATCAGACACAAATCTAAGTCACAATAAGTTTCTTGAGATGTTAAAAGAATTAGGATATAGAAATTTACAAATATTCAGAGGCTATATGAACCCAAGAAATATATGAAATATGGAAGTAGTTTTAAATTTTAAGGATCAAGTTTTCCCTAAATTTCCTCATAGTGCATAGTAAATTTTTTATTTGCAGTTAGAGAGTATTATCGTGATTTATCCGCTTCATATTTGAAGAAAACACAGTTGCTTGAACAGTTTGCTCCCTGAATAGAGGAGAGGCAGAAAAATATTTTTTCAGTCTTTTTTTTCCTTCTGATCTGTAAACAAGCAATGCAAAAATGCCCCTACAAGACTTCCTCAGACTGATCAACATTTGTTTAGGTCAAACACTCCAAACACAGCAGTGTTTGCTGGGAGCATGCAGCTGTTAGCAGGAGTCAAACTGTGCACTGGACGGACCTTAACTAATCATCCCCATTATGAGGATAAGAATCTGAGAGAGAGAACAAAACAGGTAAGAGTATTCTGATTGTTCAAGCTAATTCTTATCCATATCAGTGGCTCCATTCCAGAAAACACATGCTGTCTCTAATGGCATATTGCAAGTGACATCATGTACTTTACTCATTGAACTAATTTATTTTCAGATACAGTTCCAGAATGTAACTTCTGTGAAACTCATAATACTTTGGGCATCTGCTAACTTACTTCTGGCAGCTGGTGTATATCTGAATAACTGTACCTAGCTACTCAAGCTAGTTCTGAGTGAACTGGTTTGGGAACTGTTGGCATTAACAAATTCTGCTGCCCAGTTGGGCCGTTAAACCCACATGGAGCATTTCCTGATTTGCCTGATACTCCCTTCAGTTCCCAGACTAGCACATAACATTTTATATAGAAACCACCTTACGAAACTCCACACAAAGCTGGGGAGATTGTTTTAAACTATTCTTCCCTATAATTCAGACATTCTGAAAGTCTTACAGGCATCTACCAAGGCCTTTCTGCAGACAGCAGCACCATCATCCAGTGTTTATGTGGTCAGCAGCAGTACTATTGTGTATCATAGTGGCTGTAACATAGAAAGTTTAAGTGGCTACTGAATAAAACTTTTTTTTTTTTTTAATATTTAATTCAAGTCACATGGATTATCAATGTCAATTCTTTCTCTGGTTCAAGATAAAGAAATCATGAAAGAGCAAACAAAGAAATAATGGTAATGTTGTGTCTTACAGCTTAGTTTCCTTCTTCTATAGATTTATCAGATCTATGCCAAGAGATCTCCTGAAGATGTTTATAGAATACTGCGATCCTTTGGCACAGACTATGTGATCCTAGAAGACAGTATTTGTTACGAAAGAAGACACAGTAGAGGCTGTCGGTTACGTGACTTACTTGATATAGCTAATGGCCATGTAAGTATTATATACAAGATTTATAAAGAAAACACATTTTGCTTAACTTCTTTTTGAAATACAATTACGATCTGAAGTAGCTTGGGTTATTTCCGCTTCATCATGAGTGTGGAAAGTAAAATCTAATGGAGCCTTTAGACATTCTCAAAATCGCCATATGGAACACTGCTTCCTTTTAACAATATTTGATAATTAAAAAAGGAAGAATTCAGCCTGGGCAAAATAAGTAATCACTTTCTGATGAGCTTCAGGTTAGCAGTACACAAATAGCATTTCCTTTCAGAGTGCAAATCACTTCATAGCTTCAATTCCCTCAGGACCAGTGCATTACTCCATTGTGTCAGGGGAGTTTTCAAGCATTTCTGGGGCTAACATGGAACCATAGCAGACCACATAATGCAAAGCAGATTATGTACCTCTGACAAATCAGCTTTATCCATAATAGAGACGATACTATAAATCTTATTGGTTTAATGTTATTTTCTTCCTCCCACTTGTTTCATACAGTCACTGTTAACAAATCTGGCCAGGCTGACCCTCTGAATGTATTGTCAAGGTTGTTTTTAGCTTCTGTTATTGCCTGTAACTGTGAACTGGCTAAAGATATTTCACAAATTGTTCAATTTCATTACAGATCATGGATGGTTTGGGAGAGAATGAACCTGATTTGAAACCTTCGTTATATCCTCGCTTCTGTGAGGAAATTAAAAAAAACCTACCGCCTTATACTATACACTTCACTAGAGTGTTTCAGAACAAAACATTCCATGTTTACAAACTTGCTAAGCATAAATAGCGTTTCCAACCATGGCTTCAAATTCAGTATTTCAATGCTAGGACCCACATTAGAAAATGCAGAAGAAGTTTACAAATGTTACATTTATAAGACATTTTACATTGATGTTTTCTTGTTTAATTACTGTGATTCTTATTTTTTTAGACAATTTACTTTTGATAACATTCTTGATGTTGCCAAAATTTTCATAGATTCATAAATAAATGCTAGCAGGGACCATTTTGATTATGAAGTCTGACATTCTGAATACCTAGGATATAGCTGTTTTCCAGTTCTAACTGATTGGAAGACAGACAAAATGAGCCGCCTGCATGACCACTGCAGAATAGCTAGCCTATGAAGTTCTGCTCAGCAGTTTGGATTTTTACTATAAAATGATAGAAATTCAGTGAAAGCGGGCCACACTACTCCTATACTGAGTATGCATTATCTTTGTGAATCCTGAAAATAGTCACAAAAAATTAAGTTTTGTCTTACAATCTGATCCTCTTTGACAGATCCTTGTGCTCTTTCAGTGCCTCTTTTTTTAATTCTTTGGGAATGTAGGCAGATATGAGTTTCCAAGCTTGTGAGTGTGGTTGCAGAACCAGTGAGCGCAGAATCAGCAAATAAGGTTGAGGACTAAAACTTCAATCATTGTCCAGCATTTTTAGTGAAACATAAGCATACTGGTTTATAACGCTAAGCATTTAATGATGGAGTGTTATGTATTTCTAATCAGAATAGAAGTTGGAGCATGCTTTGATACATGTTGCATGTTTGTATCCTCATAAATCACTCAGAACAAACAAAAAACTAAATTTCTCAGCTTGGATTCTCACAACACTATTTTCTATATTTGCTTTCTGAACTACAGGGGAACCTTTTTCTCCCCATGTGAATTCCAGTAGGATACCAAAATTGAACACTGCCAACCTTACAAAAAAAAGAATTCATCTCTAAAATCAGCAGGAAACTTAGGTATTTAAAATACATTCAGGTATTAGAGCTTTGTTTTACGTTATTTCAGACACTGAGCTATATATTTTAGCACAAAATCATTGTGTCCTTGCTCTTTATCCTAAAAAATAGACTACACTTATCTTAAATTGACTTGGAATATTAGGTGAAGACAGGCCTCAATCCTGAGAATTTTGTGATTTGTTTGTACCCTTTGTCTTTTTACCGGCTAGAACTTTGTGAATTGTACTGACTTTCTAAATGCTATGTAGATAACACATGACCTTTGCTGTGTTTTAGTGCTGCTTTGGTTTTATATTGAAATTAGAGATTAAATCTGATTGAAAGTCTAACAGTACTCTCCAACTTTAATTAGACATCCACTAGGATCATTTGTTTCTTATGAAAAAACAGAATTGTAATAATCAAGTGCCTCTAGGCCAATGTTGAATTAACATTTGAACACCTATAAGAGTGTTTGTGGCCTGTGCAAATAACTCAGTTATAATAATTACCACTGCAATTAATTTCTAATGATGGGAAACTTAAAGTGCTACTGATAGCAAACTCCACATTTAATTTAATCAAGATGTGTAATGAGATTAGCTTTCACAACTGAGCTGTGTTTCAATTCCAAACGATTGAAATGTTTTCCCTTTTCAGTTGTACTAAGGTAAATTACTGAAGAGATGGAGATGGTTATGTCACATGCTCAAACAATTTTATGTTCAGTAAATACTCATTAAACAATGTTCAACATCTTTCTGCACTTTCACGCTAACACAAAAGGAAAGTGTGCTTTAATCAGACTGTATTTAAATCAAACATTGACAGTAGCTAGGTTGTTAAACTGAGCAACTGAAACTCCTGAGTAATTTCTAGCCTGTATCCCTTAATGAGGTTGGAGACCACTGCAGTTTAACATAATACAATAATAAAACATTTTAATCAGTATTAAAACTTTAATTAGGCCTGTAATGATGCACGCCTGTTCTTGCTGAAAGCATGGGTCAGTGAATTCCTCAATGAGTGCC
Source organism: Buteo buteo (assembly GCF_964188355.1). Lineage (NCBI taxonomy): Eukaryota > Metazoa > Chordata > Aves > Accipitriformes > Accipitridae > Buteo > Buteo buteo. The sequence continues at coordinate 12,457,607 of NC_134181.1, read as the reverse complement.
TTACAGTAATTGAAAACAAGCACACGTAAGGTAAAGTAGGTCTAGGCTGTATTGTCTTATTTTAAAATGTGGTTGTATCTTTCTTTAAAGGTGGAGTAACTTTCCTCTGATTCAAATGAGAGATTTCAAAATCCAGTGGTACCCTATGATTTTCAGAATTTACTTGTAGGTAACAGCTGAAACTAAAAAGTCCTGACTGTAACAGTAATTATTTTTAAATAGCCTTTCTTCAAAAATACAGTCTCTAATGTTGCCAAAGGAGAAATTTAACCTTTTCATAGAAACTACCAAGTGCAAATTTTTTTGTTTTGTTTGGGTTTCTTTTAGAACAGACTAGACCCCCCAAGCTACCCTTGGTCTTGGGAAGCATAAAAAGCAATGGCTGTTACAATCCAGAGCTACCACAGTAACATAGTTTCTTCTTGCAACACAAACCTCCCCCAAAGCAGCACACCAGAAAGTTGAAGTATTAGATAAAAAGTATTTTGGAGATTGCTTAACTCTTGCAGTTCACAGTCTTTAAAGCCTAGGTAGCTTGTGACACTTTCAAACCATTCCAGCAGTTCCTGTATCAGAAAGATTTAATACTTGAGGGAAGGGCGTATTTCGGTGACTATGTAGTACAGCGTTCAGAAGACCCATCTCCTTAAAATAGAAAATGCCAAGGAACAAAATCGCTTACCAGCTCAGAGGAAAGCAACACACACATCAAGACAGCACTTGAAGAGCGAGCAGCTGCTTCGCTGTCCCTCATTGAAAGGCTTGCCTGCCAGAGCAAAGCATGCTGGGGAAGGCTGGAGCAGCGGTGAGTAGTCAGTGCTGGCGGAGGTATGGGGCTGTGGGTCGGTCTGGTGGTGAAAAGGGCTACGTTTCCTCTTGCTGGAGGTGGCGTGTAAGAGTCTGAGACTTCTAGGAGGCAGGTGGTGGTTTAGTTGTCTGATAGTTATTTTCTCTACTTTCTGTGTCTTGCTGTGATCTGTATTCACTGCATTTAAAATGTGCAGTTCTTTTTAAAAAAACTTTACCTGTTCCTAAACTACATCATCCTGATGCACCTTATTTCCAAATGGTTGCTGTGGCATCACTGTTTCATTGTATGAAGTACAATCCATGCCCAGGAAAACCCTCGTGGCAATGCATTTACCGAAGTCTTATAAATAATTAGCAGTGGGAATAGCACCAGACTAGCAATGGGAATGGCACCATCGTGACCTCTTGTGTATGTTACCTGTTGCCCACAAGGACTTTTAAGCGGCGCGTTATCAGTGGAATTGAGGTGTGAATTACTTTTTTTAGATGGCAGAGACAAAATGTTATCAAGGAGCCAGAATGTTTTTAGGGGAGAAAAGCCTTTGAGATCCTTAAGTGTATTTTCATTTCTTGTTTCAATGTTCTGCCGGTGAGATCTAACATAGTTATTTTATAATACATTGTTGTAAGGAGATGTAATGACTATTGTATACTAAATAAATCGTGTAATTTGAAAATCAGTCTTTTGGCTGCTTTTACTTCAGGATGGATTGAGAAAGGTGCAGCTAGGGAATCAGCTTTGTTTCAGTCCCTATGGACGAAAGCAAAGTATTTTTCAGCAGAAAGTTTTGACTTTTCTCAAGCCTGTCACATTGCATGTATCACTGACTTCTTGAATCATCTTTGTGTTTTAACACCTTGCTGACTTCTTTTCTCTGTTACAAGTTAAAGTTCTATCAGCCATGATTTTTACCAGTCATCACCCAATACATTTCAACTTTAGCAAGGTCAGTAGGCTGAGGCAGTTACTCCATTTAAGTAAATATAATTTACTTTGACCAATAGGGATCTGCTTGTTTCCACACTGTAGCTCAAGCTTTAGTATTCTTTCTTACCCGATGAAAAGAAGTGTGCATTCTTTGGGAGAGAAAAATTACATGTATCAAGTGCTTTATTTGAATTAGTATGTCGTGATATAGGTAAACTTTTAAAAGTCTAGGCATTCTTGCGGCAGGGAGAAGCAGGATGTGCAGAGCTATACATATAACTGTCCAGCATGTCTTTTTCTCATTTGTGGTGCCTGAGTGCAGTCACATCTTTGCATGTGTAGTAATACTCTTAAAGTGAGGTTTGGGGGAGTTTTGTCACCATGTTAATTAGGTACGGACAGGACTTCTGTAAGATTAATTAATGGAATGTGATCATAACGTGGTATGCTTGCATAGAGGGGATTCTGGGTTCCAGAGAACCAGGTTTCTCAAAACCTCGCTCACCAACAGTTACCAGTAGTGCGATGCAAGCTAGTTATTTAAATCCCCAGGAGATGGCCATGGTTTTTAGCATTTCTGTAATTAAGAAAATGCTCAACTTTCTTCTGCTTGCCTAATCCTGCTCTTTTCACAGCCATGGTTTCCCTTCTAAACCTGCTGGTACTAGCTGGTAGGTCAGACCTAAGGACAATCGGCTTTCGTATGGCTTGGCTACATGTTATATACTTGGAATGTTATGTTAAAAGGGGGAAAACACAAAGATTAATGTAGTTGACAGGCAGACAGATTAAATACTAATATCCACATGATTATTTAAATTTCAGACCTTTACAAATATTTTATACTAAATAAAATGTTCTTACTACATGTTTAAAGTCTGTAAAGAACGTGGAAGAAGATTAATAAAAGTACCAGATTATGGAAAATCCCACTACCTAGGGACCCAATGATTTTTTTAATTCAATTTTTTTTTCTTCCCTCCTCACCCATTGAAAAGCTTTCTGTTGTCAAGCCAGCTGTTCCTGGTCTTGAGCCATGTCAGTGCTATACTGTGATAAGCTTTTTTGTAGAGGTACTGAAATATTTGTATGTATCTGTAAATGCAGAACGAATGACGATATGATTTCAGAAATTGCACAGTAATTAAAAGAGCAGCATACAAATTAAAACAGATAAATTAAGTGAACTAATTAGTAATCCCTAGAAGGAGGAAAAGTAGATTTTAGGGGCATGACAGCTGCAAATGAGTATGTCCTATTACTGAGAGTGTATCTACCCAAGTTCCTATAGCAATTTTAAAATGTTTTCTGACCTTTTGTTTTATACTGTATATTCTGTAAAATGTATGGCTAACTGCAATTACACAAGCAGCTCTGGGATTGTGGTTGTTGTTATTATTTATGTTTGTTTACAAATTGGCACCATAGCTGTAATACAGGAGGAAGCAGTTGTAGAGCAGCAGCTTCAGGTTGGCTTACAAATCACCTGTTCAGGAATAGTAGTTAATAGGAGACCTCTCAACCTCAGCAGCTCTGCAGCTGTGCCTGCGCAACCCAGCTGCCCACGTGGCTCCCAGTCACGAAGTTAAAGAATTGTGTTTGGGCTTGCTTTTACTCTCACCCAGTGGCCAGTTAAGTACTTCATGGATGGAGTAAAAGCTTCAACAGATGGGACCAAGACCTCTGTATCACAGACTACTCTCCAGTCAGGATATTTGAGCACATCCTGGGGAAAGTGAGAGTGTTAAATTTTTTTCCCCAGTGCTCAGTGATTGGTTTAACTGTGACACATTTAGAGCAAAGCCCTACTGACTCTTCTGCTGATTGCATTTTGTTGCAAATCTCAACTTGGTATTCATGTGGGAATGAATTAAGATCACAGGCTGAGGAAGAAAAGGAAAATAACTGGAGTGTTTTGAGATGTATTAGTGTCTTGCAGTTTGTCCTGCCCATCAAGCCCGGAGCTCTTTTGACCATCTATCTTCTGAACCAGTACATGTGTCCTGCTGCACATCATGAATGTTAAGGATCACAGCACACATCCTACATGTCTGCTGCTTCTCAGCACTTAAAATCCCAGAATAGGGAATAAGCCTATGGGTAACACAACTTGAGTAATGCTACTGAACATGAAGTTAAGGATTTCTTCCTTCTTAGACTAGTTGTCTGTCTTGCAAAAACACCAACCATGCTATATGCAAAAAGCACTTGGATATCTGGGAGAAGTACAGGTCTGTGGCCTCAGCCAGCTGAAGCCCTCAGGGAAATTCAGAAATAGTAACATCTTTTGAGTGTGTAACTACAGCTTGAGTCCACACATCGATTAGAAGCAACTGCTGCTTCCCCTCAGCTTTTCAGACAGAACAGCATGTATGACTCAGGTCTGTGGAAGTAACTGATCAATGCTGAGAGAGAAGTAATTCAATAGACTCTAAGCTTTAGTCAGCCTTAAATAAATTCAAGGAAGAGACATCATATACAGAAGGCTTATTTATTATTTATACAGCGCCTCAGATATGCATGACACCTCACAGGCAAATAAAGGCAGTCTTTGCCCCAAGGAGCTTACAAGCTAAATTAAATAAAAATCAGCCAAAATGACAGCATATCCATAATTATGGAAAGAACACAAGGTATGCAAACAAAATTACTGCTGTTCAGAGAAGGAATAATTTTGTGCGTAATATATATTTACTCCATTTTCCATATCCTGTTTGTGACTGCTACGATCATGAAATACAGAAGCTGACATACCTGACTTGTGAACATTGCAAGATATTTTAGCCTATGTTACTTCACAGGTAAATATATCAGTAAAATTACAAAATCATAGACTATGTAGCATCTGTGAATCAAAACTATTAGGCATGGGTAAAAATGGCATTTAGCTTTTCCAGATGAAAATGCCACATCATCTGCAGTGTGTAACCATTGGTTAATTTTGTGCTCAAGATTTTCCAAAGTGTGTCACAAATGCATGCAAGAACAAGATACTGTGTGAACATTTCCCAAATGACAAATGTGCAAATTAATCTAGCCTGCAGACTGCATTGACCTATTTGTTTAATGTATGTATAAAAATAAAAGCCAGACCTCCCGAAACAAGCTACTGGTGCAACTGTAAGCAAAGCCATTTTAATGTCCTTTACCATACATTGTTTTATGCTTTGTTTTAATGAAACAAATTAAATTATCTTACCATCTATATGATATATTATCAGCTGTTAATATATTTACACATTATACAAAGAAACAGCAGAGTAAGATTTTGTTCTTGCTGCACTCCACTTAAATATACAAGTGGTCTCAATTCAAAAAAAATAGTCAAAATTAATTTTATGAAATCTTCTCTCTTCCAAATATTGTCAAGTTTCAAAAAAAAAAAAAAGCAGAATACTAGCTAGACATTAAACAGTCTGAAAAAGGGACTGATTTAAAGCATAATGTTCCACCCCCTGCAACTGCTGTTAGTTTTCCCCTGTGTTTCTCTGTCCCCAATTAATGATGATTTTCTACTAATATATATCTTAGGGAAGCCTGTATTACTACGTGCTGTCATTCATGGGTTTGAGAAAATTACCATCTTTGAATTGTCAGACTTTTGGCAGGGTTTTGTTTATCACAAGATTTTAGTTTTAGAATCCCAGTGCTGGGTGAAGTTCTTTTTTGGAGACAGGAAAGACAGACCTTCAGTCTTCTGACATCCTCAGGACACTAGGTATTTTGACAACATCCAAAGGATGTTGGGTTTTTTCTTCACTGAAAATGCATCTGTATCCCCAGTCAGCTCTGCCTGGCAAGGCATTACTTGGCTACAGTTGTAGCTGGTCAGTGCTTCTATTAAAGCAGTCGATCTCCAGCCTCTCAAACCTAATACTTGCAATGCTTCTATGAAAGGAGGTTTAGCAAGACATGGGAGACAGGATTGTAGATGCAAGTGACATGGTTCAGGCTGGTCCTTAATTTAGCTTCAGTTTAGTAGCCCATTAGGAATGGGAGAATATGGTGAACTGTGGTGTTTGCTACTGAAATTCTTAACTAGTGACCTTTTAGGCTAGTATCTTAGAAAACCAGGCCTTTTAATTAAGTATTTAGCTGCAAGCAGCTGACTTGACATGTTGTGCCTAAATCCAGTTTCTGCGTTTATATGACAGCATAAAGGGATTTCATTAAGTTAGACCTAAAGTTAAAGCTCACTGTCCATGCTTTACCTGGATCTGTAGAGTCTCATCTGCCCTATGTTCAATGAGCAGGTGCTGTAACTGAGGTCAGTCAGGGAAACAAGATGGATATAATAATACAATATGGACTTTATTTCCACAAGAAAAAGACTACGTGCTTTTTTTCTTCAAATAACTGCTAAAGCTCCTACTGAGAACAGTACACAGAGCATGCTTTATTCATGCTTTGAGCACCATCTTAGCTTATGTACATAGGATCTCTCAAAGAGTCTTTTATTACCTTAGTGACAAAAAGTCTGTTTCTTAAACACTGTATGTGAATGACTAAGTAGCCCAAGTTCTCCCTTTATTCTTTCCATTAAGTTTATATCCCCAAATGCAAATGTCCAGAATGTCCCAAGCTTAGCTCCTACTACTGAATTTTTCAGTTAGATTCAAAGTGTGGCTCATTAGTGGGAATTTGACCACCTAGCATAACAGGAAAAAAAGGGGGGCGAGGCAGGGGTAGTACGTAGCAGCAGCATGAAAAACTGTCCTTCACCCTTGCTTCCAAAACTTTGAAAATAGTAGACTTGGTATCTACAAGTCTTCTGCATCTGTATGTGAGTACAGTTCACTTAGTTTCTCAAAGTTTGGTCCCCACTCTTTAATGTCATCATACACTATACCCTCATCCAGCCCGGAGGAGCTCAGGGTACTCAGACTGCTAGCAACTGAGCCTTCTCCTTCAGTGCAAAACACCCGCAGTGAGTCTGGGAGTACAGCCTGGGGATGACCATCGGCATCTCTAACAACATCTGACAAGTAGTGACCAAAGTCTGCATTAGTGAAAGAGGCTGCTGTAGTTGCTGATGTTTTGGTCTGCTCCTGCGCGCCTGGGGACGCGTCACTACAGAAACTGTTCAGTGTTGGTGGTTTTTCTTTCTTCTTGTAGAGGGAATAGACTGGGCTGGTTTGAATAGACACCTGCAGTTCTGCCATATTGTATGCATCCTGGAGTGAGAAACCATTCACATTAAATTAATATTCTCTGTAGGTCCCTAAATTTCACATTCTAGTGGAAATAAGGAACAATCCCGAAGCAGTCCGTTTGGTGTGAACACATGAAGGACTGGCTTGTTCAACCAACTCTGCCACCTACAATGCACCTAAGAAAGCCAAAACCCACCAAGCAGATGAGAATGTGTGAGGAACACCTAGGCAGCCTGCACTACTGCAGTTAGGTTCAAAATCAAGTTTAATTTCGTATTAGAAGCTAAATAAAAATGGCAAACACAAAAATTTTTGTTCTGAAATTCAGATCTGAGTATTTCATCATCATTAAACACCACTGAGTCTGGCAACAAAGGTGAGAAAGGATATTGACAAATAGCATGTTAAATCTTTCTGCATTAGTAGTTCAAACACCTACTGTGATTTCTGTTAAAATTCTATCTATCTGTGGAATAATGGTGAATTATACGAAGTGGCATGATTGTAAAAGCCAAGTAACTACCTATTACAAGAAGGAAAAAAAAAAAAAAAAAAAAAAGCCCTTCTAGTGCAGAAGCAGTTAATGCTGCCTGGTAATTGTGCTGCAGTTCCTGAAGTGCAATTTCTGTCACTAAAGCTACCAATACCGTACGTGGTAATTGCATTAGCTGATCAGAATCTTTATGCCACCTGGAAGAAAGAAAAGAATTGTTGTCCTACAGCATCCTTCACCTTTCTACAATCCAAAGGTTGTGTCTCTGGACTTATTTACAGGCCAAAGAAGAATGTTGACAGGCTGCATGAGGCAGAATTCGTTAGAGCAAACAAGCAATTATTTATATTGTTCATGCTATTCATCTGAATAGTAGCCATCAATGACAGAGCTGTCAAATCAGCACCTTCCAACAGATTACATTTATTCTCTCGCATGTTGAATTGCACATAGCCATTTTATAAGAGATTAACCTAGGTAATCTTGGTGAGCTTTGCTGAATTTCAATTGGAGACAGAGAACTGCTTCAAGAAAAAACCCACCTGCAATCAGGAAGCCCTGTAAGTGGCAACACTAGGGTTTGGGACAGGACTGTGACATAGAATAGCTGCTTACTTCCATTCATCTAGAGACTAAATACTGTTAGTGATGAACAATGTGAGACCTACAGCGCACATGCCTAGCCATGTTCCAAGTAACTGCAAGCTACAGTATGATCCCACTATGAGCATTTTATAATAGCATGGCTACCAGTATAATCAATAAAACATGGCAACTTTTCGTCATACAAAATTTAAATGGGAGTTTGTCCAAATACAGGTTTAAGGATCATCCCTTCAGTGAACTGGGTGCTATTAAAATCATCCTCCACTGCTATTAGTTGTTCATTAAAATGACACATTTCTTCTGACCACATACCAGTCTTAGTTGGCAGTCCACAAACCCAAGTCGATCCTTGCCTCTAGCTTCAAAGCTGGCTTTTAACATTTGGTGTTTAGTTGTGTTAAATATATACTCAATGGTGCACTAATCTGCTACAATTTTTATAAACTCCTAATTTCTCTGAGGGATAGTTTTATTTCAGGTGCAGAAACTCCTTAGTAAGACAGCCTCTTGTCCCCATAGTCCTACCCTCTGCTAACATTACAAAAACAAAACTCTCTTGTCCAAGCGCCCTTGTGATCCTTTTGTTAAGGTAAATTAGAATACAATTAAAGTATTGTAATTCTGAGTATTTGGGGGGTTTTAAATCTAGACAAACAATTAGGTATTAAAAAGGATGCTGAAAAGTTTTAGCTGCAATCCCAGCAACTGTAAAATCTGAATAATTTAGGAACAGTACACAGAACCTGTAGAGACTTCACTCCAAGCAGCATTTCTTCAAGACAGAGTAATAGCCTTAGATGAAGATCATCAAGTCACTAATTTGTTTCCACAGCTTAAAATAAGGAGTGTATTTTAAGAACTCTCCAAAAGTAATTAAACATATCATACAGTAACTGTGGATTTCCTCAATCTGTAGACCTTCTGGGTATAAAATTGCAAAGTATTGCAGAGGAAGTTAATCTGATTAAGGAAAAAAGTATTTATGCATATAGCTATATATGTTATCACATGGAAAATGTCCCTGTATTTATTATGTTCACACTAATTCATCAAGAAATTAAGGATACTCTACAAGTAAGAATATTTTCTCAGGCGGCCTTGTAAAACACTCTCCGTATTTTATAACTAAAAATTCTTGGAAGATATTTGGAATTTTGGGACAGGTTACATTTAGTTGGGTTTTTTAAATCGCTGGCTTTTTTTGACCCATCACCTTAGTGACCTGACTATTACTACCCCTGCAGAGTCACACCACCTTTTGAATCCATGAAATGAACAGTTTCAAAGGCAGCAATGAAGTTCCTTACCTATTTTAAACATAGCACATGTCCGTCGGTCAGCAAATAACCTATTTAAATTACTCATCTATATCATCTCCAGTTTTCTTTTGAAGTTCTGGCTTAAACTGACATGTAGAAATCCTTAAAACAGCTAGCAGAAATGTCAATACTGTTTTGGGTATAGTCTGGTCTACTGTAAGTATAAACACAGCTTGTGTTCACTAGTGTATTTCTCTCCAAAACAGAAAAAAGCAGAAAGGTTCCACAACCACCATGTGCTTTAGGACTTAAGAAGAAGAAATGTAGTACCTCACTTTCTTAACGAGCCAAGTCTGAATAACTGCTGTTGTTATCTGCTGCTCAGAAAGAGACTGTCCATAAAGAACAGTTCACATCAGGCTCTTTCAAGCCCTCAGTGCTACAGCAGTAATTACCCCTGAGAACCTCAGCGACTCCTGAGCCATGAAACCAAAAAAGTCTTTACTGCTAAACTCACTCTACAACCATTTTTAAATATGCACAGAGGATCACTTGCTTTAAGACAAATTAAAAATTGATAGGCACTTATCTCCACTTAAGAAACATGCACCTTTGTGTACATAACCTTGCAAATAATTCATCTACCAATTGCAGTAATGAATCAGCAGAACAAAGGCTAAGGTCCTCAGTTATAAAGGAAAACCATAATACATATTTTCATTAGCATGGTGAGCCATGAGTCCTCTCTTAATTGTAATGTAACACAGTGATCCTTACTTCATCTTGTTCCCCACCCCCTTCTTCATTGTAGTTGAGGATATTTTCTCTGATGTCCTCCAAATCCTCATGATACGCAGACACATGGTAAACTCCTCCGCTCAGACCTTTGCGAGTCTTCCAGCAAGCCCACAAGAATACAGCACTGAACAGAGCTGTGTAAACACACAGGAGCAAAACAGAACATCATTCAGAAACAAATCAAACATTTATATACAGAAGTGCTGCAGGATGGCTTAGCAGCCATTCTACATGAGTACCGCAGCACTGGTTTGCAGTCAGAGCCAGCAAGGCTGTAATTTTGTGTTTCTCAGCAAATGTTTGATTTTTGCACTCTTCAATGTAGTTACAAGTGAACATAAAAGACAGAAGAAAAGGCCTTTAAAGAGCATTTTAAAATACCCTTTGAAGTACAAGTCTGAAGTTGTTAAAGAAGTGAATGACCCAAGTGGCATTCGGAGACCTATCTATTTACTGTATTGAGTTAAACTTTGTAAGAGAAAATGTATACAAAGGGGTAGCACTTAAGTGACAATGTGTTGACAGTAACAGATACAATTACACAGAAATGAAGCACACGAAGACATGAGACAAAAGAGGAAATAACTGTTATACATTTTACTAGGAAAAAAAAAAGTTAGGCACATTTTGCCTTAGCATCCATAAATTTAAACATTTTTCTTAAATGCTTAGGTACGTTTTACACACTGACAGTTGTAAAGCTACAATATCAGATACTGAGCATTATGTAAATAGAAACCTGTGAACCACTGTGTTACCAACTCTATAAAAGTTGATAAGAGCTCATAGTAAGACCTCAAACCACTGAATACCATAAACTAACAATGCAGTTAATTAAAAAGACTAGAATCTTTTACAGAATATCTACACAGCAGAGTGCGGTTCTGTGGAGCAGCATGTAGATGACCTTGGGACTAAAACTGGTGTACGCCCAGGTCTATGCCCTGCACTGTGCTGTGCAGCTACACCCTTCAAGCAGAATCAATGCTTTTGAGATGTATATTTACCGCTTCCTCCCTGCCCCCACATCCCCCCCAATTAACAGAACGTGTCACACATTTTCACACGTGTAGTAACTTTTCAGACATCATTTTTTAGCTGAGCTGATTATGAGACACTCAAGAAGTCTTTAACGTTCTACATCTCTCCTATTCCTTTACTGTGACTGCTAGTAGAAAGCCAATACTTAAAATGAATATAGCCCGTGTTCCGAGAGTGTAAGAGTGTAAACCAGAAGTACCCCCAATGAAGATAGTCTCTCTTCCAAACAGATACCAACAGAGTAAGCTCCCGCCTGATTTTCTGCTCAGGATCTTACATTCCTGAGCTGTCATTAAATGCATTCTGTGAAGTTTATTGTTGCTTTGAGCCATAGTGTTAGTGTTAGGGCAGTTGCCAGCTCCCAAGTATCACTGTGTCTTTAACTGAACAAAATGAGCTGAACTCCCCTCCTGGCAGGGAGGGCTGGGGAAGGTTTGTGTGATATCAAACCAACGTAGAAGCCGCCGTGGTATTGATCTACTTGCAAAATGGTTCCACATTTGAATTTAAAAGATTTTAAAAGATTTAAAAGAATTTAAAACATTTTATCAGATGTCAGAAAAGCAGCTTTTCTAATCTATTGGAAACTTACAAATTTATAATTAAAGTTGCATGAATTAATAACTTTTAAGCACATTACTGCTTTCTAGAAGCTGTGTAAGAGAAAGGGCATCCAACATCTTGAGAACAAGGAATTTTTTAAAAACTTCTCCTAACAAAGTTACAGGTGTGTGATAATACCATAGTTAACCACATCTACTAAAATTATCACAACAGTGCACACCACTTGGTTAAAAACAACTGTTTCTTATTCATAATTTAGACCTGAAAGATTAGCAGGATTATTAGGTAAAAGATATTGTTTTTTCAGTCAAGTTCAGTCAAGCACAGGCAGCAACACAAAGTCAGCTCACAATAAAACTGCTCTGACACAGTAAAAAAAACCCTCCTTTAATATAATGATCTATTATCAACCTCAGCTAACTGGGATTCCAAAAGCTGTGAAACCAGCTAGCTTCCCACCTTATTTGCTGTTCGTATTTGCATGGCAAACACAGTATCTAACAGAGTTGGGGAAAATGATCGTATTTCAGGTAGCTACACAGATGGACTCAAAATAGTCCACAATACTATGACTCCTGAATGAAACTTAATTAACATGATAAAAGCCAAGAGAAAAATCCTATGTCCCTACTCAGGCAAACTTTCATGAAATTTGAATACATGAGAAGGACTCAAAGATGTGATCCTTCCTCACTCATGAGATCCCTCTTTGTCTTTCCTCTTCTTTTTGAGATCCAATGCCTAAGCCTGAAAATGGTTGAGGAAGCCAAACGCAGCTGTTAGGAGTTGTGACACAACTGGTAAGATGCAAGAGACTGCTCCTGTCTGACCAAGTGTATTCCTATCGGACAGCATATTTCTCCTAGACTGAAAAATCTGTTTCATGCTCAGTAGTATTTTAAACAATGCTTATCTGGTAGGAATTTCCACTCTTGCTGTTCAATTGCATTTGTTTCCAATTATGCATCTGAACCGTTCCTTAGCAATGAAGTGAAAATGTGCAGAAAATAACAACTGCAAAGACTTTCCATAGCTCACAAATGTTGATTCACTTAACAATATATGCACACAGTGATGAAAAATAAGTTAGTGACGGAGCTGAGACCATGGCAAAGAAATGAAGGCCGAGTGAAGTCTCCATAAGGAAACTGAGGTTTTTTTCAGCAGGAGGATGAGATGATGACTATTCAGGACAAGATGGATAAATGAGTTCACCAAAGGTAATACAAGATATAGTTGCCGTAACTACCTAACAGCGCCAAAAAGCAAATGCAGATGGCAAACATGGAACTAAAGCTCAGGCCTGTATCCTTGTGAAAGATCGCCAGTGTGATTTCACAGTAACGTCCGGTATAACCATCAGGGCAGTGACACTGGAACTTGGTTGGTGACTGCGAGATGCAGGTACCATAGTTACAGGGCCTTTTAGCACATGCAGTGTAGACGCACTGTCTACCAGTGGCATTCTCCATGATCATGTGTCCCGGAGGGCAACTGAAAAGATGAAGGCAAAATGAAACCATTAAACTTTGGGAAAGTAGGCACGAAAGACAGTGTTTAAGATTTTAAAACAGTCTTTGATGACACTCTATATACAGTTTCTGAAATAGCTACTAGAAGTAAGTTACTTAGAATAATTACAGGATTGTAGTTTTTTCTAAAGCAGTCATACAACAATGAGCTCCACAACTTTAAACCATTATATCTGGGGCTTTCAGAACTCAGGTAGTTCCACCGGCTTCTGCAAGATTAGCCACGTGAAAAATAGCTGGATTAAGGTCTGCAGTTCCATCTAGGCAGGACAAGCTATGCTATGTTCTTTGTGTTTCCATCACAGTGAATTTCCAGAAAAAAAATACATCTCTAGAAAACTCCATTTGTGTGGACAGTGGTAGTCAGTAATGCTTAAAGTGTACATTTTCACAGCACAACTAACTTGAATTAGTGTTGTCCTAACCTCAGCCCCAGCCACACACAAGAACTCAGAGCTTAATGATGCGGTGCTTCTAATGCAACTTGAATGGCCTGTAAGGGAACAGAGGTCACAGCTTAAGACAGTGTAAGACGACAGACACTAACAAAAGAAAGCACATCTCCGTTGCACAGCACGAGCTTCACAAGACAGCTAGCCATGCTAGCGTTCCACTCTACTCCATCTAACATACCCTCTTTTCCTGGTTTTCAGGGTTTACAAACATTCTGGATTTGCTGCTATTCTTTAAACATTTTCAATTAAGACAGGCAGCTGAAATTGTTACAGAATCAATGGCGATATGCTGATTTACATCAGTTAAGGGTAGTACCTAAAAGGACAGTGTTTTCTGAGTAACCTGATGCCTATGCAGGCATCTAGCTTAGTGTTTCACTGTGGTTCAACTGATTTGACAAGATTGCCAGTGGCAGCCTTCAAGTTGCACACTTCTTCAGCATCCACCCTTTCCCATCTGAATCTGAAGGGTTTTGTGCTTTTATTTCCACCAATTACCTGCATTCATGCATCATCCACAAATCAATACAAATAAATTCCTGGTTACAAGGGTTATTCCTACAAGCCTCTGAAGAACAGCCTTCTTTGATGCCTTGGGTGCTTAATACTGACACCAGCTCCTTCACGTGAGTGTCCAGAGGGATTCTGTAGTTATTCAGTCTGACATCCTTCATACATCCTGAGGCAAGGCACAAAGAGACTGTTTTAAAAGCCATTCAGCAAGAATGATTTGAAGTAGCTGTAAGTTTTGGCAGCTTACGTTTAACAAAGGACACAGACTACCAAAGTTTAAATCCAGGACTGAATTTACCTAAATTTTCGTAACATTGTTCTCCATTTTTTGACTGAATTTGTTAAAGTTTTGATCAAGATTCCCAGCGTTTTACACAAGAATTAAGTGCTGCTGCAGGCCCCTATCTGCTTGTGTTCAAGACAGCAGAACACGTACCCCTTCACTATGTTTTCAACAGAAAAGTCCAAATATTGTGGAAAATCTGTGATATTCTTCAACGTGTACCAGTATAAATTGTGGGTGTTTGATTTTTAATTTTAGCTTACAGCTTGACTTTATAGAAGAGCAAACCAAAAATAATGGTGAAATGGCCTTGGATCACTAATAGAAATTTTGTACTGAAGATGTGTGGCATTAATTTTGTATGCATGAGATGCCTCAGCATAAAAGCATTTACCTTGATGAATTAAGTACATTTTATAACTTCAAAGCCCTTAAAGTTTCAGCTGCTTAACAGCAACATTAATTGTCCTAATTAAAATTATCTTCATGTAACTATTTGACTTCTTTAACCTATTTAGTTAAAAACAAATACTATTACTCCCATAAATAAAAATTCAAAATATGGTCCCTAGTTCTCAGTATAAACTTTAGTTACTGGAATGTTTCTAATGAAACAATAGAAAACAATCTTCTTCTAAATAATGTGTGATACGCTTAAGTTTAAGTTGTTATTCTATTTAATGCATATACATTTTATATGTTTACTCCTCGCACTTTTGTGTTATTTACTGAAATACTTTCATCTGGTGAAAACATTACCACCTTGTTTCAAATTGATTTAGTAGAATCTGGTTAAAGAGGTGCAAGGCATGGGAGAGAGAGATGATAGACTGATACCAGGTGCATTTAACCAAGTAATGGTGTGTCTTCCTTGTCATTATAAAAGATGTGCTGCGTAACTGTGCGTTACTTATACTGTGATTTTAGGCAAAGAGTGAGCTGCCAACTGAGGACAGAGTAAAAAGCTGCTATGGATATCTGAACCTTGTGTTTCTCCATATTTCTCCTTTGTGTAACTATTCAATTTCAAGGCTGAAAACTGGTTTGTTTTTTAACAGATATCATGACTTCATCCACTCAGTTGCTAAAAATTTGAATTGTTAGTTCTAATTCAATAAACCATTTCTAATTTTAGTTAATGTTTCAACTGAGTGACTATAAAATCCAGTAATACAAAGGTAGTGCATAAAGGTAATAAACCAGAGTTTGTCGTGGGCTATGCAATGCACATATAAAATGGAAATATTCCTTTCAGTGTAGGGACAATTGTGTTTGGTAGGGAAGGACAGCTGTCGAATGGACCGGAGAGAACCGTGCAATGAACCTGTTCTGTGTATCTAATGCAATGAGCCATCTACAGTCCACCTGGGAGAAGCTTGTGGATCTCCAGTTACAAATACTCTATATACAGTTGTGTGAAACGGTTACCAACTTTGTTCCAAGACCAGTAGCTAACAGTATTTGCACATAATCCCCTGCTGTACCTTTTTCCTAGTCAGAACATCTTATTTGTCCCTTCTGCAAAGTGTCATGCAAGAAATCTGTTTACTTTGGGCTCTACATAAACAAGAAAGCTTCTCACAATACGCCCGTGTAGTACCAATAAACCTTCATTTATACAGGTCCATATTCTGAACAGTGAGATCAAGAATGCCTCACCTTGAAAACTCTTGTTTTGATTGAATGGGTAGGTGTTTCCAAGAACCAAGCTGCTGGGGTCAATCACAATCTCTTTGTATATTCCTGCTGCTTTCAGAATTTCTCTCCTCCCACCTCCTTCATAAAGACGAAGAGTAAATTCATTTTCATTTCTCTCCAGTGTGATATGATGCCATTCACCATTATCAATGTGGTAGGAGGGAAGGCTTACAGAATAGTCTCCATCACCCAGATTATATGAGACCACTAAGAATCCCTGAACAACCTTGTGGATAATTAACAAAGTAGTAAGAAAGAAAAGAAAAGAAGTCATCACCTGACATTTTTTATTGACCTGTAACTTCAATCTTAAAGCATCTGTTTAAATTTAGGGTATGTTTATGCTGCACATACAGTGTAATATAAAGATACTTCAGGTGCTACTGAACTAGACAACCTAAATGCTGGTAACAGTGTACTCACAGTAGTATGTAATTCACTCAGAGTAATTTTACCCTGCATCTCTCTCGGACAAATTTATGGCGTTCTTCAAATGGTTGAGAATCTGGTGTATCACCTCTACACTGACAGCTCAAACCAGCTTAGCTGAAGAGGTTACTCATTCAGTGGTATGTATAAAGTGAACAGGTTGTCATTTTAAGAACTTGACATCATTAGAACTGCTACAGGCACCTTTCTGGGCAGAGTCTGAACTATGCAGAATCGGCCACTCAAGTTCATGGCTAAATAGGACACCAGGGTAGACACACCATTCATTCTATTCTGTATAACAAACTATACTTCACTGTAACTGGCAATAAATTCCTTTGAAATCCAATGGGATACCATGGTTGTGCAGTCAGTATTAAGTGAAGGATCAGATCTGTAAGTGTCGATAAAATAAATTCCCAAGTTTTTGTCCTTAGCACAAGGTTTTTCGTTCTATTTCCAACTCTTAAACTAATGTTTCTCTGGGCTAATTATTCACTGGCATTGATTTAACTTTATGTTATTACTGTCTGGGATGCCTTGCTTACCTGTAGGGTGATGTGTTCATCCTTATTTCGAGACAACATGCTCATGATGACGCTGTCCGGCTGCCGTGTCCTAATCATGGCTTCAAATAGCGTCCTGCGGGCAGGCACACTGACGGGAAGCTGATAGCGAATGTGACTTCCTGGCCCAAATGTGTATTCTTTGGCAACTAAAAAGACAGGATAAAGACCTTTAAACTATTTTGTAGGGAGAGGGAAATATTATTGTCTCCATTATTTTCGTAATAAGAGTTGAAAGTGAAAGAAAAAATTATAATGCACAGCATGGATCCATGAGATATCGCTTGTCTTTTGCGACATGTCCCTTCCTCTATTTCCACAACTTCCCCAATCACTCTTCCACTTATTCTTCCTCTGTAAAGAGGTGATCTCCCTCCTAACTGCATCCTGCTAATGCTTCTCCTTACAATGCTCACACAGTATGGCAGCAGGAAAGCAGAAGCTCTGACCAAGACAAAAGAAGAGTCTGCAGACAAAGTATTAAGTACCACAACCAATTTTCACAACCTGCTCTTTTATAGTAGTCCTTTTGCTGCAAACTTTGGATCCATGTGGGCTAAAGAAAAGATCCTACTATACTGAAAGCACAGATCCTTAAGCCAATAGAGTCTCTTCCAGGCATCAACAGAGCAGTAATTTCCAATTCCTGTTGTGTAGTTCTAATTCTGCACAGTAAGTGGTACTGGCACACTCACATTTAAGTTTTAGGTTATTAGATATTTCTGAAAGTGTCAACAGATGCAAATTAAAAAAATTGTGACAAGAACAAGTAATTTTGTTGACAATTCTTTTGTCATGCAGTCTCCATTATACAGTCATTGCACAAACACCCTCAGGACTAAAGAAATTATCTGATACTGAGAAAGGTCAGAATTTCTCAGAGGGAATTAGAAAAGAAATTGTTAAAAATCGCAGGCAACTACACTGAAACATGGCTTTACACAATGTAAACATCAGAAACCACCTCAGCAATCATTACCTACAAACATTTTAAGTTTTCTGTATTGTAAAATTTGCGAGCCTATCAATAACGTAACAGAAAAACAGACCTCACCTTTATCGCATCGATAGCCATAGTAACCCGGCAAACAATGACAAGCAAATGAGCCCCAGTCTCCAAGACACCTCCCATGAAAACCACAGGAGGAAGACCCCATGGTCTCACAGCTCCCATCCGTAAGTGTGCAGCCAGGGAAGCTATTCAGGGACTCTGCAGGAGACTGAAGGTCATACACCTTCAAGAGAAAATTGTATGACACTAAAATATTATTTAAGAAACACTTACACTTCATTTTTAAACAGAAATAGCTATACCACATAACAGTCTGTTCTCCATCTGCATTGCTTAAGATGCTAAGTTTGCTTTTTGACATTCAGATTTCAACTTATTTTATCAAGACCATATTTTGCCTTTGAATAAACTCAACTGACTATGAAAGCAAAAACCCCCTAATATTTCTTAACAAAGCAGACAGCTGGCATAAATATACCATTATACAATTGCCATTCAGAAGTTCCCTGAATGTGCAAAGAAGCTTGGAAGACAGCTGCATGAAGTAGGGGATAAACAAAGGCACAGTTTCTGGCTCACAAATACATCTGTTTGTAATTGAGAAATAACTTTTCAAGGTAGTTATTCTAATTATGACAGAAAAATCCAGAATTTTCTTGTATTCTACACTGACACGTATGGGCATTGCATAGATTAATGGAAGCAAAAGTTTCAGGTATAACACAAACCTCCCAAAAATTTAATAAAGAAGTTTACTCCTTTGCTAAAGCAAAATGTTACACTTCTCTTACCTGAGTATCCAAGATGAAATTGCGCAAACAACCGGAGAAGTGTTTGTGTAGCAATTGTGGGTAGGAATATGGTAATGATTCTTTTACACCACCGAGCTGTAGAACATGGTTCGCATTCAAATACCTTTAAAAATTATATGAATAATAAATAGATGTGAATTTACCTTCAGACATAGGCATTGTATCATAACACAGATAAATAAACATCTACACTGCATTTCCAAATAATAAAGGCTTTATAAAATAACAAAAGAAAGCAACTTTTTCTTTCTCTGAAATACAGTCAGTCAATAAGCAGAAGCCAGCCCTTTAAAATAAATGGTAATTTATTTTTTAAACATGACAGTGAGGTCTATTGGGAGTTTAACTGTGGGACACTATTACAATTCGGGTATATTTGTGTTCAAGTCAGGAACAGCTGATTCTAGACACCATATTCTCCTTCAAGTGGTTCTCTCTGTGCACATTCATCCTATGCTGTAGGAATACTACAACAAAGACTGTTTTGTGTATGATAAAGACCAGAAACCTAAAAGTTGGGTCAATGTGATCTAAAAGGTATGGTGCACACATCCAGCCTCTGCAATGTCTCCCAGTCATCTCTCTGAGCTGAAGAATTCCACATATTTTAGTCCTCACAGAGTTTCTTTTTCCCCCTGAGTTATTAACTCCATTTTTTGTTTTCAATTGCTCTTTTATTTTTCCCTTTTTTTTTGTGTGCTCCTTTTGTGACCAGGAGGGCTCCATCCATCTGCTGGCAAGGCTTAATCCCAATGCTAATCAGCATACTTGCTGGGACTATCTATTCCACACCTCAAGTCTCAAGTATCTTTATTAGTACAAAGGTTTCCCTAAAATATAACCTGAATATTCCTCACTGTAACTTAAGGCCCTGTACAGAAGAGATTGTCTAAATCCTCTTTGTAGTGTTCTTTTATGTACACTGAGACTTATCATCTCTCTCCTCAGTTTTCCCCTCTTTCAGTTAAGTGACCTCAATTCCTTCATCCTTGATAGGTTTTATTCTCAAGGCAAGCTGATTACAGTCACTGCTCTTCTCTGGACTATACCCAGTTGGTACACATCTATCCTGCACTACGGTGCACAAACTGGACCCAGTACTCCAGCTGAGGCCCAACAGTGCCTACCAGAGTGGAAGAATTACTTTCCACATCTTTGAGATGTACACATCTTGAAGCATTACTGTGTAGTGCTTGCCTTTTTCACATTAATGTGGCATCGCTGGCTCACTCACTTTCCGAGTACCATCTGTATCTTTTACTGATACTTCACAGTTGTTCCCTTCTCTCTATTTGTGAGGCTGGTTATGTCTGCCTGCATGCAGTACTTGGCCCTTTGTCGTAGTGGAAAAACACAGTGTTTTTCCAGGTCCGATTTTCCGATTACTGAGATAATTTTTAATTCCAAGCCATGCCCTCTAACACACTGGCCATTTCTTCCAGCTTGGTGTCATCAGCAAGGGCAATAAGCATCAGTCCAAAGGAATGAATTATACTGAATCCAAACCCTTGCAGAATGCAGCTGAACATACCCTTCTGCTTTGAATGTAATAACTGCTTTTTGAATAAGATTTTCCAACTTTTTCAGTTTTAACTGAGGCTGAGGGCTGACCCAACAGTACAAGCAATTTAAACCACCAGAGTCATTACCACACCTTGGCTGTATTACTTTCCTGCAAAACAAACACAGGTGGATCGTATGTCTCATTACAAGACACTGCAGCCCACAGCCAGGCACACCAGCACCAGCCTACTTTAATCAGCAGTTTGTAGTAGACCAGGCTGTGAAGTGAACAGCTGAGGTATGGATACTTGTGCACTTCCTCTGACTCTGCCATAAAGGCAGTAACCTTGGATCAACTGGAGACCCTGACGTGTTAGTCTGCCTTAATACGTTCACCAAAGGTTGTCAGTAGGAGCCCTCAGACTTACACCAAACAGGCAGTAAGATTGGTTGAGGATCCAGAGTTACTGCCATTAAAATGTCAACTGGCCTAATTTCATGAGGTTTTCAAGAACAGACTTACAGAGACTTGATAAATAAAGTGAGAAATCCTGTGGATAAGGAACAGTACACAGTACCCACAAAATTTCCAGTATTAGCCATATAGTGTTCTGGGGTTTTCATTTAGTATTGCAACACTACTCGGAGGAAGACTGGTTCCTTAAAATTTGTTCAGTGCTTTAAGGTCCAGACTTGGCCCAGAAGGTCCCAAGAAAAGCAAACGCTTTTATGTTCCTAGTCATTATTAACTTGGCTTCAATTTGATAGGTAAAATGTTCAAAGGCCTTAGAATAAACTGTCTTTCATTGAATCTCCAGAAATGCACCTTGCTCTTCGTGGAACAGACCCAAGGACTTCACAATTTGTACGATCTTCAGTGGACAACCATTTGCCTACTCCTTCTATCTCTGAAACAACAGCTGCACTGCAGTGATCCAAAGTGAATCGAACATCCTACACCAAAACATAGGATTATTGAATTAAGAATTTCTGTAAAATTAAATAAAAAAAGTTACATCAAATTTTCATCTTTTTCTTTTTGCATACCATCAAGCAAAAAAGGTTGGGTTTTTTCCTGTTCCATTTTCCATCTTGCAATAACCAATAAAGCCAAAATGGAACCATTTAACAAAGAAGGCACTTCACTCTGCATTTAATTTATGCTTCTGAGTAGCTTAACCTTAACTTTCACAAAAACTGTAACTGCATTTGCAAATAAATAATTACCTGCTTTTTCTGCATGGGTAATTGATTTCAGTGTCCATATGTATACATTGAATTTGCAAATTACAACTAAGCCTTTATGCACATTCCACATGTGCTGCAGAGCTTAAAAAACAGGAAAAAACATTCCTCTGATCCCAGAGTATGGATTGCAACATAGGTAGATTTAGAACTGACAATGCTGTCTTCCCAAAATTTGTATTATTCATCAAATCTACAAGCACAGTCAGAATAATACATATAATTACCCAGTCTGTTTTTTTCTACCCTCCTGTTTCTGCACAGGCAAATGCTATTGGAAATATAAATATCCTGATTGGGGGAGGGGGGGGGGTGGATCAAACAACTCACCTGACCATTGGTTCTGACTTCTAGTCGATGCCATTTTTTGTCTGCTACATTCAGGTGACTTGGAAACTGCAGCATCACAAAACCTGAGCCATGGCTTATCTTCAGCACAGGAATACCATTGGAGAGTTCTAATACAACATGAACAAGAGATTAAATTCAGCTACAAGGATCTTTCCATTTTGGATATGTTAGCAGTTAGTGAATGTACTGTTTTAATGGTTATTGCTAGTCACATAAAGTGGGGTTCACTATAGAAATAACTAGAATTCTATTCTATGACTTCTATTATGCCGAAACATTCAATATAGTACTTATTTTTATGCTTTAGATTGTGCCACTTCTCTGTCAAAACACTGAAACTAATTCCTGATAAGCAATGTGCAATTTTATAATGCTCTAAAACAATTAACACACGCAGGTTTTACTCCCTCCCATCTTCTACTCAAATTTACAAGTAACTGCAAAACAAAGCAAAAAAGAGGTAAATTATTAACAATATCCAACAACATTACCTTTCAATTAATTAGGAAAATATAAAATGCTAACCATACTGTGCACCTTGTATATTAATTCACAAAAAACAAGCAGTAGTAACCTTTTAAATATGTGTCAACATAAAGCAATGAGTTCTACTTGCATATAGATTTTCCTACAGTTGCACATTGGGGCTGGATTCATCCATCAAATCATTGACTGTTTAAAAAACAAGTGCAAAAATACCCCGAGACTGAAAGCAGTCTAAGTGAATTTCTCTTCTCACAAAACTAGATAAGAATGACATGCGACTAAGACTGCATTAATCATGTAATACCCATCTTCAAAGTACCTAAATTCCTTTATAGTACTGCAGTTTTCCTTTCCCTTTGACTTCTACAACTCTGCAATGGACCTAAAGCCATAGGTGCAGGCTACAAAAATAGACATCAAAGAAGAAAGACCTATTAGGAAATGTTTCAAAATATTTTCAAACCAGAAAATAAATTATCTCATAATATTGAGAGACAGAATTCATACTGTAACTACTACACTGTTCGCAGGCAACTCATTCCCAAAAGACAGTTAATTTTTTCACACATTTTTGCAGAAGTACCTATTGCAATGAAGTTTTCTGTACTCCCAGGTTCTGGATTTGATAAAGGACCACTATATAGTAAAAGTCCATCTGGAACCACAGTAATAAACTCTAAAGAGAGTGAGCTTTCAAAACAAGGCCTGATGGGACGAAACCATGCATAACCATTTCCATGGAAACTGTGCTTAGTCTGCTGGCAGTCTGGGCCATGAAATGAAGCAGGACAAAGACATCTGAAAGAGCACAAACACAAAAAATAGTCAAGATTCCCCAATGTTCAACTTTTTTTGGTTTTACATGCAACAAATGTAGCCCTTAAATCACAGTAAAGTGATTCACAATAGCAATGAAACAATAAAGATTTTAGCAGAGTCTCAGGGTGCTTGGCAATTATCAAAATACTTTAAGAGTAAAAAGCATATTTATCCACTATACCATCTCCATTTTTTTAAAAAAGTGGTTTTGAGAACAATGAATTCTTTCCCTAAGTAACATAGAACACCAAACATCAGTTGGTCAATTTATTACAGAGAAAACTCAGGGAGGTTAATTAATAGAATAAACCAGTATAATTTCCCTAAAGGAATACTGGTGTGTGCCAGGTGATGCTGTAATAAAACAAGTTTCCTATCTAATATTTTTAAACTCCTTACTACCCATTGTTTAAACTACATTTCACTCCCCCCTACATCCCTGCTGCTACCACTGAGATTCACCTTTATTATTACACCTCTGGAAAAGAAAAAGTGAAATAAAACCCAGAGCACACTTCCCATTCCTTCATACTGTATTAGGTGCTCTTAAAAAATGACATGTGTTAATATCACTGTTTTTTCCCCCAGGGTTTTCTTTCTTACTCACACACTATTTTGACAGCTTTCAGGACTACAGCACCATTATTGGGCCGTTAGTAAAGACCCTGTTGTCATTAGGTTTACACTCCAGTGCACTCGTGGGGTTTTTTGTTTCTCCTTCAGTCAAAAGTACATTTATGATTTTTTTAGACCTGTATCTTGTAAGCTCCACTTGACACTTTAAAAATAGAAATAAATAAAAAAAAAGTAAGAGAATCTGCAATACAAGTTTCCTCACCTGTAACCATTCAAAGTGTCAATACACACCCCACCATTGAGACAAGGGCTTCGAGGGTAGGAGGAACAAGACTGATGAAGTCGGTCCCTAGCTGAACAGGTGCAGACCGCATTGATGGTGGTTGTTACCGAGACAAATGACACGCTTCCAGTATCCATCACTGTTGGGATGTCACTCACAGTGAGGTAGTTTGTACAACCATTGCCCTCACTACAATTTGCACTCCTGCATTCATCTACATCGATCTGTGAAATGTTCAGTTGTAAAGCTGACTGGATCTAAGAGAAAATACAGTTTAACACATCACCAGTCTTGTCCTAATGAATGCTTTTACTTACTCATTAATTTCTGAAAAATCTAAGCCATCATAGACTTAATGGAATGCTTTAGTTTCCTGAGTATTAATTAGTAACATCCCTGACTATACAGGCAAGCAAAATGATTTGACAAATACAGGAAAAAATTGAAAAAATTTAGAGTAGCAGTATTTCCTAAAAACTTTATCATTGACACGATTGCCTGTGAACATGTTAAATCTGTACTGGCATACTAACATTATTTCCAAGGATCAAAACTCTGAGAGCAGTGATACTCCACCTTCCAAGCTGTGTTGTCCGCATCACAGTTCTCTGCACCCTGATAGCAACAGGTAGGTTTTAGCTCAAGCCAGGATAAAAATTCTTCCTCGTGAGCTATACCCAGACATTATTTCTTACGTTCTCTTGCACATAAGGATACAGACACAGGAAAATGCAGGGCTGAGCTGTATTCAATAATAATATCCACAGAGAATGGCCTGACAAGACCACTTCGTAGCAATTAGGATTCAGCCTACTGATTCGTGCCCCATAAACTTACATTTAATGTCAAACTGTCTGAAAGAAAGTGCAGTCAACTCAGCATACTGGATGCTATATTCTATTCTACGTTAATCTTTGCTAGTTCATTGTTTTTATCGTTAATTGGGGTTACACCTGAAAGCCCAAATACCCAAATAAAGAAAAGAGCCTCACTGCATATACAGGTCTTGTGACATAGTAATAGTGTCTCGGCAGTTTGCAACTTCTAATCCGAACAGACCAAAGAACTAGCAGAAAGCACAAAGAAGAGAAGCAAGCTGTTCACCGTAAGCCTGAGGACAGTAACAGGGTTGCCATTGTTTCAGACCTTTCGTACTTCAGCCAGTAGCCCATGCACTGGACTAAGTTATCACTAAGTTTGTTCCTTGGCACAACAGATTTCTTCCTTCTACTTGTTTGGGGATTTTGCACAGGTGCCTATAAAGTTTCAAAATTTGATTTATATTTAGTGATTCGAATACATTAAAATGGCATGTATTTAGTACCCAAACATGAATACAAGAGACCTCACTACTCTCACAGTGGTATACACTGAGGTATACAAATGTAAAACTAACAACATAAGATCAGGCTTAGACTCTCTTATTTATACATTTAATAGGTATTTTTTCAAATGATAAAATGTATGACAAATATTTTTAAAATAAGGTTTGAAAAGACCAAAACAAACACATGAATACTAAAGTGCTTGTATTTTTTTTGACTTGTGCAGTCGTCTCAATTCACCACTGTAAAAACTTTGACCTTTATAATTGTCAGTATATCCTCAGATATTATAACATGTATTGAAAAACATGTCCCCAAAGGCATAAAATGTACTTTATAATGACATGATACATCCTGTCAATGCAGTTTCATGTCTGCTGCCCACATCTATCACCATTAGTGGAGAGTATATAATGCACATTTAGACAGCTATGTAATGCTGTTATAGAAAAACATAACGTATATAAACAACCTTTGCTCCTTTAGAGTATTAGGATGGATTATTTTTCTGCTAAATAAAAATAGTTGTTGTAAAGCTATATCCCAAGGAGGTAATGCAAATATATTATTTATTTAGCAATTCAATAAATAATTCCAGTGCTAATTACTTATTTTCTGTATTTGTAGTTAAACTTATGTATAAAAACTACTGGAGAAATTCTCCAGCTATGATTGGGTTTCTGTAAACTATTGGCAATTACTCACTAGAGCTATTCATTAAATATTGAAAGGCGATATATAATTAATACAAACATATTTTTTCACTAAAATATGTGAAGCAATCCCCTTGTTACCACTTTGATGAATTCACCTGCCATATATTATGGCACAGAATATTTGAAATCTATGCAATTTTCTATATTATTGTTGCAGTAATTCAATAAATATGCAAAAGAAGCAGTCATTATGTTTCATGAATACTATCTGTCTCTGGTATTTCCTACTTGGTCACTCTGAGGAGTCTTATAATCCACACAACTATTTAAGATACAGTAAGATGTAGGCAGGTGGTAAATTAAGATATTCTTGTCTGGTTCCCAGAATCAGGCAGACCCTACAACATTCACACAAATGGGAAGTGCTGTTTTCTCTTCAGCAAAAGTCTTCCGTAAGATGTACCACATATTAAACTCAAATATGCCCCCACAGCCACAAATGACATGTCAGGAAGTGCTGCCTTGTCCAGGGCAAGTTACAAGCCAAGCAGTGGCATCTTGCCTTTGTGCAAGATAGCAGCTTTAGTGTGATTCAGCAGCATCTGCAGGACTTCAGTAAAACAAAATCTGGAGAACTACAGAAAATAAAAGTGGGACCAAGACAGACCATATCTGGGTAACTGAGTTACAGAGCATGCAGGATCTGGTAAGAGAGTAGGATTGTTAGGGAACATAAGGAAGGGGAAGAAAATATCTTGCATTCAAAAACTGTTTTCCCCTTATGACAGTAAAAAAAAGTTGGGGGAGGGTGTCACTTTGTATTCGAAGTTGTTCTCTCACAAAATCAGTTGTCTCCATCTCACTTATCTGTTGTAACTCTTCTTCTAACCTGCATATTCCTGCCAGCAAGATTTTTTCTATGGACTGTCATCTCTTTGTACAGTAGCATCTCCATCTGGGTGGCATCAAGCCTGTACTGTGTTTAACCACAAGCTGATGATTTGGGTATGTCCATCACCATCTAGCACATCCAAAAAGCTGTCATTTTCAAGACATTCTGTATACTACAGTACCACTTCAGCTTCTAGGGATTCTTCAGATTTCATATTCAAAAGTCTGATAGATTACACAATGAAATACTGACTGGAGAAAACACAGGCAACTGTACCACGATGGGAACGGAGGACCATCTTTCTGTGACTAAAAAGTGGTTATGTTTATTGAACCAGAAGTTAGTACAACCATATAATAATTGTATGTATGGGACTGAGGAGAAGGGAGAAAGCTTGAATTAAGCACTTGCTTGACAAGTGTTTTTCTCCTGAGCGAAGCACAAAAAAACTTATCTGTAGATCTAGCATATTATTCCACAGGGGTTTGGGATATATACTTTGCAAACTCAGTATTTAGGTGAATTACACAGATGCATGATAACCCTAGAGAATATACCTCATTTTTAAATGCTGCCATCTCAGCATGCAGTTTCTCAGGTCTGTAATATGCCGAGCCATCACGGACTGCAAATCTTACATCTGTCTGTTTTCCATCAATGTTCATCACACTGAAGACAATGATATCACTAAGCTTAGCAGGTAACACTTTTGCTAGTAATTCCTTGAACTTGTCATGTCTTGTTTTGCCATGTTCATCTCTCTTTATGAACTCCTCTGCTGTGATATCTGAGTTTGGGATTCAAAAATAAACAAACATGAAATAGTGGGAGACCACAGGTTAAGTTCACAATTTATTTCTTATTTAACAATATGGAAACATAACAGAAAGTGCCCTACAGTGATAAGAAAATAAAGTATTGATATAGTAATACCTACATCATATAATCATTTAGTTACAGAAGCAGCTGATCTAAACTCACATCAGCAAATAAAACTAACCTGACAGACGCACAGTGGCTGAGTTTTGTATGGCTTCGTCTTCCAGCTCTTTGACGTGGATTTGTACCGTAGATACAACATCAGGACAAACTCCATCAGAAACTCTAACTTTTAAGTTGTATATTCCTTGAGAAGTGTTATCCACCATCATCAAAGAACCAGTCCTCTGATTTAATCTAAAAGACCTAAACATAAACCAAAATTGAGAACTTACTTTATTAATTAACATAATTCAGAAGGCCTTAAACATTACTATGAAGGTTATAGGATCAAAATGTATGGGAATTAGCAAACAACCTCAGAAAAGCACCAGAAACACCTTAATTCAGAAATGACAATCTGCAGAGTTTATAAAAATATGCTTCTGCCACTCCCAAATCCCCAGACTTTCCCAATCCTGAATAAAAGCAGTCTGTAGCTGAAGCAAAGGGTTCAGCATAGTCATCATGGGCAGGTCTAAGAGATAAGTAATAGAAAGTGACAAAACCACACAAAGTCATTCCAGATGCTATTTATCCATCTGGAACAGAATAAGGTCTGTATGAAATCTCTGATATCATCTTCATTTGCCTCCGCAAAGGGACAGTAATCAGTAATTATGGAAATATTCCATGACCACTATTACAGAACAGTAACCTCTTAATATGGGAACAGATCCAGGGGCTGCTGACGCACAGAAAGTCAGTCTTTAATTTTGGGCTACATAAAGCTTCTAAACTCTTATTCACAGTGGAGACAAAAATTCTCATTCACTGTCACATCTGTTGTCTGTATTCAAACAACATACAATTATGCTATATGCCATCTCACTTTATGATATGAAAAATAATGTATAAGTAGGAATTAAGGATCCACGTCAACATTTTAATTAACCAAAAAAACTCCACTAATCTAGGAGTCATGGTTTTCACATGCAATTGTAAATTTAGCCATCAATGGAGATTGCCAAATTCCCTTCCATTTTTGATGAAATGATACCATTCTGCCCTTTTAAATCTGGGATTTGTATTCTATCAACTCTAATATTAGAGGGCAAGTATTAAAAACTCTGTCTATTTTTAAATTGGATCTCACAGAATGCACATTTTTAAACAAATTAATGATGACATCTGACTAAAAATCAACATCATGGTGTGATCCTGCATTCTCTGCAAAAAATATTTTATGCATTAATTTCTTAATACTTAGTTATACAAGTAAAAAAGAAAAAGAGCATTCAGAAGGTACAGCCCTTAATACACTCAATAACCCTGGCTTTATGCACATCCTGAACAAGAGAGATACATGGTGAGTAAAATAATTACAGAAGCATAAATATTACTCATTTTGACACAAATACAATCCTCACTTGAGCAGTTTTCCTTCAGAGAGAAATGTTTTATTGTCCCAGTCATCTTGATCTGGTGCAAACACTTCCCCAAGCACTGTTGTTGACCATTTTCCTGTTGAGATAAATTATAATAAATCTGCATTTAATTTTTGCTTTTCAGTGCATTTTATATTCTTCCACATTCATTACTGCATTTATTATTTTCAGATTCCTGCTCAATTTCGTGATGGTTATGATCCAAGACTCTTAAAATAATGCATAGCCTGTCATATGATTTCTGCCAGTTCAGGAAAGGTGAGTACATTACAGATGTCACATGAAAGAAGAAAAGCTGAAAACAACACAAAACAACATCAGAATGATACATAAATACAACTCTATATAAAATTCTCAGACAAAAAAAAAATTTAAAAAATTACCACATCAGGAGTTAATCCCCAAATGTTTCATTACTACTCTACTATTTCAAACAGCACACCAGGGGAATCCAGCACAAGAAGCAGAGCATCTTGTGGGGCGCAGCTGGGAGAGAAGGACATGACTAAGAAAAGGAAATGGGCAAGAAGCCACCAAGCTATGCCAGTTCTTGGCCCTTTTTCCAGGACCTTGTGGCCTGTCACAGAAGTGGAACATCCAAGCAGCTGTTCTAAAACAGCGAAAGAAGCAACTCCAGAAAAGGAAACCTTTGAATTCCACAGCCAAGATCCAGCAAAATGGGAATTTTTAAGGTTCAAATCTGGAGCCAATCCATCCTAAAAATCTTCATTCTCTCACTTCTATGGTAGGATCTGGTCACATCTTTTTCTAATTTAGGCATACTGAATTCAGCAAAAATAACTCATTGCAAAAATACCTTCTATAGATTAATCTTCTCTAATATTTATCAGAAATTCTATGATTGCAATGATAAGTGAGATATAGCCAAGTCTATCTGGAATGGAATATTTGGGGAAAGGTGTAACAAACCATGCTTAATAAGGGCCACCAGTTTAAGGACTAGTTTAAGGTCAAGTTTTACAGGTAATTTCAGGAAAAAAACACATTAACAGAAATTCAAGACAAATTTTAGGAAATATTATTAAACTGTTCATCCTCTGCTAAACTACTCCGATGAGAAAACGTAAAGCATTCATGTAATGGATGCATTTGCTCTGCTCTCTCCCACTACAATGTTAAACCTCATAGTACCATGGCTGCTATCACAGAACAGCTCTCCTGCTAGTATGTCTTGAACTAGGTACTGTGCACCACTCAAGAACACATCTAGAACAGCACTTCCCCCCCCCTCCTCGGTTCAAAGATTACACATTCTAGGAAGCAGTCAATTACTGCACCCCAGAGATTATTCTTCTCCTAAAAAAGCACTGACCCAGCTTTCTCTTTGATCCTTTCTTGCCAGCAGAAAACCTCCCTTCACAGGATTTCTATCCTGCTCAGCCACAGAGTGGCTGTCACAGTGGAGGTGGGACTGGTCTACAGTTTCTGGGTAGGGCTCATCTATGAACCTCTGCTTCCCTAAGTTGCTTTAGTTCTGCCATTCTCATCTCCAGATCTCTCTGCATCAAATACTTTCCAAATCATGTGTGCACACACAAAAAACTTTTCCTCTGTGTAGGTGAAAACTAGTGAATGGAAAATGGATTTTATTGGTTTATAAAAATACTGTTTTTTCTGCAAGTGCAGTATATACTTGTTTGCAGCTAACAGTTTTTTGTTAGGTGATCTTTTACACACTAGGGTCTCAGCTTTACAAATATACTTTACTAATTCCACTTTATTTAGTAGTCTACAGAACTGGAGTTTCAGTTTTGAAAGATGTAAACCATTTAAAAAAATAAAGAACTGCAAGAAAGAAATTATGTGTAAAACTGTGCTATATTAATGAATCTGATATAATATCCAGATAGCACTTACCTTTGTAACTGTACATATAGACTTCCTTATGGCCAGATTCATGGCAGTTGTCATTTTCATCACCAATTGTTATAGTTAGGGTGTTCGTAGAGCTCATAGCTGGAATCCCACTATCTGTTATAACTATTGGCAGATGAAACACCTTCTGCTTTTCTCTGTCAAAGGACCTCAAAGCAGTTACAGTTGCTGTGTTATTTCTGTTGTCAGTAAGAGAAAAATCCAAAGAATTCTGATACTCTGATGGCAATGAAAATGTAAAGGGTGGCCCATTTTCCTCACTGTCTGGATCAAAAGCATGAAGCAGTTTTGACGTATGGTTCATATACACTATTTCAGGCTTCAATATATTTTCCCAAACTACAGGCATATATGGTGCCTCAAACCTTGGTCCATTGTCATTAACATCAAGCAAGTTTATCAAAACTGTAACACTTCCTGTGCAGGCAGGTGTTCCTTGATCTGAAGCTTGAACAATTAAACTGTATTTTTGAATGACTTCACGATCTAGAGTATTTGCCACAATCACGTGACCATGTTGGTCAACCTCAAACTGTCTCAGAGGATCTGAATCTGACTTCATAGAATATATAATGTTCCCATTCAAACCAGAATCCTTGTCTGTAGCTCTCACTGTGGTTACTGTAGTACCTACAGGCATGTTTTCAAAGAAAGGGCTTGTCTGAATAAACTGAGAAAGGAAAACCGGGCTGTGGTCATTAAAGTCTTCAACTTCTATCAGGCACACTGCAATACTAGAAAAATCAAGATCTTCCACTAAAATAGTAAGATTAAACTGCCTTTCACATGCATTCTCAAAATCCAGGGTTTGTTTCAGTCGAATAGTGGCACACTGCCATTCTTTGTCATTCTCAATATAAAACTTCTGATCTGGGTCTCCCTCGATGATACTGAATATTAAGTCAGCATTTTCCCCAACATCTGCATCTGTAGCACACACTTGCAGAACTTCTGAGTCGATGGCACTGTTTTCAGGAATTGTTGCCTGCCACATCTTTTTTGTGAATTTAGGTACATGATCATTGACGTCTGCAATCCAGACAGTGGCAGTGCCAGTTCCTGTTAGCCCTCCCCCATCTCTTGCTTCAACAATGAGAAAATAATTGTCAGTCCTTTCTCTGTCCAGCATTCCCCCCGCTACACGGATTGTACCAGTACTGGGATTGATATTAAACATGTCAGCACCAAACTCATTTTTTACATTCTCTGTTATCCTGTAGGTCAGGACAGCATTAAGACCTACATTTGGATCATCACGATCAACTGCACCCATTTCCATGACTAATGTGTCTGCAGGAGAATTTTCAAAGACACTCCCATTGCAATCATCGGGCATGCATGTGAACATAGGTGCATTGTCATTTATATCCCACACATTAATAATTACATCAGCAAATCCCGTAAGTCCTTCTCCACCTTCATCAGTAGCCAATACAACAAATCTCCACAACGCACGCTCTTCCCGGTCCAACATCTTGTGTGAGTAAACGCTGCCCGTTTTCTCATCTATTGTGAAAATATCAGCTGCACCACGCCCATGCAATGAGTATCTCAAATCTCCTTCATCCACATTACTGTCAGGATCATTTGCCTTAACCTACAGAAGTTTTGAAAACAAAGACACAGAAATTACAAGATATGCAGTGATTGCTTTATATCCTATATGGTACTACAGTCTAAAGGAGCCCAAGCAAAAGTATATGACATGCTATTAATATGTGCATGCCAGATGAATGGCAAATGAGAGGTGGCTGAGGGACAATTCAGAGTAGATAAATATGCTTTGCACTACAATAACAATGTAGACATTCTAATAATAAAATAGTAAAGGTTTTTTTTGTATTTGTAGAGGTAATTTAACTACGCTATTCTGATAGATACTTTAAAATGTTAATGATTTACTTTTTAGGATCACAAATGATCCATCCTGCTTATCCTACTTACTATCTTTGTAATTATTTTTCCATAAAAGTCTATTTTTCTTCATCCACTGACAAAACAACTCAGTAAAACTAAATTTCATTAATATATCTGTGCTGAATTATTATTAACATAATTGTACCAAAGTAATCTGTGCTCTTTCATTGAAATACTATAATCTCTGAAACTGCATACACTACCTTAAGTACAAAGACTGGTAACCCATCCAGTTCCTCAATTATACTTCCATAGTATTCATTGATAGAGAAAACTGGAGTCTCATCATTTTTATTCATGACATTGATGATGACAACTGCATAATCTTCCCATTTCCCATCAGAGGCCAACAAGTGAATCTCATACATTTTTGTTTCTTCATAATCCAGTGGTTGGGCAATAAAAATGGCTCCTGTTCCTGGTTCTACATCAAGTACTCCTCCTGTGTTTCCAGCTGTGATCTGATACCGTAATTTAGCATTTGTTCCTGTCAATTACCAACAGTGTCAGAAAACACACATTTCTTGAAGTAGATTAAAACATGGGATGTCAAGATGAAGTACAAATCATACAATAACTGATTTTGATATTATAGTTTTGTGGTCTTTTAAAACATGCAGCTATGTCAGATTACTTATCAGTATTTTCAGTTCTGGTATGTCCAATTGTAATTTGTGTCTAATTATAAAATGTGTCTTTGCAATTAAGTATTAATTCTGCTTTCACTTATGATCACTCAAATTCACTGAAGGATCAATATGACTGGCCAAGGCTATGGGACAAATTCTTGTTTGCTAACACCCAGCATGTAAGAATGAGTTATCATAAAATGCTTCATACTGTAGAACCATTCTGCACTCATATTCATTTATGCATAGACTTTACCAACAAACTGGATAATTATGTATCAAGCCAGAGGAGAGAGTCCTAACAGAACTTCTCAAAATTTCAGATGCAGTACCAATTTGCCAATGCTTTTAGATCAGGTAAAGACTTTTAGCCTTTCTGCAAGCTCTACCTTCACATTACCATTCTTCTCTTCTTCCCTTCTTTCATAGCTATATCTTTAATCATTTACTTTTAAGAGGACAGAAATGTACCAATTTGCCAATGCCTTTAGATCAAGTAAAGACTTTTAGCCTTTCTGCAAGCTCTACCTTCACATTACCATTCTTCTCTTCTTCCCTTCTTTCATAGCTACATCTTTAATCATTTACTTTATTAAGAGGACAGAAATGAAGTACCATATATCCGTCACATCAGGTCCCCTGATCCAACACTACAGAGT
Organism: Buteo buteo; assembly: GCF_964188355.1. Taxonomy (NCBI): domain Eukaryota; kingdom Metazoa; phylum Chordata; class Aves; order Accipitriformes; family Accipitridae; genus Buteo; species Buteo buteo. Next base: position 12,423,052 of record NC_134181.1, on the reverse strand, counting down.
AGGTTTACAGGCAGCCTAAGTAAAAAACTAGAAGTTCCTTAAGTAGGTAAATCCTTCTTCAGTACAACTTAGCCACATTTGCCTTAACCTCGAGTGGGTGAGGAATCAAATGCAGCCAGGATGTACTTGCACTTCACAGACACGCTCACAAAACAGTCCTTTGGCACTTGAGCAACAAAAAAAGTATGGTTTCACCATACAGCAAAGTCAAATTAGTGCACCATGGCCAGAAGATGGAAGTCTGTACTGTTCCCTCTCTGATTTATGAGCACTGGTTACGTACTTATTTTTACATGACTTATGCCTGAATTCCTGACTGATGTGCAGATAAAGCAATATAGCTAAGACTCATCATATGCACCTAGGAAGTCCAGTTTCAAATATGAGAATGTGTACCAAAAAACTAAAGAACAATACAACTATACTGTCCATAGAGAAAGCAAATGAATCTCACTGAAACCAAGTCTGATTCATTCTAGTTAACCAGGACATTTTTATTGGTGCCCATTTGTAAGAAAATGGTATGATCTATAATAAATTTGTATTTGCTGGCACAGAAATTATTCCACATCATCCCACATTAATGCATTACCTCCTGAAATAAGAGTTATTTGACTTATGCCTCACAGCTCCATTATGAACTAATGTTCATGGCCAGTCAGTTCACACTTAAAAGAATTTTTAAAATCTAGAGACAAAAAGACATTTTCCTTTCTAACACCACTAAATATGTCTTGGTGTGCTGAAATTAACTCATTAATATTTTAGACACAGCTATGGGGAATTCCATTACTTTACCTTCATCTTCATCATTAGCACTGACTGTAATGATAGTTGAGCCCACATCTTGGTCTTCATCCACATTTACTTCATAGACACTCTGAGAGAAGACAGGCTTGTTATCATTCACATCGCTGATAAAAATGCGCACGTAGGCTGTGTCTGGAGAGACAAGAAACAAGAGATTAAAATACTCAGCTGTGCCACTTCTGTCAGCCACAATTCCTTAAACTGTCTAGCTGCACATTAAATGAAGACGAATATGCAGACAATACAGAAACAAACCCTTAGGGTTGTGGACAATATATATACCAACATTACTCAAAAGCACTTGGATATCAAATGAATGTCACATCCAATTTGTTTAAACAGATAATATGTGAATAACTGATGCCTAATATGGCATTTGTACAGTTTTTAGTCATAACTTTTTGTCCTGAAGCCACAAAAGCCAAATTTTAAGTCTTTATTTAAGCACAGCCATCAACTGAGAATGGGATTTTCTATCTTGAACTTTCCTGCTTCATACTTCATAATTACTTTTGACTGTATACGGTACCATATCCAGTGCTTTGAGAAACACTTCCACTACCCAAAATCTGCATCCTACGGATAATGGGTGCATCTTTGCTAGCTAGGAAATACTCTCTAGACTAACTACGAAGCCCTAGTTTTCTTTTCATTTCAGAACAAAAAACTTGCCTGATCATCATATAAAATAACTCTGACACAACTGTTGCACAGACAAACAGTAAAAAAAAAAAAAAAAAAAAAAAAAAACCCACACAAAACAAAACAAAAAAACCCAAAACAATGGACACTCTTTCACACGTACACTTGAAAAAAAAAGGAAATTAACATTTAATCTTGCATTTCAGAGCTTCTGTTTTCAGAGACCAGTCCATGTAAAATCATGTTTGCATGCTTGCAACATTACCAGAGTTTGGCTTCCCATGTTTTCCAGGTCGAGCTGATTCAGAGCCATCTACTGACTTGACTTCTAGAAGATAGGACCCCTTCTTCTCTCTATCAAACTCTGAGGCAGTGTATATTGAGCCTGTCTGTGAGTCCAAGTGAAAATATGTGTAGTCTCTGCCACTGTCATGTAACAGGGAGTAAGTTATCTAAAGGATTAAAAAGAAGTTGTTAATTTTCCTTTTGTTGGATAGTTCACAACTAAATAAGTACTTAAAGAGAGGAAGAACAGTCTTGTGTTTGAGAACTTGATTGGGGCCAAGAAATCTGGGTACAACTGACAGCTTGAGCAATCTAGTTTAAAGTCTATTAACTTCCTTGCATGTTGACTGCCGATCTGTAAAGGAAAAAAATTTGTCTTGTCTAATCAGTTCCTGAGTTCACTAGTTCACATTTGCACAGCGCTTGTGCAACAGCACTCAAACTCAGCTAAAGATTCCCAGTACTAATATAATGGCCACAGGTGAGCTGAATTTGAACTTGCTCAGTATTATGGACCGTGTTCTAGACTCATATATATGTTTTCGTGCACTTGACTTCAGCTTGCACTGTTGTTCTAAGGATATACCTACTTTCAATTTTTAAAATCAGTAATGAATACATCCACTTTTGGTGTTAACTTGACATATTTTGTAAGGATTCAGTTTTCAGTACCCCCAATGATTTACAACTCACAGAGGCTTTTAAACACATTTTTTCTTCCATTAATTTATCCAATTACATTTTAGGTCTATGTAGACCTTTCCAAACCAGAGCATTCCATAGCAAGTTTTTCACCTGAACCACAGGTTGTATAAATATTTCTTCTTTGTATTCTGTCTTACGCCTACTAGTTTTAGTTGCATTTTTCACATGGCAAGACAGAGAAACATGTAATGAACTACTTTATTTCATCTCATGTTTCTCTGTTAGTCATCCCTTTTCTAGATTGAAGATTTCTAGTCTATTTAGCCATTGTTCATACAAAAGTTATTCCATACCTTTCATCACAGAAGGTGTAGGTCCCCACTTGCTTACCTCACCATTCTGACCAAGGTCAAGGTCAGTGGCAGACACCTGAACAACAAATGTCCCAACACCAGCTCCCTCTGTTACTGAGGCTTCATAAATAGATGAAGTGAAGAATGGGACATTGTCATTGACATCTAAAACATCAAAGAGCGCATAAAGAGAAAACTATGAAACTTTAAGAAAAGGGAAAAAAAAGTACTACGATTATACTGTAACATCACTGAACAGCTTACACACCTGTTACATTAATATAGACGGTAGCGAATGCTGCCAGAGGAACTGCAGCAACATTCTGTGCTCGAACCCGCAGCAGAAAGCTTTTTGTTGTTTCATAATCTAGTGGCTCAGCTACCAGGATTGAAGCAGAACCATCATGTCTGTTTGGAGTCAGGTAGAAACGAACTGGCATGTTGGTCTCCGGAACAAGACCCTCTTCTAGGTTGTAAGTCACACGGGGATCACCAAGGGGAGAAGTTGCTTTGATTGTCTGCACAGTTCAAAAAGTTTGCGTAATCAACACTTCTGTAAGTACAGCAACATTTCTAAAAGCTTTTGTGTATTGACTCTCCCAGACCTTCAGCTTTCAGCTGAAACCACTAGGACAAGTATTTCCTAATACCAGATCTTAACCCTGCCTGATACATCTCCAGGCCACAAACAGCTGCAGCCAAAGGTTACCAGTCATTACATGTTTGGTTACTCATGGTTTTATCCTAAAAATACATGTTTTGGAGCTACATCATAAAGCTGTTCTGATTACCCATTCCAAGCAATCAAACTGAACTTTAAGCCCAATAATCACCTCAGGTAACAGAGAAGCATTCAAAAAACTGGAACATCTATAGTGTTGTCCAAATGGGAAGGAAATTAAATAATGGCTGCACACATATAAATTAGAGTAAAAATGCTGGTTACTGTTAGCATTTCTGAAAGAAAACTGATAGCAAATCATTCGTCCCTACAATACACAGAATTGTTATAAATGCTCACTATATTTAAGCAAATAAGCAACATTCAGTTACTCTATAGCCTTAGAGCTATAGACAGACAAACAAGTCTGTCCCAACCTTACCAAAACTGATGCATCGCGTGTAGTATTCTCTGGAATAACAACTTCATAGCTGTCTCTTTCCCACTGTGGAGGTTGGTTTTTTGCACTAGTAATAGTTACTGCAAGTTCAACTTTACTGCTCCTATTGCCTCCATCCGTAGCAATAATCTCTCGAATTATAGATGACCTCTGAAGAGTAAAAAAAGTTTCATTACGAAGGGTTTTGATCACGGCTCCAATGAGCTTTTTTTCCGTTTCTTTCCAAAATAAATGAATACATAAAATTAAAGGCACACTTAAAAAAACCTGCACAGAATAAAAACATCCACAACTGCTGAATACTGAGCTCAGAATATGAAGTAGGTGCAAAGCTGCTGAAAATTCTGCTATTTGCTTTACTTAAGATTGCTGGAAAATGTTGTTATTTGTCTCAATAACCTTAGCAAATTTCACACAAAGTTTAAAACAAAACCAAAAAAACCCACTTTGTGGAGCCCCTGAGTTCTTAAGCTTACCTGTCAGCAGTTTTTTTATTAGATCTGTAGGGTTCTAAATTTTAGCTAACTACATGCAACTATTTGTTCATTATGCCTTCACCTTCCTGAGGGACAGCTATGCTTAGTCCACCATGACTAATATATACCAAGTTGGGAATCTGTATCAGAAGCAAAATTTCACACTCTTTCACATTCAGGTTTGTGTCTTAACTCATTGCCTGTTAACATAGTGAAGTCGTACACCTGGGTTCTTGCTCCCCTGCTTACCATCTCAGCCCTCCAGTCCTTGGTATTAGTATGCCAAAGCTAATGACATGGGAAGAACAAGTTCTCGGAGGCAATGCTACTGCTACTTTCCAGCTGAAAGCAGGGCTTGCTTATATGCAATTGACAGTCGATGAACTCATCAGCTAAAATCCTTAGACTCATGTTTAATTTAAACATGACGTATTGATCCTTTAATGTGAAGGGGTGACACAAACTTGTGACCTCAGTCACTCTTATGATATATTGAGATAGGCAGCTTAAAAAGGAAAGCAAGCGCCATACCTGGGATATGGGTTGGTTCACAAACACCCAGCCTGTAGTAGAATTAATTTGTAAATAATCTGGTTCTTCATTTGCTATTGAATATGTAATGGCAGCATTTGAGCTGTAGTCATCATCATGGGCTGCAACACGAAGAAAGCTAGTCCCAACTCTTGTGTCCTCTCTTAGAAAATCTAATGTAAGGAAGGGATATTTCAAACTGATCATTAATTCACTAAAGTACCATGAACATCTTACTAAGAAATGAAGAAATACTAAAGTAATAATGTATGGAAGCTATAACTTTACCTTCCTTGGAACAAAGGCCATAAAAAATCAAACTGAATATTTAAAGAGCTACTATCCCTCCAGAGCTATGGATCACATTTGAACTTCATATCACATTCATAACCTGGAATTCATATTTCGCATAAGATACTACTTTTTTTTTTGGCTTGTGTTTTTACTAAGGGACAAACTGCTCTGTATAAAATATACATAAATGGAATTTTAATTTACTGCATAAAACCAGAAGAAAAGGACCACATTGTCAGAAACTACTTTCTAGGATTTGCATAGTATAACTAACTGAGAATTATCAGTCTTCATGGTTTGTTTTTTTTTATGAGTATTATACATGCCTCTGGGTGTTTATCCATAAGCAGGAAAGATTTTTTGAAGAACCAAGAAGGAAAGGTAAAACAACAAACAATGAAGAACTATGAAATTCAAATGGGAAAAGTATGTAATCAAAACTTATGACAAAAATCTGTTAATCAGAAAACAAAGGATATAGTTAGTGCTCAGCACTGTACACTTACATTCTTATTACAGCTTTCACATCTCTGTGTAGTGCCACAGACACTTGGTATACTCAGGTAAGGAAAGATACTGACATGGCTATTGTTTCAAGGAATTTTCCCATAATGACACTCAGGAAGGCCTATGAGTCAAGATTGTACTTGTTATATGGCACATTACACAGAATAATAATTCTGCAATTAATTAAGGTAAGTGCATCTCTGGCCGCAATCACCTAGTTGGTCACATGATCTACTGCCAGGAAAGACAAAACCCAAAAATCTTAGACATCAGGTAGGCTCACACTCAGGGCACTGAAACTCTATCCAATGACTCTCAATTACATTCATAGTGGGTGTTTTCAAATCTGGGATCATTGTCATTTTGGTCCAGGATGATAATATTTATCTGGCACATTCCAATGAGTGGCTCCGCTGCCTGATCTGTTGCTGTCACAGTGATAGGATATTCCCTCTGTTTTTCTCGATCAAATACCTGAACAGTTGTCAGAACCCCTGAAAACAAATTAAATACCAGAGAGTTAAAATACTACGCAATTGACAATACTCTACATTTAGATGTTTGTCTGTCAATACATTGAGATACAGTCCAATAGGTTAAATACACTTATAATGTGAACTTCAGGTTCAAGTATCCAATCACAAGATTTAACAATTTCAACAGCTTAAATTGTACTGCTCGGGCAGATACAAACCTCATATATGCTTACATCTACGCACAATTGGACTTAAATTTAGAAAATGAAGTACCACGCTAACTTTAAGAGAATGTGTTTATAAAAAAAATATTTCTTTTGAAGAGCAGTAAGTACAGGGTAAAGGCATGTTTCATGTTTTTTATCCTCCAAAAGATCAGCCTGAATTTAGTTTTGGCCTTCCAAGACTTAGTCTTTTTGCTGTTTGTAAGACTACTGTCATTTGGATAAATCATTTATATGCCATTAACAATGTTGCAAGATAATGTGCACTTAAAATATGGTGATTTTTTTTAAATCCGGTTACAAAACCACAGAAGTTATTGCACAAAGCAGAACTTCCACATTTCAGGGAAAACATCAGTTCTAGCTCAGTACTGGACATGTATGAAACTAAAAGGACAATATTTGTTCATGCAGTTAATACAGTTTGTATTTTGCCTGCTATCAAAAAAAAATAAATGAAAAAGCATGAAGTCTGATTTTATTTAAGCTTTTTTTCCATCAGTGTAACAAAATGGTTTCTATATGCCAGTATCAGTTCTGAAATTCACTTTACCTGTGTCAGGATGAATATTAAATGCTGGTAAGACACCACCTCTGTGCATTAAGCCATATTTCACTATACCATTGGCTCCTTCATCAGCATCAGTGGCTTCAACCTGCAGTACAACTGTCCCTGAAGGCTGGTTTTCCAATACAGAAGCATGTTCCTGATAATACTGACACTAAGAGAGGGGAGAAAAAAGAAGAAAAATCAAGGACTTACCATGCCACTTGATTTAAAGATATATTAGAGGGGGAAAAAAAAGGACAAAAAAGATTAGCTACACTTCTGTTCACATGCACTGATGTTACTGTTTTATCTGTACCATGATTAATTTACAGATTTCACGTGCTATTTTGCAATTATACGAACAACACACAACATGAGGCCACTAAGCATCTCCAATTAATGAAAATATTTGGAGAAAAAGTTACAGTTGCATATACTTCCAAATGCAAGTATTTTTCTATATTAGCAAAAGTCTTATAAAAAACAGGGCATACACTTGCCCAAACCACAGAACTGCTTTAGCCGAAAAGGGATTCTACACAAAGTAACTTTACCAAGAACACATTACTGACAAGACTGACATGAATAGTCACTGAATTTTCAAAATATGCAACATTGCCCTTCAACATTTTAGCCATTCAGCATCAAACTTAAGATTTTTAGACAACAGATCTTTAATATGAATTAACATTCTGAAAATATATTCATGCATTTATTTTTTACAGTACTTTACAAATCAAGCTAAAACACTTTCATTCTTCTCTCTTTCATCAGTTCCAGACATCGAATCATCAAATGAAGCCTATGTAATTTAGAGAAGTACTTTGGAATGTTTTGGAACAAGTCCACTCCATAGCTACCTATACCTATCAATTCCTCCTCACATATGTCACACTGAACCTCCAGAAGTTATTCACTCAACCTCATTTTCTGAAATGCCAGAGATGAGATGTGGTTCAGGGAAGAGACAGTGCTCATAGGAGCTGTTCTGCCCCAAGAGGAAAGCAAACCCTGTAAGTCTTCAGTGAGGGATGGAAAAGATGCAGAAGACAGCGGCATCGGGACTCAGAGAGACGAAATTCTGACCAATTCTGCTTGCAGTGACAACACAGTCTTAAACATTTACCACACAGTCTAACACAAATGACCAAGCCTCATATATTTACCTTCTGAAAGACAGGTTTGTTATTGTTGACATCATCAACTTTCACAACAACCTGGGCAGTACTTGTAAGTGAATGGGGCCCTCCAGAAGCGTTATCATCAGTAGCTGTGACATGAAGTACATATTCTGTCCCCTGCAGCTTAGGAAACGGACTTGAACGAAGTCTAACTAGCCCTGTGAAAACAACAATAGGTTGCAGGTTTTTATTTTTTTTACTACATTAACCAATTACTGTTATTATTCTCACTAGTTAGCATGACAAAGAACCATTCTGGTTTACCTACTCACCAATAAACCACAAGGCTGCTACAGTTTAATTTAACTACGGTATTTTTACTGCAGTCTGATATTAAACCAAAACTAAGACAGCACAACAGGTTTGTTTGTCTGCAAGTATGTCTACAGAGCTAAACGAGACAACAGCTACAACTCATGATATAAAGCTGAAGTGCACATATTAGCTTTTGTCTACCTGCTGCAGAAAAAAACAAAAGGAAACAAAAAACCCAGAGAAACATTGTAGCAGACTTCTGTTTTACCTGCATCTGCTCCACCAGCGAGCCTGGCTATGTTCCTTTATCACTGCTGCAATGAAGCATGTGTCACCATGTCTACTGCTGTAGCTACCAATGCTAGCTCAGCTGAAACTAATTCAAGTTTACCTTCCTGCAGCACAGTCATAGCAGCATTTACCTAGACAGGCATATCCCCAGAAACCTGTCTTTTACTACTCTCCCAAGTCACCCAAACGATACACCCTGCTGGATGGGACATACAGGCACTGTCAGAGAAAGATGTATTAAAGATTTGCTACAAAAGCAAAAGAGACTACAGCTATCTGAGACCATGCAGTAAGAAGCTGTCATTCTTTTGCTCCATCATCCATCAATCACCTCTGCTATTCATCAGGCATAATAGCAATTGTCATTACGACAGAGTATTGTCACAGCATCCATGTCACTCAATTTGCTTGCAAATGTCTTGTTTTAGCTGCAGCACTTATTTTTGACACATCTCCACTTTACCATGACATTTCTGTGACAAGGGGGTACAGACTATTCCCCTGACTGACAACATTTCTGAAAAGAAACTGCTGCAAGCCACTGTATAAACTTTTATAGGTTTATTAAGCAACAAAAGCCCCTAAGTGTTTTGAAAAAAAATGCTAACTTTTCTAAAATTAAGTTTCAAAGACTATAAAAATTTATTGGTAAAAAAGTATAAAATTACATGTACATGATTATCTGTATTAAAACTACAGAGCTAATCCTAAGAGATGCTATCAATCAAATGTTAAGATTCTTGGAGCACTTAGAATAAAGATTTTCTGAAGCATCAGATATACTACCGCTGTGTCAATTAGACACTTTGAAAACCATTGTTACTCTTCAGGTGCCAAAGTAACTTTAGAAATTTAACTCTTGGAACCTACAACTCTATTTTTAAGTCAGAAAGGATAAAAGCAGCTCTCAATAAATTCAGGAACATGCTTCAACACTTGCAAGTTACCTGCAGACCATATTTTTGGGAACATTTCAGAATCTAACATTAATATTGCAAAAACATGATTTGCATTGAAATTAAAATTTCATGCTAAGTGAACTCTGTGAAGTACAGAAGAGGAATAACTTAGGGCAGCTTACTCTTTCCGACATAATCAAGGCTTGTGCTTTGAAAAATGTAAGTTCAGATTTTGACTGCAGTTTAAAACAGGTTAAATATAAAGTAGTTTAACTGAAGTTAATTAAGTTAGTTCAATCCTTCAATAAGATTTCAATTTGGTTGCCTGTTTCTGTCTCAAAACATCCTATTTTTTTTTTCAAGCAATCAACAGCAAATAAATCCTATTAATTTAAAGGGATATGCCAGCCTACCCTGATGATATGTGTGTGTGCTTTTTTTTTTTTTTTTTAAATGAGGACACCAATGTTGTGGGACTTTTTCCTTTGGGGTTTTAAAAATATACGACTGCTGACAAGAATTTTAAAAGATGTAAAAACTAGTATTCTCCACACTTTTTTTTTTCTCGTGCACGCAGCATTCTTGGCTAAATAACACTGCTCACGTGAATGATTCTGTCCTTGAATGAAATTAAATAAATGAAAAATACAGTTACTTAGTTCATATTTTATATACTTTTACCTTCATTGAAATAAAACAGTGCTAGCCTCATTCCACCTACAAATGTATCATTTTGTGTCAGTACAACAGAAATAATCTCAGCTAAAAAGTGTTTGCTCACACATGCATAATCAGGACACCGATATAAGCACAGGGGGAAACAGCCTCATCTAAAAACCCAAACGTCTGCTTTAAACCAGTTAAAACTGAGTTATTGAAAAAGTTGCACGAAGAAAACTATTCCAGTCAGCACTGTCATCCTATTGTTTTTCCTCCTCACATGGCTATGTGATTACTAATAGTATCTTTGGCTAATCGCAGCAGGTGGATGTCAAGCTTTGAGTGCACCAACAGGCAAACTCTTCCTCCTGCTCCTTGGGTTCGGCCGCCCGCGCTCAAGGCCAGCTCTGACACCAGGCAGCCAGCTAACCTTGCATCGGACAGGTAGCTGTCGCCAGCCCCGTCCGTGGCCTCTGCCCGGTGCCTTGGGAGCTGCGCCGAATGAAGCTCCGGTCCCTTCCTGAGCTCCCCCGGGCGTGTGCGGTACCTGGCCAGGTATATTGCTGACCCTGACGCTGCCTCACTGCCTCGGCTTCCCAGCTGGACCCGAGACCTGCCTCGTCGCTACGTATTTAAATGTCTGGTGGCTGCTGGACCGTTGGGTGAACCAGGTTTATGTCTCAGGACCTGCTCTGCTCTTCTTGCTCGGGGACAGTGAGGTCCCTGCCTGTCTTGCTGTCACCCTTGACTCCCATTTCACCTTACCCTGCACAGCAGCTTGTCCTTGCTGCAACTTTGAAACTAGTTTCCTAGATTAAGTGTTATTCAAATCCTTGTTTGACATTTTGCAATGTCACACTGTTATCAGTAAATACATTCTGTATTAAGTTACTGTCTATTAAGTCACCTGTTACCTATAATAATGCCCTCTGTTAAGTTACTGACTGAAAACAAACAATGAACAAGATAGGTCAATTATACAAAGCTTTTAGGAAAATGTTAAAAAAAAGTATCATTATAAGAGAGTCTAGAACAATTGCACCTTTTTCCTGCACTTTTTAAAATAAGCTTAGTGTTAGTTTCAAAAATAGCATATCCTATTTATTTTTTATTATTGCTACCTAATGAAGACCAAATTCAAGCTGCATCACGTCAGAATCAACATTATGACTGCAGCAGCAAAGAGCTAGTATCTTATTACCTTTCTTAGGGTCAATAACAAAGTTTCCTTTCTGATTCCCAGAGAGAATATCATATGTCACACCATCTCCATCAGGGTCAACAGCATTAACTGTAGCAATCAGTGTGTTTGGGCCTGCATCTTCAGAAACGAAACTCTTGTAGCTGTTAAAAAAATTATGACAACACATTTATGAATTTAGACAGGAAAAAATATATACAGAACTATGCAGAATACATGCAGAACTACTGATTACCTGTACAATGGGTACTGCAGAGATTTATAATTTATTAATACAATTACACGGATAAGATGCTTCTTCATTAACCAGTGAAATGATAAGTATTGATGAGCTATCCAACCATCCATGTCTTTGTTGTTACTTCCCATAAATTTCCATTGCAAACTTTCAGCAGTATTGAAGCTTAGCTTTGCAACAAGACTTATGCTAAATGCAGAATTAACTTCTTTTCTTTTTTTAATTTAAAAAAATGAGTTGCATGATTCGCAGAATCAAAGCAAACATTTGCTAAGTTAAAGCATTCCTTGTTATAGCACACTTTCTGACACAAGCTCTCAAAGTGCTTTCAGTGCAGTCTTTGCACCAGCATGACTAGGATGAGAATCAGATCTGGAGGATATGCACATAATGTCAGTTTTACAAAAAAATCTCTTCTCAAGTCCAGACACATCACTGACATTGTAAGCTCTTAAGAGGCATTATCAGCCTAAGCTTAACGCTCTCTGGAGTAGAAAAGCCCCCTGCTTTAGCAAAGTCCCAAATATTTATTATTTTATCCGACTAGATTGAGCATAGCCCAGACTAAGCATACTACAGATCTGTCCCTAGTAGGTATCCCAAAGCTGTAAGAATGAACTACAGCTGGCTGTATCCAACAATATAGATCACTGGGTTCAGAGTGCTTATGGACCCACTCTCCATATGCTGAGAATAGGAAAAAAATCAAAGGAAAAGAAAATGGATGCACAGAAAACCTCTCCCTTAGCTTTTGTTGTCTAGATATGTGTGTTTTCATAAAAACCTTCATAGAAACAGCTTTTTTCCTTCCCCCAATTTAATATGCAATGAAGTAAGAGAAGTAAATTATTCTGGTTTTGCTCAGTCACAACCCTCAGGACACTGTCTTAACTCTGCATCTGGAAAGCAAACGAACAGTAATTCTTACAATTTTGAACATGAAATAGGGTCAAAAGAGTCCAAGTCATCAGAAGAGGTCTCTTAAAAAGGAGAAAGTAAAAACTGACAAAATGAAACAGAGTGGTAGCCTTAAGCATTTTGTAACCGAGATAAAGAATAACCATGATGAAAGAAAGCTCATGGCAAGGAACCATAAGTTTACACTGGACTGTAAATCTATTTAAACAAAGGGCTAGAAGGACAAGATCATCATCTTGATTTGTATTAGCCTGCCACAGAGCATAACGTTAATTGCAAACTAGTCTCTCAACAGGACCCGATTTATGGGTGTTCACAATGAATTTGTTTCACAGAAAACTTCAACTAAGTTCTGTCTGAAATTCACCTTTGGGTTCAAGATTTTTGTTTCATAACGGGAGAGATAAAGTAAAATCAAAGCCCGGTTAACCTGGTTAAACAAAACTTGAGATAATTTGAATTCCAGGAGCTGAATTCAATTCCAATGCCAATCTACACATATATACAATAGCAGTTTCCCTGCACAGCAAACAGAAAAGCTTCTTGTGAATGTTTGGTAATTTAAATAATGTTCATTTTAATCATATTGGTCAGTAAACTTTAAATACAAGAGCTGGCAGGGTTTTTTTTAAACTATGTTTTCTGCTTCCAATTTGTTAGAGATGTTCACAGCATCTTTAATACTATCACTCTTTTCTGATTAAAAAATTAGGAACAGATACAAGACTAACAGATACAGATAAATATTCAATGACCCTGAATATTAAAACAAATAAATAAATGAAAAATAGGCATCATCTGAAGAGTGAGAAACTTAATCTGGTTTAGTATTTGAAAATGCATAGAGGTCCAATAAGAATTTCCAAAAGATCAACTTTTCCAGGCCATACCTCCTAAGCAAGATTTAGGAAAGAAAGTAAGGCACAAGATTTTGAAGCCAGAGGTTACCTTTACATAAAATAAGGACTGTCAGAAAGCTCTGATGTTCTGTTCAGCTAAACCACAAGCTTAGCATCACTGAAATTTCTGCCTGGATTTTGTTCTGAGTTAACTTCTACTTTTAAGAGTAGAAGGCTGATGCAGAAGCTGACTGAGAATTCCATTACTAAGCCTTTAATATGAATGCAAGTTTATAGTACTTTTCACATTGCTTCAGGCACTTCTGAGCCCCAATTATGGAAGAAAAATGCTTACTGATGCTTTAGAAGGGAAAAAAAAAAAAAAAAAAGTAGTACAGTTTGTAGGGCATGGGACTAAGTGAAATTAAGTGAATACTGCTTATTGACATTTATCTTGTGGTTTTTATAATTCAGTGGTCATTTAGGATTCTATCATCTAAGCATTTTTCTCTAACAATTGTAAACCAAGGATGCCAACTGTTGACTGTCTAAGCTTAAATTGCCTGATTAAAAGGCAAAATTCCACCATGTACTCTGGATGAGGGCTGAGGACAACACTGAGTTGCCTGCTTTTTCTGTTTGATTTCCTTTGGTGGTGGAGGGGTCCTATTGAAATATATAATCTGAAATTACTGCAACACCTCTTTCAGTACATATTGGAAAAAAACTAAGTGCAAGATCTGTCAAAAGAGACTGTCTATATACTATCTCTATATAGCTAAATACACAGGTCTTACTAAACATTGAAAGTATGTCTAAAAGTTACAATTTAAAACCAAACTTAAATTTGTTTCTGGTTCGGTTTTTTTTGCTGATAGTAAGAGAGTCTCAGAGTCAAAAGACCATCCCGCATTTGTCAGTCCAACTCTCAGATTTGATTGAACCAAAGCCAGTTACCATCCTGTAATGATCAGCCTTTCGACCAAATTATAAAAAGCAACAGTAAAAGACAAAAATAACAGAGTTTTAAGAATATGTATTTACATTGCCTGGGAAAACTCAGGTGCTTCATCATTCACATTTGAAACATAGATCCTAACAGTTGCTGTCCCAGTTTTTGGCTCTTCCCCTTTATCTACAGCCAAAATTATGAACTCATAAAGATGGTTAGGTCGCTCATAGTCCAACCGTGTTGCTGGAAAAATAGTACCATGAGAAGTAATACTGAAGTCTTGACTCAAAGTGTAATACAGTAATTCAGCATTCTCTTTTGAATCGCAGTCAGTGGCTGTCACTATTAAAAGAGAAGAGAAAGACACTGTGTAGATCAAAGTTTGTGAATTGAAATGTTAAGTACTTTAACAAGAGAACTAGTGTGTAGCATAAAACTGTAATAGCATTTACCTTGGCATGTAGTGCTTGAAATAATTTATAAAACTCTGCTATCCCCTGTGCTTTTTATTGAACTAACCCTTAATTGAAAATAAGTTGTTAAAAAAAAAAAAGTGAAGTCCCTGGCTGAATTCAGCCACTAGATTTTGCCTTTGTCTGCTGGGTTTAAAGAGCCCTGTACTACCAAGAACATACTCCCACACAGAGACATATATTCTCATGTCCACCTGACCTACACTGCTGATCTAAGATCACTCAGACAGATCACACCCTGTGTGATTAAAGATGAAATATTTGCATATATTATTCAACTGATGCAAGTTAGGTGTTTGTCGGATCCTACCCATAACCTACAAAAACCTATGCTAAGAGTGCAGTTACCAAAATAGTAACTGACAGACTACCATTAGTACAGGATAAATCACTAAGTAGAACAGTAGGTGGTTATAAAATTCTATTTAGTAGGAAATAGCAATTTTCCTGTAGTTTGATTTCCTTTTTCCCCTCAAGATTTACAGAAAGTTTATGTAAGGGTTAAAGACTAACATAAGGCCCTTCTACAACTGCTTAGTTGACATAAATTTGTTTTATCGCTAGGACCTGCTCATCTCTCTATAAACATTTTCAATGTAAGGTTCTTGCAGTTTACAAAACCAAAATTTACATCATTTACAGAGCATCATAATTTAAAGCTTAAATTGGTTACATTGGGAAGAAGCAAAATCTTTTTCCCAAGTATCCAAACAAAACCAGTCAAAAAAACAGTATTCCCACATAGGACTCAAAGAGAGACAGAGATGGTGAGCTGATGTGTCCATAATTTCTGATCCAACATCGCTTTCTTCCTTCAAAAAACCAAATGTTGCAAGATTGCTACTATAAGCTTGCTGCTATAATACCAACCACAACTGAAGTGCTGTTACTTCAGAATCCTACAAAGATATATTTTCTTTGTCTCCTGTCCCCCAAAATTGTTTGGACTGTGGCAGTAGTAAATAATTATGATCCAATTCTACAAGGTGCCATTTGCCTTCAGAGAGTTGCAACTACCCATATGTTGGGGCAGGTAATTTTACCTTCTGAACTGAATTCTAATTAGCGGGAGGAAAATAAAATACTCATACTGAATGTAACAAATCATTGTAGAAGTACTAACCTTGTAGAAGCGCAGTTGTCATAGTAACTGTTTCAGGAACACCAACTTTGCTGTAAATCAACTGATGAAATTCAGGGGCACAATCATTCACATCTGTGATTACAACCAAAACCTTAATGGAGAAGAGGGGAATGTTAAACAGCAAAGTGAATCAAGGCAATGACTTCATTGCTTTAGAAGTATCAGATGGAAGAACTTCCTAGAAACATCCTTGAGGTCTTCAGAAGCTGTAGCATATAGGATAAGCCATTTTTCTTAGATTGCTTTTTTCCTGCTGGGAACCGTTGAAATATTAGATTCCAAAATACTAGGAATTGCCAAGTCCCAGTCCCTTGCAGCAACATTTTCCACTCACCCTTCCCCTCCATTGATTTTTCCCAATTACTAATTTAAAGGAAAATGGACCGTCTGCTTTCTAAGCATCCTTTTTCCATTATCTTATCTTCCAACACTTCTGTGATTTGTAACACTAAAAATTCTACTGCCAAGTATAATACATTTTAGCAGTATAAATCTCCGAGACCAAGTTCTGAATTCAATTACAGCAGAGTAAATCAGACATAAATGGAACTGATTATGGTAAAACAAGTAAAAAATATAATTCTGCTTCTAACATCTTTAAAAATGTTTTCTTATTCTTATGTCAAATATGAGCCCACAGTTGCACTGTTTACAATCCAAACAGTAAGGAGTGTGTTAAATTAGCCTTTGTGGCAGTTCATACTGCTACACTTCAGAGTGTCTGAAGTTGGTTGAGGTATTCTGCATTACAGTGCAACAGGTAGATGCATACTCCATCTACCCTTACATAGGTTCGTATAAACTGGGAGTACTAAGGTTGTATCAGTGTAAAGCAGGTACAAGTTAAACTATGCTTAGGCTAAATGTACTTGTAAAATCATCTTATAATCCTCTTTCAAGTCATATTCTACCACTCTTCATCTTGTAGTACATAAAAGGGTCAATAGAAATTATCAGTCTCTGCTGTGCTACAGCCACTGTTTGTTACATTGACATACTGTTTCGCTGTCTCTCTGTGTCCTCACACTTGTTCCTCTTAATTCTGCCTCCTGTTCCCTCTATAGTGTACATCTTATTTCCTCCAGCAGGAACAAACTGTTATATCGCATGCATTTCCTAGCTCAGTGAATCCTTGAATTCCAACAACTGTAATAACTATATTTAGAAATACTTTTGCTGTCAAACAGATTTTTCTAAAACACCATGAACCATCACATTTTAATATCTGTGAATTTTTATTACTTTCTCTCTTTACAACTCCACTTCGTGTTCTTGATACGAAACAAATCATTTTCTGTTCTGCCTTTGTTTTAAATTGGAATAATCTCAAATATACATCATAGTTCATGAACGTTTAGAGTAAGACAAAAACCCCATGTCTGGCTTGGCCACATCCATTTCCATGTCTTCCCAGACAAGGCCTAGGACCTATGATGGAATGGCATATTGATCCCTCAGAAATAGCCTTTTCAGCATCTGCAAGACTGAACCCTCAGAGTACCTAAACCAGCCCTCAACAGCTACCCATAGACAGAAAGACTTTTAAAATGGACAGTAGAAAAGACAGCATGAGCTGGGGAAATGGGACTCCCTAGCGAATCTGTACAGAAATCTGGAAAGGCTGAAAGAAAATGGAAATCCATACAGACTGCAGAAGTGAACACCTACCTCAGCTGCACTACTGAAGTGTTCCTCATTTTCCTCTGCTCTGACCAAAAGAAGATACTGGTGTTGGTCACTCTCATAATCCACACTCCGAGTTAAACTAATATCTCCTGTTGCCCAATCAATACCGAATAGACCACTAGGATTAGTTAGTAAACTGTAGCTCAGGGATTTCTTTTGATATGATACAGCAGTGACTGTAAGAAAGCTGCATTTAAAAAAAGAAGAAAAAAAAAAAAGAGGACTTTTAAGCACGTAACACAACATACTGAAGGATATGACAAAAATGGTGCATATCAGAAATGATGGTGCAATCCTGTAGGTCTGATCAGAGCAACACTCAGTGAAGTCAGTGATAGCTGTACCTAACCACCAAATTCAAACATTTTGTTATACAGTAGTTCTACCATCTTGAGGTTAAACAGATAAAGATAGGATTCTTGGAAGCAGAACACCGTAAGGATTAAAAACACAGGAACAGAGGATTTCATTTTTGCTGCAACTGAATTTGCCTACTCCAACTTTCTTCTACGGTATTGATATTTTTCAGGCAGGAAACTAAAAGATAAAGCAAGATGCGAAAGATTCATTTTAATAACAGCATGGTAAGTTTGCTGCTGCAGTCATACATCCTAAAGTTTCAACAGATAACCGCACAAGGATAAAAGCCAGTCACTAACAGTGTGCATGTTACAGGTTATAGGGGACATATGTTTTTAGCTCTTGTCTGGCACTGTCTTTTTTCCACTGAAGTCCAATGTGTTTAAAGTCCTCAAGTAGGAAAAACGCTTGCAGTATGAAGTAAAAGAAGAAATTAAAAAATAAATATTTTCAAAGGGTTTAAAACAGAATACTAATTCCTCAAGTGTTTGTTGCTTTATCATGCAGGTTTCTTAGGAAGAAGAATTCTGTCTTCCAGGAGAACCCACCAACATGTATGATCCATTGACAAGTACAATCAAAAAGACAAAACTCAGTTTGTCCAAACACCTTTTTCCCCTGTTGTATTTCCATGCTGCTGCCTTCTCACTTCCCCCAGGCACACTACTGAAACAATGGAAAAGGTTACTGTAGGTCATTATCTCACTTAATCTTTTTCTGTATTTTCCTATCATATGGTCTCACAGTCAGTTTCAGCCAGCACAGGACCGTATTGCTGCCAACAGGAATTACTCTGCCCTCCTTCTAACTCCCTACCCTGACTGCATGTTCATGCCACTTCTCCTCTCCTGTCAGCACTAAAAATCACAAGGCCATACTGTGAGCACGTTTAACAACCCAACTGAAAACTCTTTTTTCTTTTTTTGGCTTTGCCTTTCATCGGATCAGCTTGCCCATGCAGCTAGCATATTAGCATTAGTGGCAGACCAAAGGAAGAGAAAGATTTGGCAACGCTTCTCCGCTCAGCAGCAGTCTTAAATCAACCTACAATTTTGAAATCCTAAACCCAAAAATCCAGTGCATGACAGCAACTCTGTTTTCCTGAGTACTTGTGTAATTGGTCCAATTTAAATATTATAACTTTAGGATTCTACACGGCTTTTTATGACTATTTCTGCTCAACACAAAACAGGAAACCACTTTCACTGGGTGCATTGTGTATATTCAAACCCCTTCTGTCATAATAACAACTGCATTAAATACTTCATTCCTTTTAGATAATGCCAAGTAATTTGACAAACTGACTAATATACTACCATCTTAGGTGTGCAAACCGATTTTTAAATAATGACAAAAAAGTTATAAAGAATTTCATTATTTTTAATCCTAAACATTATTGAACCCAAGATGGCAGGTACCTGTTAGGTATTGTAGCATTTCGCAGTTCTTGCATTTCTTTTATGCCAGTGCTATTTAAGTTTATTGCAGTTTTAAAGAAAAACCTTGTTATCTACTATTAACAGTTGCTTATCTTTTTAATCTTAACACACCTTGGTTATTTAGGCACTGTAAAACTGCATGTTGTAGACTGAACAGTAAAATACAACACCACAGATAACGTAATATGAATAACAGTTGAATGGCCACACAAGGAAGACATTTACTAGACAAAAGTATTCTCGATTCAACTGGAAGAGAAAGTGTTTACCATAAGAACAAAACAGTTTGGGAAAGACAGAACTGAGTATTCAGGTACACCTATGTTCCTAACACTTTCTAAGATATTTAGATCCACATTGTTAGACAAAGGATGGAAAAATGGCAAGTTTCACGGCATCTTCTCAGTTTGCCACCGTGATGAAGAGAGCAAAGACAGTCTTTTGTTTTTTCTGATTTTCACTTGATGGAGAAGGCAATTCTCCAAAGTTGACACATAAAATTAATCTATTCTTTCACACCAGGATATCTTTCTTTATGATGTAACAGCTGAGTTTGTATTCTGCATTTTGTTTGAAAATTAAGACACAATCAACATCTACTAATACTTTCCATATCATTTAAAAAAGCAAGAAACTGTAATGATTCAATGATGCTTTTCTGTATAAAAGGGGGACTTAAAAATACATCACTCAAACTGTATCTTCACCACTTCTATGAAGATATCTAAATTGCTACTCACAGCATCTATTTATGATTCACAAACAATACTGAGGCTTTGGGGAGATCAAACGGAAGTTAAACGAGGAACACAATCTCACTGAATTGTTTTTAACTGTTACTTACGATTTTCCTTGTGGCATACTTTCAGGAACATAAACAAAGTATGACATGTTGGTGAACTGTGGTGGTCGAAATCCAGCAATTACAGAAACGGAGGCTGGAGACCCTCTGCTTCCAAGTTTATCTGCTGCTAGGACAGTCAGTAAATACTCCTTGTCCCTCACCAATGGCAAACCTGTCGTTTTAATCCAGCCAGTGTCCTTCTCAACTTCAAATCTGTCTTCACCACCTAAAAAGAACAGATCCACAACTGTTGTTAGCAAGAACATTGTTATTGGATTAAAATTAAGAGGAGAATACAGTATTCCCAAGTTGCTTTTGGCTTAGAATCAGCATGTACACAAAAATCCAAAAGTCTGTTTAGAACTCAGAAACCAGAAATCAGTAATTATATTCATGATTACGTTTCTAAGTTGCATTTTACTTCTCTGGACAATCATCACTCTTCTTTATCCTCCAATACTTTGCTGTTGTTTGACCCTAAATACTCCCTACCAGAAAATACCCTGCTAGAGTCCTGGCCAAGAGGAACAAATTCACTTTTGAAGCAGTATTGCTACTCCCCTCCTGCTTAAACAGTGTTGAACTATTAGTGAAGTTTCTTTTAAGAGCCCCATAAAGAAAATTATTAATGAGTCTGTACTAGCTTTGCAAAGCTAAGGCACAACCCAGAGCCTTAAAAATTTGTTAGAAATGAACCAGAAGCACGACTCCCACAAGGAAGAAGGAACATTCACCCTCTCCGTGCAACCAGCTGTGCTCCACATACTGCCCCATCTCATAAACAGGCAGTCCAGCAGAGAGGTGCTGACTACTGCTGCCATTGCCACCACCTTGCCAAAGCCCTGAGGAGTACTGACTGCTCCGGTCCCCATCATCCCCTGAGGGACGATCTGGGCAGGAACCCAATTTTGCAGGGAGAACACCCTTCAAATCTGGCAAGTCTGTCCATACCCTCAATAAAAGTTGATTTTTCTCACACACAGAGCTGAAGGCTTATGAGCCTTTTGCAGGAGGAAGGGAAGATCTTTCACTAATGAAACAGGATAAAAGACCAAAAAGTCACAACAGTGAAGCCTAATACACAGGGAATGACAGAGTTAAAATTTACCTTCCAAGAGAAAATATTCTACAGCTCCATGGATCCCTTCATCTGCATCCACAGCATGCAGCTTGTATACTTCAGTACCTCCTGCAGCTTCAGGGGAAACCACAGCCAAGAACGGGAAGGGCTCCATGGCCCACTCAGGTACGTTGTCATTCACGTCTGTCACAGTAAGTGACAAGCGCACCAAGTACCAATCCTTTCCTAATGGCCACAGAAAAATGAAGAAATACTTAGACATTTTGTCCTTAATAAATTTATATATACTTCCAACTGAAAAAAAAATTCTTCCTTCAATCACACACGGCTACCTCAGATTTTGAAGCAACTTAGCTTGGGTAACACAAGACTGTGAAAAGGTATTGTTTTTGTAGCTGGTAATATTTATCAGTAACATCAGGGAGCACAGTATAATTATAACTTAGCCCTTTTGGCCACCTTGGTTCCAAGTGGACTGGCACTGAACTTGTAAAATGTTTTGCTACAGAAGCAAACTTGAGTGTTCCTGCAGTCCCTATTTAATGCCTCTGCCTCCAGAAAAGTGGTGTATGCACAGCCCGTTGGACTCTGAAAGCAGTACAACTGAACTGACATGGCCTTGTGCCCCAGCTAATAAGCCTGGGGAAGTGAAAGGAAATGTGGTCCAGGCAGAAACAGCTGTCTACATTTACAACACAATTTATCCACAAGTTTAATAATGGATGCAAAGTCAGAATTTTTAAAGTTGATGGTGTTAATACTTGATTTCAGTGTGTATTTATTATTTATACATACATGAAATATCTACACACATGCATTTATTTTCAAAATAGCTTTACAGGAACCGAAACAACATACACAGAGGATCATCTAAAATTATCAGTTTTAATTTAAATCTAATTAAAAATACAAAGAACTTAGTATTTAAAGACTCTAAATATAAAGTGTCGCCAAAATGTCTAATCTCATGAACAGTGTTATCTTGCTAAGGAGGAATATTCTCCCAGGAAGGTGTGCCACTTAAACTGAACAGCTGTACTCTCTCTCCCTCTCCACTTTCTTAATTGCAGTATTACATCCCTCTCCAAAAAACATCCATGTTCCAACTAAAATACATTACTTTTGTCTGATGTATGCATTTACTGATGTTATCTCTTCTTTCCCACAGAAGTACTAATATATCTTTCACATCAGCCTCTTGCAAGCTTCAGCTTTTCATATTTAGGAACCTCTGTCTGATGGCAAGTGGCACATTTAGTACACCGTATCATAATCTGCAATCTATAAACAACCAGTAAGCGGACTGTAGTGAAGAAAACTCCTTGGTGCTGTGACTAACAAAGTCAAATATAAATTTCTAAGTTTAAACTCCTGAGACTTAATCCATCACGACCTTTGTGTACTTTCTGTTCTTATCCAGAAAATTCTCTTAATAGAAAAATCAGCATTCACCCAAGATAAACACAGAAGTTCTTCTTAGCTAAACTTGTGAAACTCAATGAATTTGAATTTTAGAACTGTAACTACGAGTATATCACTGTTTTTTCTCTCTCTAAGACCAACAGAAAGTATATTGACAGTAACTTGTTAAATCCAAATCAACTTCTTTGTAATTGTCCTGTACTCAGAATCTGATGTTCCAGGGAATATAATATTAGCTTAAGATAGGACATATGAAAAAATGGTGGCTACAGCAAAACCAAACTTCTAATTTATCAAACAGTAAATCACAGAAGTGACCAGTTTCCTGAAAAAGAACCTTAAATATGCCTTGCACCACCGTAGAACATGGATACATGCAACACGCATTTTTACATTTTCATGGAAAAATTCTCAGTTACCAAGTACACCAAAGTCGACTCGACTCTAACTGAGATGACTTGTGTGTGTTATGTGTTGCACTTCTGCAGTCAGAAAGCATTGGGAGGCCTGATGTAAGGATGCTCAACTTGGCTTCTCTAGCCCAATGTTCATTTTAACATTGCATGTGAAGCCAAAGTTTGCAAAGATAAACTCAAATTGCCCATTACAAAAAAAGACTGACACTGAGGTGAGAGTACAGTAGCCCACACTGCTATTGCACTGTCCTCATATTCAGCCAGGTATAATTCCCTTCAACATTTAGACAGACTCTGTGAAAGTAGCTGCATACTTTCTTCTCTGTACAGTGCAAAAGAAGCCAGAAGGAGCATCAAAAAAACAAAACCAAAAACAAAATCCCAAAATCATGATCTAAAAAGCAGCAGCATGAATATTATTTCCCACTACCTTACAAAATAGAACAAGATGTGTTTCAAAGTCAGAAATGTTTCATGTCAGAATGTGTGTTCCAAAAGTCCCAGGGCAGCCAGTCTAAATACCTGAAGAAACTGGACAGGAGTGAACTTGTTAGATGTTGATCTGAGTCTGAGGTTGAAATACACCACACAACATGGTAAGTTCTAAATGAGAAGTGCTAAGTATCAGTGTCTGCTTGAACACTCCAAAGATTTTAATTAAAAGGTTGTCCAAAAAGAATAAAGGGAGAAGTTAGTGTCAAAATTGCCTGTCTCTTCTCCAAAGAACAGGTCTTGTTGGAAGCTGTCACAAGTTGGTAAATACCTGCTATTAGTTTAGTTTGCCTGGATATACTGCAGGCTTAAAATAGCAAGCACTAAATTAGAAACTGAGTTAAGAACCTTTGAGAATCTGCCTCTATAATAGCAAGATCTGTTGAGGATTTGAATGCCACCTTGGTAACCCTGCCAGGAGTATAAAGGTTACTGACCTTTGTCTCTCTGGAGTCTGGAAATCAATATCCTAATCAACCCGTGAATTCATTCTGTTTCAACTTCTGCTAAAGTTCTTAACATGTATGTATTCCTCTAACAAAAAAATGAGTCACAATCAAAGAATAACTGATTTTTATTGAACAAGTTGTAATAAAACTGGATACAAATTCCAGTCTTGTCACTTACTGACTGTCAGATCACTGAACATTATTATGCTGGCACTTAGCACGTAATTATAACTGAGAAATACCTTTTGTAAGGAAACTGTGGAAAACTACATCAGGACTGAGATTAATGCTCACATGCTCTTGCAAACTTTGTTAATCAAAAACTAAAAGGACGTGGGCATGCTCCTCCAGGTACTTGTGTTTTAATAGTTAAAAGACCTTAATGTCATTTGACATCTTGACAAGATCAAAGCTTTCAGCAATACATTGGTTACCTCTGAAACATCTGAATACTCTTAAGAATTTTGTTAGGATAGTCAGCAGGAACTGCAATGCACATAATTGAAGAGACAGGCATAAGTGCCTCTCTTGACCAGTATACATTTCCACTGCATATGACCCTACAGATCTTATTGGTATGTTATCTTCTTCCATCAACCATAGACAATCTGATTTATAAGCAGAAATACTAAATAAATCATCAGATAAAGGCAATCTGGAGGAAAATGACTGTAAGTTCTCCCTTGACTGCATACCATATATCAAAGTAAAAACTGTAACAGAAACACCGAACAGGACTGTACTTCTCTGCACCGAGACCTACAAATGTGACCTGACAACTTGTAGAAACAACATCAGGATGTCAAATGAAGCATGATTGGACAAGGACTTGCCAGAGGACAACGTGTGTGATGAAGAAACTGACATGGACAATAATGTGTAATATGTGTATGTCTAGCAGGACAACACATTAAGAATTTCAAAGTATATGTTCGTGAACATGATTTTTTAAAGCATAACTCCTTATTCTAACAAGCGCAGCAAGTATTTAAATTTTTTCATTTGTTGCAATTATGATATATACATTACAAAATGCAGTCTCTTATATTTCGTAACTGACATAGCTGCTTGCCTACAGAATAGCTGTGTTTTCCTTCAGAATGGAGCTTAAACCAGAACTTTAACTAAATTTTAATAAGGTATATAAAATTAATTTTCTCCGCTATTTATGAAAATCATTTGTGCTTCAAGACAGTGGAAGGAAAGAAATTTTAGAAACATATATCTCTCAATAGTTCTGGTGTCTCAATGCCTCTTTCCATCAAAACACCCTCCCCATACGTATCTTGCAGATATATTAATTACACATCTACATCAGTGTATTAATAGTAGTAGTACATTATTATGTCTCTGCATTTGTATATTGTGATTAATAGTAGTTTATTAGTAGTACATGTGCAGTAATATTGCTACATTATGGAAGAAATAATATGTTACAATTCCACTCAAATCTTAGCAGAAACAGCTTAAAACTGGTAATCCTCTGTGGATTTGGGTTAAGTCCTACAAACACACAGACAAGTTCTACTTAAATTATCTCTTCTGAATACCAGCCCCAACAATAAGTGGAGATACCTGCAACTATATTCAGTATTGCAAGTCAGCCCTCTACTGAGATCCTAAGTCAGGAATCTGACACAGGCTTAATTATCCCTAAAAGAATTTTCCAACTCTTTTGTAACACACTACCAACAAGAATTTCCTCAATATTAAACACTAGCTACTTGACTTTCAAGCCAGGCACACCACAGATATCTTACATAAAGTCATCCATTCAAAAAAATCCTACTAAAAGAGTAGTTCTGCTAATTACAGTGTTGGCACACGTGCAGATTTTGCATTTGACAGATTTTCTTCCCTAGCTTCAGACAACAGAAAAATTTAAATTGCTTTCTCACAGATATTGAACAACAAGAGATAAAACTCAAAATGGCTCTTGCTGCACATAAACATGACAGTAACATAACACTGGAACATCTTATATTAAAAATTAGTATACTGAAAAGTTATATTGAAAATAATACTTCATATTCAAAAGGGTAAAATAATCTTTTTTATTTCATCAGAAAGTATTTTTTCTTCTTCTTCTCTTATTTTTCACTACAAAAACTAATGAAAACAGATTCTGCGAGCAGAATGCTTTTCCCACATATTTGCAAACACCACTTACTTGCCCTTTGCAATAGCAAAACTAAGCCCCCTCTACAGCTCTCTCTTCAAATTATATAAAAAATTAAAACTAAAATTATAAACTCTAGTCCAGAGGTTTTTCCTACTTTAGCTGCTTAATTCCCTATTAGAGTCAATTCGTTTATCATCAAAAATCCTTCTTAGGGCAGCTCATCCTGGAGTCTGCTTTTTCTCTGATATTCCCTCCAGTTTGAATTACTTCCTTTTAACTTAGTATTACTGACAAAAGCTGCAGCACTGAAGTTCATTCCCTATCACCAAAATCAATCTTCATAATCCACTGCTGAAACCTCATCACAGGTATCTATCTATATTTGCTTATTTTTCATGCCTATCTGTGGTTGAAAACTCATAAACAGAAGGATTTATTATACTGCCTTACTCTGAATTCCAACTACATTAGGTAACATAATACACTAGCTGGCCCAAGTTTCTGCTCACAGGAAATATGATATGCCATGGCTCACAACTTTCATCCTTTGAAAAAAAAAAGAAAAACACATAAGCAAAATATTTAAGTGACTTGCTGGAAAGTTTAACCACAGCAAAAATGCTCTGTAAAAGCAGCAGTAACTAACTTAGAGAGAGAGAGAGAGAGAGAATCTCTAAAATCTCTTTCTTTAGGTCTGCCTGTAGGCAATCTTCTAGATTCATACAGCTAATGAAATCAGTTCTCTACCAACATACTCTGCATAAGAATTACACATCAACATAATCCAACTGTTGGTTTCTACAGCAAAAGCATTTCAAAGAATGTCACAGTTTACCTACATAATGTCTCTAGGTGTCAGACTTTCATCATTTTATGCCAGGCTAATTTTAGCACTACACCTGTTTAACCTTTCAATAGATGTAAAACACATAGGTTACCTCAGCTATCTGAGGAAACTGATTTAGTAAAATCAGAATTACTGTACATCCAATAACATTCCTTCAAGTCCACAAGGTCCAAGCCATAATATAGATAGGATTTGTGCAATATCTAAAATCTTCCTAGTTTAAAACAAAATTCACTTTTTTGAAAGGAAGTCACTTCTCCAAGAAGCAGCATGAAAATCTGTTATTCAACTGCCTTTCAAAAAACAACAGTGAAGATCAAGGACAGTGTCTGCTGTCAGCTTCCTCACTAGAATCCTTTTTCCAAATCTCCACGATCAAAAGGCAGACAGTGCCTCATTAAGCACAGTTGCTAAGATTGAGAAGCTTTAATAAAGGCAGAGTTAAATATATAGGAGAAAACAGAACGTTTTAAATTAACCATTCAAAGAATTTGATCCTTTGGTGAAAGACAAACCACATTTGTATAATTAAATAAACTGTTCTTATTAAAACAACAACAAAACAAACAAACAAACAAAAAACCCACAACAACACACCCACCCACCCCTCAAAAAAAACCAAAAACAAACAAACAAAAAAAACCCCACACAACAGGAAAAAACCTTAATATTCATATACTACAAAGACTGGGTTACATACTTTATCCAAAAAGCTTAGGAAAAATTCTAATAAATTAAAAAGTTGTCACAAGCTTGTAAAATAATTAGCAATTTTTCATGTCAAGTTTAAGACATACAGAGGGACTTAGTATCTAGAAGGAACAGAAAGCCCTCTCAAAATCATGAACCTCTAGGGGAGTCCAAGTTAAAGACCTGTCAAAATTGAAGAACATACTGAAAATTACAAGAAGCGGCCAAATATCTTGATCAAATAATGGTTCATTTCTTCTCTAGGTTCTTCACTAGTTCTTTATGGCTCTACCAAATCCAGGTTTATCGGAAAAAAACTCTTTTGTGGTGATCACCATTAATTTTCTAGGAAAGGGTTTCAACAAAGTAACATGAACTCACTCCTCCAACCTGGTATCAAAGTTGGGTTATAAAGATTCATTGGATTGCACACAGATACTGCAAACTAATAAATCCTGTCATTTCATACGGCAACTGGAAAAAAAATATTCCCCCACCTACCTATATTGTTACACCAAGGCTGGCAGGACTTTAATACTTAATCATTCAGTTAACAACAACTCTTGAACGTTACACTGGTTAAACGAAGCCTTGAAAATCATGCATGCTGAAATAGTTTGATTCCAATTTCAAATAGTGTAGGTTGGAGTTGCCTCTAAACCCATCTCTTTTCACCATGTCAAATTATAAAAGATGCTGTCAATCTGTGAAATCCAACATATTCTCAGACTTCTGATTTCATTAGGATTATATGACTATCTTTTCTCTCAAAAATCGAATGGATACTTCTGTAAGATGAGTCTTGAAAATAAAATCCTTGTATTCATTAAAAATGTAGGCTTCTCTGCATCAATGTAATTGATAAACCTGACAATGCCAGATGTTCTGATTTTTAAAATCTGACAATATAGAATATATACTTGACTGAACAGGTCTCTACAATTGTGGACAAATATTATACATTACTTGAATGTACTTAGGGAAGAGGTATTATATTATTATGATTAAACAATAATGGGTGAGAAGCTAAGTTGCTCCTGGCATTTTTAGGTCATTTCAATTTATTTTTAAAAGGAGATTATGAGAGTGTTAAAAGTCTTGCAAGCCTTTAGGTCAATATTGCTATTACATTCTGGTCTACATCTATCAGCAAATTGAGTATTCAAGTTAGCATTTTTCTTTTTGTTTTATAAGTTACTCCAACTTCTAAGACTTTAACCTTAAATAGACAAATGTTTTTTGAAAACTCAGGGTGTTGTTATTGGTTTGGGTTATTGCAAGTAAAATATTTTAGGTTTGGTTGAGAGGACATTGTTGTTTTTAGGAGGCTTTGCAAATATCATACTGAACTCTTTTTAACACTTCACTCTATATGCCTTCATGTAAAATATCTACTGACTTAAAGTTTGGAAACATACATTTCCAGAAAAAAAAATCTTACTGTCCTAAGCCTCTAGCTGCAATCAAGAGAAGTCCCTGTTCCCAGTTTCATACCATAACATGAGATAAAAGCTACTGGTTATTGTATCCAGTCCTACTGTATACCCTTCAAAAAACAGGACAATTATGCACAATTATTTCTTCACTGTCATCTCTGAAAATTCAGTAAGTATATGATGGGCTACTTTTAAGTACAGTAGTTTGCTCATTCATAAAACATAAACTTTCTAAAGAGATAACTTTGATGGGCTCAAGCTATGGACAGCCCACATTCCCTCCTAATATGCCTTACCTTTTTTTGCAGATAGAATAATGACAGCCTGTCATGTCGCTGTTCCTTACCCTCATATGGCTTTTAAAATAGAAGTTAAAGCAAACCAGAAAACAAAAGTAAAGAAAGCATCAGAGGAGCTAAATGATTGTGGCAGAATAGTTCTTATTATAAATTACCAATTAAAAGAGAGTAAAGTGATAACCATGTTATCAGGGACTTCCCATTGTGGTATCCATCTGCTGAGAGGCAGACAGAAAAAACAAGCATGCCCAGATGTGAAAAAATGACTACAAAACAATAATCACAACAGACATCCTTAAATAACAAAACATGATTACTGATTGTCAAAAAGTATTATCATAAGGAGACAACTTAGCTAAGGAGGTAGCAGCTACTGTACCATTGTAAGGTGGGAAGTTCTCTTGAAATTGTCCTTAGAATTTCTTGGGGAAAGTCTGGTTTGTTTCTCTGTAGCCCCTCATATGCAAGGAAAAAAAAAAATGCCACCACCATCAGTAGCCTCACCAACACAGCCTGCTGTACTATTTTGTATCATCATGCACAGAAGGTCTTTTGAACTACCACTATCTGGACTGCAAACCTGAGCACACAATAGATAGGAGATCATTATTCATTTTAATTTTCCAGAAAGAGAGAATGAAAAAGAGAAACCTGACCATGACACATCATGTATCAACATTTATACGCATCATCAGTAAACTGAAGCCTATTGGTACCACACAGAACTCTTGTCATTAGGGCTAGGAAAAAACACTAAACCGGTATCTGCCAAGCGCGCTGTTATTACAGGGAGAAAGGACACCAGGCTGTGAGACTTCACAAACACTTTTTTTGCAGCAGGGAATAAAGACTGACAAATGTCAGTTTCCATTTCAAACTGTGCTGAGGAGTTAGCTGTCATAAGACAAAGCCTCCCTTCTATTTCAACCCTCTTCTGCTCTGTCGCCCCCAACTGTCCTTATCCCAAAACTGGCACTTCCTTAACACTGACATTTATATGCAATTCCCATTTAAAGAAGTAAAAAAAATTTCTATGTATAAGATTAATCATCTAAGGCAATCAAATTTCCTATTTAAGAAATTATGATCTCTTATCAGAAAAAAAGGAAAGGAAAAAGCACAGTCTATGTCTGAAACACTGTATATTATTAAATACTGTATATTACCAAGTGAATCAAAAGGAAACTGTCCTCAAAATACTGAATTTGTCCCCTATTTACACCAAAATACTTTGAAGTCAAAGGAAAATTTACTGTGGGCTAAGTGTCAGTCTCTCTTTTATTCTAAAACCTAAACTCAAACATACCAAGAAGGTTTAAAGATATTCTATCTACAAATTTGGACACCACACTTCTCAGACTAACTGAATAAAGAGAGGTTAGGAAAAACGGAAATAAAACTATTTCATAATCAAATAAAGTGTAACATAATTGCCATGTTAGCCAGAAAATCACTGTCCAATTGGCGATGTAATAAACCAGCTTTGAGGAAGATCCTATCCACATGTTCTACAATTTACTACTTCCATCAGATTAGTAGATTTGTGCTGAAATTTAGTTAGAACTTTAAAAACAAACAACAACAACAACAAAAAACCCCCACCTTATTTCTTTTGCAGAAACTGAATGTTTGAGATGATAAACAGCCAGAAGATCTAAACAGCTTTTGGTGTTCAAGTCCCTGTAGTCTAACAAAGATATTTTTAATCTGACTGCTTGGAGTAGGCAGCATATAGTATCAAAACATTCAGACTGAATAAACACCAACACGGTGCTCTAAAGCTTCCCCAGACATTCCTTTCTACCACAAATAAGTAACATTCCAAACCTGTAAACACCTATAGTTGTCCCAAATGCACACAGAATGTACATTTTCTTTTGACTTAATAGCATGAAGCCCACTGCAGTTTAACAAAGCACATCTGCTGGATAATAGATAATGATTTCACCTTAAGTCCAGCTTGATCTGTAACTGTTAACATGGCTGTAATTCATAAAAGAGGTAATAAGAACTGTAAAAGACAAAACATCACCCAGAAGCTACTTAATTCTTAGGGACAATCCCCACAGAATCAATACAGCTAGTAAGGGACTAAGGCCTCAAATAAAATTAAACCAGATGATCCTTGGCTTCCAAGCATTAAAATCTTCAAGGTTTAAAATATACATATCACTAAAATTGGTATCTCCACTCTATATGTCGATTTAAATAGGACAAATATACTTAAAATGTAAGTGACCGCTGTAAACTACTTGGAAGACATGTCAAACATCGCCCTTAGTAAATCCTCTGATAAGAAAAAATGAATGATGGGATTGCAAAGCTAATGCCCAGGGATGAAGCAAGGTCAGAGGAGCTTGAGACGACAGAGGATTAGAGAGACGGGATCTTTCATGCACTTCCCCCAAGCATTAATGGAATAATAATGTCTCCTCCTCAAATTAAATGCTAGCTCTAAGTTAAAATCTTAATGTGTATGACAGTCTAAGAAATTTTACCTTCTGTTCACTGGGTGAAAACTTAAAATAGTATTATGCTTTTGTGAAGAATAAATAAATTGTGTCCCAATAAATTAAATGGGATAAAATCTGAAATGCTACAGAAAATGTGAGCGTAACCATCACTTCTTCAGGCAAGGTTAACTGAAGAATATAGCCCAGGGCTGAGTGACCAGTGGGGTCACTAGAGGAATTTGCTCATCAAGGACCATGTGCCAAAAAAACATTCTTATGAAGTTAAGCCCCAAAATTTTGGAATTCTATTCAGCATTTTGTTGCTCAAACTAATGTCTGAGTTTTGCCTGGTGTTTCTCTTTGGTTTGGGGTTGTGGGGTTTGCGAGGGTTTGTTTTCTTTTTTCTTTTGGCCAGCATATTTGTAAATTATGAAAAATAGAAATATTATTGAGCAATTTCAAATGAGTAGTTTCAGCTCTCGAGATTTAATTTTCTGTCTAATGTCCAGGCAGAGCAATTTAAGCTCTCAAGGTAGTCAGGGTACAGAGAATATTTTATACAAATGCACACACGCTGCTGCTGAAGTTGCAGAATTTAACTGCCAAGGAGCAGCAAGGACAAGCTGCTGTGCAGGGTAAGGTGAAATGGGAGTCAAGGGTGACAGCAAGACAGGCAGGGACCTCACTGTCCCCGAGCAAGAAGAGCAGAGCAGGTCCCGAGACATAAACCTGGTTCACCCAACGGTCCAGCAGCCACCAGACATTTAAATACGTAGCGACGAGGCAGGTCTCGGGTCCAGCTGGGAAGCCGAGGCAGTGAGGCAGCGTCAGGGTCAGCAATATACCTGGCCAGGTACCGCACACACCCGGGGGAGCTCAGGAAGGGACCGGAGCTTCATTCGGCGCAGCTCCCAAGGCACCGGGCAGAGGCCACGGACGGGGCTGGTGACAGCTACCTGTCCGATGCAAGGTTAGCTGCCTGGTGTCAGAGCTGGCCTTGAGCGCGGGCGGCCGAACCCAAGGAGCAGGGAGCTGCAAGAGCCGTTACTGCACTCCAGGACCTGACAATCACGTTGGACAGGTCAGCCCTAATCTGAAAGGTAACATCCTACCAATCTATGAAATCTATTGGGCTTGACTGATCTGTGATCTCTATTTCTTAAAACTGACTTCTGCCTGTTTTTAAACCTTCCTTCTAAGAATTCACGCGAGGAACTCACCTGAAGCTGAACTACAAAACAAGACAGTATCTCATCTCTTGTCCAGGTCCTGGAATTATTACTCCTCCACAAGCACAGCAGAACCCCCTCCATAAAAAAGGCACTTAGTCCTATAGGCCCTGATTTTCCTGTTTCTGCTTTCCAGTAACTACTGTTTCCAGAAAACAGATAAACTATGTTAAAACTAAGTCTACAAACTATCAAATGGCCACAATAAGATACACGGTGAATAAACAAAACTAGTAAGGTACTATTTCCTCTCCAGGGAGCAGTTAATTTTACTGTAGCACTAAAATACACAAAATAATAATTTATTATTTCAAAGAATATCAAACAAATTATGGAAATTTTTTTTTGCACCTACATTTAAAAAAAACAAAACAAACAAAAAAACCCTGTGATATTTATAACCAAAATATGTCCAGTCAAAAAGTAACCACAGCATGTAGTTGCACTGGTAATGACAGTAGTGATAATAGTGATTTGTCCACATGACTACAATAAATCTTAGAGCTCAACTGCAGCTTTGCCAAAAAACCCAACCCTGTGTGCTGAAGAGTTGTTCATGCTGTAAATGCCTCTCAAAGCTACCCCGATGCAGGAAAATGTATACCTGTGCCAAGCCTATAGTCGCACCATACGGTTCTACTAAGAAATACTCCAGCTGGTGAGGAGTGAATCTGTTACACCAGCAGTTACTTCCCATCCCAAGTGGAGCGATTATTAGGTTAGCTAGGTTAGTTCATATTTTCAACAAGCTGCAACTCAGAGTGAGAAAACCCTTCTTCTTCTATGCACATGTGGAACGCTATCTGGATATTGAGATGCTAAAGGTCTGGTTGCATCTGGAACAGTGTTTACTTCAATGAAACACCAGCCCTGGACATGCTGCCATGTTGATTATCCAGGACAGAATTGAGATGAAGCAAACAGAAAAGTTTTTAAAATTCTATTTTAGCTGAAGAGAAAAAAATCAAACAACATGCAGCCTGTTACATATCATTTGTGCTCCTCTGAATAAAAATTAATTCAGGAACAGGACATCTCTTACACAGCTCTATTTATGAACTAAAGGGTGAGAGCTGTCACATAAACTAGGAAGAAACATTGCTGAATGTTGCCTTATTACCATATACGAGTTGTCCTGCTACTATTTTGAGAATGCTCCATCAGGGGAAAAAAAAAAGAAAAAAAAAAAAATCAGTTTTTCTTCCTAGACATGTATTAGTACCACTTGTGCCAACGTGCTTTTAAGCATTCTTTACTACTTTAGATAAGGAAGTGCACATTACAAATTAATCATAATAAACTAAGCTGAAAAGATAAAGGACAAAGAGGGTAGACTTCATATGCTAAAGCATCTAAAAATCTTGTCTCATCCTTGACACCATTGCCTGGGTTGAAGAACAGAATAATGACAGAATTAATTACTGGTTAATTTCCAATTCTCAGCTACCAGACAGCAAGAATTAGGGGGTGTAGAAAATTAAAAATATATTAAAGGAATTAATACAACTTTATACCACTTGAACATAAATCAACATCTGATACTGTAAGCTCTAATACCAGAAAACCGTAGCTGTGGGAGTATTTATGGTTATGTACAATGTAAAATAAGCCAGCACAAATGTTAAAAGCAAAGCAAACAAACTAGAGAAAGAACCTTAACTTACACTTTTATTTACAACAAAATTCAGTGTAACCATCTCCATGCTTTAATTCATACTGAGAGCTCACTTCTGTAAATACTGGGTTTTTTTCCTGGAGCTTTTGCAATCTTCAGTATCTTCCTTATTTCAGACTAATTAAAACACCTAGTTCTGCTAGCCCTCTTTCTCCCTCTCCTGTCCCATCCTCTTGGTTATCTTTTCTCACATTACTGAATTTTAGATCGTGAGTAAGGAAAGAGGCATAACTTTCTAAATATGTTTCAAATACCTATGTATTTTAACTCCTATAAAATGAGTATTTTTGACGTGTATTTTTTAATTTAGGCTCCTTTAAACAAAGAAACTTTAAATCACCAGCATCTAAAGTACGCTATTTGTACTGTCCACAATTAATTGCCATCCACCTAGTCTCCGAGAGTCAGAATCTAGTTCTACATATTTCTCAGAGATTGTATCTTACAACTTCATACTACTAGCAGTAATATATCAAGCGGGTGGAAAACACTCCAAACTATTTAGTAAAACTACAAGATGGTGAAAAAAACCTCTGAAAATAAGTTAAAGTTGCTTCATTTTCTTTTTAACTGGGTTAAGCAAGCATTGCTTTGGAAAAGAAATCTCTGGCATGACAGAGTCACAAGCGTTGTTCCAGGCAATCTCAGACTCCTATATTCAGGCTAGATAAGAGTAAAAACTAAAAACCATCACAAAGGTGAGACTAGCAGTAACCAGGGGCAAGGTTAGCTACCACTCTTCCAACACCATCTTCTTGATCCTGACACAGGGAGCTGTGACACCAACAAAGGGCTGGAAATTGAGCTACTTGACAGAGTGGGTGGACACCCCAAAAGCATACTCAGATTGACCCAACAGATTTTGTCACTGCCTCCGAGTAATGACATCCCCTTTGGCACGAAGCCTTGCTCAGGACTGAGTAGCAAAGATAGGACATAGAAAGTGTTTGTATTTTGGAAATTGGCCTATCAACCTGGTCAGCAGCCAAAGTTCCAGCCGGAACACAGCATAAAGCCAGTACAAGTGACTGACATCAATATGCTACAGCGATAGGTGTGACAAAAACCAAGTGAGAACAAGAGAAGGATCTGAGTGAGAGTTTTTCCTCAGGTCCCAAATGAAATGAGTTGGTGATCTAGCCCGCTTCACAGAGGGAAGTATCCATGTCACTGAAACTGTCAGCACTAATTAGAATCCCTGCTGGCATCCTCAGGGATTTAACAGACACCGAGGAATAAACTGCCTCACTCCTATGGGCTGCCCCTCAGCCAGAAAACAGAAGAGATGAGGGGAAGGAATAGCATAGGAAGCTTTTCATCCCTCCCGCCTGCACTGCTCTGTGGCTACCAAGTTGCTCTGAGCAGTTGCACTGCTGAGAAGTTAATAATTTTCACAAGAACTGGAAGTCACATAATGCAAACACCTTTCTAAACCTTTCCAAGACGAAATCAAGCCAACCAACTCATTTCTGCTGACACAATTTTCTCCAGAATGCTCATGACAGTCTTCAGAAGAACAGTTAGAATTGCAAATAACATGAAAACAACAAGACACATGGTGAACGCACACACATATAAAACTCACATCACGCTTGTGAGTCAAACATGCTTAACTTCAGTAACGACTCAAAACTCTGTGACTTCAGCTGCGTGCTTCGAGTTAAGCATTTACAGGATGAGAGCTATGGGAGGCTTTAGAAACACTTGTGCGTAAGAAGCACGGCGTATCTAACATGCTTTGTCTCAACGCGTATATAACGTAAATAACAGTCTTTGGTTACGCTACCCATTTTCCACGCTGCTCGTTAACGACTAAGAATTTCAGCAGGTGAAGTAGTTAAATTCTGATAACCACCTTACAGCTCCAAGCATTTCGCATAGCGGCGCGGTCCACGTTCACTAACCTGCGCAAGGCTTCTTGCTCCCTGCAGTGTTTTAATGCCAACGATTCACGCGCCTGACAGACCGAAACTACGTTCCAGGAGGTAAGGGCGCACGACGCCTGCCGCCACCAGGGGACTTTTCACTCCTTAAAAGACCAGCCACCCCCCAACTTACTGCCGGGACGAGGCCGCTTAACTCGGTAGAAGCCGCGACTTTTTTTAGCGGCTGCAGCCGCGGGGGCGAGCGGGGCAAGCCCGTGCCCGCCGCAGCCCTCGCCCTCACCTACCTCGGCGCTCCCGGACGCGGACGACGAGCTCGCAGGCGGCCGCCGCCTCCCGGTCGAGGGCCGCGGCCAGCGTCACCTCGCCGCTCTCCCGCTCCACGCGCGCCGGCGACTCCTCGACGGGCGGCGACACCAGCTCGAACCAGGCGGAGGCGAAGGGCGCCGGGGCCAGCGTCGCCAGGCGGCTGCCCGGGCGGGCGTCCTCGGGCAGGGAGAGCGCCAGGGGCGCGGCGGGCGGCAGCGCGGCCCGCCGACGGCGGCGGGCGGCGGTGGCGGGCCGGGGGGGCTGCGGCGGCGGCGGCGGCGGCAGGCGCTTGGCCTGCGGCAGCACTTCCAGCTCCAGGGGCTCGCTGAGCAGCGCCGGCCGGCCGCGGTCCCGCGCGTAGAGGCGCAGCGGGATGGGCGCGCGCAGGTGGAGCAGGGAGCGCACCAGCACCACGCGCCCGCTGCGCGGCACCACGAAGAAGTGGGCGCTGCGCGGGCGGGCGAAGTAGCGCAGGTCCGCGTTGGCGCCCGCGTCCGCGTCCTCGGCGCGCGCCTGCCACACCTGCGACTTGAGCGCCAGCGTCTCCTCCACGCGGAGCTGCGTGACGCCGGGGCGCGGCCCCCCCACGAAGCGCGGCGCGTTGTCGTTGTCGTCCAGCACGCGGACGGTGAGGGCGGCCAGCTCGGCGGCCGCGGCGCCGCGGGGCAGGCAGCGCTTGCAGCACAAGCCCAGGCGGAAGGCGTAGAGCGCCCGCGCCTCGCGGTCCAGCGGGCGGGTGGTGCGCAGCCAGACGCGGGCCGTGCGGGCGTGCAGCGACACCTGGAAGTGCGAGTGGCCCTCGCCCAGCAGCTGCAGGCGCCAGCGCCGCCCCTGCACCTTGGCGCACCAGGGCTCGGGCCCCAGCCGCGTCAGGGGGATGCTCAGCCCGCGCACACGCGTGCCCGCCGGACGGTTCTCCGCCACCTGGCCGCCGAACGAGGGTCTCCTCCGCGGGGCGGCGCGGGCGGCGGCCAGAGCCCAGCACAGCAGCAGGCAGCCGGCGACGCGCCGGGCTCCGCGGGGCACCATGACGGCCGCCAGCGGCGCCGAGCTGCCGGACGACCCGCGCTGCCCGCCGCTCCCCGCGGCGGCGCGGTGCGGAGCGGAGGGCGGGCGGGGAGGGGCCGGGCCGGGGGCGGGAGGCGGCAGCGCCGGGGCCGGGGCAGTTACCGCCTCCACCCTGCCTCCTCCCGCGAGCAGCGCCGCCCGCGTCCCGAGTTCACGCAGAGTAAGCGGACCCGTGCATCGGATGTGGGACGTCCCTGCCGGGCCAACTCCCCGTTAGACCCCGTTCTCCTTCTCATGTAATCATCTCACCGCTTGCTTTACCTCCGCAAGACCCCCCGCCTTCCCCAGGAGCCAAGTTCTTCGTCCGCCGACCCCGGGCACCCCTGCGCAGGTGCTGTCCTGCCGTCTGTCACCTGTGTCCAACCGGCTCTCCCGGCACGAAGTATTTCCGCCGAAGATACTGTCGCGTTCGCTTCTAGATAGCCACGCATTATAAAACCCCGGGTTTGCCCTCAGCTTGTACTTGAGCAATGTCACTCGCTCGCCTAAAGTTACACCTTTAGTCACGATTAATCAGCTCCCTAATACCTCCAGAGTTGTAAAGGTAAAGGAATTTTTTTAGGTGGAAAAAATGTAGCTTAACTGCTGAATGTTTCTGGTAATGAGCAGAAAGAAATAGACCCCAGCGTTCATTTAACTGTGTTGGATTTGGGGCATAAGTGAGTAAAACTAAAAAACCAGTAAAACTAAATTTCACCATTAAAGTTAACTGACTACGTAAATCGAGGAGGTTGCAGAAAAAGTTACTCCACTAAGCAGTTCCTCTTCAAAATAGAATTGTGCTTTCAGGAATAAAGTCAAACACAATATAAAACTGGCATTAGCTATATTTATGTAGTACATAAACCACTTAATCTTAAGAGTCATTCTGAGATTAAAGAAAAGCAAAAAAATAAAAGATGCTCTTTATTAGTCACATTACTCAAATTTTATGAGACTGTGAATAACGGTTACTTTTCTCATAAAATAGGCAGGGCATTCTTCCACACACTTCCCACCCAAGACTGTGAAAAACTTTATAAACACAACATTGTAACTTCCTGATATCCTTTTAGAGAAACTGGTTGCCTTTATGGAGAAATGGGAGTCCAGGATCCAGTAGGAAGACTACAGGAGACTCAGAACAAAAAATCCAAGTGCTCTACTACTATTACCACAAGAGTGACCTTCTCCATTTCATCCTGCAAGTAATTAAGGAGATAGATACAAATCTTCAGCTTCACACAGTAATATATTATCTTCATTTATGCCTCATACTGCATCTGTCCACTTTCAATCAAGCAGCACGCTATTGTCAGCTGGAGAGTACCTATACTCACCTTCCCTTCCTCCCCTTTCACACCAACAGTCAGTAGCAATTTCAGACTGACAAATTCCTCCAGAGTCCAGGGCAGGATTACCCTTCTTTTCACCCACAGAATGGAATAGGCATAAGAACTTCCAAAAATAAAACATCTATCCCTAACATGCATCGAAGCACCAAAGAGGGAAAAAAGGGCTGAGGAACTGCCATCTGAGGTAGAACAGTGCAACTGGTAAAGCTTTGGTGGCCCATCAGAAAGGCAGAATCGCTTACCTGAAACAAAAGAAATTCACCTAAAGTACTAAATGGGAGTTGTTTCTCCATGCCTCAAATGTACCTGAGATCTCAAGCATTTTCAATTCTACTTTGGCATAAAACCCGTGGTGTAAGAAGTTGCTGTATCTGAATTCCAATGCAGGCATGGGTGTCTTGATTAGGATGAAATAATAAATGGGTCAATCTTTCATCCATTTCTCTAACAGAATTGAATCTTCATTATAATTAGCAATAATAATAATGAATATGCCTTCTTTAAAAAAAGTTAAAATATTACAGTTGAATTGATGTAAAAAGTTGAGATGATGCAAATTCTTAGGATAATTTTTCCTCACAGAGTTAAAATGGCCTTGAAATCCCTGTATAAAAGCACCCTTCTATATGGGGTGTTATCTTCAGTGCTTTTGTGGTGCTTTTTTTTTTTTTTTCGGTCTTAAAAAAAGAAAATTTCTGAGGTCTATGGATTGTATACAGGTCAATACAGATTGGGATGGGAAGAACCCCTAACTTGGTCACAAAGATTTATACGGTTCCAAAATAAAAGGAACTTTTCTAACAGTTCCGTAACTAGTATGATACATGAAGAATCTACAACTAATATTTGATCAAAATTTGATCAAACCATTTTATGGAATCATTTTAGTGAGTTCTGTCTTCTATATCCACTAGCATTTTTCTCTGTAAAAAACTGTGAAAATACACCAGGAACAGAACTACATTTTGAAAGGTCCTTCATTTCTCCATCAAAAATTCAACAGACATTTTAATTAGTTTACACACAAACGTGGTTCTGACTTTAAAGATGAGCCTCATTCATGGTTTCAAACGCAGAATTCAAGCTACATTATTTCAATCAGCATGTAGACAGAAAATTCAGAGATTACACAAGGGGATTTTTTTAGGAAAATAGAGACTTTATACTGATGTTTGTTAAAAAATAAAAGCTTGTTGATTTTTATAGTTCACTGCCCTATGGTAATTGTAGACAAATACTTGACACTCTAATCCTATTACTAATTCTGCAAATTAGTGGGAATCTAAATTGGTGCCCTGGATGATTGTACAGTCAGAATCTTTCTGACTTCAGCCCATCTCCAGAAGCCCTGACCTTACAGGCGCTGACTTTACAATACCAGCTCTTCTACTTCACAAGTTTCATGAGATAGCAGATCTAGAGGGTATAATGAACTTTACACATTGTTTGCTTCCTTTTCCTGACTGTTCAACAGCGCACTCTGAGGTTACATCAGGGTTCTCTGTATGTTCCAGACCATCCTCCTGTCTATAGCAACTCCCTCTATTTCTGCTAGCTCTAATTTTGGATTTGACAGTTAAGAAGCACCAGTTCTTGCACTAAAGCAAGAATTCTTTTCTTGCTCCTGCCTTGAATTACCTGTGTTACCTCAATTACCATCTTTTAATAGAGTAATTAGAAGTTTCCCTCTTTTTTCTCTGTAAAAGCCAGGACTTAATAACTTGAAGGATACACCTACATACCTCAGAAAAAATCTCCTGACTAGGCTTACACGCTGTACAGATTGCTAGCTTGCAAGCCTGGAGCACAAGGTAAGCATAGTTTCCAGAGATCTCACATGACCAAAGATATCTAGTGGTCACACACAGCACTAAGCACAACCGACCTGCTGGTTACTGAGGCTCACCTCTATGATCAGGTGATGGCAAGGCCAAGACAAAATCATAATCTCGCTCAAAAATTATTAACTCATGTTTGAAAATTACTGAATTACAGTCTTTGTAATTACTGATTTATAGTATGAACGTAAATTTTTAAGGAAACATCATGTCAAGTATTTGATGCAGAATTTGCATTTTACAAATTAGATTTCCTTTAAAATATGAACAGGAAACATTCTGAGGAAAATCTTACCTTAACTTTATGGAACTGCACAGTAAATATTGAGGCAGGAGAGAAGAATGATGCTAGGCATTCTTCCTGTTTTACATATACCTTGTAGTTGAAGGGCAGGATGGCTTAGGGAAAAGTGGCACAATTTACTTTGCTTTTGATCAAAAGGCAAATATGCCTGAAGCAGTGAGTGGTCTTGACTGCCACATACTCAGTAGCTGGCTTTCAAGGGGGAGAAAGGGGCTGGAAGTCCCCTAGGATCTTTTACTGTAAATAACTATAAATATGTATCAGTAACAGAATTAATGTGCCCCTCTGAAGCCAGCTGATATATATGTCATCTGGTACACCTGACAGACATTACTCTCAAGCACTAGTTTAAACTTTCAGGAAGGGTTGTGCCCTGCTGCATATCTAGACAAAGGAACCTCTTTCTACACTATTTACTTCCCACTCATGATTCCACAAGTGTCTTGGCACACAGCTCTGCAGGATCTAGCCCAAAGCGACAAGACAGTCTCTGTGCTATTTTAGATGGTTTGTACATTGTCACTTTTTATAAACAACACTTGTAGCTCCATTTTCTCAAAAGCAAGTATAAGTGATAATCCTTTCCTGTATAATTTTGAAAACTAAACCTAAATTATTCAGAAGTACAGCTGCTGTTGTCTAATCCTTGCTAGCTCTTTATGCAACTTTCTCACTATACTTGACAAATTTTTC
Source organism: Buteo buteo (assembly GCF_964188355.1). Classification (NCBI taxonomy): domain Eukaryota; kingdom Metazoa; phylum Chordata; class Aves; order Accipitriformes; family Accipitridae; genus Buteo; species Buteo buteo. The sequence continues at coordinate 12,380,718 of NC_134181.1, read as the reverse complement.
TTGGAACCTAGCAGTCAAATGAGTGCAAGAAACACCTTCTGTCATGCTAAGAGCAGTATCCTTCCTCCAAAACTGAAAAACTGATGACATTTTCAATACCCTTCAGTATTTTATAACAATTACTTTCCTGTTCATTTCAACCAGCTGGAAGACCCTTTCTGCTGTTAAGCATAGTGTGCTATATACAAGTCCAGGAAGGTTAGAATAAATGTTTTAATTACAATAATCTGTGTAAATGGCCATACTTCTTATGCAGTCAGAAACACCTCCTACCTAACTTATAATCAAATTAAATGAACTATACATACATATAAAAAAGTAAAATCTGAGGTGTGTTGAATCCAGACAATACAGTAACAATAAATTCTCACTGAATAAAACTCTAATGGTATATTCTGTTTTTCCTGGCTGGTGCCTTACTACTTACCAAATCAGTTACATTATTAATAATATCAGTAAACAGCTGGAAAATCTTTACAGAAAAGCTTTTCTTAAAAATCCTAAGTTTTCACATGATAAAGTTTTTCTATTAATCAGAATTTTGACTTATGTGACTGCCACAGAAAGGGTCATTTCACTTTTTTTTAAATAATGACTTTTGTAAATGACTTTATACTACTCTCTAAACATCCATTTTTCTCAAAACTATGCTTCATCCCTATAACTGCCTTAATAAAATGTCTGTGTGAGAAGCAGACTGCCGGTTTTGCATTCAATACATAAAACACAATGAATGTATACGCCTGACACTAAATCTTAGTAAACCTTGCTTAGAGTATTTTTTGATTATTTGTATACATGCAGTAAACAGAAAGAATCAATTCATTCTTGCTTGTATTTCCTATTCATAAGCATAATTCTCCAAAACTTCAATATCTTTTGGTTTGATCATCACATTTCCCTGTGTTTCAGAATCGCAAACTGTTTTCACCTCAGCAGAACTAATCAGAACACAATTTACATTGTCAGAATTTGCAGATTTGGCAAAGAAAACGTACCTGATTCAATTCTGCCCAGGCTCCAGCAGAAGCCAGGCAGGTTTCTGGTGAACTTCTTAGCATTCTGCCTAAAGGGCCATTGAGAAACCTGGTCTTCCAGATTCCACAGTTCTGGGAAGCACATCATATGGACTGCAGCCCTATGGCTTGGGATGTTATCGCCTCCAGGGTATAGAGCAGACAACTGCTACAAGATCAGGGAGCCCACATCTGCCAAGGTCAGTAGCTCTGAAAGCCACAGATGGACTGACCTAGATCCAATGTAACATTCTTCCATAGAGATTTTTTAGATTCGAGCAGGGTTTGCCCCAAGTGGTACAAACCAAATTTTTAAATATCACACATAAGCACATTAACAAAAAGGTACTTCCAACAGGTTTATATAGAGTTTCCTTTGAAGAAAATGTTTGTTTAAATAACTATGAACAGTGTGACAGTACCAAACACTTGTGTCTGTGCTAATTTGAGGTGTCTTATACTGCACATCAGAATTAGCATGTATGTCAGTCAGATCAACAATTACTGTAAGAAATATTCTGGTTTAGTGAGTAGTAAAGAATAATATACTACCTACAAAGGCAGAAACCACCTTTAAAGTTTTAAAGTAATTAGCTCATCTTCATCTTTGAAAATTAAAGACGCTCTTGATTGATACAAACCTAAACTCGTATTTTAATTTGGCTGACTTCCACTTCAAGCTCTTACATGTTAAAAATACTCAAGCATATTATCACTAGCAATTTAGAAACCAAAGCTTATGGCTGCAATCAGGGCATATGGAAAAACCTGTACAAGGGAATACAGAGAAAATATTCTTGTTTCTACAGCTCAAGGAATCAGTAAGGAATGATGCCTCCATGAAGAATTCATCATCTTCCTTCATGCTACATGAAGGTGTGGTGAGACATGCTGAAGGCAGTCAGTCTACCTCTTATTTAATTCTATTGTAAATAATTCTACATAAAAGACTGCTCAGGCAGCAGATTGCCTGCTTTCCTTATAATACAGTTTTAATATTTGATTTTGTCCTGCTTCCACAACCCTTCCTTAGAACAGCTGCTGACTCACGTGTGTGTGGAATATCTAAAATGCTGCAGGGGTAAGCAACAGTAAATGACAAAAGTAAAAAAGAAGCAAGCACTACTTTTTATCCCAGTCTCACCTTTCCTTTCCCAGCTCTAGTCTTTTGATCACCTTTCTCTGTAGCATTCTGTGCAATCTGGTCTCCATTTACTCTTCTGTCTCTCTTTTCGTCTCTATTTATGAAAAAGCAGCCTAAAGGGTTAACAGACAGTGAGTTAAAAGTGGGTTAACTTAGACATTTTTAGCGTGCATCTTCTATTCCACGGGCTCTTAATTGAATAAATAATTGGAACCAATATTGTTCCATACCATATAAAGTAGATTCTCTTCCATAAGCTAGAGCAAAATGTAATAGTTGGAATGCAATAAATACTTCTCTTAATGATGAAAAAAGAAAAAAAACAGATCTAGTGCACTTCTTGTACCTGTGTCATTTCCAAAAACAAGTAAAAAAATAGCAATAGTTTATCTTTGTTATTAAAGAAAGCAGATACTCAATACATAGGAGAGAACTGCTAGGTCAACGCATTCGATTTTTACATGGTAGTATCTTTCAGTAGAGCCACACTTCAAATTTATCAAATTCCAAGTATATGGAAGGGTTTGTTTGGGGTTTGGGGGGGGGGGGGTTTAAAGCAAAAATTAATTTTGGTGGACAACAAGGGTATATTACCATATCTAAATTTAAGCAAGAGTTTTAAAACTCCTAAATTAACACTTTTAGAAAAATGAGAGCATCTAATTGTATTACATAAAACAATACTACTGGCAACTACAATAGCTTTACTTTAACTTAAAGAGATATTTCTAAATTGTCTACTCCCTGTTATTCATAGTTCAGCAATTTAGTTGGGAGCTGTGGAACGTGTTTCAGAACAAGCAATGTTTAGCTGCAAATACAGCTAAGGAAGAAGCACAATCCTGACCTCTTACCAGAAGTGCTTAACCTGCTCAGCTAGGCTGAGTAAAATGGTTCTAGACTGTTAATACAGTTATTCCATTCAAATTAATTCCTAGTTTGAATCTGAAATATGGTAAGAAAGTCCTTAAGAAGGGACAGTACAACATAGTCAACATTAGTCATTAATCAAACCAACAAATAAGTGACAAAGTCCTCCCTCTTGTAGAAATTTAACAATACAGTAAGTACTATTATAGGAGAATGTGATGATATATTACAATTTCAAAAGAAAAACAGGAAGTTCTTTTAATTCATAGTCCACCCCTCACTTCATATATGTGCTGATAATGCAGAGTTCATGTTTTATTGGCTTTGCTGTGCTCCAGCTCATTAAACACAGCTGCTTCATATAGGCACAAATACATTACCCAGAAAGAGAATGAACAATCCGATGTACAAGATTTTAGCCAAAAAAATAAGGGCATTCATGCTCTAATTCTTGATAAAGCAAAAGAAAAAACATTTATTGCAGATGTTTAAAAAAATTAAGGCATCAAAGCATATAAAGCAATAAAAATCACATTAATGGCTTCAGCCAGGTGCACTTCTGTAGCAGAGCAAATCCATGAGAGATGACAATCTTAAAGCAGAAAATATATACATATATACATTAATTTCACTGGATTTTCCCATGGGCTGAAAGTTACACGTGAACTCAAGTACTTCACAGGTGTTGGACTTAAGCAATGATTCAGTTCCTACTAAAATCTGTAAGATACTGTCATCGACTTCACAGCTTCAGTATCAGACTTTAAATATATAAAGCATAAGAAAATATTTGAGCGTGCTCCTCAGATTTGATGGCACTATATGGATTATATTCCTGCAAAACATTTGCTGTTTACTCTTTGAAATAAAATGTAACAAAAAAGTCTATCTACAAAAATGTAATTAATAATATTTTTCCTTTTTTCACTCCTTTCTTTTACAATCTGAGATCTCCTCACATCTGACTCACAGGTTGATGTCATTCCATTTCCAAATCTATTCTACTGTACTTTTATATTACTGCATACAAATCTTTGTAAACCCATGATGCAGACCGGGCACAATGTTTCTCAAGACTGTATTTATTTATTTAGAGCCCACTGCTGAGGCACCCATTCAGATTGTTGCACTGCAAATAATCCTTATTAGCCTTAGTGTGTTTGTTTATAAAATAATGGAAATTAAAGGGGAAATTTTCCATGCCTTCAGTAAGCTTAAGAATAGGTACAATGTGGTCATACAATAACTAATTAGATGGTTAAAATTCACTGTTAATAATTTAAGATTATATAACTACTTTTCACTGTTGATGTAAGTCTTTCTTCATTTCTCTCACATCAAATACTGAAATCAGTTTTCTTTTTTTTAAAATATTACTTTTTTAAAAGTGTCTTGCTTCAGTTTCTATAAGGTGGAAAAGTCTTGCAATGCTTATTTTGAAGGCATGGCAATGTTGGCTGATTTTCTTTTAAATTACAATACCAATGTTTATGTGGTTAATTTTTACTAAAATTTGAATTTAGGCCAGAGATGACTAAGCAAGGATTTCATCAAGCAAGGAATTCCAGTATATCTTCCAATCAGAAGTACTAAACATAGAGTTTGCAGGGTGTTGTCGTAGCTGTAGGTATTTTACTTTATTTTATTTACAGTTGCTTGAGGAAGGAGGTGTTTTGCTCATTAGCTTATTCATGCATTGCCATTCTTCTGTATAATACAGTGTCATTTTAAGGATGATTATGAGGTTAATGTGAGCATTACTGAAAGAGACACACTATTTATAGTGATTAAAACCCTGTGGAAAAAAATCAGAAACATATCTTGAGCCCTCTAGTGTTTGAAATTGTCTCAAAGGGCTTAGGAAGGATCCTGCTTATCAAAACTAATATCCTTGAGATTTTTACATATCTCAAATAGTACTGATAACCTTTCCTGTCACTCTGCTGAATCACTAATGTACTTAGAGTGCATTATTATTTGCAACCCAACTGATACTGAGCACCTTTCACAGCTGACAAATGCATTCTTAAAGAATACGGAGTATTCCACTTCAAAGTACCATTTTTCTCCAGTCATATAAAAAATGTTATTATTTTAGTGCCAGAGTGAACTATTTTCCATCCATTAAAAAAAAAAAATTTCTGCTTGAAGACTTTAGGAAATACTTTTTAGATTAATTTCACTAAATTACATAGGTATAATAAAAAAGGATGAATCACAGTAACAAACAGAGCAACAAAATGTTCCTTTAGGGAACCGCCCTGTTTCCTAAAACATCAGCCTGAATATTACATGCATGATCAGAACCTGAATTTTCAAATGGAGTAGATCACACATTAATCTCATAAACATACACCCTTAACCAATGGAATGTAACAAAAATGGACATATGCTCAAGTATGAATATTTCCAGTTTCCCAACCTCAAAAAACCCCGTGTTACTACTTTTATGAAGGGTCTTGGTTCACACATCAACTGTCCTCTTCTTCATCCTTAGTACTTCCATTTTCTGCCCTGTATCTTGTCTGTAATCTTTACCTGCTTATTCACCCCAACCACCTTTACACCAACAGTATATATAACTGCTAGTACCAAATGTTGCAAGCATTCAGCAAAAGTTACTTGACTTGCTAATGACAACACAAGACAGACAAAATCTAGCTGATAAACACTAAGTATTATTTAGGTGAGCTCAGTATAGCTACACCAGTCTAAGCTTATGAGATAACAACCAATCTCATGTTATAGCAAGGTTTGATGTGACTCATAATGGGAAGAATAGAATATATAAGATACAGTATTTCTAGAACAATGTACAGCATGTTAATAAACAGCTTGAGATGGTTGGGTATCTGAAAAGATGCTATAAAAATACTAGAATTTTTAACGTATCAGTTGTGTTTAAATCAAACTTGCCTTTCAATGACACAAATTTTAACTCCTATTGAATTTGCTGATATTCACAGCTGTGAAATTTGACCTGATGCCTCAGGTAAGACAAAATTGTAGCCACACAATGCTATATGAAACTTAACTACCACAACAGAATCCTATTTTTTGCCTTTTAAGTCCTCACTGGCAAAGCAACAAAGCCTATGTTTTCAAACATCATTCAACTTAGAGGCATTCAATAGCCCACTTTGCACTTGAAAATGAAGTCTGTTGAAGTACCTCAAAACAGGATATACCAAAATAAGACTCTTAAAATACATTTTTTTTAAATTATCCACTATACATGTATATTAAAAATATATTTATATTGTATAGAGAGATTAGTTAGCAATATATAACATTTTCTGTTCTATACACAGTATGTTTGTTATGTAATGTAGTTAATAATTATATAGTACTTGCATTACATATGATATATAATACATACTAGGTTGCACTCTGAAATGCACAGTTATCAGAAAAGAAGTTTAAAAGAAATGGGAAAGAGTATTTTTTTAAAGTATTTCTTTTCTGTTTACCATTCTTCATCAATATAAATGTCACATGGGACTCTGTGGACATATCAAATATGTATAAAACTTTCAGGAAGCCACTATTTCAGCATCACAATTAAAAGTCCTGAACACTATAAAGCAACTCAACCAGTACTGAAAAACCTTTATTTTTTCTTTCATGTTTTCACATTTAGAGCTGTCCAGTTTGCAACGGTAATGATATATCTCTCTAAGCAGATGAAGAAACTAGGCAGCTGACTAGCCAAAAATGAAATACAACCTAAAGCACTGTGCTACATGCCTCCAGATTTTTTTAATGAACCAAACTCTCCTTTTTTGCTTCCTGAATCTCATAATGTAATTGACAATAACTACAATGTTACCTTCTCAAAACATAAAAACTCATCTACTGCCAGCTCACTGCTAATAAACTCATTTAAAACAACTTATTAAGACATAACCTTTAAGTGTGTGAGCAAACAATATGCAATCAAACACGCAACACAAATACCTATAAAGCTAGATGAAGTATTAGGATTACTGCAGCCTTCTCTGACTGAAGCAAAGCATATGGTGGTATAATGGAGCATGAATTTACAGCAACAGAGATGTACGATATAGATTAAAGCTTCATCTGTGAGAACATACTGCACAGCAAAAAAACCCAACAATTTTTTTGTTTCCTGGTTTATGGCATGAGCAACAAATACTCTTTGGTGGAACTACGGCTCCCTCTACTGCTAACATGCAAGTAAATACCCAAACCTTCCTTGAAATCCACCAAAAAACGCGCTCCTGTAATAGACCCTGATTTTAAATTTATGAAGGTATAAACATGCTTCTCAGGCTATCTGAATGGATGCAAGGTTTTCAGGTTCACGTTATCCATTTGGAGCATGCACCATGGAAAACTCGAAAGAAAATTAATTCCACTCCACTAATTGTGTCTGCATTCACTGCAAGAGTTCTTAATTAAAAGTATTAATGAAACAAGCACTTGATACTTTTTGTAACTTTTGAAAACTAGACCAGAAATATTTGGTAATGTATCTTTATAGAAACCTCTATTTTTAGGAAGTTGTAGCTTATTTATCCTGGTAGAAGAGTGTTCAAGTTGTTTCTTTGGTTAAATTAAATCTTAAATCATGAGTGAAAAAAAGACCATACAGCCTTTAATAAGAACATGTGACTGACCAACATTAAAAGCCGAAATTTGAGATGTCAAAGTTACTCATTTAATATGATTGAAGCTATCAAGTGAGTGAGTTGACAATAGTCACTCTGAATTGATTTTAGTGACTTTGTACCAAGTCTGATCAAGGCCAGTACCTTTTGTCAGCTTCCTACACTCTCAGATTTCAGAGACAGGGACAGACCTCATAGCCGAGGGGCATGAAGCTGTATCATTTCATGCTTTTTCTAGTCCCAGTGTTACCCTAAGTCGGCACTTCAGCAGCTCTCTAAGACTCAATTTTGGAGTTTTAGAAAGCGGGCATTCTTTATTGCAGCACTGGATGCATGGGGGATCCTTCTGCCTATCGTGCATACCAGTTCTTTCAACAGTTGAGACTACATAAAAAATGGATATACATGTTCCTGATTTTTCCTGTAAATAATTAACATATTGTCCTAGTTTCAGCTGGGATAGAGTTAATTGTCTTCCTAGTAGCTGGTACAGTGCTATGTTTTGAGTTCAGTATGCGAAGAATTTTGATAACACTGATGTTTTCAGTTGTTGCTAAGTAGTGTTTAGACTAAAGTCAGGGATTTTTCAGCTTCTCATGCCCAGCCAGCGAGAAAGCTGGAGGGGCACAAGAAGTTGGCACAGGACACAGCCAGGGCACCTGACCCAAACTGGCCAACAGGGTATTCCATACCATGGGACGTCACATTTAGTATAGGAACTGGGAAAGTGGGGGCGGGGAATCGCCGCTCAGGGACTAACTGGGTGTCGGTTGGTGAGTGGTGAGCAATTGCACTGCACATCATTTGTACATTCCAATCCTTTCATTATAGCTGTTGTCATTTTATTAGTGTTATCATTATCATTGTTAGTTTCTTCTTTTCTGTTCTATTAAACCGTTCTTATCTCAACCCACGGGTTTTGCTTCTTTTCCCGATTTTCTCCCCCAGCCCACTGGGTGTGGGGGGGGAATGAGTGAGTGGCTGCGTGGTGCTTAGTTGCTGGCTGGGGTTAAACCACAACACATATTCATCTCAATTCCAGGAACTCATTAATATATGTAAATGCCCTTGGTGAAGGTGCACTCGAGATGTTTGGTGGTCTTCAGGGGTCCTCTAGTGGTCTTTGATAGTCTTCCTCACTTGTCTGCTAGTTGAACCTTTTCTAGCAATTCCGTGCAGCGGGACACTTTACGTTTGACACAACTTATCCTAAAGAGTGTTCATTAGTAACTCTACTATCTATCTTTTCTTGATTTATGTTCTCTTGTCACAAATCATATTGACGCTCTAAGCTATCTGAAAAGGGCCTAAGGTTTTTATCTTCTCAGGGAATTTGCAAGGTTGGCCAGAAGTAATTTTCTCTGGTATCTTATACATTTTGCAACATACAGGATTTCCATTGTGTTCTTTTCTTAACACAAGATGTAAAACATCTTGTATCACTAGTTGCCTACTGTGTCTTGAACTTGGAAGCAGTGGTCGCAGCACAGTAAGTTACTTCTCGGGGAGTCACAGCTGAACAGACCTCGGGGAATTATTAGTCAATATTGCACACGTAGGAAGGCCAACCAAATCCTGCCCCCCCTTCCCGCTGTTTGGGTTTTTTTTTTGAGGAAATCAGAGGACCTGTAGGAGACACAGCTACAGTGTGATCAATCCAAGGTCACGGTAGTAGACTACAACGGTACAGACAAACGGACGACCCAAACCAATGCTGTTTCTATCAGCCTAGTAGCAGCTTACCTGGCATAACATAACCACTCTGCACTGCCTCCTCACAGAACGGGAGCCAGAGAACAAGCAGGCCTGACTTAGCCTGAGCTGGGCTCCTTACGCCAGCAGCTCTCAAAAAAAGGGGCTGTAACTTCCCCCACTTTCTCTTCACAGCATCACCGCTGCTCCAGCACGGTCACCGTGCTGGAGAAACGAAACTGCGTGTGGGCTCACCAACCTGGCAGACCTGGAAAGGGCAAGGAAGAGGCGAGCTCACGGACCAGAGGTTTGGGCAACACTACGAACTACTGCATGGAGCCGGCCTGAGGGGAGCTGGGGACCAGGGCAGAGCCACCAACAACCACCGCCATTTCCACCCGGCCCGGCCCGGCCGGGCGGGCGGCGACCGCCTCGAGAGCGAAGCGCCTGCGCCGCGCAGGGAGGGCAGGCCGCAGAGAAGCCCCGCCCCCGCGCTCCGCGGCGCCGTCGGCGGTGGGTTAGTAGCGCCTGGCGCGGTGGCGCAGGCGCAGCACGGCGCGGGCGCTGCGGCTGCGCGACCGCCCGGCGGCCATGGCGGACGAGGAGCTGGAGGCCTTGCGGCAGCAGCGGCTGGCCGAGCTGCAGGCCAAGCACGGGGTAAGGCGCGGGGGCAGCCGCCCCGCCGCCGCCCTCCCTCCCCCCGGCAGTGCCACCGCTCCCTGCCGCCGGGCCGGGGGGGCGGGCTCTCGGCGGGGCCTGTCCCTCCGCCCGAGCCTCTCCCGGGAAGGCAGGAGCGGGCACGGGGGAGAGGAGGGGATGCGCCCTGAGGAGGCCTCTCCGGGAATAAAGGCTCCGGCTGGGGCCCGGGGTGAGGGGGGAAGCGGGGAGCAGTCCGGCCGTGCGCGGGGCTTTTTGCTGGAAACGTCGCCGAGTGCAGCCTCGGTGACTGGCGCCCGGAGCGGGCGGGGCGGTGAGGACCGGCCGGGCACCCCCCAGGCTCTCCTCTCCTCTCCTGCTGCCGGAGCAGTCAGCGCCTTCAGGGCGCCTTGGGCCTGCCTCCTGCTACCTGCCTTGGGTGCCCTGGCTGCTGCCTTGGAAGGTTCAGCGCATAACCGTTCCCTCCCCACCACCTTTTTCCGTGCCACTCACAGTTTTAGGGATTACCATCATTGGCCTTCACAATCATCTACGTTCTCAGAGCTGAAATGTATCAGTCTGTTCTGTTGTTCCTGTGAAGGGATCTTCCATACCTGTGATCAGCCTCGTTTCCTCTCTCTGTATCACTTCTTGTTCCGCTCTCATACTTTGAAATGTTACTTATAAAATTTGAGGTGCAGGTTCAACATAAAGTTCAGTAGTTTCCTCTTTTTTTTGTTATTTGCTTCTGAATAGTCAGCTCAGCTGGCTATATTAATCCAAAAATACTGTGCTAGGATTGTGTTTTCTTCTGTATTGATAAATACAAAATGTTACATTGAGTTTCATTTGTCCCTAGCTTACTTTAATGGGTTTTAAATGCTTTTGTCTGTTTTCTGGGCTTTGGGAAACTTTATTATCTTAGACCTAATGGGAAGGCCTTTTAATGTCCAAACCTACAACAGTCTGTGGATAGATCCAGTAGCACTAGTCATCACACTAGTTTGCATTACTGCTTTGTGAAGAAAGCATAGTAGGGCATGTTTATTTGCTAGGGCAGCAGATTCTCATTTTTAGGATCTCGTCCATGGTCAGCCGGGTTTAGCAGGCAGGTTTAGCTCACATTGACACTGCTGGAAGATTTAAACTCACCGTCCTGCGTGGAATGGTTTTGGATGATCATATTTATTCTGATCTCATTCTTTAGGATTCTTCTGGTGATCCATCGCAACAGGAAGCAAAACAGAGGTATAAATGAGAACTATTGACTTTTGGTCTTGCATCTAATCGTTTTGAACTTTTTTTTTTTTTGAGTATTTAATTTCTTTGGAATATTCATCTGAATTTTTTTTGTTGTTGGAAAAACCACCAACAAAGAAGCTGAAATGTTGAAGATTTAACCCAAGGATAGCTAAAATCTGATTGATCTAAGTGTGGCTTCCAGGCCATGACTGTATTGGATGATTCACAACAGAGCTGTCAGCCAGTCTGAACCCAGACTGGGGGGGGAGGGTGTGGATGAAAACAGCAGTAGCAGCTCATTTTCACTTCGGGACTCGGATGAGTGCTATAACCTCATGACCTTTGGTGATATAATAGTATGTTTTGGGGATGCATCACTCCCACTGTCATCTGCTTGTGGAACTCAGAAACCTTGGCTTTTCAGAGTGGTAAGAATTGGTCTTAAGAAAATCTCGAAGGCTGGCAGAACTCTTCTCACACTGGAGTTTTGTCTGAGTGACAAGTTTGGGTTTGGCTCTGTTAGTGCAATGGGAACATGCTTTCCTAGTTGATTTGATTTTTCTGGAACATCTGTCACAGTTAAAAATATGAAACAAAATGATTTGTGCCACAGCTTAGTGCGGAAACAGTGTTTAGTATTTGCACTAAGCAGAAAATAGAAAATAAGTGTTTAAAGAGCTAGACTTTGCACACAGTGACAGTTTCGGTTAACTGAAATGCATAAACTAAAATTCCAGTTTTGCAAATATGTAGTCAAATATTGTAAGTATATGAAGACTTACTGAAAAATTCTAAATAAATAATGAGGTTGGTTCTGTCTTGCAATTGCATGGACTATTCCCTATGCCTGCTTTACCATATACTGTCTTTGATGAAATTCCACGTGGAACTGAATGCAGAATCTTTACAGTGGGTAGCATGGCTTTTATCTTGAAGATGTAATAATAAACAGTAAGAAGGTATAAGTAGTAAACTCCATCTCGATTTCTTGGAAGATGTCAGCTATGTAACTTTATCAACATACATAGAGCTCATGACAGAAAATGCTATAAAAGAAATCATGTAAATTTAAGGTTTGAAGGCACCTCAAGAAGTCACTTACATGAATTGAAAGTCTTCTGTAGCTTGCTGGTTTGTGCGTATTATTTTAGGTATTTAAAATCCCACTTTTAATGTGTGGTTAATTTTTCATTACAGGGAAGCAGAGATAAGAAATACTATTTTAGCTCAAGTTCTTGATCAAGCAGCTCGTGCAAGGTGTAAGTATCCAAGTAACTTTCTAATAAAAAATTCTCATCTAGCGTACTCCAGTGCTGCTCAAATCAAGCACGTATGTGCTTGTATATAGGCTAGATTAGAAAAATAGTGTTGTTGATGGGAAGATAAAGCTATTGGAGCTTTTCAGTTGGTGATATCAGTGATTGGAGGGGAGGGGTTAACTGATATCCAAATGCTGTTAATGAAATTATTTTTTTTAATTAGTAGTAGGAATGGTAGTGAGAGTCAAAATTAGTTAATGTAATTAGGAACAAATATTTAAAAGGAGAAATATAACTATCTTGTATATTTATTTTACATAAATGAAAATGCCTTTTTCAATTTATTTCATGACCCTGGCATGAAGATGACTGCTTCATAGGCAAATTTGTCTCTAGTTACTAGTGAAGGTATTTGAGCTGTTTTAAAGCAAAATGAACAGAGCCTGTTTTTGTTGCAGTAAGCAATTTAGCACTTGTGAAACCAGACAAAGCAAAAGCTGTAGAGAATTATCTTATACAGATGGCAAGATTTGGACAGCTAGCTGGAAAGGTGAGTTATGTTTTTCCAATTCTTTCTCACATATATTCATTTTCAAACGTAATTCACTCTTAAAAAAAGCGATGTTTTTAATATCTGTAAATTAAATAACTGAAAAAGGCAATTGAGAGCTTCTAAATACTATTATATAATTCCATCAAACACCTATTATAAAAAGTGAAAGTGTGATTCGGTTGTTTGATACTGAGTATCTCCAAATACGGTTATGTGGCTTTTCTTTTGCTTTCCTAGGTATCGGAACAAGGTTTGATAGAAATACTTGAAAAAGTGAGTCAGCAAACAGAAAAGAAAACAACAGTAAAGGTAAGCTTTATTTCCTAAATGTGATTTTAATTTGTTATAAAATAGAGCAGAAAAATTGCATGTATTGGACTGTTTCAGTTCAGGGTAGAACTTAATTTTGTATTTACCACCTCTCTTACCTACAGTGATAGGTGCTGGGATTAAATCATAGCAGTCCTTATCAATAGTAAAATTTGCAGATAGTGGCACTGGGGTATCAGTGTTCTGTTGTGGGACAGACTACCCTGTGTCTGTCCTGTACCACCATTATGCCAGGCAGGGACTTAGCGGGGAGAGGGTGATGGGGTGAATGTTTTGCTCCCATGCAATGTATTCATTGTCAAATGCGTGGAGTTTGAAAGGATTGCTCTGTGGTGGACTTACTGTGACCCTTCTATTTTCACATCATGTATTTCATTTTAGTTCAACAGAAGGAAAGTATTGGATTCTGATGAAGAGGAGGATTATTAATGCTACTGTAAGACTGTCTGCCAAACAAAAGGCCTGGAAAAAGGCAACACGCTGTTACCAGGCAGAATGCAAGATCTGAAAATGTTTACGCTTTTTTTTTTATATAAAAAGGCCAACAAATGAACTTGTCTTGTGAAATAAATCTGAGAAGGGGATTTTATAACTTAAATTTTTGTAGTTTAAGAGGCCTGAGCAGTGTGGGGTTCCCCACTGCTTCATTAGCATGAACATTTTGTTGCCCCTTACTCAGTGTGTAAGCTATGCTTTCAGCAGCTGCACACACTTAACTTGCTGCTATTGGAGACACCATAACATGAGGAGGAGCTAAGTGTAAAGCTGGGAACAGCAACTCTAGGAGTTTAAAAACTTACCTCCAGGCTTTAAATCACAGAAGTGTTAGAAACAAGATTTCCTGAGCCCTGAAGGAAGCCTATCCAGCAGCTCACTGGCTCTCAAGTCCTTGCTGGAAATTTATAAAATAAAGTGAAGGTATCAAAATAGCATTTGGATCAGAGGACTTCGTATCAGGCAGTCCATGTAAAGAAATTGTAACCAGCCTACAGTTGAACCATTCCCCTACGAAATAATCAAGCTATCTCAAAAAAAGCAAGTTAATTGTGTAATATAGCACTGTTCAGACACTTGGTATCTTATATTCTTAAAACTACCTCCATTTCTTATCAAATGGCTGGAGTGTTTCTTACCTTGAAAAAAAGACCATTTTCCTACACTTTCTGCAACTCCTGCATGCATAAAGTAAAACTGAACTTGTGCTATACGTTTATTCAAAAATATGGTTATGGAAATAAGTACAATAAATACTGTAACGTGCTGATATAAACACTCTACCACCACAAAACCCTTTTCTGACATAATTTAACAGGAACATGTATGATCCCAACTGCAGTGGTTTTTGAAACAATAAAATTGTTTAAAATGGGCTCTAGTGGGTGTTTTTCATCTTGTGTGAATGTGGTTAAAAAGTTTTTAAACAGTTATTTTTGTTTCAGTTGAACTAGACTGGGCATTTTGCTTGTCTGTGTTTGTAATCAGGATTCCTTAACTTCAGTAATATTGTGGGTGTATGCTACACTTTTTTAGACTAATGACCCTTTACCAGTGTGAAGGGGTTCAAGTCAAGGTGTGGTGACATATGGTTTAAAAGTTTTCTCAGTAGGGCTACAGATACATCCTAAGCATCCATGCTTCATATTCCCATTCCTAAGTTTATTGAATTCTACTTCTAACAACGTAAGCTTTATTGCCTTGCTGTTCTTCTAAAGCAGCTGTTCCAGAATCTCAGTTATCAAAATGGGAAGTTATACTTTGGATTTATTTTAACGTAACAACCTTTTGGAGATTAAACTGGACCATACAGTAACACGCTTTGCAGACAAATCGTAAGTAAGCGTCTTGAAGTTGACTTCAGTATATTTGCACTACAGATTGCTAGGGGAAGCTTCCAGGGGCATCTCCCTTCAAATCCTATTCCAGTTTAGCCTTTGATTATTGTATCTTTGAATATTAAGGTATTTTTTAATTACAAGCTTGGTTAAGCAAGTCAAAGGAAACTTGCAAACTATTACATTTACCTAAATAATTTGCTAGTTATCATCTTTCCATCATTTAGATTATAATGGAACTGTTTGGCATTCAAGTGTTTTGCTTTTTGGTGTTTGTTTTGGTTTGTTGGTTTTTTTTAATACATACACTATACATCCAAAATGCCTGGAAATAAGCTTTATCCGAGACTGAACACTGAATAAAACTGAAGCATGGCTTGATCACTTAAGTAGCCTCAGGTTCACAAGGACAACTGTTCTGATACTGTAATAGAATAGAAAACTCAGATGAATTCTAATAAATGTATACTTTTTCTATAAAACTCTAAAGAAAAAAAATATTCTCCTGTTAGATGTCTTAAAATACAGATTTTGTTAAAAAATACAGTAGGCAATATGCACCAAGTTGCCTTAGTAAGCTAATATGTTTTTTTTCCTTGCAAATTTTATATTTCATTGCAGGGGGAGAAGTTGTTCCAAAGGCAAGCGCTACTTTAACACTTGGCCAATTCTTTGAGTAAAATGGACCAATAATTATATAACAATTCATATCAAGGCTGAAACTTGGGAGTGTTGCAGCTGGGTCACTGCTTGCATAGAAAATAGTGTTGAACAAGTTGTTTTCCCTAACCTGTTGTATTCAAAATCTGTCTTTAATAGAAAAGAAGCAAGTATCTAAAGGAGTTCACATCCTCTGATGCTTATCTCTAACCATTTTCAAAAGTATTTAATAAGCTATCTTAAAACTTGTTTCCAAAGCTATTCAACCACACTGTGCTTATTATTAAGGATTAAGAAAAAAGACTTGATACTGAACATAGTGTCATTGTGCTAATTCATGTTTTGTAGTTACAGGAGTATATTCTGTAGCAGAGTATCACCAGTATTAAAAAGCTAATAAACTGATTTTTCTCATCTATATTGTCAAGAAGTCTTAAGAATCATTTAGTTAAATGCATAGTATAATTAAAACACAAGCAAAATTCTCACTATGTAGTTTGGAAATCAGATCTATGAAAGTTTACTTGTATCTTAAGCTTTATAAGTACTATCTAGGTTATTTTTGCTACAGGTAAGGATAAGTGACTTACTCTAGGTCATCCTCATAGTGTCACAAGAAGGAAAAAAAACTAGTTCATATGTCTTTCCTCTTGGTCTTTGGCTCGTAATAGCTGAACATCCATCCTACTTTTTTTTTTTTAAATGGGAATGTAGAGCTAGAGAAGGAAATTACATGAAAACGTTTGCTTTCACTAACAGTTCTGTATTGTACACCTCTACGCCTTAAATCCAAAACCACACAACCTAACAATAGTAATCCACAAATGTAGGAGGGAAGAAGGTCATACTGAACTTCAGAGTAAATTCCAACAGATCCCTCAGGTTACACAGAGACACAAGGTGAAGTCTTCAAATGCCTACAAAAACAAAAGCAAGGAAATCTGCATAAAAGACTCAATGCTTCGAAAAAAACACTCAAAGAAAACAGCATTTTCAAGAGTTATTTTACTAGTTTTTTCTTTCCATCATTTGGCACAAATCCAAGGCACATCAGAAAATCAGATGAACTCATAAATTATTAGAAAAATAAACACATGACCCTCATCTCCAAATGTCCATATGTGCACTTATTGCACATTTTACCTCTTAGATTAAAAAGTTACTTGAAAAAATAATCAGTACGTCTTCCAGCATTGTACTTTGCCAGGCAGTTTACTAACACCACAGTTAAAAGAAACAGAATTATTCATACAAAGTTTATGAAATAAAATGCAAGCTGGATGTGATGAGCCAAGAATAAAAAATACTGCACTTAGAAACCTGGCTTGTCCTATTTACACATTCTCCTACCATAACTGAAAATTAAGTTCAAATCTCAGCAGCCATCTTATAGTTACTTGCAAGCTTTCAATTCTTCAGTGATCACCTCTAGGAATGAGGTAATATTTGGCCTATTCCAACAAAAGCTTACTGATGTGAGGAGTACTTTTTATAATTGGAATTTCACCTTTTTAAAGAGCAGTCCAGAGGAGGTTCCTAATTGTTTGCAGATGTTGCCCTGGTTCAGAATCATGAATATTTGTGCATTTTTGCATGACTTGCTTTAGAGGGGGGAAAAAAACCACAAAGCAATTTTATGTGTCCTTATATAGGCTTGCTTCTGCTTTTTTTTTTTTTTTTTTTTTTTTTTTTTATTAGGCTGTGAAAAGCGAGTCCAAAGTTTAGCTTTGTCAAGAGCTCTCTACTTCTTCCCCAGTACCTTGGCTCCTGTGTAAGAACTTGATCTTGCAGATCCAATACAGGGAAGCATTGCAAAGAAATTAGCAAGGATTACATCCCTTCACATTAATAGCATGTATAAATCTCCTAATGTGGCGTCACAGATGTTACAGACTATTGTTTTCCCAGCTACTGAAATATACAGAAATATATACTATAATGGTTCATAACATTACAATAAAAATAGAGATATTTCAGTTACCTCTGGCAATAAATACCTTGTTATCCAATATATCTTTATATAAATATATATATATTTACATATACTTATCCAATGTAGTGATAAAAACTGAAAATGCAAAAATTATTCAAAGAGTTTTAAAAACAAGGTGGGTGGCTGAAAAAATACAATAGAGGGTTTTGTTTGGTTTACTGTTACATATAATTTTTTTAATAAGTGCTAAGTAGGATAGGAAAGTAATTTTGCTGTCTACATCTCAGTACATCCCTGTTAACATGTCGAGATCAGTAACGATCTGGCTGTGTAGTTACCTCCAACATCAACAGAGGATTCAGTCTTCGAAAGTGCTAGGAACATTCTGTTTCTGCTGAAGAGTCATCCTTGTATTCTGTTCTGCAGGCAGGCTTGCAAGCGTCACTGAATTCTTTGATATACAGTGAAAGGTTATTGAAATTAACATCACCTAATTCCTCAGCTTTTGACATCAAATTCACGCTTCCTTGTCAATGTTTTGAAAGCACGTCATCACAGCAGTCTCTCGATTGTGAAATACTTGGATTTCTAGGGCTGGATAAACTATTATTGCTGACATTCTCTGCTGAAAGTGGCACATTAACAGTGTGTCTTCGGTGCATTAATTTACTCCTGTGAGGGACTTCTATCATGTCATCATGTTTCACAAACTCGCCACTGCATCCTGTGTCAATAATCTTAACTTTGCTCCGGTCCAGCTTTTCAACAGATTTTAACTTGGTTTTATCAAAGCTTTTAATAGCTAACTGTGAGGATAGAAAAATGGTATGTTAAAAGCATTGTCTACTTTTTTCATTACAAAAAAGTCAAATGAATATAGTGTTTCTTGAATATAATTATCACCTTAATTTCATGGTATTCTTTATACTGAGAATACAGCCAAGGATTAAAAATAGCATACTTTGTAGGACAGTAATTACACTCAGTCTCCATGGGAGAAAACAAGAGCTCAACCTGCCCCAGGCTACACATACATCAGTACCAGAACTGAAAAAATAATGAAGGCATTGCAAAACTTATTTTCACTGCACTATCCCAATATCATCCTAACTCTTCTAAATACCTTTTGTAATGCAAGTCTCAAGGTACTTGAAATCAACAGCCATTTCTTTTACCATTAAGAACTGTGTAAGTAGTAATACAGACAGTCTCAACCTGGCACTGCTGAATGCAAAGGCAAAAACTCCCAGCTTCCAGGTCTTAACTGTCAAGAGACAGAGACACCCACCCTCCCCACTCCCCTTAAAGACTCCTTCTGGTCATTCCAGCTATTCTTATCTTCCATTTCCACATCTGCTGCTGATGTTTCCTTTTCAGAGCAGGTGGCTCTCCTTGACTACTGGCCACCTGGCAAATGTTAAACTAACTAAGAGAAAAAGAGAATCCAAGCATGCTAATGACAGATTTTCTAAGATAGGAACTAAAAGCAGAAATAAATTACGATACCCTTTTACTGAAATAACGGCAACAGTCTTGAAAAAGTTTCAGATGGAGATTATACATGTTTAAATCTACTAACAATTTAGAGCTGTATGACATGTAAATTCACAAAGCTACAACAATCACACGTGATTGAAGTGCTATGTATCATGGTCATATATTAGTTTTTTGACACTTGCTGTACTTACATGACATACTGCCTTCAGTGATCCACAATTATAAAATCTAAATCCCACGTTTAATTAAATAGTGGGATATTATCATTAATTCTAGAAAGAATTAATAAAACATTAGTTTTATAGCATTAATTTGGCATTTGCAAGGCTCTTTGCACATGTTAAATCTCATAAGCGCTCTATGAAATAGAACGGTATTCATTTTCTAGATGGAGGTGAGCATCAGAGTCTGCATTTCTAAGGCTATGTCAATCTAATAACGGGCAGCTACTGAACTAACCTGGTAGAAAACTGTTTTCTTTTGAATGGGGTAGTTTTTCTCTTGATTTAGTATGCTGAGACGGCTCAGCAGAAGGTCCAATGAGAGTCAAAGCCAATGTAAAGGAGGAAGAGGGAGCACATGCTCTGGGTGGAGGGCAGCATCCAATAGTCAGATTGGCGTAGGGTACCATGGTACCCCCAACCACAGATGAACTGA
Organism: Buteo buteo; assembly: GCF_964188355.1. Classification (NCBI taxonomy): domain Eukaryota; kingdom Metazoa; phylum Chordata; class Aves; order Accipitriformes; family Accipitridae; genus Buteo; species Buteo buteo. The sequence continues at coordinate 12,360,766 of NC_134181.1, read as the reverse complement.
TTACATGTATTTGTGTCACAGCTGGCAATGCAACATGCAGTTTGCTATCAATCCTTGCAAACAACCTCCTCCTCCAAGCAGACTTACAATGCAAACCCTAATTTTAACCTACTGAAAAATTTCTCTCTTGTAAATAGCATCTCTGCTTGGCTACAGCTCTTACAAGCTGTAGTGTTTTTCAAGCCTTGCTATAGCCTAGATTTTGTTAGACATGACACAGTAAACAAGACACAGATGAAGCCTGCAGTAAAAGGCTTTAAGAGGTTTAAAAATAAGAATAAGATGTTTAAGAGGTGTTATAGAAGCACCACTGAAGTTTGAACAATGGAACATCAGCGAGTTAGCAAACGGGTCAGAACTTTTGGGATTCACCAACTACCACTAGTAAAGAAACTTCCCTGTTACATGTATCTATTAATAGCAGACAAAACAAACACTGTATTATACAAATAATTCAAGCAAGTACTTCCACTTACCTGATGCAATAACTGATAGTCAAAATTAGGGACACTTTTATCTCTTGTTATTGTTCTCCGTAAATGTTTTGCTCTAAAAAAACATTTTAAAGAAATTTTTAACTACATAAGTCTTTCCACAAAAGTCCCTCAATCACAGAAAATCCACACGGTGGCACTATCTCAACAAAGAAAGGCTACTGTCTGACAACAACACCTCAACATGACACCCGGCTAGTATTTCCTGTATTTTATCACAGAATATACATTAACATTTAAAAAGATCATAGGCAAAACCCAACCATTGAGTGAAGCACTAAGATGATTTTTTGAAAGCAGTCTGGCTCTGAAATTCTTAATTTATGGTACACCAAGTATTAGTGCAAAACCAATTATATATACATTTGCAAGCACTCCTTCACTGGCCAGCTTTTCCCTCCTGCTGCACAGCACATCACTGCTGTTCACCACCAATGACAATGTCATGCCTAGAACATCTGTCTGGTGATTCGAATGTGCATGCCTCTGAGGATTAACATCTACTGTCAGATTAGTCACATGTGATTAATAACAATGCTTGACCCACTTTGGGGCTTCATTAACAGTTGCATTTCTTATTCGCTTATGGGAAACAATAAACAGTCTTCTGAGGAAGCTTCTATGCTTACTTGTTAAATCTGTTAATTGATTGGACCAGCTGAAGTTGTCTGCTTATGGGATCATCGGCTTTCTCACATGGCTTAGAATTCACTAGGAGTTTAAAAGAACAGGCAGCTAAAATTACAACTGAGTCACACTTAAGAATTAAAAAAACACAGTTATGAATGAAAAGTGGTATCTACTGACAGATTTAAAATTTTACAGTAAAACTATAATAGTAATAACTTGAATCAGAGTCACAATTTATCTTTGGAAATTTTAAAGCATTTTAAGTCATGGGAGTAAGCGTTCTTCATCAGATTAGCATGACTGGCCAAGCTTCTGAAGAGACCAAGTAATTCTGGACTTTGAGGCCCTTAATTCCAATTTTTACATTGTTACACCCCTTGCCCCAGGTTACACTCCTTTTTTTACTTGTTACACCCCTTTCCCCAGGTTAGCGAACTGTATCAGCTTGAAAATTCATACGAAAAACTTCTGAGCCAGCATAAGGAAAGTAGTGGATAAGCAAGACCAGAAGCTGAGGGCGAGGGGGAAGAGGGGAGGGTGGATGGTGAGCAATACTCTCTCTTTTAAATGTCAATAAGCCATTATATCAGCTCAGCTGTATTGTTAAACTGTTCCATGTGTCTCAACATATTTGCTTAGACTGTACTATATGCTGCCATTTACTGAAAGTCATTCTTTTGCAAACCTTTGTAGCTCTTATTTCTGTCCCATAATATGAGAGACAGTAACTAATGGAAGAGTCACTCCCTATGCTGGTTTAGGGCAATATAAATGACAACTAGAGGTGATTTAAATTGATCTGTTTTACTTTGCATTGAAATGGACAATTACTACATGGTTAATTATATCATCTCAAGTGCAGCACATTTTTTAACTTCAAGTGCTTTTGCATGTAAAATTCCCACACACATCCCCAAAAAGTGAAAACTGAGTTTGCAGCAATGTCACCAATATAATACAAAGTCTGCTGCATTTAGTTATAGTATTTTTGGTGTTACCTGTAACAAATATGCAAAATAGTTGACTGTTCTTTAATTGTAAGTCATTTATAGAAAGTATTTGATGTAGTTGCACATGAATTCCTAAATCCCTTTTTATTCATACCAGTGGAAATATGACACGTACCTTTTTTTCTTATCTTGATAGTAGCATGCTGCTCAGACTCCTTTTCTCTCTCTGCTGATGTAGCTACACAGCTTGGTGCTGTTTCCAGCAACTTAATGATATTTGAATTCTTAATTTTAAAAGTTTCCATTTTCACCATTATTAAAGAAAAAGAAAAACGTCAGTGCACTTCAGGATTCAAGTCTATGCAGAGTGTGTTAATTGCTGCCAAAATGAATGTAACACACACAAAAACACCTCATTATAAATACTAACTTCAAATTGTATCATTTTGAGTAGGGACAAAATCAGTGTTCCACAAGTTGCACTGTACCAGCGTGATGATTTTATAGTCTTGACCTACTATTTTAAACTGTATTATTTATGGTTAAGCTAATTTCAGTTTAAATGGTAATACACATACTAAAATTGATTCAGTACAGAATTTTGTGGTCATTATGCTACATCTCAGAGGCTATTTAAGCACATAAAGATAGGGACCATGCATCAAATCATTTAAAGAGTGAAATAATTCTATATAATTTAATATTACACATTATGTTATTGCTATTAATAAAAGGGAAGGTCAGAGTTATCTATGACAAGATAAAAGGTATCAAAAGGCACGAAGGGCAAAAGACAGTGGGTGGAATGAGGAAGATTGCCAGCGGTATAACATCAGTGAAAGGTGTTCCTTTTCCTACATTCAACATTTCTTCTGCTCTCTCTGCCATTACTAGCATAGATTTTTATGTCATTTTCATTCACGTATGTGCTTTCACTCTTTCTAGACTGATCATTTTTGTCTAGGATAATTTATTTTAGAAACACAACAGGTTTCATATACCACAGGTATCATATTGTATGTGTACAATAAACAGGCATCTTAGTCTTTATAGCACACATAATTGTTAAATACAGAAGTCTTGGCAAATATTGTTGTGACAAATAGTTATATTTGTTTTCTTTCCTGCTTTATGCATATGGAATTTTAGGAAAATCTAACGTCAGAAATGAGCTTTCTGCACTCACCGGCTCAGCACAGTCTGCAGGGGTACAGTTCCTTTCATTCCTTATGTGCGTCATTGCACCATTCTGTAGTAGCAAGTCTACCAGGGCTTCATTCTTTCCTATCACGGCCTCGTGCAGTGCTGTATTTCCTTTGGCATTAGAAATGTTAACAGAAGCTCCATGCTGGACAGCAAGATAAAATTGAAGTTATAAAGACAGAGTAGCATGAAATGGAGATAGCACATTACTATTCTGGTTTTCTCTCCTTTTCAATGTATGAATGAGAACAATGCCACAGAAGCCTTGTGGCTGTATACGAATGCAGAAAGCATATGCTAGCAATCACCAGTTCAACAATAAGCCACCTGATCATATTATTTCCTCCTCTCTCATAGCCGTAATTTCATGGATCAGCTAATTGCATTTTTTTCATTTATCTACTACATATTCCAAGTTCAAAAGATATTAAAAAGAAGAAGAAATCACAAAAAACACAAAAAACCTTATGCGATAGAATCATAAGCAAGAAAACCTAACACCTGCCACAAAAAAGTTCCATAAAAACAGCTAGCTGTATAATAGGAAAGTAATATTTATCTAATAAAAAACCATGACGGGAAGGAATTGAAAGGAGTGAGATAACAAATACTCTTATTTTTTCCCTGAGTAGTTTTGACAGAGAAATGTGTAACCAAAAATACTGATTCTGAATAGTGGATAAGCACAGATATCACGTAAGAAATACTATTCTGAACATGCTGTTTTCAGTGATCTTACCTGTAACAACAAGGCAGTAGTCTCATACTGACCATTCAAGCATGCATAAATTAAAGGAGTATTTCCATATATATCCCTTTTATTTTGTTTAGCATTGTAATCCATCAGACACTTTACCACCTATTGAAAGAAGTAACAACTTTTTAATTTAAGGTACCAGCTACTCAATCATGCAGCGAAAGCCTCCTTTTTTTTTTTTTTTTAGCATTTTTTTGAAATCTGGAATGAAAAAGAGAAGAAAGTAAAAGATGGAGAAAACAAGTGTCATCTTTGCCAGATGATAACAACAAGCATCTCTTCCTATCATACTAATTTTCATGTTTTACCACATGCTTTTAAAAAAAGAAAAAGCTTAAGCAACTGAAAGAAAGGCCAGAAAATAAAACTTGAGGTATGTGAAAAACATACATAATCAATAACTTAACAAAACACCAAAAGCAAACCACCACAGCAACAGTATCCTTTCGCCCTTTCTGAACTCATCAGAATACTTGGAAGGAGTTCTTTATGTTGTAAATACCTCATGAACTAACCTTCATTAACCTGCAAGTTTGAGTTGTATTTTTGTTTTCTTCTTGCATCCCTAGTGCTTTGTCTCCCCATTACCTTCACAATTCTCTCAATTTTCTTTTTCCTTTTGCAGTCCTCAGCTCCTTATTCTTAAAACCCTGGTTTTCCACTTTTCTGCATGTTCCCATTTGCCTGCCTGCACCTGCTTTTTCATGATCATTTTGCCCCCCTCTCATTTACTCTCCCTCCTGTATGAGTATCCTCCCCTCACTAGCTCATGCTTCTCCTTCACTGCTTATGCTTCCCTGACTTCAAGTCAGGGATGAGGTTATCTGCTACCCTCAGAGCTCCACTTGGCTCACAATCTACTTAAATGAGTTGAAGATACAGTAAATCCTTAATACTGTGGCTTTTGAAGATACTAAGTCCATTGCATCAACAGATGTACGCATAACCTCCTTGAACAGAAGGTACAGGGAGAAAATACATAGGAAGATTCAGCTGCACAAGGTATTTTTAAAGCATTTGATGTATGACCCTAGCTATTTGCAGCACTTTCATTAAACCATTATTTCAGGTCACTTAGAAAGAAAAGGTGCCTACTGAAACTGTTTCAGTTGAAAGATCCCCTTTCCATCTGGATATTTTAGACATTGACAGAAAAAAAAGAATCACCAAACTAATTTTCACTGTTACTGGTTTAGTCTTGTTGATAATTTATTGGTGATTTCACAAAACAGCTTTTTGTTGGTGGTTAAGTGTTAAATACCTTGCATTTATGAAAAGGCTCGGTTACCTGGAAGTGACCTTTCTGGCAGGCCAGATGAAGAGGAACTGCATGTTTTGCATTCTTGGCACTGATACTGGCCCCATGTTTCAACAAGAGACAGACAAGTTCAGAGTGTCCATGCAGTGCAGCCATATGCAATGGTGTAAAACCATCTTGGTTTGAAACATTTACTCCAAGTCCACTAGCAGAGATCCTTGCAAATTTCTGTTGAGGAAAATACACAACAAAATGATATAATTAATCATGCTACTTTCTGTTGACCAAAAAGCAGCCAAATACCTTCTAAGTATATACAAAACAGGTAGATGGATGTTACAAGAATTTCTGCTCCAGAGCCTAATTTGAGACCTTCGGGAAGAGAGTTAGTAAACCAGAGCAGCTTGGTAGTATTTTTCAACAGAACAATGAGTTTTATTTTTCTCTCTTTTCTTCCAACATGATAGCTTCATATAGAGAAATTCCAGGCAAAGTATTCATGATATTAAGAAAGCACATGATATTAAAGCAGCACAGGTTGAGACGGAAGTAAAACTTACAGTTTTTATATAGCTGTTAGGATGCTCATACATAGAGAGTAAGTGTTAATATTATGAGTTACTTTCATTTATACAGACATTTACGCTCTTTGAGACAGACACTACACCCCTATTTTACTGCTACACAAAGCTTGAGGTAATAAGGATAAAATCTAAAACTAATTTAATTCATGTGGAAGTAGCACTGGCCCAGAAAACAGACTTCCATGGGGAGTCAAGATAAGGAAACTACCTGGAAGACAACTTACACACTAGTACAGAACATCATTTTTTACTCCTCTCGCAAATGGTGTAGGGCATTTACAGTGCTAGACAATCTTTCATTCTGCCTATCCTCAGTGTGCTTTTAAATGTGTGCCTACCCAATACAATGGTTAAGATTAGTTAACAAGTTCTTTCTACTTTTCAATCACTAGGCAAGTGAATTCCAGTGCAAATAGCACTCCTTCGCCTGTTGCCAGTAAAATGAACTTTTATGATCTCAGGCTCTGACATCTTTAGCACATGATCTCTGTACTGAGGGTACATGGACATGTTACCAAACAATAAAGCACGGTGTGAATGTGAAGCATTTAAAGACAATTAGCATACTTTTATAGCCTGCACAACACAAACATAAGGTAGCAGTGAGGAATTTAGAAGAAGTTAAGCCATCTCACATTTTCTCAGTTAAGTGATATGGATACTGTTACCTCAAAGTAGTCAATACACTGAAAATTTATACTTTGGTTTATTCTGCAATGACTTATCCAGTTATGTATACTTTCAGACATAGCAACACATTTTCTTCCTGAAAGGAAAGTAATTGGTTTTCTATTTCCAAGAAGCTGGGATCATTCCTTATTTAAATTTAAAAAAAAAAAGTATTATAAAGCCTGATTTTCCTCTACAGTCCATGATAAATATGGGGAAAGGAAGTCTTTGCAATGGTATTTAATCTCTGAAGAGGTTTTAGATATAGCTTGTATGAAAGATGTCATGCAATTAAAAAAAGAATTTATCAGCATTACATTATAGGATTATAGGATTAACAGGTATTCCTTGCTAAACTGATTACTAACAGATAAGTAGATACTCTGTGACAGTTAGCAATGTAAACTATAAAAGAGAACCAGGAGAAACTGAGGCTTAGAAAAAGATTTTTCCCATTTATTCCAAGTTGTCCAAACCTTAATGACAGCAGTCCACATATTCTAAAAACATACTGCAAAGTTTCTCATCTCCATTAGATATTGAGCAAGTCTTTGAACATTGCTACTGTATCCAAAATTTTCTACAGTTCAATTAAAAAGACAGCAATTTCACTACATCAGATGAACTCTGTTTAAATATGTACAGATTTTATTGCTTTTTAGACAGAGATACAGAGGTGTTGGACAATATGAATGCTACTTCCCTAAAGCTAAAAGTTACATTAAAAGAATATAAATTATTATTTTCACAGAATGAATATTCCAACCTTTTGTGCTGGCCCACATTTTGGGCACTGGCATAATGGATGGCAGAATTCTGGGTTTGATGTACTGGCTGTGTCATCCTCATCTTCTAAGTCTTCTTCCATCCATTCCAAGAGATAACGTACCTGGCATAAAAAGCAAGTCTTCCTTTACAGAGTCTAAAGGTTTCACGTCCCAATAAATGTGCATAAATTTCACAAACATACACTTGTGAATATCTCAGGGAGACTATACAGCTACCTCCTAGCATCAGCTGCCGACAGGACAAATTAAAAAAATCAAATGTTATTGTTGACAAAGGAGCTAGAAAGTTCACCAAATATAGCAGTGAAGTAAATTACAAATGACTTCCTGCTGCCTAATCAAGACTTCAGCATTCACCTAGTCTCAAACCCTCCAAATCCCTTTAGCTCAGATGATTTGTGCCAGCTCACGTCAATACGAATTTTGTTTCATCTTTTGCTTTAACAAACATAAGAAGTGACAAGGATGACGACACTTAACTGATGCCCAAAACTTTGAAGGGACACTGACTTTTCTTAGGTCTGTCACTTCGCAGGAGCTTGACAATTTCACTTTTTCCTCAACGTACAATGCCTCATTTTTGAGGAAGAGAGCAGCCCTTCAGTGAAGATAGTCTTAAGACTCAGAGCATTCACATGCAATTTGCAAACAGTGATGCTTACTGCATGTTAAGTTTACATTAAATTTTATGCAACAAAAAAAAGCTGTTTAAGAAATATATTTTTATCTTGAAATTCATTAATCCACTGTAAACTAAAGACATCTTAGAATTCACAGTGACTGTACTAAGTCTCCATTATTACACCATCTGGCAATGTTAAGCCTGACATCTATCTGGTGTACCATTCTGAGTTTGTGTTATGCTCAATGAGACAAGTCTTTCAGAAACTCAAGACAGAACTGGGAATTAAATTGGTCGCATAATGCAAGGGACAATACATTAATAGTCACCTTTTTCTAGGTGCATTAAAAGGGCTAACATCATGGCACTCAAAAACCAAGACAGAAGGAAGATCAGGATGCTTGTGTGTGGAGGCTAGATCTCTCAGAGCTCCAGCAGATCTTCTGGGACATTCCCACACACAACAAGTTACAGGATTACATAGTGGGTATGAAGCTGTAATACGTGTCATCTTGTGAAGGGTTTTCCTTTTACTCTTTTTTTTTAGCAGCTTTTAAGAGAGTTGTCAAAAGATTGTCTTGTTACTGTGAAGAAAGATTAGCCCTTTGCCTCCCACTGAACAGTGGCATGGAGCAAAATTGAGCAATCACTTTCTGCTGAAACCGAGATAGAAGCATCTTTGCTGGATTTGGGTTGGGTTTGATGCCACAGAACTGGATCAATCCAACAGCTCTGCAGATACTAGTCGAGAAGAGAATAGGGAGAAAGGAATTTCCTACAGGTTCCTCCCACTGTGTTTACTCTTAGGCTTGTCAGGAAGTTCTGCTTCTTACCATTAAGGTAGCGCTGGGAAACCAAACACACATTAATAATTTATCCAATTAAACAGATGCAGCTAGAATAAATCCTAGGACAACTAGTAAGGGCCATGTACCTGATTCTGAATGATAACATAATTGAGACAGCAGAGGGATGTTTTTCACAGGGAATATTACTTTCCCTGCAAATTCCACATTGCGCTCTGGAGTAAAAAGAAATCTCTCAAGCTTGTCTGTTTACAGAAGGCCTGATCAGTGAAGGTTTACTATTTGCTGTATTTGTACATGTCCAAAATAAATATTACTGTCCCTTCACTTTCCCGTTTCCCTGCAGACTGACCAAGACACTCACAACTGACACTTTCTCCTTCTTCTATCACAACTCAATAGTGCTGTTCTCATTATCCAAATAGGCAGCTCACAACATACCAATACCAATGTCTCACCAAAAATCTGAACACGCTACTCCCATGCATACCTCTTTATAATTACAGTGGAATAGCCTTGGGTTTTTTGGTCAAAAGGTTAAATGTACTTTTAAGCAGACACACACTGAAGCATCTCAGGAAATTGTCCATAATCTGCCTTTGCCAGTTAACTTGTCATCTAAAACCTTCTTTACATTGCAGAGTAACACACATCCTGGAATATTTAGCAGACCACTCCAGGGGCACTGTACACCAGACTTTTAGCTGTTCCACAAGATTTATTTTATACAAGAGATTTGCTTTTTTTGTGGTGGTTTTACACATATCCATTCCACCAGAAGAGTCAAGACTAGGCAGGTGAAAGGAACTTCAGAAGAGTGCCTAATCCAGTATTCTACACTGAGACAAAGTCAATTCTTCCTTAATACCATTGACAGATATTTGACCAATCTCTTCTCAAATATTTTTAACAGAAGAGGTTCTGTAACATCCCAGGTCTGTTCTAGTGTTATCCCACTCCAATAATAAAAGGGGGTTTTTTATTTGCTTGTTTTTTAAATCTAAGTATCTTTGTTGAAAGCTGAATGGTTCATCCACCACTAAGGAGCTGTGGCGTACACCTGACCACCAAATTCAATCACAAAGAATGAAAGACCAAAAATTGATGTTAAACAGTATCGACTACTTCTATGCCATACTCTAGTGACTTTGAACAAAGCCTTTATATGGCTCTAAGCAATATACAATGGGCTAAGACAATCATTAACAGTCTCCAACAATAATGGAGCTATAATAATTTTCTACCAATTCAGCAAACAACAAACACATAAAAAGTACAGTTTGAGAACCTCCTCCAAAAAATGCTGCTGCATAACTCTAAAACGTATTTTGGGAATAAAGCTTAATCCTTTCTATACAGATATACCCTCCATACTGTCTCAAAATATCTCTTTCTCACTACAGACACAGAAAATTTACCAAAGTGGGCTAAGTTTTTTTTCAAAATGTGGAATTAGTTGCCATTGAGTCAGCTAATTAAAGTAACTGTCATTGATTAACATCATTATCTCCAATCTAAAGCATACTTGCTTTTGAAGTTTGCAGATGCTTTGATGGCGACAAAGGTTGTTTTCTGGCTTCCTGAACAATCACAGCGTAATACTATTTTATTTTTTTAGATCTTCCAGTTTCATAGCTTTTTTTTTTTTAATGCCTTCTATTGCAAAGCTCAATTGGCTGTCACAGCGGAAATCTACAACAGCACTAATGACCCTACTGTTGCTTCTGTTCCTATGGAGACAGACCTCAGTCTGTCAGAACAAGATAAGAGTTTTTAAATAACTACCTTTTTTTAACAGATACGCAAACTGTAACCTTTGCCATCCAATTGGACAATCCTGTTTATAATGAACAGTTTTACATGAACTTGAGTGATGTGGAAAGTAAAGCCACAAAAAATAAGGCGATTCTGTCATATGAATGCACAGATTAAGTTTCTATATGCTTTTCATTGCTGACATCTGTTGAGCAGTGCTAGATACTAATATTCCAGCAAATTATAGCACTATATTTAATTTTCTTTAAATTTTTTTCATGATGCAGTTTAGATTTTCACAAAGTCTGTGAAAAGTTAATTGCAATACATTCATGTTTACTACTTGCCAGGAAGATGGTAAATATCACCATTGTATGCATTGCTGCTTCTTGAAATGACTTAAGGGCTGACCTGGAAATAATTACTAAGATGAAGTTACGTTGTAAACTAGGATAATGATATTTACTTAACAACTGAACAGTTCTTTCCTCTATCAGTTGATAAATTAATTTGCTTCTATCATCTAACTGGAATAAAACACGACAGAATCAATATTAACATGGTATGTATTTTATGATGCAGATTATCTATTTTATTATGACTGTGTGATGCTTCATTAGCATCTGTAACTCCTGGTACATATGACCTAAACAAATTTTTCAGAACATGCATCCAGCAGAGAAACCCTGCATTCTCACATGGGTTCATGATTTTGTTCTGTGAACTACAAAATAATTTAGAAATGTACAGCCTTATACATCTTTCCAAAGACAAAACTGCTGAAGATTTCTGTGTCATCTTCAATTTTTCAGTAGAATAACATTGGAAGGACCTTATTGTTCAAATTTTCAGGAATAAAGGGCAATATTAACTAAAAACTATGTCAAAACAGGTGGTAAGTATCACAATTTACAGAACATCAACTCTGAAACTGGTATTATCATAGCCATCAGCTATCCATTTGAAGTGAAATCCAAACTACAGGAAAGTTGTATGCCCCTGAGCTAAATTCTCTGTACTGACTGGTGTCACCTAAATTTCCTCTCTGTATGAAATACTAATAAAAAGGTATCACAACAAACAAAAGAGCTCACTTTTCATTTACAGTACCTATGCACAATTATTACATGCAGTAAACACATAATAAAGAGTAGACAATATTCAAAGCATTAGAGAACCTGACAATTTAGGAAGTTGTGGATTTAAACACACTGTATTACTGGAACGCTTAAGTCAAAAAACTGCAAACTGTTAATCCCACCGTTCAATTTCCAGAACTGGTGCACAGCATTGCCACTCCAGCACATGCATCAACTTACATACGAGAAAAGATATGATGCACTTCTGTGATGTAGGCACAAGCAACTGGGAATAATAACACTTTCTATTGGATTTGCTGTCAAAAATCAGGTTTACCTGAAAACTCATCTATTTTGCTTTTTTTGTTTTGTGCTGACTGCATATCCAGTCCAATATTGTGACATCAGTATAAGTATCTTTTTAGTTCTTCAGTGCATCATGCCCCCATTTAAGAACAGCATTTGACAGTGCAGCTCGAGCACCTCCAAGCAAATGAGTTGCTCTTTCCCGCAATATTTCTTTTCAACATGCCTGCCCTGAATATTGTTCTTCCCAAGTTCTTTGCATCTCCTAGAGGTGACTATGCATACGTTTTTAAATGACAGGCCTTCACAAAGGTATTATTCAATCTAAAGTAATTTCTTTAGTGCAAGAGGTCATGGAAATGTCAAAATAATGGGCTTTAAAGCACTGTAGGTAAAATAATTTGGGGACAATGGAGTGAATATTCTCTGCAGAAAATGAGATTAATTTGATTAGTTGTTGCTGAAGGAAGGTATTACCCAAAGCATTCGTCACTTGATATTATTTACAAATAACTTCCTCAATTTGAATGAGGTAAATTGGAATTCAATAATATTCAACAGCCATGCAAAGACTCACCATTTCCAGATCTCCATCAGCAACTGCTCTTAGGAGTTTTTCCACCTATGTATTAAGAAAACAAATTTATTTGCTTTGTTAGTATTGGTATTAAGCTGTACACAGAAAATCCTGTGTCCTTTGTTAACCTCCTAAGCTCATGTGGTAGGATTACTGCTAGCCCATTTCATATCTATTGATAAAGTTTTAAAGGAAAAACCTTCTTCTTTATGAAATACAAAAGCTGTGCAAGGCCTGTGGCCATTTGATGATCTCTGACTTGCTTAAAGATAAACAGTACTTACCTAAATAGAGAACATGTAGTCCACACATAAGCAAAGCCATGTAAGCCGATATACTTTATCATGCTGCTCAGCAGCAGCTGGCCATGCATTTCTATTGTGAACGTAACAGTAGAAATCCCTACTCAAGACAAATTTCTACCCTGATAAACACTAGTACTGTTTGGACTCTTGCTGAGCTACTATATGCTACCAGAAGCACAAAGGATGGCAGATTTTATTTTGCTATTTGAGGAACAACAGTTTAAGATGAAAAAGATGCTTTCCAATTGTTCACATCTGCAGATTACTGGTTTGTTCCTATGTTAAAAACCAAACATTTATAAATATAACTTGATTGTAAGTATGAAATTTGTTTTCTTACTTAAAATCCAAGAAGATGTAAATATCAAAGGGTATGCATTAGCAAAAGCCAGGTCTCTTCAACTCAGAGAGTTATTCCAGGGGACCAGTATTAGACCAGTTAAGTATGTGTATGCTCAGGCAAGCTGATGCCTGAGCATGACTGTTTGGTGTAGGTATTCTCCTGTTTATGAGCTCTGCAGGGGGGAAAGAGGCAAGCGGGGGGAAGAAGAGATGGAAGGTGCTCTGCAGTGCATTGATACCATCCCCTTGATGCCTCCGATTGCTTGTAAAAGCAGGAGAATGAGATGTACTTGTCTCCCCGCTTCTCCTCTGATTCTCTACTCTCACGTGGAGTTGAGACCTAACCTGATAGAAAAGGGCAGGGACAGTCCATTAGTACTATCAATAGGCAACTTGACTGGCCTCTGCAGATTGTTGAAGATAATAAGCTTTGTGAAAGTCCGTTTCAGCATTATAGCAAATTATTCTAGCACCGTGCTAGAATCACCAAAGATGCTGCTGTGTAAACAAAGTTGTTTCACTATTAAGAAACATCTTCCAAGTTGAAGATGTCATGGAGTTAACAGCTACAGTCACATTTCAATCTTTATCTAGAAATTACTATCTTGCTGACTCACAGCAGTGTTTGGTAAAGCAAACAAGGAAGAATGAGACTAAAAGGAAGTTGTGTTTTACTGGTCTGATCTCTTTCTTCAGGGTTTTAGCAGAACGGGACACATCTACAGCTGAAAGATCAGAGGCTAGATTAAACCTCTCTATCCGTTTTTATCTCCTTTTAGGAAAGCTGCTAAGTTTTGATTTATTTTATTACTACCTTTCTAATACAAGGTGAAGCTCCTTGAAGTCATGCACTAGGCACTCAAGGCAGGATTCCTCTTTCCTAACTTTGAATGTCTAAAAGTTAGCTGTCTAAATCTAAGCCAGTCACATTTAAACTCCCTCTCTTATAACTACAGAGCAGAATGCAGTGAACGAATGACACTCGAGTGCAACTCAGGTCAAACTAAGCATGTCTGAGATTAATTCCTCTCTGGAGGTACCAATTTCTCTCCACTGACTAAGGAGGGAAAATAGATGTCTAAAGGTAAGACAATTGTCTTTCAGACATCTGAAGTTAGGTGAGCCGAATCCCAATCTCTACACATACACATCTAAAATGGACTATATATACTAGGGAAATCTGTGCCTCCCATAATTTCCCCTAATCTTATAGGATAATGTCACCGGAGAATGTAAAGGTCTTGATGATTTTCAGGAGCCAGTCTTATCACATACAAGATGCCTAACAGTAATAGCAAGTGACCCACAAGCTCTGATAATTTCTTTCCAAAAATAACAACTTCCTTACAGTTCTAAAAACTGCCTCAGGCTCTAGCAGTGGAGAAGCATACAACATCTGTTATGCAGCTTATAGATAATTTATTAAGAGTACTTAGGGCAAAATGTCTGCTACACGCATTTCCCCATCTTCCCAGTTTGCTTTCTCACTCCTCCATGGAACAGAAGTACCTTCCTTTAAATGTAAAAATAGATAAAACAAATCTACTGCAATTCACTCACAAGCTCAGTTTTTCTGTTGCTGAACAGAAACTGTGCAAGGAGTTATTAGTTTGAACAGAGGAAGTTCCAAATTTACATGGCTGGCTCTTTTACTCTCTCTTTTCTAAGTTGTAAACAAGCCACATACGAGACATATACCATGACTGGCTCATTTAAGCAAAGACTTTAATTCACTAGCAGTATTGATTAATAAAGAGTTAACTGCAACCTCTTAATTCATGGTCTAAGCCTTGAAGTCTGGAAAACTGACCTTAACAGCTTCCCATTACTTCCAGTGGCATTGCCTTCACGGAGCTCTCTCAGGATTATGCCCTTGCCTCTTTGCTTAGTAAGAATAAGAGCAGTGAGCCCATGTGAAACTTGGCAAACAGAAATTAACTAAAGCTGGATTACAGGAGAAGGTCATTAACCCCAAGAATCTAAGGTGTAAACTGCTTGTAATCTTTTTCCCTGGTTTGAACTAGTCTTAGCTCTTGGGTGTGATAAATTTGTTCCTTTAAGGAAAAATAAATCCTTGATCTATGAGGTGAACTTTTATGTATATTAGACCTTAGAGTGCTTGCCTCTGTACAAACAGGGAGGTACACTCCTACATTCAGGCTCTCATAGAGTAACTGATAATGAAGTGTGAAGTAATGTTGTCCAGTCAAAATTACATCTTTGCATTTCTTGAACACTTTTAGAAAACAGAAACTTTTGGCAAGAGAAGAGCCTTTTAATAGCAGGAAAAGGAAGAATCTGAACATAGAGGCAATATGGAGAGACAAAAATACTAAGGAGGTCAATTTGGAAAAAAAAAATGGAAGAGGAAGACTGGGAAAAAAATAGAGAAGCATCAGAAGGAGTGGTGATATGACAGTCTTCGGAGGGGATAAATGGAAAGAATGGATCTGAAGTCCCACATGAAAAAATTCAGAGGACGGCACTTTGGCTGGTGTGGACAGAGCAAAATCAGCAGAGACATATGTGCAAGATATTCAGTATATAGTGTGTACTTCTTCACATGCTACAAAATTGATTTCCTATGCCGATTTTGAAAGCTTGTCTTAACATTCTAGTTTGTTAAGTTGTTTGTCAGTATGCCTGTATTAGTCTCTTTTCCCTGACAGGCTTTGTAAGCCAACGATGGCATTTAATTCCTGGACAGGACAGCAAGGTCCTTGGGGCGCTGATTGCCATTATAACTTTGTAAACCTGAACAAGTTCTCAAATTGCATAGTTAACTGCAGAAATCTAACAACTACTCCAAATATGTTTTCAATTTTTCCCAAGAAATAACCAGCAGAGCAGTTGATACCATACAAAAATAACTGTTTAGATACTGAGATGACAAGCACCTGAGGATAGCAGCATGTAATTTTCCAAAACAGACAGAAGGCTATTCCTGAAGAACCAGTTTAAAACAGTGTTGCAAAATACCACCTTTCTAGCTTCCTTCATTTTGCTTATTGTCAAAACTTATACCTCAGTCTTACCTCTTTATAACTATTTTTTACTTCTTCTTGCCTTATATCAGTTGATGCTGATGACAGGCTTGAGATAGATGATCCTCTGCTGAAAGTTTCTGTTGAGTGCTGAGGAGACCTAAGTGGTGACTTGAAGTTGGAAAAAAACAAAAACAAAACAACACACCCAGAAAAAGTTACATATCAGATTAAGCAGGTTAAACATAGGCAAAAAAAGTTTAGCAACTTGCATTGGTTGTTACCTCAGAAGCACTCTGTCCTCTCTCAAACGTTAGATAGTTTAATTCCATCAATGACAAAATCTGCATAAAAATATTAATAGAGAACTAATGTAACTTCACTTAAAGAAGAATCTACTGACTGAAACACAAATTAGCCGACAACCTAATATTAGTAACAGATTATGACTGAGCAGATTAGAAGTACCCATTTACAAGTTTATGTTCTATACCACAGACTGTATTCATGCTATTAGATTTAAAATGTGACCTTTCTTCCTTAAAGTGAAACATACATTTTCACTTTGATAGTACCAGACCACAAAATCCTCTTAGCAGGTAAGCATCTACATCTCCGTGGAATTGCATCAGAAAGAAATCAGGCTAGAAGATAAAGAAGAATACCTTGGAATTTAATGCACACTGTAGGGAAGTCTCCTTCATCCGGTTTTGAATTTCTGGATTTGCCCCATTTTGCAAAAGCACTTCTATGATCCCTTGATAGCCCCAACGAGCAGCTATATGGAGAGGAGTATCTCCCTTTTCATTACCAATATCCAGTCTACAGGAATGCACATCATAGTAGACTAAAGCTTTGACGCACTAGAAAGAAAAGGAAAGCTATCAATAAACTATAGTATTGTCTCTCAATTCATATAATGTGTGCAATCCTAAAAAGGTTTTTTTCACTGCTGCTCATATAATCCATTGCTTAAAGGGCAGGCTTTTACAGTTCAGTGTCATTAAATAAAGAGTTAAATAATTCAACTAAATTTGCACAATACTACTATCTTTAATGTGAACACATAATAAAAATTCCTATGAACTACTGAATAAAGTCCTAATTTACAGCGTTAAATAGTTAGCCTCCAAATCTTTTTTATTTACTCTTTAAAACATGTAAGTTTAGTGCAAATTTGCATCACAGTTTAATTCCATTCCATTAGAAGGTCCATTTAGTATGTTACAAAACAATTACTTACATCCTCATGACCATAAGTGCAGGCTAAATGAAGTGGAGTATTTCCATTATTGTCCTGAACATCAGTACTTGCCTTATAGTGCAATAAGAGAAGCTTACAAGAAAAAATAAAAGTAGACATTTAAGTAACTAAAAAATTAATGGACAAACAATTGTTACTCTGTAGATTCCTTTTGGTTTCTAGCATGATGAAGCACTTCATGAAAACTAGCTACGTCTCTCGTTTCAGACACTACTCTCTTGGCATTACAATACTGGTTTTGCCCTACCCTAAGAATCAAATAAAATCTGCTTCTTACATATTCAGAATTGTCATTGAAAAAATGAATCATCTACTGCAGCAAACATTGCAATACATATATTACATGACAATTTATCCTGTATTTTAAGAGCCTATGTAAGTGAAGACACAGCTTAATTTCAACAATGCTAATTAAAGAATCTCATGTATATAAAATTCAAGTACACAATAATTAATGTAGTTACACAGTCTACCCAACCACAATGTGAAGTCATTTAATTCATTCCAATGACTGCAATGGTTCTTCTGTCTTAATCAAGAGCAGAGATGTTAACAGGTTCTCTATTTGTACTATGTATTAGAGATTTGTATCAATAAAACGGATTAATTATCAGGCATGCATAGCTGTCAATTGCTTGGTTATTACAAATGGGTGAAAACCTTGCAGTATAGGAAAAAATAAAATATCATGCAAACTACAGTCATAAAAGACCCTCAATTCTGACAGCATACACAGTTCTGGTAAGCTTCTCAGAAGACCTAAATGACAGTAACAGTAGAACAGCTTAGTAAGAATCATATATTTATTATTTAGGTTAAGTATTTGTTTTTATTTCTAATTAAGCCTTTTGGTGCTTACTGTAACATTTTGATATCCTTTCTGACAGGCAAGGTGAAGTGGAGTTGAACCGTGATAATCTGTAGCATTGACGATGGCTCCTTTGGCCACTAGTAAATCCACTAGTGATGTTTGCCCTTGAAAAATATGCAAACATTATAAGAAAGAAGTAAACTTTGCACAAGAACATTGCTACTTTTCAAATTCAAACATGGACTATAAACTAAGATACCCTGCATTTCTGCATACCATGTTTCTATATACTGTATATTCACTTCCTTCCCATTTCTTTTTTTTTGTTGCAGATTACTCAACGTCAAAGCTCCATAAAAGAACCTCTAGCTAAAAACAAGCTATGCTTGTATCTTATGAGTAAGAGAAGAAGAGAAAATAAAGCCCTGTCACACAAAGCACTCTCCCATTGGGATTCAAGATAACAGTAAAAAAAGGATATTATTTATTTAAAAAACTCACTAAGAAAATTAATACATCTTCTAATGAATGTAAGATCAATGGCATAATGAACATTACAAGACAGGAGACGGTACAGATCTACCATGCACAGCCAGCTGCAGGAGAGAGAAAAGATTAACGTCTCAATCTGCCAGTTCTTTAAAACAAGACTGGTTTCTGAGGACACATTTTTACTTTTTTCACAGCTGAAGAGCAAACTACTGTGGTAATCACTACGGCAAAAGTAAACAGCCAACAAATAAACAATAACTTAACCACGAGAAACAGAGCTTAAAAGAATACATAATAACTTCAGTCTGTGCCAAGATACCAGGTTCCATAGCAAATAAGCAGAAAACAATTTAATGCAAAATTCACTCTTTAATGTAAAGTTGGAAAACATGCTAACGTAAAGATAAGGAACATAAGGAGTAGAAAACACTAGTGAAGAAAACCAATACTCACCACAAATAGCAGCTATATGAAGTGGTGTATATCCCCGGTCATCTCGGGAAAATGGAGTGATAATGGAAGGATCATTCAGTTTCCTTTAAAACACAATGGTTTAAAAGCAGCTCAGTTACCCATGCAGCAGTGGTAAGGAGGAAAGAAAGAGAAAAATTGCAAAGGCCAACAAAAACTGATTTTGGAAGTTTTTATCCTTTATCCTTTCACATAGACAAATTATTCTATACAAAGTTGTACATTTTGTTAAGAGATGTGGTTGTGCAAGATATGTAAGTTAGGTTCAAGAGAAGAAACATTTCACACCACATTTACCAAAGAACATACAGCCTCCATCACAAAATTGGCTGGTTCCAAGGCATTCAATACTCTCCTAATATTTCTTCTGCTTTTTCAAACCACACGAACGTACACTCTCTACTACATCCTGAAGTGTTACCAACTTCCTCTATAACCAAAAGGAGCATACTTTCTAAAGTGAATCTTAGGTGAAGACTTTTACATAGCTTTTTGTGTATTTGTGGAGATGAAAAGTGCTTACCCAGAAACTAGCTTCTCACATTTGTCACAGTAACAGAGCGGATGACACATTTTCTGTACAGTATCTTTATCACTGTCACCTTGACTTAGTAATCGCTCCACTTCTTCCTGATTACCTGAAGCAACATGCTACCAAAAGCCAAGAGGAGAAAGAGAATGAGGACCCAATATAAAAAGCCTCCTTTTAAGGAAAAAAAAAAAAAACAAAAAAACAAAACAAACACAAAAAATAGAGTAATTTACTGAAGCACAAAACAAAAGGAACCAATTATAAAAGACATGTATTCAAGCATTAGAAAGCAGAAATGAACAATGTCACAGCACAAAACCCCCTAATGGGCAATCAGTGTTAAAAAGAATCTGTTCTTGGCTTACTTCATTTTCTATAAAAAATTAAAACAATTCCTATTGTTCTCTTTAGACTCAGTCACGAAATTGAGTTCCCTCTGTGCAAAAACATTTCTGTAAAATTACTAAGTCTCCAGCCATAAGCTGTGAACACATATAATTAGAAGCTCTGCTTTGTATCCTTGTATAGGCAAAATTCTTTTAGAATGACAATATGATATTAACATATAATATGAAGTAGCTGTCAGGTGACCACTTTTAAATTATTTCAGAAAACCCTTTCAATTTCAAGCACTAAAAGCTGTAAGAAACAACTAGATAGTAATATCACATCTGCGCATTAAATGGGCCAATCAATACCCACAGCAGTAGCATTTCATCCTCATTTGCTTCCATATTTCATATAACATGCTGAAATCCGTAAGATTAACTTGGTAACGTTTTGGCCCAGAAATGCACTAGATTCAAACCACACTTTTAGCATCTACTAAAACACATTTCACAGTACTAATGTAATTAACACTGCATTACATTTCAGAAAATTGCAGAAAGGGAGGGATATAAATGTGCAATACATAAGTACATACGTATTCTGCCATAAAAGTTATTAACCTTAAATAAGCAGTCTATTGGAGTAGCAGACATCTGGGACAACAAGTTCATCCTTTGTCTTAAAAGTAGCTTGTCACACAGTCTCTCAGATTCCTGAAAATAAAATATATAGATTGATTATCTATATACTCATTTACAGGCAAAAGTAAAGTACCTTAACAGTGGAATTAACTTTTAAAAATATTAAACACTGCGTTTGCCACTTACGAATTATCAGATGCACATAAAACCTAAGTTAGTTTCACATTTAGGATTCTGACACTTGAAAGACTGCACACCTGTTCAAGAAAATAGTAAGTACATGTTCACCAGAATATTCTTTTACTGTAATTCTCCATGAACCAACTGAGCATTAATGAAATTATGGTTGTACCATCTGAAAAAGAACACAGCAAAACTAGAAAAGACATTAAAAAAAGACAACAAGAACTGTAAGAAGTGCAATGCAGCTTCCTTACAAGGAGAAATTAGGATTCTTCACTCTGGAGAAGTTTGACTTTGCCACAATGGTCTACAAAATCACAAAAAATTCAAAGAAAACATGTAAAGAATCAATATCCACTATTCCTCAAAATATAGGAACTGGGATGTCCAACAAAATCATCACACATTAGGTCTGGGGAGGGAATGGGGAGAAGAGAGAAGAGAAAAAATGTTCTCTTATTGTAGAACTCATTGCTACAGGAAGTTGCAAAAATCAAAAGTATAAATGGACCCAAAAAGGCATTAGACAAATTCATGTAAGACACGTCTACTGGTGGCTATTAAAAAAGATGACCCTGATAAAACTCTGACTCAAAGACTCCGTTGAACTCTCTTCTACTTGCTGGAAAATAAAAGACCGTACCAAGTGAAGCATTACTCTCTAGGAGACTCATTCATATAGCGTTTCCTACTGGTCACTTCTTGAAAATTGGAGACTGAGCTAAGCAGACATGTAGTGCAACTCTCACATCAGTACTTCCCATTTTCTGAGAAATCTGACAATACAACTTCAGGATGCACTAAAGAATACATATCCTTCCAAAACTATGTGAAAATTCTTAAGTAGAGTCAGATTTTGAAACAGCAACATTGAACCTCACATAAAATAAAACCAATAATGTAAAGAAAACATTTTCTAAGAAAGTAGATGGAAACAGTCACACATAGTTGATTCTGATCAACCACTGCTTACGGTTGACAGTGAATATAATTTCTTCGGATGTTGTTTTTGGATAATGACTATCTCCCTAGAAATTGAAAGACTCCAAGCATCCATCAAACTGAAGACCACTGCATTTAAGATAAACACCCATGTATCAGATAAACTTTGATGGCTTAGGATCTGGGCTATAGCTTCTGCAATTAAGCCTGTGAAAACCAGATATTAAATAAGTAAAAAAAGTCCAACTCAGCTCTTAACAGTAGTAAGTCAGCGTAAAGTTTAAGAAACTAGTGAACTACAAATAACGAGATCACTTGAACACCAAAAAGAAAGTTCAGATTTTCTAGAAATCAGATCACTCAAGTTTCAAAATCAACCCAAATGCCTCTCATAAAGCTGTCTAAAAAAACCCTCCATTGTATAGCAAATGATGTCATTAAAAACACGTTTGTGAGGTCATGAAATAAAAGTTCAGACCTGTACTTCACAGTAAGTTGTTTGTATTTAGATACATCAGGATGACAAATATTCACCAATCTTTTCAAACCCAAGTACTTTAGCTAAAGATACCCAAGCGTATCTTTTCAGAATTACAAGGCAGATAACACTAGCCTCCTTGGATAGATTCTTCAGTGTGATCAGGAGTAACTTCCCTAAGAAATACTTGATCAAAAATGTTAAGTAGAAAAAATGTTAAAGCTTTACTGCTGATACAAGTTTCTGAAGTCCAATCAGAATTTCTAATGAGAATGCTCAGACAGCTTTATACTTTCACTATGGAGAATCTAAGTAACCACTAGCAAGACCTCCTGTACTTTTAGTACTGTTCCTTCCAACAGCGTATTTTACAACAGAAGTGTGGAATAATTATTTCAGAGAATGACTTAAGACAGCAATCCTTATGTAGAGGTATTATTTATTATATAAATCAGAAAAAAAGAGTCCATCCCAGGTGAAACTACATATCCTTGAAAGCAAAATACAAAATGGCAGAAGAATCAGGTATTGGTTGAAGTATTAAGCAAGTTTGCGCCTTCAAAGACAAAACTTGCTTGTACCTGCTTTAATTGCACTCCAGGAATTTAAAAAAAAAAAATTGCTTTGAGTGGGACTCTCAGGTATTTTAAATCTATATTGTCTAGAAAATACACATCCAAACATTAATGATCTTTTCATCTAACACTACTCTCTACACTAGAGAAATGAAATATTTGTACCTATGAGGGTGTACTTGTATAATAACCTATCCAAGGTGACTTTCACAGATTACAGCTGATGACTTGGGGAAGTTAGCTCCACACCCCCACCCCTCCAAATATTTTTAGCCTCACTTTGTGTTCAAGTCTTCCTTTCCTGGTTTCTCCCACCTGCACTTCCTCCATGCCAACTTCATTGCCACCTACAGCTCTTTCCATACAAGAGCCAAAATGCTGCCTAGTCCCTAGTGGCTGGCTCTAACTCCCTACTTTATACCTTACTTCAACCCTCTGAACTAGAAGGTCTTACTACACATTATCTGTGCATAGGAACATAACTAAAAGTCCAATACTTATTAACTGGAATTCTAGTTAAATAAAGTTGACAACTCCCAGAAAATAAAATGGAATCTTTTGTGCCATCAGTTACATGCTCCTCTCCTCCACACAACCAAAGTATTTCTCCAAGACTTGCATGACCTTGGGTGAAGAGATCTGGCAGGTGCCTCCGAAGTGCAATTTTCTTACTGACATGAGGGTGATAATATACCCATTATCCCACAGGGTACATTAGCTCCCTGCTGAGTTTTCTTTATGTAGTTAGCTTCATTAGGGATTGGACAACAACATTACTCAGCTGCCAGAAGCTCCATCTGAAGCCAGCTATAAAATTAAGTGTAGCCACATGAGGGGCTGTAATGAAGCCCCAGGGCACAGCAATGTTGCTGCTCGCTTAAGTCCCACAACCCTTTCCAGCACAATCTGGAAACAGAAACCATGGGGCATCAACATGACAGCTGCTGCTGCTTTAAACAGAAAGCTGATCTCCTTTACCAGAGAATAAAGGCAATATCTCAACTGATAAGTTCATGAAGGGAGAGCAATGCTATCAGAAGTTCCTATCATGTTCCTCTACCTCTTCACTACCCTTTTCCAATTCCTGTCAAGGGGTTATTTGCTACCTAGTTTCTTCCTCTTCAATGTGTGCCGCCTTCTCCCTTATCCTACACTAGAGAAAAGGGTGGTCTAGCTCTTTCCTTTTCAGCTGTGCTAGGGGGCAGGGAGTCACCCACTTCCTTGTCTTCAAGGTTCTGCTGTTTTCCATCTCATCTCAGGGTGCTGCCTTCAAGCAATGTTGACTCCTATGAAAGGCAATGTAGAAGAAAGGAGCTCCTGGTGCATGCTCACTGAAGTGAGAAAGAGGCTAGCACTCTAGGTCTGGAGCTGATCCAGCTGAAGTATGGAGAGAAACACTTAGTGGATTCTCTTATGTTGGTGCAGACACTAACGTAAGCAGTGAGACTGCTCTCATCTAGACTTCTCAAATATGTAGTTCATCTTTCAAGACAGATGCCTCCCCAAAGAAATATAATATCTTAATGGCAGTGGCACTTAAGTTATAATCACTTGAGGGTGATCCCAGCATAAAAAACTGCTATCCTTAGCTATATAAGGAGGGATAGGACCAGACATTTAATAGGAAACAGTCATTATTCTAGAAATTTAAGACCAGGTTTGGCTTTTTTTTCCAGTTTGGTGGCATTGTTGAAGACAATTCTACTTTGGTTCCAGTTCTCCATCCAGACCACCAGCATTGCTTTTTGTGTATTGATTGTTAATGATAGCCAAGTGACTACAGGAAGCAAAATTGTTTGGCAGGTTGTTTTCCTTTTAAACTAACATTTTTATTATTTTTTTTAAACATAATTCAATACAGCATTACAGACAAGAAATATCACAGTCTCTTTACACAAAATGAAAGTGTGCTTTTTTTTTTGAGTGTACAAAGCAAACTTATGCACGACAGGTTCATGGAAAGATCCCAGAAAATAACAAAACCAGAAATAACAGAAAGCTAAAATGTTACTTTAAGTGCTGCTGCTTTAAGATTGTGCCCCAATTTGTCCCACCCCAAGCCCTGCACACTGAGCCATTATTCTGGCCCCTGCAATTAGATTCCAGTGCTTTGCAGTTGGGCAGACTGAGACACATTGAATTCACTCTGGTTCCAAGTTCGCTTCTTTTGATTTCCACATCAGATCAGGAAAACCTAATTTTGCAACAGCAGAAAGTTTTACAGGTGCAGTAAGACTGGACTCCTTTACTAAATAAGCTACAAAGTTCTTAAATCATAGAAGTTTCTGAAATCACATCAATATCATCCTCGATTGGCCTGCAGGGATTTGACCTGATTGACAGAAGGTCTAGTTGCCCAGTAGGAAATAACTCATGCATCCACAAACTTCCTGCCCCTGCTAGGTTAGAGAACCCAAGAGCCAAATTTGACCTTCAAAAACACAACCTTATCATAGTCCTGCATTCCCATTAAACTATCAGCTTGGTACAACACAGTAATCTGCACTGCTAACACATTGAATTTTTGGAGTACAAAGATTTACTGAATAATTCTAAGTTACACTGCAATCACCATTTTGCTAGCATAGCTAAGCTCTTTAAAGTTAAAGAAAAATCTGTTTAAGCTATGCCTACTCTCAAGTACTGCATTGCTTTCACAACCATGATAGAGTACAAACAGGAGATATTAAACTTACTGAAGACTCAGCTGTTGAAAATAATGCTGTCATTTTTCCTCTGATCATGAGGAGATAGACTTGATATTTAACTACTTCCTCAAAGAGTATACAATGAGCAACAAGGACTTCATTGTAATCATTTTAGCTTTGCTTCAGGTATAGTTACTTCAGCTCATTTCTTTAAGTGCAAAAAAGGAACTATTACATTAGCTGTTTGTATCCTCTGACTGGACTTACTCCTACAAGCTTATCAAGTACACATTTGACAGACTTTAAGAGCAGCTTACTGTTGATCTGTCAGAGAGGTTGCCTTGTCGTATGTATTCTATTGCAGCCTCAATTGAGGTTAGACAGTATCCCAATTCATCCTTCACTGAACTGCAAAGCCTGAAGTTCTTTATGTAACTCAAGTTGGCCATCCTGAAATAAAAAAGTTAAAGCCACGAATCACTAAAAATAAGAAGACTCTAGCATGACATATCTTAATACTGCAACTCATCTTAGGCAATCCAGGCAGGCAATAGGTGTGGGTTAAGAAAAAGCTTCCAGAAAGATTGTTAGGCTACCAATACTATGACTGTTCTGAGCTTTGTAGATGGATCAGAACTCTACTTACCTCAATTGTTCAATGAAATTCAATTAATTGGGTACAAATAAGGAATATGAAGGACAGGATAAGAACAACAACAGGACGCTGTTTCACACATTTCAAACGTGTTAATGTTTCAAGCACCATAAGCACCAGTGTAAAGTGGTAGCTACAAATTAAAGGAAAAATGCTCATCTCCGAGATATGGGATACACCAACACTAAAATTCAGTTCAGATACAGGTAGAAGGTTTAGATATACTTTTACTGATAGTGAAGAGTGATAAACACAATGGCACGGGTTAGCAACAAGCAATTAAGCATTCAAATCTAGTTACTCTATATGAAATGTATCAAACACCTAGAAGCTGCAAAAAGGTTTCACAGCTCCAAACACAGATGAGGAAGGACCAGTCTGTGAAGTCTGTACTGACATGCAGATCTGGTATAGAGATGGCCTCCCATTACAACTTTTTTCTGGGCTGGGAATCAAAACACCAAAAGACACAGCATTTGAATTCCTGATAGGTCCTTAATTCAGTCACATCTGTAACATATCTTTGCTGTTTGTCCTACCAAAAATAGTTTTCTGCATTACATCAGCCCCTCTTACTGAAAGTGTAAGTTATTACTGCATGTTCAGAAACATTTGCCCCTACAGCAGCATTACATACAAGATGATTTGATGGAGCTCTGTACAGCCAAAATATAGTTACATACCAGTTTGGGACTTCTGTTTTTACAAGTAAATACAGCAAAACAGAGAGAAGATCATCTGCACACATGGTTTCCATGTTAACTAAAAAAAGAATTTACATCTGGTGTTAGTCATGTCATGGTTCAATCAAGAGCAATACGTATAAACAGAGTTCCAACTCCTGAGACTAAGGGCCAGCTCTACTAGTAGAGAACGCATTGAGTAACACAGGCTGCCCTTCAAATGTTCTCAATCACCCTCTAAATAGGCTGCCAGGAGCCAAACAACAAATACCGTTTGTACTGTACAAATTGCAATATTTGACTAGCATCCTCTCCTTCCTCCACAGAAAGGGCCAGAGCACTAACTCAAGATTTCTCAAATTCTTGAGGGCAAAAACTACCGTCAAAGTCAATATGCTTTCCTATAACTCAGGGGTCTTCCTGGAGAAAGGAAGAGATGAAGTAGGGAAAGCATAAGTTCACTGTACTACTCCATTTGCTTAGTGGAAGTATCTTCTCTCTCCAGGCTACATAAAATAATACCAGGTTAAGAAGTCCATGCTTTCCTATCACAGAATCATTTCTGTAATCCATGGTAGCACTTTGAATGCAGCATATAGAAGGTTTGTTCGTCCCCCACTAACACTGCACTTTGCAAAAGATGTATCTCTAGAGTATTGATTTCAAGATTATCAAGGCACATGGACAAATAGACAAAAATGATCTAGCAGCAATCCTCAGCGTTTAAAATGGATCACCCTCAATTCTTCTGCATGAGAAGATGTTCACACATGCAACCTTCTCACATGCTCTAGCTAAAACATATATAAGCTAAGCAAGTACCCCACCTCACCCCATGAGAAATAATGCTGAAGTGGCTATCTTGCCTCCGTTTTGCTTTGTTTAGAGACCTGCAAGGCAGACCCCAGCCTAACTGTTTAATCCACAAGTGGTATATAAACTGCTGTGAATAGCAAAATGCTTTGTGTGTACTAGTTAAGAAAAATGTTTAAAATCAAGTTAATTCGCTAATTACTGACCTCTTTGGCTAGGAGATTGCATAATAATTTGTACCACTTTTCGCAGACAAAGTAGCTTCTGTTGAGGGGAAGTACATTTGTTCAACTGACCCAGTTCTCGCTTTGCACGTGGTATATTAAAACTATAAAATAATTTGAAAGAAATGGTTAGCATACAGAGTTCCTGTGCAGGATGTCCAAAACCCAAGCTTTAGCTTATTCAGAACCAAGATGAAGAACAGTATTAAAATACTTCCATCTCTACTCCAAGTACACTTGCATTTCTGTACCCTGTAGATGGAGAGGGAAGCATAAGAACATAAAGGGAAAGGTGATAACAATCATTGCAAAAACTGCCCTAAAATGACACTTGCAAAGCTTTACTTTTCCATCTCAAAGGAATGAAGTATAAGAAGAACTTGCTATTGTCTGAAGGAAGACACTTTTTGGCTGGCCTGAGACCTATTTAAGACAGGATCTCAGTAACTCCTCAGAGTCCACAATCATCTCCCACCTGAACTCAGGCTTCACTCCAATGTCTTTTTGCTGCAGGTCTTGAAGGCTCCTTGTGATTTTGTTAAAAGCAGCATCCTAATCAACAGAAAGGCAACAGGTTTTTAAGATGCATTAAATTAATGTAACTAATCTTTAGCAACCAATCAATCTTACCTCACTTGCCTCAATGGTCCCCACATATTTGAAGACTAGATCATAAATAGCATGGTGGATATACATCTGTAGAAAAAACAGTACTTTAGGCATGAAAGGGAGAGTTAAAAATAGCTTGCTAATTATTTTCCTTCATTTCAAATGCTTACTTCAACGGCTTGCTTAATCAGATTCATCTGCTCTTCTTGCTTTGCAAGCATCTTCTAGAAAAGTAAAGCCATACAAACAGCAAGAGAAAGTTAGATAATTTACTTCTTAAGTAACACTATGTATTTAGTGGAGTAAGTGCTTACCAAGTGCGAATCTCTCAAAAGATGCTGGAGACATTTGGTATAAAGTGCATTGACAGAATCCTGGGGGCAGGGGGAGAAAAGACAAGAAAAAGCAATCAGATTCAGGTTAATCTGTCTTGAAGCAACAAAGCATAAATAAGCAAAGAAAGGAGGTCTTCCCTGCCTTAGAAGGGTGCACTATGGTAAGTTTTTTAGCTACAAAAATTGCCTTTACCCAAAAGTTAAGATGTGGTAATTCACAATTAAGAATTCTACCTTCTCCCTTCCCACCTTCCTCAACTCTAGACTACTCTGACACAGAAAAGCTCAATAAGACAAAGATATCCAAAGCAGTGAAGTAAATTACATTTAGTAAATTAAACATCAAGAAGCAAGATACTGACTATGTAGTGGCGGAGGCTCTTCCTTTCATGTTCTTTAAATGTTCTATAGAAAGATCCTATGTATTTATCAAATCTGTCGCAGTGCCTTCCCAAGAATTCTCTAACATCTTCAATATTTTTAAGAGAATAGGAGTTTGATGAAGCTGTAGATTGACCTAAAATAAAAGCCAAGAATTTACACATAGGCTTAATATGTACACATGGTAAAGCGCTTCCTATCCCTACATACACAGCCAACTCATGTGCAATGAAACATTAATTCAGCTTACTATACCTTTAACAGAAGGTATTGCTTTTAACTAAAAGAATTTAATGCATCACATTTAGAGCAGGGTCTCTTGCCTTTTATGTCAAGTATTTATTTGGAATAGCTAAAACTGATTTCATATGCTTTTCTACCCTGGGGTAATTTATTGCCACATACACAACTCAATCTGAGTGCAAGTCAAGCTTGAAAGTAGAAGAAAAAGCACATTACAGTATTCACTGAATGCCCATGCAGGAAGTCAGTGTCCTCTAAGTGAGTTGTAAAAATCCCATCTTGGATTTTTACATAACCTACTCTTTATTTAGACATGCTTCTCTGAATGGGAGAGCAAAGTTGCTTCATGTAAACATTAAACCAAATCCACTTTTCTTCTGAATAAGACAATTGGATCCCTCACTTAAAATTCATACTGCTTTTCCAAAAATTTTTTTCTAAACAAGTCTCTCATCTGCAATCAAAGGCAGCAAACTAATAACAGGCTTAGATCTCATTCATTTCAAATTACTTCTGAAATTACAAATTACCTCACTTCTGAAAGACTGCTATACAACTACATTAAGTAATGGCCAAAAAAGGGAATGCCACAAGAATAATTTTTTATATTCAGATTATATTTATAGAATTTAAGCCTATATGTATGCCAGCTTTTTTTTCCCCAGAAAATCTTTCATACTTCCCTCACAGTACTATTTTCACACTACCCTAGTATTACTTCATTTTGTCATCATATGTTTCAAATAGATATTCTTACGTATTCAGGAAGACTAGAGGTTTTTGTTTCAGAAAAAACGTATGTTTTAAGAAGCTTCTGTTCCTTTTAATTAGTAAATACAGATTGTTATACAAGTTCACAAGGAAATCCTGTTACATTCACAGCTTTAACAGCAGCCTTGGAAATACTGTTCCAACCTTAAAAGCAGTTTCAGTACTAGGACAAAAATTAAACGCATTCAACTTTGAGACAGACCACAACCAGAAGAGCTGCTATATAACTATGCTATACATCCTCTAACCACTGAAGTGATCACAAAAGAATTTATCTCTCCAGTTCTTTGTGCATCCACCTAGCATCTCAAGATACATTTCACATTTAAGACTAAATCCCTTTTTTAAGCAGTCAGCACTAAACTGAGCATTGCTAAAAAACATCATGCTGGATCAAGTATTCCACAAATAATTTTTAGTGCTGAGACTGAGGCATAGACCCTATGGAATTAAGTTTGCCTGGCAGCAACGTTATATTTCTCTCCAGCAGCATACCAACATCTGCCCCAGCAGGCCAATAAATGCCAAGTGCTTTCAACCAAGCCAACACTTTTCAGAATAAAGGAAATGTATGAAGCATATCAAACATACCAATTTGCTCACTGTGCAAACAAGACCACCAAGTTAACATTTCAATACATACTTGAGCTTTCTGTTTTTTCCAATGGATGAGCTATGCACAATATACTAAAGCTTTCTTCTTTTTCATTGTAAAATGTTTCCTCAAAAAGAACAGGTACCGAGAGATGATAATTAAAACCAGTTCCTAAAATGATGATGTTTCCTTGTATGAAGATCTCCTGAAACAAAACAAAAACCAGATCAAGTGTAAAACTCTGCCAGAGTAAAGTTACTCTTTGGCTTCTGCATTGCAGTTACATTTTCAGGGAAAGAAGAGAATCTTGCAAGACAAGAAAGCCCCAAATTCAAGAGAGTTCATATTCTTGTGCTGCGTAGACCCTGAAACAAAGATTCCTTCTAGATGGCTAGCTAAACCTTGCTTATACCTACTTTATTTACAAGTCTGCTACTAAAGGAGGTTTCAGACAATCTGCAAGGTCTAAGTGACTATTTGCAGTTTTTAGAGCACTTAGAAGGGAAATTGAAAAACAACTTAGAACTGGGGCCTAAGTCCAGCTTCAGAAGAACACCACACATCTTGTCTACATTTCTCATGCTCAGCTTTATCTTCTCAAGCAACTCTAGTGAGGACCTCTGCAGTACGAAGATCTAGACAATAGCCTGCAAACAGGTGCAAGATCTCAGACTGTACTGCAAAATTACAAGTGAAGAAAATGTGATCCTATGCAGTGTTAGCATTAGTTACCATGGCTCACTGCTATATTAGTCAGTTTCTGCTCTACTTACTGAACTGAATTAATACATCAGGCCTCAGATACAACTCAATACCACCTTAATTTTGTCTTAAGCCTCACTGAACTCCCATCTGCATACAATATAGGCAGGCTACTATTTGCCTGAAAGCTAGAGAGACAGTTCTCAAGTGACAAAGGCCCTTCTGCCACACAACAAAATTCTTAACAGCCACAAAACACAGATAAATTGACAAATTTGCTTTGCCATAGTACACTGAAATCAGAAGCAGTGTTACCATCTGAACAGGACAACTATTCTTATGTACAGGCCAAAACCACAGCTTTTTCTAGAAAGCAGTATATCCCTGAGAACCTTGGCTTAGATGGGCAACATACTACTTTTGCCAATTAGCTCTAACTCCTAGCTACTGCTCCTGTAACCGTTAGTTCACACTATCAGTTATCAACTGCAGCAAGTGTCCCCGAGCCACATTCATATATCAAAACAGAAATACCTTTCCATTTAAGGTTTGAAAATTTTCTTCTAGTGGCTTCAGAACATAAGATTCAAACTGGCAAGTAGAAAGACTGTTGCTTGAAAGGCTTCCTTTGCATGGAACTAACACCTGAAAAAGTTAAATCATGCTTTAGAGAGAAATGCCATGTATCACCAGCTAAACACCAATAGCTTTCACCCTTCAGAGGCAAGCAATTGAATCTGGCTTATAAACACTTACTAGCAAATGTATAGCAACTATAGGTGCTTTTATTTAAATAAATAAAAAGGAAAGGCCATCAATAGACACACAGTCCAGTGATTAACCTAGACGTTTCATTTAGTGACTTATCTGGAAAAGGATGACATGTAACTGAAGCAAACAATACTAAGAGATGGAGATGAAATCTTAAGTTACTTAGCACCAGTCACCTGAATGACTTAATTAGACAGCTAATAAAAGTGAAGTATATTTTCAAATTAAAATGAAAATCCATCAGAAAGAAGAAAAAAAGATCTAAGATAAGAAACATCTTGGTTCTGCTGCACACCAACAGACTGGCAGTTTGAGACAAATTCTTAATTAGAAAGCAACACATTATGAATATAACAAACACTGTATACATGCTGGAAAGAAATAAATCTGTCAAGGAAGAGAAGCATGAAACAAATGGTTCTTTCATTACTCAGCTTTCAGAAATGGTGTCAGAATACAGACAGAACTGGTGAACAGCATTTCAGCTGTTCACATCACCAGCTTAATACTCAATTGAAAGAACCCTGTCCAACTTAAAGCTTATTTTATAATCAGGTAACAATAACTTCCAAGTTCAATGGAGTCTCCACATACTTAATTTTGGATGAAGACTAATTGCAGACTACCCAGATTAGAAGTCTTAAGGACTGGATTTTTTATTCCAGCTCAGTTTAATTGCCTTATTTTGCTGTGTAAAATGCTGTCAGAAATGACTGATTGTCTGTCCACCAGGGATTTCAAAAGGTCAATCCCACTGTAAGTTACAAGCAAGCAGGAGAATATGTAACTTTATTCAGAGCAAAGAAAATAAGCTTCCTGTAAAGTTTAGAAACACCACCAACTTTGACCTTTAACTACCACGCAGTATACCAAGAAGTCCGTATTAGTAAATAACAAACAACTTCAACTAAAAGTTGCTCTGCTTCACTTCCAAGTTTTGCAGGCTTGCACTAATCTTTACATGTGTCATAGCAGGCATCTGATTTAAATTCATATAGCTACTATTTAATAAGCAGCTTATAAATCTCCTTATTTATACTTACAATACCATGGAGTTCTGCAACTTTGCTGCATAGATCAGGACGCCGCTTCTGAATGGCCAAATAAAAGGGATTTTTCAAGATATCTTCATCATACATAGCCATAGGGACTTCAGATATTCCAAGGAGATTTTCTGAAATGCATATGGAGAATGGTTAATGTGTCATACAAGGTATCTCTTAAAACACAATATTTGGGAATACCTAGGGGGCAGTTTGATTCCCCTTGTCTAAAAGGAAAAAAGCAATTTCAGGTCTTGATGTAAGTAGTCAATGGCATGCCTAACTAATAAGAAGGTAACTATAGTTACTCAGAAGTTATTCAGAAAGGTTTTCCATGAATAGTGCCATCATGCAGCACACACAGGACAACCAGGTGATCTGGCTCAGTCAGCATGGGTTTATGAAAGGCAGGTCCTGCTTGACTAACCTGATCTCCTTCTATGACAAGGTGACCCACTTAGTGGATGAGGGACAGGCTGTGGATCTTGACTACCCGGACTTTACTAAGCCTTTGGCACAGTTTCCCACAGCATTCTCCTCACACTGGCTGCTTATGGCTTGGACAGGTGTACTCTTTGCTGGGTAAAAAACTGGCTGGATGGCTGGGCCTAAAGAGTGGTGGTGAATGGAGTTAAATCCAGTTGGTGGCCGGTCACAAGTGGTGTTCCCCAGGGCTCAGTACTGGGGCCAGTTCTGTTTAATATCTTTATCTATGATTTGGACAAGGGGATTGAGTGCACCCTCAGCAAGCTTGCAGACAACACCAAGTTGGGAGGCAGGGTCGATCTGCTTGAGGGTAGGAAGGCTCTACAGAGGGATCTGGACAGGCTGGATTGATGGGCCGAGGCCAGTTGTATGAGGTTCAACAAGGCCGAGTGCTGGGTCCTGCACCTGGGTCACAACAACCCCATGCAGCGCTACAGGCCTGGGGAAGGGTGGCTGGAAAGCTGCCCAGTGGAAAAGGACCTGGGCATGCTGGTCGACAGCCGCCTGAATATGAGCCAGCAGTGTGCCCAGGTGGCCAAGAAGGCCAACGGTATCCTGGCCTGTATCAGAAATAGTGTGGCCAGCAGGAGCAGGGAGGTGGTTGTTCCCCTGTACTGGGCACTGGTGAGGCCGCACCTCGAGTCCTGTGTTCAGTTTTGGGCCCCTCAAGACAAGAAAGACATTGAGGTGCTGGAGTGTGTCCAGAGAAGGGCAACAAAGCTGGTGAGGGGCCTGGAGCACAAGTCTGATGAGGAGTGGCTGAGGGAACTGGGGTTGTTTAGCCTGGAGAAGAGGAGGCTGAGGGGAGACCTTATCGCTCTCTACACCTACCTGAAAGGGGGTTGTAGTGAGGGGGGGGTCAGTCTCCTTTCCCCATTAACAAGCAATAGGACAAGAGGAAACAGCCTCAAGTTGCACCAGGGGAGGTTTAGATTGGGTATTAGGAAAAATTTCTTTACTGAAAGGGTTGTCAAGCACTGGAAGAGGCTGCCCAGGGAAGTGATTGAGTCACCATCCCTGGAAGTATTTAAAAGACATGTAGATGTGGCACTTCGGGACATGATTTAGTGGTGGACTTGGCAGTGCTAGGTTAACAGTTGGACTTGATGATCTTAAAGGTCTTTTCCAACCTAAACAATTCCATGATTTCCAATTACATAGTTATCCTCATAATGCCTCTTTAGGCCTTCCAGATATTGGAGTCTAACAATGCATGATATGTTCAGACAAAACTTCAGAGAGGAGGAAGGAAGACAAGATCTACATTATTACCACTTTGAAATACAAGCTAACTTGCACTGCTAAGATCTAAAACAAGCCAAGAGACACAAATTAACAGCTTCTTTACAGCCGATTCTACTGCATCACAGGACATTGATGCTTTTGCAGTACGCTCATTTAAGTGCTAATACTCACCTGTGTAAGGACTACTGCCTGATACACATCAATGCGACACCCAGATAGTGTAACAGGAACCCTTGTGTAAGGCAATCCTCAACTTTCCAGGGAAAGTTATAGGAAACAGGTATATCAAGGAGATATGAATATCCATGTCATAATTAAAAAGCCACTGTGAAATGCATCATTTGTGGTCATCTCTACTACCATGGAAAAAGTCTCAATGATCTGAGGTCAGGCTGATGCATAACATTTGGCAAAATAGTGAGCAAAAAAGTGACTGGAGACAGAAAACCCAACCTGTAAGCACTGGAAAAAGGTATCACCAGGTGTGTCACAGGGAAAAGATGATCTCTAGAGGCACTAGACCCTCAACTGCTTGCTTCCTCAATTCTAACCCTCTATAAAAAAAACAAACTATGACACATCCTAGACACAAGGATAGGAAAAATCCTAATAGGTCTCTTCTGGAATAACTTCAGAATTATTTTATTCAGAAGAATTGAGATCAACAGGCTTACAAGTGCTTAATTAACTAGTCTGTTCTATATCTTTTCCCCTCATCCAGCTTCCCTTAGGAATCAACAGAAGTTGCATGATTCCCTCATGCAATTTCAGCTACATGACCTAGGAAAGGGTGAGAACAGCAGCAGCACTTTAATTTGAGCAAGCCACCCTTACACAATCAGTATTCCCCCGTTTTCTTAAATGTAAAACTATACCTAGCACATTATTTGCTTAGCATGAGCTTCTTATGCTTGTTCTGTAGCACCTTCTAATACCTTACTACCTAATGCTGTACTGGTACTAAAAAATGCCTTTCTCTGTAGATCATGGAAGAGACATGAAATGATTGTATGGTAGTTTAATAGAGTGGAAAAACATACACCCAACTCCCACTGATTTTTAGATAGCCTTTGAGTTTCAGCTATGCTGTTAACTGATCTATAGTCTGTTAACTGATCTACAGTCTGATCCCTCCTCATAATTAGGCACAAGGAGAGCTCCCTTGGAGAGCTAAACACAAACATGATCAGCTAAAGCTGCAAGCAATTTCCACTATAAAGTTCTCACCAGTTACAGCTAGGACAACCTCATCCTGAACTACTGAAGTTTAGCAGTGGCAGATAACTGCCTCAAGCAGAGTTTTCCTTTGACATTCCAGATAAAATGGTTCATCTGCTTTCAAAACTTACAATAAAACTAAGAGCTTCTATGAAAGAATACTAATTCAGCAGTCCCAAAACAGTGTTCTCTGGAGCACAGATACGAAGTTTGCTAACACAAAGGGGAAGAAAACATTTGCTCATTGACACCTTCAAAAGATTAGCCAAATTCAGTAATTACAAGACTTCAAACCTAGAAAAAGTACAGCTTTGCACAAGATCATCCTACCACAGTGCCTGGGTAAATGGAATGATCACCAGTAATTCCACAGCTGATGATTGCTATAAACATATCCTGGCAGGCAGCTGCAATGCAAGTTCAAGCTGTGGGCTGCCTCAGCCAGTGGTGAGGGAAGGAGAAAAGGCAACACAAGCCCAGTGCCAGGTCTACTGCAGGAACACCGCTCTCTCATCACTGATCTGTAGAACATCAGGGCTAAGACTGACCTTAATAAGCAGGACTAGTTAGCTACAAAAAAATTAAAAAACAAAACAAAACAAAAACACAACCCTGCCAGCTAAACAGCTCGCTAAGCCACAATTCCAAGTAAGATCTTAAATGACTGCAGCTTACAGTCCAAACATGAATCAGTGACAATTTAATTATATACAAGTCAAGCACCAAGCAGGGCTTTATGAACACACATGTGCAACCTGCAAAACAGAGTACCACAGCAAAACTTATTTTGGAGTCCTACATCCCTTTTTGGGTGCAGCACTTCATGTGAGATGAACTGACTGGAGAAGAATCTGAAGTGAGAAAGACAAGAAAGCCCTGGAAGCAGGATCCAAAACATGAAATGCAGTGATGTTGTTTATGCTGAAGAAACTGCATGAAACAGGTAAGAATTTCTTTCCCCAAGATGGATCAAGCTCTCAGTGAAGGGCATTTTTTCCACATCTGTAGAAGAAATAGGCCTTAGCTGAAGAAAACAGACACAGATTACAGATCAGGAACACCCTTCAAAGAGAAGATGAATACATGCTTTAGATTGCTTAGCAAAGCTATCAAGCATCTCATGTTGTAAATCTTTAAGAATCCGTTAGACAAACTTCTACTAGATGTGATAATGGACATAGTGAAGCTAGGAGGCTAGATTATATGGTCTCTCAAGGTACTTTCCAAATCAAGCTCTCATTAATGTGGTTTGCCCACTGAGGCATCTTCATGTGCCTTTTTATATGGTGAATTCATGTTCAGTATGAGGTCAAGCAGAAGAAGAGACTGCTATGACCCTCCCCAAGACAGTGATAGAGAAGGTTTAGCATACCATGTACTGTATCAGGGAAAAGCACACATTGACACAAGGCAACCAAGCATGAGACTATAGAGACAAAGCTGCAGTGCACAAGTGTTTCCAATTGCTATAGCTATATTGCCACCTTTTCAGCTTAAAAAAAAAAGATCTTTAAGTCCAAAGAGTTCTTCCCATAATAGGAAGCGGGAGAGAACACCATATTCCACAAATCCTCCTCATCTAGAAACCCGTATCTCACCATCAAAGAAAAAAACTGATAAGCTTTGTCTAGAAAGGAATTAGAAACATTTCATTCCCTGGCAAAACAGGAGGAAGAGATTTATGGGAGGAGGGGAGCTCCCACAGAAAACCTGAGCTTATGAAGCTTGCTGTCTGTATGATTGATGTAGCTCTTAAATCATTGCCCACACCTGAAAAAACACACAAGCAACTACAGTACTTCAAGAATCATTTCATTTGACAAATCATCACAGGAAAACATTGAAATTCTAGTCTTGAGTTCCTGGTTCATGAGTTACACACCACAAATAACTAGTTTTAAAACACTTAGTGGTAGCCATGTAGATTCTTTTACTACAGAACTACTGACAGGGTTGAATCACACTTGAGAGCTCCAGCAAGAAGTGAAAAGAAACTGCATTCAAACATTGAATTCTAGCATTTTAGCTACTGTAATGCAACTAAGATGCCATAGACATACTGTACCCCAATAAGGAAGCTAAAACTTCTAGTTCACGAGTGTTTGTAACCCACCTTGAGCAGAAGCAGATTGCTAACATGGTACTGCTCACCACATTCATGTTCCCACACAGCAGGAAATAACCACCACTAGTCAATTAGTACTGTTATGAGAATCACAATTTCTAAATTTCCTTCCCTCTTCTTGCTCCCTTACCCCTACATCTGCCCAGTGCTACATTAGTGAATAGCTATCATAGCTGATTAAAATGTGGGTATGAAAAAGAAAGGGTGGAATACTTAACTGAAACAGTTGAGTTACTATATTCACTTGGACCTCCTTCAACCTATCCACAGCATTCTTCAGAGAGACAGAAGTGTGGATGTATAAGCCATCTACAAGTTAAGTAAAACAGAAAACCAAAGGACCTCATACTAAAATAGATTAAGTCTACAGAATCAAGAGAGTACATTAGTACATTAAAGCTTCCCCAAACTTTGGCTCAGGCACTTTTGAGATTAAATCAATTTCTTTCCACCCCAAAAGTTAAATGCAGCCGAAAATACTGGCTAATGCATTACTATAATTCTAGGAACACATTAAAATACTCTGTTGAGAGTTTGTTGGCAGAACACAACATCCAGCTTCAACCTAATTTAACTTGGGGCAGGGAGGCAACATCAGGGGGGATACAGATTTATTCTTCTAGTTGCACCTTGGACAGCTTTAGATTTACTAACACTAAGAAAGCAGGAAATTTACAAAGCCTTATATACATTACCAGAACTGTTTAATGCTTAACAGAAAGCCCACTAAAAATTGTTATAAGCCATATTCACTATGAAGTTTCTTAAATTCTATCATGCTGAGCTGTAAAGCAATACACAAGTATTAATGTTAAATAAAAGGTTTAAATGGAATCACTTAAGTGTGTGGCTTCATGCCTGTAAACACAGAAATAGCTCAAATTGCTGGAAGAACAGAAGCTAGCTGATCAGAGAATCTAATAAGCATTATGTTACTGTTTAAAAAAAACATAATCATAACTTTAAAACAGCCAAATCCTTTCTAGATTAAGAGCACAGTGATAATTCTAATGATATAACTAATAGTAAAAGGGATAGCTAAAGTGAAAAACATACCATGGAATCTAAGCACATCACTGTTTTCTCCAAACCACTGGAAATGAAGTCTTACAACCTTTGGTACTGAAAACAATGAGTAGGATTTAACTGTGACAGTTTCATTTGTCATTGATGGTGTTTGCCTTTCGATATGGTCAAGTGAGGTATCTTTTACAGACCTATCAGGTTTCAGTTCCTTTTAAGAAGCATTTTGAAATTTAGACAAACAGCCATTAAAGTAGAAGATGTCGTTGTATTTGCATTGTTACTCAGCAGTTACATCATGTCTATAAGCAAGTTATACAACTATTTACTCAATTCTTAGGCACATCAACTTCTGAATGTCCTGCTGTACCACTGTCAAAGACCTAACAAAACATACTACAGAGAAAGCGTCTTTCGTAACACAACTAGGGATTCTGTATACAAACACTTCATATTCAATGAAGTATAAGATTCTGTGCTTTCACCAAGGCATTTTAATAATACTTTGGCAGAACAAAGACAGTAAAACAGCTACCAAAGTTGGTAAAAGTTTTTAGCATAGTTCAGTAGCCTGAAATCTCTCCAGGAGAGCAAGTTAAGATAATACACTGGAATGCTTGTATCAGTGTCCTCCCACAAAAGTCCAGCTACAAAGAAGCAGAATGCCATGTTCTCCAAAATCTTCCAATACCAGGTCCATTAGCATGTAATGTTCAAGAAGCTTTAGGTTCACTGAATTTTACTTGTGTAGCAATACTGTGAAGTTTCACTCAACAGGACTCCAACAGTGGAATTTAACTAGTCTCAGTCCAAATAAAAATCTAGTTACCACTTCAGCCACTGTTTTACCTGCACTACTACTCCTCATTTACTCCACTTCTGGGCAAAGGTCACAATCTAGACCTGAGCCCTCAAATCAGCATTCGCCTCAAAATCAAAACAAGAGATCCTTCCTCTGTTTCTGAGCTCACAAAAAACCTTACTCCCCCTCCCCTAAGGGATGAACACCGAGCATCTTATGAAAAACAACTGAGACACATTCCAGCACAGCCTGCTCACCACAAGGGAGCAAACAAGGTAACAATCTATTCCTACCCCTTCTAGATTCAGCTGCTATTGATTTCTGTGAAACTGAAGTATGTCAGAATAACCCCTCTGAATTATCAGATTATAGAGCAATGAATTTGCATCAGTCAGCTCAAGGCTTCCTAGCAATCAGGGAAAA
Organism: Buteo buteo; assembly: GCF_964188355.1. Classification (NCBI taxonomy): domain Eukaryota; kingdom Metazoa; phylum Chordata; class Aves; order Accipitriformes; family Accipitridae; genus Buteo; species Buteo buteo. Next base: position 12,320,143 of record NC_134181.1, on the reverse strand, counting down.
ACTAAGTTTTATGATCCCAGAACATCAGTCTGACAGTGATAGAACAGGGTCTGGAAAGGAGGGGTCAGACGCATTCCAGGAAGATGCTCATTTCTCTCAGCATCTCCCCTTCAGGCACACATTTCTTCCAGTGAAGGGTTAAGAGCTGGCACAGGATCTCATGATTTTGGTTTTGTCTCTACCCAATTACCCCCCAAGCCCTTTTTAGGCCTAATAGCTCTGGCTTTCCTACTACTGCTCCCACCCTTCTCAGACAGGCCTCCCCCAAGAGACCCTACAGCACCTGCCAGCAACAGGGAGTACTGTGCAGATCAGTCTGTATCAGTTCCTCATGCAGCTCTTAAATTATGAACCCCACCTCATAAACTCTAAACTGAGCTCATTCTTAAAAAGTAGTAAGAAGGTTCACCTTTTGTATTTTAACAGTGTATTTGCACTGTAGTTTGACACGGACACATTCTTACTTGTCTCAGACTCAAGGACAAAGAACATATTGGCTTGACACTCCACAATTACCTATTTTTTTTCCTCCAGAAAAGTACATTTCAATATGAGTGGCTCATCCTTCAACAGGTAAGCTTCCCACTTTCATCCAGGAACTTCTGGATGATCAACTTCTGTTGATTTTTGAGATAATCTTACTTGTCATTAGCCAAGTATTATGAACAAGCTGCATTATCCTCTTCACAGCAGAATAGAGACTAGATTCCCAATTCTCAATTCTTGCAGGTTTAGAAATCCACCAGAGTAGATGCAAAGAATTTTCATTCCTTGGCTTACCACTATTAAAGCTGTATTAAATTCTCAGATGGGGAACTCTGAGCTATTCACAAGCAAGCCCTGGAACAGAGTGCAGAGAGTGCTGGTCAGTGAACCACATAAACAATTACAAGAACATTTAGAAGAAAAATATTAACAGAAAGTACAAAGTTCCCAAAACAGCTTCTCAAACAAGGATGCTTCCTCCAAATATTAGTGAGCTGTATTTAAGGCCACCTCCTCAGGTTTGCAGAGGTGTCAGCACAGGTACTTCTTTGGAAGGGGGAAGAAAATAAAGGAGTTGAAATACAAATATAAACAGTGTTTTACTTAAGCCAATTATTTTGACTCTTTAGTTACTGAGGCAAAACAGTGGTGTAATTCCCCAGCCCATGTATTGAGGGTGCAGTGGGCCTGAACACTTCACTGCTGAGATACAGGTCACAGAAGGTAACACCATTTCTTGACTACAGTTACAGACCACCATTGTTCACAGCAGACCTCATGAGGTTGATATCAACTCCAAGACTAGCAGCAAGTCTGTAAGGAAACCAAGTATGCAGGGTCAGACTCAGCACAGGCCACCCACAGAAATATAAGGGAACTGAAGCCAGCAACCCTGTATCCCATTTACCTTCATTCAGATTGTCCTTAGACCAGACAACTGGACTGGAACTTAATCCATTTTCTGTGCATCTCAATAAGAAAATGAAATCCTTGCAGGCTAGCACTAAGCCTTACCTCATCACTGCAAGAAACTTAACATCAGACCATTACTGGAATGTCTAGTTATGAAAAACATTGCAGAATTACACTAGTTCTCTCCTTTAGGGAGCAGAGCAAGGGTAAGGAAGACTGGAACACAATTCAACAGGTAAGTTCTTCTAAATAGCAAAATAAATTATTTTAACCACTGCTGCTGTTTTGATGCTATGTAATGCACCATACACCAGCCTGAGGTAATTAAGAGCTTCCTGACAGTAAACACCATGACACAGACATATCAGTCTAACATTCTTTCCATAATACAAATTAAGATTCTTGCTATGGATCAAATCCGCAAGCCACTTTACCAGCAAGCAAATCACACAATAGTTATTGAAGGAAGCTGCATAGTGTTATCAGTTAATGGGGGGGAGGGAGGGGGTTGATGTCATGTTTTATTTTCACAGTATCCCATTCTTATCTCACAGTGGCTTCAAGCTTTCCCCAGCCACAGCATTCCACAGGCTGAATTCAGTAAATGAGCTTACTCCAAAAGCGAGCCCAACAGGCAAGGCTTACCAACCATTTAAACAAAACGGACTTGTATTTACCTAAAATTCTACTTCAAAGTTTATTAAAATGAGGATATAGCATTTAACAAGTAGTGATGTTCAAGAAGCATCACAGAATACTTGGCAAACATTTTTAAGGGTACTGGAATAGGAAGAATATGTTCATTAACATCTATTGCAAGAAAGCCTTTCCACAGAACCAGGAAATACATTTCTCCTACTACTCATTATGCTGTATCCTAATTCACTTTTAAGGATTTTTTACACTCCATCCTAATTGTTTTCCCGGGACAATATTTTGTCCAGTCAGCATCTTGTTTGAAAGCAGTATCAAGATTTTGATTTTCAGAACATCATGCCTGTCTGACAAACAACAACTGAATTTTAATAGTTTCCACAATCTACCCGAATTGTATAATTGCTTGCAGCTGAACTTAATTTAGAACTAAACTAAATAACAGCCTCTTTCTTTCCACATGACACACCTGAAGATGTATTTAGGCATTATCTGATACAGATTATAACTGCTGCCACCTTCAGGCTTAAGCAGTCACATGTTCCTGAAACAATACCCCCTCCCTCCCCTTTTCAGCTACTTTCAGAGAAGCAGTTTCAAGGTTCTGATGTGCCACAATGAACAGTGACTTTAGTGATACGTGGCAGACTTTAAACACAGCTGCTATACACACACACACAAATAATGCATGATTTAGTTAGCGATAAGCTTAGCACTCAAGTCACACACAAGACACCAGATTCAAACCCAGAGCTAATCCTTTTTCCACCTGACAATGATTAAGCAATTATAAGACTTCACTTATAATCAGGTCAAAATGATCCTGTATTTCTTTACAGCTACAAGGAAACAGGCATTACTGATTCACTTCTAGGCTACCAACACACAAATTGGTAGTGAGCTACTCAGTTTACCTTGTAGTAACTTGGTAATCTACAGAAGTTAAAAGACATTTTCTTCCACAGGTGGCAACCTGCAGGAGAAGCTACATACAGCTTAGAATTACAGCCAAAATTAAGGCAGAACACCAAAAAAAAAGAACAGTCAGTAGAGTCCAAGCTACAAAGATCCAGAAGAAGGAACAGTCTAGAAAAGACTCTGCAGGCTGGGCTGAGCTCCAGGAAGCCAGCCTGCCTGGACTCTGCTCCTCATAGCACATTATCTTGCTCATAGCACACACTGCACTAAAGGGGTGGCATGATAAGGGAAAGGGTCATGCTCCCCCTTCTCATGGGAGTATGTCATCACATCTTTTTCAAGTTACTACAGCATCAGAAAACCACTCGGTTACTCACAAACATTGAGGCATACGTAGCAGGGTATGTTATGACAAGCAAGTTCTCCAGAAGTCCACTTTGGCAAAGACACATTGTGTGCTAGAGAGAACATAGTTCAGTTTGCTCTGTAGCACTCAGCATCGTCAATTGTTCTTCTAGAAGGTTCGGACGAACATACAAACACAGCCTATCGTCCACTGCTAATCACTATATGGTACTTCAGCACATTCACAAGGGTAGCCTGTGAAGCATCATTTCTGCTCGCGAGGAACCGGTGTGTTTCCTGCACTTTCTAATGTAGAACTGCCCGACTTGCGCTAACAGCAGACATCCCGGATGGCACACCCACGCTTCCCACGGGCCGTCTTAAACCCCCCGCGCAAAAGGCGAAGACAACAGGCGTTCTATCCCCCTGCACCGCCCTGGAGGGCCTGCGACACCCGCTACACCGTGCGGTCTGGTAGGAACCCGACAGCACCGACCTCACGTAAACAGCCCACGTAGCTGGGGTTAAATGAAGTTCAGCAGCGCATGAAACGTTTCTGCGGCTTCACCGCGGTAAGGGAGCGGGACGGGAGACAGGTGCCGGGCCGGCGAGACCGCGGGCGCACACAAGCGCCGCCGGCTCCTGCGGCCGGAGGTGCCGCCCGGCAGCAACCACGGCCTGACCCCCCCCGCCCCGCCGCAGCTCCAGGCCGGGCGCAGGCCGCGGCGGAGACACACACACCCCCCAGGCCGCGGCCGAGCCGCTGCACGGCACACGAGGGCGGGAGGGCAGCGCCAGGACCACCCCGGCGGCTGCGGCGGCGGCGGCGCCTCAGAGCGGGTCCCGCCGCGGGAGGCCGCCCTCCCGCCGAGAAGCGGGCCGCCCCGGCCGAGGCGGGAGCTCTACTTACACCGACAACATCGCCTCCCTTCCTCCCCGGCCGCGGAATCTCCCCCCGCCCCTCCCAAGCGCTCCAGCGCCTCAGCCGAGCCCTACCGGGATCCAGGGCGGGCCCGGCGCGGCGGCGGCGCCGCACGAAGCCAATGGCCGGGCGCCGGCGGGGAGCGAGCGAGGAGCCAGGCGGCCGCCGCGGCGTCGGAGGCTGCGGAGGTGGAGCCTGCGAGGGCTTATAGGGCCGGGCCGGGCCGCGCCCGGGAGGCCTCCGGCGCTCTCCGGGCGGCGCCATGTGACTCCGCGGGCGGCCAGCCGGGACGAGGGAAAGCCGAGCGGCGGCGGCCGGGCAGCGGCAGCCGGGGCCCGCCGGCTCCCCGGCTTTCGTTCTCGAGAGCGTTGTCCTTCGCGCAATTCTTCTCCCCCTCCTCGGCGTTCGGCACTTTTCAAAAAGCGGCGCCCGATCGCTGGGAGCCCTGGCTGCCGCTCAGCGCGCTGCGGGATGAGCCGCCCCGGTTGTCCGGCGCGGTGGCAGTAGCAGGCGGGGAGCGATGCCGCCTGCCCGCCCGGGACTCCCCGCAGCCCGCCCGGGCTCCTAGAAGCGTCAGCGCCGCCCGAGCAGCCGGCGGGGACGCCAGGCGGGTAGGAGGGCGCTGAATGCATGCGCGACCCGGAGCTACCGCTTGCCATGTGTGCTGGTAGCATCCGGCTTCGGCAGCTCCCCGGTCCCGGTAGCGGGTGATCGGGGCGGAGCGGCAGCACGGCAGACCGGCGGGGAGGCAGCTCCGCGCCGCCGGCGGGATCATGGTGAAGGAGGAGTGCAAAGCGCTGCTGGACGCGCTCAACAAGGTGACCGCCTGCTACCGGCACATGGTGCTGACCATCGGCGGCACCTCGGACTCCCAGAACCTGCGGGAGGAGCTCAAGAAAACCCGGCAGAAAGCCCAGGAGCTAGCGGTGGCCAACAGGAACAAGCTCACCACGGTCCTGAAGGACAAAACCGTGAGTAAGGAAGATAAGGCCGAGTTCGAGAGGCTATGGGTGATTTTCTCCACGTGCCTAGAGATCCTGGAGATCGACATGAGGAGAGCTCTCGAGCTGGGCCACGAGTTCCCGCTGAACGTCCCCAAAAAGCACCTGATCCAGACAGGCATGAGTGGGGGAACCTCTGGTGTGGCCGCCAGGGCGATGAGCGTCCAGAACATGAAATACGAGGCTGAGCACAATATAGACGTGGTGGATCTGAAAGACCTCGAGAACGAAATCAACCAGGTAGGAGAGATGATGTACGAGATGGAAATGAAGGTCAGTGTCCCCCAGTGGACAGTAGAGGCCAAGCAAGACCCAGGGGCTGAACTAAAATCCACCATCAGCATGGGCGCTTCTTCTATTGGCATGATCTCTGTGGAGGAAAATAAATCCTTCTGCGATATCAGCAAGGTTCTAGCTGGGATTATTTTCTCGGCTGTGCTCATTATCGCTATTGTCCTGGCAGTGTGTGTGGTAAAACTCTCTTAGGGTGGTGCAGGCTCTGACAAGAGTGACCCCCCCCTCTGGTCTGTCTTTGGAGTGTTTCATGCCTCACCTTTAATTTCAAAACGGGTCACTCGGATGAGCTGAGAATTTAAACCTGGCACTTGAAAAAACAAAGCAAAACTTTTGCCTCTCAATATCCTAAAAGGCACGATTTGTTTCTTCCTGCTTTTTGAAGAGATGCAAATCAGCCTGCAGAATAGGATGCTGGACATCTACTGGACTTGTAATGGTTAACTATGAAGTATCAGGGTATTATCACTACTGGCTATAACAGGGATTTGTCTGCTATTAATAGATCACTATTCTCAGAAGCCTGTATTTTTTGTTCTTGAATAGGCTCTGGTGTTTCCTGCTGGTCACTGTTTACAGTATTGGAGAGTTACACAATTTGGAGGCTAAGGCAGGTGTTTTGTCTGACAAAGTGGATAGAATACTTTTTTTTTCCATCAAATACACAAAATATTATTTCAGTGAAGGAAAAGGAGAAGTATGAAAACCCCAGTAAAAGAATGTAAACAGCCTCTATTTTAGATAAGGTAATGGTTGGGGAGGGGGGAGGTGTGGAGGAAGATGGAGAAAATAGAACAAGCAGTGTTTGATACCAAATACTGTTTGTTGATTTAGACTGGATTGTACAGAACCCAGTTGCATGGGTTGGCAGACCATACGTGAATGACTAATGGCTTTCCAAATCCAGAGAGAAAAAAGGGAGAGTTGCATATTCAGAAAAATACTAGCAAGCCTCGTGGTTTTCATCCACGTTTACCACGATTTTGTCTTCCCCTGCAGAAAGGCTGATTCTTGCCAGTGGTTCAAACTTTTCTTCCGATAGAAGCAAACAGTTTGCACTTCACTGTTAACGATGAAAATAGGAGCAATGAATCTACCCACAGCAGAAGCAGTAATTTTTGAAAATAGATTTTGGCAAACAAAAATGTCAAGTTAAAGCAGATCTTTCTAATAATCCAAAGAGATCCCCCTCTCATGTTGACAGGCAGGGATTGATGCCTGTATATCTACAGTCACACTTCTGCAAGCTCCTGAATTCTTTGCAGAAATCCAGGCAAAGCTAAAAATGTGTCTCAGTTTTGTATCTCATTCATGTCTGATTAATCATTTGGGAAACAGGAAGCCTGTAGGATTGGTCCAATTTGATAGACTGCAATTTTGGGAGGTAAATACAAGAGCAACATAAAACCTTCCAGTGCTTCACCATAAGTTTGTCAACATTTCAATGTAAAATTGGGGGGACAGACACTAACTTTGCAGAGCAGCTCTGTAATGTTTTGTAGAAGGACCTATGTATTATGGTATTTATTACGTGACTTATGGAACTGTCTTCTTTTACTGTGAACACACACTATCCATTCAAGAATGCTTGGTACATACTTTATAGTCCTGTAAGTGTATGAGGCGCTCCACAGGCAAATATAAAGACCCTGTAATATTGGGGTTTTAATAAGTTATTATTCTTCTGCATTGATTATTATGGACACATTATAAAAAATAATGATCAGACATGTTTTGTGAAGTTACTAGACAATAGTCTTCATGCTTGTTAAATAAAATTATGTTGACAACACTCTAAACAGCTAATATTTTTTAGTTCAGAACTAAACTAAACATACTTTGAAAAACTGCAGGAGTTTATTCTTTAAAACCTAAAAACTGGATTTGGGGAGAAAAAGTGTGTGACAAATTTGAATCTGGTCACTTGTAGGTAAGAAAAAAAATAATGTAGGTGAGGAAAAATAGTAAGTGGAGGCCCAAACTACAGGCTATAGACTACCATTACATTGAAGGATAATGTGAGTTCTGCGCATTGATCCAGTCTAACTCCATTCTCGTGGGAATTCACAGTTTTATATGACAACTCCACATTTCTTTCTATTTTATTTCACTCATTCCATAGGATGTGTTTTCTACTTAGTTAACATAGAGAACCCCGGCAGCATTCTAACAAAGTCAAGCCTGTATTTGTTGGTGCTACTGTTTCAGTCTGTCTAGACAAGCTGTAATTGCAGTGTGTTGATTTAAATGAGAAGATCTCCTTCAAAGTCATACTGCGTAAACGTATTTATGGAAGATACAGCGAAAGCTGCAGGAGAATGTATGTTTTTGGATTGCCACCACTGGTCACTAACGATTTGTGGGTATTTTCACTCTTTGCACTCTCCTTTTACTTAGATAAGGAGAAGAAGTTGGACTCTATTCTGTGCTTCTTGAAAACTCCATGTTCCCTTTGAAATCAGATCGTTGAACCACATGTTCTGAAAACCCAAGTAATGCAAGTCTGATTTCTGGTGGATAAGTAAATGGTAACACCTACAACATTCATTATCTTGTATCTTGGTATCCCGAAGTGGGTATACTGTTTATCCACAGTTAGTTGTGTGGAAGAATTTTTAAGAATAGGTAATCTCATCTTCAAAAGCAAGCCTCAGTGAGTTGGTAACTTGTAAATTTTCAGTCCGTTGCATTTTTTGGAATTTGGATTTTTGGATACAGGACTCAAAGAATTCATACAAGTAGCCTATAATTATGTAAGTCTTGCTTCATTGTGAATATGCACACAATTAGTATTTAAAGGATTGGACCTTGGAAAAATAGCATATTTTTAAATCTTAAGACAAAGCTGGCTGCAGATTTATTCATCATTAGTTTGTTCCTAAAAATCTGTATCATCTTATATTTAGGCTATCTGAAATTAAAAGATTAAGTAGAATTCTAACAGAGGATTGGCACCATCTAAATGGATAATGTTCCTGCCATTAATCTCCTACACTTGATACAAGTGTACACTCAGTGTGGCAGAGTTCAGGCACAACAGCGCACAAAATCAAAACAAGATGAAACCACCATTGCCCAGAAGTACTGATGCTTCTTTTAAATTAAGAAATAAAGAGATGTTGTAAATATGCAGTCATCTTTTTTTTTTTCCACCAGAATGCAACTGGAAGGAGACTGGAAATGCTATTTTTGTAAGTGAAAAATAGGAAGCCAAACTTCAAAATACTCTATTTCTAAATAGCATGATGAAAATGCAAATACTGTCATGCTTATCAGTGAACGGGAATGTTACTGTGTTTTCAGTACAAAAGAAGATGGTCATTGCTTAATTTCAATGTTGTTCTACTTCAGTTCTTTTTTCACAGGATACACACATTAAATTTGCTGTATACTAAAATCCTATTCCTGACTTGAATTATACTGGTTTTGCCTGTGCATGGGTGGTATTTTTTACACTTTGAATAATTCAAACTTGTTACTGTCACTATTTATTTAATTTAAAATAAAGTACATTCTTATAACTTACTGGTTGGCTTGCAGCAGTAATTAAAACCAAACAAAAACTGGAATATTAATACAGTTTGTCAGTAAGCTCTTCTAAACAAAAAGTTCCCATTTCAACCACAGGAATAAAAGTAACATGCTAATCCTTATCATTACAGTTTTCTTTACAGAAATGCACCCTTCTCAAGGTCCCAAAAGTTGAATATAGTGATATATCTTAATTTATACTGCAAGGGAATTCACAGTCTGAAAAGTCAAGAAATCTCTGCCTTAGGAAACAGGTATGATAACATTTAGGATAACAGGGATGACGTTGCCTTCAGCACTGCTTGTTCAGCATTGTTGAATAAAGTATGGAACCATTGGCTTGGGCAATTGAAAACTAGAGAACATATTAGACTAGACTAACGTATTAGATCCTCACTGTGTTAGGATGCAGACTGCCCCCTTTCAGCCAGCAAAGCTTACATTTACTTTAGCAAAAGATATACACAACCTTAGTAAGGAGTGTGAAATTTGGTCCTGTGGTATTGACAGCAACAATGATCAACAATTGTATCAAACTATCAAAACTGAGTCTGTTAAATGCAGCAATTTCTAATTTTATTCCAGAACTTCCAGTCTATCACCACAAAAGTGCTCTATGCTGTTTACTAATCAAAGGAACATAAAATCATAAGTAAAGCGATTCTCCTTACGTTGCAAACAATGTAACATCAAACTTGAGCATTATGAATATGAAATAAAATTCGTTTCAAAATTCTTCATGTAAATATGAAAATATTTTTTACATGAAAGCAGTTGTTTAAAAACTGACTAAATGACTGATTTCATTAGCTTTCAGATTAAAAATTAGACATGTGCTTATTGTTTGTAGTCTGAAAGGATTGGTTATGGGCTTTCTTTTCTTTCTCTTACAAGCTTTGTGGTGTTTGCATACATTTTTCAGAAATGTCTTATATTTAAGTGCTAATGGAACTCCTAGTCAACATATTTACCCTTCACAGATTTTCATTATGTAAAAAGTCATTCGGTAAGACCAGTGGATTACAGATCTCTAAGTGCTTTCTCTCAATACGATTATGTAAGTCTTTTAATGCAGGGAGAGATCTGGACAAAATAGTAGTCTACACGTGAGCAGTATTTGCTATGGTAAGCATACAATAAAAGTGGCATTAGAAAAGAATGTCTCATAAAATCATCTGCATGTGTTGAAGGAAGGACAAGAAAAGGAAGCTGATGGATGTATGTAGTAAGAATGTCTTCATCCTATGTTAGCAAAGTATGCTTTTTGTTAAATATGATATAACAGCATCACAACGTTGAACTATAGCTTCTCTCTAAGAAGGTAGTATCTTATATCCAGTGGGACAAAGAATATAAAATATCCCTCAGTGGAACTGACTACCTACTCCCTGATTAACTCAATACAGAATAAGAGTAAAAATATTTTGATTTGCTACATGTTGATACCAATTTTTCAAAAGACGACCCTTTTCTCTCTGTTTCATACTACAAGGGACTTTCTGTTGGAAGCAGGTGGTCCCAGAAGGCTGGATGCTGTCATCCACCCTGACAGCTTGCTGCTACAGTATCGTGATGCAGTTGGAAATGTAGCTTAATCAGCTACCACTGATTAAACCTGTGGAAAGGTGAAAAGTCACATGGCGTTTAACCAGCATGAAAGCTCTTCTGCATCTTCTCACACAGGCAAGCACAAGCATTTCATGCTGGAAGCCATATAGGCAAATACAAATATAATTATAGCATATCTGAAAATCTGTCACCCACAGAGGCTAGTTAGCAAAAGCAATTATGTTTTTGCTCAGTTCCAGTAATTTTGTTAGAATAACTACTGTGGTTTTTCTAAGTGTCAGAAATCGACTTCTTGAGCCTCCATGGGGTCAGGTGGGGTTGTTTTGTTTTGTTTGATTGAACTGTATGTTCTCTTTTATTTACACTGCATTGCATGACATTATTCATCACATAACTTACTAATAACATCTGCACCAAATTAAACAAACTAACAAATTCTCTAAAAGCTAGTTCTAATTCAAGTGCACAGAAATGGAAGTCACAATCATAGTATAAATGTGTGCTCTGTTATTTTGGTCAGTTTTCCACTATGCTTTAATCACTGAAGTCTATGATCAGTCAAGTCTGTCTCTTGCACACAAATGTTCAAAGAACATACACAGTTGAACTCATTGATGTGTCACAGCATTAAGGAATTACATTGCCTAAAACATTACTTCAAAAATCATGGGGTTTTTGTAAGAATAGTAAAAGTCAGGTCATACAGCCAGGTATAACTGTGTTGAGAAAAAAAAATAATTATTTAAAAATTCAAGTGCAATTCCTTTGTATGATCTTGGAAGAATCTATATATAAATAGCATAAACCCTGGGGGAAAAACAAGTGAGAAAGGTGGAAATGAGAAAAGAAGACAAAAGAAAATATTTAACTATTTATACCATATAAAATGACTGAGGAATACCTGACACACCAAACATGATACTCTCTTAGCAACTTAATCTAATATGCTAATTGCATGTGTAACTTTATATATAAATACACATTTGAGTTCTGGGTCCTAGAGGGAGTGGTCTGAATCATTACTCGCATAAGCCATCACTCAGTTTAGTGAGAAATTACATGTGAAGCCTGTTCGTGTAATTAAAAGCTGCAGTATTAGAACCGTAATTTCAGTTTGCATAAAACATGTAATCCTTTATGCTTCCGTTGGAAGTAGAACATTTCCAGTTGTTAATACTATCTGTAACCTAGTTTTCTGATCTGCTTTGATTTGTTGCAATAATGTTTTGTATAAAGGTAGCTATATTTTTTATTATTATTACTTTTAGTCAATCTATATAATGGTGCTATAATTATAAACCCGCATTTCCTAGATTTGACATTTATTCACATTTTGGACCCAATACTTGGAAAACTATACAGTGAATAATCTATTTACTTTTTGTATTATTTGTTAAGTCTGCCTATTCATTGATATTATATGAGCTAAACAATCTAAAAGCTTTACAACGTCATTTTGAAATAAGCCAGTTTAACATGTAGTAGACATGCTCAGTGAAATCTCTTTACTTTTTGATACTTGAGATTGTAACAATTTGTTTGACAGAGTAGATACTACATCTGCATGGGGACAAAGCTTTTACCAGATGAATATAAATTAAACCAAGAACTGACTTAGTATAATCACCCAACTCACAAGATAGCATGTAAGCCGAATTGTGAAGTAATGGTGGACCTTGTTTTTCATCTGAAATTAATTATTACAGTGATGTGATCTGCACTGATCTGTATGTGCAAAATAATTTATGCAATGATGTGACAAAAAGGAATTAAGTCGTTCTATTGCAAAGTATTCTAATCACACACACAAAAAAAACCCAGAAAACTAATTTTAGAATAATTTCTATGTATCTAGTGACCTGAATCTTTTTTTCTTTAAACAAACTAATGTTTTCTTTTTCTCATAAGCAGTAACTGGAGAGAAAAATGTTGAATTAGCCTCGACATTGCTGAAATATGATCTTGCAAAGAATTATTATCAGTGCAATAATCTTAACAGTGTTTCATTTGATGTAACTTTTGCATCACTTCAGAAGGGTTTATTTTTCAATACAGCACAACCTGTTTTTGAAAACAACCTGAAATACAGAAGTATTTGGGGTCCATTAGGTTAACAATTGTATGTTCTGGCATACAAGAAGCAAATTCTTAATTTTTTAGAAAAAATACTTTTTAAAAAATAATTTAAATCTGGAGGGGACTTCTGACTCTCCAACCCTCTCTCTTAAATCTTACTGATTGTCACACATATCTCTAGCCAATTCCTGCTATGGGGAGACTTCTCCAAACTAAAGTCTCCTGTATTCCCAGCTTACATACTGGCCCTTGAAGCGTAATGCTGGAGCCCATCTGAATGTAGAATGCCCTTGTGCTGGAATGCTTACGCTACAGGAATGGAATAAACTAGTATGCCTGGTTTAGGATTGGCAATCCTGAGCAACAGATTTTCTCAGATTTTCCATTCTTTCTTCTGAATCACTCATAACGCCATACAAGATTTAAGTACAAGTGAGATAAGCTCTGCTTTTTAGCACAATATATTGAAGAAAGAACTCATCTAAGCTGGAGATGAAGAAATTAATCATGCTTTATAGATAACCTTGCATCTAGTTTGGCTTTAAGACATTTTCCATACTCATTTGAGCCATCTCCAGCAAGTTAGCTATAGCTTTGAGAGAGCAGATACGTGCACATTAATAGCGCTTAGCTTTTGCCTTTCTTAGTAGGGAACTGGAAGGGGGTAAAACATCCCTTTGCACCCTTGATCTTTGCTCAGAGTTTCTGAGTGCCAAAACCACTCAGTTTCTGAGTGTTCATCCTTAGAACGTCCTGCCATCTCCAGTCCAAATAACTGGGTCAATTAAAGACACATATGCTCATATGGTCCTGGAATTTTGCATGAGATGACTTCAGCTTTGTCATGAACATATATTGAACTACTCTTTGTAAGACAATACTGAAAGGAATTTACAAAATTGCCATCAATAGAGTGAATATGCTGACCCTCGGGTAAGGAATGTCATCCTTCTTGGGGGGAAGAAGTGCCTTACATACTCCAGGACTGTGTGGAAAAATGCAGCAGCTGGAGAATTGTGTTTGCCTTAATGTGCACTTGTCTGTCTTTGATCCTAAAGGACTGCTTCGGGTGCTGAAAACGGGCATGAATAATGCTATAACCACACAACTATTTCTCTACCAACTGTCCTGGTATTCTGTATGTGTTTGAGGTTGCAAACAGCAGTGAATATGCCAGCCACACGTTCTATTTCCACTGCCCATGCAAGAATGCCTATGAAATTAGATCTGCTAAATTTAATACCAGTGGATACCAGTGAAACCAGAGGAATTGTTTTCCAGGATATTCCTGCTTTACATACTAGCATTTGTGAGACTTTAAACTATGCTAAGTAAAAAAAAAAAAATACAAAAACATTCCATTTAGAAACTTAAGATAACAACATAATCTGCACTATTGTCTATTGCCAGATTTTCCTAAAGATGTTCTGAAATAATGTTCCAGGGACATCAGACATTGCATTTTTGCCATAGTAAGACAGTTTTGTATATGTGCTGGTATTACAACTGATTTGAAAATGACGCTGTTCGTTATTGGTACACGAGTACTTTCTACTTAAAATGCCTTTATGCTGAAATGATCTGACATAATGGACCCTAAATCTTCTTGATCAGCCATCAAGCTCAATGGATGTTAAATCTTGAAAAACCTCAGTAGTTTATTAATATTTCACCAGTAAAGCAGCTTTTAGACAAAGCACATTCATAACAAGATGTATACTTAACACAGTAAAATAGGTAACTATACTAAGAGTTTAAAAGGCAAACAAATGAGGTGAACATCATGACTTTAGGTTCACGATGCCTTCTACTAGGAAACAGGCACACTAGTGGACTTTATGCTTCCATTGCCTGAGATGGTAATCACTGATGAGTAATAATGATTAAATTAGTATGAAAAAGGAAGCTAGAGTTAGAAGATGTCCTGGTTTTGCTTGCATATTTGATCATGAGGAAGGAAAGGAGGGCAGACTTGTATATTGTCTGGCTATACTGCAGCTGGTGTTCTGCCTGTTTTCCTATCATCAGCTGGCTGACTGACCTGTTCTCAGCCGACTGCAGCCTTGCCTCAGGATGAACTTATGGCCCAGCTGTGTCTGTGTAGACCTTGACTGAATTTTTGGTTTTGTCGATTGACATGTTCCGGCATCCCACTGGTTTAATTGCCTCTAAACATTACTTCAGTTATGGTGAGCCACATCTCACAGGCATTAAGTACATGCACAAATAGAAAATAAAATGGAGAAGTTGTGAGAGGCACGTGCAGGTATGTGGGTATTTGCCAAACGGAATCTAGCAAGAGAAGGATTATGAATTGGAGGAGGATTCTCCTTGTTACATGCAAAGAACATTCTTACAAAATTTCTCAACCTGTGCCATCAGCTTTCTTCTGCTGAAACTCCTTACAAATTCAAAAAAACAGTCTATGATTGAGGAATCAAAATCAAATGCTAAATTAACGAAATAAAACAAAATGTTTCCTAAAGTGAAATGTCTGTTCAAAGGACTTTTTCAAGGTTTTGCTATCTTGCCTGATTGTATCTTTTTTTTTCGGGTAACAAAGTACTTAAAAGCCTCAGAAGAGCTCTGTAATAAAAATTAATTTAAATTCTACATACTCCTCCCCTTTGAAGTCTACTAGAACAAATTCAAACAACTTGGAGCACGACATGTTTAATTAAAGACCTAAAATGATTTTTGTCATCAGCATGCCTTGATGTGGAATTGAGATAAGGAGATTTCTCTGAGGCCAGCTGGCGGGTCAGCAGCAGTATTATGATGGCAGACCAGAGTCCTTGGTTCCAGACCCTGTGCCGATTCCTGGGGCTGTGACTACAGCCCCTTCAGCAGTAAGGGCTGGGTAAGGCTTCGGGGCCCAAGGCAGCTATTCAACATTTACATGTTGTCATGCCGTAAATACGCGCGGTGCTATGAAACCTCAGGAAGCGCAGACTACTCCAAGCCATAGTTTTTCAAGTAAACTGAAAGCCATCGCCTCGTTTCTCGCAGCCATTGGGCCTGTGCCTGTAAACCCTTTGCATTTCCTTAAGCTTTTGCCCTCCGAGGACACTACTTACCGGCTTAAGGCTGATGGGGACTGAGGCATTACTGTTCGGGACAGGCCTCCGCCCCGCCCCGTCTCTGGGCGGGCCAGCCGTTCCCTCGGCGGAGGTGCGCGCTGACCGCCGCGGCCGAGGCCGGCCGGGCTTTCCCGCCCGCTGCCTACGGTTGCAGTGGCTCCTCCCGGAGCCCAGGCGGCGGTGGTGCCCGGGCGGCCCCGCAGCCCGATCGCGGCCGCGGCCGCCGCCTCCTCGTCGGTCTCCTCCTCCGCCTCCGCCCCTCAAGATGAACTCGCGGCTTCGGCACTGGAGGGAAGCGGCCACGCTGCTGCTGGCGGCGGGAGCGCCGGCGCGGCCGCCGCGCTCCCCGCTCGGCCCCTTTGACTATGAGCTGCTGCTCCTGCAGCGGAGCCCCCGCAGCGGCTTCTGGCCCAGCGCCCACGTCTTCCCGGGCGGCCTGGTGGAGGCGGCGGATTTCTCCGCCGACTGGCTGGGGCTGCTGCCCGCCTCGCCTCAGTGCGGGCTGGGCCTCGTGCGGCCGCCGCCTCCGGGCAGCTGCCGGGCCCCGCTCTTCGCCACCGACCGGGAGCAGCTGGGCTCGCCGCTGCCGGGCGAAGTCGCCTTCCGCATCTGCGCCATCAGGGAAACTTTCGAGGAGGCGGGAATCCTGCTGCTGGTGCCGGGGCGCGGGCCGGCGGCGGGCAGCGGGCCGGCCCCCCCGCTGCCGGCGGAGCGCTTGCCCCCCGCCGCGGAGCTGAGCGAGTGGCGGCGCCGGGTGCAGGAGGACCCGGCCTGCTTCTTGCAGCTGTGCCGGCACCTGGGCTGCGTCCCCAATATCTGGGCGCTGCAGGAGTGGAGCAACTGGCTGACGCCCGTCGGCAGAGCTGGTCGCGGCGCCCGGCGCTACGACGCGGCTTTCTACCTGTGCTGCCTGGAGCGGCGGCCGCCCCTCACCTCGCAGGACGACCGAGAGGTGACGGCCTTCCTGGTAAGAGCGGCCGCCGGGCTGGCGCAGGAGCAGGTGCCCGGGCTTCGCCGCCCTCCTGGCCGTGCCGTGCCGCGCCGCGCCGCGCCGGCCGGGCGAGCACTCCGATGGCAACAAGCACGAGAGACCCTGCTTCTGCCCCACGCAGCCCTCCCTCCCCTTCACCCCCCGGCCTCCGAGAGACGGCCGGGCCAGTTCCCGTACAGATTAAACCGTCGAACGCAGGCCTTAGCGCTCTAGCCGTCCCGATAACGCTCCCTAAGACGTGAGAAAAGGGAAGGGAGTTTTCATCTTCGCGGGCATCCTCTCCCTCGTACATCTCTCCTTCCAATCAGTAACTGCCACTGCCCCTTTTAATCAAACCTGCAGCCGTAACTAACCGCTGGCAGAAGAGGGTGTTTCTGGAATGTCATTTTACATGAAGTTTTATGGAGTAGGACATGCGTCACATCCGATCGTTTTCACCTTGGATTACTGTTATCTTTCAAAGTAATCACTTTTTATACATCCATTCGTGCAGCACTGATGGAGTATGGTCATTGCACCCTTAACATTCAGTATGCTTGGCCAGATCCACGTGGTATGTACAGGGTCTTCCAGGGCTGCAAGAGCTGCTAGTAATTTCTGTCTCTTGTAGAGTTATTTGGAATATTTTAAGTAACATACAAACTTGTTGAAATAGTGTATTATTAAAACCATTTTGGAGGCTATATTGATTTTTATTTTTTTTTTACTTCTTTTTTTAATTGGAGGGGGTAAAAGAGTAAAAAACTTAATGAAGAAACAGGGTCAGATACATTAGGGTCTAAGTTTTTCTAGAATTCTGAGAAGTTTGAAAGCAAGTTAGAAGTACGTGAGAAACCAGACGGTCCTGTAAAAGTTTACCTAACAATTTTGGTATTACTGATATTTCAATATTTATTTTTTTAACAGATCCTGCTACAGAAATTTAAAAATACCCGAGATCTTATCTTCAAAAGAGTTCATGTTTGTTATAATTAACAGCATAAATCTACTGCAGATGTTTATGCACACATTTATATTATCAAATTCACCATGCGAGATGAAATTAGTAATGGCGTAAACATGCAGAACACCACAATGTTTAAGCACAAATAGCAGGGTGTTCATGCTCTGAAAACAATGTGTACAGGAAGCAGATGTTTAGAGGTACTTCTAATTCTTGAAGCATCAGTAGCAACCTCTGTTAACTGAGTTCACGTTGAGTTTAAGGTTTTCTTTTGTTTCCGTAGACTTTTAGTCACGCCCCTAAACCAGACTGTTTTAGCTTCCAACCTTGGCATGCCTACATGTAAAATAAAAACTTGCTGATTTTTATAGGAAAAAGTAATTTTTACACATTGCTTTATGTCCTGGTTTCAGCTGGGACAGAGTTAATTTTCTTCCTAGTAGCTGGTACAGTGTGTTTTGGATTTAGTGTGAGAATAGTGTTGGTAACACACTGATGTTTTAGCTGTTGCTACATAGCACTTAGCTTAAGTTAAGGATTTTTCAGTTTCCCATGGTCTGCCAGCAAGCAGGCGCACAAGAAGCTGGGAGGGAACATAGCCAGGACAGCTGACCCAAACTAGCCAAAGGGATTTTCCATACCGTAGAACGTCATGCTCAGTATATAAACTGGGGGAGTTGGCCAGGAGGGGCAAATTGCTGCTCAGGCATCAGTCAGCAGGTGGTGAGCAACTGCTTTGTGCATCACTTGTCTTTTCTTGAATTTTATTTCTCCTTTTTTTTTTTGTTATATTCCCTTTCATTACAATTATTGTATTTTATCATTGTTATATTTTATTTTAGTTATTAAACTGTTACCTCAGCCCACAAGTTTTACTTCCTTTCTGCTCCCCCCACCAATTCTCCTCCCCGTCCCACTGGGAGGGGGGAGGAGTGAGTGAGCAGCTATGTGGTGTTTAGGTGCCGGCTGGGGTTAAACCATGACACTATTATGGTTTTTTTCAATTTTTAAAAATTTATTTTTGTTCTTATTTTGGTATAGTTTATACATAGTTTTTATTTGTTTAGAAAATTTGGACTGTTTCAAGCTCTTTTTCTGTAAAGACTTCCTTGCTAATGGTTTTTTACAGTTACTGATACTTTCAGTCTGCTGATTAAACTATTATTTCAAGGCTTGTTTTCATCTTACAGTGGTCATCACCTCCAGAAGCCATTGAACGCTTTAAGTCTCAAGAAATATGGTTTCCTCCACCTCAGTTCTATGAACTGTGTAGGCTGTGCAACTTCTCTTCATTCCGTGAGTTACACAAGTTCAGCTCTGATCGAGCTCTGGAGGGATGTGAACGTTGGATGCCTGTGATGTTAACTGCTTCAGATGGCAACATTGAGCTATTGCCAGGTAAGAAAACAGATGAAGGTCCTTTTAAATATATAAAAGCTTGGAAATTGTTACATACTCAAACCACATGACATAAACCAGTCTATAACTGTAAGGCAAACATTCTTTTAAGTCAAGTTACTGCATGCTTTTTCTACTGTTTGGCTTCCTCCTTTGATCCAGTTGATTGGCTACTGTCAGAGACAAGCTACTGAATCAGACAGCATAGTTATTTCTGTACTTACTCATCATCTCATTGTCTCACATGGTTGTCATAAATATATTTATTTATAAGGAGATTCTAGCATTTAAACTTTTTTTTTTAATCTGAAGGATGTATTAGAACTCCTCCTATTTAGTCCTTTTCATTTGGAATTCTCATTTACTTCAGTTATCTATTTGTAAGGGCAAGTGGATCAAGCACAGCTGCAGTATCAGTTTTCACAGTTGTAGTCATAGGGCAGTGATGTAAAAAGATGCGCTAATTAATTTTCCTCCTGCCCTTTCTCCTACTTAAGTCTCTCTCATTTCATAATGAGGTACATTCTTGCCTTCTCCTTAAGAAAAGTTGCATCTACTATTTGTTATGTTCTGCTTCTTTATTTGATTTTCATTATGCTTTCTCCTGTCTTTTTTTGGTCACAACTGACCTCTAGAACTACTGTATTTGTGGTATATTAGCACTCTTGCACAAGAGTAACATGCATTTATATGAATGAAAACACTGTTTTCTTCAACAAAACTGAACAAAGTAACAGTTTCTATTAGTCCTACTGTTACCTATCTTTATACACTTGGAAAAGTATTTGTCGTGTTCTCCGCCTATTATATAAACTCATATCTGACCAGGCTGTGATTATAATCACATATTAGTATTATCAGGAACACTAGAACATTCAAATCAACACCTCAAATGTGCGCTACAGCGTCACTGACAGATACTTCAGAAATTTATGGCTGTGTCTTTGAATCTGAGGCAATTTGCTTTTGTATTGTAAAATACATTCCCACTGAGTTTCATGTCCTGATAAATATTAAAACTGCTAGTGTCACTCAATCAAAAGGCTGAAAAATAAGGTAGGGAATGTATAACTAAAACTTTTTTCTGCCCCCAGGAGATGAGTTATATCCAGAAGATCCAGATTATACAGGAGAAAAGAAAATAATCATGTCAACAGATAAGAAGGTTGAAGATGTTATGAAAGAGGGTAGTGTATTTCACAGGATAGTAATAAAAAACATCAACAATCTTGCTCTCTATGTTAATATTCAAGCAAAATATAAACATATTAATCCATTGATGATAAACTCAGATTGTTCAGATTACAATAGCAGATTATAGTATCTGTTTGAATTAAAGCTACAATATTTTTAGTTACCTACATATTCACTGTGGTTTTGGTCCTTTCTAACTATTGCCAAATAGTCAGGAAAATATTCCTTTGTCCTGCCAAAGCATTTTGAGTCTTTGCAACAGCACAGTTGTGCCAGTTACAATGTTTAGAGGCTACTGAAAATTTAACATAACCATCAACTTAATTATTGATTAATTTAAATGCAATTTGATGGTAATTATACTGAGCCATTACCACCTTATTCTACTTACATACTAATTGCAGAATATGCTGCAACACTAGTCTGTTGGGTCAGACAGGTCCTTTTCTCACTGAAAATTTAAGTATACATAATGTTCAGAACAAGTATGTTTTGAGTTGATCAATTCTTTTACCATGCTTCCCAAAGTTATCCATTAGTCAACTGTAATGTGTGTCTAGGAATGAATGAAATCTCCCATTCCATATCTGCTGACACCTCCCAGTCTATTCTCTCTTTCATTTTTGGGAAAACCAGTGTATGTTTATATATGTATTTATTAGCTAAAATTAACTTAAAAAAATTATTATAAAGTTAGTGTTTATATTCATTATACCTAAATTTTTTCTACTAATGGTAATCTATTAAAAACTTTACAATTTTCAAATGTAGAGATAATTTAGACAAACTAAGTAATCTCTCATATTGCATTCTCCACTTCCTTTTTATTCATGATAATTTTTATCTTCAAGTTGTTAGCAATTTAAAAATAGAAAAATAAATTGTTTGGCTACAAAAAGACACCAACAACTTCAGGGAATAATGTACTACCTGGGAAATACCCACTTCCATATTTCAACATCCCACATTCTGCTTTTCAGCTACTTTACTAAATATATCTGAGATTTAAGAACTTCAGAGGAAGGATTGCTACTTGCTTTTTTTTGTTTGGGATTTTTGGTTGGGTTTGTCTTTTTTGTGCAAAAAGTGGAGTAAATGGTTCAGTGATGTAAATACTTCTTTATCTGGAAGAAGAATGAATGATGACATGAGACTAGCCAGTAAAGTTGTTCAGAAAACTTTGTTTCAGCTTTTGTTCTGTATTTAAATTAAAATCTTCTGCAGTATTTTTATTAAATTGAAATTAAATTAATTCAATTGAATTGGTTTGTCGCTTTCATTTGGATTGGAAAAAAGTGTGTCTTTCTCGTCTCTGAACATGCTCAGACTATACTTGGTTTTGCAGACCTTGTTGAAATTTGTATACCTCTGCTAAACATGGATCATGTGAAGCAGTATATTATGTATACTGTATATTATGCAGTATAGTATCGCCTTCAGAATATTCTAACTCTTCTGAACATGAAGACAACATGAAAATTAAAATGGAGAGTAGAGGAAGCAAAGGAAGTACCCGTATTGCTGTCTTACATGATTTTTAGCTTTTTGAGATTAACACTGGCCACTGTAGTACTAGGAAGACAAGAGGGAAAGGCATGCCTATGATCATATTTGTGGTGTCTATAGAAACAAATATCTTGGCTTCAAAATGATTCAGTTATTTATTCATAATGGGCAAAATAAGTCATCTGAGTAATCGCTAGGCTGTTTTACAAGTTACGATGAAAAGATACACAAATCTAACAAGATGCAGCATTGATAAAAGCTCTTGTGATGGTTGGGCTCTCTTTCACCTTCTGTGTCTTTCACCTTCCTTATTTTGAGCTGGTAGACAATAATGCAGCAAGTTAAGGTTATTCGGTCAGCCCAGGAAAGGGGGACAGAGAAACACTTGCAAAACTAGTTGTGTAGCAACAATAGTAAACTGTTCTGTTCTGCAGACAGAGGCTTAAAAAAAATACGCTGTGATAATTGGCAACAGAATCATAGAACTGTTTGGGTTGGAAGGGACCTTTTAAAGATCACCTAACCCAACACCTCTGACATGGGCAGGGACATCTTTTGCTAGATCACATTGCTCAAAGCCTCATCCAACCTGACCTTGAACACTTCTGGTGATAGGACATCCACAACTTCTCTGGGCAACCTGTTCCAGCGTCTCACCACCCTCACTGTAAAAAATTTCTTCCATATACCCAATCTAAATCTACTCTTTTTCAGTTTAAAACCATACTCCTTGTGCAGCCACTACAGGTCCTGGTAAAAAGTCTCTATCTTTCTTATAAGCCCCCTTTAAGTATTGAAGGGCAACATAAGGTCTCCCCAAAATCTTTTCTTCAGGCCAAACATCCCCAACTCTCTCAGCCTCTCTTCACAGTAGAGGTGCTCCAGCCCTCTGTCCATTTTCATGGCCCTCCTCTGGACCCACTCAATCAGGTCCATGTCTTTGTTGTATTGGGGACTCAAGAGCTGGACAGTACTTCAGGTGGGGTCTCACAAGAGCAGAGAAGAGGGGGAAAATCACTTCCCATGTATGCAGCCCAGGATACGACAGGCTTCCTGGGCTGCAAGTGGACATTGCCAGCTTATGTACAATTTTTCATCCACCAGTACACCCAAGTCCTTCTCTGCAGGGTTGCTCTCAACCGCTTCATTCCCCAGTCTGTACTGATACTGGTGATTACCCCAGGCCAGGCACAGGAGCTTGCACTTGACCTTGTTTAACTTCACAAGTTTCACATGGGCCCATTTCTCACACCCATCAATGTCCTTCCAGACAGCACCCCTTCCCTCTAGCATACCAACTGTACTACTCAGCTTGGTGTCATCTGCAAACTTGCTGAGGGTACATTCAATCCTACTATCTATGTCATTATTGAAGATAGTAAACAGTATTGATCCCAGTACCTGCCCTTGAGGGCCACCACTCATTACTAGTTTCCCTTTGGACATTGAGCCATTAACTGTAAGTCTCTGGATGTGGCCATCCAGCTAATTCTTTACGCATCTAATAGCCCATCCATCAAATCCACCTCTCTCCAGTTTAGAGGCAAGAATGTTGTAAGGGACCTTGTCAAAGGCCTTAGAGAACTCTAGGTTGCTCTTCCTTTGTCCACTGATGAAGTCATTCCATTGCAGAAGGCCACTAGGATTAGTCAGGCACTATTTGCCCTTGGTGAAGGTACATGGGCTGTCTCCAATCACCTCCCTGCCTTCCATATGCTTCAACATAGCTTCCAGGAGAATCTGTTACATGCTCTTACCAGGCACAGAGGTGAGGCTGACCGGTCTGTAGTTACCAGGGTCCTCCTTTTTAAAAATGGGTGTGATATTCCCTTTTCTCCAGTCACTGGGGACTTCGCCTGATTGCCACAACTTTTGAAATATGATGGAGAGTGGCTTAGCAACTGCACCTGCCAGTTCCCTCAGGGCCCTGGGATGCATCTTGTCAGGTCCCATAGACTTCCTATGTTCAGGTTCATCAGATGGTCTTGAACTTGGTCTTCTCCTACAACAGCATTCCCCCACTCCCTACCTTGAGGTTCAGGGACTTGAGAGATGTGGGAAAAGTGACTGCCAGTGAAAACCGAGGCAAAAAACCTGTTGAGTACCTCAGCCTTCTCCATGTGGGTTGTCATTAGATCTCCCATCTTATTTATCAGGGGGGTGGGAGTGTATACATTTTCTCAAGTCCTTCTTTTCCAATCAACATACCTGTAGGAGTCTTTATCCTTCTTCATATCCCTTGCCAAATTCAGCTCCAGCTGTGCCTTAGCTCTCCTGATCCCATTCCCATATACCCAGGCAGCATCCCTACATTCTTCCCCATGGATATATATTCCTGCTTCCAGTGCCCATGCATTTCTTTCTCACACTTCAGATTGACCAGAAGGGCCTTACTCAGCTATGCTGGTCTCCTGCCCTCCTTACCTGATTTCTTACTCAGGGGAATCAAGAGCTTTTGTACTTTAAGAAAAACATCCTTAAAGAGCTGCTAGCTCTCTTCTGGTCCTTTATCACTGAGGGCAGTTTCCCAGGGGCTCTCTCCTTAAAAGAGCTGAAAGTTCACTCTCCTAAAATTCAGGGTCTTCACTTTACTCTTCTTCTGACCCATATTCCTTGAGATCATAAATTCAAATATACAAAACAATATATATTTTAAAAAAAAAAAAACCAGAAAATAGAGAAATTATGTAATCTGCAACTGCTTTGATTTTGCAATATAGTCTTTTATAGTTGCTGGGGAGCTTCCTTGATTATTTTTTATTGTTCTGTACCTTATGGTTGTTCTACCAGTTTACTTTTGTGGTAGAAAGCAGCTATTGGGAGAGAGTATTTTTAGGAAAAAAATAAATCATTCAGCAACCTAGATACAGGTTAGATTCTTACAGAACTTTTTACTGCATGTTAGATTCATACAGAACATTTTACATGCATAATCTGCATGTTGCTGTACATTATACCTTTAATTCTAATATAAATTTTGCTGTGTGTCAAAAACAGCTATTTCAATACTAAATCCGTATCTTAAGTGAACAGTCTGCCTCTCCCATCTTTGACTGTCTCCTATAACTTTTTTCCACCCACAAAAGGAAAATGGTCCAGCAGGGGGAGCTTGAAGGACAAAAGACAAAAGTAACAAAAAAAGTAAGAAAAATATACTATTTTATCTAGAAAGTGATGACAGTCATTAAATGGAAGCAGAAGTGGTTTAGAATTTACATACAGCAAACATCCTTTAATAGTATGTTAAAAATATTGATGATTAAAGCTGTAGTTTCAAAATATTGAGCCACTCTTAAGTATGGGCTTCTGCTCAAAGAGGTGGGCTTTATTCCCTGCTGCATGTTTCATCCCCTTCTCTTGGGCTGCCACCTTGTCTATGCAGCCTTGTGCAAAACTAAACCAGGCCTGAAATACTTTTTTTTTTTAAAGCCTGAATGGAAATGGTACTATGCAACAGAGTGAATTTAAAAAAAGAAAAAAAAAAAGAAGTAGCTGCTTTATCACAGAGCTTGAGATGCTAGAGCAAAGTAACATTTTCTTTAAGGCCTAAATGCTATGGGACACTTACAACAGCTGTTTTCTGTTGCGCTTATGTATATACTTAAGTAGCATAGCTGAACACCAATAGAGAAGCGCCAGGTCCTTTCTCCCCACCTGCCTACTTTTACAAACATTTCAAGAATACGCTCTACTTCAGCTTTGGCCGCTACCGCCTCACAGTGCGGGATGCAACCCTGCCTGGAGAACACACCACCGCTGACACGAACAACTCCAGCCCACTGCCTTCCAGCGGCTCCACCGCGTTCTTGGCGGGCCCCCTCCCTCCTCAGCCTGAGGCACCACCAGTGCTGCACGGCGAGTCTTGCCCCCCCGAGGCGGAGCAGGCACAGCAGAAAGACAAGACTCTCACTTAAGGCTCATTTCCCACAATAATACACTTAAAGAGTCGAGAACGCGCCACTACAGGGCTTTCAAAGCGCTCCGAGAACGCACTTCCTTGCCGCCGCCAACCACCCAGCATCACCTCAGCACCATAGGGCGCCTGCGCAGCAAACGCAAGGCGGTGCCCTGAGGGCGCGCACCGCCTAATTGTAGTCTGCGGCCTGCGTACGCATGCGCACGGCGTGTGATTTTGGAGGCGGGAGGGCCGGCTGCCTCTGGAAGCTTCTCAAGAGAGCAGTGGGGACCGTGTATGGGTTTGTGCGTGGGCGTCTATGGACGTTGTGGTGTTGGTGACTAAGGTTAGCGGGTTTGTTTTTACGCGGGACAGAGTGAAACTAAAGTAGAACGGGGGGGGGACCTGTAAAATAAAAACCCATAGTTTCTTAATAGTCCTTACTTTTTTTTATTGTAGTCTTCTTTCCTTGTACTGTGCCTATTAAACGTGACGGTTTTAGTAGGATTAAGACTGACTAGAGGGAGAGAGCCTGGGATAGCGAGTTGGTTGTTTTTTCTGGGATTGTTTGTGTCAGACTTGTGTTGTTGGAGAGGTGTTTAGTGATCTCTTGCATCTTTACAAATTAAGTATCCTTAGTGTTGGGTGTGGGATTTGAGCAAGCACTTGTGCTCTCATTTAGTTCTCAATGACAAAGTGGGTATGGTGTTATTGGGAACATATTGGGGATCTAGCCTTTTATGTGGGTGTGCCTTATCCTTGTTGCTTTGGTAAGTCGTTTATTAGTTTTGTATGACTTAAACTGAGAGATTAGGAGAGGTTATTTATGCCTCTCACGTGTTATTCCTGAAACCAAAGTGTGTATTTTTTAAGTGTCTAAGGCAGCACTATGTATCTTGTGTTGTAGTATATTGTAGTGCAGTGTTAAGAGACTTCTGTGTAACTTGTATCATATGCTTATATCATGATATTAAGTAAAGCTTCTAAAATAACTTCAGCTGTTTAATTGTAATGTCAAACTGGGAATCATTAGTACCATCTATTAGCAAAGCATGTTGCTAGTTATGACCACAGTGTAGCTGTATTGTTTCTTATTTTGTGCTGACTTGTTCAACACTACCTTTGGAAGTGGAAGGCCAATGTCTTGACTTTCCTTTCCCAAAACATTTTATTAGGCACCCGTTTCCACTGTGAATTTTCTTAAGTGGTAAGCTAGACGCTTCAGTGATGATATTGTGATGTGCTGGTTTGTGCCAAAATGAAATGCAAATTACTTCAGTCCATATTATTCCATTGTAATGCTTAGGTATGATATGTACCGTTGCAGATGAATGTAACATGAAATACTGGTAAAAATCCCTGTTATGCTAAAATTGTTTGCTAAGGTTGGGACTCTTCTTTTGTGTTAGATTTAGGGTTTTTTAATGATGTAAACACTTCCCTCTGTTGTTTCTGTTGGTTTAGTCTTGCAGATAGACTGTAGCAGCCCTTTTCTTCAATCAGCCTATTTTTGTTGGTCTTTGAATGTAAGATAAGCAGCTATATACTGTAAGTAGGTTGAGGATAACAGATACGTTTTGGGGTACTAAAAATTGATGTGGTTGTGTGTAAATAAGTGTGGATGGCAAATGTGAATTAGACTTTAATATAGTGCCTCATTAGGAAGGCTGGCTTGAACCCTTTGATAAGTGTAAATCAGTTGCCTAGACTAATACTCCTGAGACAAGTAGTAAAAAATCTATAGGCTTGCATTAGATGTACACTCTTTAGACATGCTTCAAATAAATGACACCTCTGAAAACAGTTAATCAAATGTTTGCTGTTCTTTTACAGTAGCGTTGAGACACTTAAGCTGAGAAGAATGGAAGTCTTGCTATTGGAGGTATGCTGGTGTTTTTTAAAGTTTAAAGGATTGCTATTTATTTCAATGCTACTCTGGAAGTCAGATTTACAAATAAGATGATGACTCTATTTCCATTCAGAAACAATTTTTTACATGTGTAGGTTCATATATGGATTATATATGTTTTGTCATTTCTTTTAGGCGTTTGTGTTGGTTTTGTTTCAAAAGAGGTTAGTAGGGATGCAGTTAAAATAAAAAATGGAAGATGTGCAACATAAATAGAGTGTAGTATAGTACTAGATTCTACTGAATTCCATAAGAGATCATGGGAAAATTGTCTTCCCAGAATATGGCCAGGACAGCTGACCCCAGCTGACCAAAGGGATTTTCCATACCATATGACGTCATGCTCGGCAATAAAAGCTGCAGGGAAGGAGGAGGAAAAGGGAACGTCTGCGTTTATTGAATTTGTCTTCCCGAGTCAGCATTATGCATGATGAAGACCTGTTTTCGTGGAGATGGCTGAACATCTGCCTGCCAATGGGAAACAATGAATGCATTCCTTATTTTGCTTGCATGTGCAGCTTTTGCTTTACCTATTCAGCTGTTTTTATGTCAACCCATGAGTTTTCTCACTTGTACCCTTCCAATTCTCTCAGTCATCCCTCTGCAGGGGAGTGAGAAAGCAGTGGTGTGGTGTTTAGCTGCCTACTAGGATTAACCCACAACAACTGGGGACCCAGATGAGCTGAAAGACTGGGATATAAAGGTTTACAAAGGCTGAGCAGAAAGATACAACCCTGTTTTAAAGAAACTGACTCTTATAGACTCTCCAAGCATGAAGAAAAACCCATTGGTGGGGTTTGTTGTGCGTTTGGGTTTTTTTATATATACTTCTTGAAGATAATATGGAAGTAAATAAAGCTTTACGCCTTTGCACTTTACCCACTGTTTGGTTTAACCAACTTTTTAGTGCTAAAGAAACTTACAAGCTGAGAAGTCATTTAATGAACTAATATTCTGAAATCGAATGATTTTTTTGCTTGTTAACATTCTGTATGCTAAGTATGAGTTACCATAATGTTTAAGGTGCCTCGCTAAAGATTTTAAGTTTTATTGTTATATCTGCTGCTCAGATGTTTTTAAAAACATCCTAACATTTTAGCAGGAGCTAATAGTATTCATTACTGTTATCTACCCCTTGCCTCAGATTGAAGATCCAGGTTGCTTTTGGGTTACTATGAAAGGATGTGGGCCTTACATAGTCGATGAAATCGAATATAAAAACCTGAATGCTGAAATGAATCAGTTCTATGACAAATCTTTTAAAGATGTGGATGAAGTAAAACCACTAACAGTAGAAGAAGGCCAGGTAAAATCATTGCTATATTGTGTAGATAGAAATAATCTGTTATTTGCATTTGTTCGGGGGTGAAGTACCCAAGATATGCATTAATCTTTTTTTTTTTTTTTTTAATATTGCTATGTATAACAGTAGATAATGGCATCTATATGGGTTATATCTTCTTACTTGTGAACTTAATAACTACATAAGCTGCAATCCTTGCATTTTAAAAAGAAAATTGAGGGCTGTATAATAAATACTATATTCTTGCCTCTAAAAAAACTTTGACTGTAATTTGCTCCATTTACAAGAACCTGCTGTGTTCTTTCTTTTTCAGATTTGTGTGGTTTTCAGTGAGGAACTCAAATGTTGGTGTAGAGCAGTTATAAAGTCAATCATGTACTGTACAGATCATTATCAAACAGAATGTTTTCTTGTGGATTATGCCAAATACGTTTTTGTTAAATCAAAGGAGTAAGTGTTTGGGGTTTTTGACACTGTGACTGAAATGTATTTGTTAGTTAATGCATACAAACACTATTAATATTTATTTAGATTGATAGTGGCAAGGCTTTGTTTTAATTGACCTGTGGATTGGGTCCACAAGAACCTGCTAGCCATATGATAGGCCCTTGCCAGTGTGCAAGCAAA
This sequence comes from Buteo buteo, assembly GCF_964188355.1. NCBI lineage: Eukaryota > Metazoa > Chordata > Aves > Accipitriformes > Accipitridae > Buteo > Buteo buteo. Next base: position 12,290,589 of record NC_134181.1, on the reverse strand, counting down.
CCAGTCTTTGTTTTGTGAATTTTTAAAGATGCTTTCTATTGTAGGTTTTGGCTTTTTAGAGGTTTGAAATTGAAGTAATGGCAGTTTGTTATGACTGAAATGTTTGATTGCCAGTTAATGTTATTTATATATACTTTCCTCCCTTATTAAGTCATTATATACTAAAAAATTAAAAATTATAACCAGTGAAGATCATTCACAAAGCGTACATGGAAGCAGGGTTTCACTTGCTGAACTACCTTTTGACATCTAGACACAAATACGTGGGGTTTTTCCCACTGCAGTTTACTAGTTTGTTTACTTTACTAAGAGCTGACAGTCTGTCTTGGCATGATGCAATAAAGGTGAGTTTTCACAGGTTCCCAATTTTTAATAAAACCATTAGGAAACTTACTGTTTCTAAAATCTAGAAAAATGTGTTTTAAAATACAACTGTTCTAGTTCTTAGCTAGATTTAAAGTTAATTTCTTCTATAAAATATACAACTTTGAGTAAAAGAAGCTTTAACAAGTGTTTTATTTGTAGTATTCCACAAAACTAAGAAAGCTTATTTAAAATATTTTAAAATGTATCTTAAGTTAAATTATGTTTTTAAATTGAATGTATTGGAAAACAACTTGACAATGCCCCAAGTTTAAAATACGTTCAACTAGAAGTAAATGTGTGATTTACTGTGTTATCACTGTAAAATAAAAATTTGAACAAATACGTATATGGATCTTAAAAGCTTGCTATATATGGTGTCTTGCTGGTTATTAAAAGTCTCCAACCAAACCAAGCGTAAAGGATGAGATTAACACTCTAGTGATAGCTTTATAAAGAATAAATTCTTTTTAGGGAAATGAGTAAAAATGCAAATTAGTGTATTTGTTAGATTTCCTTCTTGCTGATGTTAATCATACCTGGTTTCTCACACAGAAGTAATAGTTGCAACATGAATATGCAGTACTGGGTAGTGTATGTGGTAGTATGAGGGCTAAAATCATGAAAAGACTTCAGACTGTAGTGGTGGAGGATCAGAAAGATTTTGAGTAAATAAGAAGTGTATTCATATCTGGAGTGAAACTGTTCACTAATTGCTCCTGGTAGCAAACTCGCTGGGAGAGAAGAATAAAACAATGGTTTCAGGGTGTTCCACAGTGGAGCTGAACCTTTGGAAGAACTGTGTTGTCAGCTATAGGGTAATGGAAGGATGTGTATGAGACCAATGACTTCTGGAGAAAAAAAATCTGCTCTGTAAAGTGAGATTATTTCTGCTTTGTTTTTAAGCATTCGAGTTGCACTGGAAGCATTTATGCGGATCCCATACAGAGCAAAAAAGTGTAGACTGTTTCGCACAAAGCCGGTGACGTTGCGTATCGACTTTTGTGAAGATACGGCAAAAATAGTGTAAGTTGAGTTTAATAAATATATTCTATTCGTAAATTTCTTAAGTGTGAAGTTCATTGCAGAATTTTTTTTTAGAAGAGGTTATGTTTCAAGAAGAACATAGGAAATGAGATTTGGAAAACTGTTTCAATTTAGAGGAGCAGTTCTTAAATGAAACTGATTCCTTAATGATTTGGGGTTTATTATTCACCTGTTTGAATGTTTTGGTATTTATTTAAAAACCTTCAGATGCTTAGACAAGTTTCTGGCAGTTCTTGCCCTTAGTCTATCATCCCAGAGCTGTATCACTTGATTCCTAGCGCATGAACTTCTTTACTAATCTATCCTTGTGTGCTGTTTCTTACAGGTGCTTCTCTTACTCCTGATACGTCGTCTTTTTTTTTTTTTTTTTTTTTTTTTGCTGAACTAAAGTACTATAGCTGTTTATAGGTAGCTTTGTTTTTCCCCATTCTGTCTTTTTTTCTTCGTATATTTTGGATTCCTGTGTGCTTTCCTTATATTCATGTCAGTTTTTTCTCACTGCAGTTTTGAAAGACTTGAATAAGGTTTTCATTGGGGTCTAGTAGTAAATAAAGAAAAATACTTTTCTATCCTTGAGTTCCAGGATGCTATTGTCAGAGATCCTGCCAGCTTGAGAGACATGAGTAGATCACTGGGGAATAATGCTCCACAGAAAGAAAGCTGCTTTAGTTTGTGTCATTAAAGAATATTTAAAGCTACATGTGATCAATCAGTTTATTTTTTTTATACTCTTGTTTGGAAGAAGAAATTGGTATTTGACTTCCAATATTCTGACAGAACAAATATTATTATAGTTTGGATAGGAATAGCATACATCTTGAGTAGGCCATCGTTGTGAATTATCAAAAAAGTAGTAGATTATAATATTTTGTTTATGGTGCTCTTCATTTGATTCTTTTTTTCATTTTCTACTTAAAGTTGCAGAAGATGGTAAAGGGTTAACATGATTTTCTGCTGCAGACCTTTCAGTCTTCAGCACTCCAGTGTTTAAGTGCTTGTTCAAAATTGCTCGATACCTGTTAATATATTCTGCAAGTAGATTCCTGTTTTATTTTTTGTTATTCCATTTCATTTCTAACCATCATATTTTATGTCAGATGTAACCCACCATACCTTGACAAAGCAATATCCAGTAATTTTTGATCAGTTTTATTTTATTGATGAGCTGAAACAGTATTATCAAGACTGAAGTTCCATTCTAAGTAGTAAGATTCTGCTAATGTGTCTAGTTGGTGCACTTCTTAAGATTAGGCATGGCTTGAAATAACTTCTTTACATGCATCTGAAGTGTTTTCCCAAATTACCATTTTAATTTTTGATAATGTGGGATAACTAGTTGTGTTTATTTTCCTAGACCAGCCAGAAGATGGGATAGTGCTGCTACTCGGTATTTTCAAAACCTTCTCAAAGGTAAATAAAACATCCTGCAAAAAATGATAATTGGCACTTTTATTTGGGGGAAAAATTAAACTGTTAGAGAAATGTAGTGCTTGTGTTTATATATTTGATTGTATTTAAGAATGTCATATATTAAAGAGAAAGGAGCTATGTAAGGTTCTCTGTATGGACTGACAAAGGCAAAAATATTTGTGGAGTTGGATCTTGAGTACTGTGGGCTTCCATGCTGCGTAAATTTTGATAGTTTACTAGGTGGTATCTGGTTCTTGGACAGGCTAAATAAGGTAGCACTCGGGTAACATTTGTTTTGAACAGTACAGCTTTTCTGTGTATTTAGCTTAAATCTTTGAGTCACCATCACAGCTGTAGTTTTGTACAGAGATGGCAAGAGCTGGCTTAGGAGTTTACCCTTTCAGTTGTTTTTTGACAAGAATGTAAGCACCAGCTCAGAAGTGGAATATTTTTCTTATAGTTGTTAACAAATAGATTGAGCTCCGAGTAGTTATTTAGTAAGTTAGAACTGCTTTTTCTCCACTCTGGTCTTGTCCTTTCCCATGTTTGGTGTTTCAGTAGGTCATCTGGTCTCTTTCATATCAAGCCTTCTATTTTGATATGAGACAGCTTTTGGTCTTACTAGAAAAGCAGCTCTTCACTGAGATTTTCTAATCTTGCTTACATGCTTCTACCTGAAAAAACTACCTACCTGCTTGCTTACAAGTGTAACAAACTCAACATAAAAGTTCTCTGGGGAGGAGAGGAAGAGTTTAGGAAAGCAATAAAGAGTCTTCAGGCTGATAATTTCACAAACTACATGGGACAGCACTTCTCACCATTTACCTTTTTATTTTTTTCCACACACACATCTGAGTGTCACTGTGCAAAGTGAAGGTTAGTAGGGAGCAATAATAACATTGAATTTAATTTCAAAGAAACTCCCAGACTGTACCATAAGTAGTAATACCTACTTTTTTAATTGCTAGCACATCATTAGTGTATGCAGAAGTGCTTCAGAATTTACTAACAGGCTTTTATCAGCTATGTTTGCTTGAATTAAGAGCCTAACCAAGCTGCACAAATGTGCAAATGTGACTTCTTTCAAGAGAAGTAAATGTCAAGTTTGGGAAGCATACATTTGTACTACAGATTATCAGAGGCTAAAAGATAAACTAAGGCTTTTAGCTTAGAACTAAGACTAGTTTGTGTGGATGTTACCGAAATCCTGAATAAAACTCCTTAACACAAATGTGAAGTTAAGAAGCAGGCAGTTCGTTTATTGCAGTGCTGGGGACATGGGGGATCGCTCGCTCCTCCAAAGGCGTGTCCAAGTTAGTATCAAAATCTATCAGTTTTTATAGACTTTTTCTGTCAGGTCATTGTTACATAAGCTCTTTACATAAAAATGCATACTATGCTTGTTCTTAAATTTAACCTTTATAATGATTGGTCCTTTGATTATATAACCTTATCAATATTCTTATTTAAAAACAATCATTGGTCAGTTACACTTAGCTCTACTGATTGGAATCTTTGATACTGTTGTGGTTTAACCCCAGCCAGCAACTAAACACCACGCAGCTGCTCACTCACTTCCCCCCCCCATCCAGTGGGATGGGGGAGAAAATCAGGAAAAGAAGTAAAACTCCTGGGTTGAGATAAGAACGGTTTAATAGAACAGAAAAGAAGAAACTAATAATGATAATGATAACAGTAGTAAAATGACAACAGTAGTAATAAAAGGATTGAAATGTACAAATGATGCGCAGGGCAATTGCTCACCACCCGCCGACCGACACCCAGCCAGTCCCCAAGCGGCGAATCCCTGCCCCCCCCCTTCCCAGTTCCTAAACTAGATGGGACGTCCCATGGTATGGAATACACTGTTGGCCAGTTTGGGTCAGGTGCCCTGGCTGGGCATGAGAAGCTGAAAAATCCTTGGCTTTAGTCTAAACACTACTGAGCAACAACTGAAAACATCAGTGTTATCAACATTCTTCGCATACCTAACTCAAAACATAGCACTGTATCAGCTACTAGGAAGACAGTTAACTCTATCCCAGCTGAAACCAGGACAGATACCCAAATCAAGATGGGAAGGGTAAGGGGATTTCCAAGCAGCAAACTGGTGTCCATGACAGTTTCCTTAGTTTCTTGAAACAAAACATAGAAAAACCAGTAACTTCCTGGTGATGTTTCTATGGTTAGCTATTTCAAACTTTAACAATATTAAGGTTCCTATAGTCACACATAACACAGTTCCTAAAGTTTCTATGGCTACATTTCAAACTTAACAGTCCTATACATTATGCTTCACAATTTTACTTCTTAATCAAACCTAACTCTTCTATGTGATTAAATTCCGATTTCTTTACCAGAATATTTGCAACATGGAGAGGTCATTAATCTGTTTTGGCTCTCAATCTTCCTTCAACAACTAAGGACAACTTCATTTTTGTAACTTTAAGTTTGTATTGCCTTGTTACTTTCTTGTTTCATTTAAAAGTTATTATATTTGTACTAGCTTCTCTAAAGAAATAGGTTACACATCTAACAGTGATTTCTATTTTTGTTTATCTTGGAAAGTACAAGTTAAAAATATTGATAATTTGATAAAGTTTAATATTTTTACTTATTCTTATGTTTATTACTATATTTAGCAACTACCCAAATGAAAGCCAAGTTATGTGCTGTAGAAGGTAACACGTTTGATGTTTTTCTTTATGTGACAATAAAAGATGAAAAGGTAAGATACTTTTATATCTACAAACCTGTTCATGCACTTTGCTATGTAAGTGATAACTGAGATTAGCTTAAGACTGGAAAGTATTTCTTGCAAGTGAGTTTTGTAATTTCTGTCAGATACAGTAGAAGCTAAATCATTAACTTATTAGAGGGTTTGTTTTATATTTCTGTTGCTTGTAAATTTCTGGAGGCATTCCAAGAGGCAGAAATCCCTTTTTTCTTTGTGAACCTCTTTTTGGAAGGTATTGACAAGCAAATGAAGTCCAGCAAGTGCTTCAGATGGACAACTGTGAATTATTTAGTGCACTTTTGCACTTTCTGTGGTATCATACTTAAAGATGTTTCAATAAGGCAGTTGCATAGTTTTATAAAAATAAATAGAAGTTCACACTTGCTTTTGCGTAAGACTGAGTCCTCAAACCTTTGGGGGGAAATAACCCAAACTAGTTCCACTTGCCAAAATGTGTACCTTGAGCTAAATCTCTGCTGTAGCTACTTAAGCAGCTGTATGGTAGATACAAATGAATTTATTTGAATACTGCTTCTACTTGGACTGTTTTACCAAGGCTTTTAACACTGGAGCTGTGGTCTTTGCCGGAGACAATAACTTTGAAGGTACATACTAATTTGAATATCTTCTCTCAGTTCAGAATCCCAATTGGCAATAGCGTCACTGATCTCTGAGCCAATGGAGTTTAAGAAGTTTTAGGTTTAACATTACTTTTTTCTGTCAGCTTTTGATGCATGCTAAATGAGAAAGAAATAAACTAGCTTGGCTTACTAACAGTTTTTTAAAAATTTTTAGGGCTCATAGAAAAGCTAATTGAGTACAGAATTTTAGGCAGAAGCATGAAACTGATGACTAATTAACATTTGTTTAGAGAACATACAGGAAACTATGACTGAATTTCCTATTCTGGAGATGATAATCTTCAGAATGTATTTGCTGATATTGTGTATGTCTTACTGCTGTTTAAAGCTTCAAATAAATTCTAAACAAGTGTGTGGTGGTGGTTACTTGTTGATACTGGTCAATAAAGATCTTGGTTTTCTAGGTATGCGTTAATGATGATCTTGTCTCAAAGAACTTTGCTCGTTTTGAGGAAGCTAAAGAGAATACAGGGACTTGTGCAGATTATCAGGAGAACCAAACATCATTAAATGCTGAGTCTCTTCCAATGAAAATTGTTAATCCTGCGCATGCTTTCAGGCCAGTGTTGTTTCAGGAGAAGATACCAACAAATCTTGAAACAGGTGGGAACCATGTGTATCAGAAACAATCATACATACAGTGCATCATGTGTCTTTAACTGGGTATATTAAATGTGAACCTACTGTCTCAGTTTGAATCTGATGATTGGATCAAATGGTATCCTTCTAACAAACGATGCTTATGTATCAGACTTTACAAAGACCAATGAAATCATCAGATGCAGGAATTCTGTAAAGATTTTTGTACTATATAAGACAAAGGAAGGCTGAGGGTGAGTTACGTGGGCATTTGTTGATATGTTTAATAGCATTAGATATTGAAATTACTTGTGGCATTGATCAATGATGCATTACCAGTTTTTTGAGTTTGGAGGGATTTATTTGAACAGAGGTAACTTTATAACTAGTGTTTACTATGAGTGATCTCATTTATAGTGATTGAAGTCTCTTGCTTTTAAAAAGTATGCAACCTTCCATCCTCCATCCTTGTTCACTCAGTTCATCTGCACAGTTACCTTTACTTAAAGATAACTTTTTTTGGTGGTTGCTTTTGCCATTAGGAAATGATGCAAGCAACTAAACAAGTCAGTTGCAACCCAGTGTAAATAAAAGTACTGGATTTTTATGTGTTCAGATAATCATAAATGTGTTTCTGTATTTTTTACTTACCTTTCTAGGTCTTGCAGTTTCCAGTTCCTTTCTTGAAGAGACATACGAAAGATCAAGCACAGATCTAAATGAAAGTACTGCATCTGTAAGTATTATATTTTGTATTACCTTGTCGAAGATGAAATACATAGGACAGATTAGGAATACTGTAGTCATCTAGCTGCTTCTTCCATGTAACATAGATCTGGGGGACTGCACTAATTCTTGATATAGTTTAAAAAACCAAAAAATTGTACTTTTTTTTTTTTAAATTGAAGAAAATTTTAAAAAACGTACTACAGTCCTTGAAAAAGTTGTGCCTCCTTTTGTACTCCTTTGCTATAGTTTAATGAAGATGATAGCTGTCTACATGACCCAGTTTTTTGAATATATGAAAATGTAAGATTTAATGTTTCCTTGAAAACAAAATAGTTCTCATGCTGTACCATGCTAAACATTCATTGGAGTATCTTCTTACTTGTTGAGTTGTCTAATACTTTAAATGTCTATTATGGTTTCTTGCTGTTTTCTCCTTTTTTGCTTGCTGTTCTTTTCTGGAACATTTTCAAAAGGTCAGTGCTCATTCTTGAGTGTTAAGTTGTGTACTGAATTGCACAGTTGGAGCTATTAGAGTGTCCATGGGAGGAAAGGAAAATGAACTGATAGATTATAGGCGAATAATCACTGCTGAGCATGTCCAATATCAGCTCTTCTAAAGACCCCATATACTGTTCCATGTCCTCTTCTGCTAGATGCTTTAAAGGAGAAGTTTGCTTCTGTGATAGCAATGGAACTACTTCTTCTGTCAGGTCAGAGGAAAAAAGGAGGTTTTAGCTCTGCTGAGAATTGAAGCATGGCAAGCACTTCTGAACTTCAGCTGTAATACCTTATTAAAATATTTTGGAAAGAATGATCATCAAAGTAGCAGTGTGGATTGTTACTGGAGCAGAGCAGGATTACGTTTATACTCTTGTGCAGTCAGCTGAATTACCTTTACTAGCCACTTGAGTGATGCAAGTCTTTGACCCAGTCATGCCTGCTGATTGCTGGTGACTAATGATGAATGCTAGAAAATCCCCTGTTCACAACCAGACATCTTTGGGGTAACTCTGGATCCAGTATCTGCTCCTAGTTACTCCCTTGAGGATTTTGCAGTGTTGTTCAATTTAAGTTTGTGTGTGTTGTCTTTGTAAGCGTGCGGCTGGGTAACCTGTGTTTGGTTTTCCTCCTGTCTGTGGTGTGCAGACTTTCCATGATTTTTCTTAATTTTGTTTCAAAAAAATGAAAATGTTTCAGAAATAATCAGCATGTGTTCATATTGGCTCAGGTCCGCAATTATGACTGTAGCTTGAGATGTGACCATGAACTAATTTTTCTTGTGTGGCTGATGTTCCTTGTTGCATGCTTGATTCTTGTTACAGAATGGCGTTTTCTTTGTTAAGTTAGACAGTTTTTCCGAAGTTTATTTCATCAAAGTTGTTGCCTTATTCAGACAAACTTGTTTATACAAAAATTCTCCAAAATATTTGGAGAATCCTAGAGTTAGGTAAGAAAACCAGCTTCAACTGAATACAATAAAGAAATAATTTTTCTAAAATGTTGCTCTTGAACAGTACTTTTGTGCTAAAAATGTGTTCATCTTTTCTTGATAGATTGTCAAAGCAATTCCAGTTTTACCTTTCAAGGAAAATAGAGCAGTTTGCCCAGACAGGTATGGTGCAGTGTGTTAAGTGGTTATGTAATGAGATAGTTAGGAGCTGTAGTATGTTTCCAGTTACTATTCTTGGGCAGTAAGAAGGGCCAAGGGTAAGAGAAGATGCATACACATGCTTTTGGAGAAGAAGGGAGTTTGAAGCTGCTGATATTTACCCAGACTACAATAAAAACAGCAGTTCTTTCTAAACAATAGCTTGACAACAGTGATGTAATGGGGAAGCATTTTTTCTGCACGCTAAACATGTTAAGTTGCTTTATTTTATTCTTAGTGTGATTTATAAAGTTTTCAAACTTCATGAAATACAGCTATAAATTGATTTGTGCAATGCTTTTACTATGCTGCTTGTCAGTTGATGCATATGTAATAAACCTAAGGAGTGTTTCTTTTATTCAGTTTCTGATGCAAAGATACATTGTTTCATTTTTTGAAACTTCAAGAAACCTTTTTCCTCCAGTCCAGTCTGATTTTCTTCTAAAGTCGAGGAACCTACCAATTATCTTTGTTAAAAAATTTTCCTTGGGATTATTTTAAGATACTTAAAAGCTAAGAGTAGATTTTATTTTCAAAATAAAATTTTTATTTTTTCTTTCATGGTCAAGGATTTTCCTCCTTGACATAGGTAATAAATCAGAAATATTTCGTGAGTGAATTGCTTCATGACACTTTAGAAATATTGGTGGTATTTATAAATTACGTTTTACTTTTGCATTTATGTTGGATGTAATATTTGTTTCTCAGGCTTCAGCAGTTCTTAAATTGTGATCCTCTGAAGACACACATAATTGAAGATGACCAACAGGTATTTCAAGCATTAACTTTCATTTAACTTCTCTTGTGCGAATGTATCGTGTGTATGTGGAAAGTTCTGGTAGTGTTGGGGCTGCAGGAGTTGTCTTTGTGGAAGGAGGTCAGGGGCTGATTCCAGTGCATCAGCAACAAGACCCACTGCAGGCCAAAGCTGAGCCAACCAAGTTGCTGGTATCTCTGTGAAAACGTATTTAAGAAAGGGCTAAAAATGCAGGGGAGAGAACAAAAGAAAAAAAAAAAAAAAGAGAGAAACAGAGGCAGTGCCAAGGTCAGAGGAGCAGGAGGTGCTCCATGCCACAGCAGGTGTACCTGAAGGGACTGCAATCTGTGGAGGATGCACACTGGAGTAGAGGAAAGAAGTAAGAGGGAAGGAGCAACAGAGAAACGGCTGTGTTCTGACTGCAATCCCTGCCTTGTGCTGCTTATTGCCTTAGTGGTGGGACCAAGTGTAACCTGCATTGATTATAAGGGGAGAGGAGAGGAGCTTGGAGTGAAGTTGAGCCTGGGAATGGGGGTGGAAAGGTGTTTTTTCTGAAGCATGTAAATGTTTGTTTCTTTGTTTTCGTTTCCCAGTAACCAAATCAGTACTCATACATATTATTTGGCAACAAATTAAGTTAACCTAAAGTTGAGTCTGATTTGCCTGCATCAGTAATTGTTAAGTAACCACCCTGTCTCTATCTTGACCCATGAATCTTCTTGCTCACTCTCCTTGTTATTCTCCCCCATCCCTCTGGAAGGGGAGGGTGAGTGAGCAAGTGGCTGTATGGGTGCTTGGCTGTGAGCCAAGGCCAACCACCATGGCAAATTTTGCTAGTCATATTTTTTAATCGTATTTTGATTTTGTTATAGCTGAGTGCTAGCTATATGCAGAACATGTAGTGCATTCTGTTGAGTGGTTTAAGACGGTTGTGTTAAGACAATCTTGATAAATCTTTCTTTAAGAAATACTGAGTATTTGTCTCACCACTGGTCTGTGTAACTTATTAGTATGTATGAGTCGCATTTAAAATGTATTGACAATTTCTTTGGCTATTTTTCATCAAAATACCATTTTTTAAGTACAGTAAGTGCTTTTGAGTCCTATGTAAGCTAAACCCCTTTTATTAAGCATTGCCTTTGTCATCTATTTGTCATGTGGTTTCAGAGTTTTCGAAATCTTAGTGAAGAAAGAGACTTTGTCTGTCTTAGCAACAAAATTGAGCCATCGTCAATTCTGGAAACAGCACCACTTTTTGATGGTCTGAAAAAGGTAATGCTTATGTAATATATTACACTGAATATCTTTTTAAGGCTAGTATCATACCTTAACTTTAGATACTAAACATTATAGTAATACCTGATTTTGATTGGGGAATGTCTAGGAGGTTGTTCCTGTGGCTGAACAAATGAATCTTCAGAGAGATGCTGTAAGAATTGTACATGTTTATTCTGGTATGTCAACCACTGGCCCAAGTCATGGGATTTGAATTTTAATATAATAATTTTAACTCCTCAGCACAGAACTTTTTTCATATTGCATGTTAAGGACATTTATTATGTAGTACATCAAAAGCTTTTTAAATTACTCAGTATTATGTTTTGTCTTGTTTTGTTACTGCTCAAGTACACTGTTTTCATGTGGAACTCTTAATTTCTCTTTCTCTAGGAACTTACTCGGAAAAAATTTTTAGGCCCTAACTTCACAGAATCTTACTGTTGGCCTGCAGTAGCTCGAGGATGTGATGTAGTTGCCATATCGTATCAGGGAAATGATCCTTTCTTATATATTCCACCAGTCCTTACATTTTTGCAGTCAGGAAGTTGCTACAAAGCCTTGCCAAACAGGAATGGAGTATGTATATATTAGAGTAGTAGCACCTTTTCTGTTCTAAAGTGCAGATGTAGAGTAATGATCCAAAAGGTAGCGGGTGTTTAGAATGTATATGTTTAAAGGGATCTTAGTGTATCATCATGATGCTTGCCAGTTTATATAAGCCTTCTGCTTAGAGGCTTACAGAGTTGGACTGCATGAATGTGGGAGTCTAAAACTTATTTATAAAGTAATATCTAACAAGTGGTTAATGTCGTATCACTATGATAATGAAGCTTTGTTTTTAAGGGGATAGTATGTAGTCATTAAATTAAAATTTGTATTAGCTGTTTTAAATATCGTAATTAATTTTCTAACTTGTATTAGATCACAGAAACATAGAATTATTGAGGTTGTAAGGGGCCTCTGGAAATTGCCTAGTACAACCCCAAGTAAGACAAGGTGCTCCTTCTGTTAAATTTTTGGACATTTTACTGTATGTTGCTGCATGCATTCTTTTTGTCTCCAGTTAACCTGGTGTATGGTTCCTTGGGTCTTTAACATCTGCATTTAGGAGGTGATATAGTATTTAAAGCTTCAGTTTTGAAGTACTTAAAGGCTTGTGTTGCAGATTTTGGTTTTGCCCTAAATGCTGAAGTAGTACAATTCATAAGATTCTGAACTCTTGTCTAATACTGTGGTGTAAAATTTTGTACATATGTATGTAGCCTCTAGCACTTATTTTATGTCCTGGGTGGAAGAAGGCACATCTTGTTTTTGACCTACTGAAAACATATGAGAGATGTTCCAGACAGCTTCATCCGATGCTGATAATACTGGGGCAGAACAAAGAAGAAGCTAGAAGTGTGAAAATACGAGGATGTAAGAATACTTTCTATCTTTTTTAGTTATGCTTGGAAACTGGGCTGCCTTAATTGCAGGAAATCACGAAAGCAATTTATACTTACGTTTTTTGTTCTATAAAATGATAATTATATTTCTTTAATGTTATAACTCTGTAGTAACACATGAAGCTTCAGCAGTGCTATTTAACGGTAAATGGTATTAAAGCTGTTTGAATATGTATATGTTCAGCATCTTTTTTGTAAGCTTCATAACAATTATTTTTGAGCCAAATTAGTGGTAGGGATTTGCTGAACATTGGGCTGAATTAGAATTAATGGTGGACTTCCTTGATTTAAAACCAGATTTTATGATAGCCTTTTTTGATACATGAGCATCCATTGCTGGACAGAGGTACTGGGTCTGTCAGGGATGGAGTTAATTCTCTTCCTAGTCTGTATGGTGGTGTGGTTTGGATTTTTAACTGGAACAGTGTGGATAACACACCAGTATTTTGGCTCTTGCTGAGCAATGCTTGCACAGCATCAAGAATTCTGTTCCTCCCAGTCTGCCACCCAGTGAGTAAGCCAGGGTTGGGCAAGAAGCTGGGAGGGGATGCAGCCTGCACAGCTAACCCAAACTGACCAAAGTGATATGCGATACTGTATAATGTCATGCTCAGCAATAAAAGCTTGAGGGGTGGGAGTGATCTAATGAGTGGCTGGGCATCTGTCTGCTTCTGGGATATTGTCAATGGTTGCCTTTGCACGCTTCCCCCCAACTCCCTCCTTCGCTTATTATGCTGTCTTTATCTCGACCCATGAGTTTTCTCACTTTGGCAGTTTTATTCTCTCCTCTGTCCCACTGGGGTTGGGGGCAGTGAGTAAGCATCTGTGCCTTTAGTTGCTGGCTATGGTCAGCCCACCACAGTAAGGCATATGTGTATGTTCTTAAAAAATGTTTTTAACAAATACACAAGTATTTCAAGTACATGGATTTTATTTTTTACAATTGACAAATATTTGGGTGACTGTCTGATGCTGCTTTACTGTTTATATACACTTAACCTGATTCTTCTCTACTCTTAATTTAAAAAGAATACTGGAAAAGTGAAGAATTAAAAAGGAGGTAATAGTTCTCTGCAGACGAAGTTGCATAAACATCCAACTTAAATATAAGTTTGAAGTTTGTTTTTTAAGTGGTAGTATCCAACTTGCTTATTGCAATAAATAGTAATTTCTGCATATAACTTCAGTAGTACGCAGAGGATACTCTGTAGAGAAGAGGAAGTATAGAAGTAGTAACAGAGCTGTTGGGAGACTTGCCCTACTTAAGTGTATTTACTTAAAACACTTAGTTTTACTTGTGTTGTTTGGTCTTTTTGTTAAGCCTTGATTCATAACTGCATTTTTAAAAGTGGCTCTTCTTGCCAGGGAAACAAGAAATATAGATAAAACTATGAAGGATTGTGTAAAACTTTCAGTTTCAGCAGTTTGCATTCTTACATCCATCATTCAAATTTAAGAGCCTGGTGGATGAATTCAGATCTTTTATTAGTAGACCTGTTGGTAAATTTGCACAGATTAAGATTGTTGTGGTTTTGCTTATATATATATATACACGCATATATGTGTGTGTATATATATATGTGCAGATATCTAAGCCAGGATATGTGCTTTATTCCATTTTTTAAAACTGAGCTTTGCTAAAGGCTGCTCTTGCATGTATTTAAATATTTACTGTGTGTCTGTCTGGTTCTGAAGTTCTTATCTCTACTTCCATTACCTTATTGGAAAATGAAATGGCATCCTGCTTTGTGGACTTGTTAACGTGCAGATCTTTCAATTCTTCAAAAACTGAGTTTTACCCACTCAAGTCTTGAAGACATGCAGGGGTAGAAAAATGTAAGCAAACTAAAAATGACTGTTGACCAGAAGTCAGAAAAGAGTTCAGTGCTCTCTATTAAAAAAAAAAAAAAAAAAAAAAGCCCAAAACCAACAAGCCCCCCCCCCAACTTCAAGATGATGTATCTGAAATGCATATGTGGCCTTTTTAATAAAGCTACCATTTCCTATGGTGTCTTACTAATATTCTTTCAAGTTGTAAGCCAATGTTAACAGTCTTTTCTTCCTACTTTTAGGCGAAGTCATCGTGACTACACCGTATAGTCTCCTGAGACTGTTTGAACATCACAGTTTATTATTTTGTAGACTTTGCCATCTTGTTCTTGATGAGATTGAGGTACTGTTCTCTGATGCTATTGAACAGGTAAATGGCTTATACATTCAGTTGGTAAAGTGCTTTCCAGTTGTGCATGTGTCTTAAACAGTGGGGCACATAATGGAAAAAAACCAACCTTCTTGAACCTCTGTGGTAGAGTTGAGGAGAAAATGGAATTAAAAAAATCTCGTTTGTATACTTCTGGCAGAATGAAACACTGGAAAAGTGGGGAGAGCTGTGTCTTGTCCTGTTCTATGCTACTGCTCCATTATGCTGTCTTCCTTTGCAGTGGAAGGATTCCCAAGGACTTGTGGTTTTGGTTTTTTTTTTTAACTTGGTAGCAGTAGTTTCAGTGTAGGGATCTTTAATCTACTTTTAAGATTTGCATCACCTGACTGTAAGGAACTTCCTTTTCCCTCTTATCAGTGCTGTTTGAACAACTTCAGTTCAAGAGCTATCTTTATTGGTAGGTTCCTCGGTCTCTGTAGAATGAAAGGCAGAAGTGAATGATCAAATAGTCTTGGAAGCAATCATAAAAACTTTCCTTGGGCCTTAATGACAGTACAGGCAAAAGGAGAAGCTGATTCCAACTCAGAATCTTGGAAGAGTAACAGCATTAAGTTTCATGTTGACAAGGATTGTATCAGTTTTAAAATGATGACTTAAGTTTGAGAAAATCTCTTATTTTTTTTGTTGCTGCTTTGATGCTTCATAGGACATACTTTCTTGTATTGCAGCATATTATATCGTCAATATGCAAAAAACAGCTTACCTTTTTCACAGTCATAGATTTTTTTAAATCATTAACTTATTACCTGTTTAAAAGTTGGTGATAAGACTAAAGGGCTGTGTTTCTTACTGAAAAGCTACAGAAACATCTTAATGGAGATAGATTGCCAATTTTGCTATATGTGAAGCTGTTAAATGTGTCTTTGTAGCAGCAAATCTGAAGTCTTAAATTAGAGGAAATGTCATCCTTATCCAGTGGGGCATTTTTTCTTTCTGTTTAGGCTGTTCTTTCTGTTGCGTTCCTGTACTACTTGAGCTGGAGTGCAGGTATACCATAGGAAGATTGTGGGAAAGGTAGTTTGTGCATGTATCTGCTGTTTTTGTAAGGTCTTCTCAGCTTCTCAGAAATGTCAGTCTTGAACAGAAAGGAGAAGAGGTGCTCTTTCAGATTGGAGTGATCATTTGGTAATGTTTGGATTATCGCAGCTCTTCTAAAGCATTGTGTTACAGAAATGTTATATTCTTAAAAACATTGCTGTTGTGGGTAAGTTTAGTGCCAGGTTGAGAGATCTTTCAGAATTGTGCCAGAACCCTGGAATACTTATTAGTATGGTAGTGCTTTGCCAGAAATCCTGATGTTCCACAGCTGGACTGCTTGTAACTTATGTTAGGTGATGTCATCAGGAATATATTTATTTTTAGTAATTTTTAATTTTTTAATAAATTATTTCATGGTGCGCACACACATCCTTGTTTTTTGTTTTTTGGGTTTTTTTGGCAAATTACTGTATTGGCAGGTTGAGCTTATCTTCAGCTTACCTCCTAGTTTTTGCTGACTGCCTCTGACCTCTTGGATCTACTTTTGCCTAGGCTCAGTATTTTTCAGATTTGAACAGATCCTTTTCCTGAGATTTCCATCTTCTCTGGGCAGAATCCTGTGTTAATGATCCTGTGTGCCTGCACGTGCCATTCCTTCATGCTGTCCTGTCTCTTTCTTCTTGCTTCAGAAGTCATTCAAATAATAGGATAAAAGTACAAGAACCAAACACTTCATGTGGGGATTTGAAATTTGTGGTTTGCTGTGGTGGTGGTTTTGCCACTGGAAAAAACAGTGTGCTGAAACAGTGTACTTTTCACTGCTGTACATACTTACTGGAATAGGATAAGAGGATAGAAAAAATTTTTTTCTCTATAGGTTTTTACTATATTAGATTGTTACAAGAAAGCCATTATTACTGAAGAGTGGGAGTATTCACCACATCAGATTATTGCTGTTGGAACTCGTTGGAATAAACATATACCACGCCTGATAAAGGAGTTCATGAATGATCCTTACATTGTGATAACAGCTATGGAAGAAGCTTCCATCTATGGAAATGTGCAACAGGTAACAATTTGGGTATGATGTCACTCTTTGTTTACTAAGGTATTTTGCTGTTTGTACTGATCAAGGTCAGTGTATGTGGGTGCTTATTGTTTATTTTAAGTGGGCAACTCAGACTGTCCAGGTGCACCTCCCATGTATGAACTGAGGTGACTCATAGAAGACCTGTACAAGTTAATCACTGAACAAGCTGAAGGTCTTTTACCTTGCTTTGTAGGACTGAGGTGAACATATTCCCTCAAGTATTTCATTGTTAGTACAAATGAATCTGAATTATGTGAAGTATTTGCAAATGGTACAGTTTGTGACCAGAATTTTATAAGAATGTTTTTGCAACTGTTAATTGTGAATGGCAGAACTACAAGGTAAGTTGTCCCAAGACAGAGCTAGTAAAATACTTGTTTTACTGCTGTGTACCACACAATACAGAACTTAATTTGGCCCAAAATTTCCAGAAAGTTACTGTGTGTTCTTAGGTGTCTTCTCATTTAATTTCCAGTCAATGTAGTGTAGCCCTTAAAAACAATACAAAATGTTGTACATATGAATTAATTCTTTTGTGTCTCAAACTGTAACAACTTGGGGATTGAGAATGTTGGGAAGTCTCTAATACCGGACATTCTGAGCATGGCATGAAACTGAAAAAACACCATTTTCTGTAAGAAGTCTAATTAATAGTTTGACAGGACTGAACATGTCAGTGTTTTGATGCTTTAGTTATTCAGGGTATTTCAGGTGGTGCAGTATGCTTTTGGAGTGCGAAGCTTTTTTAGTGGTACTTGAAAATGCCAAGCTTAAAGATTGATAAATCACCTAAAGTTAAATGAATGAAAAATCTCAATGTGGGATTTTGATTTTGATGGATTTTTAATTATGCTTCTGGGAGCTGTCCTAAACGCATACCTTTTGTGCGAGTTGTATCTTTTGTAAGTTTAACAGAAGACCTACCACTTACTCGAGCCACCATTTACTGAATTCTCTTTTTGGTATTATATAGCAATGCTTAGTGCTTACTAAAAGAAGAATTTTATAGTTGTCCTGGTTTCAGCTGGAATAAAGTTAATTTTCTTCTTAGCAGCTGGTATAGTGCTGTGTTTGGGATTTTGGATGAGAAAAATTTTGGTAACATGCTGATGTTTTAGTTGTTGCTAAGCAGTGTTTATATTAAGTCAAGGACTTTTCAGCTTTTCATATTGTCCAGTGGAGGCTGGGAGTGCACAAGAAGCTGGGAGGGGACACAGCCAGGACAGCTGACCCGAATGAGCCAAAGGGGTATTCCATATCATGTTATGTCATGCCCAGTATATAAACTGGGGGGGGTTGGGGGGGGAGGGGGTACCATGGCTCGGGGATTGGCTAGGCATCAGTCAGTGGGTGGTGAACAATTGTATTGTGCATCACTTGTTTTATATATTCTATTATTATTTTATTTTCCCTTCCTTTTTTGTCCTATTAAACTGTTTTTATCTCAACCCATGAGTTTTACTTTTTTTTCCTGATTCTCTCCCTCATCCCATGGCAGGGTGGGGGCAGTAGATGAGGAGCTGCGTGGGGCTTAGTTGCTGGCTGGGGTTAAAACATGACAATAGTGAAATGTGTATAGATTACGTGAATTATCAGCCCTCTTTTGTATCTACTTCTAGGTCGTGCAGCCTTGCATGAACAGTGAGAGAACTGCTGTGTTACTTAAAATACTGGATTTTACCCATAATAATCTTCAGAAGGTGCTGGTATTCACTAATTCAGTAAATGAAGTAGAAATTATTCATAAGGTAAGAAAGTATTTAAATTTACATAGATAAGTGCTTTTTTAATTGTTAAATTATAACAAAATGAAATATCTTGGCTTCTGAGAGTAAAGGAGAAGCATGAATTTGGAAGTTAATTATTTCTGCTAAAAATAGCCCTAATCCTGCCCTTCTGCCAACTAGAAGATAAGCCTAAGTGACAGGAATGTCTGGCATGGAATGCATTCATTACTAAATTCTTAAGTATGTTCTGTGTGTCAGATTGGAACTTTGAGTTGAATCAAACTCACTTTTTTCCAGCAAAAGTTCTGTCAGGTTTTTTTTTATATTATTTTTTACAGTTTCCAGGAGTGGTATGGGGGGGAGAAAACTTAAGCCACCGTGTTAAGAAGTTCTATTCTGTTGCTTTCTACTCTGGACTAGTTGAAATTGTAAAAGGTCATTTCTCTGATGTGAAAGAAACATTTTCTGTCGTCCTGTGAAAGTCTGTTAGAATTTAGTTAGGCTTCAAGTCATAAGACATGGAGCGATGATAGCATGCTTAATATGTATTTTCTTAAAAACTGGCATAAAGCTGCTTCAAAGTTACCTGCAATAGAATGTGCTCCTGTTTCCCATGTTTTTTGTGGAATTGTATACTCAGCATTTCAGAGGTAGAGACTAAGGAGGAGTTTTCCTGCAGTAGTTCTTTCTTCAGATATTATAGCAATGAATATGTGTAGCAACACAGCAATAGAGAAATCTCAACTGTATTTTCATTGTCTCTTTGCTGGTCCTCCAACAGTGTGAAGTAAGAGGAGTACAATCTGATTTGACTGGGAAGCAGTTCTGTTAACCTTGGATAGGGTGATGGGGATGATGCTGCTAAAGGAAGCAAGCTGTGAGGATATTGGAATTAAAACCTTCAGCAATAGCTTCAAGGATGGGATAGCAAGAGGATATGTGGCTGGATTGTTCAGATGTCATAGGAAGAAATATGTCAGTCTTGAAATGTAGGAATGTATTCCCTTCCAGAAGCTGGAATAGATCCTGTGATGTTTAAAGTATTCTTCTTATGTAAATGTTAGTGTATCTGGAATGTTTAATCTTTTGATGATTGTTAATGGAAGCAAATCTGTTTTTGTCTCGTGACTTTCTAACATGTTTTCCTTTAATATTTGAGGGTTAATTTCTTCAAGCATATCACAACCAATCCCACCACCAGTTAAAGAGTATTGATGATAAAGAAGTATTGAGGGTGTTAATAGTAATCCTTGTGTACACCAACTTCAAATATCTTAAATGGTCTACAAAAATATTTTTAAGTGTTAACTTATTTCATTAGATGTGCCAGTTTACCAAATAACCAAGGGTTTTGTAGTGATTAATCTGTGAACATTGAATCTGACAAATACATAAAGCCTTTTGAGAATACTACATTCATGCAAGTTAAGTATGGGTAGATCAGTGAGGGGGTTTTAGTGCTTTTTCTGAGAGACTGAAATGTGAGCCTGCTTGTTTTTAGAATCCACTTGAAATAGAGGGGACACCTTAATCATGGGGAAAAGCTTCAAGTGGAATGTGTACTTTCTTAAACGTTGGTTTAATGTATTAATTCATAGGAGCCTGAGCTTTATTAGCTTTCTTTTTATATGGGAAATTAATAAGCTTAATCTCCATAATCTCCATCTTTTTTTTCTTAATATATATAAGCAACCTAAATTTCATTAACTCCTTCCCTTGGCTCCTTTGACAGTAGCTAAGATATGGTAGATACTAATAAACTCTATTAAATAGTATATCTTATTAGAGCAGTTGTTGCTGTATTGGAAGAACATATAACTTTGTCATGCAGGTACTGAAGAGCAATTCAATATTTTCCTTGAAAATACATGAAAAGAGTGAGTGTAGTCTCAAGTATATCATACAGCAATGGACAAAAAAGTATAGTTCTGGCACTCATGTTGTCTTAGGTGAGTATTTTCTCTTTGTCTGCTTGTGATTATGTCTTCTTGGTGACTCATGTTCTACACTAAATACTTACACTAGGTTATGTCATCACTTCCACAGGGTCAGTTCCTTATGAATTCTTTCTGGTTATCCCTTTACTTATTAGTGCTACAGCTAGTCTTTTGTTGTTGTTGTTCATGGGTCCCAGGGTTAACTGCTGCGAGGAAAAACCTTACTTATTAGAGGGAACATAAAGGAGGTTTGGCATTTTTTTGATGCATTAGTTAAAAGAACTGCTAGTACTTTCAGAGAATTTCCGTAATTTCACAATTCTCTCCTACTACAGAAGATCTTTTCAGTTTGAAATAATTTAGAAACTCCAAAGACTTATTGTAATAATTTCCCTTACATTCTGGTAGAATTTTATTTTTCAAGTTATTTGCAGTAGCAAAGAGTCGTACCCAGTTTCAAACTTAATTTTTTCCATTTTGTATGTCAAAAGCAAGAAGATTGACTTAAGTACTTCTGCTTTGTAGGTTAATACAAAGGTGTTAGCATTCCTGCATTACTTGAAGTGGTTTCTGTCTTACTGTTGTGAAGCACTTGGCTGTGGGCAATTCTTTTTATTCCATGATGCTGATATGAGATATAGAATTATGCTAGACAATTAGAGACTAACGTGAAATGCTGTTTCTACCATACACTTATGAAGCATATTGACTGAAGAAATACAATGTCTTATGTAAGTGTATTGGGAAAAGACCTTTTTCTTCATTCTTAAGTTAATGGATGGGGAGAAGGAAACAGCCATTGCTAATGTGATGTAATACTTCACGTGCTTGAAGTATTACAGTTATCTTACGTGTGTATAAAACATGTGCTTAGTTTTAACAGATGACTGCATGCAGTCTTTGAGAATTACAGATGCAACTTGCGTGATACACTTCAGTTTTCCTTCTCCAAGAATCTTTGGTCAACGTCTACACAGCATGTCTGACAACTTCTGTAATGTGATAAAGGTTTGAGTAAATCTTTAACAGGTTAATACTACATTTGGTTATTAAGTGGTGGATACATAAAAGCTTTAAAAAAAATTTTTTTTTTCTTTAGGATTCTTCTGTAGATCAGCAATATACAAAGGCAAGGTCAGTCATTCTCCTAACAGAAAACAACAATACATGTCATGCACTTGGGATCCTGCACTATTTGCAGCATGCAGAAGCTGAAATTCCACCAGAACTGCATGATTTTATGGCCAAGATGCTAGAAGCTGAGGAAGATAAGAAATTTTCAAGGCCACTGTGTGCCTATCTTAAAACGTTTGGGACTTGCAAGTAAGGAAATACCAAGTTTTCTTGACACCTGTACTAACACAGGAAGGCATTATATGCCCTGAATGATGACTGCTTCTACCCTTAATGAATTTTCCTGTTGGATACTTTTATTCAAACCAGGTTTTGATCATGGTTTTTTGGTTTTGGTTTTTTTTGGTCAATGTTGCATCTGTTTCACTCTTCTTAGGTACTTTTATGAAAACACAAATATTAACATTGTTATGGAGACCAATCATACGCAGTCTGACATAGTAGCATAATTCTTTATTAACTCCTACACAGATGTACTTGAGGGAGCTTTAAGCCATTGTTTTGATTAGCATTCTAACTATAATTGCACAAGGCTTGTGCTTTACTCTCTCCCCTGTCGTCTCCTTTCCTCCAGAGTGGGTAGGTAGATGATGACTTCTCTGAGCTCTGTGTAACTGGATTGTAAGTAGTGCTTGAAGGAGAAAGCTAAAGTATTCTCAGGTATGACTTCTAGTGTAGATAACTTGTTGCAAGTAACAAAAAATTCAATGTTAGTGTTTGTTTTGCTCTGAAACAAGTTTTCTGGTGTGTTTTGTTTTGTTGTACAAACTTTTCCACCAAGAGCTTTTTGGCCATTTCTGTCTAACCCCCAGAGTCATTGGTGCTGTTTGAGACCGAGATTGAATATTGAGGGCTGATAAAATTTTAGTGGTTAAAGCTGTTTTAAGTCACATCAAAATAGTTTTCAACTGAAAACAAAGAGCTGTCTTCTAAAACTGTTTTCTTAATGTGTAGGAGTAGAACAGTGTGTCCAGATCGTCATCAAATTAATCTACAAATAGATGTGTGCCAGAATATACCAGATAAAATTATACAAACGCCTGGATGTGTGACAGTAAGTTGTTATTATTTACCTTGGGTTTGGGTAACAATAAGACAGGTCTTAAATAGCTACTTAGCATATTACTTATTTTTTGTATTACATAAATATTACTGAAGTATGCATACTATATCTCTTGGATATTTGTTATTTTTTAGCTTTTTTCCTCTCTCCCTTGCATAAATAAGTGTGTCAGATCTTTCCCTTAATCCTTAGCTTGAACTGAAATTGTTTTGCAGGTGATTCTGAGTTTGCCTGAGATTGTATTCTGCACTGAAGATTCCTGTTCCATGGGAAGAGGGCTTAGGTTCTGTTTATTCCTTCCCTCTATAAATTGAGACCATATACCAAAATTAACAAAGGTTAAAGTTCCTATAAACTTTGATTATATTTATTGTAGAGGAAACATAAATTAATCTTTTGGAGTGAAGAGAAGTTGAAGCGGAAGATGACGCATGTTTTGTTGGAAGTGAGGACTTTTTCTTAGCTGACATGTTCACACAAACTTGCTGAAAAATGAGCATGTTCTTGCCTTGTCGTTTGAAACTAGTATTTTCATTTGCAGTATCCGCAGAAAATGGGATACAGCTCTTCCCTTATCTTCTAGATGGAACAGTTATGTCCTACTCTAAGATGTCAGTGCTTTTTGAAAACCACTGTGATATAGAATGCTGTTCTAAATGGATTTTTTTAATAGTTTCACAATCATGAAACATTCATGGTTATTGGGTTGACTTTGCTATGGTGTTTCTTCACGTCCCAGTAACAGTTTGTATCTCCAGCTCTCTTCAGCTGGCTTTTCAGTCTCTTCTCTACTGGAGTGTCTTCCTGTACAGCAGTATTGTACAGTCTGTCTTGTCTCTTTGCTGGACGATGATTGCTAGGGGCAAGTGTTTAGATGTTGGTGCTTCCTTCCAAAGTTAGCACTTAGGTCTAAGAAGCGCTGGATGCCTTACATTCGGATGAGCTGCTTCTGCCTTCTTCCTGTCCTGTCTTTTGTAGAATTCAGGTGCCTTCAGGTCATGCAGTTAATGGGTGTTATCCATTCCCAAAAGTCATAGGTTGTCAGAATAGAAAATAAGGAGAACTGGGTGGATTCTTTGGTGTTACTCCATTTCTGCCTAATAAATAAGCTTTTGTTGGTAGGTATGAGTTCAAACCTTTTGACAACCTTACATGTATCTGGTTTTGGTGCTGGATGGATTTGCTGGATTTAGTGGATAGATTTCATGACATTCTTGTTAGAAACTTGCAGTTACCTGGGGTGCACTCAAGACAGCAGTTGTGGCCTCTTAGATTTCCTCATCTACTTCTGCTGACTGCAGAGCTTGGGTGTCTGTCCTACAAATCAGTTACCACTTTAAGTATTCACTTTCTGTTTTTTGTTTGGAACCCAGTCTAATGTTTCCTTCCTTTAAGTACCTCAAGTTGTATTGTGCTTTTTTAGGATTTTTTTTAAGTGGAAATTACCTTTCTGGTACTCTTAGTACCACGTCTGGCCTCATACACGCAGCTGTATCTTAGTATTTCTGCCTGGCATGACCCTTTGGATGGAACGGACCCAGTACTTTATGCATTGGTGTTGACAGTAGTATATTCATAGTTTTTCATTTAAGTAATTTGAGTGCATAAAGAGTGAAGGCCTCGTGTTTCCCCAGTTAGTTCTTCTAAAATTTGCTGTAAGTCGGAGAACACGAATGGTGTGAAATGTCTTAGTGGTTAGTGGCTTGGCAGGTAATAGTATAGTTCACTGTTTGTTCATTTCAGTGGAATACCACCAACTGAGACATAACAGTTCTTGCTCTATAAATTTCTGTCCACTGTTAACTGGACAGTGGGCGGTTAGTATTATTCATAAGGTTATGAACAATATAATAACTCGTAATCTTCTGAAATGTGTGTAAGCAGCAGAATCTGTTACCTCTTTGGGCTGGAAAGAGGGAGGTGATCTTGAATTTGAAAACTTATATTTCATTAATTTAAGAAATCATCTGGTCCTCCTTTTTTCTAATGTACTTTATGCTTTCAGATACTGCCTCTCCACATTGTAAATGCAACAAACTACTTTGGTCGAATAGTCGATAAACAAAAGGACCAGTATACAATTCTTGCTGAAGAAATTAATGAGTATTTTAAGAAACCTAGCAATAAAATTTCTGTTAAAAACGTGGAGAAGCTGGCGTTTTATGGATTATGTGAGAAAACACTTTTTCACAGGTAAAAATATTGGGGTTTTTATATTATTCATGTGCACTTTTTAATGCAAAGTAATTTAAAACTTTCACTGTTTAATTTAAAAAGTCAACCCACCCCCAAAAGCAGCAAAAAAATCCCTGCTTTTCCAATCATTCTTTAAAAAGCTATCGCTTACTCTCTTTAAGTTACCAAATGGAAAACAGAATGAGTACCCACATGCACACACACAGATCGATATTTTGCTATGAAAATACCTTTTTTAATCTACTCTTGTTTAAAGAAAAAAAAAACAAAACAAAACGAAACAACTTCTTACAACTGATTATATGAATAATAATTCTGTGTTTCTCCTCCTACTGTATGAAGGGTTCAGGTACTAGAGATTTCCCCAAAAGAGGAGGAAAATTTGTTCTTTAACGTCAAAATTAAATACATAGATGAAGGCAGAACAAGTCAAGTTCAGAGCTATCAGCTGCTTCACTTACCTGCAGAGTTTCAGTGTCTGCCACCTCAGGCTGTGGAATTTGTAGTTTGTAGAGTGAAACCCATTGATAATGAAATCGAATGGAACCCAAAGGTAATATCTACCAGGTTTCACATGGTATTTCCTTTATGTTCTTGAATTTCTCTCTGTGTGTTATTTTCTACAAGATGACAGTTATGAACTGCAAACTTAGTAATCAAATTTCATTGATTATTAGTAATACCAATAAATATCTGCTATTGGGCCAAGTTCTAAGAAGTCAGGTTTCTTGGTTTTGTACAAAACAATAAAGTGAAATTTATGGGATTTTCTTCTCTGATTTAAATGGCTTCTTCTAGAACAAGTTATTGCTGCTTTTGAATCTGTGGGTAGTAACAGGGGAAGGTTAACCTTTGTAAATTGACCTGTGTTTGAGTATTCTTCCATTAAGGAAGCTCCTTCCTTAAAGGCTAATACTATTTTATCCTACAGTAAAGTTGGAGTATTTCACTAGTTTAGTCAAAACTGGTTTTATTTATTGAATACCCTTTTCATTGTTAAGATCAGGAGATTGTTTTATTATAATTAAAATAACTGTAAAGTTATGTTGGTATACATATCAAGTGCAGTGAAAACTTGTTTTTCCTAGGTAACTCATTATATTCATCACAAAATTAAAGGAAAACTACATGAAGCAAAAATAGTACATACCTTGGGAAATACAGCTTGGGTTGACCCCATGGTAGGTATAGAATTGTAGCATTACAAAATATTTGTATCTAAACTCCTTTACAAGAGCACCCATTCTTCTCTTTCCTTCTGTCCATTCCTATTTTAATTTAATTTTACATGGTATTCACATAGTACTGTTATTTTACTGTGATGGTGTCTGAGTACTGCAACAGGTTGCTCAGAGGCTTTAGAGTCTCTGTCCTGAGAGATACTCAGAAGTAATCAGGACATGGTCCTGGGCAGCTGACTCTAGGTGACCCTGCTTGAGCAAGGGAGTTGAACAAGATGACCTGTAGAGGTCCCTTCCAACCTCAGTTGTTCTGTGATATATCTATCTTGTGTATATATACATATATATACACATATATATACATATATATCTTGTGTGTGTTTGTGTGTGTATATATATACTTGTATATAGGTGGAATACATGACTAAGACTTGAACTTTAAATCTGGAGGGCTGAATATGCCCCAGTAACAGAGCACCAAATTAATTATAAATGTAATCCAGACTATTCCACAAAGTTCATAACAAAAGTATATTTTGGAAGTACTAGCTTTTAGGGCTTTGTCTTGTAAAATCAATTTGGTAGTTCCTCACACATTCCTCTGAAAGAATGAAACTTTAATCCTCCAAGATTGCTGATACCTAAGATCTCTTATACTAGACTTAATTTATTCTGTTTATATTTCTAAATATATGTTGTCTTTTATGGTTCTTGCACTAGTTTAGAGTTAGTTTTAGTCTAAATTTTTCTGCAAATTAAAAAACACTTTCAAGGGGTTTTTTCCCCTTAGTTTCTTGATCAGAAGAAGAAGAATGGGTACTCTTGTTCTTGGACACTTTTTTTTTTTACAATTTTACTTATGCTAACATCTAGAAGACTTCTCGGTCTTACAGAGTGTTAATGTGTAGTGTTGTGCGTTTCTTCATAAACTGAATTTCCTTGTGTCAGCATTCAAAAGAGGACTTGTAACCATCAGTTGGGTATGAAGGCTGTCATTCTGACCTTTCAGATTAGTAAGATTTTTTTTTTTGCACCTTCTCATTGCAGTAATCTCAGACATGTGATGACATTGCTTTAATAATAACTGGTGTTCTGAGTTGATTTTTTTTTTTTAGGTTTTCCTGAAATTAAAATGTTGCAGTCGGTGCCACATTTCTGTTATTCTGTCATTTCCCTGGCCCGTAAGAAAGGCAGTACTGGCCTGGACCAAGCATTCCTGTTGGTAGTGCTGACTGGAAGGGGGTAGCTAGGGAAAAGTTAGAGTATGTCATCCATGTGATGATGTTTCCTCGAAGTATTCTCCTGTTCTCCCAAAACTTTGCAGGTAGGAGATTGCCTTAGGGCTGTGTTTTATTTGAAATTAGGTTTTTTTGAAAGGCAGGAATCTATTCTGATAGTTATATCAAAGGACAAAAAAATCAGGTGTCTTTTTAAGCCTTTACTAACAGCATGAACAAGCTAGTTGCATTTTTATGATGTCTGTTAAGAAATAACTTCATTTTATGAGCAAGGAGTTCTGTGAAGAATTGTTATCAAAGGTAGCTCACAAGTTGAGGGGTTTGTGGGGGTTGTTGTTGCTTTGTTTTTGGTGGTTTTTTTTTTTTTATGATCTGGACAAGTTCATCAGAAGGGCCTCCCTGTACCTCAGGATTGTGATGTGCCTCTTGTGGCTGCTTGGTCCTGCCACAAAGTACAGTTATTCCTGTGTTTTGGAATGTGTCATGCTATGTTTTCCATCTGATCGTTCAGTCAGCTGAAAAACAAAGTGGAAAGAGAAATGATCTGGAAGTAACTCTCATTAGTAGCTTCCTTTCCCATATGGTATATCTCAACCTTTCTCCAATTTCTATGCTTTTGGTTTTGTTTAGGTTTTGGGGTTTTTTTACCATGCACACCACTGCCCCTCCCTGCCCCAGCAGTTTTTTTGTTATTTGGGTCTAGAAGTTATTCTAGCTATGTGGCTTTGATTTGCTATGATTTTGGCTGTAATTTGTGTAATCAAGGCTAGGATTGTTTACTTCATTGCCATCTTGGTTCTGTTAAATGGAACTAGCTACTAGTTACTTGAGCCATTATCACAACAAAGAAGGTGGTGATACTTTGAAAACAATTAAACATGGCTAGGCTCCTGTTTCAGGATCAGAGAAAATTAATTGCTTACAGGTATAAATAAATTGGGGTGTTTAAAGTTTTACTTAAAGAACAGCTTAGAGTTGGGAGAGAGACCATTTATGAACTATGGTTTCCATTTGGTATGTTTTATAATTCAAGGTCCGGGTTACCAGGCTTTCAGATTTGAAGATGTCGGTCAACGAATACAACATTCGATCTGAGATTTTGTCTACGGGTCTGGGAACTGATAATCCAGAACATATAACACAACTTCAGAAGTTGAGCGGACACATAAAAGTATTAGATGATGTAAAGAACTTGGAGCCTTTGTAAGTGTTTACAAATTTTTTTCAGCATATACTTTACTAAGAAAAAAATTCTATTATTTAATTTTAACTGGATATTTTCATGATTAATATTACTGAACGTGATTCTCATTTAAACACGGAGATAATAGTGTTTGTGATATGTCTGCCTTCCTTTAACTATTCATTAGCCACATAACCATCATGGAAAGAAAAATACCAATTCTAGAAAATTTTGAACTAGTATTTGATGTAGATAGTCAAGTTTATCATAAAACTGTGTAGTCTGAATTCAAATTCTCTTATCTTTTATTATGATCAGTGGCTTTCTTGAATGCTTACCAGTCAGTACAGTAGAGCATACAATTGGTGTTTGTACAACTGCGGAGTTCAAGCTGGAAAAGGTAAACAGTTTACTTTAAAAGGATTAGGGTCATACATCTAATGAGTATGACTAGATGATGGTTTTTGCAGTAACAGCACTGTACAGTTGTGGCTTTTTTTCCTTGCCTTGTAAACTTTTAGAACTGAGTAAATGCTGTATGTGGTAAAAGGGCATATCTCATTGTGGTCTGTCCTGGATCCTAGGACCCTTAATTTAAAATGCTTATGAGCAAGACATCTGTAGCTTTTTTGTTCTGGCCTCTGTGTGGCACTTTGTTCAGGAGTTTCTTTAGCCACTTATGGCTCTCCAGTTTGGAGAACCATCATTGAAAATATAATTTAAATGCTGTTGTCTGACCAACGAAGTTTTTTTAATATTTACAAGGAAGAGGGAAATCTCAAATATTTTCTTTCAGGGAATAAATACTGCTTCATAAACAAAAAAAGATCCCTGGAATACCAGCATGGGCACTGAATCTGTTGTCATAGGGTTGGGCAAGTTAAAGGCTGCTCTTTCTGTGACTTAGCCAGTCAGCAAGATGAGGAAGCCTAACCTCCTCCGTAGTCCACTTCCATCTTAAATTGAAGTTCCTGCATTTCTATCTAGAACTGTACCAGAGTTTAATCTTAACAAAAGGATTTGGTTTTTCCCATATTTTGTTCAACCTTAAAAATCAGTATTTGAGAACAGTGTTTGCACTGTTGATGCTTGGAAGGCTTTTTTTCAGGTTTTATTCCTTATGGAGGAGACTCAGGCTTTGAGGTTTCTGCTACCTCAGGCACGATTTTTTTTGAATTTATTTCTTCTTTCATGCTGTTACTGAACAGGAAGGTTGGTAACTTCCTAATGGTCACCAGAGCATGTAATGCCAGAGACCAGACAACTTGATTGTGGTGCTGTGTGCGACAGTTCCATCTCAAATATCTGTAATGCAACTGCATGGATTACTCTTTCTAGATTCACTAAACCTGATACTACTGCTGAAACATTCAGAACTGACTGCAGTCTTTTTTAGTAAGGTACTAGTTAAATAAAGGGGACTGAAAGAGCTCCCCTAAGGTGAAATTGACTGAGTAACTCCACTTCTGTTTTTTGCAAGAATATCTTCTCCCTGTTTATGGAATATGCATCGTTACATGTTGATTATGCAGATTTCGGATGCTTCATTGCAGATTTAAATTTTATAAAAGAAATTTATGCTTCTTAGGATGTGGCACATCACTTTGCTTTCCCTTAATCTGTGCTAGTTCAACAAGCATTCTGTATTACTCTGTTTTTGTCTAGGATTTGTGTGTGCAATGTGGTAGTCTCTTACCAATTGTCCTTCATGGCTATGAGTATGGCTCATTACTTAACAGGTACCTGTAATACTTATATCATCCTGTTTTACTCTGGTCATGATAATTGCATCAAAGAATGCTTCTGCCCAGTAAAAGATTTTCTAAAATAACACAAAGATAAAGAATTCTTTTCATGCTATTTTGAAAACAGTCATTTCTCTCTGAACTACTTGGTGAATTGCCTATGTTGCAGAACTCCTCCTGATATCAGCAGCGCAAATCCCCTCCCATTAGTTCATCAAGCAGTGCTCAGTATAGTGGGTAAGCTTTCTGTTCTTTTGGCTCAGCCATTCACTTCAATTATATGTCCTTGCTAGAGAGTGCTAGTCTCTCTGTAATTGTTCCTCAATCTCCCTCTTCTTAGTTCCAAAGCCAACAAGATTCTTCAGTAAATTAAATGCATGTAGTTTGTCATGTGCAGTGCAAGGATCTTACCTCTGTGATCAGAATGAAAGTGGTGTTCTACTTCTCTCGCAGATATTAAGTCTTCTAGACCAGCAGACCTTACCATATGTAGGCTGCACAGCCTTTCAGGCAAGCTTGGCATAGTCACAGTTTTGCATGTTGTAAACAGCACTTGTCAGCAAGATCAAGTTCAGTTTTAATAGCCTTAACAAACATTTTTATCCTGGGAAGAAAATGGCTCACATCATCTCCAAGGTGACATGGTCTATGGATAATAAGCAGTATCCATCACTTATGAATAAAGCCATTCTGTCTCTGGGCCTTCTCTCCAAACTTTTTTTATGATAATGGAGGAGGTCATGGCCCATCTCTAATGCATAGGCAGCTCTCTAATTTACTACCTTGTTGACTGTTCAATAGATGCACAGTCAAAGCAGTAGATCCGTCAGTCTCTTTACATAATCTTTGGATATTGTCCCATGAAGACTTGACAAATACTCCAGTCACTTCTGATTAATGGTGTTTGAGAAACACAGGCTGTCTTTCATTGCAAGTGTTTCCACAGTTGGAGAGGTACTAGGCCTAGGTTGATAAGTGGGTTTTTTGGCAGGAGTATCTTCTACTTGTTGCAGAATATGCAGTTACATGTTAGTTGTGTCAATTTTGGGTGCTTCATTGCGGACTCCACATACAAGGCTTTTGTCTAACTTTATTTGCCCAGTTTTCAGCCTCTTACCAGCCTGGTGAGGCACCTTCTTGCCTGATGGCTGTTTTTAGGGTTTCTGTGTGGTGCGTGAGTAATTAAACATTTCTGTAGAACTTTGGGTGCTTTAGCGTAAGATTAGACTCTCTCAGACTTTGGCTTTCCAAAGCTATTCAGTAAATCATAGGAGACCCTTTTTAAAAAAGTGTGTGATTCCTTCAAGTATATAGCTCAGAAATAGTTTCTAAAAAATACTCTTAAGTTGAACTTGCTGTGCTGTATTTTACCTAGCCTCAAAGAATTGTTTAGTCAAAATTACTCAGAAAAGCTGATAAGCGTTTTTTAAAGTTGGAAGTGGTTAAAGGTATCTCTCGGTCAAGATTAAAATTACTTTAATCTTACTAATTTACCTCCAAAGTAATTAAGATAAGCTGTGTCAGTTCTGAATAAAGATGACTGCACAGATATTTAATACTGAATCTACAATATGAATTAATTTAAAAGTTAGTATTTATTTATGCAGACTGAAACATTAGGTGATGGCTGACTAGACTGGTTTCAGTCCTCTTAATGCCACTAGGTGTTTGGAGGTAATGGAAGAAAGTATTTTTCCATTGAATAGATGACTCACTGTTCCAATATTATGCAGTGCTGTGTTCTTTTAAGTAATATTCTGACAGAGACTTCCGAGGCTGTTGCAGAACAGAGGGTCGTGGTGCCTATCTCTGAGCTCTCAAGTAGTTGCAGTGTTTCCTGAATCTTGAGTCCAGCTAGTGAAGCCCCTAACTGTATAGCTGGAAAACCAGAGGTCTCTTGGTAATAGGTGAAGAACTTTGAATATTCTGAAATTTTTACTTTTTCCAAGTCAAAATGAAATACAACCAAAAAGCTCCCAGACCTACTGGAATTCTATGTGAAAGGGAATAATTTTTTTGTCTAGGTCTATCACACACAGTAAGGCAAATAGATTTTTGTGATTCAAAGGAAATGCTGGTACCATTAGAACTTTAAATGTTCTCCTAACTTGGATTTCTGTATAAATGCTTCTTACTGAGTTACTGAAATTCAGCAACCCTGTGGTGAGATTTATGGTTTGCTAGAAGTGCATTTTATTATATTTTTTTGTATATATTAGAAAGAAAAACTTAACTTCAAAAGAATTTCCAACTGTGGTTTAAAATCCTTTAAATATTAAACATATTTAAACCCTTTCTTTTAAAAATGTCTTTTTCTGTGTTCAGAAGCATGAAGGAGGATACAGCTGGTCCAAAGAATGTGTCCAATCCACAGAATATGTCAATACAAGAAAATTCTACTGAAAACTGTAATTCTTCTAAAATTACTTTTGGGGATCATCGGTGTGGTAAGCCTTTTCATTATTTCAAAAAATTTTAAAAACCTAATTAAATTTAACTGCTTAAATGTCAACCTAAAAGTCACTTCACCAAATGCAGACTTCTCTGAGTGTACAGAATAGCACCATATAGCTAATGTTTACAATAAGCCACCAATACCTTGTAGTTAGCAGCCTGGAGATGCTGTGAGAGTAAGCCCTGTTAATATAGCTGTATTACTACTTGGGAAATATTTTGTCCTTCAGAGACTCAAAATTGTTTGGCTCTGAATGGAATGTGTGAGCAGGAAATCTCTCCTGTGGAGAGGTTGAGCATTTTCCTGTCAAAGGCCATAACGTTTAAGGAGGCTGAAATCTTGAAATATGAAGTAAATAACAGCATTGTTCTGTGGGAGGGGTTTTTTTCCTTTTTAATCTAATGCTCAAGGATTTGGTATTTAGTCAGTAGAAGCTTAAAAACATGGCTTTGTCAGTCATAGAAGGGGGACAGACGATGATCTAGCAGCAGCTGGCATGTGAGTTTGGAGCAATGAAAGCTGAGTGATTAAAAAGTTTCAGCAGACAGAAGTCAAATAAGATCCTGGAGTGCTTATCATAGAAGGCTTTTTTTCCTGGTGTAGTAGAGTGACTGTACTGCCATGTTTCAAGCTGTGATGGTAATGTCAGTATTAGTTGTTTCATCCCTGAAACGCTTAGTCAATTTCTAAAGTGACATGTTTCAGGTTTCAAATAAATAATGTCTTGAAACCTTTACCTGACCTTGGAAAACTGCATTTTTTTGATGGGTTTTTAAATTTTCTCATACCAACTATAATATTATTTTCAGTTGCATTATTAACTTTATTAAATCTTTCCAAATAGGAAGTACCCAATATAAATGCCAAATACAATCTTGCAGTAGTAATTTGATTGCTAGCAAGTTATTTTTATGATGGTACTGGGGTATTCTGGAAGTATGTGGTTTCTGTAGTATAGATAAGTATAAAATATCTTTCTGGATTTCTTATTTTTAGATGGTGTTGTAGCTCAAACTAAGGAAACAGAGGAGTCTACCCTGCATCAGCATATATGGTACTAAAATTCAGAGTGATTTGTTTCCATGCTTGCTTCTTAATGTGAACTGCCAAACAGGGCAATCATCCTTACTGAGATTGTCTGTTTTGTGAGTAAATAGGTATAATACAGGTGGAAGTATTTGGTTACATCAGTGTTGAGGTTGAGAGATTACTCTTGCTGTTAGATATATATGTATATATACACACATCATCTTGTAAATTCCTCAATTTAAATTGCTCTTTTGCTTACTCCTGGAAGTTAACACTACCTGTTGAAATTATGTACATAATTTTTTATTAGACACCATAGTACTGGGAAGTGAATGAAAACAAACACTTTTTCAGCTCAGTCCATGGGTATAAACTCTGACTTGCACTTGTCTGGATTATGTTTTAACCAAAGACTGTCCTATTTTGAGGTCTAAATTGTAATTCATACCCTTCTGTCTCTGTGTATAGGTATTTAATGAGGTGAATCAGTATTGTGTCTCTCCCCTTAATGTGATTCTGTTTTTAAAAAGAAAAAAAAGAAATCTGTCTTTATTCTGAGAATGTGTCTGCAACACAAAATTGTGGCCCATTTCCTTTTTTTTTTTGGTTTTTGGTGTGGTGGTGGTGGGTGGGTGTTGGTGATGGGTTTTTGTTTGTTTGAAATTGGTTTAATTATCCTTATTCCTTTGCAGATAGGACAATTTCTGTTGATAAATAATTTGAGAAGCATGCAGTGGAAATGAATGCTAGGTTTGGTTTTGATTATGAATATGCTGAGGGACATCTTAGGTGTGGTTTGTGGGCAAAGTCAACAGATAGTAGATCCTGAGAAGTTTTTTAATTTCTTACATGCTTTGAGACTAGGCAGTGCTTCCCTTTTGGTAGCCCATTCTTTTTCTTCTACCTATTAATGCTAGTTACGGGTGACTAACACTTTCTTGTGCAAGTACCGGAAGTATTTTGTATTTAGCCTATTGGAAAAGTTCTTAGTAGGGTGATTGAGTCCATATGTATTTCATTCTGCAGCTTGGCTAGCACAGTTTAAGATCCTCTCCATTATGGAATACATGTTGAGGTATGGCTTAGCAGTTAGGTTAGTGAGGGTTTGGATATGACTGAGGTTACAATAAGGGGACTAACCTGAGTGAATGGATATTGTAGTCTGCTAATAGGATTTATCTTTCACTGGTTAAAACCTTTCAGCATTTTGGGGTAAGTTTGTGGAATAAGTGGTTGAAAAATCTTGATGAGAAATGTGTATTTGTGTCTGTGATCAGTTGAAAAGTTTACTTTGTCTTTCAGAGGTTGGTCTTGCTACTGTTACCTTTTCCTTTGTCATTTCAAGATTAGGTTATGATAGCATCCTTAAAGGAGGCAGTAAGTTTGATTCCTTTAGATATCAAAGTTAATGGAGTGTGTCTCCCCACTTGAACTAGTAGATGGGGTCCCCCAAAGACTGAGATTGCAGTGCTTTTGTAGCAAGTTTGGCTAATGTCCTATCATGTGCTTTCCTGACACTGCTATTCAGTGTCAAATTATCACAATTGAGTACACCTACAGATGCTGAAACTTAGCTGGTTGTTTGTAACCTAATGGGAAAATTCTGATGGTATGTGAGACCACTTGTCTAAAACTCAGTTGTTTTCTATTTTGGAAAAAATCCAATTAAACCTCCTTTATTTTAGCTTTCATCCAGAAATAAAGTGGTTTCAAAATGAAGAGACTGTTACCGTGAAGGTAAAAATAGCAAGTGTAGCTGACTGTAAATGTGAGTTCTCTAAAGAGAAGGTGGTTTTCAGGTAGGTTTAAGAAATTTAAGTATAATGAACAAAATGTTTGACTGTCAGCTTGCATTTAACTTTTTTTAAACTTTTTTATAATCTAGTGCTTGTTCAGGAGACAAACTTTATTTGGCTGACATGGAGCTGCATCAATATATACTTGCAGAAAAGTCTACATGTGTGATTAAGGATAAAGAGGCTATTATTGTTCTTGTGAAAGAGAAAAAAGGAGCATGGTGCAAATTACTGAAGAACAAGGTGAAGTGGAAATTAATTTGAGAGTTACTGAATTCACTGTCCGTCAGCGCAGGTAGTTCAAATAATGTTTTTGTCAACAGAATCCTCAAGTCTCTCTTGATTTTGAACACTGGGAAGATTTTGAAGATAAAAGCCCTTTTCCAGTTGGTAAGGAATGAATGGATCAGTGTTTATAATGCATAAAATGATTAGCATCCTTATTTTTGCATAGGCTATATTTGAAACAATCGTTTATTTCAGATATGTGACACTTAGCTAGCTTGCTCAAATTCTCTGAAAACACATGAGAGGACCTCTAATAGTGAACTGTAGGCAGCAGGGTATTTTTCTATCACAATAGCACAGACAAAAAGCAGCTTGAAGTAGTTTTTTAGTGTTTTGGTCTGGTTTGTAGTCTAAAGTGTGGGGTGTTGTCTTGGTTTTGATTTTTTTAATACTACTACATATTTGTTCTGAAGCTCTTGTTTTTTCTTGCTTTATAAATGTTACTTTGCTAATTACTTCTAGGTACTAAAAAACTGTATTGCCCTGCTGCAGTAACGGAAGAATTGGTTGAGTCCTCAGAAGACAGTGAAACAGAAAGTGATGAGTAATTTGTAGACACATCTTTTCCCTTGATAAGAATTATGATTCAAAATAGTGTCTCTTGCATGGGTTTTTTCCACTAAAATTGATGAAACTAAACATGTAGGTTGCAGAACTGTCCTTAATTTTAGGAGGAAAATAGCGAACCAACTCCTTAGCTTTGGGCTCTGACAATCTGAAGAAATCCTCCATAGAAGAACATTGTGTATGTTTTCCAGTGTCTTCACTTTAAAATTGTTGGCTTTAATGATGATGTGCATATATGTATGTGTGCTCTCCAAACACAT
Organism: Buteo buteo; assembly: GCF_964188355.1. Taxonomy (NCBI): domain Eukaryota; kingdom Metazoa; phylum Chordata; class Aves; order Accipitriformes; family Accipitridae; genus Buteo; species Buteo buteo. Next base: position 12,253,867 of record NC_134181.1, on the reverse strand, counting down.
CTAAAGATTAAAACTTGGGTTATGAAGCAGTTGAATTCATTAGTGATTACAGAGCTTCTAGTTTACTTTATCTGAGTGAATTTGCTGTATTAGCAATAGTTAGTAATTTTTGAAGTTTCACAAATCCTAATGATCTGTCGATTGTTTCTACCATAACCTTTGCATTCACACAGTATCAGTTTGTTGGCAATCATGACATTTGTCAGTTCTGCATCAAGAAATGATGCCTCAACTCCAGTGGCAATTTTTTTCACTAGATTGGGAACATGTTGACTTGGTATGAAATACTGTACAGTGCAGCTCACTGTAGTAACTAACTGCTGTACAGCTTTTGTGGAACGAGCACTGTGATAGTAGATTCGGTATTTGTTTTCGGTTTGACATTTTCACTTTTCTTGAATGCTCTTATTTCATTACCTCTTATTTCATGTATCTAAAACTTTTCTTGTTTGCAAATGAACAATAAAATTTTGTCTGTTTAGCACTAAGGCTTTGCCTTTTAATATACTATCTTGTAGTAAATAATTTTTGCTGTTAGATTTGTGCACATCCAGAACATTTTGCAGCGAAATAGTGATGTAAAATATATTTATAATAAATTAATCTGGTATCGATCTCTTTGTATCTGTAGATTTTAAAACACGTTAGTTTCCCCAACATAACTATATGGTTATTTAGAATAGAGATGAGACTTTACAGATTTATTTTAAGAAGCCTAAAATATTGTTGTATTCTTGATGAGGAAGAATATATTTGCTTGTTGGGGATTATTCTTCCAAGGAACATTGGGATACCTTTACTTCAAGAATGGGAGAAGGACTGTATTAATATGTTTACACTGGCAGTTACAGGTTTTCTAGTATTAGCATATAATAAAGCTGCTTCTTTCTGAATATTTAAGAATATTGCTGATACCAGTGGAAAACCGCCATGTGACAGAAACAGTTGTAATTGTTGATGTATGGCTAAAAAATCTAGTGCTGTTGGGAACCTGAATACAACTGAGCTTACATATAACTTTTACTTGGGTACAGGTACTTGCAAAGCTGTAACGGTTGTAAAAGTACTTAAGGAAATAGCTAATGTAACTGTATTTTGGTCTTGTTCTGCATTATGATGCAAAGAGATGACTGTCAAATCACCTAATTAGAAAAAAAAAGTGTGATGAGGCAGGATTTTTTCCTTTGCGTGTTTTGTTCTTTGACTTGTCTGATATCTAAATATAATGTAAGGTGATTTTTCTGCTGGTAGATAAATCTAGTGGGTTATTTAATAGACATAAATTACCTGTAATTTTTGTTTGAAAAATAAGACACCTTGTATGAGGTAGAAGCAAAAGCTAGTTTTAGTTGTAATGTTCTTACCAGCTGCTGAGAGCCAGTCTATAAAGAACAGTGTAAAAAAAAAAATGTAGCAGTACATTCCAAGAATATTCTTTTGGCCTCAAGCAATTTTTGATCAGGGTCTTCATGAGGAGGATGTTTTCTGTGGACTTACTTGAACTAGTTCAGTTGAATTTTGGAACACATGTAAAATTCTAACGTTTCTCCTGCACTAAGGAATTCAGTAGTCAAACAACATATTTTGTGAAGAAATATTTTTTTCTGTGTCTTGAAGCCATCCCTGCTCCGTCTGCTTGAAATCCTGTACCCTCTGTAGTTGGAACAGATAGCTTGCTTTTCCCGTTTTCTTGTCACTTTATGACTCTGCCCATGAACCTCTGTTGTGATATTTCCCCTCATCCCCAATCAGGTGTCTCCATTTCAGCCTTCAAAATTGGAGATACTCATTCCTCATACAAGTTTTCTGTTCCTTTGGTCTTCCCTGAACCTTATCGTTCTTCTGTTTGAAGTGATGTTTTTAGCAACTGGAGTAGAGGAACAGCAGTTTTAATAGTGTGACTGGGACAAAACACTGTGGCAAGTAGGCACTTTATATGTAATGACATACTTACAATTTTGTTTTGTTCTCCATTGCCTTCCTTAGTCACTCTTAACCCTCTTTTTGCTTTTGTTTTACCCTGATTGCACATGAAACTGGTATTTTCATGGATATGACAATAATGACAAAATCTCCTTCAAATGAATTGGAACCCATTGTTTTTATATGCAACTTTTGGTATTGGTTTTCCATGTAGGTAGATCCAAAATGAAATTATATAGGAGCTTAAGTTTTATTTATTTCTTTGTATCTGCAGGATGATAGAAATAGCTTCTTTAGTTGAATTTGCTAGGCTAGAGTTAGTATGGACTTAGGATCTTAAGCCAGTTGCCTAATAGTCTTGTGTTATATATTTAGGATGAATGTGCTTGGAAGTTGTTGAGAGGACTTGTGCTTTCAGTATAAACAGTCATTCTCAAATTAATCACTTTAAAATATTGACAAGTGACTTGCTAAAAATCCTTTCTTTATCCATTTGCACAGAGGGAATATAGTAGTAAAGAATGTTACCTAGAATCCATAAGTTTCTTGGGCAGGAAAAGGAAAAGCTGCTTACATCTATATGTTAATGTAGTATCCATTTTTTTGTATTTTATTTTCATCAGCTACCAAATGGAGTGTTTCTAGGGTGATGAAGTTACCTCTGTAAAGTCACGTTCATGATGAGGGTAATTTTTGTGGCATTTATTCACTGTTCTATAACTTGGGTGGTGTTGGAAAAAACGGATACCTGAGAAACTAACCTTTAATTGATTCTTGTTTTAATTAAAAAAACAAAAAAAAATCAGCCTCTTCTTTTCCTGTCAACTGTGCTTTACATTTTTACTTGATTCCCACTTCCTCAGTCCTTCAGTTGCTTGATAGCTAGTGTTTGGTCTGAGAAACTGAGAATGGGTTAGTCTGGTTTTACGTTATTTCTGTGCTTTCCGTGTAGCCTGTTGAATGTGATGATGTAAATGACAGCTGCTTTATTCTTTCAGCAACACGATCAAAAGCATTTTGACCGTGTTGCTGGTAAGTTTTGCCATCTTCATAACTGAAAAGTTCCTCTTGTTTATTTTGAGTAGTTCTAATGCAGAAAACAAGATACTGTAATGTATTGGCAAACAAAGAAAACAGCTCTGGTGGACACTGTAATCTGGCTCAGAAATCTCTTATTCTTAATTTATTTAACATTTTTCAAGTATTAAAGTGTTGCAAAAAATAATACACCAGCATGAACATAACAATTTCAAAAGTATAAACATGTGCCAAACTAAATTGAATCTCCTTCAACCAGTATAGCACTTAAAAACAACCTCATACATATAAAAATTTTTATTCAGTAACTTCTTCTGCTGGAACAACTTCCAAAAGCATCTGAAGGTGCATAGTGATGGGCTCTGAGAAGAAAAGTTGTTGTTAGAGGCTTTATGAGATAACAGTATTTCTACTCAGACTTACACTATTTTTCTAAGTGAGGAAATTGTCCTTGTGAGTAGTTGTCTGTCTTTTCTGTATTTGTATCTCAAAAAATTAGGTGAGAGGAATAAAAACAATCTTAAGACCCAAGCTGCAACATTCCAGGGTTTCTAAACTTGCTCTTATTAGAGTACAATGCTTCTAATTGTGGAATTATATAATATTTAATAATCCAGGGGGCAGGAGAGACAGATGATGGATTTTTTTTTAATGTCTGTAGAACTACTAATTCTGTCCTCTTCAGCTGGTTCCGCTTACCCTTTTAGAAATATCTGTGTATCCTGTTTTCCCTGAGATAATTGCAAAGAGTTTCTCTTGTGACTATGCAAAATAATTTTATAAATGGTCACACTGGTTTCTTGCAGCTTTTACTTTACTCAGCAGCACTGTGATTATTTTTGGTCTTAATGCTGTTAATGTTTTCTTTAGTAAGTATAGTGAAATTGATAACCTGAGCTCAAAGCACACTATTTCGTGGCATAAGAATGTATGTCTGCTAATGTTTAGTTAATGGCTAAAGCAATATTTTGAAATACAGACAATCGAAAAACCAACTTTACAGATAAAATAGTTCTGTTAACTTTAAAAGTCAGTTTCTTTGTGCTACTACAGTGATGTATTGCTCTTTTGTGAATTAAGTTTTGTTTTTGCTGAAGTCAGGCATCACTTTTTTCCACAGGAAGGAGTTAAATCACAATCTTCAGTAAAGTTCACTATATGCCCCTTACTATATGCCTGGAAAATTGCCTCCCTCCACACCCTGCTCATGTGATTTAGATGGGATGGACCATATAATGAGCTTCATTATGGTCATTAATCTAAAGCTTAGCAATGTTTTGTTGAATTTGGAGCTGGCTATCCAAGGTATACTTACTTGATATTTTTTGGGGCCAGTCGAATTTAAAATGAATAAAAAGTACATAAACTATAAGTCCACTAAGTATAAATAAAACACAGTACAAATAGGCCAATTCAGGTGCACTGATGATTGGTGCCAATACCAGTAAAATAGAGACTAATGTCACTATGACTGGAATGATGATGGGTATCTGCAAGATACAAAGCACAAAATTACTTGTTTGTTCTTTTGCTGTTCTTACAGAAGTTGCACATATGAAAGAAGAATATTTTTATGGCCTTATGCATTTTGTCTTTTTAATATTTCTGTCATTAGGTGGGGCACTTGAAAGAGTAGCAAGAATATGGATAGGGAAAACTCTTTTGCTAAATCATTGACCAAGGTCTCTTTGTCTGTATTGCAAATTGCTGTTTAAAAATTTGCATTTTAATTAATCTGGGACCCGACTCCAGTGCAATGACCTGGGGCCTTATTTTGGGTACTCTTTCAGTGGTAGTCTGCTGACTGCAGTTTCCCATCACTGAAAATCTGGCTTATGCCTGTGGTCTGTGCAATTAAAATAAACATTGTGTAATCTTTTCCCAGTCCTTATGAGCTTTGTCCTAGTGCAAAACTGGAACAAAGAGAAGAATTACAAATAAATGGCTAGGTTTCAGGTAAGGGAGGAAAAAACAAACAAGGAGGCATCTGCCTGAGAATGTTGTTTAAATATCCAAATATTTAGGATGCGTTAGTGTTTCAGTATTTATGGGAATGGAGGAAAACCCATATTGAATGCTGAACTCACCCGGATTGGTCTCCTGAGTTCCTTTCTTGTAAACCTCATAACGATGAGTGCAAGTACAGTTAAACCATAAAATATCCAGACTGCAAAACTAAAATAATTTATGAGTGTGTTGATGTCACCAGGGATAATATAAATAATAGCAATGGCCCCCTAAAAATGAAAACAAAAATTTATAGAGTCTGTTATAATAAGAAGGCTGAATTTTACTTGTGTCAGTGTGTTATGGTGTTCCAGAGTATGATCTGTGAATGCTTTTGCTTAAACATTTGGGTAGGTGTATTGCAACACCTTTAAAGATAGTGTCCACATCCTGCCAATGTGTGTTTATTTTTGTGCACAATCTTAATTCCATTTTAAGTCAAAAGACTTAAAATTTGTGTGCGTTAATTTGTTGACTGTGTATCTTGGAGTAAGTGAAGATACTAAATATATTCTTAGGTTATTCAAGTTGCTGGGAGTCGACAGAGCAATTGAATTCTGAACTTATCTTGTTTTACCTTGAAGATAAATGGTTAAAATAAAAATAACAAGATATTCTAGATTTATTTTTAAACGTATTCGCTGAATAGAATTGTTTTAGTGAGATGTAAATGCATTCTTACAGGGAGCAAATAAGGTAGTGATAGCTTGCTTTCAGGCACATCCTGTGAAAGGATTTGCCTAATACTAATCATTCATTTAACTTTTTAATTTGTTTTCATGCAGTGGATTCTTAAACATTTTAATTTTAAAATCCAGTTCTGGAATGAAACTGTTCAAATTGCAAATTTGGGGGGTTTATATAGTCTTTTTTTCCTAATACATATTTAGCAATTTTCTTGTCTAGATAGTCAAAGATATGTGTCAAGGTTGCTGGTAAGAAATCATGAAAGCATGTATTTAGAATTTTTGTTGATAATTTTTCTGTACTTAGAATATATACTTACGTAAAATATGATAGCAGGTGCTGGTGTTAAACGCTTAACACTAATGTAAGATAGCACCTTTAGCATGTGCCCTTCACGACCTGCAACATAAACAAGTCTGACAAAATAAAAACAAGGCAATCTAGTTAGTGTGGCACCTAGACTTTTAACTGGCATTTCTAAAAAAATAAAATAAAATAAAATATCATTTTCAGGCTTGTTGTATTGTGTGACTACATCTGACTATAATTTTGTCAGTATTTCCTTTGATATGCAATGGGATTTAAGGAGTATTGTAGTACACTGAAGTAAGGGAAATAACCAGTGTTAAACTAGTGAACCTGAAACTAATTTCAGAATCGTTAGTTTGCATTTTTTCCAAAATAATTTTAAATGTTAGCTACTGTATCCCTTTTAATTAATTATTTCCTTTTTAATTTGCTTCATATCAAAAAAACTACACTGACAACCTTCTGTCAGAAAAGTTGGTCTTTACAGCCCTATCACATTCAGATGGATTTGAAATTTTAAAATATTTTGAAATAGTAAATGGAAGCATTGAACAACTGATAGGAATAGCTTCTCTTTACAATTCTTATCTTTATCATTACTGGTGTAGTCGTGTTCTTACTGGTAGGGTTTTTTTAACTGTTTGATTCTTAGCTTTAAATTTGTTGAGGTGTCAAAAAAACCCTGTTGTTCTGTATCTTCTTTGAATTAAGAATAGGAGACCTTATTTTCTAATTTTTCCAACCTGCATAGCCACTGTTTCTTTTTGAAGATTAAACAATGTAGCTAGATTTGCAGGTACTTAATTACATTTTGTACATTTGGATCAGAAGAATCTATCTTTATGTGTGTAGATACATAAGTGTATATATAAATTTTTTCCATCCTTTAAAAATTTTCATTTTAAGATATTTAGAATGGGAGCTTACCTGCCTGCAGTAAAACAGGTCCCATTGGCAGATCCAATTGTAGAAAAGGCCACAAAGAGAGGAACTATCCAAGAGGCTGGATAAAGGACTCTATCTCCGAATGTCTGGGATATGGGATCAAAGTTAATCATTTTTGTCATTTTAACTACCATATGGCATATTCAGTAGTGTTGGAGCCTCTTTAAAAGTACAGCAAATGGGTATCTAAGTTATGTTACCAATAAAAACATATGTTGTATATTTTGTGTAGTTATTAAAGAATGCTTTGCCAAACAAAGAGCTGGATTAATTCATGAACCACTCCTTTATAGAGTGGAATGCTGTTGTCATGGTGTTTGAGATGCAGCATCTTTAGGAAACACTGGGAGACAGATGTGAAAAATATACAGAAATTAAATTCTGTTAAAGACACCTGGTTTGGGGATGTGTCTGCAAAACGAAAAGCATTGCCACAGAGTGTCATGCATACACAAGCTAGTTTCAGCCTATATAGGAGTAATGCTAGTAGCAACAGCATGACAACCTAGGCCTTACGGGTGAACGAGTAAAGGACAAACTAGCTAAGGTCTTTCACTACACTTCAGTGTTTACCTGTGCCATGGTATGTTAGTTGTTACTCAGGGTAGATTACATCTAATGCAGGTATGTTGATCTACAGTAAATGAATTTGAATTAAAACTCTTTTGACAGGTAGGGTTTGGGTTTTTAGTTGGGGGTGGTTAACTTTTTTCGTAGGTCCAGCATAAAGAGTTCTGGTTTTGCACAAGTGTAATATCAGTGTTGTTTCTTTGTCCAGTAGTAGGAACTTAATCAGTGCTAAGCAAGAAGTCTGCTTACAGATGTATAGACCTTTTTATACAGTGCACTTCTCCTTTTGCTCTCCGCTGTGCTGCCTTTGTACTGCTCAGTGGCATTTGTGAGATTTTGATGTTAATTTAGTCTGAGTTTAGTGCTAGCTGATGTGTGTTGTTCAGATTGTAAATTTAGTAGTGTATTGAAGAGGACTAGTTATTAAACAAGAATTAACTTGGTATATCCATTGCTGTACCTCTTGGTGCGAACAAAATGCTGAAATGCACCCAAGTTCTACATTTTAAAACATTTTATTTTTTAACGTTAAGTATTTCTACATTAGTGTACTTCTTCACTGTGCTACACTGTATTTTGCATGCATGTCACATACTGTTTGTTTTCCCCAAAAACTAACATTAGGAAAAATTGCTGCATGACCTCTCACCAGTTGTTTTGGAGACAAATGTCGCATGGAAAATTTACCAAATAGAACTGAAGGGACAGATGTGTTTAAGATTTTAGAAATATATGTAATCTTTGATTTTTATCTGTAATAGTATGTCTTGCAATAATGTAAAAAGGATATTTCTTAGCTTTGTTAAGAAAAAAAAGCCAGAGTAAGAAGGAAGTGAATTATGGACTACTTGCTGTTGTCTCCAGAATGACAAACTTTGATCTACTGTCGTTTTGCATGTGCTTGTTTCTCAGAAATACAGGAAACACTGAAAAGGGCAAAGTAGCAGTTAGATGTTGTTTTTCCTTCCATCTTTTTGGTGTTTATGGAAAACTGTCAACCTCTGAGCTGCAGTGTTTACAAAATGTTAGCTGAATACTGCATTACTTTTGCTTCCTTTGTTTTTTTTCCTTGGGATATGACAGAACTACTGTTTAAGCATTACTGAAATAAATTTTAGATGAGGAAATAACAGTAGATAATGGGGAAAAAGGTGACAGTGACAGCTTAGACAGAAATTGATTGTATCTTAAGAAAAATTACAGGTTCCTTCTTGCTCATGACTTCAGTACACACAGCCTTCTTCAGATGCTCTATTACAAAATAAAGTGGCTTACCACAGCAACTGCCTGGGACTGTAGGAGTTCTGTTGAAGTCATTACGGTGAAATATGAAATGTTTATCAGAACGTAACAAACTGTAACCAAGGGGATTCCAATAATTATAGATAGCGGTAGATTTCTAAAGAATGCAAAAGTAAGACTCCATCAACATTGCTGTATCACTGGTAGAGTTGTCATAGTAAACTATGGACTCTTAATTTTCCTTGTATGCTCTTCAGGTGTACTTGCATTTCTTTATTGTAGAGCCATGGAAATCAGAATTTTAAAAAAGGAAAAATGCAAATCTATGAAGCCTGTAATAGATGCTAATTAGTTTTGTCTGTTAGTGCTCAAACCTTGAATAACCATTGCTTTTAAAAACAAATGAAAATATATGCCTGCTTGTACAAAAATATTAAATGTTTGATTTTTGTCATTAGAAACACTGCTTTCCTACGTAGTTTTACCTGTAAGGATTTTTAAGTTCTTCTGTGATGTAATTGAGTTGATTCCTGGAAGAAAAAGTATTTGTACAATGTTATTAGCAGTTAGATGTTGAAATACTGATATATTAATGAAGTCAGGTGTTATTTCTTGTGTTACTGGTTTTTAGCTCCTCAGTTAAAAAAAAAAACAAACAAAAAAACCCAGGTACAACCCATCTTTTAAGTGGTAAAGCTGCAAGACAAAGAACTATGTGAGCTTCTTATCCAAATACCAGCCTCTTGGTTTACCATCTTTTCCTCCATTATCTTTTCCTCCTCACAGTTTTAGAAGTATCTCTTGAGATTTAGAAATGAGATTGTCTTAGTCCTTAGATAAAATATCCCAGAATAACAAACCAAAAATTTGGCATTTATCTCAAATTTACAAGATTGCTTTCGAACTTCAAGCTTTGCAATATCTGAGTCTTAAAAGCACAAGCGTACCCATTGCAAGGACTGAAGCAAGTCTGCTAATGTTTCACAATTGTTTTATAAGTCATATTGTCTAGAAAACTGGCATGAAAACCTTTTTAAGGGTTACATTTATCAAAATTACAGTTTCCAGATACTCATTTTTGCTAGAGCATGTAGACCAGATTGAAACAAGATTTTTACTCATCCACTTCTGAAAATGTGAGGAGGAGTTGGTATTTACAGTTCAACGTGCTAATTTTCAAATGTCGGTGCCTGGTGGTTACGTATTGAAATAATTCTTTAGACACCAGTTTCCCTGCCCCCTTAAAAAATCTAGGTGAATGCCTGAATTAGCAGACTTACATGCCTGAGTTGAGACGCTCAAGCTTGGAAATAGAACCTAAAAGAGTAATCCATTTAAAAATAAATTCAGTTTTAAGCATCTAAATGGAACTTGCTTTGTTGTAAGTTAAGACTTACATCAGTTCCTTCCAAAACATGGATCTATATGCAAACTTTTACAGTTTGAACATTTAAGAATAGCATTAATGGATCAGACCTTGATATTAGATTTGTGCCAACAGAGCCCTAGACCAACTGACATTCCCTTTAGTTTCAGGAAATGAAACATCTAAACTATTTTCTGGACTGTGGCTGATGAAGTTATGTATTCCTGCCAGTAAATAAGCTGCTGCTTATGAAAATTATTCTAGAAAGCACTCTTCTGAGTATTAAATATAAATGCTGTATGTAGAACATAATCAGATATGGATGGATTTAGGTTTTTATTTTCAAATTTGAAGTGTTTTCTTAAATCTATCATGGTAAATTATAATGGGTAAATAGATCTGGGTATTTAAAATTGAAAGCATCTCAGGGAAGAAGACTTCAATGTTTTTACATTAATTCCAAATGAAACTGAATAAGAAAAAATTTGAAAGTTGAACCTTATGAATTCTGACAATTTTTTTTTATGTTCTCCTGTACTAATCAAACACCACTACATATTTCACCAGAAATGGAATTTGATGGGGTACCTATAGGGGCTCTGGGAAGGCTGTTTTTCTGTAACATAATGGAATTAAACTGTGCTATGTTCTTCTCATTACCACAGTAGCTAAGCACCTTCAGCAGCAAAGCAGTAGCCCTTTCAGGATCTAGTACAGCTTCTTTCCCTACTAAACAGCAACTTGAAGATTTGGGAGTTTTAGGGGTTTGGGGTCTTAGTTTGTTTTGGGGGTGGGTTTTTTTGTTTCATTTTGTTTTGGGTTTGGGGGGGGTAACTAAACTGGTGTTCTTTTTCTGGAATTCATTAAGAGATTCTTAATAACAGTTTGGGTGTTAGCTTTTTCAGATCACATCTTTGAGTTCTACAGGGAGAGAATAAACCAGTTAAAGGCTGTTAAACTGTAACCATTAATGCTAGTAAAGATACCTTACCATCCATCATATGCCCAGAGTCCATTATAAAATGCCAAACTGATAGAACTAACAGAAATTTTACTGTCCTTGAAAGAATCTTCAAAGTTTTCAGTTTTTCCTGCAAATAAGACGTAGATTACTGATTAGTGTTGAAATTAATTCCTTTAATCCCTGCCAAATGAAGAAACATTTCAACATCTCTTTCATGATTTGAAACATCTCACTGTTAAAATCAATTAATACCAATTTTTATTAATTGATCTGCAGTGTTGCATTTCCCACCCACCCTCTTCTCTAAAAGAAAATACCATAGTTCTCAAGAGATCTGGAACTAAAACACTGAATAAAGAGAGCCTTATTGTTGTGCCACTTCTGTCAATGGGAAATTTTTTTAATGGTCATAGCAGAAGCTAAAATAATTTTGCAAGTATATTTAATTACCTTGTGCAAGGAGAACAATTCCACTTACAATAATGATTGTGACAATAATCATTTTAGCAGCTGTGAGAAAATTCTGGAGATAGCTTCCCAGCTTCACACTCAGTGAATTCACTATTGTAATTATCACTAAAAGAAATAAATTTATGAACTTCTGTGTTAAATTTGTCAGAATTGAAAGAAAAGTTGCCTCTTAAAACCTTCTCCCCCCCCTTATTTACTGTACTGCTTTTTCCTTCCACTGTTTGTCTATATTATTAATACAGTTTTTTAACATACTATGGTTGGATAACTTCTAAAATAGTGAGGAAAAAGTTTTCTGAATTAATTTTGGCAGTATCTTTAACCAAAACAAAGTATTGAAGTTGCAGAGCATTCTGATAAATACAAAAACAGTATCTCCACATGTTTTTTTTTTTCCTTTTCTGCTAGAGATAAGCATTCATTGCACAACTGTATCTATCTTTAAATAAAGAATAAAAGAAACTTAGGCTAGGAACAAACCATTTTTAAGCCTATCCTTTTTATATGTTGTTGAAGTAGTTATTGTGGGAAGGACTTGCTATACTGTGTTCCAAAGTTTCCTGTTGTTTTCAGTGTAGGGTCACTTCCTGGTGTCTTCATGAAGATTAACTTACTGAAGTCTCACTATGCTGAAATGCATTCATTGATGGGGGCCAAATGGAAATTGCTGTGCAATTATGGATCTTGTCTCTTTCTTAAAAAGTATGAATCTTACCAATGGCAGCTGCTGCAAGACACTTGATGACAACTTGGGGTGGATCACAGCCTGGATAAAAAGGAGCTGATGCATATTCCGCAAAGCTGAGACAAATGATTGCGAATGAACTGGGTTTTGTGACGAGTAAGCTTGTCCAAGAAAATAAAAATGCTGGAATTGGGCCAAATGCCTCCATAAGGTAAGGATATTCTCCCCCGGATTTTGTGATCATTGTACCAAGCTCAGCAAAACAAAGTGCACCTGAATAACGAGAAAAGCATTTATTACTGGTTTAGTTCATACACTTGTTAAGCTATGACTGGCTAGAACAGATTATCACTTTTTCATAGGTAGAGAAGTTATGGAAATGGATACATACAATGCATCATTAATCTTCATGTTTCTGTACATTTTACTATATATGCAAAATAAAATCCTAATTGTGAGCAACTGGAAAAAAAATGTACTGAAACTTTTAATTTACAGCCTGGGATTTACTACTATTGGTGTTTAAGACTTCAGCAAAGAAAGTACAGGCATTCTCATTTCATGTTGGATTTCTGTTTAAGAAACCAACACTATAAGAAGCACCTAAGTGACAACTGCACTGGCTGACCTACCTTTTGGAAACTTGAAAAAAATAGACTTGCTGCACAATTTTTAAGTAAAATGTCTACTAAGCTCAGCTTTAAAGTGCAATGATACTTCTAGATTTATTGCTGTAGCTGTCATCTTGCATAAATATGCCATGTACCTGACACAATGGCCAAAGAATTCCTTTTGTTTTCCTGAAGTATTTTGAGGTGCTTAGTGCTAAATTTTCAGATAATAGAATTACATTTACACAGTTACACAAGTAGAAAAACAGCAGAAGTACTAGCTCACTGCCAGTAAATTTCATATTTTGCCTGTGATTTAAGTAGAAAAGTATTCTCTTTATTACAGTTAGTAAATGAGGTAAGCAAAACTAAAACTTGCTTTCAAAATGAACTGAAAATGGGCTTTACAATTTTAAAAACTTCATTTTTCTTTTAGAGTACGTATTTTAAATTTTTGCCCAAGTACTGCTACGCTCCTCAGGATATGATTGATTTTGATCTAAGTGCTATTAGCTAATTTGTGGAATGAGAGTAGTATGCAGAAACAGAAAGATTTAAGCAAAGATTCAAACTATCTGTTGACTCCTTTACCTAATGTTGCAAGAATTCCACAGGCTGCCCAGATGGTTAAGCAAGGACCCACAGCTCCAACATTGGCAAGTACTGATTTTGGAGAAACAAAGATACCTGAGCCAATAATTGTACCAACAATCATACAGATTCCACTGATGAGGCCCACCTTGAAATAAAATGAGACATTTTGGTAAAGTAATTTGTAATAATAATTTTCAGCGTAATACAATTACAGTAATTGTCATCACTGACTTTTTGGTTTTTTCAGCTTTCAACATACAGCTTCTCCAAAGAAATATATTAAACTATGTGAAGTTTCTCTCTTCTTTCCAAGATGCACACACATCATGTGGCATACTCCTGCTGTTTCCAAAAGTATGGTTACTTGGACTTTGCCTTCCTGTGTATTTGCTTTATTAAACCATCCTTTGGATTATGTGGGTCTCAAATCTAACCTTGTATAGGAGAACATTCCCTTTCCACTCTTTGATTAAACACTGAAATTCTTTTATGAGCACTTGAAGAATCTGAATCTTCTAAGCTTCAGAAATTTGCTTTCTTAGATGCAGTCTTATTTTTCTTTTCTTTCAGCAGATGTTTTCCTCTCCTTGCTTCAGGTGTTTGTGCATAGGAATTGTCTTGATACTGCTAGGTGGTGAAAAGATCGTGTTCTCCTCACTTTGTAGTCACCTACATGTTCCATGAAACTACTAAAACTTGAGGCATCTCCTGCTAAAAAAACCGTGGCATGGGCTACTTAAATTTTCCTGTTAGTTATGGCTAGTCTAATAATACCAATACTCTTCCAGTCTTGGCACCAAACTAAAACCACATAGAGAATCTTTTTCCAGGTTACTTAAACATAAAGAGGAATTCCACTCCCTCCTGAGAACAGGTGGCACATCTGTTTTCTAAAGCATCTGTAGTTTTCTGGAGGAGATAAATTTTCACTTGTCTTTCTGTACCAGTGGCTATTTTATGGCTACAAACACTAACAAATTTTCGGAAGCAACAAGCTGAACAACCCACTTCAGCCTCTGAGAAGTACATGTAGAAGGAAACAGTAAAATCTATGAAGCATCTCACTTGATCAACTTTGAAGTTATCAGACAAAAAAATAATTCAAAGACTAAAAAAAAACCCACAAATACCAAACAAAACATATTCTTACTTTTTAATTGTGTTATATTAGAGCTATTTAATTGGTAATTAGCAGTTTCCTAAAATGTAAACCAACCACACCGTCAAGATATTAGTGCATCACTGCTAAATTGGGATACAGTTGCAGTTTTTGTATGATGATGCATGTGCACAGATACCCCCCCTACTGCCTCCCTCTGCCAGCCCTTCACATGCACACGGACTGAAGGGGGAAAAGAAAAAGTTTTGCCTGCTTTTGTAGGTTCGTCGTTTGGGGTTCATGACTCTGAATGGATTCTCCATCCTCTTTTCCGTTGTTCTCTCCTTTTCTTTTTCTCAAGCTTTCTTTTCCCATTTGGTTTACTTGCTGAAATCTTGAAAGAAATAAAAACAAAATATCAGTCCAGCATATTAATGTTTGTTTGAGTTTTGCTGATAGATATGGGCCCAAAATAGTGTAGGTAAGTATTGCCAGAAAACATACACGTAACACACACACTCTTGCTCACAGGCAAAGGACTTCCATTTTGCTACCTACTCGGAGATTGAAGCAAAGAGGCGTTAGGACTACTTCACCTCATCCATCTGACTTGCTGTGGATTTTCCTCATACCCACCTGGCAGTGAATGTCTTTATCTTCTGTCTCAGGTTACGTTCAGTTGAGAGGATGTCCTTACTGGAACAATCTAGGTTTTATAGCCAGTCCCTCCTTTGAATTCCTCCAGAGGCCCAGACAGATTTAATCTTTCTCCCAAAAGCTGGGCTGTTTTCTTATCTAGGAGACCTTCTTTCTGATCTTCGTTAAATTAGGCCTTGTCCCAGTTCCTTGGAGATGTAAGTATCTGCTAAACCAAGTGTTGTCTGCTGTAATTGTCTAATTAGCAGCTCTTTGCCTCAGAAAGAATCGCCAGTCTTCTCCATGTTGACTCACAGTGAATGTCTTCTACTGAACATTTTGTTCTGTTTAGAATTAGAATGTAAACAGTTTGTTTTCAGATTGAAAGTTAGACTTGGGGGTGTGGGGATTTGCTTGTTTCCCATAGTACTGGAATAAAATACAGCCTGAGATGGTGAAGGGAACTGATCAGGTTAGGACCTGATTCTCAAAAGTTGATTCAGTTAAAAGTGTCTTCTCTTCTCAGACCCTACAGCTATAATTACTAGAATCTGAATGTTGAAGATTATTTTGCAGTTATGCAGACAGTAATTCAGGAATGCATCATGTTCAGGCAACTTAGCTAGTATCCAGTAATTCTTGGCTACACAAGTATAGCATTTTAAATTGACAGAACACCTATCTCAGTACTGCTGGTCTTCAGAAACTTTTGGACTATAAAGACAGCCAGGTTTTTTTGAATTAAAGATTTGTAGAAGAGACTGTCATGAATCCAACTTTTAAGATTAAACCTACAACAGAAAATTGCCCACGTAAGGAATGCAGGGCTTGGGTCACTGAATTTTATTACAGCTTTGTGCCCAACTTCTTTCTTTAAAGTTATGTATTTAGAATGTTCTAATCATTGTCTCTTAGCAAATCATAATTTCACTTACCTTATTTATTTATATTTGTTTGGTGTTAATTGGGTCCAGGAATCCTTGTATAGTGGATTTCTTTATTTCTCCCGTTAGATTTACCAGCTAGTTAGACAGCAAGACGTGTCCATATCTGAAACCAAAATACGCAGAAGCAGCAGCAGCTTAAGTACATAGGTTATAAAAGGTAATCATTAAACCCATTCTCAGCCAAGAAGCTTTGAGATAGGAACCACAGGTAAACCAATAGTCCAATTAGTTTATCTTTAAAAAAAAAAAGTCTTTGTTCCATTTGTGAGAATGTTTGTCCAGTACCTAAGTAGTATATTACATAGTGAGAGTGAACCATAATTTGAAGAGTCTATTTTAATGATTTTGTATCAAGTAATTTTTAATTTTAAAATACTTTGGAAAGATAAGCTTGAAGTAATTGTTGTATTATTGGCACATTAAAAACATGTGGACAGATATTAGCTGCATCCTATAAAAATAGTTGATATTTTTATCTTGAGAAGGTAAAGAAGTATGAGCAGAAACTTTTCCTTTGTTTTTCATTAACCTGAAGGCAGCTGAGTGGGCAGCTTGTGTTCCCTTTACTTGCAGTTCCAAGTTTTTATTTTTGTATATGTTCAAAAATCTTCTAAATCATTAAAATAATTTAGTGAAAAATGTCATTCTCTATACAGTGGTATATCCAGGAAGAAAAGATTGTTATCCTGAATGCTGAAATAAGGTAGTTTCTTTCATTCCAGCTAGTCATCCTTAAAATACTTGCAAAAAAAAAAAAAAAAACCAAACCTTAATCACGTTTCACTTCATTGTTTTTGGCAGTGCAGTTGTACAGCTCCTTTCCTGTACAACAGCCAAACCAGTAAGTCCTGATCAACCTGATCTAATTTCAGCTGATTTTTTTTCAGTAAACATCTGTTAAAAGCTAAAAGATGTACTGGTATTAGTCACTGATGTTAAGATTTCTTATCTTGTTAAGATAATGCCTCATGAACAGTAGTAGTACAGGATTAGAAATAAGACCACATTGTTGGACATAAGTATCAACAAAACTGTATCCTGGCACGATCTGACAGTTGTTTCTCTCTCTCTCTCCCTCTCTCTCTCCCCTTTCTGCTTAAGCATGCAGCCTTGATCAACAGGAATTCCCATCTTTTGTAATGTTGGTGTAAATCTGTGACTAAAAATGGACTCTAAGAAAATGTGAAACAGACTTATATTGGTTTGTATTTGCCATGTTTTCTGCTGGTTGAGCCAGACTCTGTGCTTTGAATGTCTTTCTCCGAGAGTGAGATTGTAAAGTAATGTCAGTACTGAAAACAAAACCAAAGCTGTGGTTTTTTAATCACTATCTGGCTTTTTCGTCTGTTTTTCTTGTTTCATTTTCACAGAAATAGGGTTAAGCTTTAAGAGAAGCTCTTTTGTCTTATCTGAACAATGGTCAGACAAAAGTTCTTTTTTTCCTACAGATAAAGAGAAGAAAGAGTGTTAAAATTATAGTCTTACTGCAAGCATACAAAAAGACAGATACCAACAACTTACTCCTTTTTCTGCATCTTTTACAAGGTCTTTAAAATATTTTTCATGGTAATAGTGATGTAGGATTAAATAAACTTATGGTTTTATATCCATCAATTGCAGGTGCCTCATTTGGGATCAGATATCACGTAATGTACTTCTATGTTCTCTATAGCCGATAGTTTTGAAATTAAGATTTATAATCTTCTCAACATTCATCTGTTTTTCATAAAATGCCACTGAGATTATTGAAATAGCTAATGTGAAAAGAAAAAAGAATGGGGGAAATCATACTATGAGGCTAATTTTGTCCCTCAAAATAGAGTAGACACATGTTTCACATCATCTCAACCCTGGAATTTCCAGACCAACAAAAAAAGGGGGGGGGGGGGAACCCTTACGTAATTTTGATGAAAAGATAATGGAGTTCATCATCTTTAATTCTATATTAAATAAAGTTTTGCTTAGTTTTTTTTTTTTTTACTTATTTAGTGTAGGTAATCTTTGAAATTTTTGTGCAGAGGTATGTTCTGCGCGTCTTGACGTTTCCAGATGTCTTTTCTTTCGGCATCAGATCTATACTCTACTTTGTTTCTTCAGATACAATAAAGGCAACATTGAAAATATGTTGCTTGAGTTTTTCCCTAAGCAAAAAGTTTCTTTAGTCAACCTGGACTGTGTATTTGGAGAGTTCCTGTCTGTTCAATAGGTGTCTTAAATCTCTGCCAGTGACTTGACCTTAACTAGTCTGTGTTTCCTTATAAAAATAGAAAGATATCTTCATTTATGGTCTAGTTTTGTTTTAGGGATTAATCTTCTTGGGATGCTATAAGCTTGTTAAAGGATTTGCAGTTTTACTGGCAATCCTTCTTTTCCTCAGCCACTTAAGGAAAAAATAAACATGGAGTTAAAGAATTCTACTGTTATTTTCTTCATGGACAAGAGAAATGGGATTTTACAGCTGTGGGAAAAGACTCCTTCCCTCTCAAATATATATACATAGATGAAGAGATCAAGGAGTTCAAATTCCAAGGGGCTGCAGAAGCAAACACTCTGTGGGCTGGTCCTGACTAAACAGTGTAGTTTGAACCTTTTCAAATGCTATTTGCCAATTAAATCGTAAAAAGTAATTTTCAACTTTAATTCGGGAAATAGCAAGGGCACAGTGTATAAATGCACCTTTTATTATCATTAGTCACTAATAATAAAGGTTAATGTTTGTTAGGGTTGGTATTTATTGCTTGCAGTAATGCACGTGTTCTGCTTTGACCAATACTTAAGCAAATGGTAAGGATCATTCTAACTTGCAGATTTTAATTGTAGCTTAGCAGTATCTCAGAATGGGTACTTTCCATTCTAACCTTGCTACTTAACAGGTTACCTAATTTTAATTAGAGGACGGGTCTGTTTACTTGCACTTGCTTTTCTTTGAATCCTACCATTAATAGATGTGCTGTAAGAAGTGATGATCTCACTATTGTCATCCTCAAATGCATTTTTAATTTTTTTTTCTGAGTAATTGCAGGCATGCTGCAAGTGGAATATAAGAAAACAGTCTTTTTTAATAGCTGTGTTGATGCTGGGTTATGCTACTGGATCTCAAGATTTTTGCATCTTGGGGGAGTCAATAGGAAAGATTAGATGACTATGTAGTTCTTAATGCCCATTGTATATACAGTTTCCAAATATCTGCATTCTTTTCCCTACTTTGTTCTTTGTTACAGTGTAGCTGGTTTTGCCCATGTGGCAAACAAGGCTGTTGAAGAAATTTTTAGGTTTGCTAAAGATTTTACACTAGACCTGCCTGAATAGTACACATTTTTTTAGTAAGACAAAGATTTTTTTTGTATTTTTTTTTTAAAGCACAGCTGTTCAGAGGCTTCATAAACTTGTAAATGCTGGGTATGTTGTTGTATCCAAAAGATCGCAAAAAAACCCAAGGAGTCTCTTCTTAAGGATATTCTAAAGGAATTATGATGGCCTCTGAAGAAAATTAGCTTGACTATATCGAATTAGGGTTTTTTTCAGAGCATTCAGGAGCCAAAGTTTTTAAGTGTTTCAGAGCCTGATCAGAATTGGTGATTTCTCTCATACATAGCCAGCTTTTCTTCTTTTTCCCTTTGAGGAACAAGCGCCTCACTTCGATCTCTTTTTTGAGTCCAAAATTCAGGTTGCATTCTATTGCTGTTTCGTCAAGGAGGGATTACCAGATAACATTGGCTTTGGAAGATGGCATCTTTAGCGTGCCCTTTTCTAGCTGAGGAAGAAGGCAGTGAATACTGAAGTGCTCCGCAGAGGTTACAAAGCTCTGTGCTGCCTACTTTTGAAGTCTCAGTTTTAGATTTTGAATTTACCAAAACCAAACATTTGATATGTAAAACAACTTTCAAGTACTACAATGTGGTATCTTTAGATATTTGATATTTGAATCATATCTATTTATATATAATAAACATATCTATTTATATAGATATGTTGAAATTAATTTAGTTCAGGGAAAAAATTCAAAGCTAAAAAATCTGGAGATCTCTCTCACTGAGAAACCATGTTTTTAAAGGTAAAGAAACCTTTAACGTGCATCTGCTCTTCCAGATTCAAGCTGATTGACCGTGTAGAATTTTTACCTTATTTATTTACATTAGATTTGCAGAGTAGGATGAGTGCTGAGAGCTCTCCTAAATGGAAGAGCTGTGCCTAGCCAGCCAAGAATTTGTAGTCCCAGAGGAAAAGCTCTTAGAACTCCTGATGCGATGTGCCAGTATGGCACCATAAATTTTTCATGGCGAAAAAATATCTTCGGATGCTCTTTTCTGAGCTGTTGGAGAGCAGTGTTCTGGCTAGAAAGATAACAGCACCTTTCTGGCTTAAAAATAGAGGAAGGGAAAAAAACAGCTGGGTTTAAATGACTTCTAAATGGGTGGGGGGAAATTTTCTAATGGGCTAGAAATTAGAAAATGAATGACCCTTAGTTCACAGGACATTAGGGCATACCTACCTTAAAATGTCTGTTGAGTAACAGAATCTCCCTCCTATTTACACAACAACCGAAGCACAGCATATGTCAGCTGCTCTGACAACAGAGTAAGAAGTAATGCCAGTATATTTTAACAGTAGTTGGAAAATGCATTGGAACTACTGAGGTTTACTCCAGACTCTCCAGTGATTTGGTTTGGTTTTGGAAAGGTGGTGTTTGCTTTTTGAATTTATAATCACATTATTTAATCAAAATGTTTTTCTAGGGAAAATTATGTTCTGTTATTATGTACAGAATATGCTCGGTAAATGCAGCAATGAAACTTTAATAGGACTACAGACAGTTCCACAAATTCTGAATCTTCTCAGTTTCTTGATAGGAATTGAAGAACTCTCAGTGTTCTTATGTTTTGTGAAAGGAAGCTGAAACTACTTCATCGGTTCAATTTACAACTATAAGATACAGTAAGCAGAAGGAAGGTGCAGTATAACAGAATTGGTATGCTCTGTCAGCAGTGATAGAGGTAAAATAATAAGTTGCTAATGTCAGGTGGGTAACAGAAAAAAAAAATGGCAGCAGTAAAGACTTTTTAGTAGAATAAAACATCCAAATCATTTGTTTAGTATAGTATCTATATTTAGTATAGTATCTATGAAACAAGGTGAAGTAACATGTTTTTTAAAATCTCAGCAAGTTCTGGGGCTTTTAGGTACAGTTTTCTTCAATATCTGTGTACTAACTAAGCTCATTTACTTGATTATGCAAAATTCCAACACATTCACACTTGAGTGTGTTTGGAACTTGTTTCTAAATACAAGGTGATGATTTACTCATAACAGGATAGTTAATTCTTCATTTCAGCACTTTAAAGATGCATAAAAGTTGTTAGCTCTGCGAATAGGAAGAGTATTGTTTGTTTGTTTCTTTGTAATACTATAGTGCCTAGCAATAATAGCTATGACACTGGCCTATAAAGGAATGACTTGTAGTGAGTATGAATTTATCAATAATTCTGTGAAAATAAACTGGTTTTATTTCTCAAAGTAATAAGCCAAGTGGATAGGAAAGAAACAGTAAAATATATATATCAATTTTGGAAGGATTTTTATTGGTTACTCTCTTTATATTCTCACCAGCAAACTGTGGAGGGAAGGTCTAAAAGAAAAAATTTAAAAAATCTGTAATAGAGTAGATGAAGAACTAATTGAAAAACTTAGGCAGAAAGGAGGAGTGGCTCACTGTCAGGCGGGGAAAAGGTTTGTTCTGCAGGAGTGTGTCTTGGGTCTGCTCTGTTCAGTGGCTGTGTTGCAGCTGACTGAAAATACTGTGAACATACAAATTTGTGAATAGTACAAAATAGGGAGGATGCTCTAATAGAGTGGGCTGGTGAAGGACTAGAACATAGTGCCTAAAGAAGTTTGAAGGATTCCTTCATTACACACCTTTAATGAAACATCAGGCAAGCATCTGCCAGTAGTGGCCCAGTAAATCCTCCTATAAGGGCATTTTTCAGTGATCCTAGGTTTTTCTGTAGTGTGCTGAAAACTACACCAAGCATGGGAGAGAAACCAGAACAAATGTACCAGCTTCATAAGACATAGTTCGAATCATGAAAAGCTTTTGTGGTTGCTTAATTACTGTGTATACAAAACATCCTGAAAGATTTGAATTTATGCTTGTGAACATCAAGCTGGATTTGCAGTATGTGCTTTGATATGTGCAAAATGATTTCTAGGCAAATCATGCCAGCTGGAGAGAGGAAAGTACACCTTTGTCTATTCAATTGCTGCAGGAGGTACAGGCTTCAGAGGTTTACAATATCCATATGATGTCCACAAAGTACGTGGTAGTACTTTGGAGTTTAGGTAACAAGTTCTACATGAATGTGCGTGACAGAAGCTCTGCAGTCTCTGCCACCTTGAGGATTTTGAGTTTCTGAAGGCAGTTGTTTTACAGTTCAGATTGCACCTTTGGTACTTTCTCCTAATGTTGTTTTCTTCCATGAACTTCATCCCATTACTTTGTGTGGCTTGGTTCAAAGGTTACTCGAAGTAATTTATTTCCATCCTTGATGTTAACAGAAAAGCAAAGAATGATTACAAGTTCTGTTTCTTCCTTAGTTTTCACACATTAGTTAGAGAAGAAATCTGTAACTTTGTGTTTCCCAGAAGCTCCCTCTAAAGATGAACCTAAGGTAAATGTTGCCAGATGGTTAACTTTCTTGTGGTTTAGCACTATTGCATTTTTGTATGTAGTAGCAAGGAGTGGGAACAATTAAATTGGTCAATGACTAGTATTGTATAATATTAGGGCTAGAGGGTTTAAAAAGAAGAAATTGTAGTAATTGTAGTGGGGGAAGTCGTCTTTCACTCTGTGGAGAAAAGGTAAGATAACTAGATCCTAGTAGTTAATTGGGGGTCAACTGCAGCCATGTCTAATACTGTAAGAGATAATATATTAAATTTTGTAATTCTTAAAGAATTACCTATAGTACAATACACTATATTGTTTACTTTTTATTCTTCTGCATTGTTTGCTTTTTTATTTTTATTTTTTTTTCTCAGCTGAAGCAAGATGAATGGAGCTTTCTGCTGTGTTGGTGCAGGTCATTTGAACAGCCTTTTGCAGGTGCTAGCAGAAGGAATTTACTGTGTGTCAGTTGGCACCTGATAAATGTAAATACAAAAGCAGGAGCCAGCAGGTGTTGTGTACAGTGTTACATGGTGAGCACTTTTTCTTGAAGTAAAAGTACAACATCCCTTGTAACCAAAATCTTCAAAAATTTGCAGAGGTGGTAAGATCATATGAGATCAGCTACTATCTTGATACCATAACCCTTGCCCATTTTGCATGTTTTTTCATGCTCTCATTTTTTTTATAGCAGTACTCAGTTTAGATGCTGTTCATATCTTCTAAGCATATCCTGTTGTAAAGAGAAGCTCAGTGTACTGGAAGCTGATGGCTTTGGTCTTAATGACCATTTAATGATTTATGACCACTGTCATCATCTCCATTCATAAGGATCACAGACTTTGTGAGGGTGACTTCTCTGAAAAATAAAGCTTTATATATGAAGTTTGAAAAGGAGCTGAATTCCTACTACTTACAATAATATTTGTGGTTACAATTTGTGTATCTTAAAGCAGGGTGACAGCAATCCCTAAGAGTAGAGTCCTATTGTTTATGCACTGTGCAACTACATCAAAGCCATCAGATATAGTTTTCTCTTGATTTGGTATCTTATCACCCAAGCAGTTCAACATAATGAAAATATTTCTTTCCTTTTGGTAGGGACATGCAGGTTTATTTTGAATGGGTAGGAGTTTCTTTTGTTGCTTTTAGTTAGCTTTTGTATCGGAAACAAAATACTTGCAATGATGGTAAAAAGGCTGCATCTGGTTCATAGCAAATGTAGTGCTGTGAAATACTTTTTTCTTTGATGAAGGTTTCTCTGACAAATGTGGTTTTTAAGTTGGCCTTTTTGAAATACCTTGTATCACCTGTAAGTTTTGACATGCTAACACAGAATTGTTTATACTGGCTAATGACAAGGAAGCTCTAGTTCTTGTGTCTGTGCTTAATAGTTAGCTCTGTAAGCCTAAAGAACTAGTTCTATCCCTAGTACATTGCTAAAATTTAGGGTGCAAGAATTAATTTTCAACTACTTTTTGTAGTGCTGTCTTGATCCCCTGTCCTTTTGACTGCATTATTTTAGACTATATATGGGCTAACAAGTTTTTTCATACCAAAATCTGATAAATAAGTGTTTGGGCTTCTGCTTGGAATTGCAAGATGATTAAAATCATGTGACCAGCAGGGAGGGGAACTAATAAGTATTAAACTTCTGTAGCACCTCTCTTTCCTATCTTCCTGTTGAATACTGCAGCAGAGCAAGAAGAATACAACTGTGGAGAAGAATCACTGTCACTTGAAGCATAAGGTAGCAGTGTGTTTGAATTGGGGTTTTAATATGGCTGTAAAAGGAAAAGGTAAGGAAGGCAGTTGTATCTGACAGCTGAAGTAAAACAGTGTAATGCTGTCCTGCCCAGTCACTTCTCTGTAAGTCCTTGGTGGCCATACCTGAGAACTGCTGATCACTCTATTCTTTAACTATTATTTCACATTGTTATGAGATGCACCTGTTTCTTTAGATTTGTCTGCCTGATACCCCTTTATTTAATCTGTCCATTTCACCTGCTCCTTTGATAAAGTAAAATGAGTTTCAGAAACACTGTATCAATCTTTTTTTTTTTTTTGACTGGAACATAATTTAAGTATGTTACAGCCTAGACTTTCCAGCACTGGCATCTGATTCACTGATAATGTTGTTACAGTGTTGAAATGTTGTGTCTTGATGTGTGTCTTGATGGAATTAATTTGTAATGAGAAATTAATACCAGAGAAGAATGTTGTCTATTTGTTCCAAAAGGATGGATCTTGTACTTGCGTGGTAGCACGTATTTGTGTGTTTGGTATTGATAAACAAATTACAGAATACTTTGGTTCCATCTGAAATCAGCATATATAATTAGCTCTAAATGGGTTAGGTTAGAATTAGGTTAGAATGTGGAAAATTGAGAACTGTTTCGGTGTGTGTTTTTTTGGTTTTTTTTAGTTATGTGACTTGAATCAGAGTTCCTTCTGCTGGATAAATGCCCACATTCTACAGCAATACGTGGCAAGAGGTATATTCCAGCTATTTTCAGTCTGTGAAAGAGAAGATTTCTGTATTGTAACAGTTAAGTTCAGCCCATCTATCTGTTCTTCAGTGTGTTGGTTACATTGCATCTTCCTGTGGCTCATGATGGGTTTATTTGCCTAATCCAAGTTGTAATAGAACATGGGAACTGTGTTAATATGCCTGTTAACCTAAGGACATGCTGAAGGACCTCTTTTCCCAGTGGCAGAAATAAAGCAGTTTTACTGAATGGACAGAAGCATTCTAACAAAAACTGCATACTGTTCTGGTAACTAAAGGAATGGGGTGGTCTGTGGCCAGTTGTCACAATTCTGTGCGACTTCAATTACAGTTCCCAAGCATTACCAAAACTTCTGTCAGGCCAGTTATAGGCATCGGCCTGCCAAGGTGCAGCTTCAGTTGACAGCAGTTAATGCCGTAGTGATGCTGTTGAACTGTGTGATCAGTGGATTAGGCGCTGACTGGGAGAGGGCACTGCATTCCGGGCTGTTTGCAAAGCCCGAGAACCCAATGTCAACAAACTCTTTTCTACTACATAACTCTTCACTTCTGTAACACCCATTTTCAAATAGCATGTAATTGCATATAATTTGATCTGTAATGGTAAGTTGTAAAAGTACTCAATGCTTCTTAACCATGCTTGGTGCTGGCATCCAGACTTCAGTACCTTCCTTGGGTGGCATTTTCAAGCAGTTGACTTCAATATTGTCTGTGTGTGTTCAGGGGAGTGTACATTACGAATTTAAAATGCATGTAATTTTTAAAGATTTTTTTTAAAAATAAAATGTACTGATAAACTCTGTGGTAACTCTGTAGTAAGTGGGTTTGGTTATCAAATAATGCAGCTAAATTCTCCTTAATTGCACGTCCTAGAATTACCTCAGTCTTCAATATTCTGAAGCTGGAAAGAGTCAGTAACTGCTAAAATATACAAAACGCCTCTAATTCAGTTGGTTTCTAGTGGCTTATTCAGGCTTTTTTCCAGTGCTCAAAGAAAATTATTTTAACTGCTGCTTAAGCATAGAAGTCATGGTGATCATCCTTTAAACTCTTTATTCCTTCTAGTTAGCTTTTGAGACGTTGGATTTTTGATTATTTTAAGTAGTGGTATTGCGTACCAGGCAAACTTAACTCTTAAAATTACCAATTTTTTTAGTAATTTCAGTGGGATTTTTCTGGGTTTTTTTACTTAGTGTTTAAATGTTGTGTGTTTTAATAAAAATATTTGCATTTTTTCAGAGAATATTTATACGTGTAATGCCTGTCTTCTATGTTTTTTATAATCCTAAAATCAGTAGTCTGCAATAAACATTTCGTGTACTTTTTGTACGTAGAAACATAGGAAAAACAGGTGTTTTAATGCAAGTTGAAAAACATCTGGAGCCCAAGATTTATCTTTCCTCTGAAAGAGACTTAAGGGAAAAACAATTCTTTTAGCTGTTCATAAGGTAGAAAATTACCTTCTTTCCTAACTGGGAATTGGAGAGAAGCAGCTGTCTGACCATTAATTCTATTTGTACAACGCTCGACACTCTTGCAGATGTGTTTGCTTTTGTTAATCTGAAGCAATTCCAGGATTTTAATATCCAGGAATGCTAAATGGGTGATACACACATATGTATTTAAAGTATCTTTTAATAGGATTTTTTGGTATGCCAAAAAAGTGGTCCTGAGCCACAAAAGCACTTTTTCATCCATGGAACATTGTGTTTTCTCAGTTTTCTTGCAAATGCTGTGGAAACTGAGTATGGATAATCTCCCAGGGATTTAATTAAATTTTGTTAGCTCATTTAAAGTTCAACTTAATGTTTTAATGATATGCAAATGAAAAAGCAAGTGTAGCATTTCTGATCATAGTGTTAAGAGTGTCGCTGTGAAAATGGGAAGCAGATGTGGCAGAAGTGTAATTCTAAAATATTCCCAGTTACCTCAATGGAAGAACAGTTAAGCCAATATTAAGAGAGTTTTGAAAATCTCATTTCTGTTTCTAAACAATTACCAATATCATAGTTTTTTCCCTGTGAAGTTGTTTCCTTTTACAAAATACCGAGACATTCAAAAGGACACTTAAAAACAGATTAGAAGAATATGTAAATCATTTACATATGCAGTTCCAAGGTTGCATTTGCATACTCGGAGGTGCTTATCTTAAAAATATGATGTAGAAGACTTCATTTTCAAAGCCTGCCTTCAAAAACATGAAAAACAAGGTGGGTATAGCCATGTTTGCTTGATGTTCTTTCAGGATTGTTGTAAACATACTTGCAGATTGGAAATGAGGGGAGCATGTGTGTCTGTGAAGTCTATGTATGACTTGTCTGAATAGGCATTTCAGACCTTCCATTTCAAATTCAAGGAAGACAGGAGACAGGACTGGTTTAGCACCAGACCACTCCCCACTCTCCCCTCCCCCAAAACCCCAGGAAAACACCCCCCTGACAACTTCACATATTAAGACTGCTTAAAAATTGTTTCTGATGTTTTTGGTTGTTACTGTGAGTCAGAGTTCTAAAATAATTAAGTTGGAAAAGCCAGGAGAAAGAATTTGAAGCTGTACCTCTTGTTGAGTCTCTGGGAGGAGACCATAAGATAGCAGTGCTAGTTTTGTTAGTCCAAGTTTAAGTGGCATGTTGAAGTTTTATCTTGATGAGCTGGTAAGGTTGTTGTACTCGTTTTATTTCCAGCAAAGGGAAAGTAATTAAAGTACATATTAAAATCCCACTGATTGTAGGACTGGTATGTATTTACAACTTGGCTGCCTTGGTGTTTTGTGTCTCATCAGGGTGATACCTGAGTGCACTAAGGTTTTGCAAGTGCTTTGAGAGTCGTAGAGTCTCTGACTTTCCACTGTATTGCAGAAGCTGGCTTTAAACACAGTACATACACACAATACTAAAAATCGTGGTGTTAAGGTGCTCTCCCCACCCTCTCTTAAATAACCCTGTTCTACTGAGTCATGGCCTTAGCCTGAAGGAAAACGCCTCAAGAAAGCAGGAAACTTTCTAGGCACAAACAGTATGTATTCTTTTTGGTATTTAACTTGGTTTTCTACTCTTTTTGTTAACTTTGATCAAAGCCAATGAGATTCTTCATTATTTCTAGTATTATACAGCTACTATAGTTACAGTTCTTTTGTATAGTTACAGTTTTCTGGTACTATTTAGGTTTTGTTAAGGAAATGAAGCAAAAGCAAAAAGCTGATCCAGCAAGTTATATGTAAATCCAAAATAAAGTCACTTCATACCAATACATACTACTACAATACTTATGTGCAATATTGTGAAAAATCAACAATTATGAAAGCTAAGACAAATATGCGTCATAATAATCTGAAGACTGGCACGGCTGCAGAGAATGCTCTGGGAAAAAAAGCGGCTTCTGAAACTACTGCATCTGAAGTGGGATGAAAAAGACCATCTGGAGGAGGGCTGCATCCTCTGCTGGCATGTCATCCCCTTGACAAAACTATGGCAGGAACTTGCTGACGCCTGGGCTCCTGTACATCTACTTAGTGGACAGTTGTGTGTTCAGGCACCTCCAGTCATCCCTAAAGATGTGTCTGTCTTGCCTGCTTCATAGTCAAATTTTTCTCTGTCCTTGAGATGACAGGATTTTTGGCAGACAGTCTGGTATAAGGCCATCTTAGGATGTCAAGATGCTTCATCACCAGCAACGAGAACAGACGACACGTTTTTTTTTTTCAACTTTGGTCGTACTCCGTCTATACTTTATTTGGGAAGAATTTATTGAAATTTGACCTTTTAATTAGAACATATATAATAGAGACACATTATTTACCATATTGGGGGCTTTCTATCATGCTGTTTACTTTTTTTGTGGCAAGGTATGTGTGTCTGCTAGAACGCCAAGCTTACCAGTTGTTTACCTTGTTAACTGGATACTTGTCTTTTTATGTTAAGTTAGAGCTGTACCACATTTTGCCTTAAGGAATAGCCTTTTCTTCAAAAAAGTAAGTCTAGCCTAAAATATAACTTCGATTATTTGACAGTACAGCTGGAGAATATGCTGTTGTCATTTTGACACTAGAATATGCGGTGATTTTGAAGAGGGTGAGTGTTCTGTTACATCTTGTGTTGTTGAAGAGAGTCAAATTCAGGCACTGAGGTCTCTTTCTTGGATGAGGTGCATAATGCATTATTCTTGAATTTCATTTTTAGTAGGAGATGAAGGCTTTACATCACAATAGCTAAAATCGTGTCCGTAAACTAGGTCTTTCTGAGAGCTTTCATCTAAGTGTGGCTCATGAACTGTGACAGTATTCCACGTGTTGTTCTTCCTCAGGGATTTATGTAAGAGTTCTCTCATTCTCCTGTTTTCTTTGGATGTGGATTCCCAAATGATTTCAAGTTCCCCTTCCACTTTCCTAGAAAAAAAATTAAGAGAAATCCTAATTTTAAAAACACTTTTTGGCAGTACATAATTACAGTATGTGGATAAGAAAATTACAAACTGCATGTATTTAGCTACTTGAAAT
Source organism: Buteo buteo (assembly GCF_964188355.1). Taxonomy (NCBI): domain Eukaryota; kingdom Metazoa; phylum Chordata; class Aves; order Accipitriformes; family Accipitridae; genus Buteo; species Buteo buteo. The sequence goes on along the minus strand of NC_134181.1, from coordinate 12,224,108 downwards.
TATCTGGCTGAAATTCGTTCCTGTTTTTAAAAAAGCCCACTAAATGTAATGCTAGTGAGGATATGATCAGGAAAAAAGATTTGGACCCATGTAATAAGTTGGATTAAGTGCACACAAAAGAGTAGTGCCTGTGAGATCCAAATACCACAACTGCCACTGAATCAGGATCTGTCGTGACTGCAGTTCTGCCTCCTGTAACAGGTACGTCCCTTCTGCTGGGTGCCAAGAGTTCTGCATCTCTCCACTCAGAGGCTAAAAACGTCTGATCAAACCGCATGTCAGACTTTGTGCTTAGCTAATGCCTTGTTGTGGACATCAAAGAGAAGTGGTGTAAACTTTTTTTTTCCCCGTGGGGGAGGCAAAGATGGTGAAGGACAGTCCTTAAGGCATTATAACCTTATGGCCTGATTTCTCTGACTGCCCAAGCATAAATGAATGAATTATTTAATGTTTTTCTCAAGAAAAAGTTGTGGTTTTTTTCAAATATGGCAGCTGACATCATTTAATAATGCAGTGTATTCCAGCCGCAGACTTTTTAGTAAGTTATATTTGGTCAAGGTTAAGCTCTTGGGTTTCCTCTGACTTGCTTCTAGCATATGTCAAAATACAAAATAATCAGAAAATCAAGATCGTTTGAAGTGGAAAGCTATTGTGTAGAAACTGAGCACACAAATCTTAATGATACAGACTTTTCTAACACAATTACTTCAGGCCACCACCTGAAGTACTTAATAGAGCTAGCCCTTTACACAAATTTTTCTGAAAACCAGGTTCTAAAAATGAGAGAGAAAAATGTAAAACATAAATGTTGTAACCTGACAGTATTTTAATCTCAACATTTTTGGCAAAAGGAGTATACTAGAAAATATATAATCAGTACTTCTTACAGACCCCTTTGTGATCAGTAACACTGAGAATGTTAAAAAAAAAAAAAAGTGGTAGAAAGTGTCCCAGACATAGTACCATCTAATTTTGTTTCACCCTATGATTGGCTGTATAGATAGAAGATGAAAAAAAAAAAAACCAACCACCTTATTGAGAAGGCCTTAAGATTATCCTTATATATACTGCTTGGAATGAACTTTCGATAGTGGAAGAGATCATTAACCACTAAGGATGGAATTAAAGCAAACAAAGGCAGGTGAAAGTAGTACAGTTGCTAAGAGTAGCCCAAGACTGCTCAAGAATGTGAGAAGCCACATTAATGGGTTGGACCTTTCCATTTCTGCCAAGTCTCTAAAAAGCTATTGAGAAGCAACCTCTTGCTTTTGAAACACCAAAACTGTAGAAGACTTTGTTCTCACAAAGTATAGTTTTCCTTGAGCCAGCAGTAAGAGTGTCTAATATTACCCGTTACTCAGTATATGCTTCAAAATGCTTTACAAAGGCAATTATCCTCAGCTTACATTTTGGGGGATGTGAGGCACAAAGAGTAACGCTACACGATTGAACTCCCCTGACAAGCCATCCTGACTTTCACCCATTGGTTGAGATGGGCCCTTTGTATTGTGATCTTGGAACACTTTCAGCATCTTGTTTTATTTTTAAATTAACTTTTATATCTTGATAGGGACAAGCTCCTGTTCTCTGTTGCTACTTCTCTCCAACTGGAGTCTGCATGCAGTGTGCACAGCACTCTTTATCTTCTAATACTAATATACAAGAGCTTAATCTGGTTTACCCTTATTGTAGTGCAGAACATTACCCAGGCTTTGTTTCACCTGCTAATTTCTAAAACCAACACCATTTTTAAAAAGATTGTTTCATTGTTAATGCTTGTATGAGCTTGAGGCAGAGAAAATTTGAAGACAAAACTAAAGATCACTGAATTCTGAACTGCAGTTTAATGCTGTCAGCATGCCTGACAAATTAGATGCTCATTTTCAGTCCATATGTTCAGTTCAATGGCAACTGCATCGATTTCAGAAAAATTAGTTCAAAGATACTAGTTTTAGAAGTATCCACATGAATAAAATTACTTCAGTAGCAAGGAAACAGATGCCTTTAGAGATGGTGGTATATCTGAACTCTTCTTAGAGGATTAATTTTTAAAGGAGCCCAGAGATGCAGAATCGGAAAGCACTTGCTGACTTTGCTCTGGAATGAGCAGTCAAAGCATGTTGTTGTCAAGGAAGCACGTCACAGATGCCCCTGGCTTTGCACACAGTATACTGCAGTCATAGGTAAGTCTCTTCAGCATGGCAGAATGTACAGCTTTTATAGTTCAGCTGGTTTTCAGGTGAGCATACAACAAGTAGCAGTTAGAACCCAGCTGTAGTTAGACAAGGGGGTTTTGCCTCTGCCAGGTTTTTGTTTGTTTGTTTTAAAATTCTGACCCAATCAAAATCTAAAAAAATACATTCAGCAAAATAGGTTGGGGAGGGGGTGTCCTTATTCTTGCTAGTCATGACCACCTAGTTGTCTTAGGAACTCGGAGTTAGCTGCTGATGGCCTGTACTTTTTTCTCGACACCAAAATTTCCTTGCTCCTACTTCACTGGGCAATGGCCCTCACTACCCTTCTCTCGCATTTTTCTGGATCTCACCAGAAATTCTGTCAAGCTCTGCAAAGCATTACTATCCTTGACTGTGACTACTGTGACGTTACCCTATACAGATCACAGCCTATTGGGTAACCCTTGCTATTCCCTTGTGCCCATAGCAGCTGGTTTACCTCTTCAAACACAAGTCTTTTATCACTTAGCATTTAAAACTAGATATGTATTCAGTAGTAAATGTGTCCTGTTTCCAGATGTCTTTAGGCAAAAAGCATTAAAGTTTGCTTCTCATAAATGTAGGCTGTTGTCACTTAAATGAGTAAAAATAAAAATTCCATTCAACCTCTACCTAACCTAGCCAAAATGTAAGATTTTATATCTTAAGAGTAAGCAAAATGCCAATGCTGTACTGATGGTTGACGATGAAAAAGTTAATGGAGGCAGATTCTGAAAGCAGATTCTTCTTTACAAAAGACAGAGCTTTCTGCCCTTGCTGGACTCAATTCATTCAGCCTTAATCTCTGAGAATCTTCTTTGTGCTTCTGGCTCAAGAATTAATTTTCATCTATCCTGTAACAGTTTATTTAAATAAACCTTATCACAAAGATCAACATTTTTATTGTGGTTACAATTTTATATGTAGCCCTACAGATAAGACAGCTTCTCTCTCTTGCCTGTGCACGGCTGTGAAGCTTTTCTACTGTCGACCCTCTTCTGAGGACAGTCTGAAGCAGTTTCATTACTAAGACTTTCAAACCTGCATTTAACATCCAAAGTACGGCAGCTGTAACTATCTTGAAGTACTGCTCCTCTGCAGATGACTTATGAAATACACTGTGACCTAGAAAACTCATAAAGGTAAGTGTCCTTTGAAATAAGACTTGAGGCATTTATGAACCTGCTTCTGTACCCTAGAACCACATTAACAACTTTATATCTGAAACATGCAATATATTTCATTTAAGGAAAGGTATGTGATAATGATGACTCATAAGATTACTCTGTAAACAATAAAAATGTCGTGATTATCAGCTACCTGAAGAACAGAAAATGATACTACTTTCTTGTCAGTTGCTTTAGGCAAAAGCTTGCTGTGAATTTCCAATATCCTTTAGCAAAGGCTGTAATTATTAAGAAGGCTCTACAGAGCAGCTTCTAGGAAGGTAAACTTTGCATTATCTTTAGAAGCTTTAAAAGCTTTTATCAAAAGAACATACCTATATGCGTTTCTTTTCAAAAGCCAAGCAGAAAAATTCTGTTCCCTTGGATGCAATGAGTAGGTAGTGCAACTGCTGATTTTTGTCATCAGGTGAAAGATGACGCAGGAGAGGGAGAAGGTTTCAAAGGAAAGTCACCTTTATTATGTTTTATGAAGCCCATGTTAGTTTGGATGTCGATTTGTCAAAAAAAATGATGAGAGAAGAAATAAAAATGAGGAAGCATATGAGTATCACTGCTGTGCAAATGTCTAGACAAACATTACTTTTGAACATGCTGTGATCTGCAGTAGCTCTACCTCTGGGTACGTTGGCACGATGTAATGTGCCATGATAAGAGGGCCCTGACCTGCTATCAGTCAGGTTTGCTACAGTCCTGTTCAGATTACTGCGGTGGGGCTGTTTACCTCTGGTGTAGTGCCTCGCTGCAAGAACGGTGCTGTTTCCAGACCTGAAGTGGTATCTTCCCTTGTTTTACAAGAAATATAGTAAACTTTTATGATAAAGAATTTCATGGCAGTAGCCAAGTCAGACTTGCTATAACTTCTTGACTCTGCTTTTATAAAACTAAATGCAAGAGCAAAAGCAGTTATAGGAAAAAAGCTTTCTGTCTTCACCTACTTACAGTGCTTTTGACTAGACTGACTCCGGTCAGTGATTTTAAAATAGCTTAATTTGTTTTATAGTCTTCCTAAAGAGAAATTGTAACTTTAATAAAACGCAAAATTAGCTATCCAAATAGTCAGCATACCTTCAGCTAAATTTTAATTTAAACTGGCTTTCCTGCTTAAAAGTGTGGTATGCTACTGTGATTTTTCATTACTTAAACACTGAAATTAGAGCATCTAATATACAATATATTTACTGAATGCACTTACCTTAATGTTTTTACAGGTATTTTGAATTGAAACATTATCAGCTAGACAGTTCTCTGGACTATAAATTTTACTCTGTAAACAGAGCTAGTGGAAATAAATGTAAATGTTTGGTACTGTCCTGGCATAGTGACTTTGGTTGCCAAGCTACAGATTACTATCAACATCTAAACTACAAATAATTTTCCCTTCCTTCTTCTGTGACTGTGTGGAGGGAAGGGAGAGAGAAAATAATAAGTCTTATAGATCCAGAAATACACAAAGCTGACCAAAATACATGTTTCACTTCTGGCAGATAGGCATAACGGAGTACATATGTATTTGGATTACCTTGGGAAACTACTTTATATTACCGCAATACTTGAGATGACTAAAGGAACATGAGAAAACTAGTTTGTATGAACAGTATCAGCCATGGTGTTAGTTGGTTTTATTGATTTTGTTTTATAAGAATAAAAATATATTCTTTCTTATATAGGCATAGAATTCAGCTAACTTCTTAGTGACATTTCATTTTTTGTATCTAGACTTTTTAATATAGTTATCAAAGGAAAATAGTGGATAATGAGATGAAACAAAATACAACTTTGAAAGATAAACATAAAAATTATCTTTTACTTTCAGAGTTGTATTCATTATATTATACTCTAATAAACACTTTAAGGCTTAACTACCACCAGAAAAAGGCAGTCACCAATTACGCTGTTCATTAATATAGGAGACTATAGAAATGCAAGACATCTCTTTGAGGTTCATCTTGTACTTGCTTCCATAAACCATTTTTCTTCATCATCATATTGCTAAATGGACTACTATATTGTGGTTCTAGGTGCAGATCTTGCTTCTTAAAAGTTAGTTGCAAGTATTAATTGTATGTGCTTACTGAAGAAAAAATGAGTCAGTGCAGACTGAAGAGGAAAAAGTGATTTAGTATACTGTATGGAAAGTGTAATTAATTATTTGACACAGCTGTGCTACATCATCTCATTTACCTACTTTGGGGCTAGAAAGGTAAATTTTGAATGATCCATATTATATGACTTTGAACTATGCTCTACCCCACATTGACAAAGCCCTCTGTTTAACTAGCTGTTCTCTACTGTAAAGAATTGTAACATGAGCCCAGAGGTATGAAAGACACTTAATTAGCTAAAAATCCTAAATAACTATTTCCAGAGAAATGTGGAATAGTTGACTGCTTGCTTACCTCTCTTCAGCTGTAGAAAGTTTTTCCTGTATGCCTATAACATGAATGTGCTGTGAAGCTCTCCACTACCAGAGGGGAAAAATACCTTTAAAGGACTCTATTAAAAGGATATTTCAACACTGACAGTCATGATCTTGTATAAATCTGCTGAATTATCCTTTTCCTTATTATTATTCTGCATGTAGCCAATCTAAGTCACTTATTAACAGAACAGTAAGGTAGATTCAAAAGGAAACCAATCGTATGCATACTCATGAAATTCCTTTAGTTTGCTGCTATTCTGAAAACTGTTGAGGGGTGTGGAGGGGAAAGTGTTTAGCCTCTAGTAGAAGATGCTGTTAATTATTTAACATATATCTTGATGATTTATAGACATCACCCCCCAAAATCATCAGAGACTAGGGTCAGGTTGATATTCTTAAGAAGAAGTCTTAACAGTAGTAGTAGTCATCCAGAATAAATTCCCCCTTCAGAAGGTCTGTCTTGGAGCTGGGAATTGAGAGGCATTTCAGCATTTTCAGTATAGCTAAAAGATAAGTGAGAAAGGATACCTGGAATATACTGTGTGAGGCTCTGATGAAAAGCAAGAGCTTGCAGCCGTGTGCAGCTGCCTCCCCCCACCCTTTTACCTGTCAGATCTAATTGGATTGCTTCTGCCTGTGACTGACTTACCTTTTCTGCTGGAGCACTTCATCAAGGGTTTCCTGTCTGTCTTGCAGCAGGTGCTGGAGGTGCTTCATTTCTTGCTGGTACTGAGCAGTCTTCCCAGCAAATTCTTTCTCCTGCTCAGTCATCTTGAGACTGATATCTCCAAGCTTCCCAGCTGCTTTCTTTTTATATAGCTGTAAGGGTTACAGATAATAGGACAAATGTGATTACAGGAGAAATAAGAACAACTCACTACCAACAAAAGAAATAGCTAGAGATCCTCATTTGCAGTTTAATCTTTACATCAGTGCTGCCTTGCTTAAATATGTCGGGTAGGTTGCATTATGGTTTTTGGTTTTTTTTTTTTACACCTACTTGTTAATTTGAGGGTATTACACTTAGACTTTGTTCTGCATATAAAATTAGCATGTACAGTCAATACCATACCGTATTTTTGTCTTATGAGTGAAAAGAATTAGCTGCAAAAAAAGGGTTTGTTTTCCAAGATGCAAAGCTACACTTTACAGCACATGTTGCTTACCACTTGTCCAACAGTCATATTTATCAATGCATACCATGAATAACTATTTGTGTTCTGTTAGTTGTTTAATCTTAATACTAAGAGGAAGAGTGGCTTCATGTTTTAAAATCTTTTGCTTCTTCACATAATAGTTCCTTCTGTTCAGTGAAGTGCAAGTGATTTTTTTGCTTATTGGCAATAACCAAATCTATTGGTCTAATCTCAAAAACAAGAAATCTTTTTTGTACAAAGTGATTTTGCTTTCTGAAATAACATCACCATTAAATTACGTAAACACACGAGGAACTGAAAAATATGGCTTGTGTACTGTTACACATTTCTACATGCTGCTGCTCTTGACAAAAACAACAGGTATTATCCAATATTAGTTTTTTTTCTTGTGATTACAACCAGAATGCTTAAACTGTTACTGTATCTGCAGAATATGATGTTTGATACAGCCTATAGAACAGAGTTTTGGGGTGGAAGCACCTCCTTTAATAAAACTGCAAACTGTTTAGTGAAGCTTTGAAAATACTGCTATTTATGTCTTGCTAATATAAAGTTTTATCTAAGGTGTTAATCCCTATGGTTTTATCTTCATCTGAATCAGAGGAGAAAGTTTGAGTGTACCTTTTGGAGGAAGAAAAAAAAAAAAAGGCATTTTTGGGTATGTGATGCAAGCCGTATAATCCTTCCCACAAACTGTTTCCTTTTTAGTTCTTGTAAAATGTGTTATTTTTGGAGTTTTGTTTTTTGGAGGTAATAGGATAGTGATAAATAATAATATTTACCTAGAATGTTAGTCATTCAATATGTAAGGCTGCCTTCCATAGTTTTTTTTTTTTTTTCCCCTAGCTTTTTCCTGTCAGTTCTAAGAAAATAATTAGAAGCCTGCAAGTTAACCAGTCACGTATTACTGAACTTCTTAGATTCCCAGAGAAGTCTCCAAAATGCAGAGTTAGATGCTTACACTTGTAATGCTATGGAAGGATAAAGGTAAACATGTTCCTTCTGAGCAGAGGGTTGCTTAGAGCTAGCTGAAGTGCAGAGCACAGGAAAACAGCTGAACTTTTACTTCTGCCAGTAAATGCCTTCTCCAGCTCTGGATCCAGAGCCTCAAATGCTCTCTTCAGGGCAGGTGCCTGTAATTATTTCAGAGAACTAAAGAGAACTTCCTCTCCCTTTTAACACATAAAAGGCTGGTAAAGAAAGAAGCCAATAGTGTTGGTGAAATCCATTTTTTAATCTAGTGGTCATTGATCATCCAGCTAGTGGGAGGTCTGCGTTTTAAGCTGCATTCTGCCTGAGATGGTGCAAGCCTGTGGGCTCCTATGCATCCCATAGCTGCCTCTGTTGGCTTGGCATGCCTGCTCTTCATTTGCCAACTGAAGCTGTGTCACACATGGAGAAGGGTTGCAAAATCAATGGGGCACAAAGGGCAAAAGTGCACCATTTTCTGACCTAATGATCAGGGCATGAAATTGGATATGAGGGATACATAGTTCTGATCTTGCTTCTGTGACTGATTATAACTAAGTATTTAAAATGGGTAAGCTATCTCAGCCAAACTTCAGCAGGATGGGTGAAGAGTGCCTGGAGTGCTCCATACTTGCATGTGGGAGCCTGGGCAGGTCAGGGTGGTTCTGGGCACGCTGACACGCACAGCTACTGGCACTTAGAGCCTTCACAGCAGGCTACTACCTTTGAGTTGTTCAAGAAAACCTCCTATTTATTTTCTGTAAGTGAAGCAGGTAGCAGTAAACAGACTGGTGGAGATAACAATTTTCAGGAAGAAGGTGATAACATGTAGCTGGAAGTCCCCTAGAGCTGAAAAGGGTAGTCTGCCCAAGGTCACGGCATCAGGTATAGAGTAAGCACTCTAGATTAGGAATGATCACGGATGCAGCAGCTGGTACTGAAGAGGACATGATTTACACTCTTCTAAAGCAGTTTCAGGAGGGTATACTCCTGAGCACCAGAATTCTTTTACACCTTGTGTACTGCATTACAAATGAAACTGGAGAATTCTAGATAAGAGCGCCAACAAAACTATTTCTACAAACATAGGCTTCTGGCCATGATACATCTAATGATCTGGTCCCGTGATCCTTGTTGAGGCAACGAAGCTATTTTCTGTCAATCATGTATTGTTTTTCTCCTATCCTTTACCAGTAAAGATTAGTATTGTCCCTTCCAAAAGAGATCTAAGTACCATCTGAAGAAAATTTTCACAAAGTGTTATAATTCTGATCCTGACAGAATAGCCCTGTAATGGGAACCCTGACGGAATTTTCACTGGGTGCTATGGAACATTGCCAATTGTCTCCCATGGCAACTAAAAATTTCTAAAATATATTAAGATCATGGACAATTATCTTCAGGGCTGTGTAAAAAGCCATATGGGGAGGGGGGGAAGTCCCTTTTTAGTAATGGAAAAAGACCATGTTTGTACCTATAACTTTCCTAGTAAAATTGTATTGTGACAGACGAAAAGTGACAGCCTATATATTCAGAAGTTTTAGTGAAAGAATGTCTTTTGTTAGACAGTATTGTGGTGTTAATAGAAAAAACATTTCCTCACAAACACTAAATTTCTGGTCTGTTAAGGGTTTGTTTCTGTTTCTTAAAACCTCTATTCAGTCTCTGTGAAAAGGATGTGGGTAAAATGTAGAAACTTTTAAATTAAAAAGCCAACAAAATCAAGAAACTGTTCAGCTGTAGTATTATGTGCCACATTAAATAAGCTTCCTTATTTGCAGATTGATATTGGCACATAGATGAAGGGTAAACAGTTGGGGAAATCAATTAAAAAGGGAAAAGCTGTTTATGCTGGAAAAACTTTAAAACTATGTGTCCAAAGGTATGAGAGAGTTGTGCATGTACATGACCTACTTTGACAAAAAAATAATCTAGTATTAGATAAACAGAACTGACTTTGTATTTGAGACATAAGATAAAATTGACACAAAGAAATGAAATTGAAATTTCTATTACTTGTCTTACTTTATTCATGAGCACCATGAACATAAAACACTTTGCAAACTAATCCAATACTGTGAAATAAATTTAAAGCTGGAATTATCTTAAAATTTATTAGCACACTAAAGAAATCACCTTATACAGGATATTTCCTTATTCTTATCTTATTCTATTCTTCAACCTATTTTTATCTTACTCTGTTTCTTTAGCCTATTTATCTTTAACCTATTTCTATCTTAATTCTCTTCTCCTACCCTAAAGAGGGGTATGATGAAGTATCCTACTCCCATATAGAACTGAACTTGCATAAATACAGGAGAAGCCTCAAGTTTACTTGCTTAATCTTTTTCCTGTTTTTTTAACTTGTAGGTTGAACTTGTCAAATTTTAAAGATCTCTATAACCAAGAAGGCTAGAAACTTCTTTTTAAGAAATTGGGATTTTTCCTGGTAATAGCAAGATTTTGAGAGCTGAGGAAAGATTTGGCAATGCTGAATTTCCCATTTTCTGAGCACCACAGCAATGACTTAGTTTTATTAATTTTATGAAACAGAGCACTGTTACAATAGTAGGACAGATGAATAACTCAAATACTGGGCTCGTAGCATCAAGGCAACAGTTAGGAAATACTTGCTCTTGTTACACTTAACCTGAAGCTTTAAAAGGTACTTAAATGTGCTAATGCTAAATGTTTACTCTTAATTCCACTGCTTTATAATATGTGACCACTCTCCTGGCAGAGATTTTCTAGCCTCCTCCTCCTCCAGCTCTAATAACAAAGTAACTTGCTAAACTTTGTGATATATGCAGTTTCTTCTACCTCAAGGAGGTACAAGTACATCTCAGATGTGGTAAGTTGATACTTAAAAATCCATTAAAAATATATAAATTTAGTGATCAGCTGTCATGTGCAATCTCTTATTTTAGAGATTACACATTGATAGCAGCAATCAAATCAAATTTCTGTAGTTGTTATTGTACAACTGAAAGGTTGTTAAAAACAAAAAACAAACAACCCCCCACAAAAAACCCAAACCAATTCCATTCCTGTTAGGAATTGTAATTATGTGAAATCCTGCTGTAGAAAATGTGACTCTTTAGTTTATTGTTGTGACAAATTTGAGGCTTTATTCTAACTCACCAGTTTGGTTTCTAGTTACTAATTTGGAATTTTCTATATACAATGTTAAGGTGATTCTAGTTTCTCTGCAAACTATCTATTTTGGCTACCAAGTGTACTTTAGAGGGGTTTAGTGTGGTCACTTGTTCTTATTCAGAAATTGTCAATCTAAATTTATTATTTGGCTTTGAAACCCCCAAAAATATAGTCTATCAGGAACCTAGCACTACTTTTATAAAAGAAGAATCTTTGAGTTCATAAAACTGCTGTCTGTGCTTAAAAATTTTTCCTTTAGGATCTTTACCTGTAAGCAGTTGTTCTTTTTAAGAGGTTTAAGGAACCAACATACAAAACTTAAAACAATTAATCATCCTTGAAGAATAGCATACAAGAAAAACACATTACACTTATATAAGCTTTTTTTTTTAAGGGCTCATGTCTTTGCTCAACTCTGGAAATAGGTAAGGGTATTGTTGAAAGTCTTAGAGGTGTTAATTTTTTTACAACTTTAGATGATCGTTAACTTCTGGGGTTTGTCTCTATTACATGACTCTACTGCAGTTATATGCCAGGATTATGGAAAACCAGACGTCCGTTCTGACTGTGATGCAGAGGGCAAGAGCAAACTATGCTCTTTCTGTTCTGATTCTTTGGAAAACACACTGAAATAATGCACTCCATTTCCCATCAACTGCTTAAGTATAATCAACTGAGACAAAAGCAGCTTGCCAGAGATGAAAGCATGTTTCCGTGGAGACCAAAGGTGACTTTTAGCTGCTGGTCATCCTCACAGACATCACTCAAGAGTTGGGCACAGTGATTTAGATGAAGCAAGGAAAAAATTAATCTGCTGTGATAGAGACAGTGTATGCTGCTAACTAAAGCATATTAGAAAATACCTCTAAAATGCATACACTGAAATTGGTTAGCAAGCAGTAGCTTTTAGTAGAGAAGTTTATGATACTACTCCATATGCCCAAAACAAGCCACACAGAGTCAGTCACACAGGGTAGGCACTGTGCTATCATTCTGTCTAGTCTCCTAAGGAGACCTTGTTTCCTGGGTTTGTTACAGAGATCTTGGGAATAGATGATTTTGTAGCAGTGATGGAAAGATAAGTTGTACTTGGCAGGTGGTTCCGAATGCCTGAGATATATGGCCAAAGTTACTGGGGATATTCATCTCTTCTCTGATTTGTAGCAGTACTTTTGTATGAGTGGCAGAGTATGCAAATAATCCACCTGTAAGTAAGTTCAAGTAGAGAAGTATGAGGAAACTGAAACAGTTTCAGACAAAAGCCAGAGTAAATTGGGGCATGTCTCTCTTTCCTGTGCATATAGACCACCTCAGGTATGTGAAAAGAAAACTTGGGGGAAAGAATACTTGATTCTAATGCTGTTTCCTTATCAGTAAGATGAATGCATTTCCATTCAATTTTGGTTATAATTCCTGTTTTCTATGCAAACACTGTTAACTCTGGTGAATAAGCTACCTAGTATACAAAATAGTGACATATACTTACAAGACACATTTAGGGATTCTTTGTATAGTTCATCTAACATCACAAAGTCTGAAAGGTCTTGAATGTGTCCTGGAATGAAGGGAATATAGGTGTTGCAGTATTATATGCTGTACTACGTGGGCCCTTGCGTTTCCCAGTTGGGACAAAAATACGGATGCATATTCAATCAGATGTTATCCTGCCTGATAATTAAAAAAATCTGGAAAAAAGTAGTTCTGTGGGGTTTTTTGTTTGGTTGGTTTTGCTCAAAGTTTGCATGTAAGGAGAAGGACACAGCCACCTGTATTGATGGTTAACAGTGGTTGAGATGAATAGGTGCAAGAGGGACTTACTTTAACCCCTGTTCCTCTGGCAACTTTCTGTATGATAAGAATTAGAACAGAAGGGTTAATCTGCTATTCTTGTGTTCTGATTCAGAGATCTCCCTTTTTTCGATTACGATCTCTATAAAAGAGACATAAAAATTAAAATGTTTAAATAAAATTATCTGTTATTATATGATGGTCATGATGCAAAGAATAAATTTGTACATCTTCTCAGGAGACAGAACCTTCCTCTCTGCCTGTCTCAAGTTCTGCCCTATGTTAATGAGCGACATCCTGGACCTCCTGAAGTTAGTGGCATTGCTTCATTAGGTCTGTTGTTGGTATCCAAGACTGAGACCATGGTTAGAAAATGATTATGGAAAAATTCCAGGAAGGCGGATCCTTTTGAGGTAGGCACTGAATGATTGCTTAGAATAAGCCTCAATCTGAACAGTATCAAATGGCTAGATGGATGTATTATGATGACAAAATTAATATGGCATTAACAACAAAGTATATCTCCCAAAGGTTCAGTGCAAAAAAAGCCAACAAAACAACCCACCAAAAAAGTAATTACTATGCTAACCTTTAATTCTGAAATCACTGAGGAGAAAAAAGGGAATAAGATATATTTTAACCTGGGGGGGGAGGGGGGGCAGGCAGTACATAAAAGCTGCTCTATACATAGCAATTTCCTCGTTCTGTCTTGATATTTAATTCAGTTGGAAGGGACCTATAACAATGATGCAAAAAGCAGATCTAAGTGTATCATTTCACCTCGGTCATAAAAAGTTTCATGTGTCAAGGACTCTTAGAATTATTGCTGACAGTGTATCAACTCCTAAATGCAATATTGATTATACGGGTTTTATAGGTAGTTTCCTTGGCTGTATCTTCTCCAGGGACAGGAGGCAAATTAGTAAATACCATCTTCCTGTCCTGTCAGAAGGACCATGATTGGGTAAAAAAAACCAAAAACAAAACAAACCAATTCTAATGCTTTCTACTCGAGTCTTATCAAAAAGTACACAGAGCACATGTTAAATAATTAAGTTGCCTTTCACAACTGATGTCTGTATATATAAAAAGAGGCAAAATGCTGCTTTTTATAAATATATAGGAAGATTTACAGAGCCAACCAAAAGAAACTATGTACTAAAACTGAAAACATTTTAGTGGGCCAGGCATATGCTTAGAATAATAAAAGCTAGACAGCTAAGCGTCTCTTGGATGTTCTGAGGTGTTCAACTTCTCAGTGAAAAGTGAGAAAGATGCAAATGCACTTTACATTTCTCCCTTGAGTTTTATTCACTTTCACTTGATGTGAAAATACAGGGCAATGTGCATGTGGTTAAGGTCCATCTTTAGGACTGTCAGAACCACAGAAGCAGCTTCTTCTGTGGCTGCATTACCAAAATGGCAATGCTCCTTGAATTTTCAAGGGCCCCACAATGGAAAAATTTAAATTCTAACAAAGTAGAATATTCTCTGGACAGAAAAGCCATGTGTACAGTAAGACTTAAATAAATCCATGGTCTCCTGATGTTAAACCCAAAGCACTTTTCCTTAAGTCCAGATTCATGTTGATAGGAACATGGTAAAGAAGAACCCTTCTTTCATTCAAACATGCTGGTGTGCGCAACTGGTTTACAGAAACACAGAGAGTAAGCTATCCCATGGTTACAGACATTTCTGAAATACACAGTTCCTTACTGTTGAGGAAGTGTTAAGAACAAACCTTTAACGCTTTCTCTTCACCAATAACAATTTTGTACTCTAAATGCAATATGTAGCGAGATAGTAGGAAAAAAATTAAGGCCAGCCTGTTCGGTAAAGTTGCATTAAAATGAGGGGAGTTACAGTGGGAGATGCTAGATATCTTCAATATAAAGGTTGTTTCTACCTCTTTTTACTAAAACCTTAATGACTGACAAAATTATTATCAAATAGGGATTCAGAATCCATGAAACAACTTGTTATAATCTGATTTCTTCTTTTTGACAGTGTGCCTAATTTAAAGATGAATTACACTTGCACTGAAGGAAAGGAAAAGGTGCCTGATGATGAACTGGAGTGCAAAATCTGTTATCGGAGATTTACTGTTCACAGTCGTAAGCCCAAAATCTTGGATTGTCTTCACAGGATTTGTGCTAAATGTTTGACTAAAATACTTCATATAGGAGTCAGATCTCCCTGTGTTAGCTGTCCCTTTTGCCACCATGAGACAGAGTTGCATGAAGATGAAGTTGAAGGATTACCTGATGATACAAACATTATGCCCAAGCTCATATTAAAACACAAAACAGCATGGAATTCTAACTGTAAAGAAGTAGTTTTAACACCAGAAAACTTGGCTTCCTCACATTCTTCCCATGGATCAAACTGCTTAGTAATTACAATTCTAGAAGTACAAAGAGACTCCCCAAGGACTCCCAGTCAAAGTACTGCCTCAGATTATTATGCTGACCATGGCACTGAGTCAGTATCTTTAAGTTCTCAGAGCCAGCTAGACCAAGATCTCTTTTGAAAGTTATGCAAGTATGTACACAGAATACTGGTATGGCTGCTTGGATTTCTTTACTTTGGTTCCCTCCCTCTTGGGATCTAGTTACTAGTGATTCAGAAAGTGACCCTAGGTGTTGTGTGTGTGTGTGAGTTTTGTTCCCTCCAGTCTAACTGTATGTCTCATGTATGGCTTCTGCCAGTGCCTCTGCCATGGAATTTGTGACTGCTCTTCACAAAGCTGATGTGCAGTGTTTTATCAATTGGTAAATTTTTAACTGAACCATAGAACAACTTAATTGCAAACTTTAACCTTTATGGACTGTTAAAAATGCATATAGTATGATATATACATGTGTATTTCTTAAAGCACAATAACTTGTGTGAATACAAGCAAAATGACAACATGGTTTTTCTTTTACTAAAAAGATGGTGGTTACTATCACCAGATCCTGAAGTTATGAAAGGGTTTTAGACCACCATCTCATTAACTGTGAATAGAACAGATACTTGAAGGTTATTTTATTGTTTAAAAAAAACAAAAACCACCCCACCCTGCTTTTAATCAAATGCATTGTCACTGTCTTTAAAAACAGATGGGAAATCAGAAATGCTCTATCACCTGTTCAAAAAAATCAAGAGTCCCTTTACAAGCTAGTTCAGATTAGAGTCAAATCTTTTCTGATGCCAAAGGGAAATAAAGTTGCATTAAATATTCTGCTCTACAATCAGATTTTTCAGAAGAGTTTTAAGAATTATGACAAAGAAGCTTGTAGTTATATCTTAAAGGGCCAACTAAACAGTTTTAAAGTAAACTTTAATATTTTTCATGATTTAATATGCCTGAAAAATTATGACATAAGCCAAACAATATAAAAATTGAAATTAACCTAATTTGTTTTCAGAATTAAAATACCAAAGTAAATTGGTATTTACTTTCTGTATTGGTATTTACAAAGTGTTAAGTGTTTGTGTTCCTGCACAAAAATTATTTATTTTTCTGAATAGCTGTATTCAACCTACTTGACACTGCTCTACTGTTATTATCTAAATTTCCTATGGTTGTGCTGATAACCTACAAAATTTTTTGCACCGTGAATGACTTTTTATAAAGTTTGTTTACAGTAATTCCTAAATCCCAAATGAAAAATGGGTATTTATAAAGAGAATCACTTTTAATATGCTACCAACTTAAGCATACACAGTTTAAAGTATGTAATAAAGCTGTATATATAAATATCTACATGGTTTGGGGTTTTGATTTAGGAATAACCTATTATTTAGCTTGAAAGACTTTCACAGTGATTCTGTGTTTAATAACAGAGCTGCCAGATGTCGATTTATTTTGAGACTTCTCAATGAAAAACAAAAACCACAGGATTTTTGTTCATTTACTTTCTCCAAAATAATTCATTAAAAGGAAGAACTCTGGACCAGAAGACTAGATCCACTTTTATGTGCAAAGCACAAGTGACCTGACTTCAGAGGGTAGTGATCTAAAGGGAACGAATTGCCAGCTTTTTGAACGACCCCTGGCTGTAGGGTATGTGCCATGTGTTTCCAGTGAAGAATGGCTGTCCCACCTAGCCTTCCTTCTTTCCTCCCCTCAAATAACATTTGCAGTGATGTGAAAGAAGCCACAGAGAATCTTTTGACACACACACAGTGCATCTGACCTGTGACATAGTTTTGGATGAGCTTGTGCCTGCTGAGATATGAGGCAATAAATTCACCAGAAGGTGAACGTAATATACCCGGTTATGTCTAAAAAGTAGAAAATACAGACTCACATTGTAGGCACAAGTTACTCAAACCTGTAGGCTAGAAGCTTTTCTCTCATCATAACCCAAGGATTGTATGCTCTAATTCATATGATATAATTTGTATTTCTTATCTCATATCTTGCTGAAATAGCTGAAGATGGCTAAAAGCCAATGCAAAACACCCTTTTCTAAGAAAAGAAATAGTGTAACACTCACATTACCAAGAGTTATATCACCCTTTCAGAAACATGAATGCATTTTAATTACTATTATCAGTGGAGACAGATTACAGCTAAATACCTCATAAGGGGTTTATCCTGTAACTCAACATAGAAGGCAGTTGCTCAATTTATGATTTTCTGAAGCAGCTGATAGTATTCCTCCAGCTGATATGATCAGACTAATGAGACCTCCGACCTATCTCACTCAACTAAGTAAGAAGTATGTAGTCTTAAAGTAAGCTGCTGTTCAAGTTTCATAGTTGTTAGTATTGTGCATGAACTGTGGAGGCAAACATCTATCTTGCAAGTGAAGAATCCTTTTGCCTTTTCGCAATCACCTGAATTTTTATCAGCAGCACCTGAAAAAGCAGTGTGTGCAATAGGGCCTGTCCTGTTTTGAGGAACTGCATTACATATTGGGATTAAAAAAGTCTTGTGACTAAAAAGAACCAAACTAAAAATTTGACAAATGTACTTACACTTACGAAAATATTTTTTTATATGTAAAACAAAAGAATCCCCATAACTTTCCATAAATCACTGAAGAGAACACTCTATTTAGAAAAGTAGATTGCCTGACTGGAGGTGTTTAAGAAACGGAGGTGTTTTCTGCAAAGAAATAAATGATACTAGCTTTTAGCAAAGTTCAATTAATAGGATAACCAAGAAGTATATGATATTTTAAGGTGTTTTGTGACTGTTTAAGCCCTCTGCTTTACTAACAAAAATTAAGAACAAAAAAAGTTTTGCAAGTAGATTATTCTTACTTTTGCTAAATAGAAACAGCAATATTTAAGAACTTTACAGGCTGTTTTTTCTAATTTCCATTAACAGTTGATGGGTTAGGAAGGATTTTTAAATTTTATTTGGTTTTGCACTTAAAATTCATGGCATGTACTGCATGTAAATATTCTTAGTTCTATGCAAGTCTCTTCTCTATCTCTTATAGTAGTTACAGACCTATTAAATTGTAGAAAATCTGTATTTAAGAAGAATACAAGCCACTGTCTTGGTAAGGAAGATGTTTTCTAAATTTAGACAGACATGAATGAGGGTGAAAAACGGCTAAAAACATTTATAGCTGTATTAGTATAATTAGAGAATTCTTTTATGGTAGTGTTTCATGCATTTAGGTATTTTTATGAAGGATTCCTTAAAAATTCTAGCTATTTTTCAGCTTTCTGTTCTCTATTTACATCTACAATTTGGTTTATTTTCTTTGTCACTAATTCCTGGGCTGTGTTGATCTGTACAAGGAAAGTGCAGATGGAGCTGGTCTCCGCTAACACAGTGGTGCACGTTCGTGTCATCTGATGCAGGAATAGCAGCATAGGTCTTGACTGGAAAAGCGCAATGTATGGAGACTCTCTGCTTTAGGGTAAACTGTGCAAACTTGACTTAGTACAAAACAGCTTTTGAAAGTAATATATGTTACTTTGTACATATAAAAACCAATATACCAGATATCCTTCTTCCTTTTTTGAGTTTACAGTAAAAGCAATTACGGTAGCACCAAAGATGTTAAAACATAAAAGTTTCAAATTTATTTCACGCTATATGCTGTTATACCACAATTACATGCCATGCTTTGTATTTGTTTAGAGAGCTCTAAAGATAACCTATAATGTATTCTCTAATTAGGCCAGATTTTTTAACATCCTCTGGGTTTCTAAACCTGCCATATGAAAGTACTTGATGATAACTGTACACTTGAGAAAACTTTTTCATTCTTCCAAATCTAATTGTAATGGACTTCAAGTTGAAGCACTAGTATAGCCTCAGAAAAGTAGGAGAAAGAGTAACTGGGTTACATTACAGAGCAAAACTGAAATACAAATAAAATATGATTTTTAATTATTTTTACAACTAGTCATAATTCTCCAGATAATTATGTAATTATGTAAATGCGATGACCTGGCAGACATGCAATGTACAAATACAATGGAAAAAGATATTTGTGAAAACTATAATGATGATCTATTTTGCTTTTTAAAAAGTCTTTATAAAATAATCAGTCTTTCATAAAACACTGACAAACTACTGACTTCTCATTAAAAAACCAAAACAAATAAATACATAATATTTAGCTGAGAAATACTGCTTACCTTAACTTTTTCTTCCAATCTTCCTAAGCGTAGACTGCCTTCTACTATTTTGTTGAGAACACCATGATTCTCATTTTCCAAACATTTGGCCTGCAAACATATAGTATAGGTAACTAAATGTAATCATAACTTTAGACAGGGCTGACAAAATACATACACTGAGGAAGACAAAGCTATTCTGTTCTGAGCTCCAATAGTCTGAAGAACCAAGATGGATAAAGAATCCTGAAAATTATTTTAATAATGACTAATTAATAATTTGACAATTGATGGCGACTACTACCTCACTAACAAAATAATACCTTGAAACAGTTTTATTCTGAAAGGATCATAGCTACTGATACTGTAAACCCAACCAGCTTTGGGTATTTTTCTACAGATGTATGTATATGTAGGGATACCATTTGTATGCATGAGACTCATCCTTCTGGGTCAGATTTAGCAGTCTGCTCTCAAAAGAGCCCTTGAAATTGGCAGGGGTTCAGGCAAGGAGTCTGACATGTCTTATGAAAGGCTTCCCTCTTATGACTCTTTCCATCATTTCATAAGCACTACATTCTCTCTCAGATATAAAAAGTAAACCAAACAAAAACTACATAAGCTGTGAACGATGAAATAATTTTAAAACTGTAAGAGGTTTCAACTGTTAAATCCACTGAAAGCATTCAAGAGAGAAATAACCAGGTTTTAGAATCAGCAATGTCTGACCACCTTGAACTACCCTCACTCCAGAAACACATCTTCTTTCACAGAAGTCAAAATTAACTAGCATCGCTGGAGTCTGTGAGCTTTGTGCTCAGTCAGTGACATCTTGATTTACTGTGTGGTATATGAACCATACAATACAATAAAAGAATCATTTTGACATCTGCTAACTCAGGATTACAGTTCATCATCAGTGTTGCACTGTGAAAATAGTTTTAAATAAATTTATTGCTGCTCTGTTTTACTGGATTTATCAGTAAGTTATCGCTGTTCCTGGAAATGGTAAATTTAAGACTATCCATTTATTTCTGTGGAGATGTGGTTACTATGGACTTTTTTTTTTAATCCTCATTAAGTAAAAATATAGGCTAATTTCTTAGAGTGCTGTACCCTTTCTGCTCTCCCTGTTCTTCTGCATTAAATCTACATTAAATTAATTTCAATGCTTTAATTCAATTAGTGAATTAAAAAAGAATAAGGCTAGGGTAATAGCAGTAGCTGAACTGAGTATCTAAACCTGACATTACTGAATTTTGAGGTGGGGGAATGATAATACGTTTTTAATTATACATCATGCTCAGTAGTGGCTCTTCATAATCATTAGGGTCAGACTCTAATTAATTTTTTTTTTTGTTTTCTAGGCCTTACCATTAGACAACCTAATCAGATTACCTGACTAAAAGACACCTGCAGTCTAACTTTCTGCCAAGGCAGGTTTTAAGTTCAGCGATTAAAAATAGGAACAAGTTGTTCTAATTCAGCTCTACCAGGCAGCAAAGTAAACTGGTTATTTAAAGGTTTTACTGATACTAGACTACTTCAGTAGAAAAGTTTGTCTCAGAGTATCTCTGCTGTCAGCCCAGACACAGTGAATTCATAAAAAAAAAAAAGCAAGAGTTGTGCACTGTTTAGTATTGAAGCCACAAAATGGAGAAATCATGAACAGCAAGTAAGTATGTACCATTATCATACACAAGAGAATGTGATCCAAAAGGAAGAGATAAATTCTGTTTTGCACGACAGGACTGGCTTCTAATTGCTGGATCAGTTTACACCTGTCTAAAGAAAGATAGGCCATAGTTGACTGCATTTTGGGCTGCTTTCCACAGACCTGAGCCTTTTGCACATCCATGAAATTTGATTTTCTAGTGTATACTTTCACGTGCAGGCTTCAGAAGGGAAAAATATGATGTCAAATACTGCACACTTGCAAAGATAGGGTTTACATGACCTTGTGGTGATTAAAGTTATGCTAAGATATCTTTCCTTTTGAAACAGGCTTTTACTGCTAGAAGTATTCTGAACATCTACTAGGGTATTATTAGTCAAATGGCACACCTTGTACTTACAGGTAATTCTGGATTTCTGTGATATTTCTAATGTGGTATGCCAAGTATTTGAAAATAGATATACCAGAGACTGAGAGATAAGAACCAGTTCCCCTAATTCCTAGGAGACATTTATTGTGCCTAGTTTCACAATCCTAAAGTCCAGTTTGCAGTGGACAAGGATTTGAGTTGGGTCACCATAGTTCCTCTTCTAGAATTAGGAATTAATCGCTATAGAATCTTTTTACCCAACACTGATGACAACCTTTGTCTACTACTTGATCAAGCAAAAGAAGCTTTAACAAAGTTTTGTGAAATGGTTTCCAGGACCAATTTGAAGACAAGAGTACCAATATGTAAAATTGAAATGGTGTCCGAGATCTTGTAAAAGAAACAAAGCGTACCTATAAAAAGCCCAGTAACTTCCATGCCAGACACTTCCACTAAAGCAGAGTTGTTCCAAAAAAACAGCCTGTCAAAATGACTGCTTACCAAAAAGGAGCAATAACATGCATGTGCATCCACAGCAGAAGCGCTGTACAGGTCACTTCAAGGATCATAGTTTACCTTTAGATTCAGAAATACGTATTAAAAATTTATGATTGTGTACTATTTTTCAATAGGTGTAGCTTCAACAATTGAAGCCAATCTCTAAAATGAGGTTAAAAAATTCTTTCAAACTTGATACATACCATTGCAGACCCTAATGCTGATGTGAGTTGAGGCTTAATTACATTGTCTCCAGAAAGTAGGGTAGTTGCTTTTAACCACTCTTCTAGAAAATAATCTTTTACTGCTCCTATCCTATTTGCAAAAGTATATTTAAATAGCTAAATCCTCAAACTGAAATTGTACTTTCTTTTCTAATAATTCAAATTAACAGTAAGTTGTGCCAGTAGGATGGTAGGAAGACAATTGACTCTATCCTAGCTGAAACCAGGACAGATGGTAATTGTATGAAATACCAATTAAGTCATATTAATTATTTAAAGGTAATTACCAAAAAAATAAGATTATCACGTTCCCGAGCTATCTTCTCCACCAAACCAATAAGGTTTGTTAGATAGTGATGGGCTGCAACTTCTTTTTCTACTGCTTCCTCCAACTGCAGTTTCAAAAGACCTATTTTCTTCTTCAAACGCCTATAAAATTAACAGAAAAAGGAAAATCTTCAGATTGGGAAATAATAATGGCATTAAAAAAACTTGCATTGCATGTGCAAATCAACTTGTACAAGTCTCAAATAATCAAATATACTGTTAAAGACACATTGGCTCAAAATATTTGCGATGCTGAAAGTATCATTTCCCACTTTTTGGAGCTGTTTTTCCTAGAATATGTTATGTGAATAACAAAAGTAACAATGATTCTAAAGAACAATTTGTGCAATGGCTACAAGCTCGTATTTCTGAAGAAGCACAACAATAATATTTTTTTTTAAGTATTGTGAGCCCAACTCTGAACCACTCAGGTGCATGAGAAGGTCTGCAAATAGTGTAAGACCCTATCTATCAGGTGAGTAAACAAATGATTAATTGCTACAGCTAACTACTAGCATTAAAGATATATTCTTAATTTGCATGTAGACATAGAAAAGTGTGCATGAAAACATCTAAAGCCTAGCAAAGTTACTTGACAACCAGGCCTTTAGATGTGACAAAGATGTGTTTGGGAAACATGTTTTTTCTGTAATAAGTAGAAACTACATACTGTGGGATGTCAGACAATGTTTTTACAGCTATTTCTCCTGTTGTTTTAGAAATACAAGTATTTCTATATAAGAAAATAAGAATGTGATATGACCTGTTTGTCTTTTGTGTCATTTCCATCTCAGTTTCCAGGATCTTGTTATCAGCCATGAAGTTATTTTTCTCTAAAAGCAGTTTCTTGTTTTGAGCTTGCAGTGATGCTATCTTTCCCATTAGATCTTCCACCTCACAGCGCTTTTTCTCCTGCTCCTGTTGTAAATGGCTGCAAAAACCAACACCATAGAACAGACATCATGTATGAACCTACTTCACTAAAAAGCTGAGTTACAGTAAGATACCTATGTTGAAGGTATGAAAAAGATACATTGAGAATGCTTAATGTTCAGTGGTGACATCAAAGAGAGGTATTACAATCTCATGACATATCAAATCACGAATGAAGCATAATACAAACAAAATTCTTCAAGTAATTCATCCTGACTGCACTTGAAATAGAATTTAAATTACAAAGATACCCTATGTAGAGCAAATGTATTCCCTTCCTAATTTTTTTTTTCCAAAGAAATTACTAGCAGTGCCAAAAAACAAGGTCTGAGAACTTCTCAGGAAGGCACTGTACCAAGAAACAGTAACTTGCACTATGCTAAGGCTTGAAAACAAAGAAATTTACAGAATGTCTTTAGAAAAAACATTACAGACTATGCTGCATGACAGCACTTTTCTGTTGTGCTGTTTTGTTATTTCCATATTGTAAAGACTGAGGAAACTTAGCATTTTTAGTTCAGAATTTCAGGATCCTTTAGATAGTTTCCCAAAGATGGGAACAAAACAATGAGAACATTTTATATACAGTGTTGATAGAAGTAAACAGATTTGACAAAAATGATATTTTTAATGCCTGATCTTCACTATTTAAAAAGGTACATTTAGCAGTACATTTCTACTCTACAGTAGAAACACTTCTACCAATGTCTCTAGATCTGGGATTTCCTTCCGTAATTTTAATTGTCTGTAAAAAGCGAGACAGTATTTTTGAAATATTTCCTTAACTTTCTTCGCACTTTGGTAGTTACCTTCCTAGATTACCAGCATAAGTTTCCACTCACCTCCTACCTACAGAGTGATGCGTATGCAGATCTGTTCCTGTGAATGCTTTGCAGAATTGTTTCTCTGTGCACCATATGTAAACTCATACCTTTTTAAATCATTCACCAAAGCAAAGTGCTCCTCTGCTGCTATTCTGCTATCCAGTTTGGCTTTCAGCTCTTCACAAGTAGAACGCAAAGCTTCCAACTGTTTCTGGTACTCTGCTATCTCTTCTTCTTGACTCTGTTTCTTATCTTCTAAGATTATTATCTGTTTGGTCAATTTTGAAGCTTTTGGGAAGAAAAAAAGAAACAAGTGGGTACAGCAGAACTAATTCAATCACCTAGTGAAACTCCAACTAAACCACTAATATGTTAATTCTTAGGTGTTCATAGCATTATGTAACAGTGGATTTGTCAGTTTGTTTTGTTTTTTAACAGTCTGGATTCCGCCCCCCGCCCAAGCAGTTTGTTTTGGAAAAGTGCCAAAACGTCAAGACTGCTTCTTCTAAGGACTATAAGCTATTTGCGTATTGAAACACCATTTTAGTCTGAAAAATCCTCTAATTCAGATTTTACTAACTCAGGAAAAGAACCTAAAATGGAACATGACTTTTGTAGCCTAGTAGATAGGGCACACATCTAGAGACTGCCCAGTTTCTGTTCACTGATCTCCAAGTTTTTCCTGTAGTATGTATTTCCATCACTGGATACACTGCCAAAACAGTTGTAGGAACTGAATGAAAGATCAGGGCTCTTGTTTCCTTGTGAGAACTCCAGCAATAGATAGCAAAATCTGTCAGTGTTTACCAGGGATGTTCTGACAACTCATATCAGATCAAGCTATTTTGAGATTTGGAAAGAGGAACTTCTGATTTTGGGGTATTGTCTGGCCTTTGGTCTTGGGTATGATGAGTTGTTATCTTCTAAATACAGATGGATATACAGAGATAAAACTCTAAACAAGAAGCTCAGAAACTTTAAAAGCAGAAAGGAAAGTATTTATGGAATTAGGCAGCTGATGAATAGAAAAATTTCAGAATTGGAGTTTTGCTATATAGGTTCACTTAAGGAAACTGTTCTCATCAGTGACTTATGTTAATCATGCACAATTAAAAATTTACAGAACATCCTAATCTGTGAATTAAGATTCAATTTTGCTTTTTAAACTTCACTAAGAAATCTTACTTTCAGTTTTGGGATTTTAAACTATAACATGCTTGTTCTCTTTCTAATATCCAGTCAGAAGGCTATTAACAAGAAATATCCAGAGGAATCTACCGACACAAAAAATAACTATCAGCAGAAGAATTAATCTTGGTCAAGAAATAATATTTACAGACGAGACAAGGAGTATCAAGTTGGTTACAAAGCAGAAAATTAAAAGCCCCTACAAATTCTGAACTGAACATTTAAATAAGCAAATAATACCTCACAAGTACCAAACAGTAAAGTTCAATGTGGTCTTAAATTATGAAAATAAGTGTACTGCTGTTTAACAGTTGTCACTTCTTCAGAGGAAGCAAGCCAAAGTGGAGTATGCTGTATAGTGTCAATAGGTGATACTGACATTTCTTTTCAGTATCAGCTGACATCCAGAGCTTGCTCTCATATTAGTGTTACCTGCATTCAGCAATGCTTTGTAGGCATATACGAAGTTGCAAAAAAACCCCCAAACCAAAAACCCAAAAAACGCACCAAAACAAACAAACAAAAAAACACCAAAAAAACCCCCACAAACAAACCTGCAGTACCATCTCTGGTGTAGTTCAAATGATTAGCAACTCAAGCACTTTACCTTCTTGAACATGCTGTCTGTGACTATCTTTTGCTTTAGCTTGTTGAATTTCAAGTTGCTCCATCAACAATCCGTTTTCTTCCAAGACCAGCTTGGCCTGAGTTTGCAGTTGCTGCCTGCAATGACAACCGGCTTATAAATAAAATATAATACAAATATTAACTTATGTCCAAAGAAAAAACACAACTGACTTCCAACAGTGTAAACTTATAAATCGTATTTGAACTTAAAAAAAAAAAAATTAAAAAAATTAAAAACACTCTTTGAAAGCAATGTCAGGACCCAAGGTAAGCTTATTAGAGACATGAACTCACAAGCCTCAAAATGTAAATTATTTTAAATGTTTAAAATCTTTGACTAACTAAAGCAAAAATTGCCTATAGAAAGAAGGAAGAACATATATGTGTGAATTAGAATCGCAGCATTATAGAATGGTTGAGGTTGGAAAGGACCTCCGGAGGTCATCTGGTCCACCCCCCCCTGCTCAAGCAGGGCACCTAGAGCCAGCTGCTCACAACCATGTCCATGTGGCTTTTGAGTATCTTTAGGGATTGAGTCTCCACAGCCTCTCTGGACAGCTTTTTGCAGTGCTCACAGTGAAAAACTGTTTCCTTATGTTCAGAGGGAACCTCCTGTGGTTCGGTTTGTGCCCACCACCTCTTGTCGTGTCATAGGGCACCACTGAAAAGAGCCTGGCTCTGTCTTTACGCTCTCCCCCTATACAGTGATAAGATCCCCCCTGAGCCTCCTCTTTTCTAGGCGAAATAGTCCCAGCTCGCTCAAACTTTTCTCATATGAGGAAATTAAAGCTACATAATGGTGCTAGATGACTTGGAGACAGCTATGTAAATAGTAACTGAACCAAATCAGTTTTCAAAACACGCGATAAATTCTTGGATACAATTTGGATTTACTTGGCTTTGGCTCTGGAAAAATACTGCCAGTGTGTTCTATGGGCCTGTAAAGAAGATGGGAGTTTAAACTGAACTATCCTGAGCAGAGAACTTAACAGTCTGCTTTATAGCTAGTATTAATTAAGCTTTCAAGAAAACCAATCCCAGTCTTTCTGATGTTAACAAAAGCTTAAGAAAGTATTTGCTATTCGAATAACAGCTTAAAAAGTTGAGAAGCATTAACCAGAATGCAAGTAGAAATACAGTACGAGCGTCAGATGATATCAAATGAATTTAAACTCAAGAGTTGTCATCAATCAGCAAAAGTAGCCTAAACCCAAACAAAGTATAGCAAAATAGATTGTTACCAAGGATTTCTGATGACAGTAACTAACACAACGTATATCTACTTTGTTCATGTGTGACCTGACCTAGATAAAAATGCACCCTATTATATATAGATCTAGATAGGGACAATTCCCCCTACCATCAAATGATATTCTGACTAAAATTTAAGCTGAACTATACAGCTAACGATTGTTGTCTGGCAGCTGAAAAATATAGTCTTAAACAGTCTACCCTGAAGATTTTTGCAAACACAGAAATGGAAGTCAGCTTATACTTGTATCCATGGAAACCTCTGTGCACAGGTATTTGTAAGTTTAACCGACTAATTTACTGTGAAATTTACTGCAGTGAGCATACAAGAAGGAAGCAAATGCACATCAGCCATTTACAAATCGGTTAACAGCTAAGATAGAGCTTATATTGTTTAACCACTTAAGACTCTGCATGTTTTCATCTGAATGGATAAATATGAAATGAAAACTGAATGATAAAATACATTCATTATTTGTGACAGGAAGGTCAGTGTTGATGTAAGATGATAAGCATTACCAGTTGAAAGAAACAATGGAAGTTTTTTTTCCCATCAAAACTATCTAGGCTGGAGTTAAGGTTGAGAAAATGGATTGTGAATCTTACTGGACAAGTCTTTGAAGTATAACAATTTTAAACAAAGAACAAAATAATTTTTTCCAGGTAAAACTGCAACTTTCAAATTGATGTCACTAAGATCATATTTCATCAACAGGTTTAGGCATAAGGAACATCTCCCATACTGCCAAGCTACATCCTTACCCTCAGCGATGCCTGGCACTATGAGGCTATGTTGTGAAACAAAATTTTAAAAATTGCTACAAAAGGGGTGATTAGGTTGATCAAGACCAACTCCTTTATGTGCCTGACAGTACATCCCCATGAGCAGTTACATCAATATAAACAAAGGAGCAATGCACTGCAACATCGAGTGCGAAGAAGCCACTGACGGTACACACCAAAAGCTTGGTAAGGTGGTATTGCTGACATCCCTGCCTTGCTGAACCCCAGCCTTCAAAACAGCTCCCAGACAGAGACTATAGACAGCCTCAAACAGCTCAGAGACATACAAACTTCTCTCATTCATTTGCAGAGAGGCAAAATAAAAAGCAAAGGTGTTAAAAGTCCAGAAATTCTTAAGAAGCTGAAACACCTCTATAAAGAGTGTTCTGGAATTTGTGGACAGTATATAAGCATCCAAACATAAAATATACAGATTATTTTATTAAAGCACCAAAAAAGACTTTGATACCTTTATAATAACCTACTTAACCAAATCTATGCAGAAACTAAACACTATTACATGGGCTTCAGGTGCAAAACTGCACATTCACTATTTAATCTTTACCGCAGAATTATTTCAGGCATTGCAGATGAGCATTGTTCCAACAAGACATAACCATGACCCTATTAACTCTTCAGAAAAACTTAATTTGCTTGAGGGGAACACAATTTTTCCTTAAGATCTGTAATCTTAAGAGTTTGCATGCAACAAGCAAAATAATGAGTAGCTTTTAAATCAATTTCTAGTAATATAACTTGCCATTCTGCAGGGGTAATAAAGTTATTTTTATTTAATTGCTCATGGAGGTCTTCATTCTCCTTCACCAACTCTTCAACTCGTAGTTTAAAATTCTTCATATCCTCCTGGAAGACAAAGGACTCCACATAAAATTCTTTAGAGCCAAGTATTTTGTTTTAATTTTTACATCAACAAAAACTTTTATAAATATACATGCCTGGGTGCCTTCTAATTCTTCTGTTAACAGCGTGTTATCTCACTACACACTAATCTTTAATTCAGATGTGCATACCTGACTTCAAAATTGCTTCATCAATCTAGTAATATTTGATTTAAAATAATATAAGTATTTGAATTGTGCCACATTTTTGCCAAGTGTCATTTGAATTAAGCAAGTTGTAGATCCTTAAAATATGGATTTAAAAAACTTAATTCTGGAAATTACTAGATGATACTACACATTTTCAGTATGAATGGCATGAATTTGAATATGGTAGGATAATACAGTGAATTTACAGTAATATAAATCCCTCGGTGTTCTCTGCTCATTTTATAGATTAATTTTTTGAAGGAAATAAATTATTTTGAAAAGCTATGGCAGTTCTATTCTGAAGCAAATCACCTTTTTTTCAAAGATTCATTGACAAAAAAATACTTCTGACGAGCAAAAAGAGTACCCATTCCTTAATACCCATTCCTTAAATATCTAGAAATAAATATTCTTCTACCACAAAATCCACAGGCCTGTAACTGGAGGAGTAGCTATACAGGGCACTGAATCCCCATTATGAATGACAATAGTAAATTCTTTCTACTGCTGTGTTCATGGTTTACTCTATTCAGAGAGCACAATTCTTGTACATCTCACTGTAGTGCCTGCTTCTACATCTGAACAGGCTGACAAAAAGCAAGCAAGCCAAGCAGGATAAGATAGCACAATAACTATGCATGGAAAAGTAAAACGAAGTCACTTTTTAATTTTAGGCAGAAAACACCTTTGACAAATCCCTTTAAAAAAAATCCAGTAACTTATTTCTGCTTTAGTGTAGAAGTATATTTCTTTAAATGGCAACTTGCCTCATGTTCAAGATTTAAATCTTCCTTTTCTCTTATTCTATCTTCATATGCCAACAGAAGAGGTGACAAATACTTCATATCCAACTTTAAAAAAAAATCCATATAAATCAATTGCAAACCACAATCTCATCAATATTTTTTACTTCTGCTATATATTCTTAATTTTAAAAACTATTAAGGGTTTTTTTATATGCCTTGCAGACAAAAGTGCAGGACTTACACAAGCACACAGACCATCATATGCAAAATGATGCTGCAGAATCACTTAACAGCACCACTTCAGGAGTAAGCTTTGGGAAGGACAAGACTGGATGCTATACTTGAACACTTCACTAAAAAGCAGCTATTGCTTAGCAGTGTATGTAACACAGCAGAATGTGGATGCAAATGAATATGAAACCAAACTGGAACACTACAGTGAACATGGTTAATAATAATCAAATTTAGTCCAGATTCATTAGTAAGTGGGAAAGGAATTTTTACACTCTCAAACCTGCATCTTTAAAACTAAACACATACATATGTGATTCTTGGATATTATAGCTAGAAAAACAGCAGAAGGAGGACTTTCCTATTTCTGTATAGTTCTGAATAACAGTGAGGAAGGAAAATTTAAGAACTGATTAGCATTTCAAGCAGAAATTGTTTCACATACTACAAATGCATTCAATTTCACAAACTATTTGACTTATCCTTGTCAGAAGTTCATAGGCTACTAGTAGACCCATGACCACTCCTACCATCAGAATCACTGAAATATGCTATTTTCTTTTAGTATCATCTTAAAAATAATCACAACAGAAGATTAACAATTAAGCAACAGACCTTGAAGCAAACTACATGCTAGGCAATACTAAGTGAAGACGGAATTTATGATTCTCAGGGTAACGGTACTTCTACTTAATTTGCATTCAGTAGTTCAAAGCTGGTGATTTTATGCAGTCTGTAGCTTACTGTAAATTCAACTGGAGCTGCACACATTCATTGCAAAGTTCTGCCCTACATCTTTTTATGCAACAAACATAAATGTTTATAATATTCTAGTATGTGATAGTTCAGCAGAGTAACTAAATAATATCCTGAATATTTTGGTTCCAGTAAAGAAATTTTACTACTTTACTTATAAAGGAATGAACAGATAAGTGAAAATATTATTTTACTTACCAGCCATGGTGGTGGTGGTCCTTTCATGGGTAAACTTTTCAGTTTTAGATGCTAAAGTAGATTTTTTAAAAGATACTGAAATTATTTCCTGCTTTTTGAAGCACCAGCCACTGTTTACTGCACTCACATCTGTTAACCCAAACAAGCCTATGTTTCTAATTACATGTGTTGCATATGTAACACACACCCAACAAAGTCAGCAAAACTGGAAGTTCAATATCTTACTAATACGGGAGAAAGTGTAAATTCTTAAAGTTAGACTTAACGATAAATGCTTATTTTAAATTTCAGAAAAAGGCTATGCCATTTGTAAACTGTGGTGAATTTGGAGAAGATAGTCTTAAAAACTCAAAAGTTGAATGAAAGGATAATAGGACATTTCAGTACAAACTTCCTTTATAACCAAGATTCTCACCTCTTCTTGGGACAATGGCCTGAATTTAGTTTGATAGCGACTTAATTCTACATTTAAACGATGGACCGTCATTTTCAAAGCATCATTTTCATCTACCAGTTCTTGTGCTTGTTGTCTGAGAAAAAGTAATTCTGTAGCCTCCTCTATTAAAACAAATGTCCAACAAGAAAGTTCAATCAAAATTCAAGAAATGTTCACAATAATTTGTTAACTGTAAGGAAAAAAAAAATCTCAATAAGCTAGAATCATAAGAGAACTTCTCTCAAAATACGGTAATGGAATAATCCCATGAAGAATTACTAACAAAAAAACATTAAATTTCAAAAAACTAAGTAAGTTTTTTTCATGATCATGTAAGATTTCCTTGACAAAATTTCTACAAATGTAGAAAATAGTGTTCAGAAACTACTTCTGCACAGATACTTGCTCAAATCAATGAGTGGAAACCTCCTACTGTAGGAATAGGTTGTAAGAAATCAGAAAAATTAAACAAGATGACTACAGACTAGCTTATATGTTTCTCCCACCTTCTCTATGTGCCTTCTCTGCAGCTTCTTTAAGTCTTCTGTTTTCTTGTTCTAGTCTCTTCAGCTTTAATTGCTGTTCCTCCATTTGCTGTTTTGTTCCCTCAAATTGTTGGACCATAGCCTGGTATGCCTTGTTCAGAGACCAGTTTTCTTGTTTTAGTTCTCTGAACTTTTCTTTAGTCATATTTTCCCATGCTTGCCTTGCCCGAATAGACATATCTGTAATGCCAGAGTTCAATGTATTTAAATGGTATTCAGACTTGAATACGAGTTTCAGCAAATTATAATTCATTTTTTCTAATATTAGCATTATGTACGAGTGATACTTTATAAATCAGCTCAGGGCTCCCAAAAGGTAAGGCTAGAGAGAATGAAAAAAGTGGATTTGGAAAGAGAGCTATAGTGGACTGGCTGCAAGTTCCCATCTTTTCTCTCAAGACACTGAAAACATGCCTTCCTTAAAGGGAAAAGAAAGCGTCAGCAGATCTCCCTCTCCCTGGCATCAGTGACTAGAGAGGCGAGACAGCAATATCCACTGCAATAAGCAAAGTGTATGTGCCCTGCATGGACTAGTCAGTCCTCTTGACCCCACCTTATTTTAATCACCTATGTAATGAAAGCTTTCCCCTCCTTCCCACTGAACAGGCTTCAATGATCTGTTACTGAATAGAAGTTACTTAATAATCCTTATAGAAGTAAAATTTTAGATCATCTGCAAAATCATGGATATATTGTTGCATCAGTAATAATGGATCACACTTTCAAATTTTTCTTTTCATCTGTATGGGCTAAACAGCTTACCTATTAAAATGAAGGCTGAGGTTTTACCCTTACTGTCAGACTCTTAAGAGCCAGCATAATGTAATAGCATACAGGCATGAATATAACTTAGTACAGAACAGTTCCTTAGTACAGGAAACCACGACAAGGATGTATGAAACCCAAGAACTGGTTTTGAAATACAGAGCTATCTCTTGTTATTGATGACATATAACAGCTTCACATGTTCAGTAATATTTCAGGCACTTATGGTCACTGTTATCTTCCTGTGAGAAGGCATAAGATTCTTGGACAGCATAGAAATACACAAAACCCCATGAACTTGTGATAGGCACACATCCCATCCACGTGACACACAAGTTCAGAGGTGCTGTGCCTGGAATTGTTACATGGATGCAATAACATACAAATAAGGCACTAGCTGAAGGTAGACCATGTATCTTGTATCACTTGTATGTTTACCACTTCAGCTGTGATGGGTGACATTAATAATGGTGACATCCTGTAGTGTAGATGAAACTTAAGGGATTGGAGACTTCCAGTACGACTTTTAATTTGATTACATCATTTCACCATCACTTACTTAAGACTTCAAAAGTCACTCAGATTGAAAAATAGAAACAAGTCTAAAACACCTAATATAAAAAGCCTAGAACTATTGTTTTTATACATATCACAGAGCACTAGCACTTTCTCATCTCCTGTACATGAGAAATGCATTTTCCTGCTTGTATTCTCTAAGCCCAATTCGCTGGGGGGGTGAGGGGGGTGGGCTGGTATTTTTTAATATATATGCATATTATTAAAGTGAAGATGTGTAGTAAAGTCATAGAAAAATCAGAAGTACCTGGGGATGGCGGAGGCTTTTCACGTATCAGATTTTGAGCTAATGATTTTTCTTCCTAGCAGAGAAATAAAAAATGAGACAATTGGCTTTAACAGTTATCCTTTCTGAAGTACTCTGAACAGCATCACTGTTGGAGAACTTAAGAAACAGAACTTTGAAGCAGTTTCTTTTCTTTTATATCAACAAAATTTAAGGTTGGATTATATACAATATACAACTTGTCATTTACCCATCTTGACATATTTTTGTCACTTATCACTGCCATCAGTCACCTGTGGACACTTGAAACTCTTAATATTTTCTTTAGTTGTCAGAGATGTACAGTTCACAAAACAATTTTATGGATGACATAAAGGTTACATAAACATGAAGCTTCTTGACCAAACAGGATAGATATTGCTCCCACTTGTTAGTCTGTATAAAGTAAGACTTTAGAATAGTCAGTTATGATATGAATTGTCAGTCCCTAACTGGGAATCAGCAAATAAATTAAAATGTAAAGTGTTCTTCAACAAAGTTGAAGAAATTTGTTCTCCCTTTGCTGGTAAAAAAAACCCAGTACCTATTTTTACATTTTCAGAAGGTTCTTTCATCAGGAAAGAACTACAAGCTGAATTTACACTAATGTATTTCCTTGAGGTGAACATGATCGATATACAAACCTTCTCCACATTTTTATGAAACAGCAGTGAAGTTCTGCAAGGATATGATGCCATGTAATTTAACATACCAAGACACTGATGACTAAACGAGTCAAAACTCATGAACAATTTCAAAAGAAAATATATGTCATCAAGAACTTGAAGAAAAAAAGTGATGTTAACAATAGAAGAACTGACCATTTTTGTAAATAATACTCCAGCAAGTTGATCTGAGAAACTAAACTTTTGGGTATTCTTTTTCAAGCTTATGAAAGCAGTCAGATGGGCCCAGCTGGAAAACTAGATAAAAGTCTGGTGAAGCCAGGCTCAGAATTTGAAAATTATCAGTAAGAGCTATCTCTTGCTATAACATGATGTCTCCCACTCTCAGTTTCTTTCTTTCGCATGAGGAACAACAGAAGATATATTAAAAAAAAACCACACACAACAAACCACACAAACCGCCAAAGAAACCCCACCCCAACTTTTGTATGGCCTATTTACCTATATAGTCATATTTTTTCAAAAGGAATGATTAGCCATTCTTGTACTCCAAAAAGGATTCCCTAGTGGCAGTAAGTATTCTTTTAAGTGACTGTAAACTATCAGCAATTTATAACACCCTTTTTTCCAAAATGCATCACAAGTCAACTTTCATACAAGTCTTACCTTTAAATTCAAGCCAAGATGTTGGTCTTCTGCTAAAGAAAAACAGATCTTTCAGTCAAATAAAAACAAAAGTATCTGTAAGTCCATAAACTGTAAGGGTTCATATGTTCATGTAAGCACACATATTATATACTGCAAATAAATGTAAGAAAGTCCTCCCAAAACCACAAATCAGATCACTATCTTTCCATTATCTCTTTCACAGTGTATCAGGATACTGATATGAGGCCTTACTTTACCTCACATTGTATAGATGCAACTATGGAAGAAATTAAGCTGTATTTTTGTCTTCCACTATTATTTTAGAATTTGACTAAAGGACAAATGAAATATTTTCACTGATTTTACTGGGCTTGAATCCTGTTGCATCTCTGAACAAGGCAAGTGCAAATCTGACCGCTTCCAAGATCTGTAGCACTTACTATGTAGAAGAGGGATTAGAAACGGTTTATATATCCTATTCTTTTCAGTTTAACACATCCACTTCCCAAATGGTTTTATCAAGGCAACCCATTCTTTCTGGATATTGTTCTCTATAAAGCTTTTCAAATAACTCTACTGAAATAATATTGAAACAACACTGGGATCCAACATGAATAAAACTTAGAAAGACAAAGATTTTTCAAAATGGACTCAGTTCTGCTTCCTCTTTCCTATCCAATAGCTACCAGAGTGCTGCCATTCTCTGCATTTTGCAGCTCTGGAAAAAATTCTGATTTCCTGTTTTCCTGATTTTAAAATAATGGACAAGATAATTATGCAATAAAACTCCTATGCAGGTAGATTGGTCTTGCTCTCGTCATAATTTTTTCTGCACAATATTCTATTGTTCCAAGAAAATAGCTTAATGACAAGTCCAGTTATGAATGAAATGTCCCTGATCTAATGAAATTACTTATTGCAAAAAAATTATTTGTGAAGCTTAACAATTCAGAGCTTAGGGTGATAACCTGAGACTGATGATCATGTTCAGCTCTCTGTTCTGTCAGAACCTTCCTCTGTGACCTGATGGTCAGGCCCAGACCTTAAAAGACTGCAAGAATGATACAACTTCTGTAGAAAAGATAAACAATCCTAGTATCATGCCATTTGATTATAAAAAAAAAAAATTCTTACTGCTGATTTTCAGACATGATACTTTTTTATCCAAGAAAAGTGACTGATTAAAAATGTTTTCTTCTATCTCTTTAGCTTTTTTTTTTTTAACATTGATAGTTTCTACTTTTTTCCACTTTTTGAGCACAGTAACACTCCAATAGTTTCCAGAGTATAAACTGGATTGATTCTGGCACATATATCAACAGAATAGAGAATGACCATACTAGACAAAGAGTTCACAAAACTTTCTTCGCCCCACCAACCCTTTTTACACTGGCTGATAGCGGATGTTTAGGAGTTTCAGTTATACAGTGAATATAGACCAATCTTCCCTCTTTATGCAGATTTTTAGTTTTCTGTAACTACTAGAAATGGCTAAGTATTTAGTAGCATTTCTTTCATTGCCCTTCTTAAAAAAAAAAAAGGATTACATCACTATCATGTAGTATTAAATGTATTTTATTAAAAAATTATTTTTCCCATGGGTATTAAAAACATATGGCATTTTGACTTAAAATAAGTTTATTTACCTTCTATTTGCACATTTGATTCATCCACCAGCACCTGAAACTCAGTTTCCTGAGAAGGCACCTCTTTCTTGTCAGCATTAGTACTAGGAGATGGTGAAAACTCTTCCTATGTAAAAATAAGACAAGCCAATCTAAATCATGGTAACACTGTTAAAATAGCCCATGTCTCAATATCCGTATAAAACCTTTAGTGTACTAATGTCCCAGTCACAAATGACAAGACATCATTTTTTCATTTGTTTCAGGGCTCTGTGCAGATAAAATCTAAATCCTGCAGTGATCAACAAGAGGTAGGAAACTATTACTGTCATTTAGTTCACAGGGCAAATATTCCCTGTCACCTTTTTGAGTCACAAGAGTCTGTGAAATTATCCTACATTTGCTTGTTTGCTGTGTTGTATCTAAACTTGCTCTTAATAAAAGATCAACCATTTATCTACTGTATCACAGCACTGAGGGATTCATGAATAATTTTCAACATTGTCTGCTCTGTTTTTCCCCTGTTGACTGCATACCAGTGTCCCCCATATTCTACTCACTCCCTTTTTCCCTGCCCGCCCCCTTCTCTCTTCTTACTGACTACTATCTCTTCACCTGGGGTGTTTTCTGATTTCTTTCACAAACATACCATTTTATTGTCTCTTTACTACTCAGTTACTTCTTCCTGTTTGTTAAATTTTTGTTAAATTTTGGACTGGACTTTAAATGTGCCTCAGGAGTATTAAGCTGCTTATTGCTGGTTAAGACAACCCAAAACCATAACATAGAAAAATCCATTGGTCTTCAAAATAACAAAATAATTTATTTTGTTTGATACTGAATCTCTGTCTCTATATAGGTCTCTGCTCATTAGCACAATACTGAATCATTAACTAAGCTTTCACCATTTAAAAGGAAAGTTCCTAG
The DNA here is from genome assembly GCF_964188355.1 of Buteo buteo. NCBI lineage: Eukaryota > Metazoa > Chordata > Aves > Accipitriformes > Accipitridae > Buteo > Buteo buteo. The sequence continues at coordinate 12,186,553 of NC_134181.1, read as the reverse complement.
TGCTTTTAACAAATAATGTACTATATAGGTATCACGCTCAACATAAAATACTGGACATTTTACAAGACTAAATTATACACAATAATTATACACAATACCAGTGTTTTCCTAATAAGAAAAGGCTCCTAATAATCAAAGATATGGAATCTGTGAGGATCAACAAACAAACCTAACTCGTGTAAGAGTAAATAAGCCACAAAAGGAAGCATGTGAAATAAAAATTGAATAAATCTCTGAAGAGTAAGAAGAGAATGAAAAGCCTTAGAAGTAATTAATATTTGCATTAACATATTAAAACACTGTAAAGGAAATAACACATTTGAAAATCCTACCTTTTTATTTTTGCAGGGAACAGCATAAATAGCATTGGTGCTAAAGCTTTCTCCCCTCTTCTCATTACTCTGACAGCTGGACTCTGCCTCTTTGTCAGCATCTGAAAGATAGGTATCCATGTCCTCATCTTCACGATAATTGCCTGATATTTCCAGGGACTGCACAGGAGATCTGTCACTACCATCAAGTTTCCAGTTGGGCCTGCAAGTAGAAAGCAGTTTAAAGCCTGTTTCAGTGTTGCTTACTCTTCCAAAAAAACCCCCAAAACACTAGTAAAGTAGAACCATCAGTCTTACAATATATACAAGTCCAGTCAGCCAACACAAATAGACATCTAAGCTTCTATTAGCTGCAAACAATGAATCTAGCCTATGCATATGCTTTAAAATAGATGATTAACACTGGAGCTACATTTTCTTCTCTATCTTAAAAAAAAATGCCAGATTAGAGATAGAACGTTGCTAATTCTACTGTACAATCCAAATCTCCCTCTCTGAAGACTGTATGCATGACATCACTTTACGAGAAAGGGAGTAAAGACTGTAGACACTTCAGACCCAGTTTAGGATGTGGTGAGAAAAAAAGTGGCTATAACAGCAGGATTTTTCTGTAACTCTTTGTTAAATTGCATCATTGAAAGATTCTATTTCTAGTATATCAAAACAGAGAGTATACACTACCCCATTCTGAGCTCTGTGACTGTCGCATATGGTTCAAAACATTCTTGTTCCACATAGGTGGAATCACTTTCAGAAAGTGATCGCTGCCGAGGCTGAGGAATAGCAACAGTGCGCCCCGTTAGTGTTGTTGCAAGGATAGCTGCGGCTAGAGCAGATCTGGAAGAAAACAGAATAAAGCAATGAAACAATACTGATGTTTTCTCTGTGCTCCATATTTTATATTTTTTTTCTATAGCAAAAGGTCTTCACTATTTAAGCAAAGCAAAAGGTTCACAGTTAACAAGCATAAACACCACTGAAAGTGCTAAGGGACTGGTTATAAACTATTAACTCCCAAAGTAAAGCGCAAAACTGCACAAGCTATCGTCGCACAGCTATCTAAGAGTAAAGTACAATACCTATCAGTTTTCCCAAATCACGTGCATGAAAATCATGGAATATACTAGGTTACATTCCCAAAATTTACATTGATAATTTACGGTACTTAGCATTTACTTTAGCCATAACAATACTACCTGGCATTGTGTTGAAAAAGTTTTCCACATTCTGCTATTTTGTCTCCTAGTTTCAATTATTCCCTACTCCGAACCTTTTACTGGTGACTCTGGAGCTGTTAACAAATGCTGGCACGTTGCAAACTAGGGCAAGCATAAGTAGATAGAAATGTCTATTTGTGGGATGCTGCAGAGTACATAGAAGGGTGAGATGAAGAGGAAAAAACAAGTAGGAACAAAGATTAAAGGAGAGAAACGGTGAGGACTGTAACAGGAATAACAAGAACTGTAGGTCAAAAAGGAAGAAGACACAAACTAGGATTAAGTAGGAATGTTACAGACACTAGAAAGACCATAGAAAACAACTAGAATTGAACTAAACACAGAGAAAATGTAAAAGAAAAACTGTAATAAACTACAAATGAAAAGAAAAATAAATTCGTATTTTCTCTTTGACTTGCCTATATAGCTAACTCAAATCCAATCCAACACAGTTTTACATGCCAGTTAAGTCCCTGCTTTTTTTAATATGCAATAAAATGGCATGTTAGTAATGTTTAATTTATGCTTTTCTCATGAGTTAAAATTTCCTGACTCACAGTACTAGTACTGCTATAGTCCTACACTCTGCTGTAGCAGCCAAATTAAAAATGGTCCTAACTTTAAATAGTCCATTTGTCTTTAATTGACTCAGATTTATAAGTTACATATTCATAATGGTTATTGTTCTAATTTTCTAGCATGCTTAGGAGTGGGAGAAAAATAGGTATCTTTAAAGTTCAAAGAAGGGAACTGCTCCAGTTAAAAAAATATTCTATTTATGAAGAGGTTTATGTAAATACTGCTGCAAGGACATGCAATTAGTCTAATCATGCTTTTCTAGTATGCTATTGTAGTTGATGAAGCAAAAAACCAAAACTCAAAACCTACCTGGGCCTTTCTGGAGAAGGGTTTGGACTACGAGGGGGAGGGGTGCGGGGAACTGCAGGTTTAGGAGCTATGGTAGCAGCAGGGACCAGGCCATGAGCTATATGTTTCTAAATAATTTAAAATAAAATTAGTTGACGATGACTTTAAGGATCACAATGAAAAAAAACACAAAATTGAACATGCACAAAAACTAACAATGCAAAATAATATAAAAAGGAAGAACAATTACATGCAATTAATGTAAATAGAAGACTTGAAATGGTTCCAAGTTTAACTTTTTAAGATGTATGAAGAGCTACTAATGAAGGTTAGAAATGTAATTTACGTAAGACCCATGAATGTAGGTTTTCTACCCACTCTATCACAGCCTGGAAAAACAGAATTTTAACTTACTCAATTCAAGTAGGTTTTTTTCCCTGCATATATACACAAGGAAAAAGGAGTACTAGAAATTAACTTTTTTCAAAATACTTGAACCCTGCTTCAGAGTAATAATATTAGTCCCTTTCCTGTAGAAAGAATCTGTCTGTCAGAAGTAATCCTCAGTCATAGCAGTATGAGATGGAAGAAAAAACTATCATTAAATAAGTCTTGCAGTTAAAGGTTCAACCTGAATTAAAAAAAAAAAATCCTAATGCATTTTTATCAGCAAATCCAACAATTTTTTCAAAAGGATAACACTAAATAACAGCTCAGTAAAACTGGGACCAGCGTTCCCTACAAAGAGTACTTTGAATGGAATCACATAATGGTTGAGGTTGGAAGGGAGCTCTGGAGATTGCCTAGTCCAAGTCCCTGCTCAAAGAAGGGTCAACTAGAGAGGACTGCTTGGGAAACTGTCTAGTTGGATTTTGAGTACCTCCGAATGTAGAGACTCCACAACCTCCCTGAGCAACCTGTTCCAGTGTTGTTCTCTAGGCATCAGAAAATACTATGTCATAATAAAGTCCATCACCTTCAGACATATGTTACTTTTCTATGGAGTAAACCAGGCTAAGTTTCTGCTATTTCTGCTACAGAATATTTTTTTTTTTTGCAATTATTCTTTAATTGTCTTCTCCAACAGGATAACAAACAGGTGAACTGGGAAATATTTCTGTCTTTACAGGAAGCTGTGACAAATAACTAAATGGTGCATTACAAAGACTGTCTTTTTACTTGGTCTTATCTTACAAATGCACTTCTCCCTAATTTTGGAAGTCTGTCTGGCATGCACCATTTTGTTTACTAAAGGCTGTTGGCTGTAGAGGTCTTACTATGATCACTGGGGAATACAGCTGAGGTAAAAGGATGCTGTCATCCCACAGTAAGAGTAAGACAACAACAGATCGTGGGAAGCGAGCGAGCTGCACTTCCACTCCGGGGGCTCCGGCCCCCGCCAGAACCCAGAGGCCTCCCTGGAGGGGGAGGGCGCCAGGACTGAGGGAAAGGAGAGCACCAGAGCCCGGCCTCCGGACACCTTCTTTTCTTTGCTTAGGGTTTATTTTTCTCCCCGCTTTTCACTTCAGTCGAACTGCTCACAGCGATCACCGGCGGCAGCCGCAGGGCGCGGCCGCCTTCCCTGGGGGCCTCCGCTCGTCCCGCCCGGGCACGGCCGCCCGCCTCCCCCGCAGACCCTGCTTCACGGGGACGGCGACCCGCCCTGGACGGAGCGATACTCACGAAGGGGCCCTTACGGCCTCTCCTGAAGCTAAACGCCATCGGGACCGGGTAGGGGACGGTCTCCACCGCCGCCTTCCTGACTTGCTTTCTCCCCGCTTAGGGACGCTTCCTCCCTCGCGACCCGCTGGTAACAACGGCGCGGCGGATTCGCTGCGGGTTCGCGCTCCCCCAATCAGCGCGCGCCTTACTCGCCTCTCCTCCGGCCTTAGCAACCTACCAGTGGCGAGGCCCGCCCCATCCGGCCTCCTCATTCGCTCACGGGCGGCAGAGCTCTCGCTTCCTATTTGCGGCCGCCGCTGTCAGCCAGGCGCGCGCTCCGAGGCGGGCTGTTCGTCTGGTAGTCGTGAGAGGACGCCTCTCCCGAGAGCCCGGCGGGGTTTCCTTCCCGGCTGGTCTCTGCTGTGTCCCCTGCGGCCTCCGGAGGAGCGGCTGCGACCCCCGAAAGGTCGGGGCGCCCGGGACGGAGCTCGGCCTCTCCTGGGCAGGTCAGCGGTGGGCCGGCGGCCGCCCTTGGGGCCGTCCCCTGCCTCTCTCAGAGCGGGCCCCCGGTGAGGGCTCGCTCTGGGCCGGCCTGCAGGAGGTGGCTCAGGGCGGTGGTGTTTGCGGCGGTACCGGTTCGTCTTTGGCTCTTCTCCTCGAATCGTGCCTTAGCCTCAAAGACTCCCGTTTCCCCCTACAGTCAGAACACCGCATAAAGCTGACAAACATGAAAATAATCTCTCGCAGCAGCTACCTTCTAATCTGTCTGGAAACTTCTGCGAGCTGAGGGGCTAGAGATGCCTTTGGAGACAGCTTTGTAATTGAAGCAGACTTTCTCCCAGCAAGGCATAGAAAAGGTGGTGTGGGTTTTTTTACAATCTGTGTGTCTTAATTCAGGTGTTTCAGATCGACTGGTAAAGTTGGGAGTGGAATTTGCAAGCCAACAGCCTGTATTTAAGTTAACAGAGTTGCTTACTGATTTTGATATGTTAACCATAACTGTAAGGTAGCTTCAGGGATAGTTAAGATAGTGTCTCTTACAGAGTATTACATCTTATAAATTTTAATAATAAAATTAAGTTTGAAACAGGATTATAAAATGTGTTAGTATCTCTTCCACATTTCTTTCTAGGGTGTAGCTGCTACTGAAGTAAAGATTTAAAGGAGGTCTCATGACAACGAAAGCAAATTTTCCTGTGACAGCAGGATCTATAGTTGTCCCTTATGGACATGTGATTGGAAATGAGAAGTGGAGAGGGTCAGAGATAGCCCAAAGGCTACAAGGTAAGCACAAACAAATTGGAAGAGGAAAAACAATTCAAGCAAAGCATTCCCCTGTATCACCCAGTATTGTTAAAATTGGCTGGCATATGCGTTACTGTCTGCCTGACTGGTCCCATATTTGTGGCACAGCCTATGTTAGCAGGCTGAAAATTCCTGCTTGTCTATCGTGTATCTGCGTGATCAGTTCTGTCATATTAACATAGTTGTTAAGCACAGTAGAGAAGAAGCAGAAGTATCTGCTTCTTGGGAACCACAGCAGTGGGGCTATTCTGAATATGCATCTCCACTGAAGTCCCTTCAATTTACACAGACACTAGGATTGTGCTATCATCTGTTGGCACGGCAAACTAAATTAAGATGAGCCTTTCAGAATAGCATGTGATGTTTTTGTTCAAGTCCAGAGTTTACTGAGAAGCTATAGCACTTTCAGATCTGTAATGTGGAAGTGCTATTAATTGGCATTACTAAAAGCATCGCACAGTACTTTGGATTGCTTGTACCAGTTTTGCTTAAAGAGCAGAAAGGCTTTTAAAGATTATGAAGTTTGTTGTCAAGTCACTAGAATTATTGACACATTAGGAAGGTTGTGCTGTGAAGTAATTATTAGTATATTTTTAACTACTGTATTTTTTCTTTTAACAATTTCATCTTAAGGGAAAATTAGACTCATCTTTGAAGATGACTTGGGACTTGTGGATTTTCATCTTTCAAACAGAACTTGCATTTTATATATTTCTGAAGCAGATCTGGTCGCAGGGGATGAATTCAAACGAAGATTGGTTCGGTTTAGAAATGTAAGTACTACATACAGAGAAAAGGAAAGGTATTTGTTTATTCTGTGCTTCCAAAAACATTCTTCTTGTGTTATTTTTAAATTCTAGTGGAGCTAAACTTTGTGATAACTTCTACCCAAAACCTGAAAAATGATGCAGCTGTGTAATAATGCTGTAATAAACCTCAGTACTGTTGCTGCAACTTCTATTCTTCCTCACACTTGCTTTCAGGCAGCTCACACTTGACAGAAATTTTCTCTGTTGCATTGCATCACCTTGTCATTACCAAGGTCTCTTCTTCTTTTTTCCTTTCAATACAGGTCAGCAGTCTTGGGGGAATTGTCATTGTGGAGAAAACCCAAATAAGTGATCAGTACTTCTTAGCAGTACAAAAGCTTGTTGTGCTAGAACTTGGAATGGTGTTGCTCCCCGTGGCAAATCAAGGAGAAGCTTCTCAACTTATTACTCAGCTAGTAAGTTTCTATGTTAGTAGACAAACGTTTATTAAAATATGGGACATGAGGAGAATCACCTGTTTTCCCATAATCATCACTCACTTCAGAAAGAATACCTGGGATCTTAAAGGAACACAACATATTTTGTTGTTTGTTTGAATGTAAGGAATAAATATCCAGCAACAGTAATATGGTAGTATAGTTCAGTGGAAAGAGGGCTCATATGAGAACAAAGTTGAAGAATAGGATACTGGACTTTTTTAATGTGATCTTGCACTGAGGTGCCACTGGATAGCATTAGGCAATCCTCACTGAAGTTCTCTGTCAAAACCAACTTGAGATTTTGCTTTGTCTCAGGATGGGGAAACTGTGTTCTTATGTTGTTTCTCTTTTCATTTATCCTTTCTCCGATTGCATCAAAAAGATGACAAAACAATTGTTTTAATTCATAGTTGGTATTAAGAAACTGTTGGTTTCCTAGTGAGACTTTGTGGATCTGCATCAAAACCCTTAATAAGGGCACACATTAAGGAGGGAGCTTATTTTTAAAACTTCCTCGTGATTGCATTGAACTCAATTTTGAGATAAAACTATTTTAAAAACCAAAAGCAGAGCTCCAGCAGAGGGCACTCAGTGTTACTTATGGTTTTGTTTTGCTTCAGGTCCGTGAACAAAGTAAGGATCACAACAGTAACCCCTTTCTTCGTAAACAGTGTTCACAGCTGGCAGAGTCATCAGTGTTTCGGACAGTACAACAAATTCCAGGAGTTGGGAAAACAAAAGCTCTGCTTTTACTGCAACAGTTTGGAAGCATCCACCGGCTTTGTAACACGTCTGTCAAAGAGCTTGAGCTAGTAGTTGGACAAACGGTAGCACAACAAATACACACTTTTTTATGTTCCTGACATGACACACATGTTTTGGAAAACAAAGACTTTTTGTTTGTTTCTTGTGAATTATAAAATTGTTTTTAATAATCGCATATTATGGTAATTTCTATAGTCCTAGTAACAAGTGGAGTGTGTTGATTAATTGCCTAGATATTACTCTGCTGCTGCTTCTTTACAGCTGTTCTGCTTATTGGGCTGTGAAAACTGTGTTTTGCATCTATCTTATCTTGTACAAAACACTGAAAGCTGTCTTTTTCAGCACTCAGAAAAAAAAATAAAATGGAAAAGCACTTTGCTTGCTTACTTTTGTCTTCCAGAAATAAACACTTCATTAATATCTGGCTGGTGTTATTTTCTCAGTAACTGGAAACGCGAGTTACAGTGCTTTAAAAAAGTTAGCATACATTGCTTTAGAGTAATATCTTTGATTTATAATTTTTTGGAGTTCCTTTGGAAAGCCCTACTAGAATACATCTTTGACTTTACACTAACTTATTTCTCTTGTTCCTTTTTCAGTTCACAGGGTGCTATCAAATTTACTCCCTTGTGTCTAATATCCAAAATCTTGGTTAATTCATGTTGCACTTCTGAATATAGGCTGGGATAACAATAATCAATTACAATATATTTTGACATATTATCAATTATAATGTATTAATTATAATATGAATTATACTATAATATATGCTACAAAGAAAATAATATGGGGAAGCTTTGATCAAAATTCATAATTCATCTTGTTCTTCCGGTATTAACCTTTTCAAAAGTTATTTGTAAAGAGGAAGATTGGTTTTCCTGACATCTTGCATTTTATTTTAAATTAGATTCTTACCGTATTTAGTGAGGGTAAAATTGCCTTTTACCTTACATACCAGTAAAGGAGATGTGTGAAAAGCTGCTTTGATACTGCTTGTGTTTTGGATCCTAGCAGGAAGGCAGTCGAGCAGGATTTTCAACTCCCTTTTGAAACTAAAGAGAAGTGAATAACAGAACCTTGGCACTTACGTAATGAGGTGCTTGTGTGTGTAAAAGAAGTGCTACTACAAATACACATAACTACTAAGGATAGGTGAGTCACAATAATTTACAACTTTTTATGTAACCTTCATAGGGAAACTCTAAAAATATGTTAATGCTTTTTGTAAGGAAGCAAGTTTTAGACTATAATTTATAAGTTCCTGTATTACACAACATAAACTTTTAAGAAAGTTGGTTTCTTAGACCTTTGTAAGCAACATTACAGAAACATGCAAGAGGTAAATAGTGAAAACCTGTAAATTATGCCATGTCATCCAAGCTGTAGCAGAATCAAAAAGCTACTGCTAAATGGCAGCATCTGATTTTTATTCTTAAATAAGTGTCATCAACATATTTACACCTATTACATAGAGAAACTAAAAATAAATGACCACTTTAAAGTTTACACCCAGACACAAACTTTCCCTTTAAAGTTTTGAGTATCAAACAGCATATATCTACTCTGTAGATGGCAATGTTAAACTAACACTACAGTGTTAGCAGTTTTAAATTAATTTTGATTTCAGAAAATAGAAGAATCTCAAAGAAATGCTCACATGCTTGGGGTTTTTTTTGGCTCCCTCCTTAATATATATAGCCAATACTTGCTCATGAATTGTTCCCACAGGAGGAGGATGATTCTATATCTATTTGGGATTTTTTTACTTGGTGTGATAGTAAATAAATATTCTGCCACTTAAGACTTACAAGCACTTCTCATTTTAGAGCATCACCACAGTTTATGTACTCTTGATCAATATACTAGTATGTCAGTTTTGAGATTTGTTCCACAGCTATCAATTTTATCAAGACTAATGAGATACAAGTCTTATGGTAAGTAGGTTAAATAATTTCATGTTTGGAATAAAGGCTGTCTTTAACAATTGAATCTGCTGGCATTTAAAATGTAACCTAGATCAGAAAAAGGGCAGAGTAAAAGCCTTTTGTAGTTCAAAAGATCTTTTGACTTCAAACCTCCTAATTCTCTTCCAGAATTAAATTAACTATTCAGTAGAATACACCTAGGACTCTCAGAAAGAGAATGTCTATGCATAAAAACAACCGTATGACACTGCCCCTTGGCAAAAGGCTAGTTTCTCTGAATAATGTTACTCTCTCTCAAGTGTGGTTTGTTAAGATAATTCTTTAAAGTAGTGTTAAATGATTTATTATTGACTCTAAACTTTTACAGCAAAATCATCCTTTAATGTGTCCCCTATTGTTTTGCATGCAGCATCAAGTTTGTAATAAATAACTCCCATCTATCATAGTTATAAAAAATTAGTCATGATATTGTATTTTGGAATTCCAAAGGAATCCAGTCCTCATGTAAGCAATTTCATCATCTACATTTTGTTATTGCATACCTCCCAAATCACTTCATTCTAACCTTTAAATACTTAAGCTTTACAGTTTTTGCCAGCCTCTGACCTTTATAGTGGCTCAATACACAGTAAATTAAGTCAATGGCATTTGTCTGAATTTATACACACATACATAAAGACAAAATTGATCGATATTTATATACATTTGAAAGAAAAATGTCATGTTAACAAATCCTTCTGAAAGATTCAGTACAGTGAACTTTCTGTATTCAGAAGTGTGAAGGGAGAAAGCTTCTTCTTAATCTGAGAACTTCCAGCCACAGCTGAAGGAAGGCAGAGGGTGCTTGCAGCTTTCTGTCTATTTTTAGTTCCCCAACTTAGAAAAGGCAGTTTCAGTGGGACCTTCTTGGTCTGATCAATCTTGTCCTCCTCCATGGCTAAACAGATTAAGGAGTATGTCTTCTGCATTCCCACAGAATAAGTTGCACTCTTACTATGCTGTAGGAAAAAGAGAAGCTTTATAAGAATCAGTCAGCCAAAATGGGTCAAAATTTTGATGATAACAAAAGGTTACTGTGCAAATAGTTTTCCAAGGCAGACAACAGCAAGCTTTCTGTGCCAATGACATGCTAACTGAACACAAGGCCCTTCAGAGTGCTGTGATTCTGGTATTTTGCCCATGTAGACTCAAGGGTATACTATGCAAAGCATAAAGGGACCTGTAAATCTTTTCCATGGGTTGCGTTATACTTAGCACTTACTGCCTTCTAGCATAAATATATGATGTATACACTAACCTTTCTAGAAAGTTTAAGTATGTAGTTCTTGCACAAATCTCTGAAGGGGAGTCTTTTTGCTGTCTTTGGACAGGTTTCATGTTGATTGCAACTATGACAAGAGCTACTGCAGGACATTCTTTTGGGATACCTGGAAGGCACAGCCTTCTCTGTCTTATCTTAGCTGTGCCCTGAAGCAATTTGATTATATTCTAGCCTTTTGTTTCCAGTAGCAGTTTGGAGTGGCAGGTGTGTAATTTCTTACTTTCAATAAGGAAAATCAACTTCTTAAGCAAAACAAGAAAAGCTAACAGCAATGAAAGCACCTTGATCACTTCTAAGGCAATGATACTTCAGTGCCTAAGCTTGCCAGGGAATGTTAGAAGCATGAAGCAGTAGATTTAGCTGAATTTCAGGTTCTCTCACACTACAAATAACTTAAACTTATTTAGAGCTTAACATTTTTTAATCCTGTGATCATTTTTCCTTCGTCAAAAGCTTCTACAGCAGCTTAGTAACTGACTAGACTGTTAAAGTCTACCAAAATAAAAAATACATGCATTAATCCATGATCTAATACAAAAGTCATGGATCATTTATGTTAACAGTGCATAGAAAATAAGCATGTAGTCTTGGATGTTCTATTTCGTTCCATTATTGTTTCATTGTGGCTTACCAATGCTGAACAGGGTGATATTTTCATCCTCTGGGACAAGTTAGGGGAAAATAAAATATGCCCTGGAATTCATAATGCAATTAATCTAAGCAGCTCCACTACAAAAAACCCCACCACCCAACCATTCTTATGTACACAGACTGTACTTTAGCTTGCTAAGTCAGTCATTATGATTTAAACAGACTGTTCAGAACTGAACACATGCCCGAATGCTTTCTATATTCACTGGTGGAGTGGGATATCTGACTACATGAAAGTAAACATTAATCAGGGACTGAAGCCAGGAAACTGAAAACTCCTCACATATCCAATCTGCAAAACATATTTGCCTCGTTACATACCATAGATGCTGCTGTATCCTGGCAACTGATAACCTCAATCTCAATGGGCTGCTCTCCCACACTTTTGAATTTTTCCAGCACCTCATTCACTCCATGCCACTTGCAATCCACACCACCAACTGAAACAATGTAGTCACCTTCTTTTAGGCCCATCGACTGTCAAAAAAATTTTGCACAGGTTATAATGTGGAATTATAAAGATGCAGAAAATGGTTTTGTCATCATACAGTATCTGCCCTAAAGTCATTTCCCTCTTAGATGCTAAAAATTATTGTCTAGTCAGGCATGTGGAACAAAAGTGTATATGCAACATAGAAAAATGCAACTTTTTCAAGTACACAAATTACCTATTTGAGTTACCATTGACAAATGTGATTCTGGCATACTCAAATGTTAGCTCTTTTTATGTCCTTTTCGCTTTTCTCTTTAAGTAAGTGAAACCTTGTTTTTGCCACCCTATTGTCCCCCATGAGATATTTTCTCTGGTTTTTACTTCTATTTCTTCAATATTTTTATTTGTACTTCTGTGATTGCTTCTGCCTTTCCTCTAGCTAAAGTATGCTCATCACTGCATGCTGCTTTATCCCTTTGTTTCTTCCCCCAAAAGAACAATATATTAGAAGCCAATTATATGTTCTCTCCCCTTTTTTTCCTTGGGCACATGCTACCTTGCCTTCCCTTCCTGATCCTCACCCTTGTTTTTGCTACTTTCTAAAGCCTTTATCCCTCCTAACTTCCTGAATTAGATGACAAATAACATTTGCTTTTATTATTTGGGACTTTTTAATCTATTAAGTGTGAACAGAGGAAGAAATCAACTCTAGTTTAATGTGATGTCAGGGATACGGATACTCTAACGTCTAAGGCGTATTTAGCACTGAAAATGTGTTCAGATTGTATGAATTGACTATACTGATGTATAGTAGAACTCAATAAATACTCCATACACTAGTAAGAACAAACTAAAGTTACATTTAAAAGATTGTAGTTCTAAAGCCTGGAGATAAATTGTTAATATTGCACCAATGTACTTACTGCTGCAGAACAAACTGGATCAAGACAATAAATCTGTACTGGCGAACCTCCTTTAAGACTGAATCCTAGCTCCCCTGCTTCATGGTGAATGCGAATGGTACGTGGAGCCGTCCATCTCTGCTTGGCTGAGAACACTGTCAGTGGACCCTGGAGGTAACATATCAGCAGGCACATCACGCGTTACTGTCATTTTTAAGTAAGCATGTCTAATTTTTTACGTTATAATGCTTTAAGCTCATCTTACGTAGGTTTTACTCAGGTTAACTTCCAGCTACTTCCATTGAAATGGAACAGTGAGATTTATCCCAGAAATTTAAGATGTCCCCTGAAGTGCTCAGCCCTACTTCATGGCAGTTCAGGTGATGCTTCAAACAGAGTAGGATGAGAGCAACTGCCAAGTCGTTCTGAGATCTCTGTTAAGGTGTGCAGAATCTTTTGGCTGCAGCAGGCTCTAAGGACCTATGTTACTCTATTTTGGAGGAGAGAAATTGATTCATGGAACATTGCATATTCTGATCCTAACCACAACTCCAAATTCCCTTTTCCCACCAATATACACAGAGCCACCTGAAAGACTGGCTTTGTAGCATGCAACATTACACATTCTGCATGCTTATCTCCCAGTACTACATGTTTCTCCCCGCCTTTAAGTTGTATGCAATTATCCATTTAAATTTCACTGGACTTTTATGAAGGTTATCAAGAATGAACGCTGTGCAAAGCCATGTACAAATAGCACTTTTATTCTTTCCTAGTCTCAAGTCTGACTTACACCTCTGAAGCTAGGAGTGATCTCTCCATAAAATATTTGTGTCCGTTCCCTCATGTTGAGCGAATTTATACCTGCTAGCAGAACGACAGAGGTTTGTCAGCATTTGCATGTTACGTACCAGCCTGTGAAAGAAGTCTTTAACTTTCACCTTGGAAAAGTGAGGAGCAATTGTTTCTATTTTGTGCTCTGTTTTAGCTAAAACAGAAAGAAAAACAAATGAATTTTCTCTCAAGTATTAGTTAAAAGACATACACATTTATTTTTCTTGCATTCCAAGCTAGATAGAAACTTCTCCTAAATTCTTACCAAGCTGTAGAAAAACTAATTTTTGTGGAAATGTGCAAGACAAATATCTGAATTGCCTTAAAAGTATCTTCAGAGCTCATAGTGTCACTATGGAGAACTTAAAACAATCCATCAAAACCAAACTATACTATTCTGCTCTTCAATTTTTCTTTGAAAAATATTTAAAGCCAGCGCTCATTCTTTCCCACTGCTTCCAAAGAGGAAAAAGTTGTATGAGCTGGACTAAGGTATGAAGAACCAATAGCAGTCAAACTGAGTTAACAACTTAGACCAATATAAGAGCTGTGCTACAAGAAACAATTATTAGTTTTCCCCTGTATGATTTTAGCTTTTGAAGTTTCCCCATTTTTTCTAGCTCACAAGATAGTCACCAAAAAAGCTTAATTCTAAATAATAACCATGTTATCTATCCTAGAAAATGATGCGGCCAGAGACAGAAACACTGTAAAGCAGCTGTAACAAAAATAATTTATCTGTGATTGAGGAAACGCGTAAGGAATCTGAACTCAAATGTATGGTATATAACTGGTACGTTATTTATATTATGTATGGATGCATATTATATATCTATACATATATATAAAGGCATATCTCCATGAAAGCATGCATATGTATGGTTAGATACCCTTTATTTCTAGCTGTATATACTTACGAAGGATATCTGGAGCCTGGATTAGACTGAGAAAGTCATCTTCCGTCTCTTGCTGAGCATATTTGAGAAGTGAGCGCTTATGTGCAGCTGTCAGAACCTCCTGAAGAACATCGATGTTTCGAAGCTTTTTGCACAGACCACAGACTCTTAGAGCTTCTTCATGGTAAACAATGGCTTTGCGTAAATGTGCTTTCCCTGAAAAAAAAAAAAATCAGAAACTGTTGGCTGTCCTCCACAGAGAATAAATACAAAGTAATTTTCAAACTGTATCTAGTAGCTGGGTGAAACTGGCACTTACCTAATTGTTTTCTCTGAACTTTGTCCTTTAAAACAGTGAGAATCATCAGTCCTTCAGGCATGTAGTCATACAACTGGGACAAGGCTTTCTCCTGCTGATCTTCATCATCACCAGACTGCACTATAATAATTTATATAGAACATTAACCATTACACATCTCTTGGTGCCCTGTTCCTTTAGGTGTATTATTGTGTAGTTATTACTACCTTATCTCCAAATGCAGTCAAACATTTTAACACATATATATTAATGGGAATTTCAAGTTTTTAGGACTTCCGTCAGTTTTATCATCTGCAGTATGTAAGTAATACTTATATGCCAGAACATACTGACAAGAATTGAACCATTTAGTAGCATATTACAGATATAGTATTTCTTTTGTTTCTGCAAAATTAGTTTATTGAACTTTCACATTCTTCTGTAAAGGACAAAAAAGCATGGCCTTGTAACTGAACGGGGAAATGGCTATAAATTAACATATATTGAAACCCCAAAGTTCCTGGCTCCTAGTTCTTATTCATAGACCAAATTATAACTGTTTATGTGTTTATTATTATTTATATGACTATATAGAAAATGTACGATTCTTACATTCATGGTCACACAGAATGGTGGCAATGAAGTAATGCGCCAGAGCTTTGTAATGGTCTGACTTTATTTGTGCCAGTTTAGACCAGGAATAGGGGATATTCTCTTTCACTGGTTCCTGATTCATTGCAGTGTTAACCAGCATGTAAACCTCTCCCACCTAAAATAAAGCACAGAATTGAAGTATGAGAATTTAGCATTAGTTACTAGGAGCTCAAGTAAGGGATATTATATTCAGCCTTAAGATAATTTCATGTGCACCATATCAAAAAGGGGGGAAAAAAAAAAAAGATGGTTAGAAAGGGTTGGAAATAAGTTTTGAGACAATTTGAAATTCCATCCCTGATTTTTTTTCCCCTTAAAAGTAAAAATCAATTTTGTACCAGAACAGATAGGCTAAGTCAATCAATCTATGTGGCTTCAGAGTTCAACAAAAACACCATTTAATAAATGGGTTTTAATTTACAAACGCATCTCCTTGTGTTAATTCAGCTGAGAAAGAGTGAAGCATATTACTTATATGCTAGGTTTCTGCTTCACTTCTGAAACTGGAGTCATATCTAGCCTTAAGTTTGTGTGGTTTAGTTAAAACAGGGCTACTATCCTTTATGCAGAGGAAGTAAAATAGCTTTTCAAGCAGTGAATTCTGCTTTAATGGATCAAACAACTCCACCTGACAGAATCCAAAAATCTTTCCCCTGCAGCTGATCAATCCTATAGGTAAGTCAGGGTGGCCTTACAGGGTTGGTAGGAAAGGCTTTGCCCATTTATTTAGCATGGACCCAATTACGTATCTCCTATTCTGAAACGGCTCAGAAAGCATATTTGTATCTTGCTGACATACCCAATTTTTTATGTCAACAACCTCAATGAAGTATGAACACTACCTTCTGGGTCACAGCCTGCCTCCCCATTTTTCAGGCAAGTCCCAAGACAGCTGTGCAGCTAGCAATCTGACTCTGCTTATCAGGGTCCTTCCTCCAGTTACAATTTAGTTATTCTTTTGGACTTAAGCTTTTTACGTTTACATAATCTCCAGCTGTCCAACAGACAGATTGTGTTCAATACTTAACAGAGAACTACACAAACAACCCTATCCTTTTGTATGTTGTTCTGTGGACAAGATCTGTACTGTTTGAAAGAGCAATATGATAAATAGATTGTAAAAACCTTGCAGCTATTCACAGTTTTAATCTTCTGAAAGGCTGTGATTCTTACTGTAGCTTGTGAGCTGTCCTTTGGTACTTTTGTTTTTCAGTAATGGTTGTTAACGTTTAGGTTTAATAAATTCTGTTAATATTACTAGAGGCTGTAGCTAGTAACACAGCACTGGAAACAGTTATTTTAAAGACTAAGTTTTAAGTCTCATAGTTTACCTTGGCAACTTCCTGTGTCATTTTCACTAGTGTGAAGAACTCATTGCGTATTCCAGGAAGACCAATCTGCTCAAAAACACACTCTTGAGCTTGTGCAAGCATCATTTTTACTAGTACACTCAGCATAGCTGGGCTCATATCATAACTTGGTGTGTGAGTAAAGGTCTCCTTTAAGTAGCTTAGGACTCCTGAAATTACAAAATGGTTTTGTCAGCATTACAAAGAGAGAAACAAGTGAACTTAACTCTAGCACGTACCAGTATTGCACTGCAGCAATCTGAAGGGATTCTTAGTACACATGAAATTAAACTGACCTACAGGTTTTGCTTTGCATTACCATCAAACATCTCCAGGCACAGTTCTCAAAATTACAATTCAGAAGAGCAACAGAAGCTTCAAGTTTTAAGGGTAATACCTTCACATTTGCTTAGAACAGTTTTTATGATTGACCATAAAGCCATGCTGAACTGAATGTGACTTGTATATGGGAGTGGTAGGATAGGGCTTACACATAGGACAAGAAAAAAAAAATCTATGCAACTATAAGGAGGTAGTAGAACCCTTGGATGGAAGGAAAAAACACAAACATATAAACTTAATTATGAATCTCCTTTTCAGATGCAGCTAAGTGCATTATGTGTCCCAATGAAAGCTCAGTTCCATGCCTGTAAGTAAACTAGAACAGTATATTTAATAGGGTAAAATTAGATTCTGCTCTAGACATGTGGTTCCACCAACATATTAATCGTTTCTATCATTTATCAAATTAAAAACAAACACTAACTGTAGTGCAAATATTAAGTAACAGTTTCACAGATGGAAGCGTAACCTTCAGCATGCATGTCATCCAACTGGTTTAGTGAGTTCTACTAGCCTGCTAACTGCTGATAATACTACAAAAGCGTAATGATAAGACCTCTGCTTTTTAAGTGTCCCAGCTTCTGTAATCTTACTTCTTGCCACTACATTCAGTTCTAGCCATGTTGCACTGTATTTCCCTACTACCAGTTTCTGAGATTTTTCGTTGCCTGTATGACACTTGTATCTTTTAAATTATTGATATGCCCTTACACAAGTTAGAATTATAGCCATCTTTGCCTTTCTGCACCAAAAAAAACCAACCCCAAACTTGCCAGGCACATACCAAGTACTGATGGAGTACCCTACCGAAAGGAACTGAAAGTACAGAATGGGGGTGAAATTTTTTTTAATTCTCAACATACTTCTGCTTATGTAGTAAGCATATACAGACTGAGAGCTTTGTTGAAGATAAACTGCAACATTTTCCATTCAGCACAGAGAAACGGTTAATACAGGCTCTATATCATGTCACTACCAACATAATGAACAGCGTTACAGAGCCATGCACAGGTACAATGAAATGCCTCCTGAGCGCATTGCTCTGGGGCCCTGCAAAGGTACTGTGGTAGCAAATGATGCATTTCAATTTGTGAATTAATTCTGTTCTGCAAATACACTGAAGTGAAAAGCAGTGATTTTTTTATTTGCAAAATGGAAGGAGCAGCAGCAAAATGGAGGAATTTCTCCAGTATTGAAGTTTCTTTTAGATTAAATACAAAGGTTGAAAAACAATTTATTTAATAAATGCATGAAGAAATACTATCAATTATTTTTGACAGCTGTGTATTCAAAAGAGGGGGTTTATGACAATCTAACTCCGCGATCCACAGTTTGTAGCTGATAAAACTACCCATACAGTGGAAACCAATAGCCACAGATTGTTAGCGCAGAAATAAATCTTAGGGTACATATTAATTACATAGGTCATGTCTTTAAGCATTACGTGTAGCACAGATGACATTTACAAGAAATTAGAAAATCTACTTGAAAAAAAAACCAAACCAAAAGTTTCTGTACGATGTTAGTTCAAGGGATATGATTCCCTTCATTAGAATTTGTATTTTTCTTCACTTGGGACAGAGATTGATTATTTTCAACCTGTTTGCCTTTGGAATCTATTGAAAATAGGAAAATACGTAGTCAACTTCCAATGAATTGCAAATTTCGCCAGAGAACACAGTAAGATTAATTTTGAAGACACCAAGTAGGTTTTAAGCCCTGTATCAACCCTTTGCACTGTTTCTTGTACAGATTTTACACAAATGTAGTATCACTGAGGTAAAAGCAGCTATGTTGGTGAAATAAGGAATTAACAATGAAGCAGTTAACACTAGGGCTATTACTCGGACCTTTGAACTGCAGTTCATTAATCGTTAACCACAGTATTCAATGTCTTTATCTGCATGTTCAGACTACAATTCCAGATTTTGAATTAAAGCTTCATCTCAGCTCTTTGCAGGATGTCAGGATGAGATTAGGAACATTTGCATGAAGACCGTCCCAATATTTTTAAATTTGTACCTGCAGCTTTCTGAAAAGCATCAACAGCATTTTCAAGTCCAGCCTGGGTCTGACGATTGCATCTTGTTCCAATCTGGGTGTAGAGGGCTCCAGTGTTGAATAAAATACTAGCTTTTTCAAGCAACAGATTTTGTTGACACACTGGGACACCTGTGAAAGAATCATACCTTGGGAAACAAATATTAGAAAAAGAGTTAAGATTAGCAGAGTCCATTGAAACAACAGATATTTTTATTCTGTTTTTCCAAAAGAACAGTGGAATTCTTAATAATTGTTCTGCTACAGTGGAAATGAAGGTGAATAGAAATACCATTATGTACTGTGACGACAATCTTAAGTGCTGCAAGCCTGAGAATGGCTTTATTTGAGGCTTAGTTTTCAGCAGGTTTTAAAGCAGTGCCTCCTTAAGCATATTATATCTAACTCAAAAGCATCTATAAAACATCACAGAGGCTGAGAGTATACTGGGAAAGTATCCATGTGCGCTGCTATGTTCTCGTACTTAGATGTTGCCAGAGATCAACTACTGGCATGGCCAGATCCTCTACAGCTTGTATTGTAAACTTTCTTCTTGCAGTTATGACTAGAAATTTAACAGTTCCTCTTGGCTGCATGGTAGTCATCTTTTTTCCATCATAAAAATAAAAATTCTGAATTCAGAGTCAAACTTTGCTCATAGATGTAGTAAACACTCCTTTTTGACTCAAGTCAATCCTCCTCTCTTCTGGCCCAAGTGCTCTTCTTAACAAATTGAAGGAGGGGAATTAAGGTCTGACCTGTTCCCCATCTGCTTCATGCACCAAGGTTCAGAGTCCAGGAAACATCTGCAGTTGTCCAAAATGAAGATTATTTTCTCTCTTCTTCCCTTGTGCTAACCTGTAGCCCAAATCATAATCTAGCCAACTGCTTCACTTTAAGCACGAAAAGGGTATATTGTATTCAGGTTTACTCTTAACACTAAAAAAAACCAAAACAATCGACAACACAAACTGCAGGGAGCAGTGCGCTGGAAGGATAAACACACTGATGTGCTCCAAATTAAACAGAAGACAGTTAATGATTAACAGTGGTCGGGGGGGGGGGGGAGAAAAAAAGGAGGGGGGGGGGAGAGGCAAACATGAACTACACACTTACCATGTAAATAAAATTCCCATGTGCCTGGTGGGTGGGAAAAATCTGTTTTCTATATAACCAAGTTGAAGGAAATAGCTTATCAACATCTCAATGCCAGCTTCATCTCGGCTAGGAGTGCGGCAGGCCTTAAAATACAATAGATTAAAATAAAGTGTATTCTGTTGAGTTACAGGATGAATACTGAAACACCAAGGATAAAGCTCTGCTTCCTTAAGACTTCTGCATATCATAGAAATGTGTGGAATCTGAGAACAGTAAGCTTAAGGCCATATGGATAAATTCCAAATAAGAGTTTTTCAGCTGCACAGAAATAGCACATAACCTTAAAGGAAGCAAAGAGGATGTGTTTGGCAAGTCTCAGAGTTAATTAAATAAAGACTGTAGCTATTTTATTAAATCTACAAAGAAAGTTTATGTTTCTAGTATAATGCAGGAAACAAACAGTTAGAAATAACCACCATTCCACTACAATGTTTTGCCAGATGAATTCACTTCAACACTCTTCCTGCTAGATTTAAAATACTTTAAAGTAAAAAAAGTAAGACAAATCTTAGATTTACAAGATTTACGAAGTTGTGTCAATAACTCAATCACTTCGCATAACTTTATCCTTTTCTTCACTTGTTCTTTACTCAGATTGTAAAGCTCTTGGACAAAGGAGATTCATGTTCCATATCTCAGAAATTAAGTCAATAAGAATATGGTAAGTTATAAATAATAGTGGCATATTCTGATTCCATACAAATGTTATCATTTACAACTGTAGATTAGAGACCTCATGGTATGCCATACTTGAACTTACTTGTCTCAGATCCATCAGATCTGCTATTTCGTCTTCATACTCAGAACCGTCTTCACTATAATGTTCCAGAATAAAATCCTTAAAAAAAAAAGTAAATAATTTGGAATATCTAAAATTAACCTAAGATATTAATTTTTTTCTGCACCTGCAAACAGTACAAAGTTGATTCAGTTGTGATTTGCATGGCGTCTACTCCCTTCCAGTCAATAGTACAGTAACATATAGCAATGAGACTACAAAAAACCAACAGAACTAATAACTTGATTTGGTATCCAAGACAAGATATTTCAGTCTAATGTAAAGGAACCAAACACCTATTACATCAACTTCATTGGGTTTTAAAACAACACCACTTAGTGGTTTTGAAAGGGACAAATGAACCCTGTTAGGTAAAATAACAAGGGAAGCAAGTGACCATAAAAACTTGTTAACAGAAAGAGACTGCCAAATTCTTGTCAGCTATATTAGGGCAATTCCGTTTAAATTAACAAAGCTGCAATGACATAAAGTTGTACCATAATCTGACCATGGAGATTAACCTACAGAAGTAAAAGCAAAGACAAATGCTACAGTGATATAAGATGGTTTACCATGAGATAAAATCTACATTGCACAATACGCAGTAGTCCAAAAAAAATACAGAAGGTGATTCAAATAGCCAGCAAAGTATATTAGTCAACAAACAAGCAGTTTTAATGCTGCAACACTGCTTCCCAACTGAGCTAGCTTAGTTAGTGCAAGTCGGAGTATCACTGCATTATGCTGAGTAAAACCTTCCATTACTACTTCCTTGCACACTTGGAACAAAAAACTGTAGAAAGGATTTTTATTATCTTTGGTTTAACCCTATTGTCTCCAAAGTGGGATTTCTTATAACATCTCCTGACTGCTTGTCCTGGTTAGATATGAGAAACGACCCAAATAATTGGTGGTTAATTTTTAACACGTTGTGATCTCAGTTTTAGGACAAATAAAAAATAATTTGTTTAAAGAAGCAAGCAGAAGTAATTTATGTACAAATCTGAAATGGAAGTTATTTCTCTTAACTATTCATTCTGAAATGCGTCTCTGAAATTTACCTTGAGGGGGAGTGTAAAGTCTACTTCTTTGGTTTCCTTCAGGCCAAGAGGTACCAAGGGAATGCTGAAAGTCTCCCTATGAAAAAAAAAAAAAAAAAAATACTCAAAGGTATTTCTTTTCTGTTTGTCTGTTGATAAGATAATTACCTTTGTTTCATTTGATGACAGGAAGTTTGTGTGCTGATGGGTGTTCAGGTAAAAGGTACACAGTTTATAACAGTTCCTTCCTGCCCAAGAAAGTCTGTTTAATGACCTGTGACTCCTCAAGAAGAAAGTGAAGATGCTATTTGCCTGTGTTTGGTTTTTGGGGTTTTTTTTGTTTGTTTGTTTTTTCATTTGAGCCTATTTTTCCTTCAAGGAAGGAAAAGGAAACTCTCAAAGGCTGGTTTACTGCAATTTAGCTCAACCTTTATACACCTGCACAAGTTATATGGACAGAAAATGGCTCCACAGCTGCTAGGAGATCTGCCATGGTAAGAGCTATGGTAATTATAAATAGTTATCATCAGTATCTTATATGCTACCAATGGTTTCATATGTAGAAGTGACATGTGTCTAACATAGTTGGTATACTTTGGCCCTTCTTTTCCCTTTAACAGTGAAAGGTCTAAGACTAGGAAGCCTGAGAACTACTTAGTTTCTAGACAATGCTAGGTGTTAACCTCTAAACAAGTCAACCTCTAAAATACCAAAGGGCAATAAGGATGATAACTCTGACTTAAAAAAATAATCTGATCCTCAAGAGAATACACATCTGTATCATGGACTTAAACCTGGATCATATTAGTAAACAACACTAGCTAATAAGACTATTATGAATTAAAGAGCACTATTCAACCCTCAAAAGCTACACATATTGCTCTTCCACTAAGCATATTACCCAATTGTAAGTTAATAGGCAATTACAAGATTTATCTAATATTTTCATTTTTCCTGAAAACAACTGATTGACTGTCTAACCATTGTTTAGAGAGTCCCATCACCAACTACAAAATCCCACAGGTGTGATTCATTCATGGTCTCATCAGCAAAGCCAGCAAAATCACTTTCTTACTGGTGAAAATTCCATCTCAGGAAGGTGGGAGTAGGAATGCAGCTTCCTCAGCAGAGGAAGAGTCCTTAAACTGGTTGGCACAATCCAGAAAGTGGCTCTGCTAACTTGAAAAGGACTTGCAGGATACAGAGCCAGAACACCCCTGCAGATAGTGCAAGTGATCTGATTTCTGATGAGGCTTTTAGAAGAAACCGCAACACTTTTACAACAGATTATATCAAGACTTTTTCCCCAAAAGGAAGTGAGACACATGCAAAAGAAATCCTAACTTACTGATTTAATGAATTCTAGTACCACCCACAGTCCCTATAGACACCAGCATTTGTCATTCAAAGGAACTGAATTTCTATTTTTTTTAAGTTTCTAAGGTGCCACGCCCATGGAGTAAACATCATGGGGGCATTGAACAGTGAGGGAGGTGATGCTGGATTTCCAGAACTGAGTAGAAATAGCATCATGCTTCTCAATCCAGACGAGATATGTGCAAGCACTGGGAAGGCCAACCCTTTAGATAGTGTAACACAATACGGTGTAACCCAGTAATGTGGGTGTGACCTTATGTTGACGACTACATGCACAATAGATTCAGAGAACAACTATTAATAGCTATTTGCTATTAAAGGCTGGAGAGCAGTTACAGAGGGAATGAGCTATTTTAGCTAATGGAACATAAAAAGCATTTAGAGCTTACAACAAACAGCATCAGAAAAGTAAAACACCATTCAAAACTGATTGGTGAAGTAGGATCAGGAGAGAATAAAAAGCATGCTACAGTCCAGCTGCAAGGCTTCTACCTGCCTTGGGGCCTGACCTACTGCTCACCCTTCACTGAGAATCCAAATATTTCAAATATTCTTTAGCTAGAAGAAGGAATAGCACTTCTGGAGTCTTGCTCTCATTCCCACAGCCATAACTTTCATACTGCTCTCTATGCTCACATGCATCTACAAAGACTGGTAAAATCTTGAACAGAGAACATTTTCACATCAAATAGTTGTCAAAGTTTGCCATGGGGATGAAGAGCAGCACTTTAGCATAAGTTTCTTTTTGAGAAAAATGAAACGTAGATATTTTGCATCAGGTCACCATTCAGTTGAAAGACACCCTACTGGAAAGGCGCTTAGTCCCTCTACATTAAGAATTCCTTGTAGTCTACCGGGAAGTTAACACCTAACTGAGAATAGTGCTAAGAGGGACCCAAAATTATACCCCCCTCATATGAAGTGCTTCAATTTGTGTCTTGAGCTGCTCACGTTAATCAAATAGTAAACATTTAGTTTTAGGAGCAACAAGCCGTCTAACCAATACAGAAATCATTGCAGTGTTCAGGCAATGAATAATCTTTAACTTTGAATATTTACCTTTGAGGGGTCCACTGCAATTTGAAGTTTAGTGCGCTCTTTAAAGTTGGGAAAATATCTTGGAAAAAATTCCAACTTAATATACTAAAAATTTCTGGTTTAGCCAGCTAATTTATGGATTTCTATCACTGAAGTGCACACCTTAAAGATTACCTCAAGTCTGCTTTGAACTCCAAATCAGTGTTGTAGTTCTATTCTCCAGCTAAAGAGTGGACTGTTGTATGCACTGCATTTGAGAACAGATACTGTATCACTAGGTTTGCTCACTCCAGAATGCACTGAACCAATTAGCCATTCTAGTACTGGAAATTCTGCTCAGTGCCATGTGTCTCCCCATACAGCCCCAAGAGCTTTCAATTCTCACAATACTCTCCTCCACAAAGGAACCCCTTATCTAAGGATTAGCGGTACATACCTTTCCCAAGTGAAAGACAAATATGCAGACTAACCCTTAGTCAACAAATCTATCATCAAATATGTTCTCTTCCTATCAAGCTCTCTGTTCTTTCACGTAATTACTGTAGAGCATTCACATTCACCTAGAAACAATTTTGTTTCCAAGGGTAAACAGAAGACCTGTTAATAACTGAGTAACTTATACTTACTCTGTATTTTGATAAACTTCTACTGATATATTAAGTCCTTCCAATTCCTCCTTTAAGATCTGCAGGTCTGAGTTTACAAAACTGAGTTCCAGTAGTACCTGCTCTCGTACTTTGTTGTTGTTGGTTGCTCTGCAGAAAGAGACAAAATTTTTTTGTTGCTGAGGAAAAGGTTTTGTACATAAGCTTGGTTGACCCCATTGCTAGCATTCTCAGCATTTTTAAGATTTTTTATTTTTTTTTTACCTCCTTAAGAGATGATACAGACCTTATGTTTCAGAATTTATTAGGTTTTTCTGTCAAGGGAGAGCCTGGGATAGTTTTCAGATAACAGCACACAGACACATAGAAGGTTTGCTATGCGCTACATTTTTTTGCGTGATTAAGGTCAAGCTTATTTTCAGATTCATTAATCAACAAAACTAAAGCATCTTAAAAAGAATCACCATCCTATTTTTCGATTATGTGATCTTTTCCTAGAAGAAGATATGAGGGTAGAGGTAGGGGGAGTCAGGAGATTTTTTTCAAAAGAGACTTCCCCACTTCACAAATTGAATCATAATCTGTTGAGAGTTCTGATCTTAAGAATAAAAGAAAACAACTTTCCCATAAAACTGTTACTACAAAATGTTTTACAACCAAATATACAGATAGAAAGACTTTTTTTAGTACAATACACTTTTCTGTATATATTTATTTTTAATACAATTTTTTCTATAATTTTATTTTGTTAGATGCAAATAGGATTTTTTTGTTTGCTTGTTTCCTTTGCCATTTATATATTTATGTGACAACATTTTGAACTGCTAACACAGTGGATGTTAGTATTTAGCTACCCAGAGCATTTCTCTGTGATTTTTTATTTGTGTATTTCAGGATATTATATCACTATTTCTAACCTAATTGTCCATACAGTATTACTGTTTTCAAGACACTTAAACTGTTATCTATAATCACAGGTATGAGTTTAAGATAAAAGGCCTTGATCCATATCCAGGTTTAAGATATTGAACCCCTACATTAGAGAGTCCAAATCATTAGACAATGACAAACTTATTTTAAGTTTGCAGCATCTTGCATTTACCTTTAAGATAAAATTCACCTTCATAAATATTTATGAACAACCCCCTCATACATCTAGGCTCCACTTGGAATAATCCTCCAGTTTTATGGAGCACCTTGGTGAAGAACTAGTTATTCCAAGGCTTAAACTCTAAGCTTGTACTTCATATTATATATATACGCATTATATGTGAATCTTCTATGCTGTACTTTATTGAATACCTGAGATTGCTTAAATTAACCAATGTTAACATCTGCTGCCTGCATAAGCCAAACTGGACACAAATATAGGGTAGAGTGGATCTTCCTTGATAAAGGCAGCACTACATAGATAACTGGGCAAACTTTGATGCTAGCAGCAATTTAATTGCCATGTTACTAAGGCTCCATGTTTGGTCTAGCTTACAATCCTCCTTAAGGCTCCATGTTTGGTCTAGCTTACCATCCTCCACAGAAGGGATTCTAATATCTTTTTCAGAAACCCCAATGTTCTATCCAGGTGAACTTCTATAATACAGCTATATTGCTCTCAACATCCATGCAATTTAGAGTTAATTTGATTATCTTTTCATGTTTTTGCACTGTAGACATACTCTGTAAATGACAAACAACAAAAGACAGCAACAGGGGCAATGTGATATCCTTGAGATCCACATAACTCTACTCTGAATTCAGTTTTAACTCAGAACTTCCAGAACAAAAGACAACAAGGAGAGGGTGACTTTCAGAAGTTGTAAAAACAAAAGTCTTTGCACTATATGGATCATTTATTTCAAGCCTAGCGTTTACTTTCAGCCAAAAGTAAAGAAACACGCATTTCCAGTTTTTTCCTCCAGTCCTACTGCAGGAGGCTCCTTGTGGACAGCAATTGGTTTGCTTCTTTTAGAACTTGATGAAATGCAAACAGAATCTGAAAACATAAAGCTTGTTTATTTATGTTTTTCCTTAGGAGACCGTAAATACATCTAGTCATCTGAACTGTCTACTGGTCAGGTTACTTTTAAAATTACTTCTTTCAAAGAACTAGCAAGTTTTAATAGACTAACAGATATAAATTCATTCTAGATTTTTAATAACTTAGAAAGAAGTCTGATCGTCTACTCTTCAAATAGGCTTAGTTCCCACTCTTGTCGGTAGCAACTTCAGTATTTCAGCAGCTAATATTGGTATCAGGAGTCAATCTTCAGGACATCTTTAGGTTGAATGTTAGAGTAGCCAGTGTTCACATTAGATATTACTCATCTCTTTAGCCTTTCCAAAACACTCCTGAGTTGGCATGCAGAAACATCTATTGAATGAACAGTGTTCAGTTTCAAAAGCAGATATAAGAATTTTGTTATGTGTACAGAAGGTAGCAAAAGACCCCAAGACTTACTCCTTAAGTCAATTACCAGAAAACAAAGCAAAATTAAGTCAGTCACAGAGGCTAAAACTACCAACTCTCTTGCCAAGAGTGGAGGTAAAGGCAGGTGACAGGCAAAGAGCAACCCATCAATTAATGGCAAGTGTAAAAAACATTAATTTATCCAAGCATTTTCACTTCTCCAAGGGAAGTATATTGACCAGGTTTTTGTTCTTAGAGATCCATTATTGCTCCAGTTGCAGAGAAACAGATACTGTAGCAGACTATTGCAGATGAGTATTGGGGAAATTCTCAGTTCTTCTGTGTAACAGAGGGATGGATTGTTGGAAAGCTACAGGACTGTTTGCTAAGCAGTTAATCACAGGATATAATAGCCTCAAGACATGGTCAACATAAAGCTATTCCTATGGGGACAGCCACATAAGAAACTGTGTCTTAAAAAAAAAAATTTCATTGACAAAATATAATAGATAAAGGGCAAAGTCTCTTCCAGTTACTTCAAACCGTGGGAGAATTTGGTGGCAACTGTAATCCAGCTCAAATTAGATGTGCGGTACCCTGCTACTCCTGTATCACTACTACATGGAATAAATAAGGCAACTGATGGTCCTTTCCTCTGTGGAGCACAGATCTAAAGGACCAGCATAGCAACAATATCTTTACGGTGTAAAAAGGACTCATTACAATATTCAGCAAGGTTCACTTCTCATTATTACTAGCAATAAAGCTGATCAAACAGAGCAACGTAAACTAGTCTAACATTCAGCTCGTTTGCTACAGCATAGCAGCTTTGAAAGTGCACTTTATAGCAGGTAATGACTCTATAGAGCTACAGCATTAAAAAAACTTCAGGGAGATTCACAAAGCATCCAGCAGTAATTTATGCAGCATGTTAGGGGAGCAGTTAGGCAGACTGGGAAAAAGCAACAGCTAAAAGACTTTTTAATTTATTTTTTTTTTTAATAATTTGTTGCCTAGGCAAGAGAACTAGGAATTCATGACACATACCTTAGAAGATTTTCAGCACCAGCTCTCATTCTTACTGCTCTTAAGATCTGTTGGTTTAGGACAGCTCTTTGATTTTGCAGTTTGCTTCGACCAGTCTCAGCAAGAGGATTACATCCCTAGAATTAAGGAAAAAAGTTTTTTTGTTGCTGTTGGAAGAGACTGAAAAGGGAGTAACACTGAATTTGAATGAACTTTAATGGCATGAGTTCTGTATGAATACAAATTAACTACATTGACATCAATGATGAATGACTGACAGTGTTTCTTTTCTCAAACCTGGCTATTAAAAGAGAGACACCATGACCAAAGTATCTGACATTAAAATCCAGGTAGAAAATATTTGTTTTAAAGCTTACGTACATATGTGAGCCAGTCTGCTCTCCCCTAAAAATCTTTTAAAGCTGTTTTCCAATTATAACCAAATTTGACAGAGTGTTATTAAGTTTCTACAGGTTCCATAAAAACA
This sequence comes from Buteo buteo, assembly GCF_964188355.1. Taxonomy (NCBI): domain Eukaryota; kingdom Metazoa; phylum Chordata; class Aves; order Accipitriformes; family Accipitridae; genus Buteo; species Buteo buteo. The sequence continues at coordinate 12,157,598 of NC_134181.1, read as the reverse complement.
GTATCCGGCAAGGCAGTAACTCCTATCAAAGCTTCTGCTTAACCTTTGCAAAATATCTCCAGTTCCACATTGGGATATATGCAGCCTTGAAATACAATTCTGTCAAAAACAGGCTTTGGTGGCACCACTGCTCACGGTTTTAAGAACCCTTCTAAGGATCTCTGCTCTTGTTCCTTCTAGCACTGAGACCTTCAGTACAATTCCTACCCCTCCTTCCCTACGTTCCTCTCTTTACATCTCAAGCTTATTTTTGGCACAATACTGCTTATCTGTACGGCTCATCTTCACACCCAGGAAATACTCTTGGATCTTTAAGTCTACCCTGCCCTAACCCAACAGCACCTTTGCGTACTGCACCAAAAAGGTAAAACATGAATAAGCATTTTCATCTGTGTATGTTCACAGTGCCAGATGCAATGATTTATCAGTCCATCAGTTTTTCTTTTTACCTGTTGGCCAAGAAAAGATTATATATTGATAGCTCAGTATCAAGTAAGACAGGAAATGGAATATGAGATGGGATAAGACTGGATATGGAATAATAGAGCTTGACAGGGTAAGATGATGATTATACCTTCAGATACTCATCAAATTAAGCCCTTAAAAAGTAAAGCATGAAATCCAGAACTCACAAGAATGCTCCTGTGTACATGTATACCTTACACAAGCACAAGACTCAAACTACTGCAACCTGTGCTTGAGCAGGACTGAGCCATTGTATTGTGGTGAGCACTTACAAGCAAAAACTGTTATGGATGAATAGGACTGCATGTTTGTCTTTAATGGAAACACAATCTTATCACCTTTTTTAAAAAGGTTAGAAGTTTCACTTCCACTTTTTTATTCTTTGCCCCGCCCCCGCCTTTTTTTGAAGTATCAAATGTCTTTGAATATTAATACTCATTTATAGCCAACCAGCACATCCCTGCAGCCTTAACTACTGATTCTGAAGCAAGTAAGACCACTCTGTTTTAAGGCTTACAGTTAAATAAAGCATGTCCTTTTGAATGGCCTTGCTGGGTATCATTACAAAGCTTATCAGGGTCCTAGTGGATCATGCCTTACACAAGAAGGGGGCTCAGATCTGTCTGATGCAAGTCTTCCCTCAAGTACTCCAACCACTAAATTATGCACAATTTTGTACCTCTCCCTCTTCCTTTTGATTAGAAAAATTTGGTTTTGATATAATAGCATTTAAAAGTCTCTCAACAAACTCTAATTATAAGTGGTCAAGCAATGAAGTACCAGCACAACAAAAGCAAGTATTTAAATAGAACATGAGGTTCTAATCATCTACTTGAAGTTCAGTTCTTATTTAGGTTCACAAGTGAAAGCAAATTGACTTGACAATGGAGAAACAAGCCAATCAATCCAGATTACACTAATTCAACTGAGAAAGCACTTAGCCCAATATTGTTAATTTTAAATCTCTAGTTTGAAAAGTTTGTAACAAATAGGTGAAATGACAGGAAGCTTGTGCAAACATCTTCAGAAGCACTGTCTGCCAGATAACTTGAAAAAACACGCCACATTAAATTATTCTTATTGCAGAAATGTTTCTGCATTGAAATACCAATTACAGCAAAAGCCCAAAACTTGGGTGTGCAGTATACACTCTCTTCATTGAGAAAGCACTGGCAGCAAGCACAATACACAGAAGATGAACTTCTTACTGGAAAGGACATGGACATGTAGCAAACTCATTCATTCATTCATCTCAGATTAACAGCCCTTTAACTACTAAATACTTTATGCTCCTTTACACGTTTATATGCAGAGACATAAGCAAGGCACACCTAAAGGTACAACATGGTCTTCTACCCACAAGTTGCTTTCTGCTCTTAGCCTGCTTCTTTTTCTGGGCTGCCACTGTTTTTCCAACTTTGTTTTTTCTTCACTTTGTGTTGTATAATCTTTCTCTACTACTGGTATTCAAAGTCTTCTCTCCTTCCATTCTATCCATGCCATTTTTCATTTGAACCTTGCCAAACTATTTCCTCTTGCTTTCTCCATTCAGTTTGAATACTTGATTCTCATCTTGGACCTGTCGTCTCTATATCCCTGTATAGGTCTGTGATGCTTTCTTCCAACTTCTTTCTTGTCCACTTAGTCCAAGCATCCTTCCTAAACACATCCTTGCCTTTGCCCTTATCTTCATTTTCTCTGTAAAGCTGCAGCTTCTTTCCAGAACTCCCTGTCCTTCCTGTGTGCCAAACAAGTTTCGTGACATCATTCAAATACTTCTTTACAGCTCTACTTCTGAGAAATTTTTCAGGAAGATCAACTGCCTGATTCCCAAGCCCATTAAACTCAGTAGATGTGGTGTGTTTATTTCAGTGGACCTTTGATCAAGCTCCAGCCCAGAAATCAAACAAGCTCCCATTGAACGATGACTGCAAAACTGCAATGATCTTAAACTCTGTGCAAAAAGAAAAAGTGGCAGAGATGTTTCCCTGTATTTCAGGACCAGCCACTAATCTCTGTATGAAGCTTTAATGCAAAAACAGGCCTGGGGCCTAAGAGGACAAGGCACGGACAGACTGAGGCATCCGTATCGCCCCCAGTGTGCCTGGAAGTGCTGTCTTCTTGATGAAAGGCTTCTTGTAGATAGAGGAGTCTGTTTTCAGGATAGGCTCACCTGCTGCAAGCATATACCTCCCATTTACTTGTCAAGGCCTACAAAGAATTGTATTTTACCTTTTGGAAAACATTGCTTTTTACATCTCCTGTACAAGGGGTAGGGACACTCAGCTAGTTTGTGTTCATTTGCAGGCTTGAACTCTTTATGTAATCAGGCTGCCAGAAGACTTATGGGTAGAAGTCTGCATAGAGGACAGTGAAAATAACCAGCATCTGCAAAAAAACATAGGAAATAAAGAATCTGCGGAAGATTCCCCCTTATGCAAAGCATAAGTTCTGCATACTAAAAAATTATTTTGCAGTCAGGTCCAAGAAAGTGTTTAATTTTGTTTTCTTCCATGTAGAAGATCACTCTCCCAGACAGCATTTGTACTTGGTTCACATTTGGACAATCCCAAGAATGTTAATGTTCAGTTCATTACAATATCTGGCAGCCAAACTTCCCAGCGGTTTCCACACCTACTGTTTCATTTCTTGTCAACAAGATGCTAGAGGCTTCATTTAATTACTGTTTATTTCTTTGCTGAGCCAAGACAACTTGGGAGAGTGAACTGGATTTTACCCTGGCTTATACACTATCAGTAAAATTATTAAATAGCAACAAAAGAATGGTTATTCCTAGGAAGCTGCAAAAATGACCAAGAACGGAGTATGATTTAAGCTTTCATTGCATGCATTTGTGGGGGGGGAAGACAAGTAAATCGAGTAACTTTGCTGTGGAGAAAATTCAAATAATAAACTCAGCTATCCGTTTTAGAGCCTTTTTTCCCCCTCAGAGCATAGCTGCACTTCATAAAGCAGTGTTTAAAGTGCTTAAATATTATTATCTTTAGCTCCTGAACCAATAAAAGCTTTTTAAAACCTGAAGTTCAGTTAGCTAGTTACTTTATTTCTTCTTGCTTGGTTGAATAGCATTGTTGAACTGTAGAATCGGGAAGCTGATATGTTTTTAATGTATCATTGTCAGAGGCAAGACCTATACAAGAGTTACAGATTCTTGCCATGTGTTATTTATGTACCTAGTCAGGTAACATCTTGAAAGAAACAGACACTGATATTAGACAAATAAACATGCACCTCCTGATGAAGGCTGGCCTGCGCAGGGCCTGCATGTTTGATCACAATCCTTTAACTAATTGATGGGGTGAGCTGACAGATTCCAATGGGATTGCTGCTCATCTCTTGTTAGAACTAATGCCTGAGCTTAGGTGGCAGGACATCCCACTGGGGTTTATTTTTAAGTTTATAAACATTATCCCACACACACTTATTTGGCAAACACTTTTATTATGAATGCCTGTGGGATCTCAGTGTGACACTGTCTATGTCAGACCAGGCACAGCCAGCTCAACAGCAGGAGCTCAAGCAGAGCGAGGAAGCAGCTGACTTACAGTTCAGGACTCGCGTGGGATTTTGGGGAGATTTTATTCTACCAGAGGCAGCAGCTAGGCAAGCCTGCAGTCAGATACTCCGGGTTAGCTATGGATAGACAGCATCTTGCCTTTGTATAAGACACCAGTGCTTACCTCCCATCAGAAGGAGCCTTAAAATCCCCCAGTCTAAGGGTTATAGACAGTATCTCTGTGATTTTCCAAGTTTAGGCTCTAGGCCTTGAGAAATTACCTACTACAGAGGGAAGATAGCTGTCAAAAGTATGGGTCCCAAATAAAGAAGCAGTTGTATTTAATTTGAATGCCAGGAAGTTCTTTCTTCAAGACAGAAGTATTTTTTAGTATCAGAAATCCATTTGAGATGGACACAAAAATCATGACTGTTTGCCAAACAATGAGTAATTGCAGTAAGCATTTCAAATTAACATAAATATGATTTATGAAGTAGTGGTTTGAACTTTTAAGATGAGCCACAGACTGAAGGTGACACAGAGTTGAAACTAGGTGTGCCTTCTTGCTTAAAATAAAACATTCCTTTCCAGCCAGTACAACCTGTGCTGCTTGTCAAGCCCAGTATTGTACACAAATGGCCATATCCTCCAGATATTTAAACGTGTATGCAATTTAACTTACGCACATAACTTCTTTGGCTGTAACAGCAATTGTAGTAAACAGCATGATTCACATCAATACGTCTAGAACTGATCCTAAGTCCTGCTAAATTATTATGTTTATTTCCTTACCTTCTTCCACTACTATAATTAAAGTTTCTCTTTGCATGTTCCCACTAGTTCAGTTTGAAATTTTAGCTATATACTGCAAGTCTTTCAATAGTAGAAGTTTTATACAAGTTAAAAAAAAAAAAGGCAGGAAGATCTGGTCTTCCAGAGCCTAGTCTACTTGTGCCATGAACAAGTATTTTACAGTTCTAAGTTCCTGGCCCCAAAGATTAATATAAAGTTTTAGAACTAATTATTGTATTAAATTCCAAATACGTATTTTCTATACAATATTCCATCTTGTCACACCACTTACTAAGCAAAATGAAAATTAGTAATTCATCAGAAATGTCTGTCTCTTGACTAACCAAGTTGCAGATGATTCTTAGTTTCACATGAAGGCCTACTTTCAGTTTTAGGTTTTATGAATTTGTATATAATGAGTGGATATGGCATGACAGGGAGTATGAATCATCACAACATTGTTTCGGTCCCACCAGGCAAGTGGAAAGAGAACAAATAGGCAAATAAATATTCCTGTGTCAATGCTAATGTTGACAGTTGCCTGGCTACTAATGACTAAAAAGAGACACATGAGCTAAATGCCAGTGGAGGCACAAGTGTAGCAGGTTGGTACACTGAGACATTGGAGGGGGAAGCCCTGCAGAAGAAACCCCAAAAGCTAAGGAGGGGAAGGAGAGAGAGTAATTAGGAAAGTGCTGATTCATGAGCTGGTTACCATACCTATCATCATTTTCAGCCTGGTGCTTCATTTATAGAACTGCTTGTTTTCTGTTTTTAGCCTTTCCCCCTGACAGGAAGGACTAATATATACTGTCTTTCTTTTTGAATCATCAGCTTTGTCTATATGATAAGTATCTAGCCTCACAGATGGAACCAAAGCTTTAAGAAAGGGAAAAGAAAATATGCATCTTCATTAAACTGATCAGAATCTAAAGATTCATCAAGCTAGCTGTCCTACTGCTCTGCCTCTACATAGCACAAAGGACTGCTATCCAAAACAACCAAATTGAAGACCGGATGCTTAGTGTTGTACCAGCAGATGCTTGGAGAGCTACAGAAAGGGTAACCTTGGAAAATGAACTATGGCTTTTTCTAATCATTTATTGCAACTTCCTCACTGATTAGGGAATTTGCAAAGTTACAGTCTGCATAAGGTGTTACAAAGCAGCAAACCAAGATGGGAAAGATATAGTAGAAAGAACTTGCTAGGTATCTCTTCCTTGCTCTGCTCCTACCCCCCCCCCCAAAAAAAAAAAACAACAAAAAACAAACCACACCAAAAAACACAAACAGGGCAGGCATAGCCCTACTAATAGATCACCACGCAAGTGTTGGATCCTGTCACTGGATGAGTACTACTTTATAAATATCCTGAGTTCTGTATATTGACATGTTTTGGGGATATTTACTTTGTGAAAACTTGCTGGTTAAGTGGGGTGGGGCGCTGTAATGAAAAAAAAGAAAAGAAAAAAAAAGAAGGGGAGAACAGCTTGAAAAACAGAGCTGTTTCTCCCACAAGAATTCAAAAGTAACTAAAAAAAAAACAGGAAGAGGTCTGAGAGGCCAAGTGATCCACAGAACCATGGCAGGCTTGAAGAATCACTCTCCCAGAGGTGGGAGAAGCATCTTTTATAAGCAAAGCAGCACACAAGGACAGACCTGCTTTAATTACTATTTGGTCTGTTGAAAAGTCCTTCCTGTCTAAATTCCTTCCTCTACTTCTAAAACAAATTGTTCTTTGCTCTTATCATTATTTTTGTCATTATTTTCTGCTGACCACAGACTTTCATAAGGAACAAAGACTGGAGACAGAATCTGGATGGACATGCAGGACATGCATGGCTGATTCACAGGTTGCTGCCAGTAATAGCGAAAGAATGTGGAACTCTGCACAAAGGAGGTCAAGGCAGGAGGCTGACAGTCCAAGAGCACTCTCACCACCCAGGAGTACAGGTACAGTTTGCCCTGGCAATGTTCTATGGAATACACTGAACTAAGCTATCCACAAGTGATGTGATTTGAGATAAAACAGTAGTAAAAACAGTTTCCTAGTGCATTATCTTCCCAGAAAGTAAAAAGTTCTAGACAGAAGCTCCATCTTTTTTTTGATGGAAAGTAAGGTGCTTCTTCCACTTTGCCATATCCTCTTCAGGACACCAGCAAGGATTTTTTTTGTTGTTGTTTGGTTTGGTTTTAAAACCAAAATCCTTCTCACAAGTTTGGCTGCAGCTAATAAAATGGTTAAAGAGAGTTGTTTTGGAGGCAAGGTATAAGGGGAAGGGAATAGGGGTAACACTGACAGAGTTGTATATACCCTGTGTGGCTGCACAGGTAATCTCCTTAAAACTAGATATTTAGGAAAAAAAAAAAGCAGCCAAGCCAGCTCAAAGCATCTTCTAGTTTTAAGGAAAATTTAATTTTGCCTATATAAATATGACAGGCCTTTGCCATGGGGAAAAAGGAGATAATGGACAGAGATGGGGTAAAGGAAAGAGGACAAGGTTCCTACAGAACAGCTCTGACATCACTGGAAAGGAATGGAGAGAGGGAGTCTGAGGAAAGGTGCAAGTGGACTGCAGTAGCTGCCACCCATCACATCTCAGACTCACCTGGCAGTGTCACAGCAAGCCTAACTTTCTAGTGTGGTAACAGAAGTCAAAGCAGGAAACAGGATTGTGCATGTGTCTCTACATTCCTGGTCACAGTCCTTTACACAGAGCCAGTCATAGTTTTACAGGGCCTCCTCCCCACAGGAAAAAAAAAGTGCTAAACAAGAGTTAAGTTGTTTTACATACTGCAACTTGGGGGTACTGAGGGTTGTTTTATGTTATGCTGTATTTAAGACTTCAAAAAGCGTAATACACAAAAGGACACTATACAAACTTTGAGCATACTTCCCACAGTAATCTATTCATCAAAAGAAAATATCAAAAGCCTAAAACAAATGGATATTTTATGTATTGCTCAATTTTTCTCAACTATAAAATTTCATCGTGCACAATATTCTTGCAAAGTATGGAAGGCAACCTCATTGTGTAAATAGGGCTTGGAAGCCCTTTTGTGAGCAGGACTGATACAAAGCAAGTGTTTTCACCTTGCTCCACAGCTTACAGAATAAAAAGGTCAATTAAGTAAATATCTTTTGATCTAAGAACACAAGAACTAGCCTTGGAAACTGATGTGATTCTGCACCAACACTACTGGTAAACCAACTCTCAAATCCTTTTAGGAAAACAAAAAAGTATTGTGATTTAAAAAGGGCCAGGAAAGCGATACAAAGGAACTTCGGGGCGGGGGTGTGGAGGGGAGAAGACCCATGGACACACATGAACAGCTCAATCACTAGTTTCAGTTACATGAAATCACCTAGCATACCATTCCAATGGACACGTAAAGCCTGAAGATACTATGTTCAAAATATCTCCTTGGGTTCACAGCTTCTATCTGTTCAAGATTCCAGGAGTGGGATTGTTCTGGTTGGCATTTTTTTCCTCCCTCCTTCTCTTAGAACTATTGAGTCAGAATGAAAGCTCTGATCTTTGAGACCATTCAACTAATGTATAACAAGGAATACCAGTTTCCTGCTTACATCTAACTTTTAGGGACAAAAGGCTTTGAGCATCTAGCCTGATCTGAAGTTTACAACTTTTTAATAAAGACACTCAGGAGCTGGATGAACCTTTCAAAGATCTGATTGAACAGAGGGGAAGAATGTTCCACTACAACACTGGCTCACCCAGATTTAATATCAGATTCATATCCATTTTCTATTGTTTTAAGACTTAAGTAATTCAAAAGTGGGAAAGATGCTCATGATAGGTAGAAAATTCATCTTACAGTATTTTCATTATGAGAGAAACTTCATTCTTGTCCAGGATATGGGGTTTACACTCATCTAATGCTGTTTCAGTTAATTTAACCCTAACGTACAATTTAATTGAAAATAAACTCAGTCCTTTAGCAAGTCTGAGTGCACGAGATATATTCTTCTTATGACTTATGAAGCACAGCTTGGCTATTAAACTTCAGTTAGTCGTCGTCAGTAAAAACACACAGGTTGAAGAGTTGATTTATCTAACTTAACGAACTTGACAAATTCATGAAAAGTCAACTTTTTTACTAACGTGCCTCAAGGCAGTCCACAAGCAATCCCTACTATAGAAAACAAAGCTGTAAAAACTCTAAATAATTACAACTTTTGGAAATAAATTACATGATTTCCTGCTACAGACTACTAAGAAAGAAGTGATTACTCACCAAATATTGTAGTAGGATTACTCAAATGAAGAAACCAGACAAGATTTGGTCAAAGTTTTGTTTCAGTCTGTCTAGTTATTTTATATGGCCGTACTGATTCCTTGGGCACAGGCAAATCTTGGCTCTTTCCAGCTGCAGTTCCTCTGCTAAAGGGCAATATTGTTGCTTAAGCTCCTGCAGGCTTATGAATTTGGTGACTACCAGGGGCAAAAACCGGACAGCCTGTAAAGAGGACACAGTGCAAAGCGTATGTGCCTTCCCACCGTGTAACCCAGGTAGCAGCTGAAGTGCATCGTAGCAATATTTTTGTGCAGAGGTGAGCAGCAACAACCTGATGTATGAGGCGCTTTTTTTTTCCCTCCATAGAATAAACTATTTATGGTCTCTGATCCAGAATCTACACCAAAACCCCCGTATACCTACACTTTTATTTGAAGCCCATCAACAAAAGTTACAGGCACGGAGAACTTAAAAACAGCGAGAGAATGCTGAATCAATGCTTCCCGAAAACGGCACTTACTGCCCTTTACCTCCGGTGAAGTTCACAGAAGCCCACAGGGCTGCATTACAGGCGATACTTAACTATAATTACTGTTGTGTAGAAAGAACTCAGGTGCAGGTTATGGCATAAGCCGCCCACTCAGTCTGAAAAGTAATTAGTGTCGATGTTCATTAAAAACTTCCTAACGAGTCTGTTAACTTCATTGCCTTACTCCAGTAAACTTTCTTACAGGTACACAAGGCAATTTACTAGAGAGCGAGCGAGGAGACGCTGAGAGGAGCGAACAGGGAAGAGCGCAGGGGAAAAGAAAAAAAAAAAGGCGGCAAAAAGAAGCCCGTCAAGTGGCATTTCGCTCGTTTTGTACGGGTATGAGTGCTCCTGTCCTTCAAAGTGAAGCCCAGCTCGGAAGCAGCGGAGGGTCGGTAGCTCCGGCGGCGGCCGCCGCCCGGGACCCCGCGGAGCGCCCCGCCCGCGCCGCCGCCAGCTCAGCGCGTACTCCCCAGCCGGGGCCCGGCTCCGGGCGCTCCCCTGCCCCTGGCCCTGGCCAGGCAGAGGTGCTCAGCCGGAGCCGAGGTCCCCACCTCGCCTCCTTCCCTCCCTCGCCCTCCCGAGGCAGCTCCCCGGCTGCCGAGGGACGGAGCTCACGACGCTCCGCCAGGAGAAAGCGACCCGCCAGCGGCGGACAGTTCGGACCGCCGAACCCCAAGTGCCCGCGGCGCGGGGCTGCCCCGGGGCACACAGCCCACGGGGCACACAGCCCACCGCCCCTGAGCCTCCCACCTTCCGAAAGTAGCCGTCCTCCGCCGGCTCCGCCGCCTGGCAGCCGCGGGGCGGCAGGGCGTCCGTCATCTCCGGGCGAGCCAGCCGTCCCTCCGCCGCTGCGAGCCGAGCGCTGCTTCGGGGAGCCGCGACCCTGCGGGAAATGTCGGCGCTGCCCCAGGGCGCCGCCCGGCTCCACCTCCGGTGGTGGCGGGGAGGAGCTGCCCCGCCCCACAGCGCTGCCCCTCCGCCGCCCCGGCGGGGTGCTTGCGGCGACAGCCGAGCCGCTCCCCGCCGGGTGAGGTACCCTCTCGTCCGGAGAACAGGGCCGTGGCTGTGACCGACTGGAAGCGGAGCCCGGCGCCCCGCTGCGCGGCGGCGGTTCAGCCCACCCCTCCCCGGCCCTCCGGCCGTGCTCCGCGCTCCGCTCAAGCCTGCCGGAGTCCGGCTGGCCGCCCCGACGGGACCGCTCGCCTCTTGCCGCTTCCCCACGGCCTCCCGCTGCCGCTGCGCCTAGCGACGGCACCCAGGGGTGGCCGCCCGGGGCGCCCCCCTCCGCCCCGGCACCGTGCGGCCGCCGCCGGCTTTCCCTGGGGCCCGCCTCGGGGAGATAAGGTTTCCCGCGGGTGGCTGCCCCTCGGCGCGGGCTCCTTCCTCCGAGAGGGCTGCTCCCCAAACCCGGGGGTCCCCCTCGCAGCGGGGGGGGATTACCGGGGCGGAGCCCAGGGCCCGCACGGCCACATGGCGCCCCAGCGGTGGGCTTTGGGGTGCGTGTGGGCCTGCCGGCATGGCTCGCAAGCCTGGCCTCTGCCGCGGCCCGCCGGCCTTATCTGGGGGAGGGCAGGAGCCCGGGAGAGATCCCAGAGCCCGGGGAGCTGGAGGGGCTCCAGCCCTGGCCCCTGATAAGGGCAACAGTATCTCGGTGAAAGGCAGGGCTGGCCCCGGCTCCGGGAAGCTGTTGTGGGATCAACCTCGGCATTGCGAAAATCTGCAGTGTTCGCACTGAAAACCTCCTGTCTTTGGAATATTCCGTTGTGTAACTGGTTTCGCGAATGTCGTTACTGGACGCTCGTGTAAGGAAACTGCTGATACCGGTTCCGACTACTAGCCAGGCCTAACCTACAGCGTTATGCGGGCATTTAAAGATGTGATACAGCAAAATACTTGAAACGATATTGCCAAACTTGTCTTCTCCCCCTCCCTTCTTTTCTCTTTTTTCATCTTTCTTAGAAGTATGGTGCAGTTGTGCCAGGAAAAAATCTGAAAAGGCAACGTTTCTTTATTAAAGGAAAAATATCTTAGGAATTACATCCTTAACTGAAACTTCCTTTGAAAACACCGGTGTCCCAGAGAGTTATGCAGAGCAGTCTGGTTAAGCTGTGTCTGCTGCCTGTTTTTAAGGAAGAAGACTAGAGCCAGCAACTCAGAAATTGGGATCCAAAGATCTGCTGCTGTCTCTCGAAGTCAGCTGAATTTTGTTCTTCCCAATTTTGTTCACTTTCACCCCAGTACTTCTTCCTTTTTTTCAATAAATCTAAAGATACTGGATTAATGTATCAAATTATGTGCTAAATAAAAATAGGTAAAAGTGGGAAAGTAGTTTAACTTGCTCCAGTCTCTATTTAGAGGGTGTAAAAAATGTTTTAAATTATTTTTTATGCTATTAGAAAATGTACTTACCTGCCAAATTAAAAAGGATTTTAAATTTAAATCTTGCAAATCAGTGTAAAACTCCAATGCAATACATATAAATGAGTTTAAGTTAATATAAACGAGAGATAAATGAGTAATTTGCCAGCGTAGGCCATGCTGATACAATCTGGCAATTAAAACAGTATTAATGTGACCATCTTAGGAGTTTGCACTGCTTTACTGGATTTATTGAAAACTGATCTTATTGAAAGGCTACAGCTATTACTCCAAATAAAATCCTAAGAGTTTGTAGCCAGGCCAAAGGGTCAGACAGTTAACAACACGACAAGTGACTGTTAATCATGGTTATGTGTCAAACAGAAATTTGCAGAAGTTTCTGCACAGTGTAATACCAAAGATAACTTCTAACATATCTTGGTGACAAAATGCAGCCTTTCTTTGTTGCTGGTGGAGTCTTTGAATAAAATGAAATCAGCAGTGCTACACCCAGCAAATTTCTACAGCAAATTCAGGAGAGCCCAAGATGGCTCTTAAAAGCTTCTTGCCCTGTCTTTAGTGTCCCTGGGTATGTCGCCCAACACTCTCACAACTTCCAGATTAGACCATGCCTTCCCCTCACTTGGATAAAGGGTACTTCATCATGACTGCATTAGGACTGATATCATATTTCTTAAGTAAGTCACTGTAAGTTTTGTCTGCATACGGTGAATATGCTTTTTTGCAAAATGCACACGTTGATTATATGGTGTCAGTAGCTAGGGCTGAGCAGTGTAATGGCTGGGTAGGAGTGCTCCCTGACCCTGGAATGTAAATTGCAGCTTAGAACATTCCAAAACCTGATTTACCCTCAAAAAAACATGTCCCTGCTCTTCTCGCCAGTTGGTTAAACATCTTGTCTCCAGTAGCTTTTTGGTTGCTATTACAATTCCTAGATAGAGGTGGGCTCCTACCGCAGACTTTCTCAGTTTCTCACGATTATATTAATCAGAAGGTTTGGTTTCCTGCATTGTAAAGATTGAGTAATAACAGGCTAGAAATCTGGAACACATGCACTCAGAAAAAGGGGCATACAGATGCAGATGTTTGGTTGATATTAATATTAGAAGAGAGTAAATTCGGTGATCTGTTGCGCTGGATGTGGCACTATCTCTGAGAAAGCATCAAATGCTTAAGACTTTACATCCAAAGATAGGTATGTTGTGCCTAAAGTACTGAAATTGAAGCAATGAATGTTATCTCTGCATCAAATCTCTTTGTTTTACAGAACTCGATGCTATCTGGCTTTGTGTATCTTCACAGATAAACCAGCCAGGTGATCCAAACAGTAACCACACTGAAAACAGGCACAGAATGGCAGAGCTTGAGTTGTCCCAGATTTTGCCCCACAATAGTAAAGGTAAGAGGGACCAGAATTTGGATAGCCTTACCACAGACACACAATAGTATATATGATATATATGTACATGTACACATTATGTGCCATATTTCTGTTATGTTTGTATCACTCCACTTGCTCAGTCAATCCTGTTCTTCTCCCCCTCCCCCATATAGGTGAATATATGAAATTCCATCTTTAGTCTTCTCTTTGGCCACCAGGAAATGGTCTCAGTTTGGGAAATTAATTTCCTGCTGGAATGTGTGCTGATGCACTGTTACATACTGAAGATATGAATCTGCTTTGACTTAGTAAGGACAGGTGCCATTCTCTGGAAAGAGAATGTTCCTTTTTTGTGATTTTTACAGACCTTGCAGCTACAGGATGGTAACAGGTGCCTCAAAGACAGCTTTTGTCCCAGAGACACATGGAGGCCCATCATGATACTGTATGAAGGGAGAAGTATGCACCAACTCCTGCTGTTTCTCAAGGAAGATTCTTGAATTCTGAACCTGACACATGGTTACATATTTCTTTTCCTGTTGTTGGTGGCTTTGAATATTAAACTTCTGTTTTGAGAGGACAGACAAAAAGATTTTGTTAGTAACCCTGACAGCCTATAGCTTTACTGTCGATGAATTCAGCTGCAGCAAGTTAGTCAAGTTAGTATCATCCTTTATTTCTGAAGATTGCAGTTCTTAACGAGCAAATGTCTGGCTACTGTAGGGGAATTTTAGGTGAGGAGAGAGGAAAAAGGATCATAGGCTCTTCCCCCTCCCCCAACTCTTTCCACACAAGTATTTGGGGAAAAAAAGATAGAGAATGGCAAAAACAGGGCATGGGGGAACAGTAGCAATAGTTATGTGAATCTGCTTGTAGACTGTTAAAAGTTTACAAGGTGTAGGATATTTTCAAGTTAGAAAATGTTGAGAGTAAAGAATGGGAAGGTGTTCTCATAAACAAAAGAAGTTCTGCATTTTATGACAGATGAATTGAAAAGTGACCAGACAGGAACTGCAAGTAAAAAGTGCCAGTAGAAGGTTTCCTTACCAATAAATTTACTGAGGGATAGCAAAATGGTATAAAAATGATACACAAACTGAGTATAAGGGCCTTGGATGGCCATGGTATGATTGGCTATAGGTACAGCATTTCACTGCTGCTTCTTCAAATTAACAGTGTGGGGCACGTGTTAACTGCAACTTTATCTTCGCTGTAAATAAAATCCCATTTCCTGTTGAATAGCTAATGTGCTTTGCCTGTTCTACTGTGAGATCATATTGGAAATAAGACATTGCAGTTTCAGTGGGGATTAAGAACGTAAGGCCAAACATGGGCAAAATCATCACCACTTTTCCCAGATAATGCCTTGCCTTTAGCTGAGATCCATAGATAAAAATTTGTGTACTTAAGGACAATATTCGTTATCTCTTTTTTTTGCTCTTCATTGTTTTAAAAAATGAAAATTAGCACTTTGTAGAAGCTAAAACAATGCCTCAGGGTCTGTACTTCACATGTCTCTTTCGTCAACTGATACAGTAGCCATGTGTTGGCAGGAAGAATATTCAGGGGAATATTCCCATTGAACACAAGAGAAGGCAGAGGTGAAGTCAAGCTGACTGGTTTTGCTGTGTTTTGAAAAATAAAAAGGTAGTGTATTTAATATTGTAATTTTATACTTTCTGTACTTATGTTTTCCTTTTTTAACATGTTTTTAACACCCCTGTAAATGAATCAAATTTTTGCTTCCTTCTTTTATGTATCAGTTATGCTGCTTTTAGTCTGAAGTTCCATTGACTCACATAACAATAAGTTATCTATTTGAGGAACTGGTTTTAAAGAATATAACAAAAGCTATAGGAAGACACTTTTATGGTTGACCTTCTTGATGCACTAATTCAAAAGTAGATGTTGAAAATTTATTGCAAAACTAAAGCCTGAAGTCCATCTATGGCTTAGGGGCTCAATTTCAGCATTATACGTACTAGCAATTATTTGAGCATTCATTCAAAATGTAGATTTTTTTTTTCACCAACCAAATGACTGTAAAAGAATTTATTTTAAACCTAAGCTATCCAGATTTACTAATTTTAGTTTCATTACAATTATCAAAAGACACTGGAATTAGTCTTGTTTAACAGCTACAAATAGCAATTGTCACCTGGTTTAACAATTATAAACAGGAGATAGATTTTACCATGGAGAAGGAAATACCACTGGGATGCAAATAAAATTCTAACCTGATAAAACCCTTAAAGAGAAAAAAACTTCGAGTTTTGATTACCCCAACTCTTTGAACATAACAGACACGACACTCAAAAGATTTTCTGTTAACATTGTGCAAAAAAGGTTTATTTAAGCCTGTGTGTTAAATCAAAGGCACACAGAATTGACTATTCAGGAACAATTATTTCCTAAACAAAGAGAAACAGCAACTGTGCTAACAACTCATTTTGCCACTATATGTTCTAGCTAACTGCTTACTAATTAGTAATGATGAGAAAAGATAATGCATGTAGATAAATGTCTGTGGCTTCTACTATATTGTTTTTAAGTGGATTGGAGACCTAAATTAAACAGAGTACTTCCTGTTTGCATGGAACCCTGTAAATATTTCCTATGGAAACCTGAAACCACATGAAACTCGGGTAGTTTCACTGTGAAAGAAACCAGTTCTGTGTATACAAACATACACAAATACTGGGTTAGAGAATGCGCCACTAAACTTGCAGAAGTCTTATTTATTAAGGGCAGGCATGTTTTAGAGACTGTGTTGTGATTTATTTTCGAGGATTTCAAGAAACTGATGATACTTGCTTATAAAAGTTGTGGATTGGTAGAATCTATTGTCAGCACAAAATGAAGCGGTTTTTGTTTGGGTTTGTGTTTTTTTTGTTTGTTTTAAATTTATAATATATTGTTCTTTTAGTGAATCTGAGTATTAATGTAAAATGTAAGCTTGAGAAACCAAATTAATCAAAATCGCCATTATGAGTTTCTCATTAATAACACCGTGAAAAGCCACAAAATTAAAATCCAAATTTTGAACAGTTGGGTCTTACTGGTGAATATTTATTGGTTCTTATGTGCTCTTTGTATAAAATACATTCAGTGGAAGTTTTTCTCATTATACAAGACTCCCTAACGAGGTGCAGAGGTACCTGAAAGTGTTGAGGGATGAAGCTCTTTTAGTAAAGGTTTGAATGCAGAGACTTCTGCGCGGATTCCTGTGCACACTTTTTTTTTAACAACTCATAAAACAACGTGGTTAACCAAATCTTGCCATATTATCTGCAAAAGACTGTCACTGAGTTAAATGCACACCTCCCTTGGTCATATTGATTCAGGGTGGAGTTCGCTTTACACCTTGATTTAGACAGAATTGGTTTCACAGAAAATTTCTGCTGTCCTTTTCCTGGCCCTTAGTCCCGAGGCGTTCTGCGAGTGGGCCTGATGTGGTGCGTTTGACGTTCCGAGGTAGGTGACGGGACGGCCATCGACCATCAAGTGTTTGACGCTTTCTAGCGTCGTTGAAGACACCAAAGAGCATTTCGGGCCGTTGATTTGGAGCAGCACACGGTAGCGTTTCCCAGCGTTCTTCACAAAGTCCCCCGGGCCGAAGGGGCTGGCCGGAGTCACCGAAAATGCCGGGCTTTGCGACCTCTTAAACCGACGCCGGTTGCGCGGGAGTGAGCCGGGGCAGGCTCCGGTCACCGCCGTGCCCGCCCCGGTTTGCCGTAGCTCCCCGCAGGAAACACCCTCCGCGACGGCGACCGAGAGGCGTCCTTGCTACCGCGCTGGGCTCGGCGGCCGGCGGGGCGCAACGGCGGTCCCTGAGGGGAGGATCGGGCCGATGGCGGCGGCGGCGCTCCCGCTCCTTCCCGCCCCTCCCGCCCCAGCGCAGGCGGCGCCGGCGGCGCCTCGCCTCCCTCACGTGACGCAGCCCAGTCCTGCGCGAGCTACCGGCGCGGCAAGATGGCGGCGGCGGAGTCCAGTGACAGCGAGGAGGAGGATCTGGTGAGCTATGGGACCGCGCTGCAGCCCCTGCAGGAGGGTAAGGGCCCGCAGGGAGCTCGCCTTGCTCCTCCTCGGTACCTCCGGCATTCCTTGCGGCGGGCGCTGGGGAGCAGCGCGGGCCGGGGAGGTAGCCCGGCGTGAGGCGCTGGGGCCGGGGTGTCCCGGAGGGCCCGGTTCGGGGCTGCTGTACGCCTCCCTACGGCCTTCACTTCGGGAAAGCTGTGGTGTGTGGGCCCAGCGCAGACCTGCCTTCCCTTTCTCCTGCCGCCGTGGGGCGTAGGGGCTGCCTTGGCAGCCGTGCTGGGCCTGCGAGAGGGGTGCTGGTGCCGGCCCTGGGCGATGGGCCGCGGGGTAAAACAGCCTGGGAACCAGGCAGGCAGGCTTCCCGCGACGGGAACGTGAAAAAGGCCTCTCGGCACTACACCGGCTTTTCGGCATGCGGGTGTGGGCCTGAGGTACCCCAGGGTTTGTGCCGGCACAGTTCTGGTTCAGCTCGGGGCCTGTCGTTCTTTCTGTCCTTTCCCCAACCCTCAAAAAAAAGTGGAGTTCAAGTATAACAGCTCAAGTATATACAGTTACACTAATGTGAACGTCCTGTGCTTATATTCATGAGACAGATTCAACATCATCCAAGGACTTCTGTACAGCTGTGACTCCTGAGTCTGTGCTACTTAATTCATAGAAATATGGTTTAAAAGGTGCAGATGTTTATCTCGGAGTCGATAGCTTTGTGTTTTGTTTCAGTTTTGGACACTTCTGATGCGGTATAATTTCTCAAGACAATTACTTAAGTGATAAAGTGCTGTCGGGGGTTTTGCATACTTAATAACTAAAAGTGTCCTTTCACAGCGGAAAAAAAATTCTTGGAACTCATTAGAATTTAGGATTTCTATTTGAACGCTTAATGCTTTTACTTGAGCAGTGTACATCAACAGTGTATACAAGTGTTTAAAGTAGGGTGAGAATAAATGTAAACTGCTGATGCTTTCCACTTCAGGGTGGCTACTGTTTGATCCAGTTCTTAATTGCAAAGAAGAAATGGCATCTGGAGCAAGCGGAGAGTCCATTCTTTATGCAGTGTTGCGACTTAGTTTCTGATTTATCTGATTGTAGGTGAACGAGTTAAAAAGCCGGTTCCTCTTCAAGAACAGACTGTTAAAGATGCAAAGGGACGATATCAGCGTTTCCATGGAGCGTTTACTGGTGGTTTCTCTGCTGGTTACTTTAACACTGTTGGCACAAAGGAAGGTTAGATGTTTTTCTGTCCTCTGGGAAGGGTTAATTGATTACCATAATTTAGTGTTAGTGTAAACAAATTATTGTCATTATGGATTTTTTTCCCCTGCTATTCATCATACTGTAAATAGTTGAAACAGTATTGTTGAAGTTATTTCCCCATGAGTTTTTGGACTGTAGTTCTGTAGATGTTCCCTTGATGTATCCTTAAGGTGTAAGGTTGAAATGTTTGAATTATTTTCAAATATTATGTTGCAGTTTACGGTACCTTAATTAGATATTTTAATTTCTTTAAAGGATGGACTCCTTCAGCTTTTGTATCATCACGGCAGAAGAGAGCAGACAGAACTGTTCTTGGACCAGAAGACTTCATGGATGAAGAGGTACATTTAGAAAGGAATGCAAATCTTTTGGAAGTACTTGCCATGACAGCAGGTTTTTCAGGCAATGTACTCTTCTAAAGAACTTATATAGTGAAAATGGAAGTAACTTTAAATTTAATTGCTTCTTGTATGCAGTGTTATACTGCTAGGTCCTGTAGGATGTTTCATAGATTCACTTAAGAAGTTTCTGTAATCTCAATATTAAAAAAAAACCTAAAATGCAACCCTTTCACTTTCTCTATTAGAAAATACAAATAGTTTTGATGCTGTTTAAAATATGACCATTCAAGTTATTGAGAAAGCAACTGTACAAATGGCTTGAAAAATTTAGCCAATATGAGGGTCATATCCTGTGTTCTTTCCTTTACCATTACAGTAAGTAAGCATTTGAGGGAAACATATTCTTAATTTTTCCATTTTGTCAATATTTTCCAGGATCTTAGTGAATTTGGGATAGCACCAAAAGATATTACAACCACAGATGACTTTGCATCCAAAGCTAAAGACAGAATAAAAGAGAAAGCTAGACAGATTGCAGGAGTAGTTGCTGCCATTCCAGGAACCACCGCATTTGATGATTTAATAGGACCGTCAAAGTAAGTAAATTTAAATAAATATGAACCAAACAATTCCTTTCACTTAGAAGTGTGGTATTGGTTAGAAAAGTAATGTTTGACCACAGTAATGCATGAAAGAGATTGGAAGGTCTGCAGTGTTACACTTTCTAAGTGGCTTCCACCTGGATTTTTGCTTCATATATGCAGAGTTTTACCAGGTAAACATTTACAAACTGCTATGTAGTGTATATGCAAATGTTGATACGTTCAGATTTGATTTTAAAGTGGGGTATACAAACATAATTTTGAAAAGTATATATGTATATTATTTCTTAATGAATATTAAAGATGTGGTTTGAGGTAATTTTTTTTCCTTTTGTTTTCTTCTTAGAATAACAGTTGGGGTTGAACTGTTACGAAAAATGGGCTGGAAAGAAGGACAAGGAATTGGACCACGAGTCAAAAGAAAGCCACGCAGGCAGAAACCTGGTAAGTTCAGTGAAGTTCCTGGACTTGTTAATAGAAAGTTAGCATTCAGAGACTGATTATAGAGAGTTCATTTTAAAATCTCCTTTTATTTGGTCCGTTTCTTTAATCTTAGAGAAATTTAATAAAGAACTGTAATTTAATATGATGCTATTATGTCTTTTACAGACCCTGGAGTGAAAGTATATGGTTGTGCATTACCACCTGGACTGTCTGAGGGTTCTGAGGTATTGAACAGGCAAAAGTTGTTTGTTGACTTACGTAAAAATATGTGCAAACATGTTTAAAAAAAAACTTCTTTGATGTCTTTGAAGAGTATTTTAGCATGCAGTTCCAGTTTTGTTAAAATATTCATAAATACTTACTGTGCTTATTGTGAAGAAAGGTTTTAATGTAACTAAATCTATTGTTTTGCTACCTAAGCAGGTGTAGCTCATACATATTTTCATGTATAACTTAAGAAATGCAAACTTGCCTAGTCTCATGTTAACTAAATGTTGTAAAAGCTCAACATACAAAACTTTTAGTCATATTTGCTGTTACATACTTTTATTTTGTACAAGGATGAAGAGGATGAATACCAGCCAGAGAATGTGACATTTGCACCAAAAGATGTAATGCCTGTGGATTTGACTCCAAAAGAGAATGTCCATGGACTTGGCTATAAGGGTTTGGACCCCTCACAAGCTTTGTTTGGTGTATCTGGAAGAGAACACCTGAATCTTTTTACAGGTGGTTCTGAAGACTCAAGCAATTTACTTGGTGATCTGAGGCACAGTAAAGGAAGAAAACTAGGTATTACAGGTCAGGTAAGGACATTTTTAAGTGCATTTTATTATTAGTGCATTAAAATCTAAATAAACTTTGGTTTTTTTCTTCTGTGGAAGGGACCTAGTCTTTGTAGGGTTATTATAAGAACTCTGAACTGTGGTTTGAGAACAGGATTTTTTTGGTTGTTTTTTATTTGAGATGTGGGCAAATCCTTAGAACTCTTAAATGCCTTCATTTATTGATATTGTTAAAGAGAACTATAAAATACGTCACTCTGAATAGTTGGGTGGAGAAAATTCTTGTGTTACTTTGATTAGAGAAAGTGAATATTTAATATGTTTTTAGTTTACATTTGTCAATTTTACTTTCAGTAATGTTGAATCTGTCAGCTAGAGAGGTTTTGCTTCCCTCCAAGGTATTTGTGGTTCTTGATGTAGAAACACTGTCAGTTTACTGGGAATTATACTTGTTTAGTTTTCATGCAAACTTACATTTTTTTCCTTTTGAGAACTTAACAAGCTCTTAGTCAGACTGCAAGTATTACTTTGTGGAATTAGGCTGCTGTCCTCATCCTGTACAGACCAAACTCACTGTCACTCCCTGCAAAGGGAGTGGAATATGTTTGCTTTTGTGTTTGGTGAGGCGGGGTTGTTTTTTTTTCCCCACTAGTTGGTAGCACTTTTTTGTGAAGCTGTACAATTTTCCAAGTATATATATGTATACTGGACATCTTATATAGTATAGATGGATAGATATACATGTAGATGTGTTCTGATGTGTGACTTAAAAGTATTACTTTTACACTTTAGAATTCTCATTTTTATTTAAAATATATTTTAGGCTTTTGGCGTAGGAGCTTTAGAGGAGGAAGATGATGATATTTATGCAACTGAAACACTGTCAAAATATGATACGGTTCTAAAAGATGAGGAGCCTGGAGATGGCTTGTATGGCTGGACAGCGCCTAAGCAGTATAAATCTAAAAAAAGTAAGAACTGTAGTTCTATCTAAAGAGCTAGCATAATTTGTATTTGGGCGGGGAAAAAAATTGCGTAAGTGTAGTCTCTGTTTTCCAAATATTTTGATTTTCAGTGGACTGGTATCTTCTGGACCTGATATCTGAAACTCCTATATTGAAGTGTCCAAATCTGGAAATAATTTCCAAAAATCCTGTGTAGATTAAACCCCCTAATTATATTTTTAAAAGGACAATATGTGCTGCTTTGTGAGATACAGCATTCAATTCCACTGAAGGAAACAAATGATTATGAATCATGGCGACAAAATATGACCCAATACTTGCAAAGAGATTTTTTTTTAGATGCACTTGTGTTTTTTCAAATAACATTTGTAAATTTTATCTTGATATGATTTTATCTTTAGTGCAGCTTTTAAGTGTGTGAAATACTGTAGTGATTTCTAGAGTAACTGTTGATGTTAGTTGTACACAATTAATGGCACTCATGATGTTAGCTATGCACGGTAGTGATACTGTTGCCTCACTGTTAGCCATGTTCATCTTACAGCAATCTCTGTTAGTAGTTTTTTAGCTGTATAATACTAATCCAGATTCAGAACCCTTAATTTTAAATGAAAGGCAGTGAAGACAAAGAACTTACAATTATGTTCCATAAAATATATTGAAAAATGGAAAATATTCAGGAAAAAATACTTTTTGCCAAACATATATGTTTTAAATATTGACCAACTCTGTGGTCATTTTGCAGGGTCTGAAAGAGAAGTTAAATATATAGGCAAAATCTTGGATGGTTTTTCCTTGGCATCAAAATCATCAACTCCAAGCAAGGTAAGCAGATACTGATATTTTTGTATTAAGAATAACATCAGCAAATTGACATGTGAGCTGTATGGACTTTACTGTTGGTCAATGTTTTTTATGTTCTTAGAAATAGAAGTTCTGGTCAGCAATAAAGATTGCTGAATGAGCAAAATTATAGTGTTGGAAGCTATTCAATACAAACCTAAAATTTGTCAGACTACTGGATGAATTTAAATTTTGCATATGTACTGGCTTTGAACAAATGCCTTCCACACTATCCACTGTTACTTGGCATAAAGTTGCAGAAATGGTTTGATTTAACTTTGAAATAAAAAAATGTACATCTTTTGCTTCTAGATCTTTCAGATGTGACCTTCAGTTTTCTGTAAAAATCAGGCCCCATGCTTCATCTACTTTCACTATTTTAGTGAGAAGTTCTTTTGTTACCCATACTCTCAGGTTTGCATCACCTATGCCATATATATTTGTATAAATTAGAATGACAAACAGAATTGTGTGACATGGTCCTTTTTCTAGTGAAGAAAAAGGAAGAACGTGTGTGGTATATAAAATTGAGTCATATAGGAGGCACAGGGATAACCTTTGAAGTAACAGCTTGAATGAAGAACATGGGGGGAAAGGAGTTTGAAAGACATTAAAATACAGTAAGCACAGAAGTACTCAGTAGTCCAGTTAACTGATTAAATTGTGACTTCCATTTAAAAAAATGTAATTATTAAGCAATATCAAGAGCATTTTCTCAAATAAAAGCAATGCATATTAAGGCTCTTGTTAATTTTGTGGTGGCTTGATGTGCATGCTTTCTGATTTTTCATAATCATTACGTATATAAACAATATAACAGTTTGTTCCCAAAGTCTGTATTACAATGCCACTTGCTGACAGGGTCTAAAAGAAGCAGTAGCTTGTAGTATCTCTACTGCTAAGATGTAAATTGAGGAATTTTTAGATTTTGGTGACTTTTTCTGAAGCACACTTGTAAGTGTTAAATACAGAGTTGGTATTTCTCTCTCAGTGGATTTTTGTTTTATCATCCCCCCGCCAAGATTTATCCACCACCTGACCTGCCACGAAATTACAGACCAATCCATTACTTTCGACCTGTGATAGCAGCTGGGAATGAAAACTACCGTTTACAGAAGGCATTAGAGGAATCAACTGGAAAACTTGAGAGTGATACGACACAACAAAGCAGGCATGCTTTGAATGCGTCTCAGAGGAGGGAACGACTAGGAGAGACTGGTCTAAAAGGTATTGATATATGTGACCGCACATTTGCTTGTGTTTTAGGTCCCCTGTTTGTTTATGTAACAGCAAAAAATTGGTCTAGTCTTGAACACTATTTTCTAATATAAACATACTAACTCTAGCTGGCTTAGCTAGAATACCTTACTATTGTTCAGTTTCATCTCAACAGATTAATTGTTGACATACCTGCCTGTATTTTCATTAACTTAAATCTTTTAAAGAGGAAAAGTATGTGTGGGATTGTGTTTTGTTGTGTTGTTTGGGTTTTTTTTATTTTGTGGCCTTATTATGAATTTGGAATATAGTAGCCTATGAGAGTTTTTTTTTCCTATAAAATAAGGTTTCACTGAAATACATTCAAGTTCACTAAAAAGGTAATTTGTAAATGTGGTTTGCATTTGTATCTACAATAGTAAAGTTAACAAAGTAATATGTAAATATGTGGTAAATAGCATAAAAGATGTAATAGTAGCCAATTTTTTATCTGCCATGTCTGCCATTATACTGTTTATTGCTGCTTAAGAGCATTTTCTCTGAATGTATATGCATAGTGGTAGGCTTTTTTCCTCCACTAAAGTGGCAGAAATAGTTGTTTTTATTTCAATTTACCTCCTATTGCTTTTTTTGGTTTTAGGTCCGGCTCCTTCTGTTTTGGAATACTTGTCTGAGAAAGATAGAGAAAGACTCAAAGAAGTGAAACAAGCATCTGAACAACAAATGAAAGCAAAAATACTGTCTCAGCAGTCACGAAATAGCAGATTCCAGCCAGCCTCCCCAGATGATGCTTCTCAAAAATGGCAAATGTTGTTGGGGGGGCAGTTAGCAAATGCTGGTTCTAGTGACTTCAAACCATTTGCAAGAAATCCAGAAAAACAAAAAAGATATGAAAGTTTTGTGAAAAGTCTTAAACAAGGAGAAAAAGGTAACTGGAGAGATTAATCCTGACACTTTAATTTTTCTCTGAAAAAATATTTAATTGATTTTTTTTCCTTTTTTCCCTTTTTTTTTGTTCTGATGCATTTTATGCTCACTATGAGTTCTCTTCCTGAATTCCACAGCGTTTCTCCCTCTACTTCTTTTTAGGGCCAATATAAAAAAAATTTTTACAGGTATTTAATTGTGTTGAGTTTAGGAAAACTGCTCAGTAATTTAAGTGTCAGCAAGACTTGATTTTATGCATTACATTTCATACTTTTATGCTGTAGCAGAAGTGAAGTTCTACTTAATTGCCTGGGTTTCCCTTCTTTCATTTGCCAAAATAGACTTCAGCTTTGAGTACCATAAACTATGAATGGAACAAGCCTTTTCATTTAGTTTGCTTCTTTTGAGGAGTAAAACTGACAGATCCTATAAAGGCAGAAGGATTACAGATCACAGTAGAACAGCAGGAAAAATCAAAAGAAACCCATACCCTATACTTGCAGAGGAGATAAGGACCCTAAAGTCAATGAAGTAGTTCACACTTGTCAAGGCTTGTATTACATGTTCTTTGGATACTGTCACTTATGTTCTCAGAAAAATTCATGGCTGTAAAATCATAGCATAGATGCCGAGCTCTTACTCAAAACCAAAAAAAACCAGCCCTCTTCATCTGCTGTTTTCGTGCTGGTTTGGTCTCCTGTTTTGTTTAGGTGTGTGCTATCAAATCATACTGTGGTGTATCTTACGTTAAACCAGGTACTTACGATGGCTTGTGGTGAGTTCCCAAGTACTGTGATTTTTCTGTAAGGCATAAAAAACTGAAATCTGACCTAGGGAGTTCAGCAGCAGCAGGTGAATATAGATTGTCTTAAAATAAAAAAAGTAGGGGTTGGTTTGTTTTTAAATTTTCAGGTACAGAGGGGCTATTGGGGAAGAAGAAAAAGGGCATCAGCAAAGTTTTGCAGAGGAAAGGGTGTAGTGTTGGGTAGAAAACCTGGTTTTGTTATTTTAGGATTTTTTTAAAATAATCCTTTTCACTACATGAAAAAAGATTTCCTGGTCAGTAGCTTTTTCTGGTTACTGCATTGGGACAGAGTACTTGAGCTTTGAACCCATAGTTCCTCCATTCAGGAAGGAAGTGGGTTTTTCCCTGTCTAAAATTGAGTATTCTTTTATGACTGACTGTAAGTGCCTCCTTAGTAATAATGATGAAAATGCAGGAATATTTAAATACTTTGAATGATTAAAATTCTGTTTGTAAGAGTGTCTTTGCTTGGCTGGTGTTATTTCCTATTCTTTCTGGGAGCAAATGTGAACCTGTTGCTTTAAACAGGGTCTGTATTGTTTACAAAAACCTGTGACCAAATTCTGTATTTATCAGTGGGCAATTTATCTTATCAGAAAGCCCCTTGAAGTCACCAAAGCCTGGCCAGGCTTGCTTGCTGGTGAACTTTTTTGTTCTGTGTTTTAGTTACTTGATAAAGCTTTGGATTATACCTTTTTTTTTTTTTTTTTTTTTTAAACACCTATTAAATACATAAAGTATTTTGAACATTCCTTAGGGGCAATGAGTAAGGAGTCAGCATTACAAGTAAAATTATTTAAAATATCTGTCTTGCATTTGGCAAATGCTATCATTCTTGCCATCTTGAAAAACTACCTCGCTTAATTAAGGAATAACACAGTTGAGATTAATACTATCCTTAAACTAAATACTCGTTAAATACTTGCAAGGATGTTTGCTTATTGTCTTATTTTTTTGTTTAAAAAGCATCAGAGCTAAGTAAGCTGTAATCTCTGCTTAGCATTTCTCTCCTTATTTTATAGTAGATACATTGGAGCATTATTTAGATCCGAGTATGACAGAATGGGAGCGAGGAAGGGAACAAGAGGAGTTCTTCCGTGCAGCAATGTTTTACAAATCCTCAAATTCAACACTGTCATCCAGGTTTACCCGGGCCAAATACGAAGATGATGTTGACAAAGTCGAAGTTCCTCGGGACCAAGAGGTATATGCTGTTCACAGTCTTTTAGTACGTTGGAGCTGCAGTTGCTGCCTTAACCCTGACTTCCAAAATTCTTTAACTCTTTTGTAGATATAATGTCAATGTTTTGTTGCCCTTCTGTTTAGCAAACTTTTGAAAACACTCACTGCATACAAAGCAGTGATTTGTTAAACTACACTTAAATATTTACGTTTCTGTCCTGTTTTTAAGTCTTAAAACAGTAATAGTCACTTCAGTAAGTTGTTACTTATTTAGCAGCTAGAAGTGTTTGACTTTTTCAGAATGATACTGATGATAAGGAAACTGCTGTGAAGATGAAGATGTTTGGCAAACTCACAAGAGACAAGTTTGAATGGCATCCTGAAAAACTGTTGTGTAAAAGATTTAATGTTCCTGATCCATATCCTGAGTAAGATGATTGATACTGATATTTTTAATACTTTTTGAAAATCCTGAGTTTTTCATTTGCTTGTGGAAAATCTGGCTTGATGTTTTCTCTTTGTGTCATAGTAGATGTAATACAGAACTGCCTAATGTTTTTATTTGCCTCATTAAACATGGTGACTTCTGACAAAATAGTATGTGTTTTAAGGACTACTGTAGGTGTTTCAGCTTGTTGTAGATAATTTGAGGGCTTTTCTGTGTTGAAAATGATAAGCAACAAACGTTTTTATTTCCCTCTAGTTCTTCCATTGTTGGGCTACCAAAAGTGAAACGAGACAAGTATTCTGTGTTTAATTTCTTAACTCTGCCTGAGCCCACCACATCTGTAACTCAAGCAACAAATGAAAAAATCCAACAGAATAACAGTGTCAACAGTAAGTTTGTTGTTAGTTTATTAATTTAGCTATAAATGAGATAATAGTATAGAAAAAGCTCATCTTTGTGATGGAGAACTTATCAACCCTATTTTTTTTAATTAAAAAACCCAAACAAAGAAGTTGAAAATAAATTCAGTGACATAAAAACTCAAGTCAGTGATATTATGCTAATTTCTTCTGCCTAGAAGACCTTTATAGGTCAGATATTCATTAGAAAGATTTAAAAAAATGTCCAATTACATTGAAGAAGCAGAGTAATTTAAAATCAAGTAGGCCGTGAAATTCAAGATAATTTGGCATGCAACTGATTTGAATGTTTGGGATGTTTTTAGAACCAAAGAAACCTTCAAGATGGGATGTGTCAGATAAAGAGAAGGAGAAAAAAGATTCTATCAGTGAATTCATTAGTCTTGCTAGATCAAAAGCTGATGTTCAGCAGCAACCACCATTGCCAGCGACAGAAGAATGTGGAACTGGGCTAAGTGAAACTCTTCCCACTGAGGTGAGTTTACAATGGTGTTTGAACTTCAAGGGAATAGCTGTA
Source organism: Buteo buteo (assembly GCF_964188355.1). Lineage (NCBI taxonomy): Eukaryota > Metazoa > Chordata > Aves > Accipitriformes > Accipitridae > Buteo > Buteo buteo. Next base: position 12,129,487 of record NC_134181.1, on the reverse strand, counting down.
AACCTTCAAAACCCTGAAATAAGGTTGGGTAATATATGAATTAATTTGATACAGATCAGTTTGCAGAAGAGCAAACTCAGGATAAGCAAAGACATGAGACTGTATTCGAAGAATTTTGAGGTTATAACTCTGAGCTGTAAAACATTTACACATACAAGCAAGTATGACTGTACTTGACGTAGCAGCTTAAGAGAAGAAAAAATGTAGCTCAGCAGTCTGGAGTTAAATTCAGTCCCTTACACCAACTTTGCTCGCAGGCACAGAATATGTTTTTTTTTTTCTGCTTTGAATGGAGAAGGATGCATACTTTGGGGAAAAAGGTGATGTTTTCCTTTTGCTTAAATTTAACGGTGTATAATTGAAGTTTGAATTAATGAATTAGAATTTATAATATCTGGGGATCTATTTTCAACTGTCTGTGTAGCACAAATTGTACTACCCTTTACAGGACATTGACTTAGTTTAGCAGTGTTTCAGAGTTTTACTATTTTGGATTAGCAGTTCCTAAGATTGTGTATCTCACAGCTATTGTGATATTTGAGTGTTTTGTAAATACATGTCAGCATGTTTGAAGTTATCTGACTTATCAGAGGGAGATTGTTAGTTTCTTTAGTGTTTAAATATAGTTTGTTACAATGCTGTTTTGCAGGTAGCTAATGAAGAGAAGGATCAGGAAGAAGAAAGCAGACCATCCATGGACTTATTTAAGGCCATCTTTGTGAGTTCCTCAGATGAAAAATCATCTTCCTCTGAAGAAGAGAGTGATGATGAACAGCAACCAAGTACTTCAGTAACCGATTCAGAAACCACCAAGCAAGTTGATCTACCAGACAGTTCTTCATCTAATGTACAAGGTAGTACTTAATGGATGTTCATTTTTTTTAAATACCTTGTAAAAGTTTCATTTGTGAATCAAATACTCCAGGACTGCTCGAATAGTGTTATGCTCTTGTGCAGATCATCTGGCATTGGTGGAGCTGGGCATGTAGAAAATGTGACTAGTACAGCACTGAATAAGGTCTTGCATGTTATAGTGTTATTTATGTTGCCATGTGTCTTGCATAGATTTTACAAACAAACTGCCCTATGGAACATGCTTGTTAAACAGTGAGGGGGAGCAAAACATCTAATGTTAGAGTATTCTTCACTGAGAAGTACAGGGAAACTTTTATACCTATGATAAATTGTAAGATAGATTGATAAATTATGACTGTCTTGTGGTGGATATTTGACAAATTCAGAAATAAATAACTTGCAGTTCTTTTGATAATTAAATTCACTCTCTACTGACATTCCAGTAAAATATAATGTTGAAGTAATTTAACAAGACATCAAAAAGTTGCATTTTATTTGTATTCTAGTTATAGAAGTTGCCAGAACACTTGCACAAGAGAGGGAGAAGACCAATCTTTTACTCTCCTCCATATTAAATTTTACTACGGGAGCTGTAAGAAAGTTCCCATATTTCCAGGATGTGATTAAATTAGCAAAATGTACAATATACTTAACTTACAATGGAAATACTTTGTCTCCTTACTGTCACAGTTGGTTCTGTTAACATCTAACTTTTAGTGTTTATTAACTTTATAGTTCTTGTGGAGTCTTTTATTCCTTCGAAGTAATAGAAGAGTAGTACTGTATTATTAAATGAAAGCAAACGCACACACTGATACAAATTTAATTAGTAATTGTATAGTGTAAAAGGTCAATTTTGATTTAAAAAAAAAAGTAAAACCAAAACAGTATGTTGATATGTTTCCGAATATCAGCTAGCCAGTTGGCCAAAGCAGTCCACAGAGATATAGGGTGCTGATCGATTTGCTTGCTTAGAGGTTTTTGGAAAGCCTCCTTTAACTTTCTTCAGCACTTCTTGGAAGAAGTGTTACCTTATTTTCCTTTCAAATAAAGAAGTTGTTTTTTGGTTTTTTTTCATAGAGAATGTGGCTGCTACAACTGATCCTGGTGTTTCTTTGTTGCCTACTTCAAAGCAGGAACTGGATGAAACAGAGGAATTTGGACCAAAGTTGCCTCCAGCTTTTTCTTCCGGTAGGTTCTGTAGACTTCTCGTATGTAAATTCTGCACACTGAAGTTGTATGTAAGATATATGATATTTCTTTTTAAAAAACATCTGTGAATAGGCACTTTACCTCTTAAATGCCTGTGTTAGGTCAAACTGGCATCAGTAAATGCTTTGTTACCATGCTGTAATCCATTAGCAGGAACCTCTTTGCCTGTGTACCAATTTTGTTGTAGCTCTATAGAGGCAATGATAAAAAATTGTAGTGAAAATATAGGACCAGCCTTGCGATTTCTTTTAACAACAGATTGCAAAGGCATTTAATTACAGTAGGAAGGTTGCAGTTAGGATTTGTAGACATTTAATTTCCATTCGAAAGCTTAGGGTTTGTTTGGTTGGGTTTTTTTTAAAACTTTCAAAAGTAACAGAGTTTAATAATAAAATTACCTTTTTTTTTTTCTTTTTTGTTTGTTTGTTTCTGCATTTACTTTGCGCTTTAGGCCCTACTTGGCAACAAGAACCAGTGGTGCCAGCAAGTTTTCCTGGGCCTAGTAAGAAAGAAAAACATAGGAAGAACAGAGAGAAACACAAGACTAAGAGAGAACACAAACACAAAAAGGAAAAGGTATTTAATTTAAATAAACATTTTATTGATTCTTTGATCTGCCAGTCAAAATTTTTTATTATTTATGCTAGGTTGTAGAAAATAGATATACTGGGACTAGAACTTATGCAACAGATTTTCTCAGGTGTCTTGAACCCTGAACTTCAGAACAGAAAATTAGCAAATTGGGGTGCTGCTTTTTCCATATATACAATGTGACTGCAGATACAATATTGTAGGTGGTTTAATGTTGTATGCTGAAGATGTCAGGCATATTCTGGGAACTGCATATAATTCATGGCTTGTATACAAATAATAATAATAAAGAAATTCCTATTTTAGGGGGGGTTGAGTGCTTGGGATGAAATGGATGATTTTCGTATGTATTTTTTTAGCTCAGTCTGAGTAATGGAAAAGAGTTATTGTTAAGTGTTCTGTTTCAGTTAAGCTCAGAGTCTACACTGAAATCCACTTTTTGCTGTTGTTGCCTTTCAGAAAAACCCAAGTCTTTCACAATGAAATAAGGGATTGTTTCTCTTCTTTTTACAGAAAAAGAAACATAAGAAACAGAAAAACAAAGGAAAACACAAGAATAAAAAATCAGAAAAAGACAGCAGCTCAGACACTGCAGATAGCAGTGACAGCCTTAGTGATATAGATACCACAGGCTTGTCACCCAAAGAACTTCTAAGAAGGTAAACAGAAAGTTTACTTAAACACTTGAAATTTTGCAGTGAATAACCAAAACCTCAATTTGAGTTGTCATTCTAGTGAACCTAATTGCAGCAAATATGGATCGGCCAGTCTTTTCAATAAAAAAACTGAGCAGGATTTTGAAAGGAAAGATTACAAATATTAGGCATATTAATCTAGAAGGTAATTTTAGGATAGAAGCCTCTTAAGGCAAAGGGTACTAAATACACAACTCTGCTAATTAATGGAGGTCATAGTTAAATATTACTGATATTTTTGGAAGGTATTTTGAGTGGGAATTAAAAACTGAACAAGTGCAGGTCGTGATTCGTATTTCTGTTACTTTGTCTGCTTCTCTTTACTTGGAAATATTGGAAGGAACATTGTCTGCTTCAGAATGTTTTGAGTCTGCTTCGGTTTGTTGGTAATTACCAAAAGATCCAATTCAAATAGATCCATTGTGTGGCATTGATGCTTAAGATAATTCTGTGCTTGAGCAAGGAGCAGTGAAGCAAGCAGAACAATGCTTGAGTCATGTACATGTCTGCTAAATTTAGACTGTGCTGTTAGATTTTTATAAACTAGAGACTTGAACATAGTGCCAACAGAAATGTGAAAGTTGAATGAGAATGATTAACAATTTCATTTTGCTCACACAGTTGAAGTACAAGCAAAATAACTGTCTCTAGTTCAGATCATAGTCAACTTTAAGTGCATCCCCTGTGGAACAGTCACTGCATTGTCTTCTGTTTAGTGTCTCTTACTAGCTGGAGGAGAGGTCTCAAGGTATTTGTTGAAATACCACATCCAGTAGGCCTAATGGCAAAATGATTGGGGGCTAAGTGTTTAATGGAATGGACATGTACTAATGGAAGGGCTGGCATTCAAAAGGACTCTGCCTTCCATTCCTTTGGAACTAAGCTTCAGTTATGTATTGGTGTTTTCTTACTAAAAAAAACAAACTACTTCTCCTTTGATTTCTAAATAGCTAAAATATGTTTTTATGCTTTTTGCACAAAATAGTTAGACTTCCTTGTACAAACAGTTATTTTGGAAGTCTTCACATTTGCATGTCTCTACATCACTGAGAAAATGTTTTTATCTTGCATAACTCAGATCTCTCTCTTGAGCCGTTTGTTAAGTCTTAGTTTAAGTAATTAAATGTTCTTAATGTTGTATGTTACTGATCAGTCTGACCTCTTTCTTTTTGTTTCTCCCTTTTAGATTAAAACAACTTCAGTATTGAAGAGGTAGCTTGTTTTCTTCAGTGTTGTGTGATTTGATATCAAATTTTTGATCTCCTCTGTGATGGTAGATCAATCATGTATACTTTGAAGCACTGTAGATACTGTATTCATATTGAATTTGTTTGAAAGTAAATATGCATATGTTTATTTTGTGATGCTTCAGGTGTTCAAAATGTATGGATTATGGAATGTTGAAAAGACCCCTTTCTGGGCAGCATAATCTGAAATACTGCAGGCTCTGTTTTAATTAACATGAAACCAGATATTTTAATAAACTTAAGTATTACAAATCAGTTTTGTATGGTAAGTCATTGCCTAGGACCTCTAAAATGCTGGAGAGTAAGTTTCAGTCTGAATTAAATTAGGAAGCTAAAAACTAAAGCAATGTAAAATTTGTATTGGGTGCAAGTATTTTTAATGAATGTAACGCAGAATTTCACATTGCAGTTTTGCAGTATCTGGTTGTACTTGGAGTTATTTTTACATCTCCAAATTGTATATAGCATTTACCATAGCAGGTCTAAACCAATAAACTGTCATTTTGACACAAATTAAGGCTAATGTACTAATATTTTAGTACTATAATTATAATCTACCTTATTTTATGCAGTACAATGAAAACTGTTTATACCACTTTGTTTCATGGAGTACATTTAAAACGCAGTTGTAATCTTGTAGAATTATTTTAACATAAACTATGAAAATATACTGACCTGCTTTGTGAATGATCAGGCTATTAAAACAGACCCACAGAACTTCTTTCCAGGTGCACAAGGAAACCAAAAGAATATTTCTGCTTCAAACTAGGAACAGAAGCCTTAACTGAAATTCACTGTTGTAGGTGGCAGTTCTCTGGGGCCTGATTTAATGTATTTTTTAGTATCCACAGCTTTGTGACAGCTCTTGATGAGAGCAAAGTGATGTTGACACACAGATTGTGTGTGTTTTAAACGTAAATTCAACAATAAACTTGAGCGACAGAAGGAGAAATAAGAAATTGGGCCTTGAGGTTGCCTCCGTTACAGGAAAAAAATAAACCCGACAACTGCCTCGCACGGCAGTTGCTCGGAGTCTGTCCCCTGTTAAAGCTTCAAAGGCGTTTTGGCGGGAGCCGCTGCCGCCGCCTGAGGTAGCGCGTGGAGCCCAATGGCGGCGGGGAGCAGCCGTGGGGACCCCTTGGCCCTGGGGCCGTCGCCTTCCCCGGCCGAGGGTCGCTGGGAGGACCGTGAGCTGAGGGCACAGGTACTCTGTGGCTGTGGATGGAGGGAGGGAGAGAGGCAGGGCCCGGCGTCGGCGGGCAGGGAGGTCTCTGGCAGGCCGGGCTCCCTGCCCGTGGGGTAGTCGGGGGCTGGTGGAAGCTGAGGGTTGAAAAGCTCGCTGTCGCTTTACGTGTGGTTAATGCTCTTGGCAGCAGTATTGTTGTTAGCTCTGTTCACAAAAAAGTATGCTGGACAGTCATGAGCAAGCTCCCAAATGACCGAAGAAGAGCCTTTTCAAAATATCTTTGACAAAATTTGTAACGTTCTTGGCTAAAACGTGTGGCCTGAAAGCTTGATGTGCTGCCCTTTGATGGGCCAGAATTAAGGAAAGAAGTGTTTGAAAGACCTGAGAGATTGACTTCATGAGATTTAAAGATCAGTATTACTTTTCATGAGAGGAAGAAGAATTGGGAAACCTTAACCAAAAAAACCCCACCTGCTTCCCCTCCAGAAAAATAAAAATAAAATCCACATCCATCAGCCTTCCTTTCTGAACCAGATTTGGTAAATCTTCTCCAGGCTAGTACCAAGGAAAGGATGTGAACTCTTCCCAGACAAGTGGAACTTAAAATATTTTCTTCTGGTTCTTGCTTTCATACTCCCCCTCGTGGACTAAGCTGTCAAAAATAATTTCAAGGAAAAAGATTCCTAAACTTTGCTCTGTTCCTTTACAGATCCAATTTAAAATTCTGAGAGGACACAGTGATACTGTGAGCTCCTGCCATTTTTGCTTTGAAGACACAAAAATACTTTCATGCTCTTATGATAGAACAGTGAAGCTCTGGGTATGTTATGAACGCAGCAACAACAAATTAAAAAAAAAATCTTAAAGCTGAAATCAAACAAGGAATGTTATACAGGCATGAAGGTTGACTGAATCATCAAGGAGCTTTCTGAAGATATTTTATTGAAGCTTAAAAATAGCAACTGTAAATGTTTTTGTAGTCACCGATAAATAGTAAAACTCCTATTTCATACTTCAAACATATTCTTTGGCATTAAAGGGTGACTCTTGTAAGCATATGTAGCATACACTGAATCAGAACTCCAGATTATTAATATTTTAAAACTGTAAGTTGATACACAAAGCTTACTCTTTTTCTCCTGGAAGTTCCTTTTTCTGACTTGTTTATGTATGTGAATGTTTGTGGAGGACAAGTAAAAGTTAGAGATCACACAGTTATCAGCATGGCTGTGGTGGTTTCATACTTGTTGCTTGCTTTTTCCTTTTATTTAAATCTCAACTTGCACCCTTTATTTTCTTGCCTTTCCAAGTTTTGTGTAGTTAACTGAGGTTTCCCTAAAATTCCAGCCACCTTGGGCTGGCAGGATCTGAACTGGGGAAGTATACAGATTCTGGGTGATCAAATCTAAGTATAGTCTAAAAGATAGCTTGGGGACATAAGGTTATGCGAGCCCTTGAATTTTATGCAAGCCAATGACAATGCAGCTGGGCTAAATTGATTGCAGGCATTGAGATCTGGCATAGATTAAACAGTCACGATTTGATTCAAGAATTGGTGATGAGTTATAGTAATGCCTTCATATGATATGAATACAAATGAAATAATTTTTTAACGGATCTAAAGTGTTGACTTCTTACCAATGCAGTACTAGGTTTCTAACATAATCCAAACCTTTTTTTAGACATACTTAAAAAGCCCAAGAACCCCAAAGGTGTAAAAAGTCCAGGCAATTTTCAGGTTAGCACCATTGTGTTACCCAAGAGCTGTAGATGGCTAGATCCAAGAAACCAGGAAGTCTAGAATGAAAAAAGTCCTGTCTTTTAATGATCCATTCCTAAGTAAATAAACACGTGGAGCTCTTAAGCAAATAATGTAGATAGGAGAAATATAAGTATCTCAGTGTGTTAGTCATGACATTTACAGTTTAATAACTGTTGGATTGACAGTTCCAACCTTTCCTGCTTTGTCTGAACTCAGAACTGGAACTTTAATTTTTCTGTCTTTAGCAAAATGGTATTCAGCTGTCTTACATGTAAGTAAACTGAAATCAAGACCCGAAAATAAGAAGATAATAGATTAATTTTTTTAAGCACTGTAGATCCATGAATGTTCTTTTTGCTGGAAAGGCTATACTGTGCCACTTGCCTGAAGCGTGAAAGGGTTAATCTGTCTAAGAAATTTTATCTTTGTAATTCTTATCTAAGAAAGATTTATTCAACACTTGTTGACCAATACTTATTTTTCAGAATCCATCTAAAAGTATTTGCCTGAGTGTTGGGAACTTTCTGATAGCAATGTATAGGCAAAATGATGTTCATTTATTTTGACAAGATTAACTTTGTCTGGACAAGCCTAATTTCCTCCTCTGCAGGAACAGCTGAAGTAATTAGAATTTGGGAGGGTACAGAGGACTTGGTTGTGAGGGGCTAGGCCAGCCCTGACAATTTCACTTTGGGGTTCTCTTTCTTTTCCATTGAAAGAGTAGATTATCAAATAATTGAGTGTAATGAGAAAGCATTTGAAATTCCTCTTGAGAACAGACAGTACCTTACTGACAGCCCACACGTCTTTAGGGAAACAAAGGTTAGTAGGGCACACAGCAGACAAAGACTAGATAAGTCTAGAAGGGCAGTTGTGACTGCAAGGCTTTTTTGACTCAGAAAAATAGAACAAGAACATACGGTAACTTTGATCTATTTTTTTTTCCTGTGGTCTTAGAGACATTCCTAATGATTCTAGTGTCAGTTGTTAGGCCTGTAGTGCACTGACACACATTCAGAAAATAAGCGAAAAAGTGAAAAATTTACTTTCACTCCAGTTTTGTGTGTTATCAAGAGTTGCCAAGTTAGAAGGATAGCTCCTTCAAGTGAAGGTCCGTGTAAGGAAGCAGCTCTAGATCTGAGACTTGACGATGTTGAAAAGGGAAGTAATAGTCAGAGGTATAAGCTTTTATTCTCATACTGAAGACAAATAAAGAACACACAATGAAGGGAGTTTATGTTGCATGCTTCCAGACTGGTTCTGAAATCTCTTAGTACTTACGCAATCAAAAATCGAATTCAAATAATTGGGTTCATCATGGAAATAGAAGATTATTTACCTAGAGGGAGGTATGATGACTGATGCTGTGATACTTTGATCTGTGAGTTACTCTGCATGTCAGCAGTCCTGATTTTTTTTGTTGTTGTTTTGATGTTTAGAAGTCAGGCACTGTGATCCATTTGTAAAACTTGATTCATATTTTTATTTGTATTACTAAAGAACTTCAAGGCTTTACTCATGGGTTAGGACTGCACTATGCTTTGACATTATACACGTATGACAAAAAGATAGTCCCTTCCTGAAATCACTTAAAACTCTCTGTGTAAGTCTAAGTAGATAGAAAATGGTGGAGAAATGTAATGGCCTCAAGTTGTGCTGGGGAGGATTATGTTGGATATTAGGAAAAATTTCTTCACTGAAAGGGTTGTCAAACACCGGAACAGGCTGCCCAGGGAAGTGGTTGAGTCACCATCCCTGGAAGTATTTAAAAGACGTGTAGATGTGGCACTTAGGGATGTGGTTTAGTGGTGGACTTGGCAGTGTTATGTTAACAGTTGGACCCAATGATCTTAAAGGTCTTTTCCAACATAAATGATTCTATGATAAATGAAGCAGTAATGCAGTATGGGTCATCATCTCAGCACTTCAGCAATCTGTTGATTGCTGTTGTAGGAATCAAAACAGGCATTTAAGTGGGATTTTGTATTATGAGAGGGATTGCCAGTTATTTATTGGTGACTCCTTCAGAACATGAAGGACAGCAAAGGGGAACTCACACTTTGAAAATGTAACAACTGAGTGACAAAGGCTGGTATCAAAGGTAGGGCAGAAGGGAGATGCCTGGGGATAAATCACAAAGAGCTCTGTATTTGAAGACAAGAGGCTTGTATTTGTGACTGAGAAAGAGGAATCAATGAAGGAACATAAACAGGGAATGACGTAATACAGATAGTAAAGGGAGATCTGTGGAAGAGCATTGCACATGGATACAAACAGGGGAGACTGCATTTGTGAAGAAAATGATATTGCAATAATTGATACAGGGATGGCAGGCCTTGAGAGTGTGAGTTTTAACTATGTGAATGAAAATGGAAAGCCATGTATTAGTTTATGAAGAAAGACTTGCCAGGATTCAGGTATGGACATGGATGTGAGAGTCTAAGGAGGACTCTTCAAGAAATCTCTGGTGAAAACTGTTATGATGGGAAGGAGATAAATGGAAGTCTGGGTGTGATAGGTGAAGAACTCTGGTTTAGTCAGTCTTGAGAGTCTGAGATTGTAAGAGTAACTAAAGTAAGACTAACTTTACTGATTTCACAAGTTTTGTTTTCCCTTATTTTGTGATGCTTTGTATTTTTTTACAATTTAGCAAAGCATTTCCTAATCAAACTCATTTGGATTTATTCAAGGATGTTGAGAAAGGTTTTCCTATTCAAGTGTTTGAAGAAGAACACACTGCCCCAATTTCTGAGTGCAACTTGACTCCTGATGACAGAAGGTGACCATTTTCTATCTTAATTTATTAAAAAAAAAAAGTTACAGGTTTTGTGATTTTTAAGGTTCAATATCAGTGCATGTGGAAACAGTATAAAATTTAGAACAAATAAGTTAGTTTTTCAGTCCTTCCTATAGGTTCCTAACTTGTGCTACATGAAAGTCAAATTTATTTTGCTTACTTTCATGCTCCATGATGTCAGTCTGTTATAATTTTGTCTTACACCTCCTTTCCTCCATACACTCCTCCTACTTCTCTCCATCCTTGCACTTTCATTTATGCTGTCCATACTCTGCTAGCAGACTGTTCACTGCCAGACTCCTTCATCCACATGGACTACCATAAATCTCCCCTTGTTCTCACCTACAATTTGTACAGGAACTCTTAAATCTTTTCTGTTTTACCTATGATGTCTGCTGAATCAAACAGGAATCTTTTTATGGTCTTAAATGCATGTTGGAATAGCCTGATAGATTATGGCCTCTCTTAGAGTGAAGGACTTGTCTAATTCTGAGTTATAAGGGGCTAGAAGTCTATCTTTGCCATATATTCTGAAAGGGGTATATAAATATATATCACTTGTATAAAAGAACAACATTGAATTAGCCAAGGTTCAGGGGTTCATCTGTCAGGGAGATTTATACCTTCATAAAAGTTCTCGTCTGTCTGTATTGTTTATTAATATTCTATAGCCTTTCCATTAAGCCTATCCTGTCAATTAAAGAAGAAATGCAGCTTAATCCAGTGTCAATCTGTGGACATAATAATTAAAACAACTAGAGCATATATTAAGATTCAGTTCAGTGGGTCATGCAGTGCCTCCAGGGGTACTATTTCTGGCATATTTTATCATTAAGTCATAGTTTAAATCAATTTTTACCAGATTGTAGAGTTGAGCGATTAGTTTTTTGATCACTGAATAGCACACATGGTAAGCTGCCTATTGCAATTGTGTATTTTTTTGAAAATTGCTGAACAGCAAGTAAAATACCATTGTGTACAGCCCTGGAAACTACTTTCCAGTCAAAAATGCTGCCAGTTCATAAACTTCATGTGGTCTTTTGCGTTAACATGTTTCTGCTTAAGAACAGAGATTGTGTTGGTTGCAGGAATTATACAGGCGTGGAGAAAATAAGGATTTTAATAATATAATTGTATTTTTAGTTTTTAGAATGTTAATGCATCAAGTTTCTTGGGCAAAATGTATAAAAGTAACAGTTTATGAACTTTATCAAAATAAAAAGCCACAATGGTATGGAAAACATTTGTCACATCCGGTGACTTTTCAATATAAATAATACTTTAGATATTTGGGAATATTTTAATAAAACTGTGTAAGGAAAAAATTTTTGACCTCCCATTTAATGGAAGCCTGCCAGTTTTTGTAAACTTTACTGAATAGCTTTGTTGTCTGATGTGGCTTTTTGTTTATGCAGAGCAGCGTTTGTGGTAGAGGGTTGCCCAGCAACATAACCACTGAAAATCCAAAAAACCCTACTGACAAGAACACTTCACATTCATTAAAGAAAAGACAATGTAATGGCTTTAAAATTATTCTAACGTTAGAAATAATTAAATATCTTGTAATGGATGAAATTAAATTAAGTTGGCTGCTTGCACTGAAAATTACATACATGACATTTTTATTATTAGTTTCTATCTGATACATAAATAATCCTTTTTTCAACTAAGCTATGCATTAATTTTTCCTGTAGCCTTTAAAAATCTATTTTAAATCAGTGGGTGTGAGGATGTTGAATCATTGTCAGAATTAAGTGTTGTCATTTATTTTTAAAATACCTTCTTTTATGTAAAAATATTGATTGCTGTTTTCATTAACATAATTTTTAGAATGATAACATCATCATATGATAACACTGTCAAGGCTTGGGATATGGAAACAGGAAAAATAGTTGTATGTATCCTTTTGAATGCATCTTGCAGAAGGTACAACTGTAAAATTCAGATTTATTGCTTTGTTATTGATAAATAAGAAAACACAACATTCTCTGTTAGCACAATACAATATAGTTAGGGTAGGTAGGCTTGAGTTTTAGTCCTAGCTTTGGTACTAATAATTGCTTGATCTTGGGTTAGTCTCTTGATGAACATGTCTCAGTTATTTCAGATACAAATGGGTATGATAATAATAACCTGCCTCAGAAGATACATTTCAGATTGATTAAATTAACATTTTAGGATTTAAACAGGGTGGCCTTGTCTAATTTTAAGTTTATTGCCAAAGCAAAAGTAAAAAAATTGGATATAAAGACAGCTATCAGCTTTTACCAAAACAAAGTAATAACAGAAGCATTCTTTCTGAATCTGCTTACCCATTACAGAAAGTCTGTTGTAAAACTCTCTCTAACCATCAAGCTGTTTCTAAAATCTTTTCTTTTCTCTTTAGTGGACAGTAGAACATGAAGGCATTGTAACTTCATGTAATATTTCTTGTGATGGTAGATATGTGGTATCTGGTTCAGACAAAGAAAATACAGTATATGTTTTTGATGCACAAAGTGCAACACTAGTAGCACATATCCAAGGTAAGACTTAGGACTCTTACTTGTTTATGCAGCTCTTGGTGGTTGGTTTTTTTTTTTTCAATTTCTTACAAAAAAATGAGAAAATTAATTAATTCAGTTCAAATACCCTTACTTGAGAAAGGCAAAAGAAACTTATCTGTAAGACATTAAACCCAGTATTATTCAGAATAGGCTTATAAAAAGGAGATAATGGTCCAAAATTAGACCAACAGTGATTCTTTTTTGAACAATAATTTCCCTTCAAAGGTAATTTCTCTAGTGAGACCTCAGTCCTATGAGGCTTCCACTCAGGACTACAGTTCAGGGAGTTTGCCATTCCTGCAGAATCAGCTTTAAAATATATAAGCAGTCTTACAAATGTTAAATTAGCATATGGTTAATGTGCTCTTGTGAATCAGAGCCTGATGGTAAAATCATTTGGATTTAAAAATAAAAATTGCAACAAATGGATCATAATACCTTTATTAGAATACCTGTTTCTGTTAGATGACACTATCAGGATGTATTTTGTTTACATTATTTTAATGGAGCTATTTGTGTCTTAAAGTATAATTACCTGCTTAAGTACTCCCTAAGAGTCTAAGCAGTTAACTGTCATTGGCATTAGGGGGCCACACTTCCGGACTTATTTTCAGGAATGGAGCAGAGAAGTAAGTTACTACAGGGTGTCCTGGTTTCAGCTGGGATAGAGTTAACTGTCTTCCTAGTAGCTGATACAGCGCTATGTTTTGAGTTCAGTATGCGAAGAATGTTGATAACACTGATGTTTTCAGTTGTTGCTAAGTAGTGTTTAGTCTGAAGTCAAGGATTTTTCAGCTTCTCATGCCCAGCCAGCGAGAAAGCTGGAGGGGCACAAGAAGTTGGCACAGGACAGAGCCAGGGCACCTGACCCAAACTGGCCAACACGGTATTCCATACCATGGGACGTCACATCTAGTTTAGGAACTGGGAAAGTGAGGGTGGGGAATCGCTGCTCGGGGACTGGCTGGGTGTCGGTCGGCAGGTGGTGAGCAATTGCACTGCTCATCATTTGTACATTCCAATCCTTTTATTACTACTGTTGTCATTTTATTACTGTTATCATTATCATTATTAGTCCCTCCTTTCCTGTTCTATTAAACCGTTCCTATCTCAACCCACGAGTTTTACTTCTTTTTCCCGATTTTCTCCCCCATCCCACTGGGTGTGGGGGGGGAGTGAGTGAGCGGCTGCGTGGTGCTTAGTTGCTGGTTGGGGTTAAACCACGACAAAGGGCAACATGTGAATTTACATTAACTCTGTATGTTGAAAGCTTGGATCCAGGTTCATATTTCCATGCTATCTGCAGTAACTATGAGGCCTCTTTTTCATTGAGAGGTAGGCAAGGAGGTGTTCTAGCCAGTGAAATAGCAATTTTGAAATTACCGTGTTTTGGAAATAGACTGATGCATTGATGCTATGGGTAATTCTGCCTATCAGACCTGTGTTCTGAGATCCAGATGTAATTATTCAAAATAACTAATAGTCTCACCTGATATTTTTTGTATAGGTCATCACAAAAGTACAATCACAAGATGTTGTTTTCACCCTGATAACCAAAGAGTGACTTCAGTATCCTACGATAAGACCATAAAGCTATGGGATATGATAACACGATCCACCTCAATTACAATTAATGAGTAAGAAACTGTCCTGGTTTCAGCTGGGATAGAGTTAATTGTCTTCCTAGTAGCTGGTACAGTGCTATGTTTTTGAGTTCGTTATGAGAAGAATGTTGATAACACACTGATGTTTTCAGTTGTTGCTAAGTAATGTTTAGACTATAGTCAAGGATTTTTCAGCTTCTGATGCCCAGCCAGCAAGAAGGCTAGAGGGGCACAAGAAGTTGGGAGGGGACACAGCCAGGACAGCTGACACAAACTGGCCAAAGAGGTATTCCATACCATGTGATGTCATGCCCAGTATGTAAACTGGGGGGAGTGAGGGTGGGGGGATTGCCGCTCGCAGACTAACCGGGCATTGGTCAGCGGGTGGTGAGCAATTGCATTGTACATCACTTGTATATTCCAATCGTTTTATTGTTACTATTGTCATTTTATTAGTGTTATCATTATTAGTTTCTTCTTTTCTGTTCTATTCTTATCTCAACCCACGAGTTTTACTTTTTTTCCAATTCTCTCCCCCATCCCACTGGGTGGGGGGGAAGTGAGTGAGCAGCAGCGTGGTCCTTAGTTGCTGGCTGGGGTTAAACCACAACAGAAACAATACTATAGTTAATTATCTATGGCATTATTTGCACCTTTCACAATTATCAGTGAGATTTATTATAAGATTTGTACTAGAGAAAATGAACAATAATTTTTGAATTAAATAAAGTAATACACAAGCAAATGACATATATAGAAAGCATGAATATAATGGTCCACTCAAGCTTCCTGCTGTAAATAATTGAAAAATTGTATTTTGATGACTGTAAGTATTTCTAGTGCTATTTTTTTAGAGCTTCTAAGTTCTTGGGTATGTATAGCAGCAGAAGATAACATATGCAATATGGTACTGCAGTGTAAACTTGTTCTAATTTCTACTAATTAGGAAAAATGTAAAATCATTGATAAATGAGGAGGTAAAATATTACTTAGAATAGTGAAGTCTTTAAAAACATCATGGAGTGAAGCAAAAATAATGCAGAGGAAAAGGAGAAAAATATATCTAGATGTTGGAAATTGGTAATTGTGAGTTCTTACAGAATATTTTGTGATCATTAGGTTTTGCACTGCAACCAGATCACCTTAGCCCTTCATAAAATTCATGGTCCTGAGAGCAACCACAGGATGATCTACTCTGCTCCTAATGAGCTCCAGTGAAGACCTCACAGACTTCCAAACAATCTGTTCTGTTGTCTCACTGTGTTAATCATTAGAAAGATTTTCCTAAGGTGGGCTATTTTGGCTGCGGCGTAAGCTCACGTGTTTCTGTGTAGATCGACTTTAGACATGGAGATCAGATTATTTGCTTGTTTTCTTCTACGTTTTAATATATATCCAAGAACTTCTATTATATGAGTCATCTTTTCAGTAGATTAAACCATCCTTATTAATTTAATATTTAATTACTATTTCCTATTTTACTGATCATTCTTGTTGTTAATCTCTGAGATCCTTCCAACTGGCCCACATTTTTTTTGAATTATATGGTCCCATAATGTAAACAGTATTCCCTCTAACTGGAAGAAAATAGAAATGAATTATTATTACATGCTTCTCTCTGGATGTGCCTCTGTTCATGCATCCTGGGATGAGATTTACTCTTTTTTTTGACAGCATGATGGTGAAGAGGAGTTGGTATTTGTTGCATCCTTTTTTGCAGATGCAGTCCATTGTTCCCGCTCCTTATCTGTGCAGTTGATTATTTTATGTTACTACAGAATGTCAGACTTGAAAAAATTGACCTGATCAGGCAGTGTGCATATTAGATAGTCGATTAAACACTGTAAGCCTCCTGCAAACTGCAGTGATGACAGCATTGTTTCCTATAGAGACTGTTACAACCCTTTATTTTCTTGATAATTTCTTCAATTTGTGAAGATAATTCTGAATTTTAATCTTCTCCCTTGTATAACTGCAGACCCTCTTCGGCTTCATTTCATATCTGTGCTACTTATCTCATCATCTACATTGTTAATCGAAGTATGAAACAGGACTGGATTCAAGACAGATGCTGTGGACCCCTGCTCACTATGTACTTTCATTTTCACAGTGAACTAATTATGGCCACTCTCTGAGTACAGAGATCATTTTTCCATATATGCTTTTGGAGGTCATGCCCAGTACCAGAAGCCTTGCTCAGTATGATTTCCTGAGGTTTCACATGCTAAACTTTTATATCTCTCACTGAAGTCAGTAATACAGTAAAAACATTATGTCAATTTAGGATATTGTTATCATTTTAAGAAAGAAGTATGCAACAATAAAAATGTCAAATCAACCGTTAAAAATATCAATGGCTTTAAATAAACTCAACCAATTTAGCTTTGAATTCTTAAAACAATAATCAGAGGGAGAGTCTGCCTTTAAACACTGTAATAAAATTCTCTTTGAGGGATTAGGAATTACTTTGGATGGGAAATTCAATCTGGAACATTGTAATGTTTCTTTTAAATTGCAGTGACTCTAGCATTGTTTCCTGTAAGAGATGCTCGTAATCCTTTCCCCACTGTAGATTTCAGGAAGCACTAGAGTCCTCACCCATTTCTGGAACATCCAGATTTCTTTTCTGATGGGTATCACTGCTTCCAAAATTAGACTTTAATCTAGGATTGTTTAATCTTTTTCCTCTGAATGTTTGAGTTGAAATTTACATGTAGAGGTCGATGTGTGCTATTTAATGAAAAACGGGTGGCTTTTTTTTTGTAATATACTTTTAGTACAGTGTGGTTGTGTTGTAGCTGCTGAAAAATTTCTTGTGAAGCTGCGTTCACCAAAAAAAAATAGCTGGTCACTTATGACTTAACAGCTAGGGTTCAGTCCTGCAAAATGACCTAATCCAATATGGGATTTAAGCCTGTGCTGGGTGTGAGGTTGTAAGCAGCTCCAGAGACTTTACAGAACTATTTGTATGGTTAAGATTCAGGATATGCTTATGATGCTTTACTGGATGGAGACAGGGTGCTCAATGTTGCAGGAGGCTCTTTGAGAGATTTGTAATGGTTACAAAAGCTCACTCTTCCTGTGGTTTTCATCTGTGTTTCAGGGGACACAGCAATGCTATCTCAGATTGCTGCTTTACCTCTGATGGTCATTACTTGTGCACAGCATCCTGGGACAAAAGCTTAAAAATATGGGATATAAAGACAGAAGAATTTCGGTGTCATGAACCTGTTTCCCTGAACGAAGGACATGAGGGTTCTGTTAGTTCCTGCCTTTTTAGCCAAGATGGTGAGTTATCTTAATACTGGTGCATGATGTATCTCAATACCTATGTATAGGTAATCATGTAGGTAATTAATTCATCATTTCTGAGATAACATGTTAAATTATGAGAAAATTATATCCATGTAAATAAGTAAATTGAAGTTGATGTTCTGTCAACCAGGCAACTGGAACACTTGCTTAATTGATATACCCATCAAAAGGTATAATAAAAAGATCATAATGGAGTAAAAGCACAATACTATGTTAGAAGATTAACTTAGCATTTGCAGATATTCTCCTAACATTAGTTAGTTGAAAAAACATGTTCAGTAAATACTGTACTGATTTGTCATAGTTAGGAAAATGTGTATCTCTTTGTTAGTACCCCCAAAAGTAACGTTACTTCCCAGCCCAAACAACATATGCTAGTAATGTACTTCTGAAAAACTTCATGGATGTTCTCAGCTACACTGATGGAGCACATAAACTACCATGTTCAAAGTAGATTATATTTATGAGTTATAGCAAGACATTTTGGCACCTGGAACTTGATGATTCCTTGATGTTTGGATGAATAGGAGGAGAACAGGAGGAAGAAACAAACTCTCCAGTTTACCTATATCTGAGTGGAGGTAATGGGGAGCTATTTCTTACTGCCCTAGTTGCATTACTTTCACTAGTTCTTAGACAACTCCTGGTCCCTCCACAACATGAAATTAGTGTTACTGCAAACTGCTACTGCACTAAAACAACTTCTCTTCACTGGGCTGGACTAATAAGAATTTCTGTACATTGTGATCTAATTGTCTGTTTTCTTCTGCCACTTCACATCTGAATACTCCAGTAAAGATGACTCCTGACAGTGGGTTAATCTGCAGTCATACCCAAACAGTGCCTTCTGAGTTAGGCAACTCAGAAAAATAAACAGCGCTCTATGGGGGAAACTATACCTGTGGCTTGAAGACATGCAACTGCAGATAGGCCTGTAAATATTGGAATCTGAAAGCATACTTTCCACACTAAACTCTACTTTTTTGTTTTTATTCACAGTTGACCTAAAAATTCTGCAAGTATTCTCTATCTTGTAAATTTTAGGTATCTCCTTAATTTTCTAAGTCAACAAAATTTTCATGCGTGGTTTTTTCCACTCAGTTGTGTGTTTGCTAAGTTCATGGATTAATATTTACAAAATTAAGAACATTAACAAGAGTAGCTAAAAGGAACTTTGCTGTCTTGTTAAGGCATGACTAATAGCTCATTATTTATATTTTTTTATAAAGTCTGTCTCGCTGTTAGAAGGAGCCTCTTTTATTATTCTGTATGAAAAAGCAAAGATAAAGTATTCTGTTTTTACATTTCAGCATCCCTTGTTGTGTCTGGCGGATATGACAAAACTATAGCTATATGGGATACAGATGCAGGCTATAAAAAGCTAAGCTTAAAGGTACTGAGCTCTTACTTGGTCACTGGTTTGATGAGAAGGTGTAAAATGTATTGCTGGTTTAAAAGAACAGTATATTTCATTATCTGGCAAATAGATTTGCCCATCCTTTTTAGATACTGGCAGGAATATATCCTGGATTTCTGTGATTTATTTTCCTAGAAGAGTATATTCTTATACAATTAGCTACAAAGATACCTTTGCCAAGTCAGTTGTTAATAAGCTATTGCATTTCTCTTTTTATGAACAAGCTCATTTAAGGATTAAATTGAATGGAGTTGCACCTGTGTTTTAGGAGAATGTTTCTTCCAGCAAGTAACAAGAGCCTGGATAGTGCATATATTCATTTTGAAATGCCACGCTCCTCTACATGTGTATGTTTACATGTTTGCTTATGTCCACAGAAAATGGTACATTAAAAGGAAGCATTTAAAAAAAATGTAAATATAGGTGTTGAGGTTGTCAAGCTTAGCTCAGTCACTAGGTTACATAGTTTACATTACTGCTTATAGTGACAGGGATGTGGTCCACCATGTTACAGTATTTTTTAGGATAGACAATTCTGTAAATGAGGTAGCTATTCAGTGTTTAGCTATTCCTGCTTAGAGCTAGGCCTCCTCTTTTCTTCCATATCCATGGTAATACTACCCAAAATTTGAGGTGGTAAGTAATACCTGCATAAAATAAAAAAAAAAATCCAACTCTCACTAGGGGTTTTTTGTGCCACCATGACTTTTATTTTTTGCAGACATATCATATTGTATTACCATACCCTTCATTTGTTTCTTATTTTAGTGGAAACAATCCACAAGACTTGAACTAATGATCAGACACATGGGCCAAAGAAAAGGATTAACAGTATTCATAAAGTTATGTGCATGCATTTTGCAAATATTAATTTCACAGAAGGCAAGCAATGTCAGAGTTCAGATCTGCAACCTTGGCTCTTTCCTATCTTACGTAAATACAGTTTTAATGGATTTTTTTTTTTTTGTACTTACTGCATACACTATTCAACACATAGTTAAAACACTCATGAACAAGCCTACCTGGAAGATCTCAGAAAAGACCACTTTCCTTCAAAACCTTGGGCTTAAAAATAGCTTTCAACTGCTGTCACATTCAAGACAGCATCTTCATATAGGAGAGCTCATAAGCCTGTGCCTCACACCCATTACCTTAAATGTAAGCTTACCTACCCTCCGGAATTGGAACTCTACTGATTAAACCTTTTGAGCAGTAACAGTACACATTCTCCACCAGCATCGGTGCTTTACATAATACAGCTACTGCAGAATTCCCAGTTCACAGCAATCACTGTAACTAACTCTGTTTCCCATAAAAAAGAAGGCATCTGTTTAAATACTAATATCTTTGTAACTATGGAGAATTCCAGTTTAGTATCTGTGCCTTGGTATAATTATATTCTGGGCTCATAACTAAATTTAAAAACATGTTTTAAACATTCTGCTATAAAAATTATGGTTGATGTATGGATGTTTGACTACTCTGTACTGGAAAAATATATGTTCATATTTTTATTGTATGTCTCAGGTGTGGCATTTGTCTATCAAAATGACACTTTAGGAGTTTTATCTGTTAATAGCATTCATGTTTGAATAACCTCCCTAGCTGGAATAAATAATTCACTTTAGATATTAATCTGTTTCTATTCTTATGCCAAATCAATGCTGTTAACCTCAGATCAGCTGTGCTGCTGTTGTCAGAACAAGGATATCCAATACAGCTGCTTGACTTGGCCTGCTTTCAGAACTGGTTTTCTTCCCGCAAAATGGGGCGAAGCCGCTGTTTGTTCCTACAGCTCTTCCCTCCATTATAACATGATAAACAGCCTCAAGATTTTTTAGGTAATGACTATTAGAAGTCAACTCTCTCTTTACAATTCTTTATTAAACTCTTTAAAAAAACAGAAAAGACCTATGCTTATAAGGAGCTTAAACCCATGGTAACTGTGTAGCTGTCATACTTCTAAGTGCTACAACTGTTGGGCTGCTTACCAGAGATGGTAACAGCCACTGTTTTCAGGTGTATGTAGGAAAGTATGAACTTCATAGCAACATTTTTTTCTTGACTGGACATGAGGCAGTCTAGATAAGAATTTTCTCACTGCATTTCAAAATGCATTTATGGTACCAATAGTTGTTTTTATTATAATAAAAATAATAAAGTTTTTTTTCTTGTGTTATAGTTTAATTTTGCTTTACTGTAGGGTCATTTGGACTGGGTAACAGATGTTGCGATTAGCAAAAACAAGAAATGGATTCTTTCAGCCTCAAAGGTAATCACTAATTCCTGATGTAGTTTCAGGAGCTAACTTATAAATGGATGTGAAGATTTCATCCCTTGTTTTCAGCTTTTTTTTTGATTAAATTTAACAATGGTCAAGTTGCTCGTAAAAGTGCTAAGTTGTAACCAGTATTTACCTCAAGTAATTACAGAAAATCTTTAAAAGAATTTGGTAAGTATGGGGTTTTTTGGTTATTTTAAAATGTGCAGTCAGTTTAAGATTGCTAAGGATTGTTTCCAAAGACATGATATTTAAATGTGAGAGAGTTTAGCTCTCATATTGAGAGGGTTCATCTGATGAGATGAGATTTCATCCTTAGGGGAATGATGTAAATCACTCTTTTGGTAATATGCAAACACATCAAAATAATTGCATCTTTTTCACAGGATTCTACTCTGAGATTGTGGAATATTGAAAAGATGGATCATATTCCTTCAGTGACAGAAATCAGAAAAGCAAGCGGCTCAAAAATTGCTCAGGTTCTATCACTTTGTTTTTTAACCACATCTTGTACTTTATTCAGAAAGAAAATTTGAATGTTAAAGGAAAGCTGTCAAATTTCTAGGCTGAAAACACAAATTTATTGTGTTTGTTCTCTCTTTGTAAAAATTGTCAAATCCTTTTTTGGGAGTGGGATGTAGTAATAACAGTACTTTTAAAAAATGATTTTGGTAAGGACACCAGCTTTCATATACAGGTACATTTTTGTTTTTAGAATACAGCCACATATGTGTACTTTTTAAAATAAACTTATTTTGGTTTTTTGTACCTGGTGCTTCTGCAGAGTAATTGGCTGTTTATATAGGAGTATTACTAAACCAAGGCAGATAATATTCATGTGCTCCTGGACATAAATCAACTTATACGAATTCTGAGGAGTGTCTTTTTAAAGCTGAGACTGTATGTATTCTGACTTCTAAAACATGAATTATAAATAGGTGTTAGCAAAGAAGAACATTAACAAGCTTAATGATATTGAAATGTGCTTTTTATTACAGTCCCTCAATTGGTTTTGGTAGTGCATTTGCAAGATCTTGTATTTTCATCCTTGTCAATAACCATTAAGTGAAACTGCATGAAAAAGAACTAACTTTTTTCCTTATTTCTATGATATTTTATCAGACTTTCTTGTTGAATAGCAAGTATTCAAAAGCAGTGAGCAGCTTTTTAAGCTTTTAAATAAGTTTTATAAATTTGCCAGCAGTGAAAATGTGTACATTCCTACAAGTATCAATTAACAGAAATTTGAGAATATGGATAAAATTGGTACAGGAAAGGATTATTGGTGCATTTTAGCAATACTTAAAGCATACCAAACAATTAGAGAAATGTCTCAAATTTTTTGTAAATAGTTTCCCAAATAGTGAATTGGGAATCAAGTTACATTGACTTTGATAGAATTGGATTAGACTTCATGAGTATGTGTGTAGTCAGCAGAAAAACTTCTTTCTGCTGACTACAGTGGGTTAATATTTCATCTAAAATTACTGTTATGTATCAATTTTCCTTTCTTTTTTTATTTTTCTTTCTACATGTCTCCTTTAGTAAGATAATGGTCAGGTAAAAAAGAAGTAAACAAAAAAAGCCCCAATCCACCTAGTGACAATCACCAAGACAGAACAGCTAAAAACTGGATACCCATCAAGCCACCCAAAAAATAAAGTATGATACTGTATTAGTTGGAAAAAAATAAAACGAGAGTTCACATAAAATACAGTTCTATTCAGGAAAAAAACTCGATTCAGCACAGGAATGAATTTTGAGCAGCACTATCTCTGTCAAGTTTACAACAGCTATGCATACTCAGTGCATCTCAAAAATGAGGCCTAGATATATGTGTGTATATAGACCTGTACCTTCATGAGTGAAATAATGCAGATCTGTCACAGATGATTAACTGAAATGCCATTTTTTGTTATATTTACACCAGTGTGAAGAATGTGAAAAAACTTTCTTATGCCTGCAACATAGTGACTCTGAAACGATATCCAAGTGTGTATTCTGTCGTCTGTCTTCTCCAGTGAGAAAAAATTTGCCATTGCCACCTTCTGTTTCTCCTGATGTTTAAGCAGTCTTGGGACGTTAACACATTTAAGTATAAATGGAGTATCTGTACATCTTTATGTAATACACGTATAAAGCTAAGACTTTCCTCTAACCTTGCTCTACTGTAGTATTCTGTATGAAGAATAATAAAATACATTGTACTAATCCATTAAATAGCTGTGATATATCAGGCAAAGAATAAAATCCCCCGGAACAGAAATCTTACTTAGGCTGCATGGTACTAGAGAATAAAATTACTTACTTGTCCTTTGGGAAATTTTAAACAATTTTAAATGAATACACTAGTTCCGAGTTCAATTTACTAAAGAAAATATGTGGATATGTAAATTATTGACAGGTTTCCTTCCGTTCTTTAGATAAGCCATTCTTCTTTACTATGGCAAACAAAGAATCTTTGCTATCAGTGAACATCAGAAAGAGTTCTGTGAGTAAAACCATCAATAAGACCATGAACTTTTTTCTAACTTGTTGCCATACCCCTTACAAAAATTTTGTAAAGGAGCTTTCAGGCACTGAGAGTAAGTTGTGGTTCATGTCTGACGTGATGCAGCACAAATTAATTCTGTGTAATAAAGGCTCCTCCAACGAGGAGAGTGGTATTTTTTCTACCCTTTCTTAGGAGCAACCCTGAGAGGATTGTATCTTTTCAGTGTATGTGAGAATGTCAATTAATAAAATATTAATTGTTTCAAAATGTTGGGAAGCCTTATTCCTAAAAATCGTGTTTTCAACCTTTTCAACATTCCTTTCTAAAGGGAACTTAAAGTGGAGGAAATAGGTGGAACTGGGCATGTGACAGCCTGGAATGCAGTTAAGCTGTGGAATACAAAGAAATCTAAGTAGGTAGATTTTTTCCCTTGTTTAAATTATGTGAATTGTGTAGCAACAATTACACTTGAATCAAGGTTAAATGAAAAATATTTCTAGGGAATAGTATGTTTTGTACAGATTTATGGCTTTGAATAAGTATTATGTGATAAATTGTATTATTTTCCAGCGTTCTTTTCCCCTCTTTACGCCTTAATTAAAAATTATTGTTTTGTTACAGAGGCTAAAAGAAAATGCTGTGTCTGTGCTCCTCATGTTTTTTTCAAAAACAAATTGCATAAAATATGCATGTTTTATAGCTGAATTCATTTGGCTTTAATGTAGTTAGTAATACTGAACTAATTTCTGTATGTTAGAAAAGATTAGTCCTAGAATAATTAATGCTATATTAGAATTGAAAGTGTTCTTTGTTTCTTTCTTTACCCTTTTCAGCTGGAAAAATCAAAGCTGAAACAAAGCGGTTTCCATTGAACAGGAAAAAAAGCAGTTGCTCTATAGAGGCTTGGTTCATTTTGCATTAGTAATGTGACGAGGTGGGAAATTTTCTTTTGAATGAATCCTCTTTCTATTTCCCAAATTGAGAAAAACAAGGAAAAATGAATTCTTACATTCTGGTTTTAATAAAATCAGTAAGTCTTATCACTTATTGCTGTTTTCTGTCCATTACCATCACCTGTTCAGTGTTTCGGTGCCAAGTGAGTCAGCTTGTCTTCAGCCCTGAAGTGCTCTTGTACTCCTGTAGTTTGACTAATTCACTCAGTTCCCATTCTTACCTGATGAGAAAGTTGTGAGACTGTTTTAGACCCAAGTCACTGTGGCTGCCCTTCTGTGGGAGTTACTTGAAGAATAACATCTATAATTTGGCTGTAAATGTGCCTTAGATGCCTGTTAAATTGCCAAAGCAATCTCTACGCTTTGCAGATTCTGATTACACTGCAGGTGTGTAATCAGGTCTATTCATGAAGACGATCCTCTCCCCATAACCTTGGGTTGTGGGCCAGGCTCCATGTTTGCTCATGGCTCATTCCTACCCGGTAACACCTTTGGTTTCTTGGTGTGGTGCATCCTCCTTTGCTGCCCTGCGCAGGTAACAGGCTAAAGGGCTGGGGCCCTGAGGGAAGGCGTTCTGCTGGTGGCAGCATCCATTGTGTGTGAAGAATTCTAATTAGCTCTGTAGAAAACTACCCAAATCACTTCTTCTAGTTATTTAACTTGTACAAACATGCGTGTGTTTGGTCAGGCTCTCTGGTGTTATGTGTGTGCACAGATCATAAAGCACATAAGCAGTGTGTGCATATGCATATTGTAGTTTAAGTTTTGCTTCATTATAGATGATTGCACCATGTAATCGAGGCCCGATCTTCCCTTGGTATCTTTTGCCGTGAGCCTTGGGCAATCGAGACTCTGGGATAAGGCAGGACTGGAGCCTAACCGTAAGCAATCTTCCCTAAATATTTTTTTTTAAATGCAGACACTTACGTATTTTCCTTCAGCCTTAAACATGTGTTGTGCCAATGCAAATGCTAACGTGTGCGTGCAATTCACGGTGACGCACGGAGAAGTAAGTCTCCCGCAGAGCCGTGGCCGCAGCCGTTCCTTTCCCGGCTGTTCCCAGAGGCAGCACAAGGCGCCCTTCGCCCCCCTGAGCTGCAGCTGCGTGTCTGAACCTCGGCAGGAGCCGAGCCGACAGCGGGACCGAGCCCGCTGCCTCATCGTGCCGCCCTGCGAGGGCAGTTCCGCCTGCAGCGGGGCCGGGCCGGCTGGCGGCGGCGGTAGTGGCGACGGTACCGGGGCACGGCGGGGCTGGCCGCGCTGCGGGCCGGTGCTGGGCCGATGTATTGGGGCCGCGCGGAAGCTCAACCTATCGCACGGCGCCGTGGCTTAGTTGGTTAAAGCGCCTGTCTAGTAAACAGGAGATCCTGGGTTCGAATCCCAGCGGTGCCTGCGCGGGGCAGCGCCCGCCTTTTGCTCTGGGGCGCTGCGGGGACGGGACGGGGTTGCGCCGGGGCCGCCCGTGTCGCCGCGACCGCAGGGGACGTCGGGCTGCGGCTCCGCTGCAATTAGGAGGAAAACCGCCTTTATATATATATGTATATAAAAGTCGCAGTCGTCGCAATTCAGGCAGAGCCCTGCGCGCTTTACAGCGGAGGTTACGTCCCCACCCCCCGGGACTTTATTCATAGAGCGCCAAGCAAATGCCTCCCTCAAATGTCTTTTTTTCGTGTCTCCAGATCTTCAGTAGTCTCTCAGGTAAATGAAGCTATTCTTTCCTTCTGTTTTTTCCTCTCACAGTTTGAGTGCACGTTGGCTAGGTGTCTGATGCCGAGGCTTTTGTCACCCATCAGTACCGACACCTACCCTACCTTCTCTTCTTACTTTCTTGTGTTACATAAAGTCTGGCTTTTCCAAGTGAAAGTTGTAGTAAGTGCTCCGTGCTGTTCTCCATGTAATGACTGACACAGCAGAGGGACAGAAGGTTTTCCTAGGCATCTTTAAAAATCAAAGGCCTGTTAGGCTTGTGAATTAGGTTCAGTGACATTATTCCAAATTTGTGTTACTGTAAACAAAGGCAGAATCCATCCTCAGATCTAAAGACAAAAGGCTTAAAATCTGTTAATACAAGTCCCAGCCTAGCAGCCATATCCTTGGGCATTTTGGGGGCCTCACACAGCATATTTGGAGGGTCAGGTTTTCATGACTCAGATCTGCGGCCAAATCACAGCTGTCAGTAGCCCCAGATGCAATTTATAAGTCTTAATGTCCAGGATGAGCATCTTTGGTTAGAACATTTACCTGCAGGAATCTTTCTTCGAGTACTATTTACTGTAAAAATGGAACAAAGGTAGTATTTGATAGGTGGTAAATATAAGTAAACCATAATTGTACGTTGCAGTATGTTTTTTTTAAATTAGGAGTATCTTGGGATTAACATCCATAAATCGGCATTGTCTAAAAGAAAATAAGAAGAACTAAAGACAATTGGAAAGTGCAAATTAAGGAAGATTTGGGGAAAAGAAGCTGCAGTTAATGTCAGCCAGGTCCCTTGCTGCTCCTCAACCAGCGGCAGTTTGGATCCTGCAGGAAACAAGAATTTTGAAAATAAAACTCTTGTGAGGATGTTTCTGTTCCTCTGACCTTTGTAGCTGATACAGAATCACACAACTTTCTAACACTGATTTTGAGCCACAAATGAGTTGCAAAGTCCATGGACCTGTGAAATTTTAGTATCAGGAAAACCCCAGTAGTTTAGTGTCAAATAAATACTGCAGTCAGGAACAGTGATGCCATGGGGACAGACTCCACTCTGGAGGAAAGGGTTGGCTGGGGCTCCTGCTGCTGCACTGGTATGTAAGGGAGAGGCATGTCTGTGTCCTCCCTGCCTCCCCATGCGTGGACCCCACAGCCTCTCTTCTGGGTTTGGCTGTTCGGATAGTGCTTGCTGGACA
Organism: Buteo buteo; assembly: GCF_964188355.1. Classification (NCBI taxonomy): domain Eukaryota; kingdom Metazoa; phylum Chordata; class Aves; order Accipitriformes; family Accipitridae; genus Buteo; species Buteo buteo. Next base: position 12,101,638 of record NC_134181.1, on the reverse strand, counting down.
CCTCTTTCTTTCCTGTTAGGACCCTGCTTCCTCCACTTGCAGCTTTTTTGTCCATTAGGAGAATAGTGCCTGAAATGAAGAACAAAAAACCCCAAATACTCTGGTAGGTTTTGCACATGCTGTTTGCAAACAGACTTGTTCACAGCTCTTGCACAGAGAGAGAGATGATCTAGAGGTTCTTTATTCTGGATATGTTTATATGCTGTTACTCTGCTAGTTTCCATCCAGTTTCTGTTCTTTAGATTGTAGATGAGAGCCACAGATGTTAATGAGTATCTGGGTGTTTGTATCAAAATTGTTAACACTCTTTTTTGATGCATCAGCAGGAATGGCATGACGAGCCAGCCAGGATGGCACCAGAGTGGGCTGGTCACTGTGTACTTCCTAAAAGTACCCTAAAAAAAGCCTCAAAACGTCTGAGGAAGACGGACAAAATCAGAAACTGAATCAGTTCATGAGCACAGACGTGATTCGTCTGGATTCTGTAAGAGTGACTCCGTATTTTTATACATTAGTCACAAACATGGAGGCCCAGCTTCTGTAAGAGATTTCTAGGATGATCTGCATACTTACATGGGAATTAATATTTTAAGCCAATATTTAAGTAAATTGAGTGAACTGTGGCTTTTTTTTTTTTTTGCATAGATTTAATGACATATAAAAATATCATATAGGTTGCTTGTTTTGGCTCATACTCGCATATTTTAACTCTGTATTCAGGAAATCCCTTCATCTGAGCACTGAGCTTTTACTGACTGCCCAGAGGGTAAGCGTGAAGGGCCTGCTGTGCTGGACAATTTGCTGTATTTCTTATTTAGGTAACAACATTAATAAGAAATTCAACAATGTGAAATACACTTAGATGTGCCTGTTCTGCTGACAGTAACAATATCTCAGTGTTCAGTTATTTTCAAAATTTGCCACCAGCCTTTTCCTTGCAGAGGGGCTTTGGATATTTTCAGACTGTAATGTGTCAGCCTAAAAAGGTGTAAGTCCATCTGCTTTCTTCATTCACTTTTTCCAGAGTTTTGCACTACCTTTTGTCCTTTGTGTATAATTGCAAGGAGGAAGAGTAAGTGCTGTCTACAGAGCAGGGAAAATTCAACTGTCTCCAAAAAGGTCAGTTTTTTTGAGTATCCCAGAATGGGAAATATAGGTAAATTCTGGTTCACAAATGGAAGCAGTGGATAGGCCTGTTGCAATTGGTCTCGATTTTGGCTGAGCGCTACATTGCCTCACTGATTTTCCTTGCAGGAGTAGTCAGCTGGACTATTCAGTCAGTCCAGCTAACTTCAGTGAAACTAATGCCATACAAAAGTTTTTGCAGGATTAAGGCCTTTAGCCATTCTTCTTGTATTACCTTGTTACAGGTAATATTTAGTTCCTAAGTTGAGAGCTAGAGCAAGAAACATACTCATCAATGGGAATGTGTAAAGTGTTTTAATGCATGTGATAAAAAAACAAACCTCTGTTAAAAAGTCAGAATACTAGTCCTGCCAAAAAGATTCTGTATTATTTATCATGTGAGATTCTACAAAGATAGGTTTCTAAGGTAGTTTAAAACTACTAAACAAATCACTAACACTTAAGCTAAATGTGCATGTTGAGTGTGTATGTTTTTTTGGTTTTGTTTTTTTCTCTTACATGTGGGAATAGGCCAGATGAAGCCCACTTAAATGTGAAGGAAGATTGTAGTTACAGATTTGTCAACAGTGTTAAAACTGCATTAAAGCTTATACGTGGTTTGCCAGGTAGCATGTAGTAACAGCTGTCTTCTTTGCATAAATATTTGCATTTTTATTTTTAATGTGAGCTGAAAAAGCTTCCTTCTCCCACTCCTCAACCAAATGTTACACCATCACATCAATAACCAGTGATAAGCAGTTGTACTCTGTATATAATCATGTTATCAACTGCTCTAAAATATAGCAAGTGGTGCTCATAGACCCCCTGGTCCTTACACTACTGGTATTTGCAATTTTGTATTTGAAACTACACATGTAAGCAAGTGTGATCTGTTTAATTCCCAACAAGAGAGAGAGTGCCTGGTCAGACTGGCCTTGCACATTGAGACCTGTTCTTTGCTCCTCAGCTGCTGTTTGGCTCTGGGCACACTGCTCTTAACTTTTGATCTCTTTTGCCATCTGCAAAATTACAATAATACTTAGTGATCTCACAGAGTTGCTGGGAGAGTTAATTAATGTTGTATGAAGCACTTTGAGCTTTTGGATGAAATCAATGTTATTAAAGCTATGGTTTTATTTTTCTTCTCAGTAAGTTCAGTCTTTCTGCACTTAGGTCATGCTGGTGCTAAGCCTGGTAATGTTCACAGATGAATTTGGACAGTTTCTGGGAAGAGGGGCCTAACTGACTTCATCTCATCGATGGAGTAGAAATTCAACTTGCAAATATAACTTTTGAAGGGTTTAAATAAAGGTGTTCCTTGAAAATTTAGTATGTAGGACTGTTTTAGTCTTCTTGAAGGTGCTTATTAGCTGTTCAGATTATTTTATGCTTACCTACAGAAATATATGTAGTACATGTTTTTACAGGCTAGTATTCTTCTGTCAAGATACTTTTCCTATTTTAATATCTCAAAATATTGCAACATTTTACATGAAGGTGTGTGATTATTATATCAATATATGATTGATATTGCCTGAGAAGAGGTAAGTGTAGTAGGTAGCTTATGATGAGTGTTTAGAAAATACTTTAAAATCTTTCTAATAGTAGAAAATGCTATTTTTTGATGCCAAGCCTAAACCAAATGGCCATAGTCTGTAAGAAAGAAGGATGCATACCATATTTCTTATAACATGTTCCCACAATGACTGCCTCCTTCAAATGGAACAAATTAACACCTGGTAAAGACCTTGCAAGTTAAGTATGATAAACTATAACCTGTTGTAAAAGTGTATTATAGGAGCTCACATGTGACCCTGACCAATTCATGCGATAGGGGCAAATCCCTAGAATTAATTGTACTCTCGTCCTTTTATCGACAGTGTGTACAGTGTTCAACATTTTTAGAGCTGTAATGAATCTCTGAAATCATATTAAGGTGGAACAAAAGAATAATTTAATTGCCAACAGCAAGTATACTGTTTACTTATTTAAGCTGGGAGAGCAAATCCACCTGCCTTTGAAAATTTGAGATGAAGTCAACGGTGTAAGTTCTTGAGCAGTAACTGTTTGGATCCTCTCTGTGGACATTACACATAGATAATTTAACCATGATTTTCTCTAATGGTTCCTAAAACATACTGTGCTTTCTTAATCGTTACTCATGTTTACCTTAATTTTCTAGCTTGTGTTGGCAAGGACAAAATATGTGAGACATGGATTCACTAACAGGTCAGGAGGCTCTGGATTATTCATGTATAGTCTGTAACCAAAGCCCCATGTAAGTAGTACAGTGCAGTCCCAATCTTGGCAAAAAGATTTTTGATTTAGAAGGGCAGAGTTTTTAATAATTAAATATGTTGCCTTTGTTTATTCATTGGCTGTTTATATGACACCTGCCTTTGACTTGCTGTTGTATAGTTTACATGCAAAACATGCAAAATACATGCCAAAAGAACTTGGTCAGGTGACTCCAGCATGAATGAGGTATACCAGTGCTATGGCCTGAACCTGCTTAATGGTTTTTGTGTGACATTCTCATGTGTTATGAGTTGAAAGTAAAGCCTCGACTTGACTTAGTCTAATAAAACACTTTCCATCTGGAGTAGAAAGGACCATAGTTCCAGGCTCTTATAAAGCCTTAAAAATTAACTTTGGATGAATAAATAAAATATCTTTTTATGTACATAATTGGAAGAGAATTTTGTGTTCCAGCAGCTTTTCAAGCTTTATCCCAGTGGCGGCAAATTTACGGAGGCGAGAAAGAGAGAAACAAGGAACCTGACTGCCTGTATATTCACAAATAAAGTATGTTTCCTTTTGTTTTCTAAGAGCAGCTACATCACTAGAAAATGTGTTCTAATGAGTTTCTTGGGGGTTTTTTTTGTTTTTTTTTTTTTTTAAATAGGAGACTAAACTACTGGAATAACACTGCTTTATAGAGCTCTAGGCTGGGCCAAGTGACTTTTAAAGCCCAGGAACTACATTTCAAGAGGTGTCAGCTTAGGTCCTAGCTTTGTTCTCAGCTGCTGCTGCTGCAGGTGTTCTCTTTTGGTGTCTAACTGACATATTTTCAGCACTTAATAGTTGACTTGCATGTGTAAGGTGTACACCAGTGGTGGAAAAAGATGATATATTGGCATACTTTATTCGGCTTAACCGCAGCATATACAGTACCTCTAAGGAGCTGTAGGGTAATAGATTTAAGTTATGCTGGTAAGTATGTTTTTAATAAGCTTTTACCTTAGACAGTTGCCAAAAACTCCATAATTTGTAGCCATTATTGATTTATAGCTGAATTAGGAGCACAAAACTAACCTGTTCTTGAGAATCAGCTGCTGAGATTCTGTCAGGGTGCTATAAAAGGATAACATGTGAAGTAATATCTCAACAGCTTAGCATTTATATAAAAATAATGTGAAATGTTGAAATAAAAAGCCAGTGTCTGACATTTTAAAGAATTCTCAAAGTGGCAGGAATTGCTCCAGAAGATCTTTAGCTCCTGTGCTGTTGTGACTAATAATTTTCTTAGGAGTTTCATAACCAACGTGTTCTGTGAAACTGTACCCAGAACTTATCACAGGCATGGTGACTTTGTGATACTGACTCAGTGAAGTTGAGTATGTTAAGTATCGCTTAATGTAAGAAAATAACTATACTCAAATTGAATCAGACCAAAGGTGCATCTAGCCCAGTGTCCTCTCTATAACTGTAGCCAATAGCACATGTCTAGGGCAGAACATAAGCATAGGGCAAACACGCAGTGATATTTTGCCAGAATACCCTACCAGCCTCTGGTGATTTCCAGCTCAGGGTTTGAACTCTCACATATAGACCTGATCAAATTTAATTTTTCATTTCTCCATGTCTGTGAATAGGAAAAAGTGAAGTGACTCCTGCAGGCAGATGTGCATATTGGCGACATCTTTATCATAGGGACAGTTGCCTAAAGAAGGAAAATATTAAAGGCAGTCAAATGTTTAGTGGCTGTTTATTGCAGCAGTGACTATAGGCTTAGGGGAAAATATTTTCCAGTTTGCCTGTGAGCTGGCATTGCTGCCTGCATGTTATTCACAAAGGTTTGGGTGAAAACATTTGATGAAAACATCAAGTGAAGCCACATTGCCTGTTAACCCCAGTTTGTAAGACTGCCCTTTCCTATTTCCTGACACGCTGTTCTGTGATATGTCATGCTTCGACAGGCATGTCCAGTTACACGGTGTCATGCCTGTATAATGTGATGTGATGTATGTGTCATGAAATGATTTGCCAGAGTGTAATATGTCAGCTCTGAACTTTGCAGGGGGCAGGGAGGGATGGGACACACGACTATTTGGGATACTGCAGTCTACATATTGGAAAACAAAGACATTTTCCAGTTATTGCTTTGCTGCTTGCAGAAAATATTGGGATGGATGGTTTAATTTGTAAGTAATTTGCAGAAATTATACCTGTTACATGTAGGCTTGTTATAAGATTTTAATTGTCTGTTCTTACAAAATAAACAATGACATTAAGGTGTCTTACTGAGAAGAAAGTGACTTGCCCCCGTTACCCAGCAGTTCAGTCCCTCGTGTATTCTGCTATTGATATTTACAGTCCAGACCTTTATGGAGGTAAAACCAGCCTGTGAACTTAGAGATGGATATCCCATAGAGTGTCACTTAAAAGACAGAAAACACAACAGACGACAGTAGCAGAGAGAATAAGAGATGGGCACTGAGCAATTTAGACTCTTCCCATTTAGGACCTGTGTTGCTCCATTCTCCAGTCAACCCAGCTCATAAGTACACCTGAATAGACAGAAAAAAAAAAAAAAAAGAGTTTTTGAAAGCTTGCCTGTATTTCAGTTCAGGATGAAAATAAAGATTCTTCAAGTAGGGAGACAGGTTAGCTAGAAAAATTGCAAGTTATGTGCCTTCCTGCAGCAAAACGGAGAATTTTTCAGCCAAAAGGCTGAAATCCATAGCCACAGAATGTGGCTGTGGGACCAGTGGGAGAAGTGAGGCAGTTTTGGAGACGTTCTTCGACCACTCTGAAAAACGTTATTTCATTAGCTATGCTTGGCTCATGTTCCGAAGTTTACTTTCTTGAAGGTGTTTCACTTCTCATGTTTTAAATGTACATTGCCTATCTTGGCAATTTGGATTTGTTTTATTAGATGGTGAAGCCATTACAATTCAGTTTATTTTCAGCTTAACCTTCTGTTTCTGTTCCAGTAGGATTTAAATGGATTAATAAATGTGTATACATAAAAATTAATTTCTATATCTTGTTTTTTTGTAGGAGTAGTATAGATTTGAAAGCTATGCAGCCTGATGTCACAGGAGACCCATTGTAGTAAGTGTGGTCCAGGTGGTCTGAAGATGAACTTTGCAGTAAGAAATACATGCCTGTAAAAATGCTGCTTAAAACTCTATTACATGTATATAGCCTTACTGTTCATTTTGAGAACTATTTTAAAAACAATTACCTTGAGCAAAGGGCAAGTGTTGTTAACATCTATGAAATAAAATCTACAATATTAAGGCCTTCTACATGTAACATTCCTTCTCAGCCAAAGAGCCTTTCAGTCCTCAAATGAGTTGAAATGTAGTATATTTTGAAGATATTTATTAGTGGCTGTGGTCTCTGCTCAGTCTCTGTACATCTCTTTCGTTATGGTTAAGGTAGTGAGGTGCAGACGGACCTGTGGAACCTGTAGCGCGATCCCTGCAGGAGAGTGGTTTGCTCTGCGTTCATCTGCATGAGCCTTGTTCCAGGACATTGCCTTTATAATTCTGGACATGTAAGATCACACAGGTTGCACGGGCACATGCATACTACTAACGTGGTTGTGGGAACTTCTGTTTCATGCATTGGAAGGGCTGGCATGCAAGTTATAATGCATTCAGCAACAACAGAAAAGTCAGCAACTTATCTCTGTTTTAAGTCATTTGAAGGATAACACCTGAGATATGAAACAGGCAGGCATCTGTCTTTCCTTTTTGCAACAGGTCTTTCCTTCAAAACACTGTAGTTAAGCTATGATTAAGGTTTAAATATACAAGGATATTTTTAATGTTAGTTTGTGAGGTCATCAAGAATTGACCTCACTGACGTCAATGGCAAAACTCCCACTGACTCTGCAGTAGTCAGGTTTTCATTCAATAAAAAGATAATAAAGAATCTGATTCATAATGAAGGAAGGAAAAGATGAATCAACACAAGCTGTGTGGGTAGAGATTTTCCTGTGTTATTAACTGCGGTGTCATCAAAACAACAATGTCTGTCCTTATCTGCTGTAGTATTTATGATTATTCTTTACTTACTTACAACTAAACACAATTAGCCCTCATGTTATTCCTGCCAAAGCGTGTGTTGAGCTCTCATTGTCGTCAATGGAAACTGTTGAGTGCTGAGTTTTTCTGAAAATCTCTTGATAATATTTTAACACAAGAATTATTCTGAAATTGTCATCTGAACTACAGCTTTTTATGACATATAGGTTGATTAGGTATTGTTTCTAGATGATTTATTAAACAAATGTGGTTTTTAGTATGTATACTATATACATTAAAAATCTTTCTCTGTTTTTCTCCTATGAAAATGTAATGGTCAAATCTATTGTAAGAGCAAATAACATGACCATTTATACCTATAATTTCATTTGACATATCTCGCTGAATGAACTTGCTAGGACATCATAGCGCAGAAATAATTTATTATAGCGTCCCTAATTATTATGGATTTGGGTTAATATTTGGAAAAATGTTTGATATAAACTATTCAATTAACTTTGTGTGTTTGTTTCTAATGAATTATATTATATATCTAGTGCTTTTCTGTTAGAATAAATATTTACTGTCAATAACAGAAATTGTCAAATAACATGTTAAGCCAGTTCTGTTTGGCAAGTCCTAAGTGGCTATTATTTTCAGTACTAGACTTTTTTTTTTTAATTAACATATGAATTTGCATGTCATTTTCAGGCAGAACAGAATCACTCTGTTTTTTCTCTGGTGGGGGTTATGTTCTTTTATTCAGTGCTTCTCATGGTCATTTGGGTTATCTTTATGTAATAAATATGCATTGATGCATTATCTTAATTGAGCAGGGTACCAATATTCTATTATTTCTCTACCTTTAAAGCAACCCAAACTCCATCCTTGTACAGCATTATCTATATTAGCTGAGTTCTGAAGTTTGTTCTTTTGTTTTCTAATAGAACGTCCTTAAAATATAAGCTGTGTGTCCTTAATCACTATAACTGCACACACATGTGTGATGAAGGTTGGGATTATGCAGACTGTTTGGGTACCATTATCATATGACATCCTTTTCTTTTGCCTGAGAAAATGTATCTAAGGTATTTCTAGCAAATTCCTTAAAAGAAACTAGAGTATGTAAAGTTTGCATATTGAATTAAAAAAAAAAAAAAAGCTCAAGATTTTTACTTCTCGACTCTAACCAGCTGAGAAGATATACAGATCTCTGTGTCCTGCAGTTCTTTGACTACCCAGAAAAATAAACCATTCAGTGAATAGTTAACTTGGGGCACTTGGTCAAAATGAGTGTACTGCCTTGGCTGCCATGGCCAAAATCTGCCCCTGTTCTAAGACAGCAAGGACAGGGTGAGCTTCATGTGCTCCTTTAATATTGTTTCCCTTGAGGTCAATTGCCATTTCTTCTGGCAGTCTCTCTGGCTGCATTCTCTGGAAATGGAACCTGGAAGATTAGGGGAGAATTAATGAATTACTAGTTGCAAACAGAAATGTGGAATTATTAGGAGCCCAAGGCTGCCATGAGTTAGCATATCTCTTAAAAAGGTGCTAGTAAGACCCATAACACTGTAGTTTAGATGCAGTGGTCCAAATTTGGTGTTGCATGACTGGAAATAAGAGAAGGATTTGGTCACTTCTTTTGATACCATCTTGTTGAATCCCTGAACTGACTTAATAATTTCCAAACGTTTTCACATAAATTAATTATGCAGCTACTGCTGGTTTCTGTATTTCAGCAAGTCTGAATGCAGGGCCCTCAGGAGAATGCAAAAATAGATTTGGGGCTGTCTTGGCACCACGGGCTTTAGGCCTGCCTGACACTGATCATAGCTAATTTGGCTGCATAGCTCTTGGTTGATACTGTACAATCTGAAATTGATCCAGATCTTTGCTCTGTGTCTGTTCTTCCCTGTGAAGAACTTCAGGAAGAATATTCAGTAATGACCACTGAAGTGAAAACTGTCCGTAAGGAGGACAGCATACTTTATTCAGTGAATACAAATATTTCTGAAACAAAGTTATGTTGTGATAATATTAAATTTGTGAATACTTGCACATCAAGATTTATGTATCACTAATGTTTTTTGCATTAACTTTTTGTCCCCTGAACTCTGGACATTACAGAGCTTTGCAGAAATTCTAATGAGCCCTTCTGTGCTGGAATGCATCAAGTAAATTGCCTGCAAATATAGCTAGACTTATGCTGAGCTAAATGTGGGCACTGCAGTGAGTAATTGTAATTGTTTCCAACTGGGATTACTGTACTTTCAGTAAATCTATAGACATGGGATGAAATATTTAAAATTGCTTGGCAGTTAAATATTTGCTAGTGTGCCTTGCTTTTGAGAAATAGGAAACCTTTCTGATTCATACCTCTGTATCATTGCAATCAATGGGCACTGCTTTGCCATTAAGTTCAGTGAATTGAGAACAAATGAACTAATCAGAATACAAAAGTTCTTTGCAATAGGGGAGACAAGAAGAATTGAATTTGTGATTGCTACACCTGTGGTGTGGAAATGGATCAATGCCATGTTGGCTAATGAAACAATGGTATTAAATATTATCTCTTTGGATCACTTTTTTTTTTCCAGGCTAGTACAATGCCATTTTTATGGACATAACTACCACTATTTTTCTGTAGTTAGAGCAGAAGAGCATTGCATAAGTAAGATTAAAAAAATAATTACTGTAATTATTTTCACTTACGAAAGCTGACAAGTTACTGTAGCAGAAAAATATTTAAAAATGCATATGTTTTCCTAAATTGCATGAAAATTATACGTGAGCTGCCATATTTTTAGTATTCAACAATATGAATGCATAAAAATATTTTTGTTCATTTGTTCTAAGATGGTCTGTGAATAAAGATAGATTCATAAAAGCTAATTACAGTGAACTCCCAACTGGTTGGTTGAGTTAGTAACTGAAAAATCAACACAACCTGTCTATAAATGATTCTGACAAAGTGAATACAAATTTAAGTATAAATAAATACTTATTCTTTTATTCAAATATGTTTTAAAACTGGTTTAATCTTCACAGCACCTCCCCAGACATGGACGAACCAAGTAATATGCTGCCATGGGAAAAAGTGCTATAATGAAGGATATTTGAACACTAATAGCTCTAAATGCATATGCCAATCTGGGTATCATGGAAATTTCTGTGGTATGTATATTGCATTACCCTGAACTCCTCTCAAATCTGTACAAAATCAAAGTACTTTTCTGTTAGCTACTTTTAATTTAGAATTTGTGACCCTGCTGGTTCTGTCTACCAGCCTGACTGCTTTCTGTTTAAGAGAATTCATAAATGTGTAATGTATAAATATAGAGAAACCCATGTATAAATTGTTTTTTATTATTGTTGCCTGTTGCGGTATTCTCCCTCCCTCCTCTCCCCCACACACCCTTTGGAACATCTGTTTACTTTTGAGATTTCCCAGGCTGAGAATTCTGTACAGAAATTATATATTTAGGAAAGGTAAAATTACCTTAATATAATTCTGATTTTAAGTAGGTACTGTTTTGTAACATTCCCGTTCATCTGCCTACTACTCCAGATACTGATGGATATGATATTAAGTTGTTCTATTATAACTTTTTTCAATTTTATTTCCTTATTTCTGTTACAATAATGCTTTTCATTAATTTAGTTGGCTTCTCTATCTGGCACCTTCATCTCCCACTCAATTAAGGAAATTACGTGGCTGTCAAAACATTCCAGTTAATATTCTGGGAAGGGATGACATCTGGGGGCAGCAGTGCATGCAACCATGCTACTGTTGCCCTCAAGGATAAATAAACAAATGTCAGCTCAGGGGAGTACCATTGATCCTGTGTGAGAGGTTGATGCATATGAAAGAGGATGTCCGATGACTCTACCTTCAGAAAAAGGGAAGTGCAAGGGCAGGAATTTTCTCACATTTTCCTTGACTTTGTCTTTCAGTTTTTGACAAATATTTTACTGCCTCTGTTTGGCATCGTATTTACATATAATGTTGTCATATAACAATGTGTACAGTTACATAGTCCAGGTCTTAAATCGCATGAAAGACTTCTCAAAAATCTCTCGAAAGCTTTGCAAAAACAAGTACCTATGCTCTCTTAAAACAGTTTGACCCTCTAAATCACTAAGTATCCTCATACTCTCTTTCTTTTCTTTTTTTTTTTTTTCTCTCCAGGCACACTTACAGATTATGTGTGTATGAATCCACAGGGTTGCTGTCTTGTTCATTCAGCTACTTTCTTATGATGTGGTGTAGGGGTCGGCGTTCGGAAGATCTCGCGATGTCACGGAAAGTTAGAGGGTTAGTCGCAGCCTTGTGATGTACCTGTAACCCCACCTCCCCTTGTTAGTATAAAAGGAATTAACTGCGCAATAAAAGGCGGAAGTTGGCGCTCACACTGTGTGTGTTATCTGTCTCTTTCCCTGGTCCGGGCCGACCAGTGATCTAAGTGTGGCACCTTGATATGTAGCGAACGCTACAATGTGGTTCTTACACAATCGTTGCAATGATTTTCCCTTCATGTTCTTCAGCCCATTTACCACAGGCTCTCCTTTTATTTACATGCTTTGGTCAGAACATACAATTGGCATCCATAGCTCTGAGTCATAGTTAAAGGGTATATTGGATTACGAGGTTTTCTTTATGCAAAAGAAAATCTGACTTTTCATGGTTTTAAGCTCCATTGAAGGTTGAAGCAGCTTTGATTCTTCTGGAAATCTCTGACATTAGTTCTGTTCCATGGCTTATGCTTATCCTCTTTTTTTGTTTTCTTCATCTCTGCCAGTAAAGTGGTCTGAATTAGCATGCTCATTTTTCAAAATGTTATTAGGTTTTATATTAACCAGGTAGAGTTCACTTGCATGCTTCAGACAGCTTTTACTTTTTAGAGATTTTGTACACTGTTCAATACTAAAAAATAGCGTAAGCAGCAAGGAACACAGATGAAATCATTACACCTTCAGGGCAGGTATAATTTCCTATCTGTAGCTACTAGCCCACCATCCTTGATGACATGCTACCAGTTTTTGTTTGGGACACTATTTACACAATAAATACCCATTCTTGCTGCCAACAGCTGGTAGAATCACTGAGGTGCCAGAGAGGCAGTGTTTGTTTATTCAGTGTGTCACAGTGAAGAGCGCAGAGCTTTTTGTATCATGGAAACATACCTCATGACTTAGTAGCAATGCACTCTACATGTCCTGTATGCCTTACATGGTAAGTATCAACACACAGACTGCATAGTGATCTCACATTCACATGTGAGCACATGTTGGAATTTCTGTTTCCTGGTGCTTTAAACTTGCTTTGACTTTTAGTGAAATTAGCTGAACAGATTGTTGTCCTGGTGAGCCAATACATTGTCATCCTTGTGTCCTTATTAATACAAGACAATGACTCTGGCTGTTTATCCCTGTGAAAAACAGGGAGACTTTTGTAGGTGAGCTCATGCGTTCCTTTATGTCTTTTCTCATTCTTCCTGTGGAACAGCCTCACTGATGCATCGTTCCAAATTTTTGCTGTTTTCTGTCTATGCATGTTAAGAAGAGCTTTGCAATCATTTAGGAAATAACCTGTCATTTGCACTCTTATGAACCCCAAAATCATTGTGCTATGAATGTGTATTGAGAACTTAGAGAAAAAAAATGTGGAAGAACTGTTAGTAATAATGATTTTAGCTGATTCCAAGGATACTGTCATACCGTAAAGTCATTAGGGCTTTTAAAATTATGTGGGCTATTGCAGTGAATAAGAAGTGCAATGCTTTGTGCAGAATGGGTTTAACAGAAGTTTATACTCAAAAACATGCCACTGGAACTTTAAAAATATAACAATAGTAGACAAATAAGGGAAATTAAGCCATAAATCAGTGTTAGCAATAACCCCTGAGACAGGTGGAACACAAGTTACATTCTCTAGGACCAAATAAAGCCTCTAAGGAAGTGTCTGGGCCAAATTTTAATGAAAAAGAGTAGCCATAGCAGCTACGTTTTAGGTATTGGTAACACAATGAGTAGCAGAAGGAAAATGAAAAATTATTTAATTGTCAATGAAGGATGAGAAGCTTGGTTATCCTCACCCTCTGTTGTGCTTTTCCTGATGAACTGGTAATTGGATACAAGTAAAATGGAAGTCTATTTTAAGTATACTGGATAGTATGAACTATAACTATATTCGGTTTAGTGGAATTGTTGCAGTGCTCAAGAGTCCAGTTCAGAATTGTACTGGGGGTATTGCAGTGATTTTTACCCCAGCGCTTGCAGGTGGCACTGGCAGAGCACCAGCTCTGAGTGGCTGCGCCATTATCAAACGTCAGCTTGCTGAACCTCGTGCTCTGGCTCATTTGTATCAGTCTTAAGTCTTTGCACAAGTTTCTCAGTCATAAGAATGGATTGAAGACAGCTCTAAAAATTATTACTGTTCCCAACCAATGGGTAATGTTAGACCAGAGAGCATTTTCTCGGCTGGCGGTGGGAACACTACAGGGTAGCGTGACAGGGGAGCTGCTCTGCAGCCTCTCCATCTGCGTTGCAGCTGTGTCCAGCCCTTCTCCACAGAGTACAAAAGCCAGTTGCTGAACTCATTTGAAGGTGTCTGTTCAGTCCTAATTATGTGTTTTGCTTTTCCATGCATGCTTAATTTTAGATATGCCGGAGTCCATGCAACACCTTATTTAATTTCTTTTTTTTTTTTTAAATTAAAAAAAAACCAGAATTGGAGGCTGGAAGCACGTTGCTGAGCAACCTCATATGGCTATTTTCATCTGCTCTGATAACAATATACATACTGAGCAAAGAAAATATTTGTTCTCTCCCTAGGAGATAGTTTTAATGCACATTCACTGTGTTCATCCTGTGATTTAGAGGAGCTTTCATGTTTCTAATTCCAATCTGTTTGATCTCCTACTTAAATTCTAAAATAAGTCTGTAGTAATTCATGCAGCTAGTGCATGTTTGACTAAGAATGTATTGATTGTTTCATTTTCTACTGTAGAAAAGAAGTAAAGTAATAAAGACAAGTTCAGGCCTTACTGAGCCCATTATTTCCCTGAATTTCTGTATGTGAAGGGGAATCTGAAAACGCATTCACACACCTGAGATGTGATTCAGCCTTATTTTGGCATTGCTCTTCTATAATTTACAAGCAGAAGAGACTCACTTCTGAGTTACTTTAGCCCTCATTTACCGAAGATTTTGTATGTCAAGGAGAGTAGTAAATCCTTTAATGACTCCAGCTACTAGAGAGAGTAAGCCCCTAGCATAACCAAAGCATGAAAGGATTTATCGTAAACTAAACTAAAACATCCAAACTCAGCTCATCAATAGGTATGAAGGAACAGGCAGAAGAGAGAAATCAGCTTAGCATCTTAGTAGATCAGGGGACTCACATTGTCTTGCGGTGCTTTTGTAGTATGTAGATAATAGAAACTAGCATGGCCACAGTTTAAATCAATCCAAATACAGTTATTAAATGATAAAGTCACCGGGGAGGTAGGAGGTGTGGTGGGGTGTTGAAATAGCCTTTTACTGTGGAGTCACAAGTGAAATTTGTAGGAACTCATTGTACTTGTGTAAGCTGCAGAACCTCTGTGCGACATGGCAGGACAGGGAAGGGGCTCAAAGGATCCCGGGAAGCAGAGCTGGGGAGCGCTACAGTCAGTGGGGTGTGTATATTGGCAGGTGATAGACGAGAGCCTCGTGAAACAATTGACATAACTGCTGGCATCAAACAGCGCCATGAGATTATACTTTTAAAACTGAATCATGTTGAAAATATTTAAAGGCAAAGAGAAGAGAGAAATAAATTGGTGCTGGTCTTGGCCTGGCTTTCTCTTTCAGGTGTCCAGAATGACTTGCTGTCCAGTGGAGCTTACAGATAAAGTGCAGCTTGACGATTTTGATAAGGAACCCTGATAAACTTCCTCAAATTTTTTCTGTAAGGATTGGAAATGAAGACAATTTGAATCCTCTTCTGCAATTATGCTGCATGTTTCAAAACTCTGATCTCAATAACACTGTTAAATAAAAATGAGACCTAATTTACTTAATGGAGCAGGTTATGTAGAGCTTCAGTTTTGTTAAGAGAGCTAAGTTACAAATATAAAAAAAATGAAGATGTAATTAATGCTGCCTTGATAGTAGTTACAAAGACAACTGAACCCTTTCAAGAGAGAATGATTTTATTTTATTTTTCAAGCGATTACCCTAATGTAATTGCTACTCATAATCTGGTCTGCTTGATACAAATTCAGGATTTCGTTGAACGTTTAGAGTGTCACAGAGGAATATCACAGCTTTGCACTCTCTTTGGAAAAATGCCTATACATTGGTGATCTTATTATAGTATTTCTCCATCAAAAAATTTGGATTCACTTTTCTGTAATACCAAGATGCTTATATTTATTCCCATCACATTTCATAAAATGAATGTGAATTACAATGGGTTTTTTTCAGATCTTCATAGAATACATGAATAATAAATCCTAAAGAAGAATAAGGAAAATAGTTCACTGTGAAGTTTAGTAATGATCTATAATGGATCAAGACAGAAATAGCGTTAAAGTCGGTATGGTGAAGTACCCTTGAGAATTTTCTTCCCTTTCGGGGAGAATGTAGTTGTCACTAAATGTAAACCTTATTAAATCCAGCCAGATAGTGTTGTATGGTGGTGCGATATGAAACCTTGTGAAAATAAAAACTAGTGGTAAACTGTGAGGTTGAGACAAATAATGCATGTTGCCACACCTAGTGTTTTCTAACCAACTTTTCTTTAATGCCAGGCTTCAAAAGAGAACGGTGGTGATTAAAATATATGTGATTGCAGGCTTGCTTATCTACACAACTCTGTATGTGCCACCTTTGCATTGAAACTGATTTATGGTGAAAAAGAGAGAAATGCATAGAAAGTACTTGTGGAACAGGTAAAATTATAGTCTTAGTTTAAGGAAATCTCGACCAAATTAATCCAAAGAAAGAGATGCTTATAAAAGAAGCATAAGCTTTTATGAGTTACAAAAATTAGATACCGAGGGAACTGATGTGGAAAATGTAATAAAATTATATGTAGTCAGGCTAAGACAGAGATTACTCACATGGACAGGATAAGGTTCCAAGTTATTTTAACATTTTTAGTACTAATATTGATGAAATCCATAATCTCTTTGTCAACACTGCTGTATCATTTTATGTCATCTTCATCGTTTTACCGCGTCTTTTAAAAAATAACTTGTAATATCCTTTGATTACACTCAGTAAAACTTTATCAGAACTTTATTTTGGTGGTGTTACATGACTTTTGTGATCCAATTCTGTCAAAAGCATTAAAATGAATGAATGTGCCTGTAGCTCCAGCATATATGTTTAACTTCTGCTAATGAAACGGGATATGAAGGCTTGACACTTGGCTTGCAACAATGGTTCAGCTTGGTGTAACTCTTTTAAAGTGATTTTTAAATGATCTGTAAATCATCCTGAAGTAAAGCACCTAGAATGGGTTCTGCTGGAGCATATGTATATGTAACTTCATATATAATTTTCTAATTTGTACATATATTTCTGTGAACACAAAAGTATGTGACTGAAAATCAGGACTCAGAATTTTCAGTTAGTCTTACTTGAACACCGAAGTATAAGAATCATTCTAAACTGAGTGGGTTTTATCTTAACAACAAGTTAGTGGCATGGATAGAATCTGCTAAAGAAGGATGTGCATCTGTTGCTTTGCTTTCAGTCCTATATAGTCTACTGTTTCAGTGAGATGCAAGGATATTATTTAATGGAAATGAGAGATGCACTTTACTTATAATTATCATAAAAAGGGTTAATGTGGAATATAGAGGTGACTAGATACATTATTTTATTACAATAATAGACTCACTGAGGAAAAACTCTTTTATGACACATTCCATTATTGCTGTTACAGACCCGTAATTTGAAGATTACTGCTCAAAACCCAGACGAAATGATTTTACAATCATAGGCCCATTAAAGGTTTAAGAATTGTCTGGTTAGATTAGGAAGAATTTAGTTGTGGAAAATGTTGTGTGATTTATTATGCTACTTAAAAAGCATGCAGACGCATGTACTTGTAAAGTAGGCTGCATCTGCAGAACAGTTGGGTCCCCTCCGTGCTGCGTGCGGGGCCTTCTCACCTACAGGTAAACTTTGTTTGTATTGATCCGCTCATTATTTCTGCATCTTTAGCATAGTAAAAGTATTTATTTTAACATCCAGTTCTCTCATCCCAAGTAGACAAGACGTGATACTATTGATCCTCAGGCCAGTCATCCATTAGGCATCCATTAAGATCCAGAGTGATAGACGAATGTGAATTACAATTATTATAATTCCATCAAAGGGCTGCTAAGATAAGGCACAAGTCTGTAGCTCAGCAAAGATAAGGATCACCTGAACCCCTGAGACATTACCGTAGCCACACTTTATATTGTTGAAATAAAGGCCTAAAGCAGTATCTCAGTGTGCTGAGAGATGTCCTTTGGTGAACTGTGGTGTTTCCAGGCATTAAAGCCCTTAGCCCTCTGTTTCACCACTCTGCCAGTGTTTTTCACTGTCAAATAAGAATCAGCAAAAGGGAGCCCGAGTCTGTGCTTTGACTTTAATGTGCTTTCTACATCCAACGTGATCTGGTTCCCGTAGACACTTCAGAAAGCATCTGTCATCACTGTTGCCCTTAAATAGTTTCAGCCTGGCCCGGTATTTTCTCATCCATTTCTGCCTTTTCTTTCTTACCTGGTGTTTTCTTTCCCATGTTATAGTTTGGTCTTTTTCTCTATTTCCCTGGCCAAATCTGACTCTGAAACTTTCTGCTGAGTGGATTAATTTTAAACAAGATTATGGTGCCACGAGCCTAGCTCTGTGGAATGGTTTTATTGTAGACACGTTTGAAAGTATTTGTTTAACTGAGCTGTGAGTTTAAAATTACACTCATGAGCTTATGGGCAAATGAGGATCATAGTTCTAATTAATACTTTTAAACTGCACGGCACCCCAGGCAAATTAAGTATGCTTTTCTCTCGTATGTCAACGATACAAACAAACGTTTAGAGTTGTACAGTTGTTTTCCTTGATGGGGCATGCATAATTAACGAATATCTGAAATACCTCTCCGAATGTGTATCTAGGTGTGCATCAAATGGCTCTTTGGTATGAGAGACCTGGTCATGTACACAGCTGGGCGAGTTACCTGTCACGGGCTTGGGAAACCCAGCTCCCCCCACAGCCACTCGCTTCCCTCCCAGCATCCGCTTTTGTTATTACACAAGCTTATTAGCATTCTCACACGTGCTTATTTTCAACCTGGTTTTGGGCAGTACCTGATCTAAACCTCACTCTTAAGATGACAATCAGAAGTTTGAAACAGTACAAAGCTTCCAATATAGCATAGCAACTGTAATTTATGTTGTTGCATCTCTTTAGTAAGGATCTTACTCATGGTGCGTGTGCTGCTAGAAGGCGATGTTCACTGCTGGCAAACGCCTCAGGTTTACCTCAGCATCCCAGTTCCTCTTACTGCCATCTCTTGCTTTTCCTATTCTTCCCCAAGAACGTTGCCCTTTTGATACAATCACTCCACCAGGTCTAGTCAGAGTGAAGAGCTGAACGTGGACCCATCGATGACAGAGTAACTGAGTCCCTGGTTTTATAACTGAATTGCACATACCGCAACTCGCCCTGGAGGGCATGCCAGCCACTGCTTTTGAGTCCGTGTGTGTGTGTGTGTGTGTCGTAAGCACAATTAGACCTTAATGTTGGATGGAAACCCCTTAAATACGAATTTTACTTGGGAACTGCATCCCTTTCATGGGAAACAGGGTACAACAATGTATGTTATTGTTTTGTGATGTTGATTTTACCAATCGCTATTTAATTTAGCGATCAGAGAGTTTCTGTTGTAAATACCCATAGACTGCACGTCTGGTATCTCTCTTGTGATACAGCCACAGAATGCAAAGGTGCAATTTTTTTAAAGCACGTAAGGGACGTTTTTCTGTTTACAGTGAAATGCAGCAAGACCTCGTTTTCGTCTTGGAGGATTAAACTGTGCCCTGTAGCACAGCCCTCATTTGTGTAGTTTAAGAAAAGCTGCTGTCACAGAATTTTCTGTTGTTGGTATCTGCAGCTGAATTAAGCTGCTGTTCAGCGAGCTGCAGCACCCGTGTCAGAGCAGTGCGGCAGCACCGTCGGGGCTTTGCTCCTTGGAAGAGGGAAGCTGTGCCACCAACAGAGAAGCTGGTACTGGTTTTCTGGGGGAGGATGCCAGCACCTGCAAGCGGGAAAACAATGAAAAGTTCACGAAATCCGTGAGGTAGTGCCGGTTCACTTTAGCAGTTCGTCACCTGAACAAGGGCGTCTTTCGCTGTTTTGCTATTCTGCTCATGAAGCGCCCAGTTAACTTTGTCGTCTCGCTGCCTGTTGTAAACGCGTGAGACTTTGTCCGTTCTCAGCGGAACAGGATGGTTTTACGTTGCTTATATTCACCCAGACCGCGCTGCCTTGCTGTGGATACGTAACCCCGTCGGTGCGAGCAGATTACTTCAGTTTCGCGCTCCGCAGGGCCTGGAAGGACCTGGGTCCCTTCCCCTCGGACGAGCGACCCGCAGCGTGCTTCGAGGGGAGCGGAGAGCTCCGGGGACAGCCGAGTTTCGGGGGAGGGCTCCTCTCTGCACGTTACCGACGACAGCCGCTTTAAAACCTTCACCGCGTTCGCTGTCGCCAGCCGCGGAGGAGGCGAGGCAGCTCCGGCGGCCGCCTCCTCCAGCCCCCGCTGCCGCCCGCGGGCCCGCAGCGCAGCTTCACGGCGAACTCCGTCAGGCGAGGACGCACCGGCTCGGCTGGGCCGCGGCGGCCCCGGGCCCGGGCGCGGGGAGGGAGCAGCTCCGCCCGCCCCCCCCCTCCCCGCGCCGCGGGGCCGCTTCCCCCGGCAGGGGGGGCCGGCGGGCCGCGGCGGCGCTGGGCGCGGCCTCCCGCCATGGGGCCGCGGGCTCCCCGCGGCCCGCCCGGCGGAGGGGCAGCCCCTGCGGGGCGCCGCGCTGCCGCCCGCCTTGGCCGGCGCGGCTTGCCGGGGCGCGCCATGTTCCGCGGGGGCCGGGCCGGCCCGAGGCGGGAGCGGGAGCGGGGCGCCCCGTGGCTGACAGGAAGCCGGGCGGCCCGGCGCCCCCGGCGCTGCGCGGGCGGGTGCTCGGCCCTCGCCTTCCCTTCCGCCCCGGCCGCCGCGCTCCCGCCCTGCGCCGCCCGCCGGCTGGCGGCGGCCCCTCAGGTGCGCGCGGCGGGGCGCGGAGCGGGGCGGCGCTCCCCGCGCCCTCCGGCCCGGCCGCCGCAGCTGCACGGCGGGCCTGTCACGTGGGGCGGCGGCGGCGGCGGAGCGGCGGCGCTGCGGTCTGTCCTCTTCCACCTGCCCCGGAGCGGCGAGCGCGGGCCGGCCATGGGGCTGCCGCTGCTGCTGCGGCGGCGGCGGCGGCGGCAGCAGCAGCAGGCGGCCGCGCCACTCCCGGCCCCCCGGCCTGCCGGGGCACCGCGGGCCGGCCGCGCCGCCGGCTCCCGCGGCTCGGCGTAGAGGCGAGGCGGGCGCGGAGCTGCCGTGGTTCCCCCCCGCGCTGAAGGGCAGGCGGCGGCGACCCGCCATGGAGAAGGCAGCGGCCGCGGAGCTCCGGCAGGGCGCGCTGGTGCCGCTCACCGCCATCTGCCTGGGTGAGTGCCGGCCCGCCCGCTCCCCGGCGCGGCGGGGCATGTCCGGGGGGCGGCGGGCACCTGCGGCGAGGCTGCCGGGGCCCCTCGGCCGCTACGGGAAGTTGGCGGGGGTGGGGGAGCGGGACGGGACGACGACGGCGACGCGCCGAGCCGGGTCGGCGGATCCCTCTCCCGCTTTCTGACAGGGCGGGGGGCGGCGCGGCCGCGGGTCCCTCAGGGCGCCCGCCCGGCTCGCCGTGCCCGGCCGCTCCCCGGCGGGGTCTGTGTGTGTGTGTGTGAGGCGGGGGGGGAGGCCGAGCGGAGTTCTGCCCGGTCCCTGCGGAAACCAGCCTTTTGCCCTTGGCTGTGGAACCGCTACGGGAACCCCGCAGAGCGCTTGGGTGGGTGGGTGGGGGGGGGGGAAGTTTAGGCATCGCCGGTGCCTTCCTCGGACTGTTAACTGTTGTGAGGCGCGGTGCGGGCAGCGGTCCCGCGGCCGTTACGAAACGGCCCGCCGTGCCGCCTCGCCTGCCCGGCGCTCGGTCGCGTTGCTCGCCTGCACGTCGCTTCTCTCCGAGGGGCAGGGTGGAAAAAGATTTTTTTTTTTTCTTTTTCCCCTCCCCTGTTTCTCTGCCATATTCTGCTCTCCTCCCTCCCTTCTGCTCGAAGCAATTGCTCTCCGCTCTGCTTCGCAGCAGGTGTTAAGTTATGGCAACGTGATGATGCGTATTACTGGTTTCCAGTCTGTCAGCCCTTTCTGTCAGGGAAGATGTTTTTTTTGCTGGGGAGAAGCCTTGGCGCTTGTGACTAGAACGAGCGAGCGAAAGGCCCCGCGTGTTTAACAGGGGCGCGTAGAAATCGGGAGTTATTAAAGCTGACTGCTCCGTTCCTGCGTGCTGCCCAAAGATTCTGGCGGAGCAGCCTCGTCGGAAGCAGCGTGTGCCACTTCGTGGTGCTAGGGCTGCTCTGAACTCTCCTGACGGTTGTTTGGTAAACTGTTACAGCTTCTCGAACTAGAGTGGGGTAAACCCACAGCTCTTTGCTAATAAAGTGGATTAGAGTTCTTTTTTTAATAATCCCAAATGACAGTTACTATTTGTTATGTAAGTGATCAGAAGTGGGTATCTGTGGCCAGACTGCTCATTCTATTTTTGTAAAAGTGTTTTTTTAACATCAGGGCTTGCCTAGAAAAATGTAGGAAGTTGAAGTTTAAAAGCTGCTCTGGTTACTTCAAATGTATCTATTTTAATTAACGGAAGTGCAATGTAAAAAGCTATCTAAACTACAAAATAGTTTGAACATCCGTTCTAGCTAGTACAACTTTTTTTTGTAGAGACTTGAAGGGATGTCGGAGATGTGCACAGCATGAGGATAACGTCTGCCGCGTTGTTTATTTAAAGTTAGAGAAAGATCCGAGTTTTCGCCGTACCTCTGATTTTTTTTTTTTTTTTGTGGCCCAGTCAGACCTTTGTTAAAGCTTTTGTTATTTGACAGAAATAGCATGGTTATTATTAAAATGACTAGTAAGATAACAAAAGTTTATGTAAACTCCAGAGTTTAAGTGAGAACACTTCTTGTATTTAGCTGTGGGTAATGCCAGGTTAAAAGTTTAGTAGATTTCTGCTTTCTATGACTTCTAGAATTTCACTGTCTGGCTCTTCTTTTCAGCTGGAATGTATTATTCCTATTCCTTGCACAACTGACAGTAGTGGAAGTTGAGAAACATGAGAGGTGGGAAGCTTGTAAGGTATTCTGCTTCAGTGAACCCATAAGAATATGACGCTGCTGCTTTAACTATTTTTGTGTTTTACTTCCTGTTTGTCTGTCCTTTCATCCTTATTTTTGGTTCTTGCTTCTTGCCATTCTTTTCTTTTACTTTTTGTTTTCCTGTATGTGGTGTTTGGTGTCTGTATCAATGCACTGCCACTGACCATTGCTGTATGTGACCTCGTCTGTAAACTGCTGCTCCAAAGACTGGAACTGGGTTTGTTGCAACTGTTCTTTCACGAGGCCATTTTGTTTCTCATTCCTGAGAAATTCTGGAGGACATAGAAAGTTATCAAATAGGAAGTAGTCAAAACAGCGAAGCTGATGTCTCTTCTTCTGGCTGTGGGAAAAGCCTGGTAGCTGTCATTTGGTTCGGAGGTGCCAAGATGTAAATTTCCCTTTTGATCCAAATAACTGCTTTCCCAGCTGAAAACCTCACCCTGAGAATTATTTAGCAATCCAAATGAATGGCACAGTAAGTTTCCTACATGAAGTTCAAGCCAACTGAACCACTTCTGTTTTTTTCTGGCTTTCCCATAACTCTGCCCAACAGTTAAGAAAAAGACCATCTAGAAAACTTTCTGGTATACCCCCAGTCTCTCGCCTATTTTTATTTTGACAAGATTTTGTCTTGGTAAAAGACAAGAAAACTGGCAGGGAATGGCTGTTCTTTCTTTTGGGCCTCTGACACTTTTGAGAGCCGAGTGCTTCAGAAAATACTGGTTTACAGTGTTCTTGTGGTTTGATTTGACGCTCTTGAGACTGAGAGCGAGGAAAACAGATACTGGAAACTGTAAGCTTATTCAGTCGCTAGGCAAAGTACCTGATGTGAAACTTAAACTTTATTTTAAAGTAAAACTGTTCTTCACTGCTGACTTCTCAGTGTGAAAGAGTTTGAAAATGAGAGCAAAGAGCTTGCAACAGCAGCCAATAGATGTTTTGCATTTGCAGAGGTAAAAGAGCATTTTGGGGGGTTGTCTGTCTTGGGTATCTGCCAGGTCTGGCGTGCAAAGTTGCCTATAACTGTCCTTCTGGTAGCAAACTAGGGCTGTCTGCTTAACAGTCCTCAGAAGAAAGTAATGTGGCTCTGAGTCGGCTGATTCCACTCTGTCATGCCCCTTGTCTTCATGCTACTTATTTCCATTTAAAGGGCATAGGGCCCCCTCATCAGCCGTGTGAGGCAACCTCTGCTTGGGAGCTCATCTTCTGTATGGCCATTGGGAAGGTTTGGGTAGGAAGTGGGAAGAAAGATTGTAGAATGGTAGTACAGACCCAGGCATTTCCATACAATGCATCTTCAAACACTTCTTTCAGTTGTGGTGATAACAGTTATGCAGAGTATATTCATGTACTTTCTTTGGAGCAAAACAAAGAATTTTAATTTTCATTAAATTAAATTTGTGACTTAATCACTGGTTAATTTCTTCTCAGTCTTTATGACTATATTACTATGGTTACAGGAATAGCGGCACTTTAATACCGCGTGAGAAAATGTTGTGTCACTGTTATTGCTGTGATCCAAGGTTTGTCACAAACAGACGTGCTGCTCTGTCACAGAGCAAGAGTTAATGGGGCCAAGCTGTTTCCTGGTACAGGATGGTAGTGTTGCTCCTGTGTATGCTTGCTGACCTATCGGAGCAAGCTAGTGCTGTGAAACAAAGGAAATAATTACATGGCACATTGTTATTATCATATAACAAATGTTACTGTACGTTAATTATGTAATAAAATCAGTGCCGTTAAGGTCCTTTGAACATCGTGTTAATGCTTATTGACACAAATCTACGACTCAGACCTGTTCCTTCTCAAGCCACTGCGTTCTCCTTCCCTTGTGCATTACAGAAAGCTCAATCCTGCAACCACTTAGAAGGAGCTAGAAGTCGCTGCCCTTGCCCTTGTGCTGGTACCCAGATGTGCTCTGCGAGGAGTGACACCAGGAGCAGTCGTTCTCTCTGGTTTGCGGGGCCTGGCCTCAGCCTGAGGTCCGTAGCAGCCTGTGCGCCTGCTGAAATCACTCTCTGCATTTAGCTCTTGGAGCTCTGGCTTCAGGAGGGAAAAATTCCAAATTGCGGACATCTAGATGTAAGTCAGGGAAGGACTGCTGTAGGCACCTGGGCTGCTGCAATTTGGTGATAGTTCAGATCCACCACTGACTGAAAACCATGACTGGGCTCAAACTGGTAAGCTAAGGGGTCGTTTTTAGCTTTTCTGTTTCCGCCACTTTAGTGCTAGGTATTTTTTTCCTCCGGTGCTGGTTTAAGATATACCAGAAGGTTGTCAGGGCAAGGGTCATTGGTTTGTGGTGTTTGGATAGTGTTTAAGACAATGGGGCCCCGCACTCGTATATGCTACTCTGAGGCATAAATGGTGTTAGTTGTCAGCAGCTTCCGAAGTGACTGTTGGGAACAGGGACAGTTTCTCTTCCTCTCATCTCCTATTGTTCATTTTTTAATGATTTTTTTTTTTTTTTTTTTTTTTAATAAATGCTTGCCAACAGATCAGCTATAAAAAGATTTAGGACTTAACACATGCAAAATAAAGCCAAAGTGAGTGCTTGGGCTGGGATGTTGTAAATTAAGTTTTGGTAACCTTTTAAACCTTTCCGATTCTTTTAAACATTTGTCATTTTATTAATAGGCTGTCTTTGTAGATTATAGAATACTGCTAAAATGAGAGCAGTTAGTGAAATAAGCTGTAATTGTTAGAGAACTGCCTTATAGAATGTATTGGGAAACTAATATGGAACGACATGTTAATGCTGACCTCTGGAGCAACAATGACACAGGAGAATTTTTTTTGACAATAACTGCTCTTACCAGATCACTCTAATGGTATATGCTGTGAGAGGAGACTTCTGAGAAAGTGAAGAGTATTTGGAGACTAATTTGTAAGGCAGATGTGTGTTGCAAGCACCGCCTCATCCTGTTTTCATTTTACCAGTAGTCCTTTTTGAAAAATTCATTGCCTTTGATTAGTCAAGGTAATCATGTTAGCTTTAGCAGTTTATTTTCAAGGTGACATTTACCTGAGGAACAAACATTGCTTTGTTCAGAGGAGACATATTTAAAGATAATAATTTCATTAGTTATTTTCCAGCATTTAAGCAGGTAAAGTGACTAGCTGTGATGATTAATGTGTCAGTGTAATTGTTCTTCTGACTTCCCCAATTAAAAAAAATCCTACAGAAGACAACTTAGACTAGATTGGCAGTTGTTTCTTTTGGTAGCGTGTTTGACATACTAAACTGACAGTGTGTATTGACTTTTTTATAGCTACAGTGAAGGATAGTAGCTGATTACATGACTTGCCTGTGTAGATAAGCAAAGTTCTTGTTGGAAGACTGTAATGTATTTATATTAACACCCCAGCAAACACCTAGAAATGGTTAACTATTGATTGCCACCCTGTGCCACTGGAACCTGTATCAACATTATTTTTCTGTCTTTACACAGTGAATCTCTTCCTGACTGGGAAAATAGAAAGTGCTGTTACCTCATTAGGTAAGATGTACTTTTCTTATTTGTATTTACTGTTCTTTTGAGTTGTTACAGTTTCCTCCCTATGTGATGAGATCTTTTAACAAAAGAGTGTGACCTTTGTTTGAGAGAGAGTAACAGTGACGTTTTAGGAAGTTCAGGACTTCTAAGTCTTCCTGGGGTTACAGACTCTATCAGTGTCCCTGTGCTAGGAAAAAAATCATAAGCTTGAGGCTAAGGTCATAGTATGTGCTGATATGTTCAGGGGAAAACTCGATGTTTAGGAAATGTGCCTGGGAATATCAAGCCAGGGACAGTGTCCCATTCCCGGAGGGAGCTAAAACAAGAATGTTAAAAATGTCTCGTGAATGTCAAAAGTGGAAATGCAACCAGAATTGCAGCACTTAGTACTGCTATAGAGAGGGAAATTACACTGTGACTTACGGACATTACCGGAACATTGCAGTCAGGGTCCCCTTAGTGATAAGGGCCCTCTTGTGCCTGTAAATCCACAATCACGTTGGTAGGCGTACGTTATGCCCCAAGAGGTTGCAACTAAAATTAAAACAGAGAAACCAAATAAGGGAAACGGGAGGAGAGGAGATGGGAAAACACAAAAATAATTCTAAGGCAATAGATTGATTCATGTGGGAGCTTGAGTGTTCAAGTCAACATTGGGCTTTGAGAGAAGTTTTAAATCAGGAAAAGGTAGTAATTTTACAATTAGGTAACTTCCTTAAATTTAGCTTAGGGGAAGTGTTGATGAACCATATAGGATGTGTTGTTTGCAACACAGTATTTCCATTCTTTCATTGGAAAAAAATCCAGAATGTCATCTATGTCCTAGTCTGTTCTGCCTGGATGGTTCTTTGGCTTTTGATGGAGTTTGCCATCCGTTGGCTGTATGGTATGTGAGTTTACAAAGTGTAACTTGAGTAATTATACAGTCGCTGGCCTAGATTGGTGATACTGCCTTGGCCTGAAATATATAGTGCTTCATATAGTTGGGTCTGCTGCTTTCTAATGCTGTTCTTTTGCTAGAAACAGAGAGTTGTAACATTTGGCTTTTATTCTTTCAAGTATGCTGAAAACCTCAGAGTACTGTAGCCTTCATGTTTTCTTGTCTTGATACAGTTTTGAGCTACTTTGTCTCATGACAGCATAACTGGAGCAGGGGAGAAAAATGATCATAAAAGGTCATTGCAATAGTGTGATCCATGTGTAGCTTCTCTTACCAGTGCGTTGGAGGGTAACAGGTTAGGATAGTGCAGTCATAAGGCAGATGACCCTGCCAGGAATCGTCTCACAGGAGATGTTTCTTAGGAGTCCTGATGAAAGTTGGGAGGAATGCTTGCTGTCCTAAACACCTCCTGACAAAGCAGATTATTACAGCATTGATCTCTACAATAAGGTACAGTGTAGTTCCTTTTCAGAAAGCTGGTAATAGCAGAAATAATGAGTTCCGGAGAACGCAGGTCGAGCCACCATCTCGGCTGTATTCATACAATGACTTTAAGCCGGAAAAGCTGCTGCTGCTGACAGGGAGCAGTCCTCCCTGAGTCGCCTTTCCCCAGGCTCACAGTGAGCCAGTTCAGCCTGTTGATCCAGCGGGGTGTGAGCTCGGATTTTGTCAGATCAGCAAGTTGAACCCTTGGGCTGTGCCTTTGCTGCTTCTGATATCGGGGCAGAATCAGCCTGCTGGAGACTGGATAAAATGAAGGGGAGACTTAAGTTCTGTTCTCTCTACCAGCATAAAGGATCTGCATTAAGCAACATGTGCAAGCCCTCCTTGAGGGAGCATTTGGAGAACTCGGGGAGAGTTTCCTGCTGACCATCAGATAGCTACTGAGGAAGCGTATACTGCCAAGCGTTGGGTTTTGAGAGGAGGTTCTTTGGGGCAGGTGCAAACCATCCCGTATCCCAGAGCAGATGGTTGGGATGTGTCCCTTGGGACTGGGGCAGACCCTGGGGCATCGCAGAAGAGCGTGAAACTGCAGGATTTATTTTCTGCTGGGATTGTCTGAAAATTTATTCCTGCACAGTTTAGTGCCCCCAGCACTGTCCTCTGGTGGAGCTCGACGTCTGTTCTGTTATAGTTGCTTTTGCAAAAATGGGAGTAATATTATTCATGTAAAGTTTTGGAAACATTCTTGCAAGTATTTGTGGCATATTTAACTGGCAGGGGGAATCTAGTGCTGTTTACAGTAGATGAAATCAATTTGATTATCATGGAAAGAGCCTCATTAAGATTTATGCCTGCTTGAGAGAAACTCCCTGAACTTAAACCTTTTCTGGCATTTGTTTAAAGTTTTTTTTTAATCTATGAAAGATTAATTATTGTCTGTCTTCAGAGTTTTTTTTTAAAAAGTACCATCTCAGTCAGATTTTTGGTGGGTTGGTTTGCTAATCCAGGAATTGGTATTCTCTTACGTTTCTTCAGTAATTATAAATGTGGAAAACGTCAGCTGTTTGGGGCTTTTAGCAAATTGGGTTTTCACTTCTGGGTTTGTGCAGAAAGGCTGCAGAAATAGAGTTATAGAACAGTTGCTGAAAAAATATTGTCACTGCTCTTGTGTGTTGTTGCTGATCATAAGGCCTTCAGAATCCAGGACTGTACCTTTCTATTTAGAGACTTCCTTTTCCTTTAGATGTTTTGGCAATTTGAAAAGGCTTTTGTTTATTTTCCTTAAGGAATCACGCTGTCATGCTGAAGCCCAACCAAATAACACAATACTTATGCATGTATGTGATTCTGCATACTTCATGGCCGGGAGCTGAGGAGGGAAGTGGGGCCCCTTTATTGACACAGAAACCCCAACAGTACAAAATTGTGCCCTTGTGTGGTTTTTCCATTTTGTTGCCAGCACTGAAGGCTTTGTTTAGCACAGATTTTTCTTTCAAAATTTATGTAGGTGAAAGAACAGCTGCTGAAAGCAGTGCTCGTGTACTTCACCTTGTCTGCCCCACAGCAGTCGGTGCACAAGGAGTAAAGAGGCAGAGGACTGGTTAGGAAGGAGATCTATTGATACGTTGCAAATACCATAGTAATGAGCATTGGTGGGAACTGAAGGGCATTGAAAGCATAAGGCAGTTAAGTGAGGTTTGGGTAAACACAATAGTAGTTTTGGGGGGGTGGATGGGTGTGTGTCCCCAGTTTGCTCCAACAGGTTGAGGGGACTGTGGACATATCCTGAAAATAATGTAATTATGTTTTGGCAATATGAATTCAGACTAGTGGTCCATTCAAACCAAGAGCCTTTGTAAGAGCAAAACAGTTGTCCTTTTGATTTTGAGTAGGGCAAATCTGAAATGCTTGCTGTGTCTCAGAGGGGTAAAGCCATGGGAGAATATTGAGCAACAATGACCATTGCCAGATGAACTGCCCAAAATGGCATATAATGTCAGTGTAGCCCTTACCTTGCTCATGTCCTTAGATTTTTCACAACTACAATTCTTCTGATAAAATGGAAAATCTTTTCCTTTTGTCTGTTCTTCTTTCCATGTCCCATGTTTGGAGCAGATGTTCAGTGTTAATAAAAAGAATTTCTAACTGAGAGCCTGAATTGTCATGTTACATCAGATCCGCTGCTTACAAATTATGAAACTTTACATTACTGGAAAAGAAAAAATGCTAGCGATGTTACTTCAAAAAAGCTGGCATACTTCAAATAACTATTGCTCAGGATCTTTGTAAATACTTCCTAAAACTGTGAAACAAATATTTGGGAGAATAAAAGCTCTGCTTAACTGCACTGGTGAATGCGTGAGTGGAAATGCTCATGCGAAGTCACCAGCGTGCCAGTGGGACTTCCTCAGAGTGGAAACTAAAATAAGCTTTGTGTAATTATGATTCTGTTCTCTGTTCTAATGCATATACTATGAATAAGGGATATTAATCCAGAACAGTATTTGGTACAAGGGGAACAGAAATATTTGCAGAGCTGTTGGTGGAAGCCTCTGGATAGTGCTGTCAGGTGCATTTGCTCTTCCTGCTTTGTGCATTCTGTTTCCTTCCTGTTGAGAAGTTTTAGTAATCTTGCAGTTGCGAAATGCAGTCTTTCCAGCTTCTTTTATGTGGTTGCTAGCTCTAGGTCCTCTTACGCTGTTATGATACGTTGATGTAGTGACAACTGTGTGGAGGAGCACATTTAAAGACCTAAACAAACTGAGAACTAGAATTGAAAAGTTCTGTGGGTCTTAAGTTTGCTTTTATAATTCTGTAGTTGCATCTGCATCTCAGTATTTTGCCAGCATCTAGCACGGAGCCTCTCTGGTTTTAGAAACGTGATAACAAAAATGTTCTTGTTTTTCTTAAGTGCTTTACTGCAAAATATTTGTTTGGAAAATAGGTGTTTTCATGTATTTATGTATTCTGTGTGCTTTTGTGGCCTTTGAAACTAGTAGGAATTACATGCATATGTTTCAGTTGAATGCCCTGCTTGGAGAGTAAAAATAATGACTTTTTATATGTTTTGCCTCAGGTAAGTTACCTTGTGCTTTTTATATTCCTGTGGCTCTCACTTCAAAAGCGCTTACTGTGAATGAACGGAATAGTGCCAGGCACAGATTTACTAGTGGGGGGATACTGCAGCCTGGCCCCAGCCCCAGCCAGGAGCTCTGTGGGCAGCCCTGCCACCTGACTTGATTGCAGCCAGGCATCTTTGCCGGCACTTCTTCACCCCATCCCTCCAGTGCAGCTAAATCTGATCCTGACTGTGAATTGAAAATGATGCATTTATGTGGCTGAATTTCAAGCAATACTATAAATCTGTGATTTATGATGCAGTATATTTGGACGTGTATGCATATGAGGAAACTTGAGGTATAGGTGACCTTTTTTTTCCTTGCCACCTTTTTAAGCTATGAGAAAGTAAGCTTCTGTCAAAAATTGGAATATTCAGCTGCAGTCTACAAGTCATGCTCTAGATAGTAATTTGTTTTAAAAATAGTTTTAAAAATATTTTTGGAGAATGTTCAGAATAGCTACTGCATGACACAGAATTTCCCCTCTTGTAGTCTGCTGAGAGTACATTTTCCCATCAGAACAGCTTTCCCACTTGTCCTTGGAATATTTCACTTTCATTTTTGAAGTGCTTAATTACAAATTATAAGTATGTGATGTAGCCTTAATTGGCCCGCTGTTTTCCATAGGAAGATCTGAAAGTGCTTTGAAAATACTGAGCTTTATTTAGTCCTATTTGCTCCTTTCCCTGTCTGGAAAATTTGTCTTATCAATGGGAGTTCAGAAGGAATTTAGAGTACTTAGTAATGTTCGGTGAAAATATTTGACATTGGAGTCCATTTTGGTGTCTTTTTTGTTGGGGATTTTTTTTAACCGGTACAAACTCTTCAGGTCTGACATATGGTTAGGAGAATAAACAACACGTCCAGGAAACATGTTACAATAAAATGAGCTTCCAGGTACTTTACACTGAATATAGATGTTCTTCAGTCACTGGGTGACATACGTAGACTTTGGGAAACTGGTAAGAAGGCCTTCTGTATTATATACTCTTGGCAGATCCATGCAGTAATATTGATTGTAGCCTTTGGTGGATTCATACAAGGTTATTGATTGATGCTGCATTGAAATGCAGGTTATGCTTACCTACATTTAGAGCGGGTGTCTTAATTAAAAACCGAGGCAGGGAATAAAGCAGTAAGAGGATAGAACTGTTGACTCTCATTTGTCTGCAATCCCTAGAAATTGATGAAAGCTCTTGTAGCTAATGTGAATGGTTGATTAGGCAAAGCATTAACAATAATATTTTTTTCCCCCTTATTAACAGGTGCTTGCAGTGGAGAGCTGGAACAGCACACAGAGAGACGAGGAGTCATCTATAGTCCTTCTTGGCCGTTGAACTATCCTCCAGCTGTAAACTGCAGCTGGTACATTCAAGGAGATCGTGGAGACATGATAACCATTAGGTATGGTTTGATAGTC
The DNA here is from genome assembly GCF_964188355.1 of Buteo buteo. NCBI lineage: Eukaryota > Metazoa > Chordata > Aves > Accipitriformes > Accipitridae > Buteo > Buteo buteo. The sequence goes on along the minus strand of NC_134181.1, from coordinate 12,069,368 downwards.
CGTGGAGATAAAGGATTGCTTTGCTGAAATGAAACAAAATGCGAGTTCTTATCTGATATACTAGTATGAGGCTGTTTGTCAGAGCTACTGAATGGTTGAAGGAAGCTGAAGTTGATTACACTGGAGCGTGATTGCAGGTTGGGCACCTCTCATTTTAGAAATGTTCCACTGTGTCTTGTTTCTGCAGGCTACTTCTGACATCCATTATTTATTATAAGTGCAACTCACTTGTAGTCTTTTAATACATTTATCTTCACAATACCTGTGTGAGATTTCATCTACCTCTGATAGATGAGGAGGTGGGAAACAGTGATACGTTTACTCACATTAAATAGTCCCCCTTCTCTTCATTGCTTATAAATAGGAATAGGTGAAGGCTATAAAACCTGGAACAGCCTCAGTGGGATACGTAAAATTCTTAGAGCAAAAATGATTTTTTCTGTAATGTCTTGAAATGGTGCTATGTTTAATTGACAGTTGAAGGTAATCATTGCTTATTGTTACTTGTTAACCAGAAGACACATGCTTTTCCGACAGAATTAAATAATAGTTAGTATTTGTGGCACAATTTCCGCTCATTCTATAAAAATACTATTTGGAAAAGACTAGAACATATTACAAATGGTTTGTTAAGAATGTTTAGGCTATAATATCAGCATACTGCAATGCTTAATTTCTCTGGGCTAATTGTAGTATCCTTCTCAAACCAACAATTTCTTATTTAAAAAAAGAAAGAAAAAGCAAACGTAGGAAAGGGATTTTTGTTTGGTTTTTAGTACTGTTGTATTTGACACCATCTGCTCATTCTTTGCTCAGCTGCTTAAAAGGACTGCAAACCTCTTCAACTGCAGATGCTCAGCAATTAAAAACAAATCTGCCACAGATGGAATAATAGGAGGGCTCCACCATCCATAGTTCAAAATAGGAGCTACTCATCAAAAGTAAGGAAGTAGATACCTGCCAGCATTTGAGATCCATAAATAGAAACATGCTTTTAAACCCCATTAAATTGTATTGGACTTGGGGAATTTGTTTCAAAGCAGAGATTGTTGGAAACTCTGAGGAAGCATACAAATGAGACACAGGACTTGGCTCTGGAGACTAGTGTTGCAATTCATGCTATGAAAACGTCTCAGAGCTCCCAGTTAGAATTAGGATTCTCTTCTGCAAGTACGAGTGGAACAGAGGCTAAAGAAATAAAGGAAAATAAGATAAGGAGAGTGGTAATAATGTGTGTATACAGTTTAGATGTGTGCATAGCAATATGATTTGAAAGATTTCTTCTCAATGGGTTTTTTATCACTGCCATATCCTGCCCTCCTATGCACATGCAAACAATGGGAGCTATGTGTTTACATCCTAAAGAGTAGTGTTGTGGTGCTACATTTCTGACTATAAATGTACTTGGAATGACTCACTCCAGTGAATGAAATGCAGAATGTTACAGCATTGGAGGATTTCTTTGGAAGGTTGTAGCCCTTGTAATGCCAAGGACGTAAAAGAAGCAGCTGACTTGCCTAGGCTAGCATGATGTAAGCAAACTGGGAAAGAGGGTTCAAATACAAACCTTTTTTCCTCTTCAGTATGCTTCTTGTCCTAATAGTGTGCTGATAAGGGCATAAAAGAGTAGCTTTTTAAAATTTCCTAGGAAAATCAAACATAGTTTTGGTGATAACATCTGGATTTTGAAAGGTTTAAAAAAACCCCACCTCCTTTGTGTTATCTTACACTGACTGCATTTCCTTTGATCTTGAATTCTCATTGACAGTAAGACAGCAATGTTATATAAGTATCATATTTGAGATACAGCAGGAGTCATTAAGGGATAAAATTGCAATTGGAAGTAGTTTTGATTTCTAAACCATTTGCAGTCAGTGGTCATTTTTTATAAACCTATTATTCAGCAGCTTTCAATAGAACAGTGCCCAGATCTACATGTGGATGTAAGGTGCTGGCTCCTGTGGGCATCTCCTTTAGAAGCTTTGTCTTAATATCTACCTTTCGTGTGTGTATTGATTTTCTTCATATCCTCACATTTCCATGCTTATTGTTTTGCTTTATAGTTTACTTTTTAGAAATCCTTGGGGGAGACTTCACAAGAACAGGAAATATATGTTCTTTGTGCTTACACCTCTCTGTTAATTATGCATGTTTCAATACTTTCTTCCAAGTTTATGTGTCTGATGGAATGGTGCTGTTGAGACCTCAGAAAAAGTGTGTAGCTACTGCTTTCCAGGACTGTGTTGTGTCACTTTAGATTCAGGTAATCGGGCTGCTAGTTACTGTTTGGAAACTACTTGGTTTTTCCTCCCATTTTCTCTGGTTTTATGCCTGTTTTCACGAAGGGCCACATAAAAATCCTGTAAGATCAGATAAAGATGTCATATTTAGTGAAGGATGGTACAAAGGCAGTTATAAGTTTTATGTGTGTGTGTTTCCTCATATCTGAGAAAAGATCAAAATAATTTTCGTTTAGCAGTTGCTGTTACCTGATGGTTGTAATTAACCTGATGTGGGCAGAGTATAAATGAATTGGGTTTTATTAGAGGAATTTATGGGACGGAGAGTAAAATGTTCTCCGTGTTTAGAATTCAAGATAAAAGCATTGAAAAGTGATCTACTTAGTGATCCACTCAAGCTGTCTCATTAATTGGGGGGGGAAGGGGGGGAATCACATTCTTTGGCTTTCACTTCAGTGATTCATGTCCTTGGCTTTGAAAAAAGAAATTTTCAGATACCATTTGAGTTTCAATTTCTGAGCAAAACTGAGGCCCATTCATGTAAAGGCTTGCTGGTCTGTAATTTTATGAAGAATTAAAGGGACTGCTTCATTGTCTATTTACCAAACTCACCATGTTTCAGAACTTGACATTAATTGGAAAAAACCCCATAATAGCCATTTATTTCATTCAGTTGCACATGCTCAACTTTTGAAAACACAGCCCCTGTGTCTCTTGCCTTAGGTTACACAGTTAGCTGGTGCTTGGGAGCTGGGAGTAGAATAGAGCTTTCCTGACTTCAAGGTCCTTGTGCTTCAGTGGTTAAGCAGAAGTTTTTAATGAGCCAATTAAGTCATCAGTTGTTCACAGTCTGTGCTTGCTGTGAGAGGTTGGCAAATAGAAGTAACTTTTCTTGCTTAATTGGCTGGTCTGTTTTATTTTGGGACTGTGCTCTACTGATCTACCCATAATATTTATTCTCCAATTTTTTAATGGATTTAGAGGGCCAAATTGGACATTTTAAAAAATTTATTTACTAATTACTTTCAGATTTTACAACTGCTGAGCCTCCAACAGTTTACCCTTTTTTGTTCATTTTCCTCATCATCCCATGTTTGTCCTTTTTCCAGTTATTAAGAATGCTTCCCCCCCCCCCCCCCCTTAACCTGTAGTTCCTTGTGCTTAAATTACTGAGAGGGTTGTAGGGAATTCCCTACATTATTTATAGAAGTACTTTTTTTTTCTAGCTGCTACTGCTCCTTTCAGTGCAGATGGCAAAAGGCTTAGCTCTGCTAAGCATTAGTTTTTCAGGTAGCACATTTATTTTTCATATTTTCAGAGTGTAAATGAGTATTTACGATAAGCTGATTTAATGAAGTTCTTGCCAGCAACATAAAAATACTTGACAGTTAATAGGAAAATACCATTGTAGGCTACTGTTGCTTCACTTGAGTAATTTTACAGGCAAGATCTGATACATGGCCCATTCTGTAATTTTCTGTAAGCTCCTGGAGTCCTGCTCAGTGTTGGAGGTAGCCTTATTTCAGTATCATACCACTGAAAGAAAAATCAGATGTTTTCTGCAGAATTCTGCAGAAACAGATTTAGTGCTGCATTTGTCAGTTTCATTGGGTTGTTCTGATCCTCAGAGTTTGAATGCTTCCAGTGTTTAACAAACTATCCTTGTACTTTTGTATATAATGAAGGGATTTTTTTAAAAGGAATTAGCTGTGGAAGAGGCATTCCAAAAGCAAAGTAACTGGAGTTAGTGCTTTTGAATAGCATCTTTCAGAAGAAACCAAACCTGCAAAATTTGGTCTGATAATTTTGATCTTTTACACCAGTCTCCTCGTCTATTCCTGTATTGTGTAGAAGATCACAGGTAACAGTAAGAACAGCCTAAGGGACAGGCATTTTAAAGGATGTTCTGTTTGTCAGTGATGGGTTCTGTACTTTGCTAATATTGCAGTTCTAAGTGCTCAAAATACCAGTGTTTGACTCCTACAATATTGTGCCTGAGTGCTCCTCTTCTCCCTGCCCTCTGAACTAGGGCTGTGTGCTCTGGAAAAAAAGCCTGGGGGAAAGCCAGGTTCTCCTTCCCTTTGTCATCGAGTGCTGAGATGCCGGAGCAGGGGAGTGTTGCCTATAAGTGAAGCTTGTGGGTGAAAGGGGATGTTTGCATCCACCCCAAGGAGCAGCTGCAGTGTGGTGGGGAAGGCTGTAGGTGAGGGGTGCAAGGAGTGGAGTTTAGTGCCAGTGTGCACTGCAGCTTGCGTGGTAGGATGGACCTCTGGGTCCACATCTCACTCCTTCAGACTCGTGCTTTGCTGGAGAAGCTTAGTGACTGAACTGACCCTTCTTTTGCTTTTCCTCCCAAGCTCTGTGTTTCCCTGCCCAAGATGTTTAAAAATACTCAGTACTGACTGGTGCTGCATGAGATATGGGTGACATTATCCATTAGTACTCTCAGTTTCAGTACCACTTGATTCTGTTTCTTGTTTTAATCACAGAAAATAACCTGGGTTTTGGATACAAAGGGCCTGAGCCCTCCCTCAAGAACCGTAACTACAGACTTCATTCAATACTCTTCCAAAGACTAAGATGTTTGTACAGTCCTACAAGCAGTAGGAGCACAAGACTTTGTCCCTTATTTCCACTGCATTCCCTCGGTCATTCAACCATTGGGCTAATCCTTTTGACAGAAAAATTTGCATTCCAGTTTGAGAAAGTTGAATGGAATAAGTAAATGTCCCCGCACTCTATTTTGTGGGTAGCAGGATTAAATTATTCTTCAGGAGACTGTAACAACAGCAGCGCTAGATCTAATTACAGATGATGAAAGAAGTGGAGTAGCAGAGGTTGAATGCACCGTTCAGGACTCTAGGTAAAATAAATCAGTCAGCTATTTAATGTCAGATTAGCATGGCAGAAACTTCTTACACAAAGCCTTGTTGTTCCAAATGCGTTATAAAGTGAAAACCAATTTTATATATTTATACGTGCACAGATATGTATGCACGTTGTTTCATATTTCTTTACAAAGGAGTGGTTTTTGTGGTGAGGTTGGTTGCTGGCTCATTCAAATATGTCATATTTTTGGTCTTGTTTGTATTGCAAGCAGAAGTTTTTCTGATCACCCCCCCGCCCTTTCCAGTTCTGAGTTTCTGTTTCTTGATTCAGTGACTGTTCCCTGTTCTTAAAAATTTTTGTTGTTGGGCAGATAGATACTCAAAAAGTCTTTATGACAAGAAAACCTTACAAACCATCTTCCAAGCAGATGACAGAAACCCTTGTTGATGTCTGGTGCCAAAATGTGTTACAGACAGCAAAACCAATGTGGTAGCTCAGTAGTGCTGTCTCACATCTCTTGCAACAGACTTGACGTGGGTGCCCATAGTTTTCACTGATGCCTTGTATAATTTCTTTTCACGCAGTAGTGCCTGTTCGTGCACTTTCTTGGTCATTAAAAGTTTTTTGCAGAACACCTGGGACAGATACTCTTTAGTTTACTCTTGCATGGCTGAATACTTAAACCTCTTCATTTTGACTGCACAGTTGTCTAAAGCTTCTTTGCAAAATATGCTGGTTTCAGAAGCTTGATGAGATCTCTTATAGCAAAGAATTAGGTGCTGTGGGAATATTTCTTCCCAGTTAGGAAGTCGCATAAAGCATGGTGGAAGAAAGAGAGAAGAGAGGAAGGACATATTTCTGGGTGGATTGTCCTTGCCTGCACATACGTTGTTGGACATCTCTGAATTTCCATTTTAACTTAACACTTTCAGTGCTCTCTTTGCATTCTCTTGCTGATAATTTTCTTCTGGAGAGTTATTAAGCTGATATGTTTGGTAGAACCTACAGGTGTGTGTAGGGTGGGTCTCCTGCTTAAATGAAGTGGCTAGTTTGTTGTTGCTGCTCTTTCCCTTTCACCTTCAAATGGCAAGATCTGGCAGGCATTGACAGCCTTTTGTGAGTATGTAGTGATATGAGAAAATTATCTTTCCATTTATCTTTTTCAAAGAATTAATCTTTTATGTTTATGAAAAGTCCTTTGTGGAAGGAGGTCTGTATTTCATAGCAGCTTTTCAGCCTGAAACTTCTGTCTAGGTATTTGCATGGAGTACGCACAAACTTCTACCAAGTTAATTTTGTGTAGCTGAGTTACATGAAAGAAGACCAAAATTAGTTTCTAAGTGTCCTGAACAATGTGCCCTTTCCTAATGAGAGTGCTTCGCTGTGCAATGCTATTGTCACTGCAGATTACTAAATGCAAATGTAATCTGTTTCATCAGACTGAACAGATAACCCTGTATGGTTCCTGAGCTACAGGTTAGGGAGTGTTATCTAGTTGTGTTCAGTGTTATGCAGACAATTGGGGCACGTCTTTGCACTAGGTAAGCTACTATTGAATAATGACTGGGCTTGGGTCAGCGGAAGGGCTGGAGGTTTTGCTGTAAAAGGTTACAGACTTGGTTGCTCTGTGTTTGCATTCCCAGAAAGGAATATTTTAGTCTTTGAATTAAAAAAGAATAGTGTTAGACTTTAGGTCCCATTTCCACCCCTTGCAGTCCTCTTCTCTTCTTGCTCTCTCCCTGCCTATCCATATCTTGAGGAGTTGATTTTTGTCTCTTGTATTTATCCCTTTAGGGTTCTTTTAACTGCTCCCTATTGTTCTTTTTCCAAGACAGTAGCCTTCTCTCTCATCCCATAGTTTAATAGCTTTTAAGGTTGGAAAAGACTGCTGAAATTAATCTACCTTCTGTATAATATATTCTGCAATTTTGTTTTTACTCATATCTGTATTTTAGGAAGCAGTTTTCTTTAAGGACTCTGAGTAAAAGAGGAATCATCCTTTCAGCTTTTGGAGCTACTTGGTATGCTGTTTATGCCTGTGGGATGGGTGCTTTTCCAAATTGGGGGAATTTGAGTGCTCTGTTTATATGTACTCAAGGTACCGTAGGTGTTTCATTATCGTGAATGTGATCTCTTTATGTCAGCGCTGCTTGGTGCAGAATGTCAACTATTGCAGTCTGTTTTTTCGCTGTTTGGCTTTGTTCCAGATATATGCCCTCTTTGTAACTTGTGTTTTCTTTTGTTACTAACAGTTTTAAGAACTTTGATTTGGAAGACTCTCAGAAGTGTGCAGTAGACTGGTTGATGATTGGCCCCTCTTCCAAGAGGGAGGAGTACAAAGTGTGTGGATCATCCATACCTCCATCTTTCATCTCTGCAAGGGACCATGTTTGGATATTTTTTCACTCAGACGCATCAAGCTCAGGACAAGCTCAGGGATTTCGCCTTTCTTATATTAGAGGTAAAACCTTACAATTTTCTTGGCTTCACTTACACTCTCTCTGGCAAAACTTGAAGATGATAGTATTTTTTGTCGACAGGAGTCTTGGGCCAGTCTTGATGACTAAGGTGCTAGCTTGGTAACACTGATATTATTTCCGCTTGGCTTTTTAACAGTATTCCTGAAGTGTACTGGCCTGACCGATTGCCTTGTGACATGCAGGGTAGTAGACATTAAAAAGTGACATCAGATGGTTCCAAAAGTTTTGATACTGACTTTTTTCTCCTTGCCCTCTTTCACAGGAAAGATAGGTCAGGCTGTATGCCAGTCAGATGAATTCCACTGTGCAAATGGAAAGTGTATTCCCAGTACTTGGAAGTGTAATTCCATGGATGAGTGTGGTGATAACTCGGATGAGAGAAACTGCACTGTCCCTCCAACAGAGCCTCTGTCCAGCATCTGTCCCTCAGGAATGTTCCAGTGCAGTGCAGCCCACTCCACCAAGTGCTTGATGAACGAGCTGAGATGTAATTCAGTTAAGGACTGCAGTGATGGTTCGGATGAAGATAATTGTCCTGATCTTTCCTGTGGCAAAAGGCTGGGTAATTTTTATGGATCTTTTGCTTCTCCAGACTTATTCCGTGCTGATCACAGCAGATCAGACCTTCGCTGCACATGGTATGTGGACACACAAGATAATCGACATGTTCTGTTGCAGCTTGATTTGCAGTTAGGCTACAATGACTATGTAAAGGTGTATGATGGCATTGGAGAGAGAGGTGATAAATTAATGCAAACGTTTTCGTACCACAACAACAGGCATTCGGTGAGCGTGGAGTCGTCAAAGGGCCAGCTCACTGTCTCATATCATGCTCGATCCAAGAGCACTGGCCATGGGTTCAATGCGACCTATCAGGTGAAAGGCTATTGCCTTCCTTGGGAACACCCTTGTGGAAGCGATGAGGAGTGTTTCACAGATAAGCAGCATTGTGATGGCTGGTGGCACTGTCCAAATGGCAAGGATGAGGAGAACTGTCCTGCTTGCCAGAAGAATGAATACCCATGTGAAGGAAACAGTGGGCTTTGTTACTCAATACTTGATCGCTGCAATAACCAAAAGAACTGCCCAGATGGCTCGGATGAAAAAAACTGCTTTACTTGCCAGCCAGGAAACTTCCATTGTGGTACAAATCTGTGCATCTTTGAGACTTGGCGCTGCGACGGCCAAGAAGACTGCCAGGATGGAAGTGATGAACACAACTGCCTGGTGATTGTTCCCAGGAAGGTCATCACAGCTGCTCTGATTGGGAGTCTTGTGTGTGGCTTGCTGCTGGTGATAGCGCTAGGTTGTGCATTTAAATTATATTCTCTGAGGACCAGGGAATACAGGTAAGCATCTTGCTTTTATGATGCTTTAATAGCTGTGGTGTTTTTTTCCTTTTTGTTTAAAGAAAAAAAGTCAATTGTTAACCAGAGAATTGGCAAAACACTGTGAAATCAATCCAAGGAATTGATGACAATTAAATAGCAGTAACTGCATTAGGCTTAGAGAAGAGTATTTAAGATTTTCGGAAGTAGTGAGGGGAATGTCAGCTCTTCTGTGGTCTGTGAGAAATATACATTTATTGTGCAGCCTGGCAGAACCTGTATCTAACTTAAAACTGTTTTGAGCAGTTTCCCCTCCCACCGCCTCCTCCTGCAACAAGCCCCTTGCACTGCCAAAAACTAAATGCTGAACTGTTACAGTGAAGTCTTTGCCGAATCTGAACTGAGTAACTCTCCCCCTGCCCTCCCCAAATACTGTATTTCTCAATTCTACTAAAAGCAATGTCTTGTAGTGGTGGGGCCTGTTCTGAGCAGTTTTTTACCTCCACTGGTGTGACCTCTGCCCCTTTACCCTCATCCTATATGCCTTGCTATATGGATAGCGTGTGTGTGTGTGTTTCTGTGTCTGTGTTTGTGCAAGTGTGGTTCTGCCCTTTGGGAGAGAGTGGTAAGGGACTTTGTGAAGCCCATCTCTTGTCCTATGCACCAGCTCCATGCTGTGCTGCTGACACCGTTCGTGTTTTCAGCACAGTGTGCTTTACATTCTCTCCAGATCAAATCTGCATGATTAAGGAGCTGGAGACCAGCCACCGTGCTATGTTGGGAACCTTGGTGCCTCAGTTCTGGCAGGACAGCCAAAGCTCTCTGCAGCTGCAAGCTGCCCCTGTTGTGTGATTGTTTCTAGTTCTTAATGTTGTCTTTTCCAAAAATAACCTTTAGGCCCTTGCTGAACAAGTTACCACTGTTACTGGCATAAGCTGGCCTATTGAAAAAACTCCAGTTGCCACAGAATCCAACCTGGGACTGCACCAAAGAGTTTGCTGATTTGATTCACTGATGCTTATACCCTGTACTCTTGTTCCTTTTGTTTATTTTAGCATCCTGAGCCTAGATTAAGGTTTGTGGTTTTGATGGTAGCGTGAAGCCCTCTGGAGTGCTTTTATACATTAATGTGAGGAAGGCAGGACAAACTGACTGTTAACTCTTTTCCATGTTTTTCCTCTGGTTCTGTTTCCAGAGCATTTGAGACCCAGATGACACGACTCGAGGCAGAGTTTGTGCGGCGGGAAGCTCCACCTTCCTATGGGCAGCTGATTGCACAAGGACTTATCCCCCCAGTTGAAGATTTCCCTGTGTACAATGCGTCACAAGTATGGAGATATGAGGGCCAGTGAACCTATCAGCAGCCAAACTACTATAAATTAGATAGAATAAATCTGGATATGTATTCTTTCAGTAGCTGTCCTAATTACATGGAAGTTGTATAAAAATGTGTGTGTTTTACTTGGAGCTGAAGAACCACAGTTATGCATCTTGGTGCTGTGGGTAGTTTTGAACACATTACGTGTATTTGGTAGCAAACAGCAGTGGGATAAGCACATGCTGTTTTGCTGTACATCAAGATAGAATGCACAGAGACAAAGATCAGAAAGTAAATAGAAAAAAGGCTTTTCAAGCTGAAACTGTAAATGTGCCTGAAGCGATAAGAAAGTAAGGTCTCTAGCAGTATTTCTGGGAAATTCTGGGATTATTTTTCATTTACAAATACATTACACTGAGAAGCCATTAAGTCATTCTTCTATTTCATTGCTGAGTTGTCAAAACTCTCCTGTGCCCTGTCAAAAGTATCCAACTGTGATACAGTTCCTAGTGTGATAAAGCACTTGTAGTTTGTTACTTGAGTGGAAAAGTAGTTTGCCTTGGCCTTTCTTCTCTGCTGTTGTCATCAGAATTTGAGGATCCTCTGCTATTGCTGATGACAGAGGACTCAGTGGTCTGCAGACTGGTTCTTCAGTGGTGGTGTGATCGCATGAGCGGAGCATCTTCCTGGGCAGATGAGCAGAGCTTAAACTCATAAAGGAAACACTCTAAGAAAGAGTCTTTTGGTACACACAGAGCTGTCTTTAGTATTCCTAAATAGTTCATTAGAAAATACACATTTAACAAGGAAGTGTAGGGGTCAAGTCTGAGAATTCTGGTAAGGTGGAGATAGTGGAAAGAACAGGGTTTGGGAGAAGTCTTCTGACTATGTGTGAAATCATAGTTTGTTATGTCTGTGTTACAGGCTTCTGTGCTGCAGAACATTCGAACAGCCATGAGGAGACAGATGAGACGACACTCATCAAGACGTAGCTCATCTCGGAGGCGCTTGGGCAGGCTCTGGAACAGACTCTTCCACAGACCTCGGGTGAGAGGACAGATCCCGCTCCTGACGCCTGCCCGCACTTCACAGACTACACTGGGTGATGGAATCATCAACCATGCTGATGGGACTATTCGGAGTCCTCCACCTTCCCCTGAAGGACCTAGTTTAGAGGCAAATGCCCGTAGCCAAGCCAGGGGCCTACAGGAAGCTGGATGTAGCAGCTTGCAGCCAGAGACTGAAATCACAGAGCCATCGCCTTCAAATGTCTTACCGAATACTTGCACAGCAGCACATGCAGAGCCTGAGGCTGGACACACTGATAAATCTTTAGGTGCTGAGACCTCTGGCAGTGGGCTTAAGCAGTCCAGTAAAGTGGATTCAGGAAAGGCTTTTAGAGATCCTTTATCTGAAAGTGTTACAGAAACGATCCATGGAGGGTCAGCATCCAGGAGGACTGTCCCAGAGGACAGTAGTTTAAGTAGAAGTCATCCGCTGAGTGAAGAGCCATGTATGTTACCCTTGAAAAAGTGGGAGTCTGCTTATCCAGACAGCCCTATGCATGTTCATATCCAAGTGGATGGACAAAACCGATGTTGCCCTAACTCATACCGGGAGGAGCCTTTGGGTATTCATGCAGCTTGTTGCCATTCTGTGGAAGTGCCAATGTCAGAGTCCTCTACTCCCCTCTCTGAAATCAATACCAGTGATGATGAATCTTTACTTGTTTGCTAATAAAAGTTTTTGTTTTGGCCCTGTAAATTTTGTAACTTCATTGTTTATATCACAGTGCACTTTGATAGGTGGTATGTCTGTGCTCTCAACTTTGTCTTTTAAAACCAGTGTGCTTTAATCCCACGGGGAGTGCAGTACAAGACTAAATGGGACAAATTTTTGTCTTTGTTGCTATTCCTGAAACTCCAGTGGGGCAGAAGTAGGCCAGTATGTGATGTCAGGGGCTAGGAGAGCAAGAATGTGTCACTGCAGTTTGGAGGCATCTCCATCCTCTGGTATTTCTTCTGTGCATTTATTCACTGCATTCAGGGAATTAGTGTTTCTTGGCTTTTCAAGTGGTCTTACTGAAACTAGAGAGCGCTCTGTTGGAACCTGGGGCAGGCACCAGTCATTGTAACTATGAGTACTAAACTAGAAATAATGTCTTTTTAGACATCATAATTTAATTAAAACTTAATAATTTTAATTACAAATACTTAGAAGGTATTTCCTTTGTAAGGTAAATCCTTTGTAGCTTCTTCTTTATAGAAATTGCTCACTTCCTTTGCTCCTTTCAGAAATGTTTTGATGGCCATATGTACCTTGAAGTATCCACTAAAACCAAAGTTTCTGTATAGAATACCCAGAATGATACCAGGTGTCTTAATCTGCTACAGTTTTGTAATAAGAGATTAACAGTGTTCAGTATAAGCGGAATGCATTGAACCCTGGTTGCAGCAATATTTCTTTTTTGTGTTGTCATATGTTACATTCTTTTCATAGTGATGTTGTGAAGGTTGAAGAATTGTTTACTTTCTCCCTACCCTCTTTTTCCCCTCCTCCCTTCTCTTTTCAGGGACTTTTATGATTATACCAATTTGGGTGTGCCCTGAAGGACACTGAGGCTTCACAGCTCCCATTGGCTGCGGTAGGAAGCACTGAGCACTTGGAAACTGTCAGAATCGGACTTCTATTTTATTTTTAAATAAAATCTGCTTCACAGGTTTGCTTTTAAATCCACTACGTAGGTGCAGATGTATAAATCAGGGTTTTTTTAGTTTTTATTTTTAGAGGATGCTATTTTGTTTGCTTTTTTCTTTTAAGAACTGAAATAGATCAGTGCCATTTCCAAAGCTGACACTGTGTGGATTGTACAATGCTTAAAAGTAAACTGGTGCCTTTTTGGTTTTTAGAGTGTAATTAAAAGCAAGCAAGTTATTTACCTGGAAGGGTGACATTGCTTAAGCAGGAGTGAGTTGGTGCAGAATGACAGAATACTACTGTGTGATAGCTCGACCCTGTTGCAATGGTTGGGGTATTGGCCAGGCTCCCCCATGCTCTAATGAGCTCTGCTTCAATTCCCCCATGACGCAGTGACAAACTAAGGTGCTTTACATAGGAATTAAGAAGGAAGTTGCTGCTGCTGCTCTGTAAATGCCTGAGTGCTCTGAAGCCTGTTCATTGCTGTAGGAATTCAAGTTGCCCAAAGTTATTAATTGAACTTGTAGAGTTGAGGTGGACTTTGGCATCTGTGGACCTGGGCTCTGCTGTCCACAGGATGCTCCTGGCCGTAAAGGCAAACAGGCTTTCGCAGTGAATGGTTAAGTTTACATCAAAGTGTCAAAGATGTTTTACCTTTAAATGGGCTATATCTTGCCCTGGATCTTTTACTAGGACTCCCTTTGGGAGTGCCTTAAAAAGAACAAGGAATAGGACTTTTGCTTTTTTTTTTCTCTGCAGTTGCAAGTTGGTTTCATACTGTGCATTCCAGAGGCAGAAGATTCAAACTCCTTAAGGGCATTAATAGCAGGAAGGGCTTGTGGCAAAATGCGTAACGAGTAAGAGTTGTAGTTACATAAAATAAATACTGCTTGCTCATCTTTTTTTTTTTTCAAGTGCTTTTGTGATCAGAATTCAATTTGTCAAAGGAAATGCAGTTTTGAAAGAGATTTTGCTTTCATAGCATTTGTAAACATTTTAGGTACATTCCACCTTTGCAAGGCCATGTACTGTAGTCATTACACTGCCAGGGTTGTTTGCATCTAAGACTACAGGTTTTGGTGTCCTTCTTTTTGTCTAAAGGTAATTTTAAATACATAGAGTTGTATGTGTAAAGTAGTTAATTATAATTGGGAGGAAGATTATATTTCAAGGTTAATATTGTGTAGGTATGAAGGACCTTAGAAATAAGTGTATGCTTAATTCTGTTACAGAAATGTATTTCTATAATAAAATAATGTTGATCATACTATGTCTTAAACTATCGCCACTGTAAGGCTGTTAAGATACGTACTTCAGAATACTGCTATATTTTGGGAACAACCCTGAACAGCTAACACTGTATTTTATTTTAAGTTATGTAACTTCACATAATTTCTTACATATACATATTTTGTGTACCGATCCATTTGGTAAGTTGGTGGAAATTTCATTGAGAAGGTTTTATTTTTAGAAACTTAAAAAAATCCATGTTAATGAAAATTTGATGCTTGAAGGGTGCAGAAATGTTCACAGCTCTTACTACTGGAATTTATAGCCTTGCATTGTGCTCTTTGTAAGCACCTAATTTTTGTATTCTGCAACACAGTATCCTCTCCCAGCTCCCCTAGCTCATTCCTTGGAGGGAAGAGTCACAAATTTAGTGTTAGTTTTGCAGAAGAAATCTCTGTGTCTGCACTGTGAGCACAAACAAGTGCATTGCAGTGTCCTGGAATGTCAATACCTGAAGGAACCACGAAGTCTGCCTTAGTGTATGTCTGCCCTTCCTCCAGCTCTTGTAAGCATTAAACAGTGAATCAGCCATCCTCAAAGATGTTGTTCTGTTTTATGTAAGCTGCCTCCTTGTATTCAGAAATTCTGAAAATGAAAAAAAAAAGTGTAAAACTGCTACTATGCCAGACGTGAACAGGAAGATCTCATTACATTTCTTTGCTCAGTGGAAAATAGCACACTTTAATGACTATACAACCTAAAGTTAATCTGCTAATAAACTTGTTAATTTTTAAATTTTATTTTAATAACACTTTTCTGCACTCTTTAAAGATTTTTGTCAGGAGAAAGTATTTAGGATAGTTGGGTGGGTTTTTTTGTTTGTGTTTGGTTTTTTTTTTCCCCCCAGATACAAAACTCCCCTGTTCAAGCAGCCAAAAAACCCCTCCCTAAAAAAATCTCTGAATAGAAAATACCACCTACACTGGTTTAAGAAGAACAGAAGCTCATCAGCAGCATTAAGGGAAAAGTGACCCCCTTATGTTTTCTCTTACTGCTATTAAAACATGGGAAATGTTTCTGTTTGAAATTCTGGCACCTTCTAGCTTGTGTATGACTCTGTAACATCCCTTAAATGTACTCGTTTTCTGTTCTCTGCTCTTTTAATTTTTTTTTTTATTTTTATTTACATGTTGTATATATTCATTTAGATATAACATTTTACCTTAACGTATGTACAGGTATATGGTTCAGGTATGGCATCATGGTTGCTAGTGTCTGCTGGTTCCTGGACAATGATACTAAGCAAGTAAGATGCTGGGCATCATCGTACTTTGCTTTTGCTTTGGATTTCTTCATTTTTAATAAAATTTCATGTGCCCAGAGACTGTGGGTTTCTGACTCTCACTCTAACACCAAAGACTGAGGGTGCCTAAATTGTACTTCCACAGCCTTGGTTTGGTTTGGTTTTGGTTTGTGGGTGGGTTTTATTATCTGCTCTTTCTAGTAGCTGAAGCTGTGGAGGTACGTAGATTTTTTTTTTAGATAGTACATGTGAAATCTTACCACTAGCAATTCACTGTTGTATACAACTGCCTTTAAAATGCGCATATGTATATACCCCAAATAACAAAAAGAAGCCCTGAAGTGTATGGCTCTTCAGGTTGTTAAAAATCGTATCTGAAGTACAGCCTCTCATTCCAACTGCTGAGGGCAATGCTTGTTTTGCTGATGCTTCCCCTTCCCATTCTGTGCTTTGGAGGGTGCCACTGGCTCTATCCTGCTGTTGTTCAGTAGAAGGTAGAGGCTGAGTTACTCTGTGTTGACACAGGTTTACTCTACAGACTTGGAAATCTTTATTGAAGAGAATTGGACAGACTTTTTGGTCATCCGGATTTTTATCCGTAGCCATGAAGGGTGGGAGGACACAGCTTGATGCAGAGGGATAATACCTCCTAACCTAGTAGAAAGAGTGCTTGCTTGCTTCGTCATGAAGTGCTGTTTCAGCTGCAATGATAGTGGCACAAGCAGTAATGCTACAAACCATATCCTGATGTAAGTGAGGCCGAAATGAATATAGCCCATAAAATGGAAACGGAGTAATAAATGATAGCTGTGCACTTGCAGCAGAGTTTGTAGATGGCTTCTCCAGTGCAATAGGTATGTCTTATGACAAACCAAGGAGCTAACTTGAAAAGCCTTGTCCTGGTTTCAGCTGGGATAGAGTTAACTGTCTTCCTAGTAGCTGGTACAGTGCTATGTTTTGAGTTCAGTATGTGAAGAATGCTGATAACACTGATGTTCTCAGTTGTTGCTCAGTAGTGTTTAAACTATAGTCAAGGATTTTTCAGCTTCTCATGCCCAGCCAGGGCACCTGACCCAAACTGGCCAACAGTGTATTCCATACCATGGGACGTCCCATTTAGTATAGGAACTGGGAAGTGGGGGCGGGGAATCGCTGCTCAGGGACTAACTGGGTGTTGGTTGGCGAGTGCTGAGCAATTGCACTGCACATCATTTGTACATTCCAATCCTTTTATTACTACTGTTGTCATTTTATTAGTGTTATCATTATCATTATTAGTTTCTTCTTTTCTGTTCTATTAAACTGTTCTTATCTCAACCCACGAGTTTTACTTCTTTTTCCCGATTTTCTCCCCCATCCCACTGGGTGGGGGGGGGGTGAGTGAGCGGCTGCGTGGTGCTTAGTTGCTGGCTGGGGTTAAACCACGACAAGCCTTGAGGGAATTATATATTTTTTTAATCAAGACCTTTTTCTGGGAGGGACAACTGCTTTTACTTATTTAGGATTTTTGGTCTTTGCAGGAAACTTGAGTTTTAATGTCCCAGGCAGGCATTAGGATTTATAATTCAGTACAAATGGCTATCTGCCCATGACCTGAACTCGCAGGTAGCAAAGCTCGTCTGTCTCTTGTCAGTCTGTTACCCTAGCAAACTCTGTTCAATAAGCCACCCTTCCCTTTTCAGATTCTGGCTCTTGTGATCTTGGCTACAGGGATTAAATGGTGACCAAAGCTGATGTGAGTGGTAGGGGTTTATGTTTTATTCCCTCTTCATTCTTTGTTTCCTGCCTTATGATGCCATCTAGGTCTTCTTCCCTTCTATTGCTATCTCTTACCTTAGATACTTTAAGACATTTATTTTTGGCCTCTCAGCATCTCTTGGCCACTTTCTAATCCTTTTCTTTGGATTTTTCTGTTTTCATGTGTCCAAGTGCAGAAGTTTCTTGCTGAAGTTAAGAGCACTGGTGAGAAGTGTCAAGGAATAAGGGGGGTAGGTTTAAACAAAGAAAGCGGCTTTGCTTGTGTTCACAGCTGGGGACAGGGGTGGTGACCCAGGTGGGTGCATCCTCCTGAGACAGAGCACAGCCATCTGAACTCTAAAGCTTTAGAAAATGACAAATTCCAGCAAGGTTTACCCTTGATTTTGTTTTTTATGTTTTCATTCACGACAGGTACTTCAATATCTCTCAAAACTCCTCATCAGCTGAATAATTGCTAACTTCTTGTCATTCGGTGCTTGGTACAAAGGGGCTGGAGAGCAAACACATTTTGTTTTCTAAGTTTCAAGAATTCACAAATAAGAGAGGGAAAAATGAGAGATACCTTGATAAAGGCCTCTGAAAATTAAGCATGGGACAGCACCTTTGCTGGGGGGGGGTTGGTTGGTTGTTGGTTCGTCTGTTTGTTTTCCCCTCAAAATATGAGTCCTTTTATTTAGCTTCAGCTCTTCAGCACGGAGAGGCACGTTTGCTCTCACAGCGCTGGCTTGTTCACAGAAAGGAAACAGGAGCGGGCTCCGTCCCGGGCTGCCCAGCCCAGCTCAGCTCCTCTCCGAGCGACGGCAGTGCTCTTCTGGAGCCGCCAGCTCTAGTCCCGCGGTCGAAGGCTGGGTCAGGTTTGCGCTTTCAGAAGTGATTGAGCGTGGCTAATGAAATCTTCTCTGCATATTTTTAGATACATTTTTTGTAAAGATGCTTCCAGATGTGATACTAAATGCCCAGTGACTCATCAATCTTTTCTGAGTTGGATGAAAGCTCTGACCTGCTAAGAGTCTCTTAGCTTGACCCTGCTGAGATCAAACTCTTCTGGTTTATGTACCAACGAGAACTGAAAACAACCAAATCCTTTATCAAGTTGATGAAAACACTCGAGAGCGGCTGGGCCAGCAGCAGCAACTCTGCCTCATTCTCCCTGTGCTTTCCATCGGTGCCCACCCAGCTCCTATTTCCTACTGAAAGTCATCTTATTTGGGAGAGGGACTGTCTTCCCGCTCTTCCTTTTACACAGCAGGTAGCACAGTGATGTCGTGATCTGTTGCTGCTTTTCTCGGTACCGTGATAATGCAGATAAGAATAACCCAATACTTCTTTTACTGACTTTGCATTCAGCTGGCTTACAGGTGATACTCTTGTTAATCCTTGCATTATCTCATTTTCCCCCTGAAATTCCCTGAGTGCTGTATTATTGCCAGCGCTAAAAGAATTTTCTGCATTACAGCCTCTAATATTTTGTGCTACATAAATATAATAGCATATAAATATATAGTCTTATATAGTATTGCATTGCTTTTAAAGCGTTGTTTAAACTCCTTTCTTTTGGAAGCAACTTGCTTTTCTGTATCAAGTATCACAATATTCTTGACATGCTTGTAATGTCAGCTGTCTCAGGGATTTTCTTTTGTTCAGTGGGCTTTAAAATACTAGCGATTATGTCTTCTTTGGGTCTGTTGCTTCACCTTTTGGAAAAATAACAATTAGATGGGGTTGAGCATGCTGCTAAATTTCATTTAGCATATGAATTTATCTTTCTAGTTCTGTGCGTTGATTTCTATGGTTAGAAATTGTACACATTAGGATCTAACTTTTGCAAAACGTTTTAAAAATAATATATGTGATATTGGGAGCATAGATGAAGCTGTTCCTAAAAATGAAATAAGACATCGTGGAACACCTTTTGGGGATTGGTATGTAATTTGAAGATGATCTCTACTAAACCAGCCTGTTCTAAATTCAGCCTTCTAATTTAAGGGCAAGTGTTGATTGTTTTAAAGCATGGTAGCATAATCAGGGAAAATTTGAGCCAAACGCAGTTAACAACTATGAGGCAATTGGTCCTTGAATTTTGCTTTTGATTTCCTTAAACAATAGCCAAGGAAAGCCTTGATAGCAGTTACAGCACATCATTATTATTATTATTATTATTATTATTACTACTACTACTACTACCTTTCTCATTACCAGACTTGTTTTCTCAAGAGCTGCAAAGTTTCTGTGCTGGCTGATTTCCATACCTTAATTATTTAAACAAATGAAAATAAAACCACACCAAAACGTAGCAGTTCTGAAAACAATCATTATTGCTGGTGCTATAATACATTTAATATGCTCACTAGATAATAAAGTTATTGAAAAAAATAATCTGTTGGAAATTATACCGCAGAAAGTGGATTTTGAACCATGGAAAATAAGACTCAGCCACGAGAGCCTCTGACACGGGTTAAGTGTTTGGGTGCTGCTTAGCCAGTATAAATAGGGCAGGTGTGCTGTTAATTAAAAAAAAAAAAAGCAAGCTGAATATATATGATTTTTATCAGCAAACTTTATATATTCATAACATTATTTCGAATATGGAATATCTCTTTACATGTGTGCATGTGTACACACAAACCCACATCTTTTTCTTGAGCTAAATATATATTTTAATCTCTTATGATTAACAGCTTTATACAAAGAGAATAGTGTAAGTTGTATTTCTTTTTAGCGTCTACCGTTTGAAAGTTTGGAGAGAGATGGATAGATATTTAAAAATAAAAATACTTCTGAATAATGCATTGTGTTGGAAAGGTACGTTCTTTAAGCTCACTCCTTATTTTTGAGTCTATTCTTAAATCTTTGTAGAGCGTGTGATACTTGACACACTAAGAGATTAATGAATCTTAATATTTATACCAGGGCCTGTAACACATAGAAAGATACTTTTTAAATTAAATTCACATGGCTGTTACCAAGGTTACTGAACATGATAGTTTTTTGTTTTCAAAAGTTGCAAAAGAATGGTAGTGATTCAAAATATTGCTCGCAGCTGTTCTTGCATTTTGCATTTTCAAAAGAGTCTTTGGTGTGAAAGCGGCCATATTGCTACAGCAGCAAACCTCTCTATATTAATTAAATGCATGAACTAGATTTTTTTTCCTAGTGTTTGCCACAAATAAAATATGCAAAACACTTTCTAAAGAGCATCTGATGTGAGAATGATTTAGGCTTGTTACTTGGCTGAGCATAGTGGAAATGGGGATTTGTCTCTGAAGCAATGTGGTATCACCTGACACTTCAGTAAAAAGGAGAAAGGTCGGGCTTCGTTCCCATGTTTCCCTCGAGTTCGCACTGCTGAGCCCGCTGCAAACCCCTCCACATCTCTGTCCTCCGCCGTCGGCACCCAGATAGTGCTGAACTTCACGCAAGAGTTCCCGGGCAGTGCAATGAGCTCCGTCCCCATGTGGGATACAGGAACCCAGCTCTGCCTTTGCAAAAATGCTTCAAAATTGAGATCCTTCAGATTTTTATCACTACTCTGTATGCTTTTTTTCTGCATCACCAAATGATGTCTGAACAGTCAAGCAGACTGTTGATTTTGGATGATTGACTCTAAGGTCTGCCTGAGCAGGTTAGCGTTCAGCACAATGACCCTGTCCCTGGCCAGGCCGGTGCTCGGATGGAGGCACCAGGCTCTTGCAGGTATGTGGAGGGATGATCCTTTGGATTGTAACTTTGACACCTCATGTGTTATGTGGGGATTCACCCTGCCCAGGGACAGCAACAGGAATTTTTCCTGCTGGCATGGGTGTCCCAAGGTCTCCTCGCTTTGTCTTGATCTTTTCCACTTTGATTTTGCATTGGGAGCTGCCCTACTTTTGAAATACCTAAATTTGTATGTCTCTGATGGACCCTCGTGGTTGCTAAAATCAGTATTCCAGAGCTGTAGCTGTGCTGCTTTCCCCTGCTGAGCAAGTGCACTGCCAGAAAAAAACAACCAGCGCCTTATTTTATATTTTATTACTTTTTTTTTTCCTCTTTTTTTCTTTTTTTTAGGGAAAGACTAAAAGCTACAGATGCCATAAAGGGTGTAGCTCATTTTATGGGCTTCACTATTGGAGCTCTAAAAACATTTCTTTTTTTTTTTTTTCCAGAAAAACATTTTGCAAAAATCAGCATGTAAACAAGAAGCCACTTCAGCCTCGGAGGCCGCGTCGTTATTTCCTCGCGGCCGTCTCGCTCGCTGGTCGCCAAGAGCGGGCCGAGGGTGCCTCCTCCTCCTCGGCACCTCCCCCCTGAGGGTAGACCACAAAACACAGCTTCTGTCCCCAGCACGTCATGGACTCTGCGAAGAGCAAACGTGTGGGTGGTTAATGGGGATGCTCCAGCTCTTCTAAACAAAAGCGCGAGGCCGGGGCGATACAACGGGTGAATGAACGTGCATCTTCCCAACCGGGGCCGCTCGACCCTGTCGCATGGCCGACTGCCCCCTCCGACCCCAAAGGGGGTTGGATGGAGGTGAAAACATCTCCAGCTCAGCGATAAAATAGCATTTGCAAAGCAGGGGCAGGTTAAGAGGGGGCAGCTTGAGGGCTGCCCATCCATAGTCCTTCCCCAGCCCCTCGCAGAGCTGCCCCTGCTTTGCAAACGCCATTGGGGAGCGGAGCCCTGCCGCAGCTGGTGGAAACCCTCCGGTGAGAGCGAAGGGCTGCAGTGTGCTTGTTTGAAAGTCCTCGCCTCGGAGCAAAACAATTAAAAGCCAAACACAACCAAAGCAGAAGAGGTTTACGTGCAGTTTTAATTTTACGTGAGTGATAATGTAAGGCTTTCTTATCTTTTGAGAACGAAATAATTCATCGTGCTGCGCGGGGCTTATGTAGCGGGATGTGCTGGTGGCATGGTGGGAGGGAAGCAGGGCAAGGGGGAGGCAAAGCTCTCGGCCATTTATTAGTCCTTTTGTGATAGCTCATTTAGCCTTCATGTGCTTAAAGTTACGCTCCTGCGTATCTGCTCCAGGATGGGCTGCTGTGAGCCAGCTGAGTGCATGGGGAGTTGCCCGGGGGCACAAAAGGAGGCAAATGTGGCCAGGAGCGAGCAAAGCAGTTGCCCACGGCAAGCGCTGTCCGGCCACTTTGTGCCCCGGGGCTACCTGTGACCAAGAGTGGTGGTGGGGCTCGCGCGGGCAGTTCCCTGCCTGTTTTAGTACCGATGCGTCAGAGCACGTTAAGCAGATCCCTGCAGACCCGAGCACAACCAGCAGCCCCAGGAGTGCAGCGAGGCACCGCGGCACTGGCTTACCTATTAGCCTATTTACACACTTTGGTTTATTTCTCCAGTAGACTCCAAGGAAAAACACTGGCACTCCAGTTAAAATGATAATGAGTCCAACTCCACAGACGACCGGCTCGGAGTATAAGCTGAAGATCAGCAGAAATGCCCAAAACGCCAGGTAAGTGATGGGGATGAGGAGGTTTACCTACCAGGAGAGAGCAGAGCAGAGCAAAACTGAGCAGAAAAACAGCAGTGGCTGACTGGTGGTGAGGGGCTGGGGGGGGGCTGCAGGCAGCGCTGCGGCTTCAGGCCCCCCCGTGGGTCATGCCCCCTTCCCTCCACCACCGTTGTCCTCTCTGCCCATCCCAGCAAGTTCACAAGGGGTCTGCCTGTGTATCCTGTTTTTACACTAACGGCACTTCGGGATGTGGTTTGGGACCTTAAAACATTACCACTACCTCAAAAAATAAACCATTCTTCAAAAACGGGAGGATGGAGGGCTTGGTGTGCCACCCTTTGCATCACTATTGTAACCAAGAGATTTAGCTTTAACATTGTCACCTTGATAGGTCTGAAGATTTTGGGTTTTTTCCAGCGTAACACGATCAGGCCTATAATTGTCACTCCGTAGCAGAGGTAGTTAATAAATGACACATAGTTGATTAGCGTGTATGTGTCTCCAACAAGCATGATGATAAGAGTGGCCAAACACTGCAAAGAGAGAAGCATAGCCTTACTTGAGGCATTACTAGAAAAGGTAGCTTAAACCCAACAAAAACAAGCGAAAAACCCATTAAAGCAGTTAAACTCCTTTTCTTTATGGCCCCCGCTGGGCATCTGTTGCCCCCTGCGGTTCGGTGCACTGTCCCCGAGCTGTGCCGCTGGGGCTGAATGGGGATTTAGGGTTATTTGGGGCATGCTGAAGCCAGAGACCAGCGTGTCTGTTTATAAATACCCAGGGTGCTGGCAGAGGTGGCTCCACTGCCCGTGGCCAGGCAGGCAGGGCTGGGAGGACGCGCAGAGGTCTCCAGCACTCTACTCCACCCATTTCTGTTGTGAGGTTTAAAAGCTATCGAACCCTATGGTGAGGACTTCTGATGAAAGAAGGATTTCCTGCGGACTAACACGTTGTCGTCAGTGCACTACGTTGTTGTGGGCGCCCTGTATATTATAAAAAAATAAGAGCTTTGCTCTTTCCCTCCCTGCCAGCACACGGCTCACCCTGCAGATGACCAGCATCATTAATCTTTTGAGTATTACTGGTGTTTGGAAACTGGCAGATGGATGGTGGAAATTTCTATGCCTACGCTTGCTTGTTTATACTGTATTTCTGCATAACTCTGTAAAGCCAGGACAGCTGGCTCGGGGGCCAGGGGGCTGTTCCTCGGGTCCCACCCCCCTGCCTGTCGGTACCCCAGGAGCTGAGCTGAGCCAAGCCCTTGCC
The DNA here is from genome assembly GCF_964188355.1 of Buteo buteo. Classification (NCBI taxonomy): domain Eukaryota; kingdom Metazoa; phylum Chordata; class Aves; order Accipitriformes; family Accipitridae; genus Buteo; species Buteo buteo. Next base: position 12,045,479 of record NC_134181.1, on the reverse strand, counting down.
TGCACCACTTGTTGGTCCTGTGAATGGTGTCTGCTGGTGGCCAGGGCCTGAGGAAAAATAAATATCCAAACCCCTCCAGAGAGCGCTCAGGATTTTGGTCTGTGTTACTCCAGGCTCTCTTTTAGCTTATGTCCCTTTTTCTTAATTAGCTGTTCCAATAGCAAAGTCCTCCCAGGAGAGTGGGCTTCTGCACCACTGGTACCAGGCATTAAGCACCACCGCAATCAAACGACCCTTTGGTCCCTCCATTCCCCTGTTCAAAGCAGGGATGGGCAAGGGGATTTCAACACCTTGAGCAGTCTCACTACAAAATGGATTTAAAATAGGCCAGCGTTTTATATCGGTGTCATATAACATGTTCCCTGCTTTCCTCTGACAGGTGCGCGGTGTCGTACGCACATACGACCCTCTCCTGCCACTAACGGGTTTCGCAGCGACGTCACTCAGAGCGATGAGGTTTCGTGCGTAGGTGACACTGATGTGTCAGATCTGCTCATGGCATAGGCATGATCCCCGGGTGGTACGAGGCTGCAGAGGGGTGCGCTGCTCCCCCCGATCGCCTGGCCGCAGTCGCACGGCAGGCAGGAGAGCCGGCCGCTCCCCACAGTCTTGCAAAAAAACCCTCAGTCTGTTTATTTTATATTTAGCTTGGCCCCTTGATTTTTGAAAGGATTAGTAAAAATACAGGTCTCGCTGGTGATGTTAAAAAGGCCTTTCTCCATGTACAAAGAAACCTTTCTCCGTGCAAAGAGCGAGGTGTGATTCATTGGAAGAGAAAAAGGAACCTGATGTATTAATTAGGTTTGCCTAAAGTCTGACCCAGTTTGCTATTGTAGCTGCCTACACTATATTATTTTTATATTTCTATTTGTTAAGAAATTAATATTTCCTAGCAGCATTTTATATACCCTGAGCTGCATTAAAACGCCTTCAAATGATGAATTGATATGCAGTGTTCTTTCTGTGATTTGCACTGGAATTCAAGGGGAATGGTTTGAACAGAGCGGGGGGCTGGTGTATGCTCAATGGATCGGCCAGCTCGGCTCAGGCAGCACTCTCGTGTTGGGGCTGTTTCATGGCAAAACAGGCTCTGAAACTCAGCGTGTTATTTCAGCCGATGTATTTTTAAGGACAAAGGAGTTCTGCTTCATCAGCACCAGCAGAGAGCAGCTGCCTGGTGGGAGCCCATGATGGGGCCAGTGCTCTCTGGTTGTCCGGAGCAGGGCAAACTGTGGGCAGTTTACCCCAAAACCCTGCAGGGGCAACACACGAGATGTTTGTGATGGGTCACTAAGCCCTAGGAATACCGTAAGGCCTCAGCTAGACACGTGTTTTGTCATAAAAGCGGAATGTGCAGAAGGCTAATTTGGTGAAATTTGGCCTGGCTGTATTGTGCCAGAATTGCTGTTAGAGCTGGGAGACACATAAATGTGCACCTTCCTAGTGCATCTGGGGTCAAACCCTCGTTGTTTTGATATCAGTGGCAAATCTGCAGTCGGCGGCAGTTGATGCAGCCAAGATTTCAAGCAAATGCCCTTTGGGGAATTCCCTTGCTCGGGCCTTGCAGCCGGGGACGGCAGCACCGGGAGTCATTTTCCTCTTTAACGTCTTCTATGCTGCAGTAAACCCCATCACATATTCTAGCTTCACCGTTGGTAAAAGTGTGTGAAGCTCTTTGTTTCAAATAATAATTTCTGTAAGTCATTAGTATCATGGAAATTTACGCTGTATAAAAAGTGAGAGAAATCTTCTTCCCGTGGGAGCGCATCAGCAACCTGACCAGCCCCAAACCCTCCCAACTCTTGGCCCGTTGGTTTCTGAGCTTTGTAGGTGACCTCTTGTCTGCCTGACGTACCATTCAGCAGATATGTTACTCAGGGCTGCTGTAATCATTGTCCCTACTTCATTTTTTGGCCCACAGAAAAGAAATACCTCAGGTCCTCAGAGCACTGCCTGATCATCCCTCACAAGAGGTCTTGCTCTTTGAGAGTAGCTTTAGGAGCGCTTTGACCTCTCCATGGGACCTGCCATGTCTCTGGCATTGATGGCAGGATCTAAACCAGCCCTGCCCAAGTGGGATTAGTAGTGACCATGGGGATTTCCAAATGTTTGTGCAAAGAAGGCAAAATTGGAGCTTGTCTTTTCTTAAATGAAGTATCTCTGTTTCAAAAGCCAATCTCTGTCTCTGCTGTGGGTAGAACAAGTGGTAATGGGCTTAAACTGCAGCTCAAGTTAGGTACGAGGGAAACCCTCCGGGCGTCAAGGGTGGTTGGGAGCAAGAGGGATTATTTCCAAGGCTGAAGGCTGCTCCTCTCTGGGGCTGTTGGAGCTGCTCAGCCAGCACCCACCAGTAGCACTCCAGGCCGACTCGATTCTCCTCCTCTGGGGTAAAATGGCCTCTCAAGGATTTTGCCAGCTCTCCTCTCTGTAATTGAGTATTTCTAAAAGCAGGATACAGGGTGACAGAGCAGGGACGGTAAAACTTACACAGACGAGCAAGGCAGGGATGGGCGTGCAGTGCTTGACGTGGATCATGGCGAGCAAACTCGGCAAATGGCCTTCTCGGGCACCAGAGAAACATAACCTGGAAATAAGAATAATGATGCTGAATCCACTGGGTGTACAACAGCCTCTTCAATATCTAGCCATATAACATCTCTAATATCAACCGCCTGCCATGGAAGGGAGTTGCGACCTGTGGGTGCTGGGCTTGCGACTGGGAGACAACTAGAGACTGCCTGCGTAACCAGGTGTAAGTTATTTAAATTAGACCTTTCAGCATATGAGGCTTTTAACGGCTAATGTCATCTGTGAAATGACCTGCTTTGAGATGCCGAATTACGTCTGAGGAAGAGGATCGAAATCTGCCCAGTCCCTGTCTGCTGGCCAGGGTTGCCTTCTCACCCAGGGTGGGATGAATACTGTGAAGGTTGTGTGGTGATTAGCAATACATAGCCAAGGCATAAAACCCCTCGTAGATAGTATTTCCAGTGTCAAAAGGGTTTTGGATAAGGTTTAACGTGCCTTAAGATTTCACTTTTGAGTGCATAACCTGTTACATATGCACTCAGATTTGTTGCATCTCATTATACTCATGAAAGTGCTGAGATAAATAACTTTCCCTAGGTACTTAAGACTTGAGTCATTTCCTCAAAAAAAATTTTATAACTTTTTAATTAAGTTCAGAGAGGTCAATTAATATAAATAGAGTTTATAGACTACAACATAATAGACTTTACAGATTCTGGCCCCAGTATCAGCAGTGTGTGTGCAAAGCATCTTGCCTGAAAGGAGTTTTTCCAGCACGGGAATGAAAATGTCTGTAACTGGGAACAGCACCAGGCCCTAAAACTCCTCTTTAAGCAAAGCACAGTTTAGCTCGTAGCTACTGCAACCTTATTGATGCAAAATGACTTTGGTTCCACGCTAAAGCCATGTTTGGCTCTTACTGTGAGTTATTCCACATCTGCAGAGACTTTCAGTAGCTCATAAGGATTATTTTGCAAGAGATTCCGCACTTCAGTATTACATTTGCTGATTCGAAACAGAGCAATTCATAACCAAATGTATCCAACATGCCCAACAACAACCTCATGCTCTACAACATCCAAAACGTCTAGCTAGCATTTCTTTAGCAAATGAAATTAAAACAGCCCCTCCCCAAATTAGATAATGTTCATAAAATTGTACTCCATCTAACCTTGATGAGGTAAAAAGGTATCCATTTATTCCTCCAAATGTAGATAGGGCCACTGAGACTGGCATAACCCAGGAAAAATAGCCCAGTAACTTTTCACCAAATGTCTAAAGCAACAGAAGGCAGAGAAACTGAAATACACTGCAAAGCACAGAACCAAAATCAAAGTGTATTTTAGACATCCAGGGAATGGTTTACTTACTACCGCCACAGCGTTGGAGGACAAGAGCTCTTGGGGTGACATGGCAGTGAAATATGCAATGTTGGTGAACGTATACACAAATGTCACCAATGGGATGGATATGAATATGGCACGAGGTAGGTTCCTAATAAAAGAATTAGGAGGGTAGATAAGAAATTACAGTCATGCACAGCGAGACCACGACAACTGTGAACGGCCCGGGGGAGGTGACCCAGCTGGGTGGGTTCATCGACTGTTTCTCTGGAGGGGGCAGCGCTTCCATCGGCTCTCTGACCTGCTGCAGGTTGGAGAAGGCTAAAAGTGCTACGAGATGCCACGTCTGCAGGGGAGCTCCCTGGGGCAAAAATACCACGCGCTCCCTTTGGGCTGTTGATTGGGGTTGAGGCAGTGTGTTGCCAAAAAATGAAAATAGCCGTTTCTCAAAAGCCCTATGTACAGGTACCAGTGATGGAATAAAACGACTTGTTTTGCTTTACTGTCACCTGCTCTGAAAAGGAATGGGATCCTGTTGTTCATGTGGCTGCCTTGGCCCATCCCATGCCATAAACCTGGTCTGGTCATACGACACCATGGTAATTTACAGTAGTACAGATATACTTGACCTCTAATCCAGAGACCTCCTTAGAGGTGGACACCTGAACTGTTTGGTATCTAACGCAATAATGCATCTTTCTCTGTGTGTCAGATTTGGAAAAAAGTTTTTAAAAAATGTATTTAACCTTTGTGATTTTGAACCGATTTGTAAAAATTGAAGTGTTTTTGGTTATCCAATTTTTTTTACATTTTAGTGATTTTGAACAGATTTAGTAAAAATGGGAAGTGTTTTTGGTTATCCAATTTTTTTTTATATTTTAGTTTCCCCTCAGAGGCTGCAAAAATAATAAAAAAAGGCCATTCACTCCTTTATCTCTTTATTTCTCAGCTAAGGCCATATTTGCTTTATTTAAGTCATAACTTTTCATTATTCAGCTTTGAAATTGTGGCGGTCCGTTAAAATGTTAGTGTTTTGTTGGGAGAACGTATTACCATGCTTTTTTTATTCCTGCCAAGTTCCCTGGACATGCACTTTGCCACTCACTAGTGTGAAGGCATGTGCAGAGCTGCTTGCAAGGCTGCAGCTTTAATTCATTTCCATCCAGGCTGTGTAATAGTTTAAATTTCTCCTTGTTTCATTGCTGTGTGTGTTGGATCCCCAGAAATAACGAACGCTCCAAGAGCTGCTCTTGGCATTTGTCATTCCACTTCATCAGCTCAGAAATGTTGAAACATTTAAGCTTTGCTTTACTAAACTGAAATTCACTTTCCCTCCAGCTTTCCTAGCCTGCTCATGATAAATCATTTCCAAGCCCCCTCCCATACCCAGGACCAGCAGCAACCCGACGTTGGTCGCCCCTGCAGCCGAGCTTGGGCAGGGAGCGCTGCCTTCACTGCGCAATGACTGTCTAATCTTCTCTTTCAGGTGTCTGTGGAAGAACGCCTTTGGGTGAAAAAGCAAAGCGACTTCCAGCATAATTCAACATTTTTCTAACAGAAGTGATTCTCCCTATAGGTACTTGTGTGGCATCTCATCAATGGTTAATTTTCTGCTATAGAAGCGCTGTATGATTGAAGAGTGCCGTAAAGATACTGCTTTGTCCGTAGGCTGGTTTGATTCAGTTAATGCCTTGTGCAATACATTTTTAATTTCAGTGTTTCTTTCACATGACTGCTATCTGTTCTAAACAAAAAATCTCTCTCTCCTTTAGACAGACCGGTCCCATAGACATGGAAGGACATCGCTGCAGCTTATTAAATGAATAATATTACCAGATGGCTCCAATGTTTCAGCACTTCAAGAAAATGTGGATGGCATGGAAGTGGATACTTGCCTGCGGGGATCAACCAGTTCTTCTGTTACATAGTTCAAGAAGTTCCAGCCACTGAATGCAAATGACCCTTGAAGAAAAGCTAACGCTAAATGCCCCACGGATGGAGTCATCCAAAAATTGAATGCGTTGCTTGGTGTCAGCTCTTCGTAGTTTCCTGCACAGAGAGCGCAAGCAAGAGTTTAAGCCACCCCTACCTACCAGAAACACTGTAAAATAGGCAAACTTTTGCTTTTTATTCTTTCTTTTTGTTCTTCATTCCTTATTGGATTTGGGACTTCATGCTCTTCACACCACCGTGGGCTGGCATTGCACTTGCAGTGCTTTCTGCGGGACGGCGTCCTGGGGAGGCAGCTCGGGCTGTATGCACGGGCATCCCTCACTGCCATCTGTGCCACGGCACCGCTGTCACCGCCGTGACTCATGGGACCCTTTGCCAACCTGCACTGTCAGAGGATGGCTCCTTGGCAGGGTAAATTCCTACCTGTTCTTAATGTGGTTTTCTTTCACAAGAGTTTGGTGGTGTTTAGTAGAAATACCAAAAAATAAAATGTCTGTGGGGCTAGAAGATTTATCAGGATTGTGGGACTATTACCACTGAGAAAACAAGTTTTCTGCTCTCTGTAAATGTCATATTTCATCTTCCTTTATATGACTCATCATATACACGATAAAAACATTGTGAGCCTTTTGTGTTTTCTGCTTTCCATTAAGTTGGTGAATCAGCGAGAGGTTTTTTTGCCTATTTTTAATCTTATAAGTGACTTTTTGTAGGAAATTGGACTAGTGCCCAAAATGAAGCAGGTGTCTTCCTGCAAGGCATCGCTTATTCATTTTATACCCCGAGCACTCCAAATTTAAGGAACATACAACAGATTAAAAAATTTCAGTAACTACTTCAAAACAACCTCAGCTGCCCTCCTTCATTCTTTCAAAACCGACAAGGTGGGCCGGAAAGGGACTTGTTTAAGGAGATACAGCTGATTTCTCTGTTGTGCCATCCTTTCCACAGCTGTGTAAGTATACAGCCCTGCAGCTCTGCTAAACCCAGCACCCCTTCATAGTCCGTTTGTAAGGAGGAAACAGTGCAGTAAGTGGGAAAAGTCAAGTCTATCAACAGTACCATACCCGTGTTAGAGCTGTCTCACAGAGTACCTTTAAAGATCTGTATGAAGCCCACAATAATGATAAGGGCCAGGGCTAAGAGTTTTCCTGCTGTAAATATATCCTGAATGCGCGTTGCCCATCGAACGCTGGAGCTGTTCACCCAGGTCAGGAGGACTGGAGAGCAAAAGACTGAATTCAGTGAAAAGAAATTATGTTTATTTAAGAACACACAGTCAAAGCATTGAAAAACATAGACCGACGCATACATTCCTGTGGGGAGCTCTAGTGTGGCTGGGAGCAAGGGTGAGGAGGAGCGTTGCCTTTCCCTAGGAGACTCCAGCCGCAGGGGCATCCCTGGCAGCCAGCAGCCTTCCCGGCTTCGGGCGCTGCCGGTCGGGGCTCCCCCCAGCTCTAGTAACTGTGCCTGAATAGTGCTCAACGTGCAGGGATCGCCGCCTCCTCATGGAAATGGTGAACGTCTTCAGACCCCGCAGCTCTGGTTTGCTTTTGCTGGCTCCGTAAGTAATTAATGCAGAGCTGGTGGTGTGCTGTGCTTCCTACACGATCGCAGTTGTGAATGTCAAAGAAGACTAGGAAGGGCTCAACTGGTGGTGGGTAACCCGTGCCAGTGGGTAACCCGTACTGGTGGGTGACCCGTGCTGGTGGGTCACCCGAGCTGGGTGCCCATGGCTCTGTGGGGAGCGCAGCACTGCCCCATCCCACAAGCTCACCTGCCACCACTTCCCCTGAGACCCGCAGGGATTTGAGCACCGTTGTGTCCCGCTCCAGCCCACTGTGCTTGCTGCAGGCAAGTGGGAAGGGACTGAATATCCCGCACCGGTCACGGTGCCTGTCCAGGGACCTCTCCGCTTGCCTTTTGGGTTGTGGCCGTGACCCTAGCCTGGCCAGAGCAGCCCCTTGAGTGGTCCCATGTAAAACCGAGGCAAGCTTTGTGTGTGCGCGAGAAGCAAATACTCACGTAAACACACCATGGAGAGGATCCTGGAGGCATTATAGGGGGGGATACAGTTAGGGAAGACGGGCTGCAGGACATAGTTTGAGAAGGTCAGTGCAATGACGGCCAGACTGGTCGGGTACATAATAAGCACTGCGCTCCATAGCAGCAGAAACCTGAAAAGACAAGAAAAAGCACAAGAAAGCAGTGCTGGGGGTGTGCTGGAGGAGGTAATGCACGCTCAGCTGTGCAGTGCTTTGGGATGGCTCCCAAGGCATCAGGACCGAGCACCTTCATCCCGGTCGCACCTAATGGTCACCTACTTGTGCCTCTCCTCATCCCTTTTCTCGTGTTCCCAGCACAATCCGGATTTTAAATTAAGCATTTTTAAGCAAAGCACAGTTTAGGCATGTATGGATGAGTGAGGATTATGCCCAGCGGGCACACTTTGATTTAGCTCTGTATGTCAAAGCAAAAGCATCTCCGTTGCTCCTGGGCTGACGTGTTACTGCAGCAGATGGCAGTCCCTATGTTGAAGGCATCTCTAAAGGGTTTGGGCAGGCCCACCAGCTGCGGGCCAGCTGCACTCTTGGGGCTGCTACCAGCTCCCCAACAGTCATTGGGGGGTTTCTTGTCACCGTTCAGGTTGGTTCTGCGACGTGGGCCAGGGCAGCGTAGTGCTGCAGTATTCTGTAATCGCTCAGCTGGGGTCCAGCCGGGCTGGTTGTCTGCCTCCAGCTGTGGCTGAAGGCGATTGCACTGAATGAGGTACCCTTGCAAATATTAAGTGTGAGATATTTTGATTTTTCACTCTGGGAAAAAATACTTATCTTATAAAAGCAGCAGTGGATACGGTTAGTGCTTTAATATATTTGCAGTATTATTATTTCTGTAGTGAGAAGTAGTCATTGCAAGAAAGTGAAATTGTTCTTGCCATGTACGTACATAAACACACAGGTACATACACATTAATTCATTGATATGCATGCACAAATGCAGTGTGCAGGGATGCCCAGCACAAATGAGGATCAGAAATTATATTTCCAAATAAGACAGTGTAATTTCTAGATTACGTGGGTTGGTCTTTTAAAGGCTGCTCCCTCCCAGCACGCTGCCTGCTGTCAGCCCCTTAAATCTGGCACAGCTGGGGGAGTCCCTCTGGGTGCTGTTAACCTGGAGGGAGGGAGTGCTGCTTGCTGGGTGCTCCTTGGGCCAAGGTGGTGAGTGTCTCTCAGTCCCATCTTTCACTTTGCCTTGCTGTTTCTGAGAAGTATGGGGCAATCTGATGCTTCCTTTTTCTTGTGAACTACCAGAGAATTAATTTGATAAACTGGCATGGTGCAAGAGCTGGCTACCTTTCCAAATGGCATTATTGTTTTTAAAACTCAGGGTTTTTTCTCTTTCTCTTTATTTTGTTGTGTGACTCTTCCCCCCTCCTCCGCCCCCCCCCCCCCCCCCATTTCTAATGTTTTTCATCATGGTTCTAGAGCAGTTTCCTCCAATAATTGCTTTGTGCTATTTGATGCTGTGGTTGGTGTACTTGGTTTGGGGTAGCTCTGCAGACCATGCTTGCTGGGTGAGTTAATGCAGCTGGTCCCCACTGAAGACTAAATATGACTTAAAGACTGCAATAATAATTTGCTGATAGGGTTGGGATGTTGGCAGCGCTGAGCGAGGTCAAGTTCAGCCCTCAATGCCCCTGCAGGAGCCCCAGCTGTGCGTGCCCGGCAGGGCTGCTGGCAGGGCTCAGGCAGAGCCCCCCAGTGGGGCCATGGGGTTTGGTGGGCAGAGGCCACCAGCTCTTCCCTATCGCATTTATCTTAGCCCATACAATTTACATAGGCCAAGAGCTGTGTTTGGCTAAAAACGTTCAGTGGGGAGAATGACTCTGAAAACAGTATTTCAGGCAAAATAGGCCCTTGCTTCTATGTTGTAATATAAGTGTGTTACAGTTGGTATTGGGTAGAATACGGTTTAATGGTAATGTGAATAATTCAATAGATTTCTGACAGTCAGTTTGCTTCCCGCTGAACTGAAATACATGCAGGACTGATAACACCAATTACAGTAAATGCAGAATTTTAGCTGAGGGTGACAAAGTTGCACTGTCAAATGGGAAGCTCAAATGAGAGACGGCATTCAAATAAGAAGGAAGCTTGCCTAAGATACAGGCCCACTTTTATCTTGTTTTTCCAGGTAAGTTTTAACCAAAGCCTGGTTCTGAGAAAGAGATATCCGTGCTGGTCGGTTGGATCACGTTCACGTCCCTGAACATCCAGCTGTTAGGGACGGGGCTGCACTGCTGAGCACTTGCCTTGCTCTCGCAGTGCTGCTGGGGCCAGGATCAGGAGCCGGAGGCCCAGCCAGCTGTGGGTGGCTGTTCTTGAGTTAAATTGCTCGTGGGGAGGTGGCGATCGCTGTGGCTGGCAGGCAGGAATTAATCCCAATATGATTACCCAACACTCTGAGTCTTCTAGGAAGTCTTTGCTTTTAAAGCAGCACCTTTTATCATCTGTTGTGTAGGAAGAGCTAAGAGTACAATTTCTTTAGCAAAGAGCAACTGTTCCAGATCAGCTGTAATTAATTTAAGTGACACAGGGCTGAAATTTCCTGCAGGCATAACTGAGTTTCAGATGTCCTTGCTATCGCAGTGCACGCAATTTGACAAATCGAGGTGCAAACCGAAGGGCTGGGGGTGTGCTTTCTGCCCTGGGCAGCCGTGCAGAGGGAGCGTAACCAGCGCTGGGAGCCCCAAGTCCAACTTGAAGCAGGAGGATGTCATCGTGGCACACCTGGACTTACTTTGCCTGGCTCTTCAAATGGAAAGTGGGGGAATTACTGCCCAGAGGGCTGAGCTGGGGCACTGAGGGTGTCAGGAGCTGAGCCCAATCTGATAGGCTTTCACAGTTACTCAGTAATTTACAGCACTACAAGAACCTGAAAAGTTAAATCTTCTCTCGTTGCTGACTAAGAAGTGATCCGACCTTTAGAAACAGGCTCAAGACAGCTGAGTGTAGAGAAAAAGGAAGATGTAGCTGCTCTTATGATTTTTTTACTTTTTTTTTCCTTTCCTGAGCATTGGAGTTTGCGTGGGAAATCTGAGCTCCTGCATGTGCTGATGGTGAAAGGGATGGTAAAATAACCTCTGTGCCTGTATTCTGAGCAAACCATGGTTGTGCGTAACGAGTGTCAATAGCTGTTAGCTGGATGGCTTCTGCTGTGTTTTTTGCTGTTGACCCTGATCCAAAGTCCATTGAAGATAATGGCTATCCTCCCATCAATGTGCCTGTGCATTAGATAATGTCTCTAATTATATTTTTTTTTTCCCCTCACATTTTAGAAACACACTGGAATAAGTGACAATCTGTGGTGGGACATACTGTTTTTGGGAAGGTGTGGCATTCATGTGGAAGTGCCAGTCATCCCTGAACCAAAACTGAATTTTTTTCAGATATCGCTGCATATTAATTTCCTCACCTGTGGAAAGAAATGAACAGTGTTGTTTGGTCTGGGTCTCTAATAGTCTAGTGGACTTGGTGAAATTTGTTCTCAAACATGTATTTGAGATGTGCCTGTACTCCCAAGAGGATCTCATGTTTGATATAAAAGATCATGGAGTCAAAGCAGCCTGTGAAAACAGAAAATTAGAGTGTACCCTACTTGTGCGTCATTAACAAAAGAAAACAGCTTGAAATAGATGCTGTAGTACAGATCACCTTATCATGGCAAAAGCTGAACTGGTTTAAGAAAGTTGGAGCTAGTTTGAATATTATTAATACTATCCTACATTGCTGAAAGAATTACTGCTTTTGGAAACTTCAGATTTTTGTAACAACAACAAAAAGGAAATACAGAAGTATATTTGAAGCATGTTTTACTTGCAGTTTGGAGTGCCATTTAGCAAAGTTCTGGCTTGGACATCTCTGCTGATTTCAATACTATTGATTTTTAGTAAGGTCATATGTCCAGTCATCAGTCATTGCTGGTGAAGCAGCTATGTTAGTTGTCATGTTATTGCTGAGCATTTGGAAGAAGTTGTATTTATCAGAAATGCACTAGTGGTTTTTCATGAAGTTGAATTTATTCATTGTCTTCTGCAAGAATACATCTTATGTCTATTGTTTGCTATTTTGGGTAATGTTCTTTTTATGACCTGTACAGACATGCAAGCCCATATGCATGCAAGATGAGCTGTGCTCAGACGGCTCCAGCAGCGTGGGATGTGACGCATTCCCTGCAGTTAGTGTGCTCATAGACAAATGCTATCTAAAACCAAGATGATTTCTCAATGAAGATGAAAGTGAGAAGTCTGCTCTGTGGTACCAGACCAGAGCCCAGTGCAATGGGAGCCCTCCCTTGCCTCTTCCTTCTGCCCTCGCCAGAGCTGCTGGGGAGCATCCCTTCTGCAGGGTAATCTCCAGCTCAGTTTTGCCATCGCCAGTGCTTTCAGCAGCATTTCATGCACTGTCCTTTAGCTGTACTCAGACTCTGAGCAGGGCTGCTGCTTTGCAGCCAGAGCTTCTGCCAGCTCAGGAGATGGCCCTGTCCTGCCAATCTCTCTTTTATTCCATTCACCTTCTTACATCACACCTAGCAGTGTTACAATTTTTTTTTTTATTTACACAACCAACTATCAATACTGCCAGGCACAGAAGCTGGGGCATGTAGTACTCCAGTAGCTGTTATGATCAAATAGTACTTCTTTGTTCCTTATTCCTCTGCAGAAAAACATAATAAATGGGGAGGATTTTGGGGGGCAGGGACAACACAACAGAAGTTAAAGAGGAAATGTCGCGGTCTGGGTGGGTACAGCACATGCTCCTATGCCTAACTTTTTTGTGTGAATAGACCAAATCATGCAGATTTGCCATTGGGAGAATCCTTTGGCAGATGCACTAAAGCCTTGTGTGCTGAATTTGATGCTCACTGCTGTAGAAGGATAAAACTGGAAGAGGAAATTGAACTTTTGGAGAAGCTGTGTTTTTTCCTTGGGGGAGGCACAGTGCAGGCTCCCGAAGGGCCCCGTTCAGCTTGGAGCCCCACGTGTGAGTGCCAGCAGGGGAACAGGCGCTTCTGAAGCGGAAAACTGAAAGTGCTTGTGAGGGTTCTCCAAAGCTGCAGGCTTTAGGCGGTGGCTCAGCAAAGTGCAGCAAGGGCGCAATCCTAGCCCAGCTTTACTGGAATATATGACTGAGCCCCCCCTTTTTACACCAAAACCTACCTGGAGGCTTCTTGCCTAAGGCAACCCTTTGTCATGCTTACGACACAGTTTATTTTCTTGGGAGAAAAGGTAAAGTCTCTTTGCAAAGCAAGAACAGGAGCACTGCTTCCCTTCAGGTGACAAGGTTGTGCTTTTTTGATAATTCTTGTGCATCGCAAGCCTGGACGCCAAGCGAGCTGCTGCCATGGCAGAGAGCTCCCTGCTTTGGGAGGTGAGAGTGTTGCTCTGTCCCCAGGTAAACGCTGGGTAGTGATCAATTAACAGGTATGTGGTTTATTACAGCAATTGCAGAGCCTGGTGCTTTCTTGTACCATGCAAATTCTCTGAACACAGCACAGAATGAGCTGAAGAACAACTAAAGCCAGGTTTAGTTGTACTTGATTTCTAATGACTTTTTCTCCCCTAGAAAGCGTAATTCTTTTGGTTTTATGAAACTCTGATGGTTTCTGGCCTCCTTCACAGCAATATTAATGGGATAGCACTTGTGAGAGCTTGTTCAATTTTATGCTCTTTCATTTTCATGGTCCTTGCTTGCAGACTCTGTTCCCGGGAGCAGGGGATGGGGGAAGCTGCTGACTGCCTGCTGCAGCGTCCCGGGGGAGTGGGGGCTTTGCTGTGCAGCTCCTGCCCCCGGTGAGAGAACAAACCTCAGTGAAGACGAGTTGAGATTTTGGTTAACCAAGCCAATGTTGTTGTTACCTCAATCCATGCTGTGACGCCAGTGTAATTTTCTATGCAAAGTAGGACAGCATTCAGAGGAGCGTTTCCTCCGACTGAAGAAACACAGACTTTCACGAGAACTAGTGTAAGGCAACAGCTTAAGCCTGACAAGCATAAGAAAACTACCTTGTCACCTAGTGTTTTTTCAGATGCTGGCTGTGCCCAGGTGGCACTGAGCCAAGGCAGGCATGAGCAAGGGGACAGCCCATGGGATGGGGTGACTGCCTGCCTGTGCAGATTTAGTTTAGCTCAGCAGCCAGCTCAACTGTTATGAACTTGTTTTCCATCTCCAATGAGAAGGAATATTCTTTTCTTTTTTTTTTTTCTCCTTCTTTTGCTAGTTTGCAGTTATGGTGCTTATTTTTCACAAACAAAACAACAACATGTGGCATGGCCTCTTTACTTGCAAATGAGTGAGCTGGCCAGAAAATTTCAATGCTTCTCTAGTGAGTTGTGAGTACAGGTTGACTGTTTATTTTTTCTTTTGAATGCATAAAAAAATATACAGTCAAATATAAATTATGACCTTTTCTCACTCGTCCCTTCCTCCCTTAGCCATGCTACTCTGTTAGAGGTATTTTCAAAGAGAAATCATTCCCTGAGTTACCGTTTCCCCCCTCTTTGTATTTACAACACTTGTTTTGTACAGTTGCAGTAAGTGAAGTAGAGCTGCAAGCAGCTTTGATTTATGGTAAGTAGCTCCAGCCTGGCTTCCCTGATGCGTGAAGCTCCTCAGTACAAGGTACTGATCATTCACGACCAGCACACAGGAATGTCACTTGACCACAGCATCATTTACAGCATCGTTCTTTCCTGTCATGGACTTTATTGAGTCGGAGAGGGAAGAGAAAGCATCCATCGCCTTCTCTCGGAAGGCAGCACCAGGAGCTCTGCGTAGGGGCGATTTGATATTTCTAATGAGAACAGAAAGAATCATTTTGCAAAAGCGTTTTATTGACAAATGTTCCCTGTCTCTTCCAAGTCAGGTGTATTTTCCACACAAAATACTTAATACAAATGTGTTTTCAAATTACTTTATAGAGATAGGGTACTTACCCAGCTAACCCACCAAAAACCTCTGTGACGTAGGAATAATCCCCTCCCGATTTGGGGATAGTGACTCCCAGTTCAGCGTAACATAGCGAGCCAAGGGCAGCCACCCCGCCGCCAAGCACCCAAATAATGAGAGCGAGTCCCACTGAGCCGGTGTGCTCCAAAACTCCTTTTGGCGAAATAAAGATCCCAGAACCAATGATATTACCTGGAAAGGACAAAAGGTTTGCAGTGAGGTAAAAGAAAGTGAGAAATGCACTTTTTTTTTTTTTAATTAAAAAAAAAACCCAACCAAAACAAACACACAGCCCCCACCCAACCAAATAAGACCCCCCATCAAACCCTCTCTTCCAGATTTTGCATGATTGTATTTTATCAGATTACACCCTGGGGAAAGCATTGCCATTTATTAGCAATCAAGGACGGTAAGCATGTGCTCAGCTCTGCTGAAGCCCAGTAAGACTCTGGCAAGCATCCGCGTTTGCAGCTAGCAGTTTTGCGGCACGAACGCAGACAGCTTGCACAACTGTCTGCTGTCACCCACCACGCCCAGGTATTTTATCAGAAGGACTTAGAAGTGTCTTTATAATGAAGATCTTCATCTCCTGAGAGGAATCTTAATAAGGCAAGGCCTATCTCCAGGGGGGCTGGGAAGTAAAAAATAAAACCCCACACTGTAGCATTATCTATAATGTAGGGGCAAGGGGTGCTCTTGCCAGCAGGGCAGGTTTAAGATTGTGCTTGAAAAGTCATCTCAGTCTCAAATATTAGAAATGAATTAATGTTTTATATTTGCAATACCTGTGCTGCTTAGTCATCACCCACAGATTTTTAAAGGGATATTGTGGGGTGACTGAAATATCGGACAATGTGGACTTTGTGCTACTAATTTTGTTTGATTAGCCTGTGAGCCGAGGGAGTGCTGGGTGTAGAAAGGGAGTGCTGGATATCACAGATGCTCTTTGTTTGCATGGGGCCAGGGCATGGTTGTCCTCCCAGGCCAGCAGGAACTGCTTTGCAAGAGGTGTCTTGTAGCTGCTCAGGGTCTGGAAGGAGAGGTTTTTGTCAGGCTTGGGACTTGTTGAGCAATACCCAAATAGCACTCTTTTCCCAAAAGGATGTGAAGACCTGGCTGTCATAGGACTCTGCTGAGGGCTTTCTTCTTTTATGAGTTAGTATTAAAATCCTCACTGACAGAGTCGAGTTTCGGCCTATGTTGTTGAACAGCATTTCTTACCAGTATAGACATGAAAATAGAATATTGGATACTGGTTGTTAATGAGGTATTGTCACCTAAACCAGCTTCCCTGCAGCCTTTGAACCTGCATGTCATCAAATCTAAGCTCTCTTCCTCCCCACTGCTTTATAAATGCTTTTCAGCTCACAATGTATAGCAAGCTCCCTAAACACAACCAGTTATGCCAAATTTTGCTGCATTTGGCGTCAATTCTGTCCTCACATTTCTTAAAGCAGCTCCTGGAAGTGCAGCTCATCCAGCCAGTCTGCCCTGGTTGTGCTTGTACATAGCTGTGTGTTTGCAGCACACGTGTTGAAGCAGATACTCTGATCTGTGGTTTGAAATGAAATTAAGGTGGAAAATAGACAAATCCAGCAACTGATAAGCTGGTAGCTGCTTCCCAGCAAGAGTGGGAGGGTTCGAGGTTGCGGGGACAGCCCTGCCACTGCCAAATCCCTGTAGGATTGCACAGATGGTTTTGGGCTTCTTGGAGCAATGGGCTGCTTGTGGTATGAGGGTCTCGCCACAGGTGAAGCCATTTCCTGACTATTAAAGTGTTAGTATAGCATTGCAATGGCAAACCAGAGAATCTGACTAAATACAACAATATGTAATGCAATAAAGATACATTCTTGGGATGGGGTGGTGGGACGTGTGCTGTGCCTTTTCTGTTTGCTGGCATGCCAGTTTGTGAAAGGGCACTGCTGTGTATGAGGGCTGTGTCAGGTATAAAAGCTGGCTTTTCAATATTACAACTGAACCATGTTACGAAGTGCCCCCAGGCAGCTCAATCTGTGGTGCGGTGGCTTCGAGTAAGGCTACCTGAGCCTAGCAGTAAGGAAATATTGGTACAGATTAAAGATACTGATGCAGGCCCCCCACAAGCTGCAAAATTGGTTTTAAAAGGCATGACATTGAAAAAACCTTTTTTTCAACTTTTTGTTTTAATTTGTAAGCTTTGCTGCTGGCCGTGTTCCCCTGCGTAAGAGCCCTTCCATGGGTGTGGGCAGGCCAGAGTAATTTTCTTTTTAGATGAAAGCTGAGAGCCACAGCTGCCATTTTAGGAAATACACTGAATAGCACCAAAATTTTGATAATGCCTTTAAAGCAACGTTATTAAATTTTATATCATCCCTGAAAGCCACATAAAAAGAAAAAAGATTTGCTAGTGTATTGTTAAAGGGCTCAGCAAGTGACTTCTGTGGCTGGCTGGTCTGGCTCTGCGACCAGTGCTCAATCTGCTCTTCAGCGCTCTCCCACAGAGGACACTTTTTGGAGCACGAGCCATGACGTGCCTCTGTACCAGTGACACAGGGGACCCTCCCGTACATGGGACACCATCCTCCACAGATGGGTCCAGTGCTGCACGAAGGCTGGGGCTATCTCAAGGGGTCTTACTTAAAAAGTGGCAAAATGCCAGGCAGGGGCAGGTTTGTATTTGGGAAGGAGCTGCATGTGCAAGGAAACTGATTACAGGTTGACTCGAAAGCTATTTTAAATGCTCCTTTTGGCAGGGAGGACAGCTGTGCAAATCTCCTCCCTCTCTCCCCTGCAAAGACGGGCCCTGGAGCAGGGATGTCCCTTTGGCACTGCAGCTCATGGACGGAGAAATGGGAAGGTGTAAGATGGGTGGGAGCAGGGAGATTTGCAAGGGAAAGGGAACAGCCAGCCCTGCTCGCCCATGCTCTTCCCTCCTTCCCCTCCGGAGCCGGTGGCCAGGTTGTGCTCAGCAGCTCCCAGCCTAGAGACTGTAAAATAGGATGTGAGGGATGGAGGTTTACTCTGGAGAGGAGCTGAACAAGAGAAGATAAGTCTGCAAATCTGCAGACAATGTTTGCAAGGAATACACTTTTTTTGTGTGTGTGCATGGGCTGCATTGTTTAATGTCCATGATGCACAGATAAGGTTAAGCCAGAAACAAATGGCTTAAATGGTGATGGAGGAGATCAAGGGTAGAGCTCAGGAAAATCTTGGCAGTGTTGAGATGTCAGCCATGGAGGGAGGCCCTGAGAAAGACTGAGGCATCTCCCACCTGTGACCTCCTGGTGCAGCTGGCATGGACAGCCACCAGAACCAGAAGCACTTTCTATGCATTTAAAAAAAAAAAAAAAATCAGGTGAGGGATGTAGATTTTATCAAAACTAGATCATACTAGAATAACAGTAAAATTAAATATTGCTATCCCTTAGCTGAACTAGTACAGGGAGCCCTAAGCAATGCTACAGCATTAATCACGGCAGCTTGTGCTGAAGGAATGGGTTTTGATGCAGATGAGTCGCACAATATTATTCATGGCACTAATAGATTTGTTCTAGGTCTTCCCTACTGGGAAGCTACACGGCTGGAGTGGAGTGGTGAAATCTTTCAAGAAGATATATGAGGAGTTAATGTACTGGTAAAGCGTACATAATACTTGATAAAATTTATGGGGCTTTTTGGTCATAGTTTCTCCTGCTGGCTGAAGCGTTGCAACATATTTAGAACAAACAAGCTTTGCTGGAAGACTGCTTGTGCCCTGTTCAAGAACTGTAACAAATCTTGAATTTAAGCTGAAAAAGAAATACCTGCCTTAGGAGTTTAAAAACTGTCTTGACAGTCTTTGGTACTGCTGTGTGCTGCAGTTGTAACAGTGATGCATATGGAAGAGGGTCTTAAGTTATAAAGGACCCTTAAAAATGTTCCGCTACCTACCAGCATAGATACCCGTGTATCTCTGTTTTTCATAGATCAATGTACCTGAAAATACTGCAATTGTGGGAGGAGCTGGTGGTGTTTTGAGGAGCATGCTGAACTTTGGACATACCACTTTTCACCACAATAGATTTGTAGGTTTTAATTGCCCCTTTGGGATGGGACAATATTCCTTTCTGGCAAGCCCAGCACTGAACAAACAGGAATCGCCCAAAGACAGAATAACCCATAAATGAATCCTCTGGCTCCTCTCACACAGCCTCCTCCTGCTCAGTGCTCTCTTTCACCTTAGCTCAGGTTTGCTGCTATTTTTGGCAGCAAACAGCAGATGCAAATACCCATCCTTCAGCAAGCTCTTGGCGGGAGCTTCCACTCCCACGCTTTGTGTCACCTTTTCATTGTGTCAGCACGTGGAGAAAGGATAAAATCCAAACACAGCATGGCATCCCCCAAACTGATAACAGATGAGAAATCCAGAAAAATCTCAAAGCTGACGTGCAACATTACAGCGTGGTGTCTCTGCAGACCTGTGCTGCGTGGGGCTGATGGGGTGACCCCCAAGCGCCGCTGTGGCTCTCATGCTGGCGAGAGGGTGAGAGCTGACTGAGTGCCTGGCTTTCGGTACCTGCCCAGCTGCTTCGGTGTGACGGGCAGACCTGCTGGCAGGCTGGGAAGGGTGGGGAAATGGGGAGATAAGTGGTGGCAGCCCCGTGGGGAGCAGTGTGATCAGGCCATGCTGCGATGGACCGAGGGAAAAGAGAGACAAGTCCTGGTGAGGCGTAACTGCAGAGATAAGGTGGCGGCAGTCGTCTGGGATGGCGGTGATAAAGTGCAGTCTAAATGCATAGACAGATAGTCTACGGTGTGTGTTTTTAAATGCTTGCACTTGGCACTGTCAAAGCCCTGAGTCTCTCTGTGCTTTGGGTTTCTGCCTATAGGAAAGGGCATTGCTTGTCCTCGGCAGGCCGGGTGATGGGCAGTGAGGGGCATCGGCAGCAGGGCTGTTACTGAAACCCAAATTGCTGCCGGGAGGAGACGTCCATAGCATAGCGTGACTTAGAGTGATGCCCTCCTGTTATGGCAAGACTGCCAAAGCAGTCTTTCTCATGTGCAGGTCTGTATTGAGCTGGAAATAGCCTGTACTTTTATTTAAGGATAATGCTTCCCGGGTGCAGCTGCCTGAAGGAGCAGGACAACCTTCTGGATGGTCCTTTCACACAAACATTCACAGGATTTTTTTGTTAAACTAAGTAGTTAATCATATTTTTAAAAAATCTGATGTCCTTCACGAATATGATAAGGCAAAACTCTCTTCCAAAAATCATTATGGATTTCCTATTATTTTGCTCTTGCAACATGTGCAAAAGCCGTATCAGCAGGAGTGGAAGTGCTACGCCCCTTCCGACAACAAAATGTTCTTATGGAAACCTGCCACGAATGTGGTAAATGTGCCTGGGAAGTACCTTCGCTTCACTCAGCATAGGACATGTTTAAAAATAGATATGGTGGAGATGATGAAATGCTCTATGAAAATGAGATGTCAGAAACTGCCTGATGAGATGCAGAGTTTTCAAGAGGTCTCGTGTTCCTTAGCAGAAGTTCTTAGACCAGAAGACTTAGCAGTAAGGCAGGTGCTTTGTCTACAAATAGGTATTTCAAAGCAAGCCTCGGTTAGCAGGAACTGCAGGGAATTTGGTGAGCAACTCTGGGGCAGAAAAGAAATTGCCTGTGCAGTTCAGGGAGACTGTCATTACTATGGTCACCATGTCGGGGATAATTTGTTTCAGCTTTACTAGTGCTGGTACTCCTGATACTCACTGCATTTATTTATTTTTTTTCTTCTAAGATGTGAAGACATTGAAAAAATGAATTACTTCTTGTAAAACAGCCACTTCCTCTGCTTCTTCATGGCCTCTACTAGAGTTTCTCGCTACAAAACCACCTCTTTGAACCAAAAGGAAACTAATGCTTGAATTTCATATCTTCAAGCCACAGACATATCTTACAAATATAATACCGAATAGGGTGTCTAGAAGAAAAAAAAAAAAAATTCTTGTTGGTAATTGTACAGCTTTAGCCCTCCCTGGGAGGTATGAGCCAGTTACTGGAAGTTGTATGACCAACCCCAACAAATCAGTACTAAGTAATCACAGTAAACAGCACCTCATCTAAGAAGACTAGATTATGAGCTTCCCATGTGGGAGATGTTCTCACCACCTCCAGATCAAGCCTAAGGAAGTACTGATGCATTCACATAGCACAACTGCTTGTGCGAGGCAGATCCATACTCTTGTTGTGGTGCCACGCGTCCCAATGCGTTACGCCAGCCACAAAAGCGGAGGATGGAGAGAGACGGAGCCACATGAAATGGGGCAGGCGAAGTGTGCCAAGGAGGGGAGAGTGGGATGATGAGCCTGAGTTTGTCTCTCTCTGCTGGCTGAAGCCTGCTGCCTTGGCATGTGAAAATGTTTCTGCTAGTAATAATAATAATAAAAAGATACTCACTTTCTAAGCCCTCTCATATTCCCAACCTTAAGCAAGTATTGGTTTTCTGCAGGACAGAAGCTGTCCTCAATCCAGCACTGTATTGTGTAGCACCAATGAGCCTTGAAAAGACATCCTGCAAAAATACTGACCTCTGGAACGCAATCCTCTTTCTGCTCTAGTCAAGTCGAGAGTTTGTAAAAGATATTTGAGAGCCTTGAGCTTGACAAATTCTGTGAATTTATTTTTTTGCTTATTCACAATAACAGTGGTCTGTAATAGGGGTGAGGAGAAAGTTAGACCTCACAGCTATGCCTGCTTGATGTTAAAGAAAAGCATTTTTGTTCTTCACTTAGAGAAACAGGCCCACAGAATTGCTCAGGAGCTGCTCATTGGTGTGAAAAGGTGACTCTGGCAGGACTGCTAGAACCAGCAAGACCTTGGGTGATCTGCTCCCACGCTGCTGGTTGCACACATTCACCAAGACCCTGGGGTGCTCTCGCTCAGCTGCGCAGCACTGCCGGATGTGTTACTTGACTGGAGAGGTGAAAAGACACAGCCATTTCTTCAACTTTTTTTTTTCCTTCCCCCTTTCCTATTTTTCTAGGATGTGGAAATCACGCTCAACATTGTCCACCCCCTCCTCTCCCCCCCCCCCCCCCCCCCCCAAACCCAACCAACACCATAACACTGTATAAGATCTTAGAAGTGATATACTTCAGGCTATTTTACTTGCCTTCTGTGTTTTGTAATTTATTTTTTTTTTAAGGCTTCATGGTTCAGATTTTGACAGTTTTCTAAAACAACTCATGAGGGTTAGGAACATAATTTTTAAACAAAAGCCAAGGTTCTAATCGAATAATACCACTTCAAGAGTTATTGTGAAAGGGGTGTATTATGGTATACATGGTATATAAATTGTGTATGTGGTGCTGTAACCTGCTGCTGGGAAGTCTTATCTGCAACTGGAGCTCAGCCTGTCCTCTGTGAGCCACACTCACAGCCCAAAGGGCTGGGGCAGCTGCAACCCGGTGTGCTTGATAGTGCCACCGAGCCCGCTGGAGGTCGGACAAACCCAAACCAGCTATTGTAACATGGCAGTGAAGTGGGTAGAAATCGAGTTCAGTCTCTCCTATCAGCCATGCTCCATCTCTACCGACTCAGTGGAAGTGGGTCCCACACCAGGTTTTTGCCGAACAGAATGCCAACCCCCCTGTCCTTTCAAATTTCCAGTCCTTTATCTAATTATGTTTGGGCTCTTTTGTGTTTGTAATTTTGACACTAAGACCGGGCCATGAGATGGGTTTCCCAGACCAGTCACTCACACATGCAGCATGTGGTTTTGCTCGTAGGTCAGCACCTCCGGTAGAGCTAAACCATTCAGGAACCATGGTACTGACCTGAAAATCAGGGTATGGGGCTTTACTGAAAAATCCAGTGTTTTCACTTTGCCTCTGGCTTTTGAACTATGAGAGTGCATTTGGGATCAGGTTTTGGTGTTTTTTAATGTAACTACGGGAGTTGAAACTCATCTTTTAAACAAAAGCTGAATTCTCATTAAAATACTTTGAGAACTGCACTTCGAAGGAAAACACTATTACCATGCTTGTGAGAAAATAAAGGGACCTGGTAATACTTCGCATATTCACTTAGCATGCAAAGTCCTTAGGGCATCTTTTATTTATCTGCAGCACACAATCCATGCAGACTGTAGAAATAATGGATCTTGCAGCCTGTTGAAAGTATTCAGCAGTTCTTTTGGAATGGCCTTACTGATTGTATTTAGAGACCATATTTCTGATAAAACTAAGCAATTTCCTGTGTGGTTAGCAAAGAAAAATATCACTCATACCTTTTTATTGCTTGTGCATTTCTTTAAAGATCTGTTGTACATCTGAAATTCTGAATGGGTCTGTAATATGGACTAGAAATTTGTCTAAGCAGCTCTTCCCCCTACAAAGTGAAAAGTTAACAACAAAGAAATTCTACACCTTTTTTTTTTTGGCCGCAGTCAGGTAAATCACTTTGTGAGTAGTTGTTCAGTGAAGGATTACAGCAGGGAACATTCCTGGAAAACTGTGTATGGTTCATGAGCATAAATCCTGCCAGACTCCTGCTTTCATCAGGTGCTGTTTACTGTCCTCAGGAGATGGTACTCCAAAGCTCAAGGTGGGTCACGCAGCACTCGGTGGCACGTTGCAGGTAATGCTGCAGGGAGATGCGATGTTCAAAGGCAGCCTCTGGCAGGTAGTGCTGGCAGGGGGAAAGCCTGCATTACCCGGGCGTCCTGCTCCCTTCAGCATCACTGCGGAGGTGTGTCCCATGTTTATTGAGTCAGAGTAGGAATTAGTGAGACAGTAGTCAAACACAGTGGTCAGCATCATCGAGGATTATATCCCCAACTGTATATTGGGTGTTACAGTGCTACAGTTGTAACAGATAGTCTGAGTACGTGTCTGGATATCTCAGCTATGAAGGGCAAGTCCAGCATCCTTTCTCAGTGCCAGTGTGGGGAATGTAAGCTGTTGTCACTTTTTTTATGAAGCTGTAGAAAACAAGATTATTTTTTTTTTAATGAAATGTTTGAGACCAACCTGGTTTCAGTTACAGCTTTCTTTTGATATATTGGTATATTGTATCCTCAAGAGCAGCTACAGACTGTTTTCACTGATAGCTGTGAATAGAAGAATAATCAAAAAGTCTACCCATCCTCTCAGGACTTCCACATCTAAGTAGACATTGTTCAGGCCAACAGGATGACAGTCTGTGTCATTGCTTAAAATAGCTCTCTTATAAACAAATGCTGAAGCTTTGCATCCTGCCTGGGAGTTAATAAATAAATATAACTTATTTGAGTATGAAATATTGTAAAGATTTGGGATTACTGTTTAACAACAACAAAAAAAGCTTAGTCAAAACGAATTGTGCTTTACAAATTGTTTAAATCTAAATTAAGTATGAGGTGGATTACCTCAATAACAGTGATGATGTAACTCATCGTGGATATTTATTTAGCAGAAAACTGCTAAACTAAGCAGCCTCCAGTCCAGCTAATTGTCAGTTACTAATTGGCTCTCAGGAGTTAAGCACTCCTAATTGAGGACACTAGAGACTGTTTTGATTGTCACTGCCTGTTTGTGAACTCAGGGCATGACACACCTACAAAACCAGCCAAGAAGTAACATGTGTAGCTCATAATTTTGGTGCTAACTGGAAATCTTGTGGCAGCACAGGCAGTCCCACTGGCTCTATTTATTTACAGTAAATAAACTTGCCACTCTGCCCTGGCTGACCTCGGGCTCTGCCCTGACCCATGTGCCAGCAGTGCTGGCGGTGTGACGGCTGCCATGCACCGAGGCTGTGCTGCAGCACTTAACGGGATGGACGAGCACAAGGTGCTGCGCAGCCTTTGCCCTGCTCCTCTCCAGCTTATTAACAGCAAATGTAGCATTTAATACAAGAGATTATAAGTGCCCCCCCCCCCCCATTAAAATACAAAAGGTAAATGAAGTTCTGAATCAACAAAGCAGTCAGGCCTAAAAAAATTTCTAGGCTATAGGGACTCTGCTGAATGAAAAGCAGCAAACACTCCAAGTGCATTTTCTTAACCTCTAGTCAAGCATGAATTTAGGCTATGTGGCTGTGTTTTAGATATTTCACGTAATGGCCTTGAACTTCTTTGCTTTTAACTAGCATTCAGAAAAATCTTAATGAAGAATGGATAAAAGGATCTATAGAGCTTGGCATTGAAATAATAGCCATTTAACTTCATACGGGAGTAAAAAATGTAACTAACTGCTGTACCAGTGGAAAATGAATTATGGCTCCTAATATGCTTGCAAAAGAAAAACTGAAAAATGGCTATAAAAGTAACAGTGATAATTTAATGTCTACAGGGATTGGTATTTAACAAAATTAAATGATCTTAAAATATGACTTCAGTTCAAATATTTATGTTAAAATTCCTAGCAAGTAAGAACATGACCAGTCATTATAAACTGCAATTCCAACATTCCAAGTGGATTTTACTGGGTTAAGAATTTATAATCTGATTATTAACTTTAAAGATTTTAAAAATCAGGCTACTTAAAATACTGACAGAAGTGTTTTCTTTAACCTGTCGTAGATTTATAAAGAAGGTACTTGCCTTTTGAGCACTAAAACACAGGTGTAGTCCACGAGGACTTGAAGAACCACGTTTTTCTAATGATGAAGGCGTGCACAGAACAGAAAACCGAGTAAAGGAAAGTAAATATTTCCGGCATAACTTTGCTAGTAATAACCGATGCGGTCTGACAGAGGGTGTGATAGTCTGTTTCGGTACTAGGGCTAGATTTTGCTATTGCATAAGGTACCATGGAGGTTTGTCAATCATTTTAATGTTTGCATATTAAAATTTACTATCTCTGTATTAAAACAAGCCACAGCATCCTCAAGAGGGTACTTGCAATTTATCGTATTGCCTTTTTACCGACTAGAATATTTACCAAGCCAGGCTCGGTTTCCTGCAAACCCGTTTCACTGGAGAAAACCAAACAAAAAACCTGTCATGAACGCACCCCCCCCCCGACCCACGGTCAGTTTTCCCCACCCCTCTCCTCCGGCAGCCGGGGTGCCGCGGTACGGGGGCCAGGGAAGGCCGGCAGACCCCGCCCCGCCCCGCCCCGCCCCGCCCCGCGGCGGGCAGGCGCCCGCCGGGCGGGCACACCCGCCCCCTGCAGGCCGTGCCGGGCATCGCCCCGGCCTCCGCGGCGGCACAGCCCCGCCGGGCCCCGCCACCGGACCGAGCTCTCGGGCGGCAGGAAAAAGGCGGAATGCCGCAGGGCCGCCGGGGGGAAGCATCAGGGATTGAACGCGTCCTGTATTTGGCTCGGTCGGGGAGCTGCAGCGAGGCTGGAGTATCGTTCTCAGCCTGAACTTTAGGGAATATTCTTGTGGCCGTCACATTTTTGGTTTGCTGTTTTCCCCAGTGTTACTGTGATCAACCTGTTTGCGAGACGATTGTACGTATCCTTCCCTTGAGAGAGAGGAACCTCTGTTTTCTTGTTTTTCATGTTTTCAGAAAATGTAAGACTGATTAAATTGCAAAGAAAGAGCACTGACGAGCAGAAGTTGCAAGCAGATACTACTTGTACGTGAAGGCTGCATGGTGCTGATTTTGGGGCGTGTTAGGCAGCTGTGTTGCAATTAGATGAAAAATTCACAATCTAGAGAAGTGCAATCAAAGCAATTTGTGAGAATTGCTAACCTCGGTCTTCCCGGGACTTTTAATATATCTGGGGCCATTTGAAAAGTTCTTTAAAAGAAGTAAGCTGCACATCTGGCTCTGGCTTAAGATGTATAAACTGTTAATTGATGACTGTTAGTTTGGAATCACTTCCCCCTAGCAGTGCAAAGCAGCCTTAGAGGAAAGCAGTACTTGCAAAACCTGCAAGGTACATTTATGGGACTGCAGTACTTTGCTGTTTAGCTGAAGCCTGCTGGTTACCGTACAAGGCTGACCATGCTCAGACTGTTAGTAGCCCACCCTCTGCCAACATACCCAGTAGCTTAAAACCAGAAAATGGGATGGTTTAAAGCTTCTACCTTTCTGAAAGGCGATGCTCTTTTATCTCCTCTTTGTAAAATTAGTAATAATTTGTCAATTGCTTCTCTTCTACAGAATAAGGCCAGCCAAGAGAAGCTTCATCAAGAAAGCTTCATCAAGAAAGCTTTTAAGCCTCTGTTTTAATAATGTGATTGTTGCAAAATAATCTGCCACTTGAAGAGCATTCAAAGGATGTTACATTGGCAGGTGCTCACTGTACTTGTAGGAAGGGCACATCTGTACTGTACTTTTGCAGAGACCTCACTGCAAAAGATGTGATGTGGGATATTATCAATATAGTACTTAGACTAAAATGCAAATGCTCTCTTAACCAAAAACAGCACTGGAAACTCTGATCTGATTCTCTGGCTTGCAGGCATTGTTCAAGAGCTCTCCTGAGTACGCATGTGGGCACACACTGGGTATGATAGATTCATTTACCAATCTGTGTGTTCAAAATTGCAGGGCCCAGTTGAGAACCTGGAAGGAGGCATGGTTGTCCCCATCAATCAGTGCTGGTCCCCACCTGTGTAATGCCTCCCTGTGCTTGAGACCAAACATTTAGAGGATGTGTGCAGAGGACAGGCCTGCACTAAGGTAGATAAATGGTGAGGATATACTGGGGATCAGGCCTCTTAGGAGCACGTGAAATAATAAAGAAGTCGTGTGTCTGCTAGTGCATGGTTTTATTCCATTTTATTTGCGTAACGCTGCTGCAATGTGTTAATATCAAAGGAGAAGTTAAAGCCTGTATGACAGTATTTTTGTCGTTGCTCTAAATTGAAAAACTCCTTTTATTCTGCTAATCCTTTCACCGGCTGCAGGCTCTGTCTGCTCTTTTCAGGCACACAGTCCATTGCTTTATTTCCTGCTCCTCTGTTCTGACTCTTGTACTTGGTCTGATTTCTCTACTTCCTTAACTTCTGACTTGTTCTCCTCTTCTCTTGCCAGTGTTAGGATATGTGGTCTGCATTTCATTACCATGGAAAGCAAACCTCAGCCTCCTCTGCCCTTCTCTATATGCTGCAATGAATACCACAGATAAGGCAGAAATACTGGGAAAAGCCTTCTCCTAGGGACTAGGAAGCATTTTCCTTGGGATTTTCTCAAAGGAGTAACACTGAGTGAGCTCCAGCACGCTGCCATGCTGAAAGCAGCATATATAGTAGTAAGGCCATGTGTCCAGGCGAGGATTACTACCAGCCACCTTTGCTGAGCTTCATATTGCACCTTCCTTTTCTGCTTTCTTCCCTCGCACCAGGGACCTTGAGTAGGGTTTATGGCAGGGCAGTGCTGCCAGGTGAAGATGAGAGGGTCTCAACAGAGAGCTGTGGAGCAGTGCTTTTTGGTGGGTGCCACTGCATCACCACTGACAGCGCGGCAGCGGGCTGCAGGGAACAGGGGCTCAAACCACCCCCTTGGCTGTGGGACTTCAGCACATAAAGCTGAGCTACTGTGACCCTTGAAGCCAAGCTCTCCTGTGGCGTTAGAGAAGGCTTCAACCCTTCCACTAATTTCCACAGAGAAACTGAATACCAAACCTACCTTAGTGGTGTAAGAGGGACGTAGATGAAACCCCTCTAATGTTCCTAAAATCCCTGGGTTGCCCTGGTAAGAAAGTGCAGCACTGCACACTGCTCTCTATAAATAGTACAGCTTTGTGCTGTATTAGCCCTTGTTATCTGTCCGACATCTGTTTTCTGTGCTCTCTGGACCTCAATATCCTGACTTGGAATTTCACCTGCAAATGGCAGAAATGTGTCATTAAATCCCCCAATGTAGAAATGAGCAGTTCCTAATGCCCTGCCCTGCATGCACACTGGAGGAGGTGGGCGTCTTCTCTAGGACACAGTGTGACAGAATACTACCAGATAAATCCTGATTTTAAGGAAAGCAACTGATAGTGGAGCAAGGTCCCCCCCTGCAGCAGCTTAAGAAGCAGATGTCAGCCCATGCAGCTGATTTAATGTTTGTCCCTTGGCTGAGAAATCCTCCAAGTGACAGCTGTGCCTCTGGGACAGCTCTCATGGTGCCCACTGCACCTGCAATGACCTTCAGTATTTATCAAGAAGAAAAGCAATTACAAAATGCTGCTCTAAAGCTCCCCAACCTAGCTTTAATAATGACCAAAGAGTTCAGCTGTGTCAGGGAATGCTGTGGGTCAGATGAGGACAGTACAACAGATACAGCTTTTTGCCAGCCCAGACTCTTTAGCCCTACTCATTCCAATGGCAGGGACCCTCGAACCATCTTTGAAGCATAATTGTTTCACAGAAAATGCTGCGGGGTTTTTTTTTCCCTTTTTTTTCTCCCCCTAGCTCTATTCTTCTTGCTGATTGTGACTGAGCATGGTATACAGATTACTCGAATAGTCTGGAAAATTTATCAGCAGCTGCTGCCCAGTGGGAAAGCCTCTTCCTGTCCATTCCTGAAAGCTGTCAGTCCTTGTGGAAGTATCATCCTTTGCCTAATTAGAAAGATGCAATAAAATGGCAGTATGCAATTTCAAAACTCACACAGTACACTAATACAAGTGCACAGGAGGATCTTTTTTGTTAGACGAGCATAGGCTCTAGTGGAAGAAACCAGCCTGGAAACTGGCACAGTCTCCCTGACCCCCAGCCTGCTCCCCAGCCACTGTGGCACCTCCCTGCTTACCTTGCACAGCATCACTCTGCAGCTTTTTGCTGGGAAAAATGTTCCTCCTTGAGAATTAAAAACTTTGTTTGCATGCACTGGGGCCCTTTCAATGCCCAGCTGTGGCTACCAGAGTGCACACATCAGCTGTGTTTGCCGCAGGGCTCTGCAGCAGCAAAGGCACATGAAGGGGACTCACAGGGTGGCATTACAGGAATGAGCAGGTCTGGAGAAGACACAGCTTGAACTGATTTACTCAACTGTAAATAAGGAAAAACTTAATTCCCACTCTTGCCCCTGGTTTTCCCTCAAATTATCAGGTTTTACACCTCCTGCTCTGACCCCACAAAGATGAGCCCTACAAAAGTGCCCTCAAAATCCTGCCAACTGGTCAATTTTTGACCGTGCTTATGTAGCTTCTTCAAGCCTGTGACAACGTTATAACCTGGGATCCGTTAAGAAGAGCATCTCTAAACTAGACATCAGTTGATCCTTAATCTCTGAAGGGGTATTATGGGAATTTAAGCATGTTAAACTTTAAGGTAAAGCTTAGTCTTCAACATTGTCCTGAACAGTAAAGGAACTGAATCCTGACAGCGCCTTCCTGAATTGAAATTCCAGGCAATATATACTTAAACCAAAGCAACATGAAAATAGCAGTAACCTGCCTTCCAAATACACCAACTGTTGTGTTATAGATCAGGTTACATTATCAGGAAGAAAGATTGATTAAGAATCTCCTACAAGCTCTACTGCCACTGCCTGGGATCTTACACAAACCTTATTTTGGGTGCAGATGTAAACAAGACATGAGCCTTTAGCAAAGTTTGCTGCTCTTGCAGGTTTCACAGCTCCTTTATTGGAAATCACTCAGGCTCTCAAGTTTACATTCTTCTGGTTGTAAATCTGAGTTAGCAAATTCTGGTGTAGTTAGTTTTACCTCTATCAGCATAGTATCATTACATCTCTACGTGGCTCTGCCTCTGTTCCAGCAAAGAATACAAAGATATGCTTATGTTTCACTACAGCTGAAGAACTGAGGTGGAATTTAAAAGCAAAAAAACCTATTTATGCTTCCTGGAGTGTGCACAACTATTGCACAATGATACTTGATTTAAAGCTCACACCTAATTTTAAGTGCACTTTAATAACTATCTCAACCTGAGTTTAAACAAGATTTACAAATACTTATCAGCTTATTATACACTTCTACAGGCATCACTTACAATGCTGTGTTGCTGTCCTCATGGATTTAGAAATTGGTGCTGACTTGTATCTTGACTTTGTTCACTTTAAAATCTTTTATTTATTTTTAAAGAATACATTTAGATAATTTTACCAACAAGAACTAGAAACTTCTTCATTTCCAAAAGAAACGGTAGCTTTTCTTGAAACTCTTAAATAGCTATGATCTGGGAGTTTAAGGAAAATGCCAGACCTGTTGTAATATGATCTCAAAAGTTAGCAATATTACTATATAACTTTCTTTTGTGCATATGAATCCTGTATTAGCAAATACCACAACTATGTCTTGAAATATCCTTAGAATTATTAGCCTTCATGTTGCTCACTGATGTCTTTATATATCAGGTTTCTCTAAGCAGTTGACCAGCTGTATAAAAATTTCATACAAAAAAGTCACTCCTTCCCCTCAGATGGAAAAACTTGTTTACAGAATGTCTTGAGTATGAAGAAACATGGAGTTAAGTTAGCTAATCCTGCAAAAAACAGATTAACACAGACCTGAACATCCCTGCCATTGCAATGTATAGGGCCCTAGTTATGATATACTTTCTATTCTACTTCTGCCACAGATCAGAGATGTTTGATTTATCTTGTTTTTCTTCTTTCTCAGTTACCTAAAACAATAGACTTCTGCTTAAAGTAGGTTCTTTATAAATTTATAAATGTCACTTTACAGAATTTTTGTAATTTGTTGCCGGGTTTTTCAGTTCTGGTGCTTTTGAGCAGCTAAATCTCAGCCAAGAAGTCCTTGGACTATCTCAGAAGGCCACAAAGGGAAAGGTAGAGATTTCAATAGATGGCGTTTTCAGAGACCTGTCTTCAGGGAGGTCCTGCGAGTTGGTGGCTGGAAGTGAATTTGCTCCTCTTGGCCTTTGTGTGCCGCTTTCCCTGTTTCTGAAATTGAGAGGACAATCCCTACCCGCTGAAAAGAGCAGCCAGGATGCCTGAGAAGCTTCTGTGCCCTGATTGCGTTTCGTCAACTGCACGTGTTTTCGTTATTAGATTTGTGCTAAAAGGAGCGTGCGAGACTGGCTCCCTATAACTTTAATTAATGAGAACATCTTACGCTTGTCCCCATCGCTCTCTGCTGTGCTGCGCAGCCTGAACACAGTATGGTCCATTCACACCGAAGTTCCCTGCGGTACAACTGCCAGCCCCACTCTGTTATGTGGGTAATAATAGACTAATGTGCTTCATACCTAGCTGCTTTAAGTTAATTTAGGGCCTGATCCTATGAGGCAAAGAAGTCCTCTGCTCTTGCTGACTTCAGTAGGATTTGAGGGACTTGGGACCTGTTAAGAAAAGGGTCTTTAATCTTCTGTCGGGAGCCCAAGTGCGCAAAGGGGAACTATTCCTTCTGTACGCACTTGTAATATGTACAGGATTTGGATACCTTTTGTAATAGTCTGCTTAAATCTTAAGGTGTTGCTAGGGAACTGGCTGTGTCCACAACCAACAAACATGTAGACGTTGTGTCCTACTGGTCTCTGGCAGGGTTTACCCTAGGAAATGGCTTTATTGCAACAAGATCTACTAGCAGTAGTACAAAAAAGTAGTTTGTCAGCTTTTTTTTAATTACAAATATTTTAATTCTATCATACAAATAGAAATCCCTTCCAAGCTGAAGGCTAGGCATGTGAGGACACCACCCAGAATCAAATACTTCTTTCCCTTATTCTTTAAAATATTGATTCAGCTATTTTTTAATTTACTTGAGTCTAAGCACAGTGTTTGGGAGCTTAACAAGCTTGGATACTTTCTGCTCTCTTGTACTAACTAATGCTATTACTATTTTCAAGACACTTATAAAAAGAGCTGATTATCTATGTTTCCAAACTGTATGGCTTTTCAAGTCTTCAGACTGCATTTAAGAGTACCAGAAACTATGAGAGTACCAGAAACAATGAAACTTTTGTGTTTATGGAGTCCTAGAATGCTGTTTCTGAAATGGTTTTGTCTCCCTTTCATGGACATCAGAACTGTCTGCATTGCTTTAAATTAGTGATAAAACAAGGACTGAAACACCAACTACCAAAGAAATAAGTCTGCTATCAAAACAGGACAAAATCTGGGCAGAGGAAAAAAAAAGTCATGGGGAAATGGAAATGAAATATTGTTTGAGATGACCTACCTAAAACCAAGCAAGCAAACCCTGTTCTATTAAGCTCTCAGGAGAGCTGCTAAAAATTTTTGAAATAATCCAGAGAAGGAACTCAACCCCTCATTTTCATTCTTCTCGGCCCATTCCTTGCAACTCCCTGAGAAAAACAGATCCCTTGGGTGTTTTGTACAAAAGGATGAATTTTCATGATATAAAAGCACACAGCTTGAAGCTGTGAGTCCTCATATTCCTTGGCACTCATCATCTTCAGGTTTATGGAGAAGCACATATTGATCCCTTCCAAGGCACGGGTTGGCAGGGAGGCAAGGAACACTCTTCAGGATTCATCAACCTTCCTCCTGGGGCCTGAGCAGGAGCTATCTCACAGAATAATACGGGACTATTAAAAATGCATCTTATATGACACATGCTAATAGTTTTTTCTCCTTCTCTCACGGTGGTTGCACAATGTAACAGCAAAAAGATGGAAGACACTTAGGAACTACAAGAGACTAACCAACTAATGATGCTTTTTCTTGTCAGACCTGTGGCTTACTACGTCATGCACATGTATTCAAGTACAATGACCTTTCTGCAGAACTGCTTCAGTTATAGAGAAGACATTTCAGTATTCAGAGCTCAACTTCTGTCCTCCACCGTCTGAATGCATGTCTGTACTTAGAAAGCAACTTTTTCTAGCCTGACTGCTCATCCCTATGTGACTATCTGGCCCAGAGTTCATGTAGCATGATTAACAGGTCTGT
The DNA here is from genome assembly GCF_964188355.1 of Buteo buteo. NCBI lineage: Eukaryota > Metazoa > Chordata > Aves > Accipitriformes > Accipitridae > Buteo > Buteo buteo. The sequence continues at coordinate 12,011,913 of NC_134181.1, read as the reverse complement.
GAGTTGTTCAGTGTCACAGGTGAACTAGAGGTTTTGTGATGGGCAGCCTTGTGACATTCATTGTCATAGGTCATATAATTTGTGGATTTTAGTTCTCTGACCCAGTGTATTCAATAGAATGAGATTCTTCCTTAACTTGATTTTTCCTGGCTTTTGTGACTCTAAATAAGGTCCTTCCATTGTTCAAACATAATTCTTGTGGTATATTATATTAAGATGTTTGGCCTGATCTAGATTATGCAGCTTCATGTAACTGATGAAAGAGCTATTGTTTTTCACAGCAGAAAAACTGCCACTCATCCAGATCACTGACCTATTTCTTGGAGTCACAAGTAATGTTTCTGAAGACTTGCTGATTTTTAATGCTATGTTTTACACTATTGATCTTGAAGCCCAATGTTTGAAGTGTGATTACAACAGTATTTAGGGATCAGATAAAAAATGTCAACTTAATTTTCAGAAGCAGAAAGATTTTATTTTTCCATAAATTTTGGTACTATTCTAAAGAAAGTGTTAAATGAATTGGAGCAATTCAGCTGTGGGGGTTATTCCATTACTCAATGATACAGAAATTCCTCAGGCTTAAACATCACCAGTATATTCCTCTCTACCTTTCCTTCTCTGAGATTCAGTGGAATTTGTCCCTATTGTCAGAAATAGATGATGAACCACGTCCAGGAGCAGGAATTTAATCGGCTCACCCTAACACTATATTGGACCACTCATTACCGTGAAATCAGAAAAACAGAATCTACAAGTTCCTGAAGATGGGAACAATTTGTAGACAACCACTCCTCTAATCATGCTTTTCAGTCCTGACTTGGAGAGGCCAGTGCCAGAAGAACACATCAGGAGAATAAACTAAAACTGCATAAAGAGATTTTGTGGAGGCTGGCATGTGAAGAAATTTATTTACCATTATATATGGCTTTCCTCTGCAGGAGAACAGGGCTTGCATATTGTCTATGCTTTCTCACTGTACAGAGAGGGATACAGGCATCTAAAAAGGAATTAGGATGCTGAGATGCTCAGTCCATGCTGGATTGCTGGCTCCCTGCTATTCACCGTGGAACATCTGCTAAAGAACTCTTTGGGAGACTTCTGGGTTTTTCAGGACCAGCAGAAAAAACAACACTGTTAGGATGTTTTATATGTGGGCCACTTCGGTACTGACAAATGCCTTCTCATTTTATCATGCTGCAATCAAGATGACAAAAAAGTGTGGCAGCTAGTAGAACCCGCCCCCCGCAGCCCAATAAAAAACAGGGTCTTGAAAGGAAAAGTTTGGCACACAAAAAGCTCCAAACACAAAAAAGCTAAACCTCTACCAAACCATTTCTGCTTGTTGTGAGCCTGCCAAAGCAGAACAGACTTTCTCAACAGAAAAGGCTACATTATGCTAGAAGGAAATGAGCTGCAAGGCACAGGAAAAGGGAACACGAGTGGAGATTTATGGCACTGCTGAAAGCAGGCACTGTACTGCCAGATCAAGAGTAAGACGCTACCAAAGGATGCTACCTTTGTTTTTTCATCTATCAAGGAAGAAGGAGTTTCTGTTGCAGAGTATCTAAACTACTGACATCCATTGCAGAAAGCCCATCACTTCAGCCTTCTGAGTCACTGTGTCCCAATCAGAATTTTCTACTTTTTTAGAAGGTAAGAAGGAAAAAAAAACCAAACCAACTAGCAAAACCCACCCAAACTAAACCCACTCAAACCAAAACCACCAGTCAATGAATACCTGACAGTTAATAACCTGGCAACAGAATTGTGTTACAAATATTGCAAGTTTTGCTCAAGTATCACTGACTTTATAAAGTACAAATTGATTTTTTTTTTTTAAAAAAGATCATCATTATGCCCCACTGTTGTTCCTGAAGATCATATGAGAAGGATTTTTTCATGTTCACAGTTTTTACTTTGTTTTTTTGCTGCTGTTTTGGCTCTTGCTCTTCGTATGGTACATGAGCGACTTCACATGCTGAAGTGTCCTGGATACAGACTGCAGCAGAAAAACACATCTGTGGACAAACAAAACCATTCTCTATGTCCAGAAAGACTCAGTTAAGAAAAATATAAAGTCAAGGTTTTTTTCTTTTTCTTTTCTGCCAGGAATTTCTAATTAGAGCTCCTTTTTGCCTTCCTCTAAAAGAGGAAAGTAAATTCAGTCTCAGAGGTAAGCTGCTAGCCCAGAGAAGCTGCAGGATCTCCCTGGATTTTTACCAAGCTTAATTTGAACTTTGCCATGGTTTTTATTTGCAAGTGAAACTGCAGCTTGTTTTCAGCTCCTTAAACTCAGGTGAAAGGCTACCCCAAACAATTCTGATGGATAACTGTATGTTGGACAGCCTCGAAGAACTGAGAACACAGTAACACCCCTAAAATGCATCATGACATAAATGTAACTTGCATGATGCATTTTGGATGGGCATCCTTAGGTTTCTTTCTTTCAAAATGTAGGGTCTGACCTTTCTCAGCAGTGTGTGCCTCTTTATCATACTGGGTATCATACGAAATTACAGATGCCTATCAGCTTTAATGTACATATGGAACCTGGACATGTAACTTTCAGTAGTTTTGAATCTGAGCCTAAGCCTCAAAAGTGCCTCAGAAGTGTCTTTGGTTTTTCACTAGTAAGGAAGATGTGTCATTTATCTTAAACAAAAATTGACTGCTGCCTTTATTTAACCATAATTTGCATTTATAAGAGGACAAGATATTGAATTACATTTCTCTACAGTCCAGAGCTAGATCCTGAACTATTGTTCTGAAAAAAAGTCATGTATGTGTAAATACTTTGTGTGTTATGTTAGAAAGTGCCATGTGGAACTGAATGCTCAAAATATTAGTTAGCAAGGCGTGTAACAGAGATAAGGAAGACTCTTTCTTTTTAGAAACACTTTTATTTTTTTGAGAAAGAGAACCACTGAAGTAATCTGTATTACTCTCACAAGTCAGCAAACAAAAGTGTGTCCTGAAACTTCAGCTAGCTATAAAAGTGAAATGCTCTCACACACACAGATTCAGAGAAGAAGATTCCTGCAACAACACCACTTTTTTCTGTGACCCTGGGTACGATCACAGAAATCAGAAGAAATCACCTAGAGATGTGGGTGTTTTTCTTCTTTCTCATACATCTATCTTTCTGCTGCAGTCCTGTAACTTGGGTACTACTCCAGTGAAGTCCATTGGGCCTGACCAGGAATGATCCCATAATGATTTGATATGTTACTTGATAAAGAGATGGATCTGACGGGTGCCGGTTGATTCAGTGACCAATAACCAGTCTCCTTAAGCAACAGTGGCATATGAAACATGATTGGAGAGGGTTCATCAAGCAGCTGGCGTTAATACCTATCCACTTCCACTTAAGTTCTTTTATGTCATGAAAAAGATGAGTATGAAGACTATTCCCAGTTCTATGTGTTCTCCTTCCCCAGTGATAAGCTAGCAGCTTGCCAAATCCTGTAGTAGGTTTCTGTCTATAAAGACTGTCTGTGGGATTTAGGGCACGTTAGAACAGCAAGAGACATAGCGGCAAGGAGAGAGCGAATAGACATGCAGGAAGGTTGGTAAATAGTTTTCTGTTAATGGCAAGGAGGAAAAATCACATCCAGTGCAATTATACCTCTGAACTCGGTGTTATCTCAGACCACTGCCCTTGGAAGTGATATTTCTGCAAATGAAAACTTCCCTGTAGATGCATATGCAATTTTTAGTAAATCAGTATAATGCCAGGCAGATATAATGATAACCAGAGAAAATTATCTGGTCGTTCCCTTGATGGATTATCATAATGTGGACAGTAATTTTCACTACATACTAGGACAACCCTGACATTAGGAAGCATCTCCAATGTAAGGGAGCTTTTCAGCTTGCATGCAAGCTGCTGAGACCATCTCTAAGTTGCCTGACCGACATCAGCTATGGAAAAGTGAGTGTGTGCTGTTTTCTGGGCGATGTGGACAGATAAATTCCAGAAAGCTACTTTCAAAAGTAGTAATAACTGAAGATATTGCTCACTGGCCAGCTGAATGCAGTTTTGATATTAACATTGGACTTGAACTGGGAACTAGTTTATAAGGAATCTTATACCAAGCTTGTGTGTGAGTAGAATAAGCACTGCAAACATTTTTTAAGCAACTCCAACTCAGCTAATGCAGATAACTTGACTGCCTGTGCTCAGCAAAATGAGGAGATGTATTTAGTTTTAACTGACATATTTTATTGTGGCTCAATTTGTAGGTCTTATATAGCCTAACATAAAATCATTCACGTGTATACAACAGACTTCACCATAATGTGAGTATAACCCTATGGCTACTTTCATGCGGTTTTAGAAACTGCATAAACAAATGTTTTAAGGGATGTTTAACTGTTTGTGTTATATAAAGCCACTTGATCTGTATTAAACAGTAAAACATTTCTTGTTAATGTCTTATACATGCAATTTGTGTATACAGGTAAATGTACATTTCTAATGTAAGAATGGTGACTTTTGTTATTCAGACCAAAAGAACCAGGCTGTTATCAGACATTAATCAGGCTGCTGTTTCTAATTCTTGTACTTTTCTAAAGAACAGTGGAATGTGGTAGAAACTACACAGAGCCAAGTCATGGAGCTTCTTAGTTTTTCATCTACACAGGCAAAACTCTCATTGAAGGCACCACATAAGAGTTTCTCTGTATAGATCATATGCCTGTGCTCAAAGAAAAGATGCATGTGCAATAATCTTTATTACACATATAGCTCTATAACTGAGATATAAAGCCAGCTATGTAGAAAGTGCATAAAATAACTGTTGTATTAAATACGGCATAGATTTTTGTCTGCTAAATAAATACTAATTCAGGTTTCAAGCAATTATATAGTATCTGTAAGTCATTATCTAATAGATAATAAAGAACGTATGTTACTACTTTTTAAGCTGTACCACTTCATCTGAGTATTGGCAAGCTTAATTTGCAGTGTAATTGAGTACATTAGAAGATTATTAATAGCTGGAGCCTGTGAGAGATTTGTTTTCACTGTACATAACGATGTTTGAGACACAGCAGTTTGGGTACTCCTACAGCAAGTCTCAGGCACTTTCCAAAATTCTATGGCAGAGATGATGAATTGCCAGAAAGATTTGTGACTACTACTAAACACTGTGTTCAGTTTCACAGTCACTAAGTATCAGTCTCCTTTTGGCATTAAAACAAAATGTTTTTGTATTTAGTACCTGCATTTCATTAGGATACTCCAAAGAGGTGTCTTCTGCCTCAACATGAAACAACCTTTGGAAACAGCTTTCTTCTCTAATTAGGCTTGTTCGTATGCAAATTAAAAATATATAAATAATGAAGTAATGAAGGATAGTCTTATTGTTGTGAGAAAGCTAGGCTGCTGGGAGAAATCAGGAGACTGCCCTACGGGGTGGATATAGGACAGGCTATTATGTTCTTAATTTAAGGTACTTTGTTCTGCCTTTTTTTCTGAAGATTTTCTGTTAGATGAACTGGTGTTTCTTATGGCAAAGAGAGGATAAAAATTTCAAAGGATGAGTTTTGAGAGTGTATTAAGATGGCATAGCAATTTATTATGTTGACAAATATCTCAGTTGTAAAAGTAGTAAGAAAATGGTCCTATAATTCAAAACATGGAAAAGAAACACCTGTTTTGCAGTGAATTAGCACAGGCTATGGGAGCTGCAGGGCAGCTGGCAAGATGAGGCCTGCCTCTGCCCTCCTGTAACAGAGTCACTGCTCCCCGAACCAGTATGTGCCCCGAGTTCACAGGGCAGGCTGAACACCTCCTTAGCTCTAACAGCCAGAAGTCTGCAATGTTTACGCTGGATGAAGTGATGTACCTGCATCTAGAGGTAGTTTTTATCTCCTCAGGTGCAACTGAAATTTCATGAGGTCCTAACGGACTATGAAATACTGAGAGACCCGAACGTTATTGGAAAACTCTCAAATATACCAGATAATGGTGCTCTCACCTCTAAGCCTTCTCTTTCACCTCACTTCACTGTGCTAGGGAATACTCAGAAAACCATTTGATTTTTTTCCCCCTCCAACTGCAAATCATATGATGCTTTACTTTAAACAAGTAGAATTAGTGTACAGAAGGCCACCATGAGCTTATTAATCACATATTTATAGGCTCATATTTACAGTATTTTCCAAAATACCCTTGTGTTTCCTCTTCCTGTTACTAATTACTAGAAGATTATAATTCTCTATATCCATCCTGCAGCTGGTTAGAATTGCAGAGCAGTCAGCTAAAACAGAACTTTTGGTGTAATGCTGGCAGATCACAGCATCAAATTTCTATTTGATAATGCAAAAATATCCTCTTAAATTTTCTGTATTTGCAGCACTTTTATACACTATTTGAATAAAGATAACCTACAGGAACACTTAAAGAAAAATAGAGAGCATAATCTTGTTTTAGCTCCATGCAGAGCAAGAAGAAGTTTTTTTCAAAGGTGATTTCTTTTTTCTTGGTGTTCTCGAGCAATATGCCTTTGCCATGGGACACACGGGAGTTTGATGCCTAAACCCTTGAAGGGACCCCCCCCCCCCTCAGAAACAGGAAATCCATTATGATGGCTGACATAAGAGTCCTGGTCTGTCATCAGTTCAAAAGGCTACAACACCGACTTCACCCATTTTTTGCCCACATTCAATCATTTGGAAAGAATTCTTCCCCCTACGTTAAATTTTATCATACAGAAAATTTGTGAGCTAACTCGTTGCCTAATACCAATTCAGATCAAGTAGTTTAGTTTTTTACTGAAAGAGTCTTAAATAAGATTTCTCTTGTTTAACTCCAGTAATAGCTTGCAAGTCCATTTGGTGTAATTTACAGTGTCCTCTGATTATAGGCTGTCATGTTTCATGTAGTGACATCTACAAAGCTATGCTATCCTCTTACTATATATCACTTTGTTACTGAAGACTTTGTGATACTTGATGTAATTTCACACAGCTGGACACAAACAAGTCAAACCCCCAAACAGGCTCCTAGGGTTGTTTTTCAAACTTCTTTTATCAAAATATGGGGGAATTTGCAGCAGAATTTTTAGGCTTTATTTGGCAATGCAGACAACCTTCTCTAATACCTAAAATGCTTGACATTACTAAACATTGTCATAAATGTCAATGTTTTTCCCTACTCAAATGTCTCTGATTAGATGAGAGGCTGTTTCACAAGGTTTATTTTGTACAAGAGATATATATATGTATTCTGCTGTGTTGCAAATGAGGCAGGTTGATAAAAGGTTGACTGGAAAGGCATCTGGGAGAGCAGGATAGCAGTCATGAGATACAATTATCTAATACCAGGACTAACAAATGACATAGATGCCATAAATTTTCCCTATGGCCAGCAGCAACTCAGGTGATACCTAACCCTTGAAGTGCCTTACAGCACTGTGCCTCGTTGAATACCCACAAGTACCCCACTCTTATGCAAGGTCATCTGTGCTCCACTGAGATCCAAAAACTAGATTTTCTCCCTTAAATATCCCAAGGCATTCAGTGTAAAGATATGTCTGCATACCTAGAACACATCCTCCCACAAATTGCAGTTATAGCTGCCCATTAGATTTTAGTATTTCACTATGGGAATGGAATGAAATATTTCCCTTTATGTAAAAGCCTCGCTCACAATGCAAGAGGTCCTGTTCAAAGGCATTAAAGTGTCTCTTTTTTTTTTCTTTTTCAAAACCCTATCCACCTACATGGGGCATAAAGGGATACAGGGCTAACAGCATAAAATTGCAGTCGGATAGTATGATAACATATAGAAAGCATGCAGTAAGGTCCTCTTCCTCAAGCTTGGGGACATCATTCACGCAGACACAACGGGGTGTCCCAGCCAATTCTGCTACTGCGCAGCACGTTCCTGCAAACGCGGCAGCTCCTGTTGCGCCCACTGCCACCTCCCCGTGCTGCCATGGACCTTGCCCCAACTGTCACTGCAAGTCTTTCCAAGAGCTCAGGGTAACAGCTGGATCTTCCCGCAGGATTTTGAGGCTTACTGGGTTAGTACAGGCTGCTTGCGTTCAGCTGGGACACTGCTCCTTCCCCAAACGCGGCAGTGATAGAGCATGCTGAGGGAAGGTGCTGAGCGCGGCCTGCCCCGATCTCTCCGATTTGACTCTGTCGTGGGAGAAGCAGGCTCAGCCCCGCTGGCAGGCAGCTCTGACAGGCAGACCAGGTTTGTCAGGAAAGGCCCTGTCCGGCGGCAGCTCTGCCAGCCATCCGCAGGCGTGGGAAGCGGGGACGGCGGGGCTGCCAACTCCCGCACGGACACCGTGGGTCCCCGGATATTCGGTGGCCTTCTGACAGCCCAAGCTGCCGCCTTCCTTTTGAAGAACCCCAACCTCAGGTAAAAAAGAATCAACTTTTGTTTTAGCCTTCGAAGTAAAAGTGCCGCACGAGCCTTAACCGCCCCACAGGCCACCAGGTAAACGCTTTAGAGAATCTCACGATTTGGTGTTCAGCTGAACAACCGGGGTAGGGGGGGCTTTCACTCCTATTTTGTTGGCACCCCAAGAAGGACCGCACACCACAGGAGGCAGAGAACCGCCGTCCCGGCCGCCGCTCTCTCCCTCCACCCAGCCCACCGCTGGCCAAGACATCGCCGAGCGACCCTCCCGGCACCGGCACCGGCACCGGCACCGGCACCGGGTGGGGACCCGGCGCCCCGCTACACCTGCCCGCGGGTGCGGTGCCGTGCCGTGCCGTGCCCTGCCTCGCCGCCACTCGCCGCGCCGGCCGGCCCCGAGCCCCCGCGCCCCCGCCCCAGCGCGGGGCTCAGCCGAGCGGGACGGGCGGCCAGCGCTGCCCGCGGGGGCACCGGGCGACGACGACGGCGGCGGCGGCGGCGCGAGCCCTTACCGATGATGATGGCACAGGCGCTGACCAGCCCGATCTCCTTCTTCAGCGCCACCCGCTCGGGGCCGCCGGGCGCGCCGCGCTGCTCCCCGCCGGCCATCGCTGCCCGCGCCGCTCTGCCCCGCTGCCGCCGCCGCGCGCATGCGCCGCCCCCCGGCCGGGGGGTGAGGGGGGGTGGAGGCGGGGGGCGTGCGGCGGCGGCGGGAAGGTGCTGGGGGCGGTCGGCGCCTCTCTGAGGCGAGGCACCGGCGGGCAGCGGGCGGAGGGTGGCCGGCCCGCCCCTGCCCCGCGGGGTCCCTCGCAGGGTGACAGTGCCCGAGAGGGCTGCGTGTCGGACGAGGTGCGTGTGGCGGGCGTGACGGCCGCCTCTGAGAAACCTGGTAACGTGTCCCCCGAGGCGCGGGGGGGCGGAGGGGGAGCAACCACAGTAACGCCAAGGTTAGGGCAGTTCGGTAAGTGCCAAGCGTCAAATGACCAGTTCGGTCGTTTGGTTTGTCAGGCAGCAGGGTCTGCCCCAAAGCCCAGGTAGCCCGCGTGCCCGCAGCTCTTGTTGGATGACTTTTGCGACCAACCAAGCAGCCCAACTCCGTGTAGGGCTCACTTTCACTGCGCTGTCTCCACACGAATCTTCTCGGTGGTGGTCCGCTTACTGTTATGCTTTATTAGTTGTGGTAGTGCAATAATTCAGAGGGAAAAAACCATTTTACTGCTTGTAATCAGTACTGACAGTGTGTGTCCAAGCAAGCATAGTTAAAATCAACAAGGCAATGCCCAAACGCTGCCTGCTTGGTTTCTGCCTTTACTTTTTTTGTTAGTTTCTTCTGTCCTCCTTCGCACTTTGTTTCAAACCTCTCCGAAAGGAGTTAGAACCCCACAGCCCGTGTGGGCGCCAGCTCCCTTTGCGCCTGTTGGTGCTGAGGAGCCTGCAGCTGAGGGTATCGTCCCCCCCCCGCCCTCCCAGGTGCCTTGCTGGGCAAGCAGCAGGCTGTGGGGTAAGCTGCAGCTGGAGTCATCTGTTGGCAAGCTTACGGAAATAGTAAATATTTCCTTTCCTCACGCAGGATGGAGCAGAAACGTTGGGATACTTCATTGCAGCAAGATCATAGGAATGCCAAGGTAAATGTAAGGAAATAACGTGTAGTAATTCACAAATCATTTGCTCTGTGAACAAACTTCCTTTGTAAGAGTGTTAATGGATGATGTCTCCTCTGCTCTCAGATGAAATCAGAAAGGTAAATTTTAGCTTGGGAACGTGAGCTTTTTACTCAAGCTGCAACAGCCAAGAGGGTTTATTGATGGAAATCCCTGGTTTTGGTCAAGATGAACATCTTCCTGAGAGGAGTTCTATGTTCAGAGAGGAACCCCACGTGGGTGACCTATTCTGAAAGTGGATAGGTTAGGAAATTTTCGTACAAAGATTATGTGATATCTGGGACGTGTGGGAAGGAGATAGTGTGCATCAGTGAGGCAACCAATGCAGTAATGTAAATTAGATGTGGTGGGGTGGTATCAATGGGAGAAGGAAGGTCTGGTTCTTCACTTCAGTGAAGGAAGGTGGGAAGCTTCTGTGGTGACATCAGTCTGATTTTGTTTGACTTTAGAATGAAAAGTATGACTTGAAAACTGGCGAGTTGTTTGACGAAATCAGCGGACTATTCTTACAAAGCTGGTAATTGTAAGTGATTTTATTTTATAAAGCTGCTTTATACTGCTGCTGTTATAGAAAGGCTTATTGATTTTTCAGAGGCTGAGACGTGTTTCCTAAATTGATCTATCTCTTTGTGGAATTGTTGTTTCTAAATGAACTGCTTCACTAACTACTTCTAAAATGTCCTTTTATTGAACTACTATGTACTTTTTATAAGGAAGCATTTTACAAGAAGAATTACTTTCTGAACTATGTAAACAGTACTACTGTTCCCCTTTTAAAGACAGGGAAATGTGAAGACTAGAAATGAAGTTTCAGATGTACAAAAGTAACCTGATGTTTTAGGTATTTCTTTCTAGGTGGTTTAAATGATTGCTTCAGAGCTATGTTTTTGACGGGTAGCAACTCAAGTTATTTCTAGTACCTCTGAAAACCTCTACATCCTAGTCTTATATGGACATTTTGATTTACTCTGTGAAAGTTGTCTATGACAGTCTATTTCTTTTGTGAAAGCTAAAAAAAAAAATAGATTGAACTTCATCAAAAAAGTACAAAAAACAAGAAGTGGGAATGAATGGCATTGCTAACTGTGTTGCTAACTGTATTGCTGAGTTCTAAGAGCCTAATGAAGTTTAGGATCAATTAACCTTTACAGAACAACCACAGAATGTGTTCAATGAATGACCACTTAGAAGAGTAATGCTGCACTTGGTTTCTTTTGCTGTGGTAGAAATGTTGGTTTGCTCTGAAATATGTGTATAATCTTTGTGGTATTGTGTGGAAGATAAAAATCCTAGTCAGCCCTCTTATGCTGAGTAACGAGGAACAGTGCATGGTAGCTGTGGGATGATGAAAATAAATACTAGAATTCAATTAACTGTAATAATCTTCTTCAACTCAACTGTGCAGTAGCTGCAGATTTTTTTTTTTTTTTTTTAAACATTCTGGCCAGTTTAGGGGGCTTTGCCAGGGAAAACGCGAAGTATTCATACATGTGTACACTCTGCCTGCTGATACAAATACTTTGTTCTGTAATTGTTCCACCTTGCTGAAAGCCACGAGGCTCAGCTGCGTGACTTTACCGATATGTTTTCAAGTATTTTACTGGTAATAAGAAAGGCAAAACCTAACAGAAAAGCACCAAAAATCTCTCCTTAGGAGACGTAGCCAACAAACCATTAAAACTGAAAAAAGCAGAGGAACCTTAAGAGCATTCTGTTTTCTTATTGAGTTTCACATAAAGTGCATTTTGAACAAGGCTGAAAGAACAGAACTGGCGCAGGAGAACCATGGGGTGAAATCTTAGTTTCGTCCCAAGAAAACCTTTTGCAGCAGAAACATTAATGAACTGGCACATCTGACTGTGGCGCAGCAAGGCCAGGATATTGTCTATTACACCTTATAGTTTCAGCACCAGATCCTGTTATGTGAGTTTCATCCTTGAGGGCGGTATATGTGCCCTTGCCTTTGTGTGGGGCTGTTCCCAGAAGGAATAGACAGCATGTGCTCCCTGGGCAGCTGTGCTTCCCTGGGCCATGACAGTGGCCTCTGATAGGGGAGACTCATGGCCTTGACTGCCCACCCAAGTAGGGATTTTACAAATATCCATTTGAAGGGACCTGTATCCTTGCCCTGGCAGATGAAGATAAAGGTATATGATTGCCTTTTTCTCGATAGGCATAGCATTATTTTGGTAGGTGCTTATTTGTGGTGTCTCAGTCAGAATGTACTTCCTAGTGCAGGCAATAAGCTTGCAAGCAGTTTAGCCTAGTTACCAGGTAGTGTGGGTAATCAACAGGGTGAGCAAGTGGGGTTGGGTGCCTCTGTGTTTGTGATGGAGGAGCATGGTGGCTGTGCAGCAGCAGCACAGTCTCTCCCTGCCACATGAGACTGAACATGGTGTATGGCATAACATTTTTGGCTGAGGAGATAACAGCCTGGAAATCTGTGCTGGTAACTTAATTTAGGATTGTAGTCCTGGACCCCTGTAGAGTACTTCATTTTTCTCATTTGCACTTGGAAAGAGGATAAATTCTTTACCTAAATCCATATAAAGAACATTGATTTACTGATTCTTTTCCCAGTGCGTGCATGATAAATGACTTTCCTTTTCAAAGTTTTAAGTGTTTTACTGTTGCTGAAGGAGTAAGCAGGTGGCAGTTTACAACACGAGCTTTCGATATGCTTGCAGCCATAGCAAAACACAGGAGTGCAAAACAGCAGTGGACCAGAAACCTGTTGGAAAAGACAGCAGTGACAAAGATTGCCCACATTAACTGCCAAAAAATGCTCTTTTTTTTTTTTTTTTAGGCTGAGTGCCTGCCTGCTTCACTGTGGTTTTTGCATGAGGGTGAAGAGAAGACTTTTCTCTTTCTGCAGTAGTGTTAGCTGCTTATTTCGGTTGTATATTCTGTCCTTTTGTTAATATAGTTCCAAAATGAGCAAGTCAGAGGGCATGTACATTCTAATTAGTAGTTATCTAAGACAGCTCTCAGAGCAAAGACTTCTTTTAAATTGTTTTGGATCTGAACATACTGTATCTACTTGAATGACGAAATGTTAGTAAGCAAAAAAGCCAAAGTTCTTTGTAGGAAGGCAATTGCTGCATAGCAACTGCACAGAGAGGATGCAATGAAGCTTGCATGTGTTCTTTTTTGTTGCTATTTTTGTCCTCATTTTCTCCATGTTCTGAAATGTACAGAAATTATTAAAATTGTTGGAACCAGTTATTTCATTCATTGCTACTTGTGCTCTAAAAAAAAAGAAAAGAGAGAAGCAAACAATGCAGTTTAGTTTTTGTGTTTGGGGAAGAAATAATAAAGGGAATTTAATATGCCATTTATGAAGGGATGCTGTGACTGAGTTTTCAAATGAATACGGTCTTTAATGTATGTGAAGTGTATGGGAAGAGAGGAAGGTTAAAGGAATATAAAGACAGTCCATGATAGTAGATGTTCTTTCCAGTCTCCATTTTTGTATCCATCTAAATTGTTGTCTTAAAACATCCATTCTGTTGTCTTAAAAGATAACCAGCCCTACAAAACCGAAACATGGCATAGTTGTTAAAACATAATTCAACTTTGAATTTAATGGGGTCACCATAAACAACAGCTGGGAAATAGTTACTTGGAAGGATAAACTATCTTGTATTGCATCTTTAAATAAAGCAGTGGGCTGACTGATTTAGCAAAAGGAAATTTAGTGAGTAATGGGATTGTAAAGTGACTCTTAATTACTAATAAACTTGAGAGTAAGATTTGCCATGTTGAATAGTGTCTGTGGAAAGCCTGTTATGTCTATACAAAATAGGGGGCACTCTGGTCTGAACTGTCCTTATGGATGTGCCCTGTACTGAGCCCCTGTTAGAGGGATTTGGCCAGCCCCACAGCTGACAACTAACTTGGAACTGTGGGGTCCCACTGCAACAGGGTTACTGTTGCTCTGTGCTTTGTCACCTTTCTGTAGTAGGACAGAAACTTGTAGGGCATTAGGATTAAGAGCAAGAATACAAGCAGGAAGAAGTCCCATTTACTGGGAGGTGACATCAGTGGGAGGGAACCATATAAAGCCTTTCCACTTTAATGTGAATGAGTCCCAACTGGCAACCCTAAACGTAGCCAGGTGCAGGTGGATCAGTTACTTGTTGAAAGAATCCCATTCTCCATCACCTAGGTCTATCATGTTCCGTCTTTATATGATAAAGGTGGAAAAAATGGTATTCTTTGTATTTTTAGTAACATGATACTGTACCTCTGTGTTTTCAGAAAGCTGTAGTAGAGGAAGCCACATTAGTATGTGACTCCTGTGTGACTCCCCAGTACCTAAACAAGAAAATGGGGGATGTACATTTGAAAAGGGAAGGCAGAATCTTTTCCTCTAGTTCAATAAAGGAGGAAGTTCTCCAGAGTGGCTTTTTTTGGGTAGCTACTCTTCTCTGCAATAATGGCCACAGTAAAGAGGTTCCTCCAAGTGTGGAACAGTTCTGGAATAGGTCAAAGAGGCTAATTAGCTTGTGCAAACTAGCTAAGCAGCTGAACCAGGTAAAAGTAATTCCTATGATTAAATATAATCCTAATGATTTGTTGCTTACATTTCTATCATGCTCCTTGATTATTACAAATTTAATTCACAACAAATATTATTTATAAACAATGTCCTTTTATGTTTGTACCTTGCCAAATGATAGTGTGAGAGCTGAGTAACCAGAATGTGTGAGCCATTCTCTAGCAGACAGGTATAAAGATCCTTCACACCCTCCATTGCCTTGCCCTAGCAAAGCACTGCTCTCCAGGACAATTTAAACACAGTATGCCAAGGCGTAAGTGGAGATCTCCTTCACTGATCTGTAAGGGTTAGTGTGGGTGCTGGGAATGCAGCGCTATACACAGAAATCCAGCAACCATCTGTAACCAAAAATGTCCTGTAGCATGCAGTAAGGCAGTGGGAAGTCTGTGTTTATAATAAAACATTCGATTTTCTCTTCCTCCTGTTTCAAGTTTTTGGGAAGACTCCCTTTCATGTCAGTAAGGGGCAGGAATGCAACCAAGAGTTGGAGTTGGCAAATACATGATCTTCAGTCTTACAACACTAGCTTCCTGAGTGGGCTGAGTATGTTCCAGACTTGCTGAATGGGGACCTGGATGAGATAATTGGAAAAGCAGGCTGAGGATCAGGTCTTCTGCGAAGCTCTCTGATCTGACTTATTTCTGACAATGAAGTATATCTTCCAAATTCTGTAATGTATTGCATTCATTGGACATTGGGAAGAGCCTTAGTAGGTAAGGCTGACTGTTTGGGCTGACTCATGCCACTCTTTCATGGTCCTCTGCAAGATCCAGGAACTTTAATCCCATGATTTAGAAAGCACAGGAGATTCTTCAGGCAGTATCACTGTGCTTCAGGCTCCTCTAGGAGGAATGTGGGTCTTGTACACAGTAGAGGCTTGCCTAGTGTTGTTAACTCCCTCCACAGCTTCTATAAAGGGCAGTATTTTGGCAATGTACGGAAAAGTGAGGGCCAGATACGTCACTGCACTTACAGCTCCATTTGAGCAGCAGGCTTTTATCCGTAGATTCTGGTGACCAGAATGCTTGCTGTCTTTTAGGTAAGTTATTCATCAGGTATGAGCTGTTGGACACTGAGATGTCTGTGTAAAAACTCTATTTCTAAATTTCCACCTATATGAAGTGGGCCATTGTATGTTCAAATTGTATCACCCCTTCAAAGATATTTCATGACAGCTCATAAGTAGATGAGTGTAAGTAGATTATGTAGAGCTGTTTGTAGGTTGTTGATGAGGTTTCTAGAGCCAGGGTTATTGAAAGAACCTGGTTTCAGTTAAGCACTGGTATGATTGGTGTGTTATCAGACTACACTGTAATGCACTGGTGAAAGGGACCTGAAAGGATGATCAGTTTCAGAACAAGCATTTGTTTTATGCATTTTTTTTTTTTCCAAAGATCTCTGACAACACTGCAGTATGTTGACATTCACCACTATAACAACTAAAAAGCTTTTCTTAAATCACCAAACTTTTATTTGTTGTAATTAACAGAATTCTATCTTTTATTCCTCAGTGGTCACAGGGAAACAGTCTCATTTTTTCTGTACTATGTTTTGGTTTATCAGTTTGCTAGAACAGTTCTTTTAGTCTCCTCTTTTATACATTGCAACCACCCCTGATTTCTTAATTTTTTTTTTAATGCTTTCTAAACTCTGTTCTTATTGCTGTCATCAGGACTGGCTTCAATTTCTGAAGATGGTGTCTTAAGTTGGACGTGTGATGCAGTAGCTTCAATACTAACTGCTAACTAGGTTGGAATAGTCACTTCCATTTCTTACAAGTGATATTTCTCCCAGTTTGGGACTTTTTTGTATGTGTGACACATTTGTGCTGTTGACTTAGGCTTTTAGCTTGAGGTTCACCATAACCTGTTTCACATCCTTTTCAGAAGGAAAAGTACCACCAGGTCATTTTCCCTCTGCATTGCTACCTACACTGAACTCCCCTATTCTGCATCTGTGTGCTAGGTCCCTTCTTTCTTCTTGCACCACTTGTTCAGCTGAATATCAGCATCCTGACTTTACACCATTTCACCAGTCAGCTAAGACCATCCTGAATTTGATTCCTTACTTCTGCATTTGGAGTTGCTCTCAGCTTAGTGGACCCATGAATTCTTAGTCTCTGTTTGGTCAATCAAAATGAGTAATACTGGTCCCTGGACAGATTCCAGGGGACCCACCTTGAAATTTCTTTCTGGTTAGTCAGTGCATTGTGAATAACTGCCTCGAGAGGGATACTTTTTTCTTTTTTCTTTTTTTTTTTTCCTGTTTAACCAGTTACACAAGTAACATGACAATTGTCACTTGGCTCTTATTTCGTATTATCTTGCTGATGAACATGACAAGTTGGGAAGAGTTAAAAGCTCAAGTTTAAAGGAAATTAGTTCATATCTACCACTTCTCCTTTATCTACCGAAACGAGTTCCCTATCGGACACGAAAACCACGACTCGAATCATCCCTTCTTTCCGTGAACTCTTGTCATCCGCTGAGAAGCCCAGTAGATGGCACTCTGGATCTGTTACTCAGTATTTTAAAGTAAAAGTGATCACAATTGCCTCCTGTGCTGATTATTTTAAGTATTTGTTTCTCAAAGTTTGGCATCTAAACCAAGATTAAAATTACTGTACTAGTAAAAGTCTTGTTGAAGTGGGTTTGGGTTCACGTTGTCATTAAAAAAATAATCTAATAATCCTTCAGCATATATTTGCAAAGCACAATTTTCTATAGTATGCCATTGAGGGAGTAAGTCATCTCTGTGAGGGCAGCTGGAACATGTTCCAGTGTTGGCAGTGCCATACACTTGTGTATCTGTGCCTGATGCATGAAGAAGCAAAATAGGAAGAACAGAGGACCGGGGGTCGTTCTGCCATGTGTTCTCCTAGTCTGAATATGGCCCAATTGTGATTTAGATGAAGGTATGGAGGTTGTTCTTGGATCAGGCCAACCATTATCATCATGATCCATAGGCCATAGAAAAGGTATAGTCTGTTTTAAAGACTTCAAATAACATATTAGTTCTGCTAATGGCATTAGCTCTGGATTGTTTTTCAGTTGCCTGAAACCATACCTACTGCTTCATTTTGATAGCATCATGTGGCCACAGCTGGGATCTGCTGGCTATGCTTTTGCTGAGTGCTCTGTAGGCTTCTGCAGGCGTTTGGGAATGGAGCCTGGACCCTGCTTTCTCTGGGGGCCCAAGGCATGGCTGTGTGGCTGTCAGCGTGCTGTCGTCCAGCACTCAAGATGCTGGGGCAGAGCAGCTCTCTGCTTGTAGGGGGTAAGTCAGCTGCCAGAGGAAATCTCCAGGCTGCTAGTCCAAAGATTTACCACTGAGGCATGATGGAGTAGACTGCTGCCTCCTGCCTTTTTGAATACTGTCTTCCTGATAATTGACTGTATCAAGGCAAAGTCAGTGGTGTTTAACCTAACCTGTCTTGGCTTTGCCTTAAAAGGGACTAATGCTTAGGATGCCAGATAGCTCCATTCATCCAAGATTTTGGAGCTCCCTCTCAACTCTTCCTGACCTGTGAGCACTCCTGAGTCTTCCAGGACAAAATAAAACAAGTTAGCTGAGCCACCTGGCAGTGGTTTGAACCAACTTGTTTGACTTTGCCCTAGAACTGACTAGAAGTGCTTACACAGCCAGTTACTGGGTCTCAGCTGGAAGGTGTTAACTAACAGCTGAGAAACAGAAAGGAACAGCTTTCTAAATGGCCTGTGAACTGTATGCCCTGGGTGAGAGGCTCTATGTTAGCCTGTTGGCTTTCCCTGGAAGAGATGAAGTGTGCTTCTATGGCCTGTTCCAGTGGAGGGGTGCTATAAGAAGCTGTCCTGTCTCAGCTGCTAGCTATTGTATCTTCCTGCAAAGGTGTGTTCCCTGCCTGTGCAGCACAGATGGCATTGCTGTGCGTGAAGGTGTCCAACGGAGCCACACAATGTGCTTTGCAGGGGTGCTGCAAGTAGCTTTGGGTGGAGAGTCCATTGTAGAACCTTACTTTGTTGTGTACTTCAGAGAATGGGGAAGCCAGTTTGGCACACCAGGTTGCCTAACAATCTTTGAAATACAAAAAAGCTTTTTTTCCCTTTCCTGTTAGTAAGCTGACATGTGTATTGTATCATGGAATGGTAAGGAAATGATAACACTTCTTATTCGTACAATATTACTGTTTTTGTGAAGAATAAAAAAGTTGGAAAGTGCATCATGCTCTTTACTTAAAGTATTGGTGAATATTTGCATGGAGAACCACAAATAAAATAGATTATCCTGCTATCCAGGAGCTCATCTATATGCAAGATGAAGAGCTGTCTTACAGACAGAAATGTATATTTGGTTTAAGTGCATTGTGCTTAGAGTTCATACATATCCCCTCCAGTACTTACCTATTAAAAGAGTTCACAGAAACTACACAGTAAACCAGCTGTAATAATTTTTATTAAATAATTTTCTCTGGTAAACAGGGAAAACAGAGCTGCAAGGAGGTTAAAATCTGGGCTTGGCTTCCCCACTAATGACAAACTCAGGCCCCAAAATTTGCTGAGACAGAGATGACAGGCTCTCGCAAGTACATCGGGTCATCCACCCACCCCTCCTTTCTGGTTGCTGCAGGGTACAGGTGCACTCAGACAGAAAGCACTGGGTTGCTTTTGAGCTTTGCTCATGCACAAGGCAGAGCAAGAGGGAGGTTTGGATCGTGCTGTGCACCTGTCCCACTCTGATGCACTAGACCAGCACCACCAAACTTTTCTTTCCTTGCACTGCTTGAAGAATATGGACTGTAAGAGTATGGCAGCACCGTTGGTGGTTTTCTCTCAGTACTGGGTGGCCATTTATAACCTGCCAGCTGTGGATGGTTCCCAGTCAAAACAATTTGTGTTTAAGGAAAAGCTGCATGGGAGCAGGGATTCTATGTGTGGGTAGGGTTGCCAGTGAGCCCATTCACTCACATCTGCTGTGTGCCCCAGCCCTGGAAACAGTGAATGATGCTCAGATGCTGGCACTTAATATGATCTTGGACAAATCTCTTACCTCTCTGGACTTTGTCACATGTCTCTAAAACAGAGGTTTCCTTCCCACTGCAATCTGTCTGGAGACTTGTACTTTTATGTATTGTATTATCCTTTTGTATTATCACTGGTGGGCTTTTTCAAGTGGAGGAGGGACAGGATGCCTTTTCTATATGTTAGGCTTTGACTCTATCATCACAGGGCTAGGGGATTTGCTGCGCAGTGTATCATCCCAAACATTTTTGATGATAGCATCAGATTTTTCTCCTACTTGCCCTTTTCCCTAGAAAGGGGTTAGGCTCTTTGGGTGTTGCCTGACAAAATTCAGGAGGTGGGTGGGTGCAGTGAGATTTTCTGGCTGCACCTCTTTGTAGGGTTACTGAGAGTGCAGAGGGCCCTCAATCCAAACAGGGAGCAGCCTGCAGAAATGCAAGTAGAAGCAGAAGATTCTCCAAGGCAGCATGTTTCTTATTTCTGGAGCAACTTGCCAATAGAGAAGGAGATTATGTTGGAAAGCAGCTGGGCTGTTCTCTGCGTGTGTGCCTTTGGTCAATCATCCTTCATGTGAACACATCAACCTCTTGGAAAGATGGAGTTTAAGCCAGGTGTTGGTATTCACTTGCTGTCTGCACATCACAATAAGAAAATGCAAGGGGAATTTGTAAGCTAGTGAAAGGCTGTGTCTCTAATAGAGAGGAGGACCAGAATCTAGAGCTCATTCTTTGCTTGTAATCTCACTGATCTCTCTTCCAGTAGTATTCTTCATGTTCACACAACAAATGTTGCTGTAGGATGCCTTCATGTCCCACAGCTCATGCTAAGTTCAGTGGCTTCTTTCTGCCTCCCATCAGTACTCCACCCAATGTCCTTTCTTGACCTTCTGCATATATGCTTACATGCCTCCTGACCATCTTCATCTTCCTTTCAAACTTGGAAGATGTGGACAGACAGACATACCTATAGCATGACTGCAAACTCTCATTTTCTTGGGAAATCTTGCTTAAAAGAGCAAAGTGTCCAGCTGCAGCCAGTTCTAAAGCACAGAGGTGCAGAAGTCCAGTACTAAATGGCATGCAGAGTTGAAAATAGTGATAACCTAGACCTTGTATCACCTGTGGAACTATAGGACAGCAGACTGCTCAACAAGTGCTCTTAATGAAATGTGCTTAAGCGCTTTGTTGAACTGGAACCACAGTCAGCCTGTGGCGCATGGAATATTTTCAGCTGGAAAGTCTCAAATTGTTGAGTCAAGTCCTGTAGTGTTTCAGGAATAGCTCAGGGAGCTGCTGACAGCTCAGACAAATTGGTGTTTTTCTACCTGAGTTGTTGGCCATTCAAGCTGAGCTCAAAGCAAATCTTTGGGGCTTTGGGGAAGCCGGTGACAAATCAAAGAATCTTGTTTAACTTGGCTATGGCTGAATGCTGCACTTCCTTGTGAGGCTTGGTACACTCCTCTGCTTCACAAACAATATCTGCTTCTCTTCACTGACAATTCCTAAGATGACCTCTTGAAGGAAAGGGAGCAAGCATAATTTTCTGAAATGATGGTGATTCTCAATGGAACAATTGCAGGTGTGTGCAGAAGGCCAAAACCAAGTGCGCTGGATGAACACCTGCATGCTGCCATGGCTGGATACATTGGCTTTACCTATTTCTCTTTGCTTACATGGCACTGATTGCTGATGGCACCATGTGGTGCATGGATTTCAGGGTGCTCAGCCTTCTAAAGTCTAAAGAGCATGCTTAAATACTCTGCAAGGACTAAGAACCAACATGTACCTAGGTGTTCTTTCTGGTACCTGATGTTAAGTACTACCAATACTTAACAGCATCTAAAGGCTAGCGCTTCCACTTCTGCTGGTCTCATGTCACAGTATTTTCTATCTTCATATGCACATCTCCTGTCTATTCCTCCCAGTGTACCCACTAAGCCTCATGCACATTTTACCTTATGTGGATAAAGCATATGTGGATCTGGGTAGTAGTTTTGTTTGACTAGGGGCTTCCTGTAAATGGCAACCAGAGGGCCTAGCCCACACCCGTGGCACAAGCTTTTAAAGTCCCATTATTGCTCTGAATCACACCTTCGTCTCCACACCCTGAGTCATATATTAAAATAAAACTGTGGGAAATAATAAAACCCAGTTATATGAATGTGTTTTTTATTATAAGAGTTCTTAAATTTTTTTTTATTACTGCTTTGAGGCCAACTCATCATCTTTTGTTATGTTCATTACAAAAGGCTTTGCTTCAATCCGTGTTAACTTGAAGGGAAAGGAACACAGTGCACAGGGAGAGGAGCAGTTCCTTGCTGGCATCCATTCCCTTGTCCTCAGCATGCCTCACAGTCTACCACAGCTGCTCTACAAGAGCCCTCTGGGGTAGGTGGTGTTACAGGGGAGGTTGACCAGGCAAGTTTGCAGAAGACGAGTCACAGAACAGGGGGTCAGATTGAGTTCTCTTTAAGTTTCATACCTAGCACTCTAGCTCATGGCCTTTATTGTTCCAGGTACTCCTGATATGAGCCACTGTCCTTTGTTAAGCAAATATGAAATAGTTTTCAGCTTCACTGATGTCATGTCTGCTTTATCCTCAGCAGAGTGAGAAGTCTTTCTTGGTCACAAAGATGTAGAAGATGAGATTGGAGGCGGGGTGGGGGCTGTGCAGGGAAAGTAAGTAGTAGGCAGAAGGCTTCTTTATATTTGCTAATTAGAAAAGTAGATTGTTCCCATTTAAAAAGGAATAATCTGCAAGACCATGTTTTTAAGTATTTAGGCTCTAGATTGGGGAAGGGTGGAGCCCTTTTCTTCCTAGGACTGGGTAAATTAAAGTGTTTGTATCTTGACTGATGCTTGGGAAATTCCATTTCGTCTTCAGTTTTAGATCATACTTGTTGACCACACCAGTACCAGGACTCCTTGCTCAAAAACCAGCACATCATCCTTGCCATTTTCTCTGACCCTGAAAAGCAGCTGAATGTACAGAAACTTGAGTCCTGGACCAATGCTCCACTGGAGCCTGGCATCATACCAAAATAAAATAATTCCTCTGCGCACCTCTGGCTACAGTTTCCAACCCCCTTTTTTTTCTTTTCATGTGTCTTTGCTTTCTCAGACAGTAGCACAAGCCTTAGCCTGCGCTCAAGGAATAGTCTGATATTCAAGATCTTCCTCTATTGTAGGGCATGCTACTTTCCGCCATCCCTGTCACACACTTGCCTAGGTCATCTGAATTTCTTCTGGCTTTTAGAAGAGCAGGTGCTTCTGAGACTACAGCCTGAAGCTCTGATGGAGCAGGTGAGTCAGAAGTTGGCTTCCTAGTTACTCTATGGGGAGAGGGTGCTAAAGTCTTCATTACAGGTTTGTTGTAGTTTTTTCTGAAGCTTCTTATAGAGGCACTACTCAAAAGGATTTTTTTTATGATGTGGGCTTCTGATCATCTAAAATTCTGCTGCCACTAAACTTAGAGTTCACAGGGCACCCAAAAACTGTCTGTTGTTAAGAACTTGTGGTAATAAATGACTTCCCAGTAGTCTTTTTATATATCTACTTCTGTCTATTTCTGGACATGTATTAAATAATTCTCCATCATCAGAAATGCATTAAGTGTTCCCTGACTGACCATCCAAAAATAATTTAAATAGCATTCTTCTGGTTTATTGAATGTCTTTTGTGACATGTATTATTCTCTGCTTAATAAGCCATACAGGATCTAAAATTGTGGCAAGTCCACTTGATCTCTGAGGATGGCATGTATTTTAAAATGATTTTTACCTGTAGAATCATTAACTCATGAGATACTTTCTGCTTCACTGCTAGGAAATAAATAGAAGTTCCTGTCAGGTAATCAAAACCCAACAGACCAAGAAACTGGCTCTTTAAAGACACAATAGATCAACAGGATAGCCCTGTGTGGACAAAATGCCTGGAAACTGAGCATCGTCTGAAAATAATGTATACAATGGTTGAAACCTCTGGGCACAGCTGTGAAATCCCTGCAGGTATTTTATTCCCTGTTCCTCAGTAATTCAGGTGACTTTTGTAAGGGTAATGCCTGGAGAGCTCCCATGGAAACAAGAACTAATGATAGGTAGAAATAGAGCTGGGACAACCATGTTACAAAGGCTTCACAAAAGCTCCTAATCCATGAGATCTAGCATATACTATTGAGGCTATTGAATAATGGATTTGCTCACTGTACAAATATAAAACTTGTTACAGGCACCTTTCACTAACTGTGGCATTCTAAACCTGTTCATCCAGGCTATAATGTCCACCCTTTTTGGTACTGAGTTATTGTACTAGATATATTATCAAACTGAAATACTGGCTGCTTCACTCTTTCTGTTTCTGTCGTTTGTCAGAGCTTCTGCATTTCTGAAAAGTGTATTTTTAAGGGAAGAAAATGGTAGCTTTGAACCTGGGTGTTTCCCCACAGAGTAGCTGTTCATGGTCCTTTTGGTTTTGTGAGTAATCGGTCTGGTCCTGGGCACTCAGTATCTAACATTTTGCATACAGTGAGTGGGTGAATGACTTATATCCATGGCAGTGGTGCCTGCGGGTAGGTAGAACAACTGGGAAATTCAGTTCTTATAAATCTATAAAAATAGCTAAGAGGTGTAATGTACTGTAAAGCTGCCACATTAACACGCACTGGGATGTCTTTTCATTGTTTTGATATGCAGCAACAGTTTTATGGCTGTCTCAGAAGGTGTTATAAAGCTTTGTTTCAACATGGATAATATTCCAAATCCAAATTTTGCTTCATTTTTATGTGGTTTCAGAAAACTAATATTAACTAGAGTGCATTTGCATTTACCGTGCTTGTCACAATTATAAGGCAGGTGCAGAAATAATGGGAGTTGGTTTCATTTAATAGCAAAGATTCAGCAATGTTTGTCCTATCCAACTGTCTATTTTTTTTCCTTGTAAGTGAATTGAGAAGCAGAGCTTGAGAGGCACAATCACTAGCTTCAGTTGCTTGGCCTTTCTTTGCCTCTCTTTCCCCATGTCTCCATGGGGTCTCTCAGGAGAGCTAGTGTAAGTCAGCTAACACTGAGAAGCACACATGCAAAAGTGTGTCAATCCCCAAAGCAAACAGGAGCAAGGTGGCCAGGTGTGTGATCCCCAAAGCAAACAGGAGCAAGGTGGGCAGGTGTGTTGTAAGGCGACAAACACCAGTGCTGCTTTACTCCTGGGACAGCACCCCAAGAGGCATTTGACAGTCAGTGATGTCTGTGCTCTGACTCTACCTGTTTAGTTCACCTTTGTTCCCCTGCAGACAAGCTCTTGGACTGTTCCTTCCATGTCCAGGCTGTCTCTTCCTTCCTGTTCCTCCATCCCTTTCAATGGAAGGGACTCTCTTGTTGACTTTGTGACTTAACATTCATTATTCTCTTCTTCATGCTTTTCATCCTCTTCCTGATGAGGAGAGGAGGAGGTGGACAAACCCTGAGGGGACTGAAGCTAAGATAAACTCAGGTTCAGTGTGAAGAGTTGCACAGCTTTTCCCCTCCTAATGGCCACAGTAGGACAACTGTCGGGGCCTTTCTTGTGCTACTCCGCTATCCTCTTGTAGAGGAACAAGCATTTTTTTGCAACAGTTCCCAGGGAAGAGGTAGCTCAGAACCCAGCAGAGAAGCCCTGTGGTGTGACAGGCTCTTACTTGGACCTGTTGCCCATCTGTGTGATGCCTAGACTAGAGGGAAGAGTAGCCCAAAAAGGGGGCCAAGAGTAGAACAGTGCCCACCCTAATAATGACTTATTCTACTGTGCAATGGAGTCCAGGAACTTTGCCTGATTTCTCTTCGTTCTCTTTCTGGTCACTGGAAATCTGCTCAGCACTCTTTCTCAGCATTAGAATGGGGATCGTGTTATGCCAGTCTTTTCTTGTGGGGAATATGACATCTGTGTCAAGGTGATTCTGGAAAGATAGCTGAAAATGAGCAAACTACCTTGGAAATTACCACCTGCAGGTGATGCAGGCTGATGTGATGTCAGTAATGGCCATTTTGTGCATCTACACTGTAAGAGCTTGTTTCATTAGAAAATATAAAACAAAATACTTCTGAGATTGACGGAGAAGACAATATAATCTCATACCTTTTAAGTATCTCTCTGCTTTATGTTGGTACAGTGTGTATATAGCTGATAATTTTGCTTTTACACTGTACCAGCAGACTGCAACTCTGGCTGAGAAGTATCATCAAAACAGTGTTTATGTGGAGAAGAAAGATGAGTTCTGAATAGACATTTTAAGTGATGGGCACTAGAAATAAGTCTTAAATTATTTTACAGTATAGGTAGTCCTAATTAATAACTGCCTTTCAATTTCAGTGGTAATAACAAATAGATCACCCTGATTATTTTGAATGATACTGCACAAATAGGCATATTTTGCCAGAACTCTGCAACTGTGATGACAGGAACCATAGAAGTCTCTTTGTAGATGGAGTGAATTTGAGTCTATGTGCTGGGTTCTACTCCTTATGATGCTTCTGTGCATCTCCTCCTGGGATGACAAAAGAAGGGCTGGCTTATTCCTCCCTTCTGGCTGCCCGTACCACAGAATGGGGAGAAAATTGGTAGGAGAGGCAAAAGAGACATTGCACACATTCTTTTCCCTCTACTCAGAAGTGAGAGGTCAGTGCTTTGCTCTGTGAGACAGCTTGCATTCTTTTCCTGCACTCTTCCAAGGATGTCTTTGAAACAAACAAACAAACCAACCAACCAACCAACCCCAAACAAAAACCCAACCTGCACCCCCCCCGCACCTCCCCCCCACATTTGCCTAAAGCAGGCCTATTTCTGTTTTCTTTGTGTATGAAAGTGGTTTCGTCGTTGATAATGCAGCTGAATAAAGTCTACCTGCTTTCCGTTAGGTTTATAAATTATTTATTCCTTTCTGGTAACCCAGAATCCTAGTGGGATTTCATCTGCTTTTGCACCTCTCTTTACCAGAATCAGCCTCTCTCCTGTATTTCACTTGGAGAGGGGATAATATGGGGAAAGCACATTCAAGGTTAGTTTTTTCTATCTTTTTTGTTCTTCAAACATTGTTTTTAACCTGGTTCTCATACAGAAGCACACAGCAGTCAGAAAATCTGCTTTGCTTAAAAGGCTAATGAAGATAGTTTGCTTATAGGAGAGCCATTTTAACTCTTCTAGTACTGGCCCTATTGCAAGATTTGCAGAGGACAATATAGACCTTCAGAGTCTTAATTTTTCAAAGCTTTAGTGTTATAAATGCTGCAAAAATTTTCAGCTCAGTTTGCTTGAATTTGCTTTCACTTTAGGGATTTCTCAGTTATTGTGGATCACATGTACTAATGAAGGGTTTTTGTTTTGTTTTTTCTTTGTCAGCAGCACCTCTGAAGGGAAGTTCAGCATGTAAAAGTTTTAAATTCTAGAAGAAATTCTAATAAAGAATCAGTAGGTGAATGTAAACATGCATAGAAGAGTTATTGCCAAGAATTTTTAAGTATTAAAAAAAACCCCCTAGATGTGATTAACTTGAAACTGTTTTGAGACCAGTGTATGCCAGTGGAGGATCTGATTCAGTAAATGGTGCTTAATGCCATGAGATGCTGGCAAACTAAGCATTAAACTCAATAAGATGTATTTGGAGAATTGGGCCCCAAATGTGATTCTCTGGTTTCATCTTGAGCTGTGGGTGAGTAGGTGTATACTGTATGACAGCAAGGTTGCTGTAGTAATTATTCATTAGCTTTAAATAACAGGGTAATTATGAAGGTAAAATTCATATACCCCAACACACCCTTTTTTTGCTAGCTTTTCAATTTCTGAAGAATGCCTACAGCCCTCTGCTTTGTGTTGGAAAACAGGGCACTGCCCCTAGTAGTACATGGTTGTTTCTTTGGTTTTTGCATGCTCCTTGCAAGAACGTGAACTGGGGTGAAAAGGTAACATGAATCAGGGAGGCAGGCACTTGAAGAGAATGAAAACTCAGTTTCTTCTATGCCTCCAAGGATAATGAAGGTCACTCTGGTGCCCATAAACACATGTATACTGCACACAGGACTGGTTTCTCCCTGAAGATTCTTGAATTGCCTGTTTTTTGAATTTCTGTTCTATTCTGGGGCAAAAAGCAGCTAGCAGAACAGAGACGAAAAGGACAAGTGGCAATATTTCGGTAGGACAGGACCCAGTCTGGTAATCTATATCCTAGATATTTAACCATCACGTGCTTTTAGGTGGCATGGCGTGACCAGTGAACTTGTGTTACATAGGCAGAATAGGCAGAGTTTGAATGCTTCTGGATAAAAGTTTGGATCCAGGAATCAATTTCTCTCTCATGGATTGAACCTAATTCACTATATTCAGAATCTTGGAATGAAGTCCACAAAAATTACTCTGTTCTTTAACTGTAGTCAGGGACTGTTGCACATGATACGCTGCAGTTATGCTCATGTTCTGCGTAGCAGATCTGATTTACTGCATTCGTGAAGGGCTGCTACAATGCATGGTGCAGGGAGCCCAGCAAGCCTGTACACGCAGCAGGTGGAAGGTCCTCTGCACCCTTGTGGTCCTGTGCATAACCACAGACTAACACAGACTCATTCTACACTTCCTGTGCTGCAAACCCCATAAGCCTGCTTCAGACACAAGGGCCTTGACCTAGTGTAAGAGGTGGATGATTCGGCAAGGGCAACATGCTCAGCAGTGCTCTCCCAGCTAGCCTGTCAAGGACAGGTTGCCACTGCCAGTTTCTTTTACTGAAGTTGTTTGGTTTTGCTGTCCTTTACCCAAATAAGTGCTGCAACCACTGGCTAACGGTTCATTCTCTGTTTCTTGCACTATGAGCATCATATTGTGAATGCCTAGTGGAACATAATAAAGCTTATGCCTAGAAAGCCATATGTAGTTCAGGTCGTCACACAGGATATGATACATATGCCAGATGTCTTACATTGCAGATAAATTCTCAGTGTGCTAGACTATTGGGATAGAAGGGTCACCAACAGTACCATACTTGTCTGTCTTCAGATGTGCCTTCTTCAAGTAGGTGTGCTCTAGGATCTGAAAGCGAGCTTTCCAAATGAGATCAACAAGAGGATGCTGAGTTTGTGATCCCAGGTATATCTCAGATGTGAGACTAAGCCTAAGGCTTAGTGCTTTTGTAAATGAGAGTTTTTTTCACCACTTGATAATATTGACAACTCAGTAGCAGTGGTGAGGAGCAAAGTGCTAATAAATATTGGGCCAGTCACCTGATGTGTTAGGCAAGCACCTAAGATCTTGTGTGGAAATTGCCTATCACATTTTTCTGTTCTAGTGGAGCGGATGTGAGCAAACACTGTTGTCTAAAAAGACCCACGTGGACCATGATTCTGGTGTGTTCTGAACTTGAGAGTTGAAACAGTTGTAGTGTGCTAACAGGCTGGTGCAATTTCCATAGCAGCTGAAATGCTGAGGAGACTGGAGAGATGGACAGACTTGTAAGGGAAGAACTAAATTGCCAGAAACTTGAGCTTTTGGAAGAAAACTGTCACTATCTTGGGAAGTATGGAGTGCAGATCTGTGAGACCAACTATTTGAAAACAAAATGGTTATTAGAGAGCTCATTCTTGGGGTCTAATGGAGACTTCAATGGTGAGCTACTTTGTTGCTGTAGTGTCTGGGTGCTCTAGCTCTGTGCTAGGGGCCCCTTTTATTATTCTGAGATATCCTATTATGCTGTAAAATCTTGTTTTAAGAAAAAGCTGAAAAAGAGAGTGATATGTAAACTGTTGGATATCTTTATGGGCAACAAATGGTCTTCACATTAAAAAAAACCCAAAACAAATCCAAACCCCAACAAAAAGTCCCTTGCATTGTCACCAAATTGAAACATTAACAGTAAGAGTCCAGGCCTGTAAGGAGAGGGAGAGCTCCTATCCAAGCAGCCTGGACAGGGTAACTCTTTTATCAAATCCTGAGCATTTCATTAGGGGAACCCTATCTTTGCCTGCTTCTGTACCTTCTCTTGCTCTTTTGTCCTCAAAGCAGCACTGTTATTTTAAAACACCCTGGCAGCTTGTAAAAAAATTTTACTAGGCTCTTCCCGTAACTATCCCACTCTGCCCACCAGCTCCACTGTGCCCTCCAGCAGAAATGGAGCATACTCCAGCATGCAGTGTGATATGTAGCTGTGTGGAGGGCTGGGCAACAACTCAGTGTTTTGATATTACAAGAGTATTTGAGACCTGATTGATATAAGTTGGGATCTCTGTAAGAAATACACTTAAAACCCAGTGCTTTACACAACAGGAAAATGAAAACTGATGCAGAAGTAATTAGTAACAGATAATCTGTGGTAGTGTAGTTGTTTGCATTAGACCAAATATAGTAGCTAAGCAGTACACAAAATGCTATGAGGAAAAATAGAAGGTCAAAAACATATACACCCTTTTATTGCACAATACTGTAAGCTGTATGCATGTGTGAGAGATATATAAATATATACATTGCTCTCTTATGCATACTCCTTGGACCTCACACTGTATCATTTCATAAATAGGATCTGTAAGTGCCTATTGTGTTGAGCTTTTGGTTATTTTTATTTCATAACACTAACATGTTTGGTTTTTTTCAATGGTATTTATCCGAGAACATCTGAGAGCCGAGCAGCTCTGTAAGGCAAGCATGTTTACTTGTATTAGTGGATTACTTAGCCAATGGCCCCTGGTCCCATCACAAATTTTGCATCCTCATATCACAGAAACACTAAATCATATCAAGAGGCATGTAAACACTTCAAACACAACTTTTGAGTCCTAGAGACTGAGGCCTTTACATTTGCAAAGTAAATCTCCAAAATTTGGATGCCTAGCTTTGGATGCTGATGACTATGGCGGACAACCACAAATGCAGTTTTCTTCACAGGAACTATTGGTGCTCAGCATCTCTGAAAGATTGAGAAGTTGGGTGTCTCAGACAGGATACTGTGAACTAACACTTCTGTGGACCTTAGCCTCACATTGATCAAATTTAGCCCTGATTCTTACAGACTGTTGATGTATCGAGCAGGAACAGGACCTTTTCTTGTTGCCTTTCAGTGCTCTGTGTTAGCCACTGAGTCATTCTTCTTGTGTTGCTCTAATGAAATGGTTGACATGTCAATCCATTACTTCAGAGGTTAATGGCTACATGGAAAGTAATATAGCAGGCCCTTGTGGCAAAGCAGAAACCTTATCACACTATTTCCTTTCTGATCCCCTCAGTTTTGACAGCTGTTGTGGGGAAAAAAAAAAAAGGCGCTTTTTGTGTCTTGATTTCTTTCAGCGACATTAGTCAGTGAACCTAGGATTTTTCCAGTGAAGTGAACCCGATTTTTCTGTTGCTTTTCCTTTTTCCTTGTCTCTTCATTTTTTAAAAAGAATCAGTGTGTGGAAGTTTGAATTATTTTGTGGGTGGAAGTGAATAAAAATTGGATTACTGACTCTGAGAAAACCAGGACTGTAAAAGAAGGACTCTCATAAAATGAGTGTCTGCTTATTAAACAGGATTAGCTCTGTCATACAAGTGTTCAGACGTAGCAAGCACAAGCAGAAAACAAACAATTTTCTCACCTTTAAAGAATGGTATCCTGTCCTGTTCCTTATGGTGTCCTATACCAGCATAACATTACAGTTTCAGTCAAAAGCTGTACAATTAAAAATAAAAAAATAAACCCCTCACCCCCTGCCCCCCCCCCCCCCTTGTGTAGAGACCGAACAAAATTGCAAAATATTTTAAACAGGAAAAGCTGCTGCTAGAGTAAAAAAAAAGAGGAAGGTTTTATTGCTAAATTAGGAAGTGGAAGTTCATATGAAAGACGTTTTCCTCAGGAAAAGATTGGTAAATGTGAGGCAAGGTGATCTTGCAATATAGCAGCTCTCAGCTCTCTCTCTTTCTCTAACACACCGTTCTTCCAGTATCACATTTTATCTATGTACATCATGACCTGGTACCCAAACAATAATAGCAAAGAATGAGGTTTGACATGATGGTCTGGGTAGTAAGTGAGGATTCTGTAGCAGCAATGTATTTGGCATTAGTGACAGCTAAGGATTATCAGCTCTTTTTAGCTCTATGGGGTTTTTTTGGTCTCCCCTTTCACTTGTCAGGGGACCAGGAACAATGTACAGGAATCTGTATCACATTTTGCAGTCAAGATGTGTTCTATGAAGAAAATAATTAATATGAATATATCAATGTTATTCAAAAAGGTTTTTTTGAATATTTTAGGGCTAACCAGTAATGGTATAAAATCATATAATTTCCCATTCTGCTTCTTTATAATTTCACAATGTGACTTAAAGGTATTAAAGCATGTTTCCCCAAATCAGGACTTACATATTTATCATAAAGCTTAACAGCTTATTGTTACAGTAGTTTGTAATCTGTTTTTTTGTGCCTTAGTTTACTTGTTCCTTCCAGAATGCATGCTAAGGTTTTTCTGTTGATGATTCCAGCTACTTGGTTTAATTAATTACAGTTTGCTCAAAAGCCACATGAAATAGCTGGTCTCCAACCCCAAAAAAACTTAAGAAGAAAGAAAAAAAACCAAACATCCATACGCTTGTGGGTTATATGGGCAAGATCCAGGAGTTCAGATAGCAAATACTAAAAGACATTTATTTGTGGAAAAGGAGGCTCAGCAAGGAATTATTTATTACTTTTCTATTCTTTCTTCTCAGAGGCATGCAACAAAAGGACAAAGTCAAGGGTCATGTGTTGTAAGAAGAGACATTTCAACTAGATATGAGGAAAATTTTTTCACCAAGAGGGTGGTCCAACTCTAGAACACGTTGCCCAAAGTGCATTCTCCACTCTTGGGGATTTTCAAAAGCTGAGCCATCACCAACCTGCTCTAGCTGGCCCTGTGCTGAGCATGGGAGTTGGACTAGGGACCTCCAAAAGCCCCTTTCAACCTTAGCTATTCTGTGATCTGTATGTGGTTCTGTATATCTTAGTTCCATAAATGATTTATTATAGGCCAGATTTTTCAGTACTGTGGCACAAAAATAGATGTGTTGAAAATGAGGTATCAGCATTCAGAATGGTTGGTGATTGTAGATGATGTCTTTTCCTTCATGACCTGCAAATAATTGCTGTGATTATTATGTTTGCTAATAATTTTCAAGTAGTAGATCTGAGGCACATTTAATAAGTTTCACTGGTTGAAAAAGGGTTTTTCCTACATTATAATTACTTAATAAGCTAAGAAAAAAGACTGAAAAAAATCTGCTCTTTTGCAGATGTTACATCTCTTGTAATGTGAAATGTTATTCTAATGCTTTAGAAAGTGTTTATCTTTGGTCTAAGCAATTATCTGATTGGCACCTTCTTTCTTTTTCATCCCCCACTATCTTTTCTCTTGTCTGGCTTCTTCAGTTTCCCTCCTTCTTTCCTGAGAACGAAATAATAATTAAAAAGAAAAAGTCTCATTAAAATGCAGTTAGTTAAATATGTATGTTTTAACAATTATTTCTAATGGAAAACTCTACTTGTAATGGCCGCTGCTATTATATGTATTTTGAAATCATCCTAGATTTGGAAAATGCATCTTGTGTGGACAGACAAAACCTTTCCCTTCCAGAGGTAATTTCTATCCTGATGGTGCTTGATTCAACATGCTTAGACTACATGAGATGGAAAACTGGGGAATGGAGAAGCATATGTAGAGCCTGAAGAAAATAGTTATTAAAACAATTTAGCTTGCCATTAAATCTCACAATTTTTGAATATAAATAGGTTGCTCTTCCCTTTGCCTCATCTGTCATTTTATTATAGCAGAAAACCTGGTGCTGAACAAAATAGGCAGGGTAGCCTAGCAGTTAAAATAGAACTAGAAGCCAAGATCTTGATCGTTGGTCTGACTCCACCAATGACAAGCTGTATCATCCTGTGCAATTTACCAAACCTCTGAGTCTCGCTTACTGCTCTGTAGATGTCATATAACTACATAGGATGCTAAGAGGTTTAATTAGAATTAATTTTAGCCTTTCAAGTACTTTGTGTTTCTCAGATGAAACGTGCTATGCAAGTGTGAAGGATAATTATTATGTTGCGTCTGTGTTTTTCTGATACATTATTACTATTCTTTTATTAACCTTGTTTTGAAAAAAAAAAAAAAACAACAACCCACAGTACTTACTGGTTTTCAGTTTTGTTTGTATGGTTTAAAGTTAGTCCCTGTGAGCACAGTAAGTAATTAAACTAATATTGGCATTGAGATGTGGGTTTTTTAATTTGAGAATATTAATGGCTATTAGTATATTGTCACAAAATGTCTGGCTGTTTTGATACTTCGAGCACCTTGAATCATGCACTTAGGTGTAAGAAGGGTCATATTGCTTTTAAAAATAGTGAGGTAGCCAAGCAATAACAGCTTGCAAAGGCTCTGTGGATAGCTTCCTTGTAGCTGGTCAGGCTTGACCCAGACGGCATTAAGGAGCAATTGTTCAGAAAATTGTCCTGGCAATCAGTGCCTGGTGCCTCCTTAACTGTTCACCAGTCTTGTCAGGAGCTGAGCATACCTTTTGCAACAGGCCACTGCCTGTTTCTCCATTTTTTTTCAACTGAAACGCTGAAGTCCAGGGAAAGCCAAGATACCAGGGGATGACACGTAGCACATGGAAGCATGCTGTCTTGTTGGATAGGAGATAACTGTGTTTTTTCCAGATGGAATCACTGCTACACGAGAAATAAAAATAACTGATTGTAGCAGAAACTCCATGTCCCAAGGACATAATAATTCAGAAAGTGTTGAGTTATAAACTGTGCCTGTACTTTAACATGGATTTGAGCATGTGATTAGGCTTTTCTTGTAGCTGAGCGTTCAGGAGCCTTAAATAGAAAGGCAGTATTAACAAATAAGATCAGATCATTTTGGGATAATGAACTTCTTTCAATAAGGTTATTGTTTTATAGGCAGGTCACACTCTTTTTGTCCTCACTTGCCATGTGCTATAAAGTGCGACTGTACAATTATTCTAACACACAGGACTCCTGTGTTAATTGCAATGAGATAAACATGTCTGGAGACACAGTTCTCTTCCAGTCAAGGCCACAGCTATAATGAAGCTGACTTACCTTGCTGTTAGACATACTGTCTGGAAAACTGCTTGAGCTGCTTTGGTGCCCTCCTATTCTAAAGTAGGTTAGAGCATAAAAATAAAAAGGACATGAATGTGTTTATGCCATTCTTACTCTTTATACATACAGCATGCAGATGATTGTAGGTGTACCATAACACTACCTAAGCAAAACACAGACTCAGCTTATCCACTGAAGCTGCATTTTTGTCCTGCTCTAGTAAAACCACTCTTGAGCAAAGTCCTTACTGGTATAGTTGTCTCCACTGTCTCTGTCCTAAATATTAAGTACCATTTGATGATCCTGACAGGTGTAGGTTAGGGTTGGCCAATATGAACTTTGTCAACTTTATATGCAATAGACTTCTTCACTAGCATAGACCAGATATTAAGTTCAAGATTCCAAACTTACACAAAAAGCATTTCTTAAATGCTAATCCAGCCCTGATTAAGGTCCGTTAACATGGGAACTCCAGGCTAATAGCAAAGTTGTTCTTCTGCAAGTAGGCATCTTGTCTTTGGCTTACCTGGCAACTTGTGTATTTGTAAGATAGGATGCCAAATAAAAGAGTGCATGCATTTTGTAAGGCTTGTTAGCTAAAAAATGTTATTTGATGTACTTTGCTATTATCAGAAGGAGTGGTGTGGTACTGGAAAGTTCTCAAAGCAGGGAATAGGCACAGATACATTTGAAGACCCCAGCATTTCTTGTTTCTCCCTTGCTATCTGTGTCAGCCTGTGATGCCTATGTTAACACATAGGATTTGAGATCTGAAGTTATGTCACAAACTAAATGTTGATTGTGCTGTAATGTCCAATGACCACTTGGGTGCCTGGGGTCTGATGGTTCTGGCACCATATTGGGCAGACAACAGTTTGCTGTCTGGCATATCTCTGTTGCCCTTTGAGAAATAACTGATCATGGATATTAATCTAGCTGAGCCACTAACAAAGAGACTACCAGGTCTATGAAGAGACTAACAGACTGAAAGGGAATGCAGATGGGTACTACACATTTGCAAATGTTTATTATTTAAAGTCTATGACTGGGAAATATATAGAATGAAAGGGTCAGAGAAAGACAGTGTGCCTTGCTGGCTTTGCCTTTTAAATTTTAGGATCAAAAAGAAAGAAGGAGAAATATGTCACATTGCAGGTAATTAAGGATTCATCAGGAAATAAGGAACACTTGGTCCCTGTCATAGCTTTGAGGACAAAAGGTGAAGGGTATCTGGTATAATATCTTCCATATGTGGCATGCTAATTGGAGGGATAGAAATGAGGTATTTGGAAAGCTGAATCTAAGCTCTTATAAATGGAATGCTTTTCCTTAATAAGTTTGTTGGTAGGCTCAGTGCTTTACACGTGAAAAATAAGAATATATTTGGGATTTGAATGATGATTCCTAAGCATCGCAGTGTCTTCTCATTACTAATGCCTAAGAGTTGCTGTAAATGTCATCTAGGCTGTTGGCATTTTAGTCTAAGTCTTTCCAGAGTTTTGAAAGCCTCACTTTGGGAATGGCATACAGAAATTGTTTCTCAGACCTTAGAAAAGTGTGGGTCTTATTCTGATTAGATACAGCTTTGGTTTTGAGGACGAAAAGGCATCACCACCACTTGGTTTTGATAGACATCCCCTGACCCAGACAAAATAGGTCACTGTGTCCAGGTGAGTCGAGCCAGAACAAACACCTTCTGGGCAGTTATGTCCTGCAGATTTACAAGTTCGTCTGAGATGGAGAGGACAGGATTTCTCTATGAAGGGCTGTAACGTGAGAAACGTCAAGGGACGGAGTTGCACATTATTCCCGCTAGATGGCAATTAAAACACATCGGATAAATCCAGCTGGTAAAGCTCGCCAAAGGTTTCGACTTTTGTAGCTTACTTTGAAGTGTTAAAAGCTCGCCTTTTGAGTAAGACTTTGGGATATCTGTATTTTCCTTGGAGTAGAGCATGCAATAATTTCCATATGACAAAGGAAATATTGTTAAAGCTGAACCGAATGTTGGATTGCACATTTGGATTCATACATGTCTTGGCAGTTTTGGAAAGGATGTATTTGGTTTCTTTGCTGTAGAACCCCCACCTCCTTGGGGAGGGGGAGTAGTAGAGTCAGCAGCAAGTAGGAGAGGTCTTGGCAGGGTGGCCTCTTGGAAATTCACTGCCAGGAAGCCAGAAGAGCCCTAATTAGGCAGGCAAGTAGAGCCCGATCCAAAGCCTGCTGAAGTTAATGGGAGTATCTTGGGTTTGGGCATTGTTTTCCTACTTCCAGGTAAATCTACCAAATGACTCTGTCCTCTTCAGCATTCTGCTTTATATGCATTACATCATCTACTGCAACTGCTAGCATACTAGGTATAAATGCATGTCTGTATTATTTGTAATGAAGATATGGTATTCGCATGCTCTGTATGAATAACTTACAGGAATACATGTGAGGTAATTGAATTGTTTTTCTATTTTTTTCCTAATTAGAGTTTGAAACAATATAATTTTCTCACATGTGTGCTGGAGAGTATAATTTCTTTTGAATGAAGGGGAGGGGCACCTTTTATCCTGACTTTTGTCTCAATATATTTCAGTTAAAGTTCTAATTAAATGCAGAATGTCACATGTTGGGCTGCCCTAGCATACACCCAGGGACCTTAATAACAGCTGGTCCTGGACTTACAAAATGTCATTGCTAGCAGAATTCAAGCAAAAGCTACTATGGAGTTAGTCCTGCTTCTCTGTTTAAAGTTGCTCCAGTACTGGCAATACTCATCTTAGAGATAACTAATGTAAAATACTGGAAATGACTCTGTGCTCTATAATCAGGAAAAAATTCCCCATAGATTCAGTGGGAATTCTGCCTGGGTAAACCCACAGGTATTGTATGCATTGTGAGATTGCATGCAAAGGAAGATCATCCCTATAACTTTATGGCCTGATTAAAAAAAAAAAATCTAAATAAAGATTAATGGAAATAGCTTCTCTGATTACACCACTACTTTATGCTTATTTGAGCAACTTTAAATAGATAAGGAAATATGAGTTTCAATCTGTGCCTGGTGCCCCAGAGTAACTGAAACTCCCCTTTGTTGCAGAAATGCTGGCTGTAACCACTGTAAAGCAGTAAAACGTCTGTTGGATATTCCCGCAGAATTCTGGTTTTGTCTGTCAAAGTTTATTCTCCCTATTCACACAATATTAGTGTAATTTTTATACTTATTTTAAAAAATACACTTAATCTTTTTGTTACAGAAGCACAACATATGAAAAATGGAAGATTAACACTTCCAGGATTTTCATATTGGTAAGTCACAGTTGGATTCAGGTAGCTTTACACTAGGTTTTGTACAAAGTTGAGACATTTGTGATTGCAAAAGGACACTAGTTTCCTAATGGCTGACAATGACTGCTACACATTGTACACAGAGAAAGGTTTTCATGTTTTTCAGTTTAGTTGAGTTGATGTTGCATCCCTGAAAGGCTCAGTTTACTTCTACAAGATGTTGTGTGGCAGCTCTTGAGGAAGTAAAGAAGTTCCCTGTTTATATGGATGGGTGACATAACCGTCTTTTACCATAAAGACAGATAAGTTTGTCCCCATCTCCTCTCAGCCAACTCTTGATACGCTCCAGGTAGACACTTTCATATTCTAGGCTTGGGCTCCCCCCTTTACACTTTCAGTTCTCTGATCCTCTGATTGAACTTCTTCCATGCCACATTTTTCAGCATAGTGGACACGATCAAGGAATTGATCAATATGCAAGGGGTCATAGCTGGATTAATCTGGG
This sequence comes from Buteo buteo, assembly GCF_964188355.1. Taxonomy (NCBI): domain Eukaryota; kingdom Metazoa; phylum Chordata; class Aves; order Accipitriformes; family Accipitridae; genus Buteo; species Buteo buteo. The sequence goes on along the minus strand of NC_134181.1, from coordinate 11,973,447 downwards.
AGGGAAATGCAAGACTTGGTGTTCATGTGGGTACTTAGTGAGATGGGTGAAACTATTGATTTGAGTCCTTTGATGAGAGCTTTCAGACTTGGAGGGTAGATTCAGGTAGGAATGTAGTTCTTAGGCAGTGATCGCTTAATGCCCTATGTGGAGCAGTGCAGGGCTGTACAGTGGTACCAAGGCAACTGCTGAACAAGCTAGTTTGGATATGGGAAACAGTATAACTGTTTTAGTGCATTGTTCCTGTGGGCCAATCTGCCATTCTTCTAAGAATAAACCAGCCTAGACAGACCATGAAGTGAACACGTTTGTATCATGTCTGGTACCTGAGCTCAGTCATTGCAAGCTTGTTGCTGTCTCTCCAAGTGGCTTTACTGTCTTGTAGGGCTATCCTCCCATATGTGGCCCATGGAGAGAGCAGAGCCCTGTATCGGCTCCATGTGGAGGGCACTGTGTCTCTGGCGGGGATATGTAGGCAGGTGGTTATTTCTACTCTATACCGTATAGAGCAGGAGCTGTGGATTCGTAGCTCAAACCACCTTCCTGAGGATAGGTGCTGGCTCCTGTTCTTTCATAGAATTAAGTAGAAATAATTTGTTTTAAAAGGTGTTTTTACCCACTTTTATATATAATGGTCCAGCAGTTTAATGAGGAAGCCAGTGTTCAGAGCCTCTTCAGGTAGGAGAGTCTCCAGCCTGCATCTTCCTCCTCCCAGGAGAGCTGTCAGTTGCCTGTAAGAAGGAATACAAGACTGTATGAGAGAGACTGCAAGGGAGGGAATGAATTTGTCAGTTAGTGACTGAAGAATCCACCAGAAGAAATCAGGGTCCAGTCCCAATTCCAAACAGTTCCCAGGTGAGGTCTCTGAGCACCTGGCTAGGGAGGCAGGTTACTTTTTGGTTTCTGTCTCTTTCTTTTCTGGTCCAGTGAATTCTGAATTCCTTTCTGCACATGGCCACTTCAGCAGACTGTGCATTGCTCTCTGACTGCATTTTGAAAGAGTGGAGTCTTCTGATTACTGTCAGGCATGGCTGAGACCATCTGGCAAGTCAAGAAAGAGGTTTTGATGGGCAGGCACTGAATTCTTGCATTCTGATCCAGGTTAGCAGTTGTATAGGTGCTGAGCAGAACTCAAGGAACAAGATGATATGGTAAAAATTAAGGGTTCCTCTGGAATTAGGGCATATCCAGATGATGTATCAGGTTTTTATATCACAGGTTTGCAATAAGGTACCTACCTTCCTCCTAAATGATAATGTAAAATGCGTGCATGTTTCACGAGAGTTAATCCTTGGATCCCTACACATTTTTGTATATTAAAGTGGCCTGTTATTCAGAATGCTTGTATCTACTGCTTTGATTTACTTCATCTGCATTAGAATATGCACAGGACACAAAATACCTTATAATTTCAACTTAGTTATTGCAAAGCAATGAGTGACAGACTATTGGTAGAGTTGTCCCATGTCAAAAAGAAGTGTGAAAAAATAGAAGATGATGACAGTGCAGTCCCTGAACATTGGCTGTCAGAATCCTGAGAGAAGCATATGTTCAATTACTGTACTTGACAGCATGTTAACATTGTTCCACTGGTGCTTAAGGATAAATTTTATAGGATTTCTTGTAGTGTCTGAACTGATTTGAGACTCTACAGAACTGAAATGTGCAGAATAAGTTAGTGTGAGACTTCTTTACCCTGAATGAGGTGCTATGACAGATCCTACAAATAAAACACGGAAGGTTTCATTTTGCTGGCAACGGGACATCTGAGCAGAGCAAAGGCCTTACAGAATAGTGTGATAACCACTGGAGAATCCTTGGTCAGAGAGGACCAATGTGCTGATTCATGCTCTGGCACTCAGAGTGATTGTGCTGTTTGTTGGGAATCACTTCATTGTATCAATGGAACTGAGGTGGAGAAAGTCTAGGAATTCATTCTGGCTCTTCATTAGGCTTCACGACTCCTGGCTGTATTTTACATTGCAGTATCTTTCTGCTGCCAGAGAAGGTTTGAAAGAACCATGTGGCAATGTTCCCTGCCAGGAGTGAGCCTGATATTAGATTGCTGGTGGGCTTCTATCCCATCTCCTCAAAACCACAGATGACCTTCAGTTCCCCTTTCTTTAGTAATTCCAGGCAAGTTAATGGTTGCTATTGGAGGTTAATTAAAAGGTGGAAAGGTGCCCAGAGAATGGAAGGAATGTAGTCCCAGTGAATAAGTCATGGAACAGGAAATGTGAGAAGACCTGGGTTCCAGTACCAGCTCTTCTGCAGAGTTGGTGCTGTCTGTCTTTTTGCTTATCTGTGAAATAAAGCTAAAAGTTTGGCCTCTGCTTTGGAGTATTTGACATTTGTGGATGAAAAGGTCTACGTAACTGCTAAGCAAATCTTATAAATTGCTTTTTATATTGTGGGACCATCTCACTTGAGATATAAGCTCTGAAAGTCCATAAAAAAATCTTCACTGTTCAGGTGAAATTATCTGGGAATGAGTAGCAGGATTTCAGATGCAGTGAAGCTATAACAGTATTACAGTGCTGTAGTGTTTCAGTTCCTCAATCATTGTATGAAGAGAGGACTTAATTTTGAAAATTGCCAGGGGTTGCCAGACAGCAGAAACAAATGAAAACATTATTTCAATTAATGGAGGTAACATTATTAAAAGTAATGGGCAATATGATTGTACAGTTAGTACTTATGCATTTATCCTAAGTTGTGTCTTTTTTGCTGAGGGGTAGTAAGGGAAGGTGTAATGGTTCAGCAGCTAGTTAGAAAGGTGCTTTTCTGAGAGTTTTGTCTGATAGTGGAAGCAAAGGCCATATGTAGCACCTGAAGTGCAAGAGGATGAGTTCCAAGCTGGTCTGCTGTATTGCTGTTTTCCACCAGCAGTTTTAATGGCTATCTGGTATAGTTCTGCTAGAGAAGGGCTCCAACTCGGCTCAGATGAGATAGAGATAGATATATATATATATATATATATATATATATCATGAAGATATATTTTAGTAAGCTCATCTTCTGTTTATTTAACCACAAAGATATGGGTTACTTTTGCTTGACAGTCAGGTGTTAGCTATCTTAGCTGACATGGGTTATCCCATTTGAGATGTTTGGTTTTTTTCATTGTTTAGTTTGTTTAGCTTTAAAATCTTTTATGCTCAAGTTACCTTAAGGAAAGCCTTAAGACAGCAAGTAAATAAATCCCAAATGCTATGAATTCTGTCATGTGTCCCCCAAATCCCAGATGGGAACGTGTCAGGAGGAAAGAGATGAGCCATTAGTGTTTGTATATGAGCATTCAAGCATATAAAGTAATGTCTCTTTCCTGTCAATTTTGTTGTCTTCCAGTTAAAGGTTTTCTGGTTGGTATCCTGGAACAGAGAAAGGGCTAAATATGACAAGGAGAGCAGGCAATTCCTTCTCAGCAGCTTGGAGCTGCTGTGTCATGTCAGTCCTGTGACTGCTGGTGTCAAGGAGGAGGTTCTTGAGCTCTGATGCTAGCATGTCCCATACCACCTGAGCGCTGTTTTCTTTCCCTCTCTGTGAAGATTTTCCATCACTTCTGACAGGGAACGAATCTGTTGAAGTTCCAGTTGAGGGCCAATGTGAGACAAACATTCTCTGAGAACCATGCACTAGATCCCTGTTGATCTCTACCTGTACTGCTGATTTTCCTTTGCCGCAGTGAAAAGAATCCACACCAAATCAGTCTGGCTTGTCTTGAAATAGGTTTCCTAGGGAAGCTGCAATTTAGTATTACTTCTTGGCATCCTTCGCCTCCAACTTCAAAAGAGTAGGTCTCAGTGTTTAGATTTTTTGGGGTGGTGGTGGGGTGTGTTTGGGTTTTTTTTAAGATTTTGAGACTTGCCTAGATTGAATGGTGGTAATAACTGAGTGTTGCTAAGGCAATTTCCATTGTTTTAAATACTCATTTTCCTCTTTCACAGTAAATCCCTGGAGGTTCAGTTTGACATGAGAGTGAAGAAACACGTTAAAAATTCAGTACTTTAATAATACATGCAATAAATAAATTAAAGCAGATATACCTCTGAATTTCTTATGCAAACTTTGTGTGACAGTATATGAATTGGGTACTGCACGTATCTTTGTGTACCTGTCTATGCAAGTACCTTTATGGTACCTGTCCCTGCAAGTATCTTATCCATATGCAGTATTTGCATATGCCAATTTGTTCTTTGCACAGAAAGCATTCTCCACTGTCTGGAAATTTTGCCCAAAGTGTACTCTCATTTTTAATGCTTTCATTGAAGATTGTGGAAGAGTGAAAGGTAAAGAATTGCTCCAGGAATTCATATTCAGAAAATGCATTAAGATACAGACAAAACTTGAATTTTTGTGGATGTGTTAGGAGAAGAGAAAATCTCAACTGTGAAAGTCTGAAGGCAAGAAGCATGTATATTCAGGAGGATAATGTTGGTCTGCTGTGGAAGATACACATCTAGCCAGCTGGAGAATGAAACGGTAGCCAGTGCCAGTAGTGTGAGGACAGGGGACAGATCTCAGCTAGCAGAGCTGTACTGTTCCAACATGTTCAGCGTGTCTGCACCTCCTCCAATAACACAGCACTTGCCTTTGCTGACTTCCTTCTCAGTTTGTACTGTACCATCCAGGCCAGTCCCTGACATATGTACAGCCAGACTGAACTGGACTGTTAGCTGCAGAAAGTGTCAACAGAAGGGTTCGGGTTCTGATTCTGCAGAGCAGACAACAGCAGTTGTGATGTTGCAGAAGGTGACCCAAATGTGTTTCATGACTTCTGTGCTCATGAGATTTATCTGCCCTTATGTAAAAATCACTAGTGATAAAATCCCAAAAGGGAGGATGACAAAAATCAGATGACTGGTGTTCTTGCAGGGGTGATGTATGGCCTTATCTCCTTGAATATATCATGTATTGCTTACGCCAGCATGATGACTGATTTCAGTGGTACAGGTAAGAAGGGTTAATGTCACCCTTTGGCAATAGTATGATACTTAAATCCTACATAAGGTCCATTTAGAGAGTTTCAGTGAGACTTCAGCAGTGCATAAGACCTGCCAAGAATTTTTGCACTGGAGGAGTACGGGTTGGCAGGATCCGCCCTAACACGTTAAGTGCTGTTTATGATATTATTATTGCTTTGTGAATTCATTTCCCGCAGAGACAGACTGGAGATGCAATGTTCAGATTCAAACTTCCTCTATGCTCTGGGGTGTCAGCTCCATGGTTTAGATTTGGGCCCATGTCAAACTTCTAGTTATTAACAGCAATAGTAAGTATTGTGTTTATAGGCTAACTATAAACTGTATGAAGAATGCAAACAGTTGATTTTCATGAAAAGGCTAGGAAGATGTTATTTTCAAGAATAAAGGGAATATAATCACTCTTCATAGGTAAGATATGTTATTTACACTATGGGGATTCATGTCAGTACATTTTAAGTAAGTTGCTTGGCTGAACTTGTTATCTAGCTGCCAAGAACGGAAGTGAGAGAGAGGAGCCAGTGAGAATTATTGGACTCTACACTCCAAACTTACATCATGTAAACATTTATAACATGACTTTTATTTTCAGCATTGACCATTCTGGTGGGGGCCTCTTTGTTGCTTTATTGCTGGCAGACTGCTTTTGATGGCACTTTTTGGTTTATTTGTGAGGATGCAGCAAGCCAATGGATGTGGAACTACACAATATTTGCAACATGTACAATGAAAACTTCTAGTCATCCCTTTCTCTCTCCAGGTTCCCAGCCACAGCCAGCTGCTTGGGTTTAAGCACTTCCTTATGCCCCTGCTGTTAACGCTGACTTGCAGTGACCGATGGTCCCACCCTGCTTTCTCAGCATATAGTGGTGAAATCAATAATTATGCATGAGAGAGAGAGAAAGAGGCTGACTTTTCCATTTCTCCTTAGTCTTGCAGTTACAAAAAAGTATATAAATCCTAAGTACATTATTTTCCATTGAAGAATAGCAACAGATTATAATTTGCAGTTTACCTGGCGACGTTTACCTTGGGACAGGAAACAGTCTTTCATTACAGTCTGGACTTCCTGCTGGTATCAGTAATGCTTTTCTCTTTCATGGTATCAGGATATGTTCTTCCCAAATCACTTAAGTTCATGTTGAGAATAAAATGCATAATTCAAACAAGTTACTCATTTCTTTCAGATGCATGTTGTCTGTAAAACAACACAGAGCAATGCAGAGTGGTGAGGAAGAGGAGAATAATTCAGGTTTCTTCCTTTATGCAGTTTTCAGATTTCTGATGATGCTACAAGTATCTGACCCAGTGCAATTATGTGGGTGAACTCCCTAAGTTTTTCTTAGCATTTGTTGCAGTTCATCAATTTGTACCGTTTAGGCTGTAGCCACAGCTCAGTTTACACATGAGTTTTGTTTGTTGTTGTTATTGTTTTCAGAGCCCCTTAATGCTCCTCACTGACCCTTTTGTAAGCTAGAACTTTTGCTCACACTTCATAAGTCAGGGACTCTTCAGTAAAAGAGCCTATCAAGAAAAAAAATCTGGGATGCTTTCCAGGGAAAGGCATGTATAATAGAGAATTCTGGCAGTTTTTCATCTGGCACTAATTTATTATTTCAAGCTGGCTTGCTCTTTAGACTATAATAAACAGTATTTTACATCTAACAAATCACTTTTAATATCCCTGACCTTGACAATGGGTATCTAGTATGGGTTTAAAAGAAAAAACTCTAACCAGAAATACAGTGGGTCACAAACTGATGTAATCATGGTTCTTAATTTTCAGTGTTTCTAGTGAAACGAAAGATATGTGGAAGAATAGGTTGTTTTACTAGAGACATCTACTATCTCCAGCTATGCCATATATGCTAGGTCTTGTAGAGTACAGTCTTTATGTTTAGTCTAAAAGGATTAAATGAAGTAATCATGGAAGAAGATACAGGCTTCAATGAAGTGAAGGCAGTATTTTGCTGAAGTCAGGAGGCTGCTGTTTATGTACCCTTAAGAATTCAAGAAATATTGTATCAACACACTTAAACTGTGTTTAGATGGAAGGTGCATTCATTCTTATGTTCCTTATTATCTCAAAGAGAAAAGGATTGTTCTTCCTTTTTTGTAAAAGCACACGTAAACCCCCAAAAGATAACAGTGTCAAAAGATTCTCTGCACCACTGGGATATGCTGTCTTTCTCTTTTAAGACAAGTGGTAGCTAGGGAGTTGCTTATCAGATCCCTGGATAGGAGAAAGGATGAGAAGTTGAAATACATCTTGATTAAAGAGCAGCAGAAGACTGCTTGCTTCATGATCCAAGCAACAGTTTGACTCTTTGACTCTTTCCTGTTCCTTACTACTAAGTGTACCCCTTGAATAGTTCAGATTTATTGAAATGTGATATTGGTCACTAGGCAAAGGTTTTTCATCTTTTTCCGGTTTACATTATCTGCATTTTTAAGTTCTAAAACAATTAGTGTAAATGTAACACAGGTAGATGCTTTACATAATTTACAAGCAGTTGCTACATGTGTACACACACATATATAGAGCCACACACAAAGTGTGTCAGTTTACATTGTGATTTGGATTGTCTTAATCACTTTATTGATAAAAGAAAGCTGTAAGCCCTAGCTAGTTATGACCATTCAAGTCATAAAAAAATGACTTATTTGTGTAATACTATTAGTAAACCTGCTCCCAGGAATGCTAACCTACTGTTTCTTTTAATAGCTTGAGCCTGACTTCAAAGCTCACTGAAATTGAGCTTATTAGTTCTACTCATGTTGTTATTATGCAGACACCTGTTCAACAATAGTTCTTGTACTCTTCTCTCTCCCTTTTTTTTCTTTCTTCCTTACCTTCTCCAACACTTAAGGTGAAACTTGGCTATGCTGTGAACTCTTTTCATTTCAAAAGTTAGGAATTGCTCGTTCCATTTCTATCCTGTACTGCTGGTATTTTTCGAGGGCATGAAGATGGGAATTGGTTCCCAAAATAAATGGTATATGTTTATTGCAGAATATTAGGCAGCCCTTTCTATGATGTTAATGCTTTAGTGATTAGATCAGTTTGGTATTGCTTCTCTTTAGCATTTCCTTCCAATAGCTTAAATGTGTGTGTGCATGTGTATTTAAAATACATGTTTGCAAATATGTTTTTGATACAAAACCTGAATGACATGAGAAGGTATCCTTAGTTTATTATTCTGGAGGATAAATAGAGCTTTCTAACAGTGTAAATTTAAGGTTGTCTGGATGTGCTATTATGAAATTTTAAAAAGACAAGAAAAGGGAAGTCACAACAGTTGGTAATAGCTTTCCAACTGTTAACCATTTTCTACTTAACCTGTGTAACAGAGGGGAACTAGCTGACTTTTTCAAGCTCTGATCATAGGGGCCCCAAAAGTTTTGCTTCAGCAACTCTGTAGTTGGGGATGTGTGCACAATGTGAACAGACTAAAGAATTTAAAGAGCAATCTATTATGAATTTTTAATGGAGATGTTGGATAAACCCTGTTTGTCTCATTCATGCACACGCTCCTTTGAAGCCAGGAGATTGATTGTATGAGCAGAAATTGGTTGAATGTATACAAAATGTCATGTAAATTTACATTGCTAAATAGAGGAATTAGAATAATTGTAAAATATGCAGACATCCAGTCATGTTGGGTAGCCCCAGTCTGGTCATTGCAGCAAAGAAATTAGCTTTCTGTCTCGGCTGTTGAGCTAAAGTTAGTCAAGCACTTGTAGTATGCAAATGCACAGCAAAAAAATAGCTTTTTAAAGAAACAGTTTAGCTAAAAATGTGCCAGATGTTCAGACTGAAATACCAGTTATCCAATTTTCTTGTGAAAAGTTAATCTCCTCTTACATTTAAACCATGCTGTGTTATGTGAGGTTATACTGGTGTACAACATGAAGGGATGGAGCTTGCCATATTGTCAGCAATACAACGGAATAGCTTATATTTGAATGGAGAAACACATTTTCAGATTTGTTGCCAGGAAGATTTGCACATTTTATGTTTCATTGGGAAAGTCGACCAGATTTCACAAGCCGTGCTGTTGAAGAACAAATTAACGTTGACTGGGGCCAATGCCATAATATCTTTCCTCAAAGTACAGCCTACATATTAATTAACATTTGTAAAGCACTTTGAGGTGCTGGATGAAAGGCATCATAGAGTACAAAGTTGTTGCTATGATTAATTAGTTATCACATTGGACATGTGAAGCGCTATATTAGAATGTTGCAGACTATTATTTATTAATTGTTGCTTTTGCCTGTGGCCTTCTTTGTTCCGTCCTTTACCTACTGTGTTACTGCCCTTATTAATCCCATTCTTTGGGCTGGAAGGGAACACTTTGACCTACATGGCAAAGGCCGTAGACTTTCATCAAGCAATATCTGCAGGAAACCAGTACCTTCTAGTTAGGTACCAAGACATTTGACCTTGATGTAAAGACTTCAGTACCACATCCCTAACAACTTGATTAATCACCTGCACTATTAAAAATGCATGGCATGTATTTTGCCTGTCTAAAACTTCTGCTTCCTTTGTGTCCTGTTACGCGTTTTTCCGTAGTTCTATTGTAACATCCAGCTAAAATATAAGAAGCAAATTTTCCAATTTTTCAAGTGGATCCCCATGTGAATGCAACTGGTCATCAAGGGGGTAGTAATCTATTTTGTGCATATGAGATTGGATCTCATTGCTAAGAACAGGGAGCATATTCATTGAAATACGGACCATTCCCATGACCTTTGATCTCCACACTAGAAAACCTCTCAGTAGCTCAGTTCAGCATGTTTTTTTGGCTTTTCAGGAAACTAGATTATGGATAGAAAAGCCCAGTCTATGCTCCCATTAGGCCTATAGCTTTTCTGAAATGAACTTTGGCAGAAACCAAATCCAGAGTGTGGCTTGGTTTTCAGGGCTACGAAGCAAGTACTGCTACTTGTTTTTTCTAGCGTCACTGGAAGCTGAGAGTGGGCACTTGCTTCCTTTTGTTGCTATGCCTCCTCCAAGATAGAATCAGATCTGCCTAAAACTTTTCAGAGACTTCTGTAAATGGTCTTAAAGGTCTCCAGTGCCCCAGGTTACTCCGTTCCCCTGCTACTCTGTGTTAGAGAGCACTATCTAATACCGAGCTGCAACATTGCTTGGTACTTGTCCAAGCTAGAAACCTTGCACATACCTGAAAACTCCTTACCTAGTACTTGATTTTGTCTTGTTTGGAAAGAGCTTTAGTTCTTTCATTTTGTCTGCTCAAATAATGATTTCTAGTTCCCTGAGCATTACGGTTGCTGAATTCTCCCCTTGCTCCATATCTGAGCAGAGAGCTCTAGCTAAGGCTACCGGCAGCCCAGGAGGAGGAATTAACTTTGTCTTCTATGCATAATTCTCCTCGCTTCTCAACCTGATGATTGCTCACTTTGCAACAGCAGAGCGCTGTTCAGACTCCCCTTCAGCCTGCTATTCACCAGGCTTTCTCTTTTGTGTCTAACATTCATTGTCACATGTCACCTGTCTTGTCCTTCTGGAGTTCATGACAATTGCAAAATATTAATTGAAGATGCTGTGTAACAGTAAGCCTGTCTTTTGAATAACAGCTTCATTTTCTAATGTTTTTGTCCAACACAAACCTGGATAGAAAAAATTTTCTTGTGGTAGTGAGTGCTTGTCAGACTGTGGCAGCAAAGGGTGTAAAAGTCTTAAATTTACACAGCATTTTTTTGTCTTAAGCAATTTATTATTACTGTATTGGGTCATTTGACTTATACATTTATTGAGAGTTAAAAAGAGCAATTTTAACAGTGATATTTTTTATAAAAAGGGGATCCATAAACTAGACTTTCTGTAAGAATGGCCATCTCATTGTCTCTGACTATGCCAGTTGCTGACAACTGACAGAAAAAGTATGGGGGTTTTTTTTCCGTTGATAAATTAGTATTACCAGTTTGCTTGGGAGTTCACAGTAAATATATGTTCCCAGGAAACAGATTAGTAAAGGACTACCTTTAAGTTCTGTCATGGACATACTCCATTATAGATACACACTAAAATTAATGGTGGCTGAATTATTTTTCAGTATGGGTTGATTTTCATAGTTTACATTATGAATTTATCTTAAAAATAACTCTTACGCTAAATAATTGCAATACTACCTAGTGTAGTTTGAGCTGAAAAGAGGAAAACATAATGAAGTATTATTAATTTGTATTATTTGAAATAAACATATTTTAATTCAATTAAAACAAAAACATAGAAAAGGCAAAAATCCATTAGTGTCAATGGTATTAAAAAAAACCTTACACTTTGATAAAGACTTTTATAATGTTGTCACAAAAACTTGTTTCTTGAAAGAAGAGATGAAGTAAAGTTGTTTCCTATTTTTTAAGCTTGATTAAGGGTAAAGTTCCATTGGAAGAAAACAACACTGATTCAGTACTGCAGAAATGCCGCTTTCAAATTGTCTAAATGGATTGCAGCTGACAGTCAAAGGTGTCGGTGTGCCTACTATTGTCACTGTATCAGTACCAGATATGAAGTATGGGGGCTGTAGCAGATTTGCCTTGTCTGAGGTCTCTTAAATCTCTACCGCACTAAGGGCAGGCTTCCATTGCCCAGTCGTTCCTTACCCGTTCCTATCTACTCTTTGGCCCACCAAAGAGACCTTAAGAGAGCTTAATTTAATTGAGAAATTATTTATGATTAGTGTCTGATAGACATCTGTCAATACTTCCTTTGATAAACACGTCCTTCATTATGTGTCATGTGTGCATACTCAAGACTGATAAACCTTTAGGACCACTGAGACCATTTTACACAGACCTCTCAGTGTATATTCCTCTTTATAGAGATACTGAAGGTCATCAAATCAGTTACCTTTTTTTGCCTGCTCTGATTTGAAGGCTTTTCCAAAGTCTGATTGCTCTGATAATTAGAAATCGTCTTTCAAATATCAGCTGACATTATTCCAAGCCAGTTTATGTTCATTTGTCAATGAGCAAACACTGTTTATGCGTTTAAATGGGTTTTCCTTCTTTAGCGCTTACTCCCATGGCCGTACTCATGAACAATAACTTTGTCCCCTCTTCACTTTTACCAACCAAGCCAACTATTTTGGTTTCTTTTCTGTGAGGCTTTCTCTTTGCCCCTTTTGTCCTTGTGACCTTCTCTGCATATTCATCCCAGTTTCAAATGACATACTGAACAAAAGGGACTGGAAACTTCAGAGTTTTTTACATGGTACTGATGTTTTCCTAACTGCTGGAAGAGCCTTTTCCGATCCCTTCTGGAAGTACAGTTGCCTTTTTAGTTTTGGCATTGTGTCATTGCTTCACAATCATTCTATGGGCCAGGTCCTAATCTTTGCTGTTGCAAACTGATGAACTCCTAATTTATTGCAATTCTTTGGTTATTAACCCAGTACTGGATGGCTGGGCCTTTTATGACTTCCAGACACAAGATTTTTAGAGTAGCTACTTTGTGACTTGAGGAAGTAAAATGGAAAAATAGAATATGCCAGCTCTCAAAGACGACTTATTTGAGGCATGAATGTCATGTCACTTATTATGCTCTGTGTTACTAGAAATGACCAGAATATGTTAGGATGATGTTGTCTCACATGTGCCAGGCAATTAGTACACTACACTGAATATTTAAAATATTTTTTTTCCAGTAATTTTTTTTTGTTTGCAAATTACTGTGGCCTTTTTTTAGTATGTTGCTCTTCATAGGTGAAAGGTACTTACCTAACCTACAAGTTTTGGACAAGCTATGATAGTGCCTTATGTGTATATAAATCAATAAGAGAGATCCACATAGGATACAGATTTATATACAGAATATCATTAGAGAGAATATGAGATGGAGGGGGTTAGGACAAAGATTTTTACTGGCATCTACTTGAGACCATTGCTATTACTTACTCTTCACTGTTTATGAGATTGTGTGGCTCTCCCAAGCTTATGCTGATAAAGCAGTCACCATCCCGTAGTATCCGGTAATAACTGTGTCTACACCAGGTATTATAAATACAGACAAAGAAGAGAAAAAACAATGCAGTGCTAAAAGATTAAACAATGTCATAATTAATTAGTTGCAATTGATGAATTTAATCATGCTTACAAACACCTTTAATTCCTTAAAAGCTGTTACACAGACAGATGTAAAAGCTCAACCTGTGGAAATGGAGAAAATTCTTGGATTGCCTCACCCTTGCATATATCTTCAAAAGCTATTTCTAATCTTGCACAGGCTGTTAATGTGGAGATAGTAGCAGTTATGAAACCTGGGCTAGATTCCAGATATGTTGTATCAAAGTGTAGAATGAAAAGGAAATCAATAGTCACTCCTTAAGGAAAGTTATGCCAGAATTGTCCAGTATGGTCTAGATTAATCAAAGCCGTAACAGCTTTTTTTCATTAGTAGAACATTAACAAGTAAACAACATTCCTGTTTTGTTATTTAGTTATACTAACCTTTTTCAACAGCTAGGCCCAGTGATAAGTTTGGATTTTCTGTTTATAGAAAACTGGTACATCAGCAGATAATAGTACAACTCAATATTTATGGAGTGCTGGCTTTATGGAAATGGAGGAAACTGGAAGTTATTACTAGAAGAGTTCATTAAAATGTAAACAGGAGTGAGGAGACAGCACTGGCAATATTTATATATTTATTTATTTTTGCTATTGTCTGGTTATACAACAATGTTATGGCTATGTCGTGAAAGTGGGAGTTGTTTTGGGAAGAAGCTTTTCTGCTGACCCCCTGAAAGGAGGTGAATGCTGGCCAGCAGTGTGTAACATCTCAGAGTCAGTGACACATCGGTGTACAGATCTGATGTAACACATCTGCTTGAGGAGGACCTGTTTTCTGATTATGATATATATCTGTATTAAAATTAGAACTGTTCTATTCTTGTGGTATCTGTTGTGGTATTTTAGAGAAGTAATGACAATGGAGAGGCTGAACGATGTGTTTTGTAAATGACTAGGAGAGTTTCTATCAAGTTGAACACTTTAAGGTTACTTTGATTTGATTGACTAATAGCTGGTGTTTTCTGAATACCAAATGGATGAATATATTTTAGCTGTTATGTAAGCCTAGCAATACATATCTTAGAAGATGACAAACTACTTAGCCCATAACAGTGGGGGGGGGGAAAAAAAGGGAACAATACTTGTTCTACAGAGTTTATTATCTGGATAAGTGAGAGAGATCTTATTTATAATTAGATAGCGAGCCTTATGTATTTTAGCTATTGTTTTTAAAATTAACTTCCTCTTTGAATTGTGTTGCTCAAGCCTTTGTGAGAAAGGATCTGAACGAGCAGAAGATGGCAGAACAGCACAGATAAACAAGAAGAGGGGAAATAAAGCTGTTCTTAGTATAAGGGGGCAGCATGGAAATGACAAGGCAAAGGCTGGGAAAGGTGTGCAACTCAGTTGATTCAGAAGTTTGTGTGTTCATAAACAGAATTGAAACATGAGATGAGATGTCTGGCATTCTGTATTAAAATACTTATAAGATATCTCAAGATACATTCTTCCAGCTAAGAGAAATGCAAAACTTTCGGCTTGCTCAATGTTAAAGTAGAGCTCCTCTCTGCTTTTGTAAGAGTTTTAAAAGTGCTGTAGTACTTTCTCTCTGTGGCAGGGTTTGCCTTGGTGTGAGTGGCCGAGAGCTTTTATCCCCATCTGCTGAGTGCTTCCTGGGACAGGGAGTTGTTGCCCCAGGATTCTAGAGCTTTCAGCATTTCTTTGGTATTCTTTGTATACATCTTTCAAAGTGCTTTTGGATGAAAAGTACTATGCAAATTAAAAGATTAATAATTAAGATTGTGTTAATGTGTAGTAATTGTGAATAATGCTGTGTACCACAGGAATCCCTCTTTTGGGCTGTCTGACTGGTCTATCTTTTTTTTAAAGATAGAGGTTAATTATGAGATTTGTAACCATAACTATGCAATTATCACAGGATAGGCAATCCCATTGACATGCATAAAAATGATTTAATGAATCACAGTGACTTTTTGGCTTATTTAACCTAACATGAAAACTCAACACAAATCTCACATTTTATAAGTTTGTGCTTCCCATGGGTCATCACGGAAGTAACATGAGTATAGTGTACTGCAAAGGGCTCAAACCATTCCTCGTCTGTGTGGTTGTTACTGATCATGCTAATAATGTGCTGTTAGACCACCCTGTGATATGTTTCAAGAGAGGACATTAAAACACATTAAGGATAACTAACTAGAAAAATCCTAATTTTCTACTGGTGGTGTAAAAGAAGCAAGAGATGGTTTAAAGCAATACATGAGCTATATATTTTATATTTGCTATACTCTGTAACACAGCTGACTTGAAGTCCTGAAGACATTATTATGTTTACTTTGGACACAGAAGCTCCACCATGTTAAAGTCGTAAAGATCCACACTCTCGCACACTGGTCCTCTTGAACTACCTGGGCTGCTCATGTGCGTAAGGCTGAATGGGGTTGGATCCTCAGTATGTTCCTCTGTCCCTTAGTTGAAATGTTCTTGATTGTTAGATAGATAACTGTACTTTCACACTGAGTCATGACTGACTCAATGTAACCTTTGAGTACTTTTCAGGTAAACAAAAGTGTATTAAAAAAAAAATATCAAAATAACTCCTGTAAGTCAGTGTGGCTCAGGATTGAACTATGTTAGAAATATTAGGTGTGTTGTTTTTATCCACATTATGAACTGAAAAAGTGGACCAAAAAATGTAAAGAAGATCCTAAAGTTAACCAACTAAATCTTTTCTGAGTGATATTTCACTGCAGTCTCTGAATGGTTTTGCTATTACAATTACTTTGACTGATTTTGAACTTGCATATGGATGAAGAATGAGATGAATGAATGAAATCATGCTTGCATCTGCCTAACTAGTTTTGTTTTATTTTGTAAGAGAACTACATATTTTTCTACACAATTGTGAAGGAATAACTGAGCAGTGCTGAAGAACCTGCTTAACCTAAGGGTGTGCTCACAGCTTGAACAGGGTTTATGCAGGTATCTTCAGATCCGGTACAAGATCAAAGCAAACCTTGTTAACCCCAGCACATACAGACTGAAATGAGGGAGGGACAAGAGAGTGTTGCCAAGAGAGAAAATCTGAATTCTGGCAATTCTGAATCTTAAATGTAGGTGGAAGATGGTAGATAAGAAGAAGGCGTGGTAGAAATCAAGTGAGTCCTCCTACAGTGGAAGAAATCATGTGTCATGTACTCTGGATGCCTGTGGTGCCAGAAAGAATAGGGTGGGGTTAGCTCTTCCTCTTTGTATCTTATTTTTCCTTTTTCAGCTTTCTTGCCTTTGATTTTGGCTGCTCTTTGCAGCTTCCCTACTGCTGATGCCCAAATTCTCCTGAAACTTCCTGTGTATCATAGCCAAAAGACCACTGTTTCTGTTCCTGTCTCTTTTTTTTGGATCTGTACAAGAAATCAATTTTTGGCTTGGTCACCAAGCTAAACAATAATATTAATAATGATGATGATGATGATAATAATAATATCCTGCAAACCATTAAATTACAGTTTTTACCAAATTGAAAACCACATGAATTGTTGCTGTTTGTCAGGTGAAGTTCTTTTGTTCAAAACATTTCAAACAGGTTTTTTGTACGTTTTTTTTAATCAGTTGCCCAGCAGCTAAAGAAGTTGCTCTGGGTTACTGATGTTTCATTCCCATTCTGCCTGAGATAATTGGAAGCAACATCTTCTAAGAGAGCATGCAGCTGCCCTTACTTGGACCTAGTCTGGGCTCCCTTGATTGTTCTCAGTCTGTCCTTTGGTTGCTGTTTCACTTTGCAGAAATTCTTAAATACCCACTATTCAGCAACTTCAACATTTTCATCCATCTTGTCAACAACCAGGTAATGGAGTAATTTTCTCCTTGCTCCCTTGTCCTTCACACATGCTAAATAAAAGTATTTCATACAGAGTGAAATAGCATTAACATGAGAGACTGTTCCATCCCTTCCTCCCTGCACAGTACACCCCTCTAAATGCCCTAGGGCAAGGCACTTCCAGAAATGTTGGTTCAGATGCCATCAGCCAGAAAAGGCAACTGATCCCACACAACCTGAGTGAGCGTGCTGACAGCCAAGCTTTTGGCGATAGGGAGTTAACACTACTGCTTCCTCAGGCAGTTTTGTGAATCTGCTCTCCCTCTGCCCCTGCTAATTCTCTCCAGATGAAACCAGTTGACCACTTAACAGTTTCGGGATGACTAAAGCAAAGTTTCCCAGTAAATTCACCCTCCTCCACTCTACTGCTGACCTTGCTCCTTTGTGGCATTCTTGTTTCTTTAGCATGTCTCTCCATTCTTTCTTCTTTCTCTTTATATTCCCTTTTCCTGGCTACATTCTTCCCCATTTGTGTGCTCTTTTCAGTTGCCTGTCCAGTCCTTCTTTTCAATGTGACTCTGCTCTTTTCTTTGAAGTTCCCACTTCCATGGCCCAAGTCACTAGGACACACAGCTCTTCAGGTTTGGGCCACAATACCTGAGAGATCTCTGAATGAACGCCTTTAGCGATAGGAAATGTTCCATGTAGGCCACTTAGCAGTTAAATTCACCTGCGAAGAGTGTTTTCCTGTCATAACTGTGCTGGTTTGCATTTAGCTAACATCACATCTGCCTGGCTTTGTGATGATAGTGTAGTAATAGCACCCTCAGTGGCTCTACATGGATTCTGTGGGGAAGATGAAGCTTGACATCTCATTCCTTCCATTGTCTTCTCCAGAGTGGTTCATGGGGAATACTGTCAAACAATTTCAGTATATTAGTAAGAACAATGGTACCACAAGGTCGTCTTCCCTTTCAGCACTGGGTGTTCAGGTTGCCCAAGCCTCTCTCTGCTTCAAGTGTGTTACAGTGAAAAGTGATTCTTGTGCTGTCAAACCAACAGGTATGATTACACTCCCCCAAAGTAACTAATTCTTAGGTTCAGCTTGAGCAAGGAAACACCTAACACTGTAGTCTGAGCTTACTCTGGTGCTGAGCTGTTGCAGCCCATGGGTTATTTAAGGTCATGCTGGTGTGTGCAGATCATCTTGTGACATTGCAGTGAATGAAGGATGCACGTATTGGGCCTAAAGTAGTTTTAAAAAATACGTTCTTTCTTCTCCCTGCTCATTCCCTACATAAACTGAGAAACATGCAACTCAGCAGTCACTCTGCATTTCAGTGTGGTTAGGTGCTGCACTCATGAATGATGAGATACTTAACAGCAGTTTTGGCAATACAAAGTTGGCATAAAAATGATCTGAGACTTTCCAATTCTTTTCTGAATTGTCTCTAGAATGTTGTTTTAATATTGGTTCTAGATTTGGGCTTTGGAGGTCAAGGGTAAAACATACCTATTGTAAGCTCACAGTTACTACGTGGTTTTGGAAAACAAAACAAAAGCAAAGGATCTGTTTGAAAATGTTCTCCTTTAATCTGTGCCAGCAGTAAGGGGTCAATACCAAGCTGTACCACGCAAGAAGAACAAATATCTTGCTGTTGATTTATAAGCTGATCTTGCAGTGATACCCTCCCATTTACAGCACGTGTTGTAGATGTTAAAGGTGAACAAGTAGAGCTCAAGTCTGCTAGAATTATTCTATCAATTTCATTAATTAACTCCTGTAGGCTGGGATTATTTTTCTTTTGTATTTGAACAGAGCCCGAAACAATAGGGTCTATTTCATAATATGTGCTATCAGAATACAAACATGAATGAATAGAATAAAGAATTTGTTTGACTTTCTTAGCTTTCTAGGTACCCTAACCACCAATCTACTTTAAAGGAGATTACCAAGCTTGAGGTGAGAATTGTACTGAATAATACAGACTTCCTTTCTTCCCTTGGTGTTAAGTGTCCAGGCTTTCTCAATCTTACAGATTTGAAAGTTTAAGTTTTACTGGCTAGCAGAATACCATTAGTTTTAACACATTTTACACAGCCTCACTTTCTATATGGCATTGAGAAGACTGGAATCTTAAAACTAATATATAAATTAGCACAATTTCTGGGGAAAGCAGATCTGGGATGCACTTTTGTTCTGGAAGAAGTATGCCTGTCCTCTTTTCACATACACCATGCATAAATCACAGATTTGTCTTAAACAGGTAAAAAAAGGACAAATTTTAAATACAAGAACAAAACACACAGAAGGAGCTTTAGACTTCATTTGCTATTTTGCTTATTTGTTGCACAACTAAAATAATGACATGAAATTATTTAGCAGTCTGTGATTACTACAAACAATGGAAGCAGATTGTTTATCTGCTTTTTTTTACAATGAAATGTGAATGCTATGCAGCTGGCTACTCTGATGTTAATAGCCACAAAATCATTTCTCCCTTAGTCTGTTCAAGTCATTTACTGACTAAGGGAAATTTTTCAAGTTTAAAATTTCAGCTTTTTTTCCAGTTTAAAAATCATAAATCTCTCTGATCGAATTTATGACCAGTTAATAGTTTTTAATTCAACAGAAAAAAAAATAGAGAAGTGAACTTGTATGATTTTTAGTGACTACTGCTGTCCCTGAAGATTCTGCCTCAGCCCCGTTCCTCAGCTCCCTCTTCCCTGTGCCCTGTCTCTATCAATGGCCAACAGCAGATGCTGAGGGAAGAGAGAAAATGCAGGCAAACACAGCTGTTACCCCACAGATCCCCTCCCGCCTCCAGCTGTTTGCAGCTCAGCAGCTCCATTCTCCCCTTGGGAGCTCTCCTGCAGAATTAATGCTGGACACTGCAATCTCTATCCCTCTCCTTCAAAACTCAGTCACCTATGAATTCTGATATATAAATTGGAAGCCATAATTGTGCAGTTTCACATATTAGTGACCCTAAATGAGACAAGTGTAATTTTAATGAGCTTGATCTGTTTAGCACTCATGGAATTACTCCTGAGATGTTTCTAGTGTCCTGGTATAATCTGATGACCATGAAGAGAAGAGTTTCATGCATTAACAGATTTACTAGGCATGGTAAAGACACAGATACTAGCTAGGCGTTTGTCTCTCTTTTGTTTAAAATTTTTCACCATCTCAATTCTACCACTGAAGGAAAGTGAAAACGTAACAATTCCCTGTAAGCAAATGAAGGCGAATGCATTTGATTGAGATAAAGGCAAACAAATTTCAGGCAGGGTGTTTCTGTAAGCCAGTGCTGGCAGCAGACCATATGAGAGTCTTCTTCCTCTATCTTTTTTTCCTCCTTCTCTATGTTAGTTCCACTTGTCAGTAAAAGAAATGGGGATAGGGTGGGAGTGGTGGGCATTTCAACAGATGTATCTATCATAGGCCTTGCTGCAGTAGAAGGACAGTCAACCGATGTGTGTGATACTTCAGAGCGGGAGTTGTAGTCTGGGCAAAAGGTGCATCAGAGTGAGGGGACCTCTTTGTAAGATGGACTTTGTTACACCCTGATTTTGCGCTCCCGCAGCTGTCAGTGTACACAGGTGTGAGGCACACTGAGGCCCAGGGTCTGCACAGAGACTTGTAACTTGCAGATACAATCTTCTGTTCACTGCCATGGGATTTGCAAGGGAAGTAGCAGAGAGTGGCTTAGTCCTATCTTGTACTAAGTATATGCTGCCAAGAGAAGAATGGAGGACAAGCATCTCTCTTTTAAAGCCAAGTGATTATGTCCTGGCTATCTGCATTTAATCAAAGTTCAGCATTTCTTGAAATGGAAAAAAACCCTTCGTGCCAGGGAGATGGTGTCATATCTCCTGGTACGTATCTAATCCTATTGCTAGGCGCCTTGGTTTTTGTTTCAAATTGTTAATGAAATCAAAGCATATCCTGGGCCTATCCAGGGAGTGGCTTAGTTTGTGTAGCTGAAGAACAATCACAAGACAATTTTCTAAAAACAATAGGAGATGAAAGAGGAAGTTTAAACCACTTCCCAGTTGAGAAAACACAATTCTGCTGATTCACATCTGTGCAGAATGATAGGTTTTTTTCTTTTGCCCAGTTGTTCTCAGATTGCCAAGACTATATTAATATGAGAGTGCAGTAGGACACTCCCAGATGTAAAGCCCAGTAATCAAACACAAATTCTTTAACTACAATTATCTCTTCAAATTTCATCTTAGGTTTCAGTTTTTAGCTTCTCTTCCTCCCATATTCTTTATACAAATATCCTGGTATTATTCAAGGATGCTTGGGCAGAAAAAACACATTTACTGATGCACCACAGATTCTGAAAGGGTTTATCAACAATAGCAGGGATACCATTCATAGTTCAGAAATTCACCCTGTGCAGGATGTGAACGTTTAACTGAAATAACCTATTAGCTAGGTAAATTGAACACTGCCACTGTGAACAAACAGAGGGACATTATGACCTTTATAAGTTAGCTCTTGAGTCCTTCATAAAAGCAACTACTGGCCAAGCCTTGCCCTTTTAACCTAAGGAGACAGGTCACAAAAAGAGAGTTCAAGACGTAACAAAAGCAGCACTTTCTGTACAAGATATACCCTCCATAAAAGAGGAACTTAGATGTTTTTGCTATCCAGTTTCATAATACTGAAGAAGATGAGAAAAAAAATTTCAAATACATCTGACCTATATAAAGGAACTGAGATGATATATAAGTTTTTAAGTAACATTAATTGTAGTTTGGAAGGAATTACAATCACACACATTGTGATTTGCCTTTGTTGAAATAAAAAAGTAAAAACCTGTTCACTGTGTGGGGCACTGTCACTTTATTTGAATGAAGCACTTGCTCAGCTCCTGCTATGACTGGTACAGTACTGAGACACAACACAGAGCAGAAACATGTACTGTATGTCCTGTTTGCTGGGAAGGGAGAGAGTCTGACAAGGAGTCCTGAGGAGCAGCTGAGTGACTTCAACAATGGTGGTTGTCTCCAAGTAGGACAAAGTACCTCTTGGATTTCCTTGAGTAAGAAAGAGACTCTCTGCTTGTATAGACACTCTCTTGATCATCTCCCATGTTTTGCACACTCATTTAAGTAGGAGTTAAGCCACTCTTCCATAGCTGACAGAGCATAAACTCATAATAATGGCTGTTATTTTGCACAGGTCTTACAAATAGAGTTCAGGATTAATGGCACAGTGCAGTTTCCTAAGCCACTAGTCCTTTGACTTTTCCACAACCATTTTGTGAAGTGAGAATGGCCACAGACCTTGATCCTGTGCCTAGAGATGTCCTCTGTTTCCTACATGCTTCTGCAGTAGGACAGGTGCATTTGGCTTTCTGTCAGCACAGTGGGAACATAGAAAGAAGAGTGGCAGGATGGACTCTCACTGTAGTGCTCAGGATGACATTAGGGGAATCTGCTTCTAATCGAAAAGACCAGAAAAACTAGGCTTACATTCAAACAGGGCAAATGCATAAAGCTTCAAAGTGATTACTGGCTGTCATTAATATTCTAGCTTTAGCTTAAGAATTCACTATTTTTCACTGAAAGTCAGGGCTATTTTCACAAATGGATCAGGGCAGTAATCATTTGTTAAAAAGCCAGTTACTTAGACTTCTCATTTCTTACTGGGAACTCAAGTTCTTAAAAGACACATTTTTTGAGAATTTTTTCTGGTTTTATTCAAACTATCAAGTAATTTAGAGAAAAGTCTTAAGTATTTGTTCATCTACCTCTTCATTATTCTAAAAAAATCAGGTTTTATAGCTTAGTACTCTACTATTTCTATAGCTGTTAGCTTTTAAATAGCCCCACATGCAGTGTGCTTGACTTGTACCTCATTGCACGTGCCAGCTATCTGTATGGATGCTAATTAGAAGAAATACAGACTGTGATCTATCCATTAAGATCTTTGTTTGCATGTGTGTATATACATCTGCTGTTTTTTTAAAAAGATAGTTGCAAATTAGTTGAAATGGGTTAAAAATTAAAGCTTCGTGTGAAAACTGGTCTTTTAAAATATGAACTTTTTAATCTCTTACTTTCTGTTTTCTTTTCCTATTATACCATGACTGCAGAGATGTGGAATCAAAAGGGAGTAGGAGGGCTCAGAAATTAAGCAGCAGAAAAGTTGAGAATACCAAAGTGATTAGTTGGCTTTAAATATTTAAATTGTAAATAATTCTGTTGTAACTTTAAGTAAAATACTGTATTTAAATTATTTAAAGTAAGTGAAATAGTTTTTCTTTTTTTGACAAGTTCTTACTAGTGTGCATGTAGTATTTTAAAAAGATTATTTTAATATAGCACTATTATCAAATTTGACACCTATTTGGATAGTATCATTGAACATCAGAACATCTCAGCAATTGCTGAAAATCCACAGAGACTGAAGGATGGGACTGGAATAGTCCTTTCTTAGAAACAGATTTGAAAGCCATTGTATTGGTTTCCATGGGACTAGCAACAAAAATATTGGCAATGAACCTATCGGGGGAGTTTATGGGAAACACTTGGTATAATGGACATGACTTCCTTTATTTTTTTTTAATAATTGCAAAAGCCAAGCATAAAAATACACATTTCATGACTGAAAAATGAAAGAAACAGTTTGCATTTATTTTAAGTTACATTATTTGACTAAAAAGAGTTTAACAGTCACTGCAGGAACTTGAGAGTTTATAAAGCTGCTACTTTTTGTAGGCGTTTCTTAATATAGCTGTCACAGCTAATATTAATGTTGAGGGTAAACATGAATCAGATTATGCAACAGAGAATAAAAGTCTTCACTAACTTGCAACATTTCATTCAGAAAGAATTTTTTTTGTTCATATCAATAGGAATTACAGTAAATCTCTGAGATGTGTAATGTTACAACCGTGGAACATACAAGCTTGTAAATTCTTATACCAAATACTTAGAATAAAAGACCAGTTGTATTGTTAGTCACTACTGTGCACTCAGCACAAACTATCTGTGTTTAAATGCTGCCAGATTGTACAGTATTGTGACATAAATAGGGCCAAATTTAAGGTACAGCTTTTACAAAACTTAAGATTTGGGAATATTTAATTCTCCAGGAGTTCTGTAGAACTGGAAGGAGCCAAAATAATTTTTGGCAACTTAGATTCATCCTGACATAGAAATGATGTCATTAGCTTGAGTCCTGGGAGAGGTTCTGTGCTCCATGCTCTACTATTCCTGAGATTCCTTTACAGATACCAGTTGCGCAGAGAGCCAGGAAAATACAGTTTAGAACAACTTGAGTCCTCCTTTTGCCTCAAAATATGTGTGTCTCTGGGATTATACATACATGTCACAGATGTTAATCAAGATTTTTAATGCAAAAGGCTATTTGCAGGACCCTTTGAAAGTTTCCAGTATGTGTGTATCTTTTCTGTATCTCTGTGCTTCATTATCCAGGCATTATTCTTCCTTTCTTGACTGAATTCCTACATAATGATCAGGGCTGCTGCTAGCCCTTACTGTCCCTTTTCCTCCCCAGTGTTTATCAAAGCTAATGAGTCCTGTGCAATTTGAGTTGAAAGGTGGGAAGTGTTCTAGAAGGTCTCGTGCTACAGCCAAACTTCATCCAGATCCTGTATGTTGACATGAAAATCAACAGTTGTTGATCTTCTCAGGAGGCAGGAAATTCCCCACTTTTTCCTGGATGAGATGGCCGTTCTGTGTGTAATGTTTTGCTATTTCAAAGAGAGCACTTTTTTTTTTTTTTAAACTAAATAGGAAGATATAAATTTGCCAGTGAAATTCTTTGGGTAGATACCCTTGTTTAAAATAGGATTTTTATTTACTTTTATTAAAACTGCTTGGATATGTCTTGGCTCTTACGAAGGTCTTCCAGACTGACAGATCTGGAGAGCAGGGCAAATGTAGGCATTGTCCATGACACTACCCGTCGCATTTGCACCTCACCCATGTTGGGAAAGGCTGCCAGTCAGTAGGGGACTCTCACACCCCTTGAAACCTCAGAGTAATGGAGTTTATTCAAACTGGCCCCAAAGTCTGCGACTGAATAGTGGCTTTGTGAGATAGATGCTCAGGAGGATCTAAGCTCAGCAGCAGAGGTTCACAGTGTTTTTTAAGGAGCATGTCCTATCTGAGCAATTGAACCAGAGTAACCTTAGCTCACTCAGTGTTTATACAGCACCAACACCACTGGAGACAACTCTGTGTGTATCTATGAATATCTACTTATAATAGTAGTAAAAGTCCAGAGCTTTTGAGTTTGGATAGCAAGATTGTTTTTCTTACCCAGCTAGTGAGATACAGTAGTGGATAATCTCTCCTATTATGGCATGGGTTCCCATGCTTGCTCTAAAACTCTTTGGCAATACTGCTCTTAAAAGGCTCTGACTACCTAACTGGAGTGTCTGAGCTGGAAGGCAGTTGACTACTCGGTAGAAAGAAAGAGGCTCTTGCAGGAAGTTATTCCAACTTAGAGGAGGTTGAATTGTCTGTAGATATGTCTCTTTCTTGTCACTGGTTTTTCAAATGTCTCCATTTTAGAATAGCTCTTTTTGTAGTGAAAGCAGAGATAGAGGGGTTGAAAAGTCTGGGCTTTAATCCTAATGGTTTCCTGTTTGGATAAATCATTTGTCCTGTGTATATTTCATTTTGCTTTTTGGTTTTCTGCCTTGTTTCCTCATTTATAAGTAGTGCATGTTTATCTCTGAAGGGTACTGTTCAAAGTGTGAAGAAACTTCAGTTTCTCAGATGAAAGATCCTACATAATCTTAAAGGATTGTATTTAGCAGTTAATAAAGTCTACAGATAGACAGGAAAACAACTTTAAATGTTTTTATGTGCAGTTTCATATAGCTATTGTAAGCCCTATATTTAAAACAAAGGGAACTTCTTAGTTACTTTGTCATTGATTTTATCTGAATCTGATCAAATCCAAAATTGTAAGTGAGCTATGAACACCTACGTTTTCATTCTTTGCCTAGTCGCACCTCAGCTTTCCAAGCTACCATGATCTGCAAACTGAAGCTGTAATTCTCTAAATAGAAGTGCTTTGTGTTCCCATGTGGTCTGGAAACTGTGTGAAAACTGTGCAATATTTCAACCTTTTTGCAAAGACATTTAGCAAAAACACTTGAAACCCTAGTAAAATTTCTTCTTATGATCTGCTTTCTGTCTCTACCTCAGTCTTAGTTCTTGAATTCTCAGCTCAGGCAGTAAGTCCTGCTGTCCTTATGTGCACTCTGTCCAGGCAAAATTCCTACTCACAGCAATGGCCCTTTTGCTTGCAGAAGGGCTGAGGGGCAAAGTGTCAAAGCCATGAGAGATGTCTGGTTTGCAATGACATTTTTATGGATCCTGGCACTTTGTGACAGCAGGTCACGCTGCTTGGGCTCTGCAGATGTGTATTCTGCATCCTACAGTTGTACAGCAATCTAACAAAGGTTGCAATTAGTTTGACAGTGAGGTGGTTGTCATTGCTTAGGTGATACGCAGTATCTCTCTCCACACCCCAGTTCTTCAGGAAGCATAGATTTCCCTTGACTGAGATTCTAGGACTAGGGAGAAAAAGAATAAAAATGCCGGAGAATGCCTGAGCCCTGCTTTCGTTCAGTGCAATGTACATTAACTTCCTGGTCTAATCCAGGAGAGGGAGCTAACTTTCTAGCCATCACAACTGGCACACTGCGCTGGAGGAGGTTTTTTCACAGCTGATACCCCATGTCTGACTGATTATTCACATATGCTGTCCCCGAAGGAGAGTCATCTTGGGAGTGCAAAACCGCCCTCTCAAAACATTGGTTACCTCTGTTCAGTGCAGTAAATATAAATACATGACATATTCTTGATGGGGGAGTATTTATTGTTAATGTACTTTACTATAATTTAAACACTGTTACATATTGTTTGCTCTCTTCCCCCACTCTTCTGCCTTTCGCCTATTAAGGCATATTAACAGAATTTTAATAGTTTCTCCACTGCAGTAAATGCTGCTCCCTGTTGCACTGTGGGAAAGCAGGGCAGTAACGCTCTGCAGCATGGCAGCGGGTGTGTTTGCAAGCTCCTGTGCTTGTAGCTTGCTCCCAGCCTTGGTTAGTGTCCCAGGCACAGGGTGAAACCTGCGTGAAGTAAAGTGCGCGCACACCAGTCCCCTTCCAGCAGAGGAAGCTGGAAAGCAGCTTGTGGAGTCCAGCTAAAAGAGCATGTCCACGCTGCTAGGCCCTTCTGCCCTGCACCTCTTCACAAACTCCCTGCAAAGCTTCTGCCTTGGTCACTGCAGCACCCGGACTGGGCTGACATAGGACAAAAAAAATTCCTATTTGTTGAAATAAGTTAATGAGTTAGAGAGGAGCATGAAAGAAAGCCGGGAGATGGGCTGGGGTGTTTTATGGGCCCACAGAGGGGAAATGTGCAGGCAATTGTGCAGAACATCTGCCTGTGGGCTGTCCTGGGGACTTGTTGGCCCCAGGCATGCGCCTTGTGCTCCTATACCTCCCACAGCCACATGCCCCCCAAAAATGGGAAAGCGTGAGACTGACCTTGCTGCCTGGGCATGTCGGGGCACTCTGCCAGCCGCTGGTCCAGGCACCCATCTCTGGCCTTGGTACCCCAGTCCCCTCCCAGGCAAGGAATACCTACTGAGTCAGCAATCCCATGGCTGTCTTTCTCTCTTTCTCTCCCCCTCTCTCTGTGTCTTCTCTCTCTCACACACAAGTTTTAAGCTGTAATTGTTAAGCAGAAGACTTTGAAAACATGCCATGTGTATAATAGAAAAAGTTCAGACCCTAGAAAGAAAATGGAAAGAAAAATAAAGCAGTGGGCTTTTTTGTGTCTGGATTACTTGATGAGTTTGATTAATAATAATTAGATTTAATCTAACCTTGTGATTTGGGGTGCTTGAGGTTGGAGAAAATTTGGACTGGTATGAGTAGCTCTGAAGCACTCTATTAGCTCTCTGTACAGAGCCCAGCATCTCTGAAGGCAGGAACAACTGAGTGCAGAGCAGATGGAACCATTTTTCTGTGTTAGTTATTTTAATACAACGGAACATGAGGAAATTAATATGGAAAATAAAAAATCAATTTACCACATATTTAAAATGAAAAGAACATGAAAGTTCAAGAGAAAGGGAAAGAACTTCTTAAGGCTTTGAATGTTTTTCATGTTTGTTTCACAATAGGCTGATGTTAGTAAACAAGTAAAACCAAAGGCAAGAGAAATTCTTCATGTCATGTTATTCAGCAAGAAATTTTGATCCAGTTTAACGAGAAGCAAGTAAACACTGTGGGCTTGAATATAGCGGGGTGGTATATTAGCACAGAGGTGTGCATAAGTTAAGTTGATAACATAACCTTGAGCTATCTGTGGTGAGAAAATAATACGGGGAGCCATCAGTGCTCTCGATGTCTTGAAATGGTCTGACTTGTGAAGTAGTCAGCTTGAAAACACATCCCACGTCACTGGAAAATGCTCAGTAATACTTTAATAGTCCTCCTGAAAACTGTATCCATGAAGAATGGCCCTTTAAAGCTTAGTGGAGTTAATTGCAGCAAATAGTTTATTGAGCTAATTAGGCCACTTTTTTTTGTTAAATATCCATGAAGATTGAGCATTTTGCTGAATTATTTATTTCAAATTATTTGATTAATAGGGTGTGCAAGTGTATTTCAACCTCAAGAACTATCTGCCATGGCTATTACTTTAGAATTCACTGTTCACGCTCTGTAATTAGCTAGAGAAGTCATGTGGGTTTGTTTTGCTGCGATTGGATTCTCCCAAATTTATAGTTTTCAAGAAAGCTGGATATATACTGAAGTGAATACATTTTGCCCGAGTGATCATTCAAATTCCAGAGAGTAACACACATTTAAATTAGAAGAGCAGAACAAAGAAGCAAGCCTATCGTGTTTACTGTCATAATGTTTTGTGCACAGCTATAGATAGGGGACATCCGCTAACTGCCTTTGCAGGTATCTTTGTTGTACAGACCAGAGCAATTCCTCCCCCAATTAGAATGTTGTGCTTTGCAATTGTTTTATCACATGCATCTGTTTTGTGAAGCCAACATTGATACTCTGTTAATTGTTTGTCATGTTATGTTGGAGTTTGTGATGTCTTTTGCTGTGGAGCTTTCTTCCTAATGAGGAATAGTAACAAAACCTATTTATTATGAGAGTGTGACTGTAAGAACTGTCTAATACTAGAAATCCATG
This sequence comes from Buteo buteo, assembly GCF_964188355.1. NCBI lineage: Eukaryota > Metazoa > Chordata > Aves > Accipitriformes > Accipitridae > Buteo > Buteo buteo. The sequence goes on along the minus strand of NC_134181.1, from coordinate 11,944,354 downwards.
ACCACCAGTGCATTGCAAGACTGGCATGTAATACTGATTGGTTTGAGCAAGGTACCAGAATCTGGCCCAGGTTTGTTAGTGTGTGCCATCGTCGCTGACAAGGCACTGTGGGTACACTTTCATACCTGTTTTGAAAATCTGTGCCTTGGTGCTTAGCAGTGAGTAATAAGCAGAATTCACCAGATTTCACTGGCAGTGTCACTACCTTGGTATTCTGCACACTGCATCACAGCTATGAGGCTAAATGGATATTTTCTCAATTATTCACAGTCACATAACTGGCCCTTTAAATTAGGCAATAGGATTCCAGACACCAGTTATGGCAAAAATGCACGATGTTCATCTCCATTATCTCTGTTATTTAAGGCTTTCAGAAAACCACTAACCTTAACTCCTACACTCAAACAAGCACACACTAGCACACAGAGTTAAGCCAAGTTTTTAACTCCCAGTCATTAAGGATGTCAAAACATTCTGATATATGATATAAACTCATTATGACTGGATTTTGTTTTTATTAATGTAAGGGTTAGGTTGTGAAGAACAGAAGATTTTTTTAAGCCTCTTACTCCTTAGAGACAATGTGATTTGGTGGTTTAACATTGTAACATTTTAAAGGGCTTGTTAAGCCCCAATCAGAGCACATTAAGCACTAACATTTTTAAAGTGCATAATAAGACCTAAACATTTTAATAGCATATTAACTTGTAACATAAACCAAACACAGTCACAGTGTTGTCTTTTTCCTAGTGTTTTTCCTATAACAAGTTCAAACAAGAAACCAATACTTCTAACAACTATTAGAAAGTTGAAGTTTTTTGGTTGTCTTTCCTGTTTAAAAAAAAGGGGGAAAAAAAAGCCAGGAAATGTTTGTATAAGAAATTTTGTTTGGAGTGAAATTTAAAAATTAACGCAGAAAAAATTTGCTTTGAGAGTTCTCATCACTAAATGTTGACAAATAGAGTATGCCGCTAGACGAAAGGATTGTTTTCAATGAAATTACATTTTGTACTGGGAAAATGTTTTTACTTGAGAAGTTTTACTCAGATCTGATAGTTTTGGAGTCATCTGTGAACAAGAACTGTGGGATGGGCTCTTGCCAGTGATAAAGGTTCATGGAAAATCTGTGGGGGACGTTTTTGCTTTTTTTCCCCCCAATATAACCTCCTGCATGTGATTCTGGAAAAGAGGTACAAATTCATTGATACTGTGGCCCAGCAATTTCCTTTGAGAAAAAAATAAAAGCAAAGTACAACGTAGCCTGTGAGCGTCTCTTCTTAATTGGTTTGGAACCACTTGATGAGTGATTCCAGGCGCACCTTCCCTCCAGGGAGCTGAGTGCAGCACCTCTGCAACTATCTCAGCCCCTCCCAGGTTATGGCAAGGCATCTGAGCCACCTTTTGGACCGTCGTCTTCCACACTGTATTGTGAGGGGAAGTTGTGGCTCAATCATTTCAGCTCAGGTTTGATTGCAGCTGCTCCTGCTTTCCTATAGTGGCTGTGACCCCAATGCCTTCTGTGGTGGTGGCAGGACAAGGATGACAGTGCCTTTGGAAAGCAGTTTATAAAATGAGTTTGGAGACAGCTAGGCGAAGCTGACTCAGAGCTGTCCCCGTAGTACTCGACCAATAGTGGGCTACAGCCTCCCTTGATGTGGACAGTTGCATTGATGTGGAAATACTTGTGGATTTGGTCCATAAGATGTTGTATCCATGTAATTGCCTCTGCATTACTGTCCGGTTACCGTGAGAGGACAAGGCACTCTAACTCAGTGGCCTGAAGATGAACACCTCTTCAGAGTTGTACATTGCTACTGCTGTTGCTCCAGTATAGGCAGTGCCTCTCTGTGACTCCATATCTGGCAGGCAGTGAGCAGGCTGCTTGGAGTGTCTCTCATTAGGACATACTGAAACCTCAGTATAACTTTGGCAAATACAGATCAGCTCCAGTCTAGGTCTGGATAGGTGAGGAGTCCCACAGTAGCTCCATCTTAAGAACTGGCATATGTTTGCTCTTTATAGAAAATGCTCCCTTTATTGTAACTTTGACAGGGCAGCTTCTGGACTAAGACATTTTGTGATGTCAGGAGAGCTGCTGAGGGGATAAAAAGGCCCTCAAAAGTGAGCACGGGGCCCCACTGTGTGTGCACAACAGGAACTTAACTACTGTGGGGATTTTTTCCAGCAGCTGGGAAAAAGCTGTGCGATGCAACAGCAGCAGGGGCTCGTCTGCAAGGGAACCATGTTCAGGTCAAATCTAGTGTGCAAAGAAATTAAGGGAGCAATGTGGATCTTGCCTCGTGTCTGGGCACTGTTACTCTGGTACAAGAATGCCTTTTTGTTTGTCTTTGTTTATTTATCCCATGTAGTAGTTGGAAGTAGTTAAAATAAAACATAAAACCCCATCCTTATTCTGGATTAAGAGTGACCACAGGGAGGAAGAAGTAATTCTAATATAACTACAAAGGTTTAACTACACCAGTGTAATTGTACCACGTAACTGGGAAAGTGTTCCTGTGGACACAAGCTCCAGTCAGAGAGACACAAAATCTTAAAATGCTGTAGACCTCATCCATAGAAATAACTCTCTGTAATCTCAGACTAATGATTCTTTATTTTTAGTAAATAACTTGAGTCAATAAAAGGAAATTGATTCTTGTCTGCATGAACTGTATTCTGGCATTAACATGACTGATGTCCTGCAAAATGTGGGACAACTGAGGGGGATGAACCAGGGCTAAGGATGTGTTGCTGTACTGATGCTGTTGTAGCCCGTGATTTGGGTAATGATGGAGAGAATCTTCTTCAGGCCTTTAGCTCTTTGGCAAACAGAAGAACAGAGGGGAAAAACAGTGCAGAAAGTCTGCAAGAGAGCGAGCTCCGGTTACACCTTGGGCTATATCTAGGAAGGTCTGTCTCTCCATTCTGTTTCTCCCCAGATCCTTTCCTCAAACCTTCAGTTTTGCTTGTATTTGTTTAAAAAAAAAAAAAAAAAAGACATCTGAGTCTTAGTTTGGCTGTGGCTCCCCTGTGAGATTCAAATATTGCTGTTTAGACTAATCTGGCTGGGAACTACCAGCCTAGGGTCCCTTGGTACCAGGCAGATCTTTGGACAGATCAGCCTATGTATCTGTTCTGCTGCTCTTGCTGTCCTGTTAGGGGAGGAGGAAGAGGAGGTGGTGTGCTGCAAGGGACACCTATGTTAGTGGTACCACAGGAAAGCGCCAGATAGGCAACTTGAGTCATCAAGGATCAGCACTGACTGATGGCTAAAGGGAACTGATAAAGCACTGACAAGGGAGTGGCATGCTGATTTCCACTTCTAAAATGTGGTAAAATCTGCACTGCATGTTCATCCTTATTATTTGTAACTTTATGGTCTGAAGTAGTGTCAGTGTGGAGCAGTGGATATTATCTTTATGTCTCTGGAAAAGAGCCATGTCATTCCAGAATCACAGAATGGTTGCAGTAGGAAGGGACCTGTGGAGGTCACCTTATACAAACCCTCTGCTCAAGCAGGGTCACCTAGAGTAGGTTTCCCAGGATCATGTCCAGGCATCTTTTGAATGTCTCCAGGGATAGAGATTCCACAACCTCTCTGGGCAGCCTGTTATCTTTTATGAAAAACATGACAGCACCTTAGTGCACAATAAGTTGTTACACTAGCAGCCACAGTTCATCTAATTGCTGTGACCTGGTGGCTAGAAGAATGACACTCTTCATATCAGCATTAACCAATGGCAGCATTACATTGCTGCTGCTGAGCTTTCCCCTTGTGAGCAGTTTTTTAAAGCAGGTGTATTTTTCCCATTACTTTTTTGTTTTTAAGGAAAATATTTGACCTATGCTAGGATGGCATTTGTGGACTCATTCCTGAGATCATTAAATACTTGTAGATCATCTCTGTTTGACCGTAGGCCTGCTTTGCTGACTTACTCTGTAGCCAAAACCTTAAAGGATGAAGCACACAGGTTCTAGATTCTCTGGCATCTTAATTTAGCATGTTACACATGTGAACGCCAAGCAATTTACCATACTTCATGGTTCCTGAGAAACTGCATTTTTGGGTTAGAAGACGACTTGGGACAGACTATACAAAGACTATAATCTATAGACTATGTGAACTGTATTTCTTTTAAAGGTGGGAGATGCGGCTGCCTGAGATGGGGACACAGTTGTGAAGAAGTATTTGTGAGTTGCTGGGAAAGAAGGCTTAAAAAGGGAGAGTGTGAAAGATTAGGAGAAACTGTTTGAAAACCCAGCTGCTTTCTATATGGTGTATGCCACACTGAGATAATAAAATTTCTAAGCTGCTAGGTTGAGTGGAGTACCTGGAGCACTTTCAAAGTCCATAAAAGCCATCTAAGAAAACGCTTTAAGTGTATTCTATAGGGACTATGGAATAGCATTGCACATGATGCGTGTACCTGGATTAACTGTACTCTTGAGGATGAGCCAATCTTACATGCTCATAGCCCTTCTTACTTCAGTAGGAGTATTTGTAGATGCTGAATGTTCAGTCTGTGTTTTGACAGGTATTGCTTCTATCTCATTGCATAGTTGCCTGCAGGTTACAGGTACTGTTTTTGTAGAATGCAATGGATATGTCTACCAGAGAAGAAAGCTCACACACTCTTCTGCTTGTACGCTGAGCTGACTGTATGAGAGTACAAACACATTAGCACAGTACTAAGCCCAAGCTAATATACCTGCCTCATTAGCAAGGCTTATCAACTCAGATTCAGTACTGTGCTGAAGTCTATGTGGCTTCTAAAGTTCAGGTAATGTCTGGCCAGCAAGGAGAACTGGCAGAAAATTCTCGTGCCTGTTAATCTGTGAAGACGTCTCCTGTGGATAAAACACATTAGGAGACTGGAGTAATGTTATTGAGGCAATATTTGGGAGGCTTTTTTGTTTAAACTCTAATTATTTTATTTAAAATACAAGAATATGTTTTAGGGTATTTGATCAACTTTACTGCAAGAACTGATGGAAAGGAAAAACATGGAGAGGGGAGAGACATTGTAACAAAAGGTTTGCCAGATGTTTGTGTATTCTAAATTTTGAAAAGACCTGTATAATTGTCTTGCATAAATATCTTCAGGAACCCAGTAGTTTTACCTAGCTTGGCAAAGACTTGAAAGCTTTCAGTGGTGGAAATGAAATCGAGATATGATTGCTTCTTGACATGTATGTTTTCAGTTTATTAGTATAGACAAAAATCTCCCTTGGATAGTTAATAAATTTGGCAAATGAATCTAACTTTTACAGGCATCATTTACAGAGATGAAAGCATGTGGTCCAGGATAAAAAGTGAGGAGAGTGTGACATGGTATTAAATGCTGAAACTTATACACTAACTTAGAAGCACATTTCACACCAGGTTAAAGGACAGGTTTGAATCTCTTCCAGTATGCTTAAACATATAAAGTATTTTGACAGAAAGAGTTGATGGGTAGAGATGGAGCATCATAGCTCCTAATTTGTGTCAATAGGTTGCTTCTTTTATAAAATGTGAGGAGTTTAGGTGAAGTATGCTCCTTTTTGGGCAGTGTATAGAGTTGTAACAGCTTTTAAATAGAGTGCAAGTTCTCTTTTTTTCTTGTAACAAAAATGTTGATGTGAAATTGAAAACTCCTTTCAGATGCCTGCTGGGCTGGCAGGATGTCAAATTGTTTGGCTTGAGTGTCTCTCTCTTTCACTCCCTTCACATTGTTTACAGACAACATACTCAACTCCAACTGACTGTATTTAAATATCAACTAATTATGTGCAAGAGGATGTGGAAAAGGGCACCACACTACAGAGTCTCCACGTCTTAGACTGCAGGAATAGAGCTTGCTGCAGGCAAATCACAAAGTACTGTCGTAAGTGAAGTGCATAGGACAGAGAGAAAGAAAGGAGGTAGGAAGAGACAAAAAATTATTTCAGCCAGTGCTTTTGGGCATCTGATTAGAACTGAGAAATTAGGTGACTCCTAGCTTTTGCCTCAGGTTGTATATGCTGATGTGAAAGGTCTTCTAGATGCACAATGTTTGCCAAACTCAAGGAGGAGGGGGTACTTCCCACAAGGTGCATTTTAGTCAGAGTACATCAATACTGCACTGCCAACGTGGATCTTAGCTGGATTTATGACTTAGTCCTTTTGGTATCGAGATGGTTTAAACACAAATTTTGCTCAAGTGTGTGCCTATCTTAGCCCAGATTTGCCTGTAATGTGGACTGGAACTTGTGCACCTTATAGTTGAGACTAAATCATTCAAGGGCTGCTAGTCCTGCAATGCCTTTGCCATGGTGTTCTTGGAAGACAGGCAAGTTGTCCTGCATCTGGGCCAACTGTCTGGAAAGGAGTCCTAAAGCATCTCAGCCCGAAGTTATAAGATATGATCTGAGACACAGGTAACTGTAAAATCAAAAGGGTAAAGTGTGTATTGTTTTGGAGAGGAGGGGCTCACATCTAGGCTAAGTAGTGTTGTTCACATAAATACCTGGCTAGGCCAGCCATGGAAGTAATGGTGCATGGAAGCTCATGGGAGATTCTTGGCCACTTACAGGTTAAGAGTTACTGTGTCAACTTTGATGGTGCAGCCACCACAGAGGAGGCTAACCCAGGCAGAGGCTTTGTTTTGCTGTCAGCCAAAGAACTCTTGATGTCTCTGAATTTTTAAAATATATAAAGCTTTATCTTATTAACAGCATTCTCTTTCTTTTGGTTATATACTCCTTGTCAAATTTGGTTGAAATAAGTAATGTGATACAAAAGGTAAGTAACTGTGAGTCTGTCAGGCTTTTATCTTCTCTTATGTATGTGATCTGGAGTTTTGCATATACAAAGATGATTAGTGACTGAGTGTGACCTGGATTTTAATGCTTTATCCAGAAAATTAACTCAGCTTTGCACAGAATCGTATCAGATTCTCTCGTTGTTTGAAAAAAACCTATTAAAAATCAATGTCCAAGAGTTCATCTGCTTAAAAAAATTATGTGATAGGGGAGGGAAAATAGAAGAGTTGGATCCTGTTATGACTAAGGAAATTTTCTTTGGGAGCTTCATCTACCAAATGTGCTTATCTGTTCTCAGGAATTACAATGTGGTTAATTTACAGTCTATTATGCAAAGTTGCATGCAGTGTGTTAATGATATTGGTAATTTAGTAACTATGTTCTGCACTAATTAGTAAAGCTGAATATCGTATTGCTCATCCTGGATCACTTTCCATGCTGCTGCATATTTTTTCAGTGTGTTTTAGCTCTTGTCATTAAAGCATGTATGTACAAGCCAACATACCTTGTGAACTTTGGAAAGAAACTCAAAGCCCCCAGTGTTTTATTATGTCTGTCATATTAAGCAAGAAAACAATCTGGTGGTTTGATAAAGAGATTATTGTGGAAGGACAGCTTCTGTGGTTTAGGGAATACAACTGACTAGAATCCTTTTCCATGACCTGTGTTAAATGTAGGGTAAAGGACAATGCTCTGTATTCAGAATGTAGCTGAGAAAGAAGGTTTTGACACAGTGACTCTAATTATACCCTCACAATTAAATGTTTTGGTCAGAGGTAGGTAAAATTAAGGGTTACACACTATAAGATCTCTGTCATGTTTATTCCTGTTAAATATTTTTTTTTCTAGTGTTATCGTCTGCAACAAATCTTTAAAAATACCTGTCTTCTGTGAAGTGACTGAGTGGGAAAGTATGGAAAAGGGTTAGTATTACTGTCCTGGTTTCAGCTGGGATAGAATTAACTGTCTTCCTAATAGCTGGTACAGTGCTATGTTTTGAGTTCAGTATGTGAAGAATGCTGATAACACTGATGTTCTCAGTTGTTGCTCAGTAGTGTTTAGACTATAGTCAAGGATTTTTCAGCTTCTCATGCCCAGCCAGGGCACCTGACCCAAACTGGCCAACGGTGTATTCCATACCATGTGACGTCCCATCTAGTTTAGGAACTGGGAAGGGGGGGGCAGGGATTTTCGCCGCTCGGGGACTGGCTGGGTGTCGGTCGGCGGGTGGTGAGCAGTTGCCCTGTGCATCATTTGTACATTTCAATCCTTTTATTACTACTGCTGTCATTTTATTAGTGTTATCATTATCATTATTAGTTTCTTCTTTTCTGTTCTATTAAACTGTTCTTATCTCAACCCAGGAGTTTTACTTCTTTTCCTGATTTTCTCCCCCATCCCACTGGGTGGGGGGGGGAGTGAGTGAGCGGCTGCATGGTGCTTAGTTGCTGGCTGGGGTTAAACCACGACAATTACAGTAAGAAAAAGCAGCTATTTAGAAATTATCTTACCTCAATATTAGATATACAAACTAGTGTCAAATTTGTTATGTGCTGTGTTCTCTCAAGACCACTGTGAAATGCAGATGTGTTAGCAGTTAAACATCTTTTGGGAGATGAATGGATGCTTCACATAAAGAGCTAAGAAGAGACCTGTTGCCTCTTCCAACAGCTTGAATATTAATCTAGACTCCCCAGCCTTTTATAAAGTGCGTAGGACAATCTAGTGTAAGGATTGAAGAGCCCTCTGGGAGGAACCCTAGAAGCTGAGAGAACACTTGAATTGACATTTCAGATTAACAAACCAAGCTGGATCACACAGAGACTTTGAGATACTTAGAATATCTGATGCCAGATCTTCATGTGGTGTGTACTGTACTACAGGATACTAGCAGAGCCTTTTCGACCTCAGTGTGTAGCAATGTGCAGAGGAGAAACACATCAACTTCATTAGTTCTGAACTACTTGCTAGCACTCAGGTAGAGATTTAGAGGTTTTATTAACTAATTCTGTAACAATGCTGGCTTCAGTGTTCAGGAGCAGTTAAAAAAATGTGAAATATTCAAATTTAGTGGAGAGGAATAGAGAACACATTAGAATATACTGTTACATCACTGTGTAAATCCTTGCTACATCCACATTTTGAACACTGTGCAGTGTTCACTCTTATCTCAGGAAGGATAGAAGAGCTGCAGGCAACCAAGGGCAGAGAATGGTTTCCATACACAGGAGAACCAAAGTGGCTAGGAATTAGCAGCCTGGTTGAGTAAGAGGCAATCAAGGTCCCAAGTGGCCTGTAGAGTCTATTAGGGGATACTGGTCAGTGTTGCAGAATGTAATATCAAATTAATTATCAAGGGGCATGTTCAAAGCAAACAGAAAGGTGTTTAGCACAATGTGAAACCCACTGATATGAATTGTGGTGGATGGCAAAAGCTGACAGTTTTAAAAAGTATGAGAGAAATATATGGAGGGAAAATCCATCAAAGACTATTAAGCAGAAGGATACTGCTTATGGTTAGGAAGCTGGAGCAGTTACTGTAGGCTGGGAGGCTGTACTAGGGAAATATCACTGTGTGTTACTCACTACTGCTGGAGCCTGAATACAGGACCTTGGTTTGATCCAGTAATGTTTTTCTTATGTCTCTAGTGAGATGACCGGTTCCAGATCTGCCTCCAATTTGTTGATCCTGAACCAGCCAATGGTACTGTACAAATAGGACTGTATTGGTATCCAAGCTGGGTAGAAGCAGTTGCTGCTTAAAAAAAATCCTATAGAAAGAGAATACACTTGCTGTCATCTGCTAGACTACAGTCTTTCCTGAAATATTACAAACAAATAATATTTGTCTGCTGATAATGGAGATGAGCTGATTGGAGATGCATTTTTCAAAAGCAAATGTCAGGTGTTAATTTGATATATTAAAAAAAAAAGGAAGGAAAAAAAAAAAGAAGGTTGCAGCCAAACAGGAAGGTGACTTGGTCAGCACAAGTTGATATGCTGCCTGGGAGCACTGACTGATACGCTTGTCTGTATTCTTCAGTATTTACAGGGTAATCAGTTGTATGAGTTTCTCCAAATATCTTTGTGTAGAAGATAGCTTTTTTTTTTTCTTTCTACATAACTTTGTCTATGTTGTTTGGCCTCTTCAATGAGACTGTTCATTTCCATGATGTTAAAAGAAATCAGGTGTCTGGAAAGACAGAGAGCTTAATTCTTTTATCTCCCATTACATCTATTGCTTTGAGTGGATAAAAACTGAAAATAGTTCCCCCTAAACAATTATTAATGCACACCCGCTGTGTTTCTTTACATTCACAGAACTGGTATAGTGCTTGAGAATTTCAGTACTATTAGGATCAAATTCAAGCTCCAGTAGAGCCAGAGAAATGTATTTTGCATTTGACCATCCTTTTCCGGAGTATAAATACAACAAAACTGTAAAAAATTAAACCCCAGAGATTTCCCCTGGTACAAGGGAATTCAGTGTGAAATGGTGTCACACAAAATGACTACTGCTGGTGTATGGCCCAAGGTTAAACAGTAATTTAATTTTATCTTGTATAATAAGTTACCAGATAGTTAATAATTGAAGAGAATACCATATTTCATAGCAAAAGGCTTCTATATTAAAAAAAAAAAAAAGAAGAAAAAAGTAGAAATAAGTTCTGGAAAAATCAGTGCATCTTTTTCTTTGACCTGTGAGTACATAAAACAATGAGATTTTGATTCCATGTGTATAAAATCTGTGGAACAGTTAAGAGACCCATCAGGAAAAGGAAATAATGAACAGAATAATGTAATAGAGTACACTGTGTGGCTGAGTCCTAAGCAAGGCAGTTCAGTGGGGACTTCACTGAGGGAAGGCTGGGCTGGCCCCTAATGAAATCCATGGCAGTTTGTCAGGTAGTTTTGTAATTCCCTCCCCCACAAAACTGGTATAACTCAGTTATGTTTCACACTTGCTGAACAGAAAAGCAGGCAGCTTCGTTGGAACTGATGCTGTTTTTCACAGCAGCCTTCACAGTGAGTTTTCATGGTACAAAAATAGGAGTGGGACCATACTCAGCAGGCTCAAGGTCTGCCCTGAAAATAATAGGATCTAGCTGTTGTCTGGGACATGAGGTTTCTGGGTTAATTCACCAGTTGAAGTGCTTGGCATCCTCATCTGAAAAGCCCCTGAGCTACCTCCCAGTGCCCAGTTGGTACTGCCCTTCAAGGAGTTGGCAGAAAAAGGAGGAGATACAATTTACCCTTTACCCTGCTCTCCATGCCTCAGGAATGCTCAAGGGAGTCTCCATATGCATCCTCCTTGCTCCTACAGTGTCTTTTCCATGACGGGAAGAGTGTTGGGACAGTCTATACTCTGTTGAAACCTTTGGCACCATCTCTTCCTTTGTCCTTCTTCTCTGGCTGCTGCTCAGTAAGTCCTGCAGAGCACTCTAAAATGTGCAATGGATGTATTTCCCTCTGTTTCACTTGACAAATCTTGTTCCTCTACTGTAGAACAGGCCTGTCTTGTATTTGCTAATGGGGTCCTTCAAAAAGGGTAAGCATCATGTTTTTACCTATTTTCAAAATGGATTAATAAATCCAGATTCTGGCAGATTCTAAATATCCAGAAGTAATTTTTCATATCAGAGTTGTTCCTGAGTTTTGGGCTTTGGTTTTTTTTTTTTTTTCTTTTCTTCCCTTCACACAAATATATCTGTTCCAGTAAAAATGTCATCAGATCCAGGGTGGGGTAAAGCAAGAGGAAGAGCTCCACCCAAGCTTAGTGGTTAGGACACTCATCCGAGATGTGGGAGATCCAGATTCAAGTCAGTGTTTTCCTGGTTCAGAGTGGGGACTTGAACCTGAGTTTCCCACAGATCAATGAATGCTCTTACTGCTGATTATTGAGTTGGGGATGCAGGGCTCGGTCTCCCAGGATATTTGAGAGTTTTTGTTTTTATTTTATATTGTGTTGAAGACAAATTTCAAACACTGAAATTATTTTGCATGAAATGCAATAGCTCTTTTCCAGCCAGCCCTAATTCCCTACATGGCAAACTCGGCCAGGGGTCTGAGAAGCAGTTTTGCCATGGCTTTGGAGATGAACATCTGGAGGCAGAGCCATAATTGAGCCATTGTACGTTAGAAGAATGTACTGTGGACTGTGTGGATGGGTGTGCAAGAAAAAGTAGTCAGCTGCTTGCCTACTGCACATGGACATCACTCCAATCCAATGCCAAACGTTCAAGGACCAGAGGTTGCCCCGAGAGCATTTATCATGTGGATAAATAGAAGAACTAGGGCAGTTTTTCTACACTGCAAATAATATTAAGATACTATTTCTTGTGGTTTCCTGCCCCATCCTCTTTCTCTGCATAGTTTCCATCTCTATGGATGAAATCAATCTGCAGGGCTTTGAGACACAAGCATACTTAAATGGCTGTTTAAGTAGCTTTGCTTGAAGGTTTCAGGCTAGCCAACAAGTAATGTAATGAGCTGATTGAGAGGTTAGCTGTGTGTGGAAACTTAAAGCAAGCTCATTGAACAAATACAGATACTGCCACTTCTGTGAAAATTTGATCTTTGACTAAGTCTGTTTAATGTCCGACAATGTGGTTTGTTCTTTAAAAAAATAATCCTGTTTTATCCTGGCATATCCAGGCACTTTGGTATATCTAGGCAACCTATCATCACTTCAGACAAGCTTTCTTACAACATGTGACTACTGATTTTTTTGAACAATGAAGGAAAATTCTACATTACCTTCACTGAAAAACAAACTTGCATGAGCCTGTAATTACACCTGGAGTATTTTCTAAGGAAAAACTTTCTGGTTTGGAACTAAGTTAGATTTTGCTGAGCTAACACTCCATAGTTTAATGTATGTATTTTCAGTACTTGGTTAGTATTTAGTAAGAGAAACTGTTCTGGCTTCTGAAAAATTGTAAGAGATTCCAGGTAAAGAGAAAAGAAATTATAATGTGATGAGAGATATTGAGGAAGCACATATAACTTTATGTTTGTAAACCTGAACTATAGAAATTGAGTGACTACTTACGTAATAAATCCAGACTCAGCTGGGGAATGGTAATCCGTGCCTGTTTATCTTGAAGATCTATCACTTTTAATGAAGGATAATAGCACTCACAACAGCCACATACATGCCTGGAAAAAGCCCACGTGTGTAGGTGCAAAAATTTGCCTTGCCTCCGGCAAATACACTTGAAAAATTGAATGCTGTGGTTATAGGTTGGTTTTGGCAGAATCATGAAGGAAAAAAACCACCAAACAATGTAAATATCTTGTCAATTATAATGCTGTATCTCTTTAACCCTTTGATTTGTTTTTTCCTAATTTTTTATTGTGCACACCACAGTAATTTTCTGAGTGACATACTGAAATTAGAGCAAATTTGAATAACTAAAACCATCTCCTGGTACTATTTCATTTTTCTGCTGCTGAAGTTGAGTCTATGCTTGTGCCAGAAGCTGTTTATCATTTGCACTATTGGAGGCAGCACCTGAAGCCCTGCTGTGCCGGGGGCTGGGCAGAGGTTGTGCATAAAGTTTGTGGCAGGACGGGAGTCTGGCTAGACAGCTGTGCTGTCCTTCCTTGCTGAGAGCACTGGCACTAAGCCTCATGATGGCTGGAGCAAACAGCCTTGAGGAAAGAAAAGGGGAGACAGACACTTGTTGGCAGCAACTAGCCTAAGGAGTCTCTGGTGAAAGGCATCGCTCAGACTGGTTCCACACCACCTCATCAGCATCATATGATCATGAAGCCTCTGAGCGTATCTGTGGCTGTTCAGCCCCTCCATCAGTAGCAGGGTGACTACAAGTGTACCTGTCTGATGAAATGCTAAGACATGAATAGAGAGGGAAGACTGATGGCAAGCATGAGGCTATGGCTTCACCTCAAATGGTCAGCAGACCAAGTCCTGAAACCTCCAACAGCAAGGTTTTGCAAGGTGATGAAGCTGGGTCATTTTCTTCATAACACCTATTTGCCCAGTCGAAAGAAGACAAGCGAGAGCTGGCTGCTCTATGCATTTAAACTCTCTAGCCCTGATCTTGCAAAGAGACTGTTTCTTTTACTGACTTCAATGGCAGTCAAGTTATTGCAGATCTCCTTGTAGGACTGGCATCCTAGTTGATCCTGGTGAGCACAGCTACCCAAAATAACTGTTGTTACTGCCTCTCTGGGTTTAGCAGGATGGTGTTCTAGCACAGCATCACACTCTCTTAAGTTGCTGCCAGTTTTGCTGCTGATTTTTAACTGAAGTACCTGCAATCTCAGTTTTCTACATTGACTGACCATTGCTACTGGTTAATTCTTAATTCAGACTAGAGAGGTCTCTCACATGGTGAACAAGGTGCAGTGAGTGTCCATCCTGCACAAGGCCTGTCTCCCGCTCATTGCAGTGATCTCGATCCATTGACCCACATGCAAGATGCAGCATATGGGCTGCTCTCCAAGCCAGTGACCCGCTGCTCCTGAGCTACAAGGTGACAGTGGTGGACGTGGCCACTGCACTGTACTGCGGCTGGTGATGGGGTCCCTGGAGGGTGGGCACCTGCAAGATTCTGTCTTGTCCTACATCAGTCTCCACGGTCACATAACAGCACACAAGTCCTGCTGCTGTGGGCCAGAAGATGTTTAAGTGCTTAAGGTTTGGTTGCCTTGTACGTGTCAGTTTTCTTTCACAGGGATTTCCTCTGGCTGTAGCTAGATTGATGCTCTAATATCCAGAAAGGCTTTTTTCCCCCAAAGCTACCCTATTCTATACCCATCTGAAAAGCAAGCAGCCTTTCTGCCTCCTAAACCCAAAAAACTACTAAAGCCCCAGGTCAAGCCTGAGTGTTTTAACAGCAGGAGTTGAGAAACAGGCTTTTGTGAGCCTATTTGCCTCAAGAGGACGATGTCCCCAATTGGGCTATTTCACATCTGATATACTGCAGCAAGGGTTTCCTGTGACAAAATTTTCATCCATGCTGGGAGGACAGACAGAGATATATCATGGGAGATGTAGCCTACCCAGGACATTTGTCTACATTTGAGACATGTTTTAAGCAGTTTCCAGATGAAGTTTCTCATTTTCAGTTGAACATATCTTGCTTTTCAACCTTTCTTCTTTTTGTCTCAGTTACTGTACTTTTCTGTGGAAAGACCAAGTAGAGACATCATACTTGTTCTTAATATACCCTTTTCAGGACAAAAAAATTACATTTTCTGAGGATTACTTCTTATTTCTTCTGTTAGAAGTATCTCTGGAAGCATCCATACTTTCCCTTTCAGTAAGAACAGCTCACCTGATAATCAGCCCCAAATACTGCCTGTGACAATGGCAGGTGAAGGGTAGCTGTATTCTTGGTTTTCTTTTTTTTTGCATATCTGTATTTAAGACCGCTAATAATTAATTATCTGTAAGAAAGCTACTAGCTAATAATTTCTGCAGAGCAATGTGAGAACAAAACACAACATTTGTTAGTATGTGGTTTTAGAGGGAAGAATTTCTTTTGTGTGTGCTTCTATAAGCCAGAGCAGTAGAAAGCTTTTCCACTCAAGAGTCTCTGTAAGTACATTGTATTTAAGAAGGTTTTGTTTTTGTAAGATGGTTAATTATTTTTATTTAAAAAATACATAAACAATTTAGCTGGGTTATTAAAATCCATTTGCTTTCATTATACTAGATGCTTAGTTCTTTGCCATTTACAATGTATTTCTCAAAATTGTTTTCTCCTTTCTATTTCCTTGCCAGCTGGATCTTTATTCTACCATTTCTAGCTGCCTTTTTTTTCTGCCAAAATCTGGAACATTTTTAAATTACATTAAAATGGTTTAAAATTAGACTATATGAGTATAATTTGGAAAATGTGTTAGATTGACTCAGCCTAATGAGTCAGGCCTATTTTTTAGATACACTGGGTTTATTGTAATATTTTATCTGACTGTCAATAACTCAATAAAGTAAAGAAAAGGGGGATGAAAACAAAAAATGCTCCAGCAGAGCAGAAAAAAATCAGAACAGTGTAAGTAAGGGGACAATTAGGAGGTGATTCTGCATTATTTTTGCACCTAAATTGCCTCTATTTTGAAAAGATTTTTCTAGATACAGCTTTACCTAGGCAACATTCTCCTTTCAAGCTAAGGAAACATAAGTTTATTCATTAGAACTTCAACTCAGAGTGGAGATTTCCATTCCTTAACACACATCAAGGTCCTATGCTCATGCATTCAGAACTGTTTACAAAAATGGACTAATAAGAGAAAACAGCTTTATCATTGTGGCTTTCCTTGTGGTCAGCATCTGCACGAGAGAAGGAAGGGCATGAAGGAAGGGTAGTCGCATTTCAACAAAAAGACAACAGAGCAAATCCTGCTCTGTTAGGTGGGTGTAAGGCCATAGCTAACTGCCGATTTTAAATGAGTAGTTGCAGAACCATACTGCTGTATACAGAAAAGAGGATTTGGCGCTGTATCAATAAAATTATTCCAGGGAGGTGGGAAAAAAAGCAACACGCTGTTTCTGCTTGCAAATTTAATCTGCTCTTGCAAGGCATGTCCTGCAAGAGACAATCTTGGGGATAAATCTTCCTATGCAACTGTCTTTAAGCCCACTGAAGCAAGATTTACACCTCTATAGCCAATCCAAGGCTTGTGTTCCAACCTCCAAGCCCTGAGCAACCTCCTCATTATTTTCCAGCATGGGTTTATGCACCAGTTTGCCATTACTTGAGCTAACGTTAGCCAATGCATATTGCTCTGGATAACCTGAATCACGATGCATATATGGATAGGAATGACCTAGGATCATACAACTGCTGCTCTGGCCCCTCCTCAAAGGTTCCTTGGGTCAAAAGATGAGGAACTAAATCTAAGAGTCAGGAACGAGACAATTCTGTGTCCCTTGCAGTATGAACTGTACGGGGTCCCACCCTTTTCTAGTAAAGGGCACCGCAGAAACTCTCTGTCTTGAATGAAGTCCTGCACTGAGCTGAAGTTACTTCTGCTAACCAAGAGTCTGGTGGTTCCAGTGATGCTTGCATGACAGGTATTGGTGAGAAGTGAGGCTCCTGTTTGGATAAGTTTGTGTGTGAGTGAAACTCTGGTGTGCTTAGGGGGGCAGCTAGCAGATGCTATAGCCTCATGTCACCCACAGAGTGGTGTGCATACGTTATAGGGCCAGTATCAGGGCACAGCAGCTCCTTCCTGAGTTTGGTGGTAGCAGGTTGCATAGGCTGTGCTCTTCCCTTGTGTGAGCTGTGATGGGCTTGCATGATCAATATAGAAGTATTGATACATGTGAAATGCCTGCCATTGCAAAACATTACATTGCATTATACTAGACCTTTTGGATAAATAATTTGCAGTATTATTTTACCCAAAGGACCCTGTCTTGGGCTCTTTTACCTAGCTTAGATTCCCACTGACATTGAAATAAAAGTTGAGGCAACTGTGTTTGGAAACTTTACAAAGAAAACATATGTATCCAGTTTGCTCAACATGGGTGTCTGAAGAAATGTTAAAAGGTGTCCAAGATGCAAATGTTTGTTTATGAAACACTCAGGAGAATTTCACAACCGCATATAAGAGCAACCTAGTTTTCCATTTGAACCCTTGTACATCAGATGTATGCTCTGTGGATATCCATTCAGCACCTGTCCTGTCATCTCATTTGCACTGATGGTTGCTTCATGAGGTTAGCATGACAGTAGAGCCTCTTAGTCTGCAGCATCATGACTGCCTTGTGCTAATCCATGTGTGGGTTCCCCTCCAGTGAGAAAGGTGTCTCACTGGCTGTACTGCCCCAGCTGTGTTCAGCACCAGTGCTTATGGAATCGTGTGGAGAACACAGGCTAGCTGATACATTGGGTTGATTCTCATGTGGATCAATTCCCAGATCTGGCTCCCTGTGCAGTCATGCAAGGATTAGTGCTTGCACAAGGGCAGAGATAACTTGGTCAGACCTACCCCTTGCAGCAGCAGCCCTCACATAGTGTAGCTTGAAGCTACCGTGATGTTGGCTCAGTGTCAGTGCAGGTAACACTTCAATACAATGCGTGGAACTAGGTTTTAGCACCGTGAGTGCATGCAGGCTTCCCAAAGTACCAAGAAGTGGTTTCTACTCTAACGATAAGAACTTCATCAGTGTAACTTCCTATAAAGTGTCTAAAGAGGACACGATGGCTTTCTTGCTCCACCCTAACTTTTTCCCATTGCTAAGCCCAGGATAATGACAAGAGGCTGGGAAACAGCTGTCTGCAAACTTCATATAAATTCTCATAGTTCTTTGCCATATTGTAGGAGAACTATTTCTTAGTTTATCTCAGTTCTTTTTTAGAATGTGAATCTAATTGCAAAACTATGATACTGCACTTAAGCATGTATTGCAGAGTTTCCGGGATCACGTGTAGCTGCAAACTTTCACTTCATGCCAATGTACTGCACTCTAATGGGTGAACTTTCTAAACTCAATGTTCTGAAAGCATGGAGGTATTTTGAAATAAAACCCCAGTGGATAAAAATAATCCTCTAGTATTTTACTCTCAGTTAACCTTTTGATGAGAGGGGGTATAGAGCTGGGCAGTAAAGCTGAAAGTCCAGTTAGTCTCAGTGGGACTATTCATGGAATAGCTCCTCTTCTGTGTTAGTGAATCAGAATCTGCCCCTGAGTAAATAATCTCCAAGTTCAACATCCGTGAACAGGGAATATACAGAAAAGAGCCATAAATACTACACAGTCATAGGTCAAGGCAAGTGGACGTTTTGTGGTGGTACACTTCATAATTATTGATCTGTAGCTAAAGTCCTAAGCTTGTGGATGCAGCCGAGGCAGGAGTTCATATATTCGGTAGGCCAGCTCATTTTTTAGCTTTAGGCTGAGAAATAGTCTCTTTCTGGCTCAGTCACTGTTTAATGATTCAATGCAAAGTTGAACAGTGGCTCCCAACAGAGCTGAGAAAGCCCTTCCTCCAATTCCTGTGGGGTAGCAGGTATGTCCCTCAATTACAGAAGGGAATTAAACCTGTTTCCCTTCCACACTGCCATTTTCAGTGAATGCTGTAGCCACTGAGCTGTTGGTGAAGGTGGGGTATGAAGGCAATAGTCTTGTAAGAGGAAGGTTGACTATGTTCTGTGGGGAGACCGCTTTGTTTGCAGGAAGCACTCAGTTTCCTTACTTGCTTGAGTAGTGTAGGAAGATGCAGGCAGTTCCTGTGAGTCTGCTGCATGGAGCTGGGTCTTGCCTGTGCCCACACCAGGCACATTTGCATGGGGCATTCAGACCAAAAGCAGCTAGGGCTTTGGTACTTATGGCCTTTTGTGTCTCCAGGCAGTGAGTTCCATCAAACCTGTTGTTAGAGTAAGATCTGCTGGATCAAACAGAATTTCCTGACTCTAAGAAAATGAAAAGAATAAAAACATATTAAATTCAGTCCTGATTCAGCTCCTAATTGAATAGATTTACCACCAACATACTGTGCAAATGCATATCTCAGATAGCGGCAAAATTGTGTGAACATCTGAGAAATTGGTACAAATGGTAGAATTTGAGTTCTAGATCCCCTTGTAGGCCGAGGGCTAAGCTCTCTTCTCTTTGACCTGATTGATGTTTGCTAATGACAATTTAGAGGCTTGGTCGTGTTTCAGTATCATTTGAAAATTCATTTGTATTTTCAAAAATCTTATACAAGATGTCAAAGACTTTCTTAGGGACATTCTACCATGTCACTGACTTGAGCAGGAATTTATACATGAATACGCTTTTGAAGGATGAGATCCTGAGCTGGCATGTATTTGCAAGTAGATGTTGAACCCCACTGTTTCACTAAGCTTGTCAATGCTTATCCAGTGTGACCTCCAGTGAACTGAGAACTGGGGTGGGAACCTCCCAAGAATGGGTTTTTCTGGGAGCACTTCTGGCCTTTTGCAGTGGAGTCTGAAAATTTTAGAAGAAGAGCTGATCCTCTTGTCTTAGAACAACTTAGGGGTTTGTTTTGGTAAACTGGCAGTAGGAGGTGAGTATGAAAAAAGAACTACAAGGGACATGGTGGGAAATTAGTTCCGTCAAGGTGGGTGAGCCCTTTTTTCTCCATCAGTTTGCTGTCCCTCCAATTTGTATCATTTAATGCAAAATCTTCCCGACAAGTCTTCTGTTTGGTGGGGAAGACAGGATCATGGAAGTACTTTGCTGGGCTCCTAATTCCCCTAGCTGTCCTCGTGTTGATATGACACCTGATGTACCAGAGCAGCATGACAGTTAAGATCAGCATTCACCAGCAGATAATACCAGTAAAGATTTTATTTCCTATTCTAATCAAATGTGGTGTCACTGATATCTGATGACAATTGCTGTCTTTTTAATAATCCCCACTGTGGAAAGCCTTGAATACTCAGTTATAGTTGCATTCCTGGAATCATTTATTCTCTGCATAGAGATGCAGTAAGATGTCTGTTCCAGTTAAGCCAAGACTTAACTGTGCCCTGGGGAGTCAACCAGCCGGCTACTGAATCTTTATCAAACTGACACGGGTGGCCCTCATCCCTGGTAGGGAGTTCGAATACCCCTCACAGGAACACAGTATTCTTTCAGCCTTTCAGCATCACAGTGTAAACTGGAGCATGCATTGGCTTGCTGGCTGGGCACAAAGGGAGGGAAGCCTGCAGCCGATTACCTCTGCCCCTACCAGCTGTGGCAGTGAGACTGTGCTGCAGGTTCCAGGGATTGTGGGGATGTATTTGGACAGCTGCAGAACATGAGCAAGGGGAAGAAAAAGGGCTGTCTCCAGGCAAACATGTCCTGATTTATAACGGAACTATATTTATGTTAGTCGTAACCACATTATTCAATGTAATTGGGGTCAAGAATTGAACGAGTCTAAAAGAATGCAAAAAATAGTTTCAAAATTCCTATTATAAATAAAGACCTGGTTTAGAGGTTTTGTGAGAACTCCAGAAGTTGAAAGCGTAGGCAAACCCCCAGTGTTTTCCAAAAGACAATGCCAGAAAAACCACATGAAAATTCATCTCAGTGGAGACTGACTGCTTTCAATTTATTTTTTATTTTTTGGTGCTTGTCAGTGTCTCATGCTGCCCTCACTGTCATTTTACTTCACTCTATTTCTGTGCAAGATGCTCAGTTCAGTATTGGTGTCTTGTAATACCAGTCAAGAGCAGGGACTTGCTGTTCATAGTGGCCAGGAGTGAATTTTCCTCCCCTCACCATGCCCCAAGGTATTAGCAGTTGTCAGTCAAACAAAGTGATGGCAGTACCCTCCAGTCTTACACTGTGTTTGTTAGATTTTCAGCTGGGAAATGTATGTATTTCCCCCCGGCTGCATTTTGCAAGGCTGGCCCCCAGGCTGAGGCACTATGTTCTGCTCTCCTTTACATTTATGTGCTACCTGAGGGCAACATTGTCTGAAGAGTTCCTACTATTTGCCTGATGTTTTTGCATCTTGCTTCTTTGCTTATGCTCTGTCTGGTAGGATAATACTGAGCCCATAGTGAAAGCTGTGCCTGGGCACAACTTTTGAGACATGAAATTTACTGTGTTTAGCTCTGTCTAAAAGGATGTTTCTCCCATCAACGAGACCTCTCCTGACTATTGTTTCTCTTCATAGTTTTCAAGCGAATATGAAGTCACCCCTCTTCCCCAAGCCTTCTCTTTCCGCCTACTCCTGTCTTCTTCCATGGTACTCTGAAGAAACATTGACAAATTCTTCTCTGCAATTGACTTTTTATGGTTGTGTTGCTACAATTAAAGAAGTTGTCTTCATTTTGACAAAAAAAATCAGAATGTGGCTTGTAAGCTATAGTAATGCTGACATTTTTTATTACAGTTAACCTTTGCTCTTCAGTTAAAGCTGTATCTCAGACCTAAGCCAAGGGTCATAGATAAAACATCCCTAGGTTTTTTCCACCTCTTAAACTGAGTTGCATCAGTGAACCATTAACTTAGTAGATTATTTACTGTTACCTTTATGGAAGAAATGCATACTGTACTTTTCCTGCATTGCTCAGGTTTGATTTATGTACGGCCTCAGTTCTATACGTTCCTCAGTGAATCAAGGCCTTCATACCGCAGCAAAGTAAACAGGCAGCTGAAACTTGCCTGAACAGTAGTCAAAACTTACAGTAATTCACATACTTTTGTCCTCATATCTTTTCTATTTAACATGCAGCACTAACAGTCCTAGTTTGCACTGGGGAAAAACTAATTACAGCAACATTAGACTCAGATAAGTGTTAGCCTCAAGTTAAACTGCAAAGGCTGGGATCCGAGCTGTGCCCAGATCCTATGGGGAGCTGTAGCCAATTAATTATAGCTCCCTGATCTGAGGACAGGTTACAAACTGGCCCCAGCACTGATTAGAGCAGTATTAAAGAAAAGATTACAGCATCTTGGGGGCTGCTCTAATCAGGACCAGCTGCTGGTGGCCATTGGGGCCTGCCAGAGCATGGCTTGTGTTGGACTGCACCCCTCTGTGCCCTTGCTGTGGCCTTGCAGGGGGCTGCAGGAACTGGTTGCACCAAGTCTCTGGCAGGATAAAATATCCAGGCTGAAAACAAGTGAGTTCTTTCAGAGGAGGCAGCACACGGAAGTGGGGAGGCCATGGGCTGACTAAATCTTCATCCTCCCATTGGGCAGCTCAGCAGGAAGAGATAACAAAACAGGAGACATCCGCTGGTAGTGACCAGCTTTTCTGCTCTCTGACTAGCAAATGGAGTCTTCCTGGCATGATTTTCCACTTCCTCCCAGTCTCACCAGCCTATCTTTGAGAGTCAGATTTTACAGTAATTTTGGGGAGGTGGACTTCCCTATTTCTTCTCCTGCACACTCCTCTTTGCTGTTGCCAAACATTATCTCCCCTCCCAGCACATTGGAGCTCCCCAAAGCAAAGGGAGTGGAGTGTGAGGAAACCAAGGGATTTATCTGACTCAGCTTCATTTGGTCTTTCAATCAATTGAGAAACAAATGTGATATCCCCCTCCACTCCCTATTGACTGGGCCTGTGCGCGTAGGTCAGGCATCTGGAGCTGGATTTTCCGATGGTTAGGAAAGAGCTTAATCCTTAAGAGGAGATTTGTAGGGAGGTGCGGAATAAAAGGGATGGGTTCTCGATACCCTTACAGTGAGAGCCAGGAGAGAGGTGATTCACTCAGCAATGCTAGTAGCCTTCTACAGACACCTTTTAAAGGAGGCCAGAGCTCCTAGAGAAGGGCAGTACAAGCCAGCTACGGATGCTTTTATGCTGTTTACATTGACTTCAGCTGTTTTCTTGACAAAGCAGGGCTTAGTGCTCCTTTCATTCTGTATTGTGAGGAATGATAGGCTTAATCTGTTTTGACAAGCAAGTTTAGTTCTGCACACCATTACTGCTTTGCTAATGGGGATAGCTGGGTCTAACAGCAGTGTAGGGTAGGAGCTTGACTCTGCTGCTCTGTAGCACGTGGTCTGATGGTGCCACAGAGGCTCTGCATGCTCTGAGCACTGCCAAAGGGCTCCAGTCCTGACTACTTTCAGGAGCTGATTCCCTGTGGCAGTGGAAAAGTCTGGGGACAGCACTGCCAGCTGCTATCTTGCTACATCTAGCATGCCAAAAGTGGCACAATTTCTGGGGGCAAAGGGGAAAAAGAGGACAGAGAAAATGTTGGAATCTCACTGTTTTCCTCCCACACACATCTGCCTTTAAGCACAGGGCTGCTGTGCATTGCGCAGCACTGGTTAGCTTGACCCTGGGGTGTCCAACTGTGTCAGGGCTGCCACTGTCTTTAGTGGCTGCCACTCTGTCTTTAAGCACCAGATTATACCACAGAGCCCAGAGGCTAGCAACAAACTAAACTTGGGCTGCTTTTCTTTCAACACCCGAGTACACCACCCTCTTGGATACAGGTCCAGGATTTCACATCTCTCAGCTGTGATGTTTTCTTGCCCTCTGGCCTTTGACTAGATGGTGCTGCCCAGACCACTCAGCAGCTGAGTAGTGGCTCATGCCCTTTTGCCCTCCAAACATCCCGGTACCCCTTGAGTGCTCAGGACACACAGTACCCTCCGTGCAGAGCCCATCGCCCTCACCCTGCACTGTCAGGACATAGGCATGCACAGGTAGAACGCCCCTTTCCATGTTCTACAACCTGTGTCAGCATTTGCAGGGCCCCTGCCAGCAGCCCCCATCATCCCTACATACTCTGCCACTCCCTATCCACCACTTTTGGCATTGTCCAAATGGAGTGCAGCCCCAGATGCTTCCTCCAGACAGCTTAAGAAAGGCTAACTCAGATTACTGTATACATTTCCTTTCCCTACCCCCTCCAAAGGAGTATATCAATATCTGCACCTGTATGGGAGAAGGCATTGTGCTCTCAAATCCCAGTCCCCCTTTGGCCACCATGAGTTGTGTATGGAGATGTTTTAGTAGGTGAGGCAGAGGAAGCTGTCTGAGAAGGGAAACAAAAGCTCTTTGAGTGCATGAGACCTTAATTCAGTATAGCTTGTTCCTAGTCAAACTCAAAAGTCTAATTCATTGAATAGATGTAACACCCCTCTCTTTTCTCTTTCCCAGCCTAAATACTCTTCACTCAATTTAAAACAGCCCATATCAGTGGATCTTAATCTAGTTGGGTGCCACAGTAAATTACGGTAGGTGAATTTTAAGCAGCCCTAAAAGCACTCACCGAATCAGATTTAAACTCATTTTAATTAGACCAGTGTGTCTTTGTGAGTGGTTGATGCATTTTGGTCCCAGCTGTGCCACGGTTCTGTGTTTCAGCCCTGACCTTGCTCTAGCCATGCTTAAGCACCCTTTTTAAAGACTCCTCTAGATGTAGCACTCTGTGTAGTGCAGCATGGCTTATGATAAGGTCTTAGAGGAAACAGTTCAGTCCTATCCTTCATGCTCACAGTGTTGTTCATAATCAGTGTCAAGATAACAATCTGCTAGTGTTTTTTCAAAGGAATGAAGCTACAGTTTTCCTCTGCATGACTTTAGCTCTGAAGAGGAGTTTGTTTTGCCCCTTATTACAATAGCCAATTGCAGGGTTGAGCAAGATGATGAAAACTTTGAGGTTATGTAAGGTCAGGAAGAGAAAGCCCATGTGGCCTTAAGTGTGCTTAACAGGTGAATTTTAAGTACCTTTTTCCTTCCCTGGAAGACACAAAGAATTCAATTCAATTCCGCTTTTCCCATGGTTTAAACCTTCCTATTATTTCCATTATTATTGGTTTATATTTTCTTCTATTCTGTGCCTCAGTGTGTGCATTATTTTTAGCTGCTGGTTGCTCTCTCTTGTAAGCATACAATGACATGAAAAAATCTTCAGCTGTAGGACAGGACTCATAGATGCAGTAAAAGAGGCATCTGCGTTGCTAGCTCTGTTCATGGTGGTACTGTCCTCTGACAGACAGCTCAGTTCCCTGGGGTGCATGTGTAAGTAGTCCTTGAGACTCCAAGGTGTCTCTTGGGAGAAAGGCAAACTAGTCTTCGGGCCATTCTTCCTGTGCAGGATTCATGGCATGGCCTAGATTTTTTTTCAGATTTTTTTCTTCCAGAATTTTATAAAGGGAGAACATTGTTTTTCAGGAAATTAGATGTTTCATGTTGACCCTCACCTCTTGCAGAGGATTGGGCTGATTGTATTAATTGCTCAGACTCTGCAGGAAGCAAACTTCAGCTGTGTACCATGAACAAGAAAACTCATGCTCTTTAAAGCTTCTCCTTATTATATTCATTGGCATTCAAAAGAGTCAGGATGTAAATCTGTATTGAAAATGCAGACACTAAAATTCTGAACACAGCATTTTTCCTCTGTAGATTTAATCTACTGTCATTTATAACCTAGCAGTTCCAATAAAGTCAGTAGATTAGATTTTACCCTACAGGAAAAAACACACAGAGATTCAGGATTTGCACAGAATCCAGTCCCCTGTAGTTTTTGCTTTAGTGAGCACA
The DNA here is from genome assembly GCF_964188355.1 of Buteo buteo. NCBI lineage: Eukaryota > Metazoa > Chordata > Aves > Accipitriformes > Accipitridae > Buteo > Buteo buteo. The sequence goes on along the minus strand of NC_134181.1, from coordinate 11,918,627 downwards.
GTGACCTCTCTCCATGTCAAAGCTAGGAGTGGTGCACATCACCCTTCAAATACCTACTCTCCTAAAACAAATGTCGTTCTTCCTCTTGGAGGCCAGTGGGTACCAGTGGTTCTAAGCTTTCCTCCTCTGCCGCAATTTCTGTGGGTTTTCCTCTGTGAAAACTTCATCATTTCTAAGCTCACTATTTCTCTCAGTCACTCACTGTCTGCCTTTAAAAATAGTTTCACTTGTGCATTGCTCAATCAATGCTATTCTTATATTTTTCTATTTTTGGAGCTGGAATTTTAGACCTGTAAGATGATGCTGAGTAGTGGCCATTGCTAAGAATCAGTGAGCTCCAAGATCCTCGGAAATGGAGAGCGATTAGGGTGACTCCTCTTCTGCCTCATTGCCTGCCAGACCTTGCAATAAGCAAGCTCACTTCTGCCCCAAAAGTGGGCTTAGGTCAGGTGTTAAAGGCTGAGCACCAGCACCGGAGCCATACCAAATCACCTGAAAATGTTGGCCTGGATTTTTCAAAGCATAGGTATGTTTTTCTATTACAGTCCATTTTTCCTAGGCTTGGAACTGGAAATATGGCAGAGATAGTAATTCAATGTAAGCAGGATGGTGGGAAGCCTCAGACTGTCTGTGTAAAGGGCACCCAGCTTGTCTGTGCCTGCTGTGGGAGGCATGTGTGCATGTTGAAGACTCGAATGCAAAAGTCCTTTTGCATGTTTGTGCAAAGTCTGGTTAGTGTGTAGGATGGGCATGAATGAAGTGCATGCACTTGTATGCATGTCTACTGGTGCTCCTAGTCTCAGGGGTCGCGTCATTTAAAGTTTAAAATGGTTAATAATGTTTTCTATTTTATTTTGGTATAAATAAGGAAGTGCAGTGAGCAGCCATCTTTACAGTCAGCCATTTTCAGTTCCCCTTTTTTTCTGATCCACCCTTGGACACGAGAACTCCTGCGAGCGCATGCAGCTCAGAAGCAGTCCATGGTCACTTCAGAAGTCATATGAGTCATTTAGTTGACCAGATTTTACTGGAAGTCACTGTTCTGATTTCAGTAACAGAAGTATGCAAGTAATGGAAATAATACAGAATTTAAATGTTCGCTTTTTAATTTGATTAACAGCAGGATCCATTTTTTGCTATTACTTTCACACAATACTTTCAAGTAATTTTTTGGAGTTCCTTAATTTTCACATTTCACTGCAAATTTGTTGCTATAGCTCTGATACGATTACATTTGAATTCAGCATGTTAGGCAATGGTAGGATTACATCAATTAGAGTAGAGAAAATCACGACTCTAGATGCAGTGATGAAGGGTGGAATAGGAAATAGTGCTGAGAGATAAGCTGCACCACAGCTGGTGCAGCAAGACAACTGCTCAGTTACAGAACAGTTGAAAATAATGGTAAGGATAGATGTGTTCTGTGATTGAACCCCACTCACTGCTTGTGTGATTTCAGAACTAAAGTAATAGATCCTTGTACATGGAATGTTTTTGCACAGTATAGGTCGTACCCTGTTTTAGTGAGATCCACGTAACAGGTGTTTATCGTATATGGCTGATACTGAAGAGCAACCTGCCTTTAGGATAAAGGCAAATGACCCTGCATTTAAAGTCAAAGGTCCCAGGCAGGAGAAGGGGAAGTGAGGTCACAAAAAATGACCAACGCTTGACTTGAATTCCAGTGAATTCAGCTGCATTAGCATAACGCTTCCTTTGAGGGAAAGTATGTAACATCTTTGCAATGTGTTGGACTTCCCAGTGGCATCCAGTTGCACAAGATGAGATCTACTGCTTACCTCCTAGTAGCATTACTGTATTGCTAATAGCATGACTATTCTAGTTCGTTTACTAGAGGGCCAGATTTTTTAAGCTAAAAATCAGAGATTCAAACCCAGTGAATAAACCATCTGGTCTTTCCTCAGGAGACTGCATGAATAATCAATGATGTTAATCATGTGAACAGATGCTGAAAGATTAGATTTTTTTTCTCTGCCAGTATAAAGATTCCTTATTAGCATGGCAAAGTAGTTTTGTAATGCCTTTATCAGTTCTCAGAATGATACGCATTGTTCTTCCCATGCATGGTGAGCATACCTGCCTATGGGGACAGTCTCAGTATTGTGCCTATTGAACATCTCTTGACTTTTGCTTGTTAAAGTATGTGCACGGTAGTTGTGATGTTTCTCAGTTTCTGGTAATTCTGGGCTAACTTCACTAGAGCTGAGCTAAATTGAATCCTGGCCATATTTCCCTCTGTATGTGTTGTAATAATCTCTTCCTCCTCCCTTTGCCTGTCATGTCTCCTCACAGTCTGCGACCGCTGGCCTCAGCTGCTCTAGAGCCCGTTTATCGCAGTTTTGCAGCTCACTGACAGGCTGGGTGCAGCAGCAGACCGAGAAAATATGGCAAAACCCAGAAAAGAGAAACCAGGTTTATTTGATGAGTTTCTAACTTTAATATGTAAGATCAAATGTAGTTAAGAAAACCCAAGCTATTGGGAGGACAATCCATGCAGAAGATATTCTTGTCACCGAAGTAAATTGCCAGGTTCTGGTCATTTTTGGTAATAAAAACAGACCTGTCAGCTCTGACTAAACTGGCAGTAATCAACAAATAACACAAGGGCTGAATATGGCTATATGGTGTCTTTCACAAGGATGGAAAGTACAGTTTTTCTTAAAAATGTTTTTATTTTGTTTTTAACATTTTACATGCATTTTCCTCATCAGTCTGGGTCCAGAATTCTCTCTTAAGAGGTTCAAATGAATGCTGCATCTGAAAACAGCACTTGTTAACTTTTACAGGCTAACTTCTACAGGGTCTTAATAATATTTTCAAAGGAGTAGCCACTGATAAGCAGGACCTACACGAATGATGTGTAGACCAGTGTTTAAAGCTGCACTGGCTATGTTTCCATTGATTATGCAACCCATTCAAATCTATAGAAGGTCTGCGTTCATTAGCAATTGCTGTCTGATATCAAACAAACACAGTAGCCTGAACTTCAGATGCCAGAAGTCAAACCACAGTCAGACTTGAGAACAGAAAGTACAATACATAGAGAGGGATTTTGAAATGCTGTTTTAGTGAACTTTTCATAGCAGTGAAAATGATGTAACCATTTAAGGAGTTTGAGGTACAGCATGTCAGTTGCTGAAATGCTTAAAAATAAACCACAGCACACTCGTTTTCACAGACTAGGAAATCGAAGTGCAGAAAAGTGAAATGACTTGGCTGGGGAAGCACAGTAGCCTCTAGCAGGTCAGGACCATATCGCAGTTGTCCAAGGCCTGCTGCTTTCTGTGCAGCATTATGTCTTGTATAATAATTGCAGTCTGTTGTCATTTCTCTGCTTTTTCTCAACTGGGAGGGCTGTAAGAAATAGCTGTTTCACTTGCTAGGTGACAGTTTTCCTTACTTCTCACTAGGAGAGATGAGTTACCAGAAGCGCCCTACAGAGAGAACAGTACTTGTTGCTGGGAAGTTACACGTTCAAGTGTCCAAGCCCCAAACCACAATGTACTATTTACTTTAGACAGTCATGCGATAACGCGTTTCTTTCTGTTGTAAGCTGTTAAAAATAAAACAAGGATGCAGAAAATAAATGTTAGGACAGAAGGAGCGCCCTGACTTTCCACATAGCTAAAACAGCAGGGTGGCAGCCCTTGGAGCTGAACAAAAGTATAATTCAGGGAGTGATTTCTTTTTGCCCAGATTCAAAGAAATCATCACACAATTTCCCTACCTTTTTAAAACTAATTTTTAAATCAGGCCTGTTCTGAGTGTCGTGTTGGATCCTGACATGTGACTAGGAAGCAGCTATGCAAAACTGTATCTGCTTGGCTCATGTCTTCTGTTTGCCACCTAACTCTTCGTCAGGTTGAAAGCTGAGCTTACAGTGGGCGCTGTGTCATTGGGCTTGATCTGAAAGTTCTCTGGGGCACGTGTGCTGAGTTCATTGTAATTCAAGTGAAGTAGGGTGGTTAAGGGCCACTGATGAAGAGCCATGTCTTCATCTGTATTATGGCATGCTTTATGTGACAATTACCATCCTGGACAATTATATGCTAAAAGCAGTGATTTCTTCAGCTAAAGTTTGGTGATCCAAGCAGCTGCTGTGAAAGACTTCTGCCAGCTGTGTGCTGGAAATAAGGAAGGAGAGATGGGCAGCAAGAAGGGACATAAAAGGTACATTTTTCCCAGGATTAAAACATCTCCTCTTTGGGTATTGTAAAATAAATCATGCCTAGTGCTGGTTCCCAATAAGAACATAATACAGTGAATGGTTGTCAGTAATTTGAAATAGGAATGATTGTCACTAATTAGCTCCTGGCCTCAGCATAGAACCTGTCTTCTCAGGGTAACAGCTGTACGCTGTAGGTACTGTTTGTTATGCATATTGGAAGTACACTTGCAGAAACAGGCAGGTTACCTCCTCCTCACAGGGTTTATATGAACACATTTCCAAGGCAAGTGACTGAAAAGCATCTTGCTCCAAAGCAGGCTCTTAAAGGGTTTCACACTGTCTGAGCAGATGGAAACCGCCACTGCTACCACTTCTGCTCTGTGGGACGGAGCGTGTCGATCTGCACAGGGGCAGAAATTACTATCTCTTATTGCCATAACTTACATGTGACCAAGAGGGCGGATGCTGTAGCCCAGCAGGTGCAGAAGATTCCACGATGTGTTATCTCTAGCCACGGACTGTCCTGTTTCCAGGAACACTCTTCTGATGGAAGAGATAAGAGCCTGCCAGTAACTTCTCTTATGTGAAGGAGTCAGCAAAAGTGTCTTCATCAAAATGGCTTTGTAATTGCATTAGTTTCTAAGAAGCACAGGAGGAAATATAGGTACAGCTGCATGTCATGCCCTACTTTTTTACATATTCTTGTTAGGTAATTGTATCATATTTGCCATCTAGCTGATAAATTAAATGTATTATGAAATGGTACACAAATAAATCAGTCCTGCAAATGCGAATCAGCAAACCTGCTGAATCCAGTGAGATACTAGCAAGTGTGAAGACGGTCACTTTTTCTCGAGGCTGAAAGGATCAGCTGCCAACATTTCAATCTGTGCATGATTTGAATCTTTTTTTAGAACAGGATGGATCAAAGATACCTTACAGTGTATAGTAATTAGCCTACATTAGGAATTCCCCCATAATCCAACCCAAATCAGCACAAATGTACAGAAAGATCCATTTATACATTATTCTTTAAAATAATTTGAAACAAAGAAGTTTTTCAAAATTTCTGTGTTGAATTTCAAGCCCCTCTGTTTTGTGGTTAGCTCTAGGTCTCTGGCATCTTTCCAGGCTGGAGCTGAATGAACAATTTGGGGTTTTGCAAGCAGGAAGGTGTGGACACTAAGGGATAAGGGCCTGATCCAAAGGCCATTTTTTCCAGTTGGCCTAGAAAATTTCCATTAGGCCAAAATAATTAAGGCCATTGTACCACCCTGCAATGTCCAGGCAACGCTGAGATCTTGCTGCGTGTAACTAAGCGCATTCAGCTCTTCACAACAGCCCATTTTGCCCTGTGTTAGCCCCCTGGCAAACACTTTCACTGCTTTTGTCATTATCTATAGCATCCTTCTGGGGACTAAGGTGCAGGCAGGCATAAACCGAGAAAAAGCGAAGAAACACAATTTGCAGATGAGTTGGGATCCCTGCAAGTGAATGGAAGGTCGTCATTGTTTCTAGACCACGTTCCTGAGCTACTTCTAATCAGGCTGTGTCTGGGGTTTCTGGGATTCTGTGGTGAATGAGTCAGGTGATACGCTGGTATGTGAGGACAGGTAGCTGTGGGCATTACAGTGTTCTCAGAAAAATTCTAACAGGCGATTAGTGTTGCAAATTGCTGTTTAGGCTACCTCAACTCTATTGTTGGTTATTACTCCCTATCCCCCTCTTCCTCTCTCAGATTTAACTTCTGGTATTCCCTCTAGAGAGCATCTCCTAGAGACGGAGTCTGTCCATCGCTTTGGCCCCTAGTTGGAGTGGGAATTTGCTTTCCCCATCTGTGCTCAACGCTAACACCATGAGTCAGGTTATGCACTGCTTCTGCTGCTTTTGAAAGAAGAAATTCATCTTGATTCTGGAAATATTGCACTCCTGAGCCAGCTCTTGCAGAGCGTTCTTGCTGTCATGTGGAGTAATGGGAAGGATTGGAGAAATAGCCAGGGGTCTGAAATACACAGTCGTGAGACTTGCCAAAATGGCTGACTGCTCCAGAGGGGCAGGCTAAGTCCAGGCTTTCGATGACTGACAGATCCTGAGTGCCCAGACATTCACCCCATCCCAGAGCTGCTGGAGGAGACCCTACGGTTGCTACAGCCTTGACAATCAGCTGGTTCTGTGGAGGACAGCCACAACCCCCAGATCCTGTTCAGGCCACATACAAAAGCTCTGTGTGTTGCAAGAGGACTACAGACCACCCTTGGGAACCGTTGATGGGCAGCTTCCCGGCCTCCTGGCCCCACAGCATCACCCTGAACTCATAATTTTTGCTGAGCCAGAGGCCTTCCATGAGTTAGCCTGAAATGAGAATGCTTGTTTTCCTCTTGCACTGAGTAAGAGACTGACAATATCTAATTGTCAATACCCCTCCCTTGAGAGACATGCAACAGCGTTGCTCCTCAGGGCATATTCCCCTCTGCTGTATTTAGAACAGTTTGAAAAGACCAAATTTAAAAAATAATAATCTTTCCAAAAACTCCCCACCCACCAGCACTCCCCTGCCAAATTTCAGTTTGAAGAAAATGAAAAAGGACAAGTTTATACACTCTGATGAACGGGAGTTCAAAATGGAACCTGAACATCATAATTCTTGCAAATGTACACTGATAATGGAAAGCAGTGGTGATGATGGCATTGTGCCCAGAGGGGGCCTTTGTTGTAGATGCTTTTGGTGTTGCTTCTTTTTGCAGTTTATATTAAAGGTGAAAACATCTGTTTTCTTCAGTGTTTATGACTATTTTCCTCCCTCTTAGCTTATCGGTGGCAATTTTAAATAAATCTACACGTCAGTATGTCTGCAATATTCTTAACTGCAAATCACTTGCACAGTGAGTTTAGCTATTTTTCTGTTCATGAAACTCCCACTTTCTGCAGATGTTATTTCTTAGAGTTATTTGTGAATATTTGCCACAAAAGACCAAGTGGACAGTTGTCAGACTTTTGCTGCTCCTATTAAGTATTTGTAAAGGAAGGGTCACCTAAATAGATGGCATTATCTGTTCCCAGATTTCATAGACAGTATTTGCCCTGTGTATGCACACTAAATCTAAAGTGAATGATAATATCAAATTTTTTAATTGGCTTACAAACACTTGCTTTAGAAAATCAAAGGAGGCTGAAATGTCGTGATTGGAGGTTTCTTTAAAACTTACATGAACAGAACTCTTTGGTGCAAATTGCCTCAAACGCCATGTAGGGAGCTTGAAATTGGGTGGGATAAGAATGGCATTGAATTTGTAAACAGAGGTGTGGATGCTGGGTTGCACACTGATCAAATTTAGTGATGTGAATTTTGCAGCTTGGAATCAGTCGTCTTTGTGCAAACTCCACTGTGGTACTGTAATACTTATTCAGCTCAGGTCCAGGCAGTCATTTCTAAAGGTTTGTTTGTGCCACTATGATTTGACATCAGGTAATAGGTATTTTACCTAATCTTGTAATTAAAGGCAGAATTTAATCTTTAGATTTCATAAGGCTCTAACAATTACCTTTTACCCATGCACATGAAATACTGCATCAGGCAAATCTATAATTAGTTAAAACTAAAACAAAGTGCATTTCTATTATTAACAATATTGCATAAAAGTCTCAGTGCCATAGCTGAAAAATCAAAGCCAAGTAACAGTTCAGAGACAGTTGCTGCTATAAAACTTTTGACCTTAGTTACCGAATGTACATACAAACAAATAAACTAACCAGACAGAGATAGTCCCCTAGGAGCAATCATGATTTGCAAAATTTTGGGGGCTTTTAGCCAACCTGTAAAGTTGATGAAATAAAAAGTTTGCCTGTGTATGCCAGCTCATTAATCAGTGCCCCTTTTCACTAGCTGAAAGGCTGGTTTGTAGATTTGCTTCTACTCAGGGCATCCAGTTTTGCATCCTTTCCAGTAAATATTGCTGACTTGAAGGCTCCAGGAGTCAGGAAGTGTTTTGCTGAAACATCATGGACAGCACTGTGTATCTTGCAGTGATAGCTCTGTGGAAGGCCATAAGTCCAGTCTTGCCAGTTGTATTCTTTAGATACAGCTGTCCTCTTGGATACCTATTGCTTCATGTTGGCTTAAAATATTGCTATGCTATATTGTCAAATCTTGGACCCCTTGGATAACCAGTTCCAAAGAAATTTCTTCAGTAATGTTAGAGGTCTTTGATGGTAAGCATTGCTTGTTCAACGGGTCTCAAGTATGCCTAGTTAGTTCTCAATATTCCTGTGTTAATTCTTCTGCTTATTGTTAGCCTCTGGCCTTGGCACATCTCACTTGGAGTCCTGAGGATTATTTCGATGACGGTTTGTGTTAGTCTCCATCATTCAAGTCTTCCTGCAGTCAGATGCAATCATGCTCCACTGATCAGCAGAAGTGGTCATTATTGAACCTTACATGTTTTTTCCATCTTCAGCATAAATTTTTCTTTGACAGCATGCTCATTCCCAAAGCCCCTTAAAGTCCCCTTTGAAACACATATTAGAGGCTTAAACTTATTGTCTGCCTTTTACATACTGGGGTATGTAATGGTGCATAATGGGAACAGTTCAGGGTAGAGTTTTAGGAAGTGACAACTCCTTCTTAGTGTCTGTGAGGACACATAGGACCTGTTAAGCTTGTTTTCCAGAGTGTTGTTCCCAGCTAGCACTGCCTACCAACTCTGGAAACAGGGCTTTGTATCTCTTAGCCTGAACCCCCTAAGCTAGGGGAGAATCATAAATATGAGCCTCAGTTATCTGCCACGCAGCACCTACATGGTGCAGCTGAAATCAGAACTGTGGTGCCTCTGACATCCCTCTTCAGGACATCTGTTGGAGTATGTGTTTGAATAGCTATATAACATGCGGATCTTATCCCATTTCAATACACATCTACTCAAAGAATATTGCAATTGACTTACGTAAGAACTAGACAAAACATTGCCATTTAAAACTCATTCACATTATTAAAGCATAAACAGAATGATCCCTTTATTCACTTTTTGGTTCAGACACTGTGTCATCGTGAGGCATAGGCAGTAAAATAGACAAGCAGATGTTAGGAAACCAGCTCAGCAAAAAATTATATAAAGTTTAAAGAAGGTCTTCCCATGTTCAGGTGCACGGAGGATGATGTGAGGATGCACACAGTGGGAGGCTGCCTCTGGCTCTAGACCCTAATCACTGGGAGTGGAAGGGAAGAAATGAGGTGACTGTGGGTACCCACTGTGAGCCACAGAAAGGTGCTGGGATGTAGCTGTAACCCTAAACGAAGTGCCAGCAGCAGAGGGGTAACACAACTGAAGAAAGCATACTACAGCTTCCCCCCCCCCCCCCCTTCTTTTTAAGTACAAGCACACTATTTCTCTGTGTTTTGGGACAAATCCTGTCGTTCCCTTTGCCCAGCCCCTGGGACTACTCCTGGGAGAATAAAGGGCTTAGAAAGCTTGGGAAAGTAGTCCCACATCCTTGCAGCTAGTTACTAAATCCTGTAGGCAAAACTGGAGAAACACAGACTTTGTTCTGGAGCAAGAGCAAAGGGCCATCTTCTGCCCTTTACCCAATAATGTTTATTTCCCCAAGTGCTAATCTGAACTAAACTTTTTCACAAGCTATTTTTGAAGTAAATCACCTCACCAAGCTTCGATATGGGAGTCCTGTGAGCTAGGCTTTGAAACAGCTGATTGCTATAACAAAAGGTTAAAGTGTCATGCATAAAAATGACCCTTTGCCTTCAGAAAAAGGCCACACAAAGCAACCTACATTTTGTCCACCTAATAAGATACATATGGAGCTTACATCAATAAGCCTTTAATCGTATGTGTGTCTTCACTAGCTGTGCTGTGACTTGTTTGGGCTGTATAAACTCTTCAGAGCCCTGTCCTTGTATATTTGTGTGAAATGTCTTGCACACCTACAGAGCTGCATATAAAAAACAAATCCTAATCCTCATCAATAATCAAAGAAGGGAGCAGCTGCATGCTGTACTTTGGCTGACCCTGCCTGGCCCAAGTGAGCTAAAGAGAAGAAAATAAAAACCCTGTATATGGCACTGTGAAGTAGTAGACAAGTGTCTCAGCTCCTGTCTGAAATGATCCGCCTACCTGCAATGCTGCAAAAACATGGAGGATTTTTCTTCCCATCAGTAACAGGGTGTTACACCAAGTGCCTCCCTGGTTCTGCAGATCCTTGTGGCCTGCACAGCCTGTGAAGGGCTGCAGCAAAGCACATGCATGGGTAGGTCCAAGGACAGGCACTGGGACTGTCTCTGGCCCAGGAGGGGAAGAGGCAGGATGACTCCAGAAGTGCACCTGCAGCCTGACGGCTCTGAGTATGCTGAGTATGTGAATGTCACTTCTTTCAAGTGGGCATCACTTTGTTGAAGCCAAACTTCCCATATGGCCATTTCCACAGGCTACTCTGTGTGAGGCTGGAGTTCTTGGGACGACACAAGGTGTGAATTTGCTCTACTTTGCCTTCACTGCCTGCCAATCTTTGACTGTTTTCAGCCCTCGCAGGGATAGCGGATATGCACAATTGCACATGTTCCACCACAGCTGAATTTTCCATACAAATCCCCACTTTACAGCTCTCCTGTGCTCTCGAAGATGAGAAATGATGTTCTTGCCAGTTTAACCATGTAAACTTCATCTAAATCTGAGTTTGGGAGAGAATTAATAAATCCCAGTGCATGTTTCCTGGGAAGGAATTCTGGTCTGTTTTCAAGGCGATGATGCAATCTCATTGATGGAGTGAGAATAACTTTTCTTTCAGTCCACACCTTGGGTTGCACATTAGTTACGTAGAACAAGTGAAGTATTCCCAAGAACACCAAGAGAAGAGCAGTAATTTTCCTTCTCTCCTTTTCCCACCATTCTTAAATCTTCCCTGTTCTCCCTTTCAGCTTTTAAAACAGCATGTACTGCTTTATTTTAAAACTTAAATCCTTCCATCAGACCTCTTCTGCTGGCTACATGCCTGTCTTCCTTCTGCCTGCTGCACTAAAAATAATGCTGTGATCATGCCAGCAACAGTTGATAGGGGACCAGCTTATAGGACTGGCTGAATCAGCAGTATGGGGAGCACCAAAGTAGCGCTGTTACATTGCTACCTGAGAAGTGATGCAAACTTCTAGCTCTTTTATTTTAAAACCTTTGCTTTGTCTCTAAACAAGCATGCAGTTAACATCTGTCCTGCAGAGTAGCCTTTTTAGCAAGGAGTAGTTACGCTTGCAGAGAGTTTCAAAGTTTACAAAGTTTTCTTGTCCCCTCTCTTTACCACATCTTTCCTAGTGCCCTTGTTTTCCTTTTTCCCTAAATAGGAGGTAATTCAACGTTGATCTCTTAAGGTTGCATCCAAAATGCCACAGATTTTTCAGGATCCATGGACAATCCATTTTCAAACTGATTTTTTTTTACTAGAAATATTTATTCTCCTGCAGCTGCTTCTCAAAGACTTAAGGCAGTGGTTATATGACAAAGTAGGTAACTTTTAGTCACTTTGGTTAGGGAAGCAGTTCACCCGTGGCTTTTTGCACTATTTTATTTTTTTTTTGTGGTCTGAACTTAATTGTTAAAACTGCTGTAATTCACTATTAAAGCTAGAAAACTATTTCATAAGTGCATGAGCACTACATGACATATCTTCCTATGTGCTGTAGGTTGTTATTAGTGCCTTTGTTGGATGGCTTTTGTTCTCTTTACTCTTTCTTAGTCTGATCTGTGGACTGGCTCTCACTTTGGGATAAATCTGAATTGCAGTTTTAGAATATGGAATTAAATTCTGTGTCCTATTTGTTTGGCTTATTTCTTTGTTGTGAAGCTATTAGTACCTCACTCATGCTGTAAACCATACTTTATTAAAATATATATTGAATAATATACAATTCAACTATGTTGAGATAAATATTCACCCACTGGTCTGTCCCTGCTGCCTAGTGGTCTTCAATTGCTGTTCACTAACTAAAGCCCCATTGGGTCTTACTTGCTCTTTTGCTTTTCTTACATAATGTCCTGGGGATGCAGGTAGTCAGTGAAGGACAACATAAAGCCAAGTCTAGCAGAAGACTTCTTTGGCCCCAAGACAATCTTCAAATCTTTGCTGTCATTCTTCTAGAGTGGCAAAGGCCATATGGCCAATTTACAATTTAGCATTTAGAGAGGCAAGGAGATAGACTCTTGGTATATGGAGCTCACTTTATCTAGGAAATACTGGAATTTTGTGAAAATAAGTGGAAAATAAAGAATTCACAGTTGAAACCGATTTGGAAATGAAACATAACTTTATTGTTTATTTTGTATAAAATGCCGCCTGCAGTATCTTTTGAAGCAGTCTCCCGGGGCTAGCCTAAATCAGCTAGTGGACCTAATCAGAATGGGCCTTAGCTAAGGCACAAATTCCACTTTTAAATCAAAGCTTTCACTGGTTTAACTGACTGGTACAACTTTGTATGTAGATGTATACAAAGTAAAAGTACAAGACTGGATGTCTACTACTGCTATATGCATGCCATCACTGGTACTTTAGATTGCGTGAGAATAGATTTTAAAAAGCATGTCTGATTTTTACTTTCAGTCCTCATATATATTGCTTTTTCCCTTTACATGCCCATCCAAGCTAATAACCTTAAGAGAAAAAATAAAAGACCTTTGTGTGAAGTAACAAAGCTGGGCAGCCAGGATGCCTTGGAGAGGCCACTGGGTTGCACCCTGTAACTCATGAGAGTTCAAATAAGAAATTAATTGAAATGGAAATGCTGAGAAGGAAGGAGTTATTTAGACTGAGTTACGGGGACAGCTTCATCTGGTGGGTGAGTGCTACCAATAAAAATGCTCACAGCATATAGTTCTACTGGGAGGAAATGAATGTTGTTTTTTGTGCCCTTTCTGTCATTGCATTGTATGATTAGGCTAGTGAATAAGTGTATTTTCTTGGCATTAGAGCTCATGAAAACCATAACTAAATGTTTGGTGATTTGCTAGAAGTAGGTTTCAAAGTGAGTAAAATTAAAATTAGGGTGACAATGGGACTTTGAATCTCACATTGTGTGTCTTTCTTTGGATAGGTCCCTGGGAGTGTATAATGCAAAATTCATCAGTGACAGATCAGCACTAAATAATCAAATTAATTTGCCCAACCTCTAAAAGCTGAAATCTGCAAATCTAATTTCCTGTAGAGGCTTTCACTATTGTTTACAGCTGTACTGTAAAGCATATATGGATGTACAACAGGAGAGTCATCTGGCCTTAAATGCAGTTGATTGTTTGGCTCAGGAGTGTCATAAAACTGTCAGCTAAGCTCTGCCATTGAACACTGAGTTGTCTATACTTTTGACAGGAGCTTGTCAGTGATTTCCAGTAAAAACTCCTGGAGGCCTAATAATTGTGAAAATGCTGAAAGAGAATTTTCACCCTCATTAAGAGTTAGAAATGGCTTGTATGTTAGTGGGCTACAGTCAAGCTACACACGCTCAAAGTGCACAGATCTGCCCCTCTGCTGTGCATACTGCTTGCCTTGCTTTGCCGTCCCATCCCATCCTATCCCATCCCATCCCATCCCATCCCATCCCATCCCTTTGTAGTACATGATCCACCCTTGGCACCACCATCTCACTGCTGTTTCAGCCAGGAGGGTGTATTGGGAGCTATAAGTATCCTTATTTTAGCTAGCAGAGGTGAAAGCTGTAACGAGTCCCCCAGTATTGCTGTGTCACCTGGTACAGGCACGCTGCCGTTTCTTAGAAAGCTCTCAGCTGAAAGGATACCCTAGAGGAAAGGGGGAGAGAGAGCTGGCTGTGCTGGCTGTGGCAGCATCTCTTCTGGAGCATGTGCAACACCCCGCACTCAAGACCTCTAGCTTTGCTCCTGAGCTCACAGCACGATCTCCAGGGCTCCCTCAGTTACCTGGGAAGTGGGTGACGGGTGCACCCACAGGGACAACTCCCTTCAGGCAGAGGAAGGAAGTGACTCCAGCCTCCTACATCTTGGACAAGTGCTGTAACCACTGAGCTAGTGCAGGGAAAAACAGATGCTGCCCCTGCCAGGTTTGGAAGAAAGGGCTGGTGTCATTACAGCACCAACCTGCAGGCAAGGATGTGGGTAGTAGGCACTGTGTCTTTGCAGTCTGGTGGAAAGCATGCAACATGGTTAGGGTAAAAGATATGTCTTTCTTCTTGGTGTTTTCTATAAGCTAATTTAGATGGTTTGTTTCCCTGCACACTTGTCCTTCCTTGGTGTCTGTGTCTCTAGAGGCATTGTACAGGGAGCTGTACTCGGGGTTGCAGGTTCTGGTGGATGGTTGAGCTCTTAAAAGTCAGCATTACAATAGTATTTTGTGGATCTAAACCTTGGAGTGTGAGTCTTGTTTGCAAAAGTGATTTAAATGATCAAGTGCCTAAGAGTGCTCCAAACCACCAGAAGAAATACTTCTTGCCTTGAGTCCTTATGAGTACCTGTAGCAAATTTTCATCAGGAGAGGTAAGAATATGCCCTGTGCTGTAGAGCTTAGACCCAGCAAAGCAGACAACAGGTACTCGAGAGATTTATTTTATTTATTTTATTTATTTGTATTTATTTTCTTTTTGTCTACGTCTGAGTGCCTTTCAAAACTTAAGGTCATTATTTAGAAAGAAATCAGTGGTAGAAGTACCAGTACTGTAACAGTCATTGCTGTTTTCATGTCTTTCTCAATTAATCCTCAAAAGTCCCTTCACAATATTTATTCAGTCTCTGAAAATAAGATTTTAAACTTGACCAAAGAGCTTACTAAGGAAGCAAATGCCTTCAAAAGAGGCTGAGCCCCGGAAGTGTCAGCTGTGATTCATTAGTGTCGTAGAGACACATAATCAAGCTGATGAGGACAGGGAAAGTTTCCATAACAGCAACAGTACTAAAATGAGACTGGAAGAGTTGTCATCATTGTTTGAAACAGACACAACCCCTAAACAGATCAGTATTATTTTCTAGACTCGTTGCAGTGCTCGAGGCATTGTGCAACTCACAAAGCCCCTCAGCCACCTCTTTCCCTTCAGTTTCTCCATCATTGTGGAATTTAAATAGCCTGTTCTTCTCAGACAATAGATTCGTCTTTTTTTACCAATACTGTATTTATTATACTTGACATTTCTGCTTAAACAGAAGGGTCTTGATTAAAAAAGGGCAGCAGTCAAGTTTTCTTTATGAGACAAAGTAGAATTCCTTTTAAAGAATTAAACTGAGTAGATTTCAGATATTTGCATAACAGCCAGGCTTGTGTTCAGAGCAAATTCAGTAATTTCAGGAACAAATGAGTTTAAATTTAATTGCTGCTCATCTATCTATCTATCTATCTATCTATCTATCTATTTATTTTAATTACAAAGGATTTTCTAAACACAGCAGTATGGCCGCAGCCTTTATGACTAGCTTTGGCTGCAGGAACAAGGCACAAAGTTTAGTGGTGGGCTCATAAAGACCATACTTCCCAATCTGGAAGTGTTAACCTTACTTGAGATACACTGGTGAGTCTGCTGGGAGCTACTCAGAGGTTTTTTAAAGTGCTAATTGAATATATTCTCTTGATGTTGTTTCCAGCAAGGAAACAGTTGGGAATCTTTTGAGTTGGGCATTGTGTTGAATTGAGTTAAAGTCAAGACAGTGTTTCAATATCTCTGTTCTTACATGTGTTGGCTAATGCACAGGGATGGAGAAATGGCAGTATGTGCTTTATAGCCAGCAGTCTGTGGTTTACGCCCCATAAGCTGTAGATCACCCACGTTTCTGTTTGAGGCAAGCCTCAGCAAATTCAGGCTTGCAGGATTTCTTTATATGGTTTGACATTCCAACCTGCTGAGTCCTGTTTGGGTGTTCAGGCTCATGTGAACTAGGAAGTGTCCAACTGATGTCAAAAGGAAACAAAAATAATTCATTTGGAATGTGATCCAAAGTTTACTGAAGCCAGTGCTACAGCCTCATGACTTCAAACAGTCTTTTGGTCAGACGTGTCTTCTGTAATGTAACCAATGACGTTCACCTTCCTTGTGTGCCTGTCTGAATGCATTTCCCTCACCTAAGATGAGTAGGAAACATCTTCCCAAGGCAATCTCCTAAGTTGTGAAGTACTGCAGTAGAGTTTCCCTTTTCTATTAATTTTGTGGTGACCAGCATCCTAGAGGAACACGCCAGAAACAACCTGTTAAAATACAGGCTGAGGGCACCTGAACATAGTGCTAGCTGGAAGAGTGAGTTGAGGGCAAGACCCCAAAATCTCCAGGACTGGTAGCAAAATGCTACCTAGACACAGGGCAAGCATAACAGGAACTGACACTTTCACTGACAAGTGCAGAGGGCAGGTGAACTGAGGCAACTGATGTGTGTGACAATATGGAGGAGTGTTTGAAGAGGAGCTTAATGCTGCTCCAAGGTAGCAGGACTAAAGGTTTAGGTACTTGTGACTAATCCCTCATTTCTTAAAGCTTTTACTTGTAAGCATGCTTGTTGGTGACTGCTCTGAATTCACTCTTGGTAGGTTAGTTTGGGAGAGGTTAATATCTGTTCCACCTCCCCCTCCAACAGCGCAGCTCTGCACCAGCATGCTGCAGGCCTGTGGTTAAGTGCTGCAATCTGGTCCTGTATGAAATACTCTGCTCTTTAGGTTTGTGGTACAGTAACTTGAGCAATCCTAGCTATGTGCGCCTTGTCATATGGCACTGTAAAGTAGGAACACACTTTCCTACAGTTATTAATTTTCTCCTGCAACTTAAAAAATATGCTAGATCTGCCACTAGAGTTCAGTGTTTTCAGGCTCCCTGATGCTGAGGGGCAATTCTTGAGGGGCAAATGCATTAGATGAGGAAAAGCTTTTTGTCTCCAGCAATATTTCAAAGACATTTTTCATGTATTTAACATGCTGCCAGGATACATAGGAACACCTGAAATAGATATCAAATGGAGGAGTCTTCTCTAGAAAAGAGATTTTTCTCCACCACCTTCTTTAGTTTGTCTCTAAACAAAATTATTCTTTTTGTACCTGCATGTCTACTTTGGAGAGACTTATCATACTGCACTGGAGAAGAGATCTGAGTGAAACTGTGTATATTGATTTGCTCCTTTCTGCTTAAAATTACAGATTAATTCAACCAAAAATGATTAGAAGAAAGGAGCAAATATTTCTGTATAATCTTTGTCAGTTGAATATGAAGCGTTAATGTTTGTTGGCTTGCTTCTCTCTGATCTGCAAAGAAGAAGGTTAGGAAATATCTTTGGTCTCATCTTTCCTGTTATGATAAATAACTGATCTGTGGTCGGAGCCGTAAAGTTCATAACCTACCCAGAAAAAAGTTAGGAACAAACCACTGCTGCTGCAACATTATGTAAAGTGGAAAACCTTTTTTCCTGGGGAGGGGTGCTGCTTAAAGATTTCACAAAAGAGGAAGCCCTTGCTGTTTATCCTGCTTGATCCAAATGTGCAACATTTCCTGTGGCCAGATCTGCAGTAAAATCAAAGGGGGTAGCCATTTTCTGTGGTCTATTGCTTCCTATAGCATACCCATATGAGAGAGGAAGAAAATTACCATTTGTTATAAAACTACACCTAACCTTCCTTATCTAATTAATCAATTAAAAACAATGATGCATTGGTAATAACCCCACAATGTCCAACCGATAATCTGTTTTTCATATCTGTTTGGCAGAACCACTGTCTATTTTAAGGTGACAGAAAGCAGTTTTACATATTCTGCAAGATGGAATTTATCCTTAAGACTTTGCAAACATAGAGGGCAGACAGCTGATAAAATCTTTGCTTGCAGGAGGTCATCAAGTGTTTGATTGTGCAAAATAGCTAAATCTTGGGGTTTAGAAAATCAACATGACTATTTAGAGTCATCTAGAAATTAAGACCCTTGTTAATAATTAACATGTATGACCAAATCTTGCAATCCTGACACAGGCCTAATCACTATTGAACTTGGGAATTTTGCATGTTCAGGTACTGTATTATCTTAATTTCTGTGTATTTCAATTATCCTGGAGGGTGCTTAGAGACTCAATGGTAGGCAGCTTTATAAAAACAGAGCATGGACAGAAAGACAGCCAGCCAGGCTTCAGGCCTTCCATCAAATGCGGACAGACACAAATGCCAGCAAGCCACTGGCAGAAGTTGTGTCATTCGAGGCCAAAGGTTAGAGCATTGACTAACACTGAGAACATTCGCAGGCCTGAGAGTACACACATTCCTCATCCAGACTACTGGAAGGAGTTCATTTAGCTGTATACAAATATTTGCCAGTTACTTACAGAAAGTTTGTGGCAGATGAAGAAGGCTATACAGTCAGTCTTTCAGGAGTGCATGTAGCACTAACACATACACACAAAATTATATTAAGAGAAAATTACTTAGGTTACAAGGTCAAACAGAGAGCAGTTAGCAAATGCCATAATTAAGATTACCTGCGCAACTTTGTTTCAAGTCCCCAGTGTATCTGAATAAAATTACAGTCTTTAATTGCACCCTGTGCATTTTATCTGTGATGGCTCCTACCTGGGCTAAGCAGTATTTGGCAAGTCTGGAAAATGCAGAGTGCTCTCTAAATGGACTTACTGGAATACCTCTGTAGATTTTACCAAGGAAACCAAAGCCATGCCCAGTGCAGTAGAGAGCTGGCTTTCTCCTTTGTTTAGAACTGAAGTTGTAGTCTGGTGAGGAGGAGTTTCTTTAAAAAGTCTACGTGTGTGCACAGTTACCCACAGCCACGCACAGGGAATGCAGTTCTTCCCGTTTTCTTAAGCACTGAGGTAACTATGCCTCCTGGATCCTGCAGTCTGGTGACTGGCACCCCCTAACTACTGAAATGATTGATGGAATCAGTTGCCAGCTAGAGTCCTGGGTGGGTAACGCAGGAGAGAGAGGCAGGATTCCTGGATTCCACTTGTGTCTGACTCAGTGTGTGATCTTCAACAGCAAATGTAAGTCAAATCAGGGCATGCTCTGATCTGTCACGGAAGGCAGTTAAGGGATTAATGAATGTTTGTCAAAGCTAGTTTAGTCAATACTGCAAAACACAGGCACAAGTAACTCTCGGGTGTTGGGTCCCATTTTATCAGGGACAGGCTGACAGAATTAATGAGGGTGCTGCAAGGCAATGGTACTGTTAGTCTGCTGAGAATATATGTTCCTTCTCAGTACAGGGCTTGTGATAGTGTTTTCTGCTCTCCCTTTCACTTAATTGGCCACTGCCATCCATAGTTGCCTGAATTCATTCATTGAACTGATATACCATTTCAGCTGCATCCTCCAGAGTTCCGCTCTCTTTGCATTGGGTCTGCATCCCTGCTCCACATCTCACAGAGCAAAGGACAGACCCAAATAATCTAAGGACAGAAATATATGCACATGCACCAGCTACTTTGCACTAAGTCCAACTCTGTTGGGACAGGTCAGATTTACTTTTCATGCTCTGAACAGCGTACAGGACTCGCACTACATTTCTAACGTTTCCCTGAGGCATCAGACTAACTGCCGCTGTGCAGAACAATGGAGTAATCAATGCAGGCACAGTGGGGCTGTCTAATTCGCCTGGAATTGGGACAAAATCCATGGGAAGAATTGGGCCAAAATGCATGTTCCCAGAGTGAATGTCTACAACATGCAGTCAGTCTGATTCTTTGGGAGAACAGCAGACTTGCAGAGCAGCCCACCACAGGGAGGTGCCTCAGAGCTCCTCCATCAATGGTCCTGCAGCAGCCAGGGGAAGGTAGCAGGGCTGTTTTCCTCCTTGGATCCTCAACAGTTCAAAGAGTGAAAAATAGAAGAAAATATTCTTTATTGGGTATTACCTGCTCAGTGGTACTGGGAAGAGTCTGAAAGACAGAGTTTAGTAATGAAATGAGTGTGCAGAGCATCCCACAGTTGGCTTGTGTGCGCCATTGGATGCTAAAATCCAGGTGCCAACTTCCTGCCCAGAAATCAATATTCTCATTCTGAAAATATCAAAATGCTGAAAACAAGTGTCCCAAATCTGAGACAACCTAAATGTGGGTATGTTTTGCAAATTATCAAAGGAAAAACCATTTGGGTTTCATTTAGATATCAACCCTTTATATTTAAAATTATTTCTTATATAACTTTTTTCCCCCATTGGTAAAATGTTTTCAGGTGAAAACAAAAACATTTAATTACAAAAATGTTAGCATGGAAGTTTTGAAATATTAAAACACTGAAATATGTTAGGAGTCATGAAAAATGTTGTAAAGTATTCCTATAATTAAAACTAGTCCAGAACTTAGTCTGGTATCCATATGAATCACAGTAAAACTGAGTTGTTTCTGTATGCTCTTTCCCTGTCTTTGTCACTCACTGCTTTTGCTGAAAAGAAGTTCATCAAGATGATTTTGTGTTACCTATTTTATAGTAGTTAACTCATCAGTTGGAAGTTAGTCAGAGATTAGGAAACATTATGAAGTTATCAAAAAACTGGCATGTTAGGATGAAATCAGTTAATCTTTAGCCTCACAGGATGGAAAGAGGAAATGTAATTGCAACACTGAACTGTGTTTTACAGTCATTATCACTTAGAAAGCCCTTCAGATAATTCTATAATTAGCATGGGACATGTAACGGGGGGAAAAATACCTGACACAAGAGGAACTCAGTGAATGTTTTCATTCACAAGTGGGATTTAGCTGCCACGGCAGTGCAATCTGCTGAAACAAAGCTCCTTTGAGTAACAAGTGATAGTTTATGATATCTTAGGGCAGCAGACACCTGGACCTTGACTGAGTGGCATGGCTTAAACAGCTGCTTGTGCTCATCGCTAAATAGCACATGTGGTCAGTCAGGACCAAACTGTAGTCACCAAATGGTAAGCGAGACTTATTCCAGTCAGGCAACTGACTGCGTTTGTCTGATTCTCAAAATACCTTTCAGCACAATTACTGCTCCAGTCAGATCACTGAATTAAAACCAACTCAGTTTATCACACATGTTGATGTTTATATAGTACCTGTCATCACTCACTTAAATGGATAAGAATATGGATAGAGATTAATTCCTGCTCTGTATTTTGTCTTGAAATATAAACAGTGTTTTTAACTACTAATTCCTGATGTGTTACACTTTGTAAAAGATCTACCTAAATCTTAACAATAGTTACTGGTGCTTAGTTCAGGATTGATTTGTTCCAGTGTTATTTATACAATGAACAGAGTGTTTCAGTGATTTTGTCTCTGCTGAGGAAACTCAACTAAGTTTTCAAGTGTTCAAAATCCAGGTTCTAATGCTGAATTGTGTAAATGGAAGATGACAAAAGAAAAGATGGGTTCATGATTCTTTTAGCAAGGTAAGAAAACCATATTGGATTTCTTCTGTCATTTAAGAACAGTTCTTCAGAAATTGCCTGCCTATAGTTTTTGAGTGGAAAACTGCTGTTCAGTTGAACTGTTGTGGGAAAATTCCTGTCTTTGTAGAAAATGTATTTTTTATTGGGGAAAAAAAAAGAGAAAATCTATAAATGGAAAGTAACTATTTTGTCTAAAGCATAATAAAAATAATTTTCAATATTACTACTCATAATATGAACTTGGGCTAAAGGACATGCTAATGGATATGGGTTGAAGACTGAGCAGCTCTGGGAAGTGGACAGTTTATGGAGCAGTGGGTGATATGTGGAGTTGTATCATACCAACATAGGGGCCCATATTTCTAGAGTCAGATACCCTAATAAAGGCTTCTGATCCCTAGGCTGTGAAGAACATACATAAACGCCCAGTTCAGACTCCAGATTGTCACCCTAAAGTCACAGATCTGGGATTCAGACCTGCAGTTGTAATGGGCAGCCAGAGAGCTAGAATGATCCTTCTGAGCCATGTCTGGGCAATGCCTCTGTTTTCCATCTCCTGTAGGATATATTGGTGGGAAAACTCAAGTCTAGTTTCCAGCTTCTGCAGGCAACTGTATCTTCTAATCCTACTCACATCTGAGACAAGCTTTTTCTTCCTCCTTTTCTTACTAGAATCCTGTTCTGGCTCTCGTCTTCTCATGACCAGAGGCTTTCCTTCAGTTTCTAGCCCAAATATATTCATGGATATTTTATACCTCTTTTTCTTTAGTTGTCTTTTAGTTTCAACAGCTCTTGTAGTATCTCTCCCCAGAGTACCTACAGGGAGCAGTAGCTTTAATTTAGCAAGGGAAGAAGAAAAAAAGACCCAAACACTGCTCAGAAAAGAGAATATAATTCAAAATCAGGCCATTTTCTCCTCCTCACCACCAAGCCTCAGTAATTTTGCAAAGTGCTATCAGCTCTGCTAGCTGCACCATATCCTGCTCTCTGGCAGTAGTGGGGATCCAGGTTGGCTGAGGAGGTGATATTTCCTGCTTGTGAAACATTCCAGTGTAAGGAGAGGGCACTCTCACATAGTCTCCTCTTTAGTGAGTTATATAAATAAATTCCAACCAGAAAATGCCAACTGCATACCATTATGACCGCAATCACTCCAGCTAGAATGCTTCATATGCTGCCAGAGCTATCAGTGGAAAGGCAATGCTCTCTGCTGCTGCATCAGCTGTCCTTCCAGAGCTGTTCACCAGCATATCCTCTCATTCAAACTCTGATGAGGCGTGTTTCAAACATAACAGAAACCAGATGTTGTGTATTCATTGTATAATTGCACAGCTGAAAAGAGGTTACAAAGTGGCCAGATAGCACTAAGCAGTAACCGCGGGAAAGTATTCTGTGAAATCTCTGCAGACCATGTTGGACATAGCCATTCAGTGCTGTGGATTTAGATGTTTGGGAGAGGTTAACCCTCATTTTGACTCACCTGTAAATCTCTTGAGTGATCTGTACAGTATGCCCCTACGAGACGTGACTTGACTCTCCAGGCTAGCTGCATAGGCCCCACACCTATTTAGTCAACTGACCACGGCTGGCATAGTGCCCATGCAGCACATGAGCATCCGTGGTGCGCTGAACACACATGGCATGGCATGTAAAGTTATGAGCTTTGGGTACGACTAGTTCTACAGAACAAACCCCTCCAAGTGTTCTGGTCACATCTAACCTTTATATTTGCGTTTTCAGTTCATCCATTCATGTGTGTATTCAGTGGGCCAAATTTTGTAAACAGACAAATGGTTGCAGCACTTATATCAGATCTGTGTTTGGATGCGTATGACTGCGCTGCCAAAATAATAGTTTGTCACCATTAGGAATTGCTGACAGTATCATTAGTAATCTAACATTATTGGGTAAACAGGATTTTTGATTACAAGATTTTTATTCTCCCAAAGATTAGAATTTCAAGAATAGAAATAGTTATTCAGTATTTGATATCCAGCCAGACCAGTTGAATTTTCACTAAAAGAAATAAATCCAGCTAACACTAAACAGGGATACTTAGCCAGATAACTCAAAACCTTGACCAGTCCCAAAGTGCAGATAATTTATGATTTGAAACCTCATGCTATCACCACAGGACCCAGAGAAGTTCAAGGGATACAACATATTTCTTGTTAGAAGCAGTATAAAATGACTTTCTCCGCTGATGACGTTCTGATGTTTGTTACCCATCCAGATAATTCCATGAAATCTTTGCTTGAACTTGTTGACAAAGTTGTTTCAATATCTTCCTGTAATACTAATTGGACGAAGTCGGGGCTTATGCTAGTGAATGGTCTTTGTTCACTGCTAGTAATTAACTGTTTAATTCTTAACTGGAAGCCTTAGGGTTTCACACCCTCAAGGTATATGCTCGGTGCAACTGCTAAATTTAAAGGTTAGAATCACCAGAATTACCAGGGAAGTGTCAGCAGATTGATTTCCTTTAAATTTATCTTGGTGGGGGAGACTGGCAACTAATAAGATTATGATTGTTCCAAAAAACAATTACATATTGAACATGCTGCCAGTTGCTATAAATCCTTGAACTTTCCAAGAGATGGCTCCATTATTAGCAATGTTTTTGTGGAAAAATGAGAACCACAACATTGGCATTAGGAAAATCCTGGAAATTGATAAAAGCGAGCTTTTGTTTGGAGGCAGAGTATCGTTTTGGTTCTCACCTCCTGAAACTGAAAGAGGCCCTGTGTGGTTTTACCCAGAGGAAGCTCAAGCCCAGCCTTGTTTATTAAAAATTCGAGCTACAATGTTATCTCCCCTGAAGAATCAGGTTCCACGCTGGCATGATTCACCCCAGCTGGAGCCAAAGGGCTTGCTGCTGGCCTGGCTGGGTGTAACTCTCTTTTTGATGACATAGGCAGGGAGTGAATCTGCCCCAGTCTTCCAGAGTTTCACATCCATAAGGACATAATGTGTATAAAATATGTCCTGATCACAGCACAGTCTTGGCTGCCAGCAGCAGCTCTGGAAGCAGACCTGAATCTTGGAGGTGTCCCATGGGCATAAAAGAGGAGGGGCTGAGCAAAGGGCAGAGACCAACTTTGAGTCTTGCATCTCCCTCCCCCTGGTCTTCTGCTGTCAAGAAGCCCTTCTTCATGCATGTGGTGGGGGACATTCAGTAATAGTAATTAGAGAAAAGTGGATTACCCTCCAAGACCACATGAACTGCATTCCCAATCCCTGAAAGTGCCCGTGGTATGACAGAGTCTTTGAAGCTGATGAGCTATGAGAAGCCTCTGCAGTACACTGCATTTTTTTCCCCATTATATCGTAGGCATAGTATTGATTCTGAGCATGAACTCCGACAGGTGAAAATTGTCCTTTACTTCCATGTGTATAAGAATGCTCAGAACATAGGAAAATGAAAAGCAATAAATATACTAACAAGCTTGTTAGAACCGTGAAAAAAAATCTAAAATAGCAGTAGTTATTCTATAAAATTCATGGCATGTCTGGGATGACCTCATGCTTTTGTTGTGCTGGAATGACCTGCATCACTCACTTCTGGTTGTGTCAACCAGGGTAACCTGGTTTTCTCAAAACCAGCTCCAGATTAGAGAAAAATCCTGGCTCCATTGAAGTGAATGGGAATTTTGCTACACACAGGATCTTATCCCCAGATTTTCAAACATGAGGAGATTAAAATTTGGCTCTTAACTTTCCCTTGGGATTCTTGAATTAGTGGTTCAACTTCCAAAAGCTTTGACACCCACTGATTTCAATAGGAGCTGCTGGAGCTCTGTGAAAAAAGGTTGTTCATTTCCAACACTAAATATGGATGCTGGAATCTTAAAATTAGGCTCCTATTTTTGAAAATCTTGGCCCAAACCTTTATTACTACCACACTACCATGTGCCCTGCATCTATTAGCAAACATAACAGCATTCAGATCCACATCTGCTGTATTCTCTAAACATGGGAAACAAAAATGGTCTTTTAATCAGATTTAGATGAAAAGCTCTCTCTGAAATAATGATAGCCAGTTATGGATAGTCCATAATTTGCTATTAGTTAAAATATTCCCAAACAGCACAGAGG
The DNA here is from genome assembly GCF_964188355.1 of Buteo buteo. Lineage (NCBI taxonomy): Eukaryota > Metazoa > Chordata > Aves > Accipitriformes > Accipitridae > Buteo > Buteo buteo. Next base: position 11,893,011 of record NC_134181.1, on the reverse strand, counting down.
ACAAGTGGTATGTGTATATACTGTTCCCAGAGAGCTCTGGTAATTGGAGTAATTTCAGCAATTTCCAATTTTAGAGGAAGTAACTGATCCCAAGTAGTTACCTAATGTAATTCTTACTGACAGTATTATAGGCTTGAAACATTTTCTGCTATGCCAATACCACAAACTAGCTGTGCAATTACAAATGTATTTGTCACTTCTGTATTTATGTTATTAACACTGGTAGTTTAAAAAAAAAAAGTATTACTTGGGACAGTCTCTGCCTCTGTCCAAAAAAAAAAAAAAAGAGGGTTTGATATGTTATTAAAATCAGCATTAAGTCAGATCTCCTCTGATATAATCTTGCCAGAATTAACCAGCTAAATAGGGCTGGCTCTGATCTGAATTTGAATGGGAAACCTCTTGGTGTAATGTAAACGCTGGGGGAAGTGGTAGTACTAGTTCTGTAAGTGGCTTGAGTCCGTAGCCCCGCATTGCTTTTATATTGTGTTGGGCTGTTGAGGGCACTGACTGTGTTTTTAATAAAAATTCTATGGGACATTTTGTGGAAGAATTAGTCCAGATGTTTTAGCTGAATTTCAGTTTGGCTATCCTCTGCTTATCTCTCTAGAAACAGCAAGAGTTAGGGTTGCAAAATATTTTCCATTATGATCCTTGCTTTTAGCAGGCTCCTAATTCCCTGAACTGTGTACTTCTGTTTGCTGAAACTTCTTGAGTTCAGCTTCTGTTGTACAGTGGGGTACGGCACTCTCTGTGCTATGGTTGAGCAAGATCTCTTCAGCCACTTCTGTGTGTGGGAGAGGAACTTTTTACACATTCCCCAGTATAAATTGAACCACCTTGTTGTGAACAGAGCTCTGGTAAAAATCTCCCTCCCCCCAAAATGTCTGAAGTGTGAAGTTTAAAACTTGGCACAAACAAGACAATTGTGGCTAAATGATGATTAGAGCCAGATCTTTATACCTCTCATTTTATATGCGCATGAGCATGGACATCACAGGACCTGTTGACAATACAGACTACCACTGAATGTGACAGGGCTATTAGGACCTGGCTCTGGCCAAAGGAAGCAGGAGCTGCCTTCAGTTTCTGCTGTCCTTGAAAATAGGTCCCCTTAATAGTAATATTGCAAAGTAGTACCAGGACTCGGTCTCCTACATCCCCTAGGAAGCAAGAGACAGGGATAGTGAGAAGGAAACCACACAAAAGCCCTGTTGCATTGCTACATCAGCTTTCTGCATTTTATTACTGGAGGCAGGGTCTGGCTCCTCATCTGCTTTTAATCAAGGCTGAACCCTGTGGTACCCTTGTATGTTTGGGCCGTTTGAGGCTACCATAATAAAAACAATAATAAATAACAACTAAGCAACTGGAGTCTAAAGCCTTAGGATGAACTCCTTCTAGGTCCTAATGGAGTGAGTGGTAAAGTCCCGCTGGACCCGGAGAGCCCCTGTTGCTAGTCCAAAAGCCCAGAGGTGTCTGCAGGACTCTGTTGCCGGGTGCACCGAAGCACACCATGCTGCTGTAGGGTTTGTGCTCAGCAACAGTGGCTCAAAGCAGGATCAGACCTTTGCTCAAAGCCAGCTGCCCCACCACATCGTGTGTCCCCACTTCCTACCCATAGCTTTGGCCCACACAAGGAGATCTTATCTCCTTGAGCTTTCTTTCATAATACTCCAACCTCTTTCATCTTCTACCTTGTCCCTGACTTGCAGGGAACTCCCAGTGTCGCTGAGGGCATCCCTTTATGTAAGTAATGTATATACCTCAGTGGCTTCTAAATGTTTCTGACATTTTATTGTTGTGGTGTAGTGCAGAGAGGAAGCATTTACAAGTCAACCTATATGTCATTTCAGGGCACTGAATCTCCCTGCTGTTTTGTAGTGAAATGCATTTCAGAGCACAGTGTGGCACTGTGTTTGAAGATGACTGTGACAACAGCCTTTGCATTGAGGTATTGGATTTGTCTTTCTTTCAGGACTGAAGATCACTTCAGCTCAAAGGCTATTTTCACCAGCACTGTAGCAGGGAGCACCCAAACATGATCCAGTTCTTGCCCTGGTGCTGTGTTAGCCTGTCAAGCCATGCTAGCCAGAGCTACAAGTGACCCAAATGAAAACAAGACCTGAAGTGTACTTGACAGGCTTTTCCCTTGCTGCTCAGCAGTGGTCAACAGTGTGTAGTTTCCAAAATTTGGAAGATACTTGACAGGTTGAAAAACTGAAAACCAGAGGCCACACCTTTAATGCCAGTTTAGACACATGTATAAAGCATCTGGTTACCCGCGTCTGGGAAGCTAATCCACAGAGAGCTGAAAGTATCTGGCAAAGAAACACATTTTGCCTTGGGCTTGATTTGGGGAGGGGAAAAAAAAGTAGTATTTCCAGTTTTTTAATTGTTTTTTGGCAGTCATGGAGCACTGCCTTACAGGATTACTATGATTATAGGCTACAGTGTTCACTGCAGATGAGGACTTTTGAATACCTGCTCAATGCCTGGTTGATGTGGGGCTGGTGAGGACGAGCACTGTGCTGAGCTTGGGCAGAAGTGAGGGCCACATTTGTCTCCCATTTTTTTCAGGTATAATATATAGACATGTTCACATTACATTAATGTGTACCATAGTACCGTAGTAATGTGCTATCCGTTACGTGACATTGTATTTTAGATCCTATTACCAAATTTCTCATTGGTAATAGCAAGAGTGAATGAAGATGATGAGGGATTTTGAATATATCTAGATGGTAAATTATTATGGCCTGTATGAAAGACAGCTTTTCAATTTCCTCCTACTTTACCATAGCTGATTCCTTTTCTCAGGTTTTTCCATTTTAGAAGTCTATTACTACTGGATTTTTGCTGATAGAGTATCAATGTATTTGAAGGTAATTCTGTTAGTATTCAATTGCTTCTGAAGAGTTTCACACACACTTTTAAAATAAATTATTTAGTACTGTACATAGTTTATCTTATTTTAGGGTTCCTGAGAAGCCAAAGCAGGACCTTAGCACTCAACCACTAGCTTTTGAAAGGAGCTTGTTGTTGACAAACCAAGCTGGTTTGTATGTTCTGGCTGTACAATCCCTATAAAGAATTCTGGGAGGCTGGGCAGGCATTCTCACAGGGCTTTGAACTGATTCCCTGCTGAAAAGAAATTGGGCACCCAGGTCCCATTGGTGTCCTGAACACTGTCCCCTTAACGTGCACTCGATGAACAGTCCATACTAATGAAGGGGCCATTTTTCTGCTGCCCACGTCAGCATCTCCCAGAGACTCCCAAGGGGAACTTGTGCAGGGGAAGATGCAAGTTAAGATGAGTCTGACATGTAAAACCAGAAAAGGTTATGAAACATAGTTTAGGGCCTCTGAAAGGTTTCCTCACAGAGAAATGCAAAAGCAGCTCAGTGCAGTAGCGTAATCGTAACAGTTGATTGGCCGTAAGCCACAGCTCTGTGCTGTTGCAATGTATATTTTCTGCTGTTGAGACATGCCATGATAGGAAGCTCTGACATAGCCACCAAGTAACAGCAGCAGACCCATATCAAGGTCCTTCCTATTTTTGAATGTGGGGTAAAAATGACTGGGAATAGAACTGGAAAACAGAAGTGCCATAAAATACAGAAGAACAGGGGCCTGGGGTCAGAGGGACCGTGGCTTAGCAGAAGAGGTCTTCCTGCTGAAAAGAATAATAATGGACTACGAGTAAGATTCACCTCAGAGACACACAGAGTGTCCACAAGGCACTCACTGATGAAGCACACATTCGTGTGCCACATGCCCAATTCATCATTATTTCAAAGCCATTTCACCATTGTTTCTATTATAGCCCATTGTAATAGGCTTAGATGAGAATTACGTCTGGCATATTCATTCTTAAAATGACCTGGGGAAAGAAGAGCATTGACATATTACAGTGAGAGTATAAGGAGTGCTACGAACTCCAGGTGAGGTGGAGGGCAGTATGGATTCCTCTTGCAATTGCTAAGCCCAACACAGGTATAAGCAGGAAGCAGTGTCAAATCTTATTTTTAGTTATTTTTTCTGGAAGGATGATTGCTAAAGTTAATATCCCACTGAGGTAGGCAACATTTCACCTTTTGAGCAGCCCATTCTTCTTGCATGTATTAGCACTCAAGAATTATTACTTCCTACTGTTTATGGGCTGTAGTATCTATCATGTGTTGACGGTTGCACCCAGCCTTTGATGAAGATGTCAAAATGTTTTAAAAAATACTGTTAACTTACAGCTCACCCATACTCTTACTCCACTTTGTGCAAAAGCCCAATTAAATACTATTAGCTTATATCAGGAAAGATATGAGAGCTCACATTTGCAGCCTAGACTTAGCCAGACTTCCATTTTGTGGTCATCCCAAATTCTCGGTCCAAAAGCTTTGCAGCTAAAATGGAGATTAGTGTCAGTAAAGTTGCTGTAAAGATGCAGAAATTAAAAATCGCATCTCTAGAAATAAGGGCTGAAACATATTTAGGAACAATGCCTCTGTACGCCTTCTACATATATGGTGAACACTGGGCTACCAGACTGTTAAATCAGGGATGGTTCTGGAGCAATTGATTTACTTAAAGCATCATGACACTTACTAATGCAATCCAGATCTCTTTTAAGGCATGTGATGTTTTCCAGAGCTGTTGAGCTGCTGTAATTTCTCAATGAAATCAGAGAGATACAGGGACGTAGCATTAATTTCCAGCACTACATAGATGTATCTTAATACAGGGTTTAATTAATGTTCAAATTAATCACCAAGTACTTTGTTTTTTCATTAACCCATATGTATTACATTTTGATAGTCCGTCGGGAAGTGTTCTACTTTGTTTCTCGGCAATACTGTGTATTCAGTTTTTATTGTCTGTGATAAAAGCAGCTCAGCCTTATTATTATCCCAGGATTTGGGTGACAGTAGGGAATGCATCACAGCAAAGCTAAAGCCTAGCTGAGAGCAATTTTACTATTACAGGCACAATTACCATCCATTACAAATTCCAGGAATGAGCACAACCATAACTTTAATAGGTGACTATGTTGCAGCAGCATAAAAAGAAAAATAGCATCCCTCCCTCAGCTCAGAAGAACAAAGAAATAAATAAAAGACTTTTGGTTGCATGCTCCGTATTAAACCCAGGCAGTCCTGAAGGCATTTGGCTCTTCAGTGGAAAGCAGCCCTGTCTCCTCCATCTGTTGCAGTTTCACTTGATTTAGAAGACTATTTAAGGCCCTTGTCCTGCACAGTTAGAAAGAGGCACCTGTGCAGAATGCTGTTAGCTTCAGTGAATCTGATTAGGATCTCTGGGACCTGTTCCCCACAGAAGTGCCTGTGTGCCAGGGTTGTGTCTGACCCTTTGAGCCACTCTTCTTGTCCCAGAGAAAGGATGGGCGTTTGTGTGAAGACTTGGACAATTCTAGGCCCAGAGTATAACTGAAGTTGAAAGGGATTTTCTTTTATTGCTGTTTAAAAAGCAGCAACTGAAGCTTAACTGAAGTTGTTTGCATTTACTTTCTTCCCTCAATTCAATTATTACTGCTTTAAAGAAAGCATTTTTTCACTAGAAGTGAAACTCAGACCAAGACTTCATTTCAGGAAAGCACTTCCCTATCCAGATAGCACTAAAGTAAATTCCTGATTTTAAGCAACCACCCAAATGCCCTTGACTTTCCATCTCTTAAAAGAATTGTTTAGGCAAGTGGATGAAACGAGTCACAAACAGATATGAAGCTGGAAAAAATCAACCCATTTACATTGTCTGTAACCAGAGAACAGCACAAATGCTAGCTAAGGAAGAGAGCAAGTGCTGAAAGTTCAACTGATCTTTTTTTTTCCCCAGCAAAACTCTTTAATTTAAATAATGTCCAAGTTACAGTTAGTATAAGAAGTATGGACATGATGCTGTTCATGTTTCTTTATGAATATCTCCTGATATCACACCCGTGTGCATAAAGAGTACTGAGAGTCAGTTATTCAGTGAAGACTCTTGAAGTCTCTAATGCCTTACTTGACAAGGGTTCTCATTTTCTTGTGACTTCAGTAATGAATCCAGCTATTGTATGAAAAGGGAAACTGTCTATACAGGTTCTACACAACATGATTTCCATGCTTACATTTTGTAACTTTTTAATTAATTTGTGTTCTTGAAGTAACAATATTAACATAATTTGTTGCAGAGATTTAATCACATATGACACTTTAGCTACCCAGACATTTGTATTTGAATAACTACTCGTTAGAGCAGGATCTCCAAATATAATAGACTGGTTTTCCTTCCCAGACGTCTGTCCTCCTGTCCTCGAGTAGCCTTTTGTGATTGTTTGGCAGTGTGTTGAATTTATGGAATTATGACCATATGAAATACAACAGCATTTCTGAAGGAATAATGGAGAAATTGCCTTCTGTGCCTGATTTTCCAATAGGGGACCGGCAGCTCAAACATGCCTTTTTTTTCCCTAAGGCATTGTGGCTGTGAGTGACCCTGGACAGGGGTTGAGTGCGCAGCCTGGATGGGCTCAGACAAGCGGGTTGTGCCAGGGCATGGCATGGGCACCAGCACTTTGTGCTTCATATAAAGCTATGCCCTGTCCAGATGTTACCACAGACCTCTGGCCTTAGAAGTCAAGTCCGTGGCCATCAAATACCATTCATGAACAATACAAGAGCAGAGAGTTGATGGTTGAGACTCCTTATCACTGCCACTGACTTAGGCACAGTTCTGGCCAAGTTACCTGTCTTTATACGCTCTATTTATAAAACAGGGGTAACTGCAGCCCAAACTGTTTTACTGAGCTTGGCTGAAATATGGTGATGTGCTAACATTAGAGAACGTGGTGTATAATACAATGATAAAAACTGTGCAACTGCCTGGGGTCATTACGATACACTTTCTCTGAGTAAATAACTCAGAGACAGAAGTGGTGAATTTTGATTTGTTTTTAATTTAAAGTACACCTATTCAATGAATTTTGTACGAATGCATTTGCAGGCACTCTGGCTGTTGTCAGCATTTACATCTGTAAATGTGAAAGTCCAAGGCATAATTCAGTGGTGTTAATTCTTATTTCACTTCATGGGAAAAAAACCCAGAACAATGAGTTAAATGCCTCTTTTTTTTTTCTGTGTCAATAATCCAACCAGTTTAAATGTATATTTATTCTATGTTTGAAATAATGCAAACTATTCAGAATGCTATGAGAGCTATGAAAAACACAGGGCTTGGAAAACTGGCAGTTTTTGTGGTTTTGGGGTTTTGAGTAAAGTTTCACAACCAATCAGCCCAGAATAATGTCCGGTAAAGGCATTTCTGCTTGTTAGTCTATTTATTTATTTACTTTGGCATTGTGAGCCAAGACAAGACACATTTGGAGGAAGGTCAGTGAAAATACTCCAGATCTGTCAAAGGGTCTGATCCTGCAAAGTGCTGAGGATCTGCTGGTGTTGGGGAGGTGCTCAGCACCCCTCAGAGGTGGTGGTGCTCACTCAGGAGCAGGCTGGAGCACAACCTGCTTCCTCAGGCAGTGCAGGCGCTTGCAGCTTTCCTGAGGAATTTGCACAGAAAGTAAAATCAATATTGGATTCATTTGACGCTTTACTTTGGCGGCCACTGGTTTCTGTGCGTCTCCTTCTCTGCTGGTGGCCCTGATCTCATCTGCCTTGCTGGAGATCTACCCTTTGCTTGATATTGTGTGTCTTCCAGCAGCCTTCCCACCACAGCGCCCAGCCTGCCCCAGTGGCGACGCCTGAACTATTAACCGAGCACTGGCAAAGACTTCGAAGGGAGTGGATGCAGTCTGTGGTTCCTTGTTCCCCCCTCCCCAAAATGTGCTAACGTGTCATACAATATTTTGCTCTTGGGTTTAGGTCCCTGGGATGTTAGGATGACTCAAGTTCAGGAGGGGAGATCTCCCTGGAGAATATGTTTGCTCAATGGTTTGCTCAGCTCATTCTGGGGATTTCCAGTGGAAGAGGTTCCCCGTGCTCAGCTGTCACCAGGGGGCTGCCCGGGGGGGGCTGGAGGATGGCTCCAAAAGGACTTAGGTGTTCCCTGGGGAGCGCAGGCAGCCTGGGCTCAGGGTTCGTTGTCCCACTGTGCTTCACACCCACTTGTCCACAGCGATGCTGAGGCCCCAGCACTGCAGGGAGCTGAACGGCTGTCCTCCCAGCAGAGCCCACCGAGAGCCTCCCCGCGCAGGCTGTGCTTCAGCGTGCTGGGGCAGGGGACCTTACGTACAAGGTCCAAACCAGGGGTGCTTCGCGCTGCGGCTTTTGTTTGTGTCTGTGTGTGACAGACTGCAAATATCCACCACCAAGAGGTCTCTGGAGAGGAATAAACAGTCTTGAAAAGTAAAGGCTGCTTCCTCATCCTGTGCAGTCCACCAGCCCCTGCCCCACTGGTCAGGTCCCCAAGGGCATCCCTGCAGCCATAAGCACAGGGAACAGTCTCATCCCCGTGAAGATTTGTCATTTCCTCGCGCCAGCCACCAGCCTTGCCAGCTGGCCTTGTGGTGCACCCGTGCACCAAGGGGGACACGTGGGCATAGGGGCCTGGCCATGCTGTGGCCATGGCATGGCTGTGCCATGCCAAGGTGGCAAACCCCAGCAGCCACTCTGGCTCTGGAAGATCCCAGAGGAGAAGCTGTGGCAATTTTCTGAGAGCACTGCCACCTTGTGTCAGTCCATCCTGCACTGTGGTAATCCATGTCCTGGCATGGACTGGCAGATGTGCTGTCCACCAGAGATCAAGAGATCGTTTCATGGCCCGAGGTAGCTGTTTGACACTGCTGACTGTCCTCTTTAGTGGCGTTGCTGTCATAGCTGCAGGAGCAGAGCCTGCCTGTGCAGCACTGGGCACGACACTCCCACGCATCAGCCAAGTGCGACAGGGCGAAGCAACCATTTCCCTTTGGATCCTGAATGTCCATAGCACAGGCTGGATGTGCAAACAACAAAAGGAGCCTGGAATGCCATCAGCAGTCCCATCTAATAGCTGATTGCTCTGTGCAGTATGGGAAGAGAGGCCAGAGGAATTTTTTGTCGGTTTTTCTTTTTTAACCTGAAAGGTCAATTCTAGTTCTCCCCATCCTTTCCTCTGTGCCCAAACAGATTGTTCAGAGCTGCATGCTTCCATCGCACACATTCTGCACTACATTAGTTTAATGGCACTGTCAGTATGAATTGCAAACTTTCTCAGCTCCCCCCTGTGCTGGTGAAACATGGCAACATAAGGAACATCTGTTCTCTTACCCTTTGCTGGAAATGGGAAACATCATATTGCATTTTTGTTATTAGCCTTATTTGGATGCCAGTGGTTTTGTTTCTAAACACATCAAGGCAGCTGAATAACCTTAATTGAGTACTACAGAAAAAGCATGGTTTCATGCAAATACAGCTGCCAGCATAATTATTAGGACAATACTGAACTTCTATTCCTGAGATCGGTTCCAGTTCCTTGGTTTTTATACTGCTCCCTTGCTGCTGAATTTCATTATAAACATCTCCACACAAACCAATCTATAGTTAGGCAGTAAACAAGTTAAGTCCTTAATTTTTGACATTAAAAAGCCAAACAAACCTAATGATTACAATGTGCATTTGAGCCTTTATTTATACACAAAATTAATTACCTAATCTTCACTAGGAATACCTACCACCAGGTAAATCTCTGTCTTATGTGACTTCAAACAATCCCCAAGATTCCTAGTGCAATTTCATTAAAGACAACAGATTCCTGCAGCTCCTATGGAAGACAACAGTATGTATAAATGGAATCAATTAATAATTCCCAGATTTAATTATAATGGATTCATTGTTATTGCATGATCGACCACAGCATGCAATGGGCAATTATGCAAAGCACATACATGCAATTCTCTAGTCCACCCATTATATAGAATCACTTCATTATTAAGCTTGAAGGCAAGTCAGAGACCAAGAATACAGCAAGGGCACAGAAAGTGGCAGAATCTATTCTAACAATTTTGTTGCTGTCTTTCTGCACTGCAAGATACATGCATTCTTCATGATGGGCACACTTTTAATGAGCCTTCATGAAAATATTTCACTTTTATCTTATCTCCTTTACCAGCTTACTGGAGCATTCCAGAAAACTGTTAGCCAGGTATGGCTTGCTCAATTTTTGGTAGGTTTGCCTAGATTTGGAGAGGTCTTCGGTGAAGCCTGAAAATCAGGCTTCTGGTGGGAATGATGGAGGGACTTTTTACCCTGCAGATTTAATTAGATTTTATTTTCTTTTAGACCCACAGCAGAATTCAAGGCTGCTTTGGATTGCCCATGAAGTATGTTTGGTCTAATTCCTAGGAGAGATGTGCTCATTGTCACAGAACAATTAGATCTAGTGTCACATCAGTAACAGTTTCTCTTTAAGAAAGGCAGACTGTAAGACCAGCAGAGGTTTTGCAGGTCAGGATTGTGTTGTATCAGCAGAACTTTTGTGGGGAAGCTTGCACAGCACGTGCCTGCCCTGTCTGGCTCAGTCCATCGTCTTCACAACTAATAACATTTACTCCAAATTTAAATAGGCGCAAAGGTCAGCAAGCCAAATTTAGTCTGGGGGTATCTTTACTGAAGTCAGTAGAGCTGATAAACTTGGCTTGATATTTGCTGTTGGAAGACTGAATAAAAGAACAATTCTTCAAGTGTTTATTTTCATTTTTACAATCACAGAACAAGGCAATCTGCAGCAAAATGTTGCATGCAACTCTGCTCTCAGACCATAAGTCACAAAGGATGCCAGACTCAGTTTTTGGTTTAACTGGTTAACTGGAAGTTTCTACCAGGTTTGTGCTCATTTCTGTCTCCCCTAGTACCTCCTCTCCGAGAAACAGACTCCCTGGATACTATAACTGTTCTGGTCATTTGAAGTGGGAAATCTCTACTGATGGTATGTACCATGGTAGTCATGGTATATACTTAGTTTTTGCTTCATAAAATTCATACTCCCCGAAAGCTTTATCATATCCCCCGGTATTGGAACTAGATGATCTTTAAGGTCCCTTCCAACCCAAACCATTCTATGATTCTCAGATTATTGCACAGGTCTCCCAATTAGTGTAGTGTAATTCTCAGCTAATCAATTAAACATGTGCCAGGACCCCAATGCAGTCTTGCCTATGCCTCTAGCAATTAAAGGTAAAACTGCCTGTGAATTTTTGGATGAGTTGATATTAACCAGGGTGAAAGTTGTGCATGCAACTGAAAAGAGCCAGAGACTCTGAAAATTAAGAATGAGCATCCTCCTGTCGAGGGAAGATTGGTATGGTGGTTTGTTCAGTGCTTTGCTTGACCTATTTTATTCTTTTTTAAATCTACATTAGTAACTTTGCAGTCATTTGTAGTTTGAGTAGTGTGTGCTATGTTATATTTGTGATTTGTTATTAGCAAGCAGTCCTGAATGGACTATTCATGGAGCCTGAGCTGAGCATTCGTTTTCTATGCAGTTCAGCATGGTATGTTCCTCATCATCACATTTGGAGCTCTGATGAAGAGAACACAGACCCAAGTCCTCTTGGAGTTAAAGTCTGTGACCATCTGTTTTATGAATCAAAGAGGGAAACTTTAATGCAAGTAAAGCACCCCAGTGTCCTGAGACACCAAATTGTTGGAGAATCCCCATTTTTTAAATCTTTCCAAGCAGATTCATGTCTTAGGGATGGACCTGACACCCTTCCTCTCCTCTGACCAAGCCAGTTCCTGGGAGTTTGCCTGGGCTGTGACTCGTGCTTCCAGGCCAGCGTCACTGCTTGCTGTACGTGATGCCTGGGGCACCCCTGAATTCCCCAAACCCAAGCAGGGGTGAAGGGAGTCTCACGGAGCAGCTCCCCTGCACTGTGACAGGGTGGTATCCCAGTGCCACATGGCTCCTTTCCCCTTTGCAGCCCAGAGCAGGGGTGCCAGGCTGAGACACTGAGTGCCCTGGCAAGGGTAGCTGGCACGGCCAGCACAAGTTGCTCCATCGCAGAGCGGGGAGAGAACAGGAAACAAGCGCTGACTCAGTCCGCACTCTCCCCACTTGGCTTTTGAGGCAGCAGAGCCGCGCACAGCCCCTCACTTGGGGCAGGCTGCTCAGGCACAGGCTAGCCCTTGGTGAAATTCATTCCATCTGGTGCTGTTCATTTCCTTTCAGTTTTTATCTAGTCTTTCTGGGCTTCCTGTTAGCACCTAACGCCAGTCAGGACAGCACAGTGCCTGCTGCCTGCTGTGAGTTTGCTGTGCAGAAACCAGTAAGAGCTAGTGGTTACAGCAAGGGGCTGTGATTCAGCTAGCATGAGTTTTGGTGCATCCTGCCTGTGCTTTTCCATGTTCTTCTCTCCCAGGAGGTGCGGTGCCAGGGATGAAGAAGAGCTGGGGGGGCACTGAAGGACCTCAATGAAGACTATGAAATGGATCCTGTGTTTCTGCTGGAAAGGGCTATGGGAAGCAAGCAGCAAAGACAAGAAAGTCACCTGTAAAATGTGAATTCTAGTTTTTCTTCTCACTTGTCTCCCCCTTTGATTATCTTTTACTCATGCTGATATAACCATTCACTTGAATATTTTCAGCTTTTCTCAGGCCTGTGAACTTTTGTTTTTATAGGGTGAGCTTGTTTGCCAGGCAGGTTTTCCTCAAACTCTCCCAGTGCCAGTAATTAAGGGATTATCGTAATTACCTCACTGGTGCAGATATTGAGTATTAGCACTTTGGCTGAATGTGCCCACTTTGATTTCTCTACAGTGACGCTAGGTAGGCTGTGGCTGAACTCTGCTCTAAATGAGTACAGTGTCATTAATGACAGCACTCTTACAATGGGCACTTTTGTGCTTAAGAAGCTTTCTATACCTTAATCCAACCTGATGCAAGCTACACATGCAAATGTATTACAGGTACAATTTACTTCATGGCATTAACAAAACATAAAAAGAGATTCAGACTGCACTGTGAAGTGTTTAATGAGCTGTGGGTCAGATCCTTGGAGCTGGCCGAAATCCACCGGCTGCAAGTCAGGGCGTAATGCTTTCTTTTCCCTGTCCTGTGCCTGGCACTAGCCTGAATGCTCTACTCCTCCCAGGCTTGAGAGTTCTTTTCATTTACACTGTCCTTCAGGGGTCACAAGGAGTTGAAAAATATTGTAGACTCTTTGTGGGTCCCTTTTCTCCATGCAGCTGCCGCAGGGATGGCGTGGCATGCTGCTGACTGCCACTGCACTGTGGTCCAGGTGCAGGGGAGGCCACAGCCAAAGCACACGCATCTGCTGCCCTGAATGAACACAACACACCAGCAAACATGCTCCTGTGAATTTTGAGCAGATGCCTCACCTCGGACCGACTGCTGGGAGGGAGCAAAGCAGCTCTGCTCTTGTGGTTCAGTGTATCCAGCATGCCCGCCTTTCCAGGCCTGTTCTCAGGGACTGCTGTGCCTTCCCACATCTGGCTCTTTCATGTTTGGCCTGAAATGGCCTTTCTCCTAATGGCAGCTTTTCCATTGCACGCAGACTCCTGAGGTGATGATAACGTTATGTTTCCCTGCAAGCTGTGTATGAGAAGCCCTGTCTTGTTTTGCTTTTCATCTACTATAATTGAACTGGTGATGAAACCATTGAGGACCTGAATACCCTTCCACTGTGGTCAATACAAAGCTCTGACATTCATGTGAACGAAGTCTGATCCTCAAGTTCCCTTGCAGATCATTATTCTTCATTCTGGGCTTTGCCCTGCTCCCTTGCTAAACCAGCTATAGATGCATTTGTGCTGTAAGACAAACTGTGCCTTGTCTGCACCAGGAGAGAGCCCACGCTCTAAGTGCATGTTCCTCATTCACGGATGACCAGCCTGAAGCAATAACGATGCCCATAGAGAAATAATCTCTACCATTTCTACAGCCTTTAATTTTAATTCGTCTTTCTGCCATAGAGGCTGTATGTTATGTATGCCATCTCTGCTTGCTTCCTGTTCCTGGCCAGCTGTGGATTGATGATAGCATCTTCAAGTTGTTGGACTTCCTCTTCTTGTCTTTAATCTCTTTTGGTTTCAAAATGGCCCCCCACATTTACAGTTACCAACCACAGCAGGCAGATAGCAGCAGCTGGTAGCCAAGCAGACAACACTGAGTACATTTTAAAAACAAAGAGATCTGTTCTTTAGGTTATATAAGATGATTTAGTGCTAAGATTTAGTGAAACTCAGAGTAATTTCTGAAATGTTTGGCAGATAATATCTTAAATGTGCTAATTCTTGACACTTTCAAATTCACATTGGTTACAGTTTGACTTGGCGGTACGTGTAGGAACAATGATAGCCAGTAACACATTTATGCTGCATAGTGTATAAATTAAAAATGTAGTAACTTAGAATTTTACACTGCGTGAACTTACTTGACTTGCTCGCAGTTGATTCCTTCCTATCAGACCATGCATTCCTTACCCTAAATCTATAGGCTGCAGATCAGAAAAGCAACACATTTTCTTAAGTTAACACCTGTGCTCAAAGCCAGGCTAAACCAAGCCTAATGTAACCATCCAGTTCTTCAGAAGAAAAGCCACAGGTGATTTTGCTTCCTCTTCCTTTCCTTCTTCATTAAAATCTGGTTTCACAGGGCACAGAGCCTGACTGAGCTGCAGAGCAGATGTTTTGAAGAAAGTCCTGGCCAGAAGCCACTTTGTGTCTGTTTCTGGTTGGTTTTGTTTTAAGATAGAGAGGAAAATGTACCTTATTATATATAGGTATTTCTTCCAAGATGTATGAAAAGTAAGAACAAGTCAGGAAATGCAGAATTTCTTCAGTCAGGTGCTACAGACCTCCCCAGCTGGGAGTATAGCCAATGTACAACTTGCGTAGCTGGAGCATCCGCATGTGTTAAGATCATGAAGATAAGAGGAATGTATCAGTTTGCTGTTAGTATGCACTATTAATTACAAGCTGTTTCCTGAACTGATTTTTATGTTACAGTCATGTGATTCTGCTAATGCAGTTATAATTCTACATCGTTAGCATCAGAGTCTAAACCTGGGCTGGTGGTAGCAATTTTTGCTTCTGTGCTAATTTCTTCAAACATTACCTATCGGTGTGCCTTCAAGACACTGCAGGTTCTCACTTTCCTCACTCCAGTCACAATCCCACATTGCAAGGTGTTTTACTTAAGTGTTTTATTGTAGTAGTTTTATTTGAGGCTGTTATTATCTGCTCAATGTTTTATTGTGAGGGAGGTTGTGTTTATCATTCTGGAATTGTGGCCACAGCCAGGAGATCTATATTCAGTTCATGATGCTTCCCCAGATGCTTTACCTTAGGCCTCAACCCTGCAGGGTCTGAGTGCCTTGGGCTAAAGCCAGTTGGAGATTGGTATGATCAGTATCATGGACTGGTGCAGGACAGTGGAGGGTTTATCTTCTCTAATCTGTTATCTCCTCTTATCTCTTGCTTCATTTATAAAATGGGGACTGTGTCGTAAAAGTTCCTTTATCAGCTTGGCTTTAGGGTTGTTTGAGCAGCTTTGGTCCCAACCATCTTCTGTTGAAACCTTCATACCTTCTGGGCTTGATCCAAAATCCAGTCAGGACAAATCAGGCCAAAGTCTCTCATCTCAGGCTTTGGAGAGAGGCTGGGAAAGAATATGCTGTGCAAGTCTGATGGCCAAAATGCCCTCAGATTGCCCCAGAGCTAACTGGCAGCTGTAGCTGCACCTCCTGCCCTAGTGTGCTTGCAGCATAGCCAGGGTCCCAGGCTGAGGATATGAGATTCATCCTGTGCAACTCTCACCTCTTTTGTCTTTTTTGACTCCAAGAGCCAGGATGCAGATTTTACATCCTACATCACATTTTGCATCAGCAGGTGCCTCTTGTCTGATGCTGCATCCATTTCAGCTGGTTTTGCAGAGCAGCCCACCCAGCAGAGAGGAATGTGTGGCTGAGCCCACACCACTCACCTGAAGCAAGGTTGGCCACTCCAATGCAGTACACCACAATGGCACCCACCTCCCTGGCAGGCTGCTAAGTCGCCTTTACCGCTGTGGCCTCCATCCTTAGACCTTTTGTAGAGTCTGCGCATCAGGACAGTAATCCAGGAGGTGAGACACCAGTGCCTGAGCTGCTGTGCCCTGCAGTAGCAGCAAGGAGATCAATGTGGTATTGTTAGCACAGGTATCACAGCCACTATCTCATCTGTCTAGCCTTTAGTAAACACCCTGCATGTTACACAGTCATTTTGTCTCCTGGCTTTACAGAATCCCCTGACTGTCCAGGAAGCACCACAGCTGCCAGCCAGGAGTGGCCGGCAGCTGCCTTTGAGTACATCTGAGTTTTGTTTTTCAAAGGGTTATTTCCGCTCCACCCCCCCAAACTCAGGACAGGGAGACGCCAACCAAAGGGGAAGGAGACAGTGGACAGAGTGCTCAGCCTTGTCCTATTGGGCTGATACACGCACTCCCTCTGCCCCCACCTGATCTCTGTGACCTGCTGATGCAGAAATCAAATTGTCATTGGCAACAACCCATGTTGGCCTGAAAGCCACAGATTAGCTTCTGAGAAAGCCTGATGTAACTTTTCATTTTCATTACCAAGTCTAGAGGGGAGACACCCCCCCCATACGCCTCCTCCCTCCCCTTGGTTCAAGGATTTATATTTCCACGTAGTAGGTGGTGGTGGTAGACATGATACATGTGCTTGAATGGACACGTTTAGATGTGAGCCAGAGAAGAACTGGTCTCCTCTCCAGGATGCCTCATCCTTATTTCCCCATTGAGATTGTGCATATGCACAGCACTGACTTTTCAGAGATGTTGGACCAATGGGAGCTGTAAAACTTCAGCTTGTGTTTCAGCCCATATGTACTTTGGTTGTGACTGAATATTGCATCAGAAAAATATTTAATGGTAGGGAAAGAAAGAATACTCCTTCTCTGATATAAGCAATGTATTCTCAAGAGCTCAAACCTGCTACCTTTGCTTAAGCTAAAGAGTACTGTGTTACGTTACGTTACATTACGTTACGTTATCAAAGGCTGAACACTGATTTTTGCCAAACTGATTTAAGTCCAGCCTTTCTCTACTAGCTTCAGGGAAGGCAATCTGGATTTATCCCATTGATTGAGAGTTTCAAAGCAATCATGGCTTCACACTTCCAAAGCCATTACATTTAATCTCATCAATGAACTGAACATGCAAGCAATGTAGGAACACTAGCAAATGGGGAAATTCTGCCCTGAAAGCCCAGCAAGACCTGCCTTTATCAGCCCAGGACATATAAATCACTTTCTTTTCCAGCTCATTTAACCTTGGCCAGTGGCTTTATGCCTCAGTTTGCTCTGTTTCCAAAAATGTGTCCAGTTCCTCTCTTGATGCATGGCTAAGGCTCTCTTCTATCGCTGACTCTCTCAACTGGGTAGTATCCCAGCCCCTCCTAATTGTGTAATTCTGCCTCAGTTTAAATATATTATTCCCCTTTTGCTTTCAAATGAGTTATCTCAGAAACAGCACTGGCACTGTGAAGTCCCTTTAGCTTTCTGGTTTCTGTGTACCTTTCCTAGTGGAGCTCTAACTTTTTACTAATTTATATCTCACTCCCCACCATCATATGTGCAGCTGCTGTTAGAGTCCACAAGACACACATGCAAGAGGGAAGGAGAGACCCAGTCGCTCTTTAATGTGAAAAACTCAGAGCTCAGTTCAGTGAGTGGTGACAACACTGAGAGAAGCTGCAGAGATGCCTATGGCTCACCCTCATGGGTTGGTACGTGCTGTGGGTGCGGGGCACCCGTGGACTCCTGCAGCTCATACCCCTGTTGTGGTTGAGGTTTGGGATTGAAATGTGGCAGAGGCTTTGCCACTGCTGTCACGTTTGTTCTTTGGTGGCAGCTGGGACCTCTGAGCTGGAGCTCAGAAGTGTCCGAAGTACATTTGATGGAAACAGCAGGAGGGTGAGCAGCCGGAGAAGAGGATCTGTGACCAAAGGGACTTCTGAGACAGGCTGCTGGCATTGACACTGTAACAACAGCTTGTCTGAGCTAGGCTGGTCTAGGGTTGTGAGTGTTTCAGTATAAAGCTCTTAAAGGGACTAATTACCATAAACCAGCCAGACTTGAAAATTAAATCCATGCGCTGGATATAGTGATGTTACCTCCATAAGGAGATAACCTATGTCATGCTGACTCTCAGGTCTGCTGTGAGTGGGACACAATGCTGCTGTATAGTCTCCACATGTGCATGGTGGGGGAGGCAGAGCAATGCATTCCTGCTGGTGTTTATTCTTGCATAGGAAGTGCGAGAAGATGCTATGATTAGGACTAATGTGTTTTAAATGGAGCCCAGTGTACCTTAGGTGATCAGTGTACATATTCCAGCACAGTGGGCTGTACAGAGTAGATGGCATCATATAGAGTGCAATTATGCAGATGTGTAGTGTTTCTGTAATGCATTGCTATTCTAGAAGACATGGTATAAATCTCTGAGTTTCCTGCAAAAATGTCCATTTTTGCTGTCACTGCCAGCTTGCCAGATTGTTTTGTCATCTGCTCAAAGCTTGTTAGGGCTTTGGAGTGCTGTGCAGGAAAACCTCTCAGTGAGATGTGTGTTGTGAATTACAGCCCTGACAACTATCAGAGGGTGCATGCTGAGGTGTAGCATTAATATTTATTTGGGAACAGATGTCTTGGCTATTAGCCAGGGCACAACCTTGTTATGTTAGATGTTGGGGAAAAAAATGGTCCCTGCCCCTAAGAACTCACAGTCTCTATATAGCAACTGTTAAAAATATTGACTATCATTTTAAACACATGAATGATTTAAAGGAATAGGTAGAAGAGAAGTGTGGGTGGAGGGTAATGCTATAATAACATTTTCCCCCTGAACTGAGTGAAACATTTCCAACTAATGGCTGATTTACATATTTACATTAGCTGGGTTTTAAGTATCCTTTTTTATTCCAACTTTTTACACAGATAAACCTTAGCTACAAAATAATCTTATTTTGCTTATACACTGATAAAGATGTTAAGTAAGAATTCTTAAAACATTTTCCTGCTCTGTAGAGACATGGGGATGTAGCAACACCATACTTAAAAATATTCTTTCCTCTTCCTGGCAAGATTTCTAATGCCAGTGGAGCATGACATCTCCTTCTGCTTTGATAATGTCATGCATGCATGCGCCTGCTGTTAGTTGCAGGACAATGACTTCACACCAGACACAAATGGGCAACAACTGGCAAAACCAAAATAAGACTCTGTTTATGTTGATAATAGCTTTCTTCTGTGCTTTGTGTGCTCCTTCTAGTGGGGGAGCTAATTCCAGCTTTGGACCAGTTTGCAGCTGATCATCTGCTCAGGATGGCTTTTGAAGTCATGATGTGCTGCAGGGTTAGAATATGTATGGATTGTCCCAGTGCCATTTGCAGAGGTGAGCAATAGCCGGCTTGGCAGAGGTTTGACACTCCAGAAGGGCTGTGATGGCTCCTGTGCCAAGTCCTTGTGATGAGCATCCAAGGGTTAAGCTACACACTTTTCTACATCCTCTCTTCTCTTTGCATGTGCAGCAAGATGAAGCTTGCCTCACTATTTGCTTTTCTAAATTAAGATATCTTCTGGCAGGGCACCACTCAGGAGCTCACAAGAACACCACTTGAAATGATACACACTTACTGGCTGTGAGAAGCCAGAGACTGATGAGCATTAAAACTTGCTCCCTGCAGATATGTAAACGTGGTCTCTACACCTTAGTATCAGCACAGGGGAATGTGGACATGCTTACAAGAGCCATTTCTATGAACAATGGACTTTAACCTTCAAAATTAGAGGCTGGACAAGAAATTAACTGTTTATAATGCATATCTGTGGAGCATGTGGATGGGGAAAAAATATGCCCAGAGCCCTGAGGCTCAATCCTTCACTATGATTACTGGTGAGGAGAGAGTGAGAAAAATCATATGATCTTCCCTGACCTTCTCCCTTTCCACCAGGAATGAGGGGTGAGAGGAATATGAGCCTTCCTTTGATTCACCAGATTAGTACATCTTCTCCAGAAGAAGGAAAGTGCCATTTTGAAGCTTGTAGCCCTAATAAGGAAGCTCTGGTAGTTTTTTCCCCAGGCAGAGCAGCAGTGGGCTCTGCGTGTCAATGTTGATGACAATCCAACAGAAAGCATAGGGAGCAGAGGCTTGACTCATCACCATGGGTGCAAGAGCTGTTCTTTGAATCCACTGCATTCATGGGAACAGCTTTCGTGGAGAGGTGATTCATTATTGGGGAAGTCCAGGATGAAGCATGGACACCACCTCCCCAAAAGGGACAGCTGTGATGTTTTATGCGGACTCCTCCCCTGACTGTCGTAGCACTGAAAATGACTTGCTGCTTCTGGGAATGAGCCACATGGTGCAGATCTTGGGGACTTGTCTCCTCACTGTCAGTTCTGAATTACTAAGACTGGGCCGCTACATGTAGTGTCCCCTCGGAATGGGGTCTTTGCCAATAAGGGCTTGCAGACAGTTTAATGGGTCTTTCTCAGGAGCCAAAAATATTGCATGGGGATTTCCAGAAAGACCTAAGGCTTTTGTCTTTTTCACACTTTGCAGAAAGCTCGTGTACATTTAATCCACCTAGTTCAGCAGTGTCACACACTCTGTGGCCTAACCTTGGTTACACAAGATGACAGCACCAGAAAATTGGTCCATCACTTCTCATCAACAGTTCTGCTACAAATAAGCCAAAAAATTTGGGGGAAATTCTGATAATCCACAGAGATTTTGTGGGGAGCACAGGTAAACCTCAGAGGGAGGCACCAGCCCTGGACAGAGAACTGCAAAAATGAAGGGTCAGAAAGAACCAGTGAGGGTGAGGAAACATGAGACAATATGTGTATCCTGGGACCAAAAAGTTTTGAAAGTTTGTAGCATGGAAGCATCAACTTTCAAGTGATGGGCAGTCCCAGTAGGTGACTTTGAGCTTTAGGCATCTTCTTCGTCAGTTGTGGTGAAGTTTGAAGGATGGGGAAGAAAGGAGGAGCATGCAAGACTAAGGGTGGAAAATTCAGATGAATGGTATGGAGGGGCATACATCCAGCATGAAGAGGGTGAAGAGAACCTGGAGGGCAAATAGATAAGAGATCAGAAGGAGTAAGTCTTGAGAGAGCACAAGGACTAGGGGAAGCACAAGGACTGTTGAAGGATGCAACCCAGGGCAGCTTACATAAAAACATACTTGGCTCCAGAAATTTCTAATCTGGAGATGGTTGGCGGCTGGGAGAGCACTCAGGGGAAATATTGTATGTGCTTACCCTGTGCTCGTACTTTTCCCCAGGCATTTTGCTTTTGCCCACTGTTGGAGACAGGAGCTAGATGGACCTTTGGCCTGGCCCAGTGTGGCTGCTGTTATGTTCTTGTGCTCTCATGTTGTGAAAGAGTTGGAGTCCTTGTGGTAAGTCTTGCGTTCTTTAGCACAAGCTGCAGGACAAACCGCGCTTATCACAGCGCCATTGCTGAGTCAGGCACAGAAGGGATCTTGCTGACATTACTCATTGCTTTGCGCATGACATGCTGAACATATTGTGAGGACAAGACTCTCTGTTTCCCAAAAACAACTGGGCTCTTCAACAAGATTACTCTTACGTAGGTACAGCAAATTGCTGCTAGTGTTCCTGTCTCCTGCAGCTGGGCTGCTCCAGCTCCAGCCTACGGAGGGGTGGCAGCAGCAGCTTTCTGTCTAACAGCTTTTGTTGCTGTTTTGTGTTAGCGGCCACACTGCTGGGTTGCTGGGGCTGCCTGGGGAGCCTCTCCTGGGGCATTCCCCTCACCTCCGGCACATTGTGACCCAATGTGCTTGTGAGGCTGCTTTTGTTCCCTGAGGGGATGGAGGGGTTGGTGGATCCCGTAGTTCCTCTCTCTTTGGTAGCATCTCAGTGGCTGGTGACAGGAGAGCTTTCTGAGCCTCCTCTCTGGACCTTTTGGCTGCGTCACTCCTCCCCCACTTCTTTGGCTTGGTACTCCCAACTGTCTTGAGGTTGTAATTATCTCCCATGAATAGTGCTCTCCTGTTTTGTCTATCACGGCTGGCATTACCAGGAGGGGTCTCCATTTTTCCAAGAATACTGTGTCGCTTTTTAAAAATAAGTATCTCACAAGGAGGTTAAGGCACTGTTAGCATCTCCTGATAGCTGCACTCACCTTCTTTTTCCTTTCTGCTTTTCCTTGTTTATTCATTCCCATGGTGAGAATGACAATATTTCTATCTATTAACAGGTAGGAAGAAGGGGAGTCTGTTTCCAGAGTAAATGGGAAGATAAGGAGGGTCAGAGTTTATACACGTATACAGTGATTTCTTGCTCAGTGTATACATACATGTGCATGTGAACTACATATATCAACAGTACTTTTTTTCTAAGGTCAATGTTTTTCTCGGCAAAGCCCAGACCCCACTTAGGGGAGGAACAAGCCTTGCCAATAACTGGATTCAATTTATAAGAAACTAGGTGGAAATAATGATGAGGAAATGAGAAAAATAAGCTTTTGATGAAATAATTAATGACTAGTTGTGACACAATCTCACAGCAGCAATCCAAGGCTCAGGGAGATCAGAGGAGCCCATCCGCTGCCAGACAATGCTTACCATGCAAAGCCAAGTAGCCTCCTGTTTGCAATTTAAAATCATAACCATATACATGAACTGCAGTTGGTGGCGGCTCGTTTGTTTTAAGTTCTCTCCTAACAAAGTAACAGCACTCCCTTTGCATTGGATCTGAAGGAGGAACAGACCAGTGGGTTCCAAGCAGTTATGTAGCATGTAAGACAGGTCCAGCTCTAAAGCAGCTAAAGCCAGGAAATGAACATTTCAACATGTGTGAATTATTCTACTGCCACCAAACTGAACAGAGCTCTGCTGCTTGCAGATCTGGTCCAAAAGACTGAAACCAGTGCTTCTTAGCTGGGGATGTCTGGGGAAGGGAGGGACTTCTGAAGAGTCTGCAAAAGGTGCAAAGGAAAAGCAAATCTTTCGTCAGCAGTCTTGCATTTGCTATCACCGAGTCCTCACCCCCATCAGTGATATTTTTATGAACCCGCAAGTGGACAAAGCTGAAAAACACTTGGCCCAAAATATTTTTTGTGGAAGGCTCAATTCTGCCCTCAGAGCTGACATTCCATACGCCCACTATGCAGAGCTGCGGATGCGCCTGTGGCAGTGGGTTGGTTCAGCTCAGGAGTCACTTTTGAAGGAAATCTCCCTGTTGTCCCCACTCACCCAGTCCTGCTTGCACTGCAGTGTGGTCTCAGCTGTGCAAACTGGATTGCTCTGCCTGAAAGCAAACGGGCAGAGGTGCTCCAGGAGTGCACCAAACGGGCTCCAACTGCTAGTGGGGGTGTTCAGTCCACATTGCCAGGCTACAGCTGGTCTGAAGCCCCTGAAGTCACTGCGATACAGACACAAAGATGGCCACACCATGTATTTCACAGCACAGTCTGCTTCTTTGCAAGGCATTACCTGTCAGTGTCAGCAGAGCCACTGCCACCATCTTTCGCTCTGCTCCCAAGTCAAACACAGGCTGATTGCGGAGGTGCAGAGCCACCGTCTCCCTGCTCGGCTCTGGCGTTAGCTCCTTTCACTGGCCTGCTCTGCACATCTACTGTCCCAAACAGATTAGTGGGGGAAGGCATGATGGGAGACAGTCCCCTCCTAATCGCTTCCGGAGGTCCTGTTTCCAGCTTGGTCAAGGCACTGCTGAGTCATTTTCATGCAGAATGAATTACGGCTGTGTTTAAAACCACTTTATTACCCTTCAGTAATCCAGAGCTCAATCCTGCGTTTTTAATGTTGCTCTTCTAAGGGGCAGATTTATATGTAAAACACTTTACACTTTGGTTTCCTCCTAAATAATAACTAACGTTGTTCTTCTGAGTGCTTTATGGCATTAGCTAACTAGTCCTGACAACACCCTGGTTTTCCATATGCACAGCAGAAAGCTTGGATGAGCTTCTTAAGTCTGGTGTTTTCAATTCTCATGATTTTATTGTGAGTCTGGGGTGGGCTTTTTCTTCAAGTCTTAGCTCCTGGAAGCATATGATCACATGACTCTCTCACTTTTCATTTTTTTAAACAATAAATTTGTAATTCTTCCAGTTGCAGGGAAAAGCCTGAAAATGTGATCCAAATGCACTGCAAAGCTCAGAAACCAGATGCCAAACAACAACAAGCCAAACTGTGTTGCCATTTTTAAATCTCTGAAGTTTTAAGGCAATCTAAGCGTGGTCTGGGTCTTCACCCATGTTTTCTGAGTGTGGAGGGGCTTGGCAGTAAATAAAGCTTCATATTACAAAGAGGCAGAGGCAAATAAAGTCTTCAGGGATGCTAATATTCTCCATCTCCCCTCTCTTTCTTGCTTGTTTCTGATTCTTGTCCTGCATGTGCTTTGCTTTCCACATTGTGAGTCGTCACGTTCCTCACAGTGGTAAAGAAAAGCACACAAATAAATCTTTGCTGGAACAGAGAAAATTTTAAATCAAATCAAAATTTTACAAACAAATAAGATCAAGGTTTTAAACTCTTCCATCTGTTACTGTGCTTGTGGAGTGCAATGTGCAGCAGGCCAGGGCATACAGTTCGTGACTCTCAAGGCTACTGTAACAAAACAACCATTACTGCTGCTGATGCTACTACTACTAATAATAAAATAGAATTGTTAATTGTTAAGTAGAATTTGTAATTGTGATCATCTGCTTAGAAAGGGGCAAGAAAGCGTGCAGTAAGCTTTTCTTGCACAGTGGCACTGCAAACCAGCTATTTCCACATTGTAAAAGGAGCTGGACAGCAAAAAGTGATCAACATATTGATTTTGTGTCACAGATTTTGTGTTTCTTCTACTTCCTTATTGGTTTTATACTGACCAGTTTAATTTCTCCTATTATTTCCTGCTGACGCGGTCACAGGTCAGAGAACGTAGCTGTCTGACTATGGGACAGCAGTTTAGATTTGTCTCACTAAGTTTTTAGTCCTGTATAATACTTGCTGCTCAGAAGTGCTATTGCTATTTCAATTATACATTCTGCATGGGAATCTAGTACTATTTAAATTACTCTGTGCATGTATTTATTCTTTAGCTATTAGAAAATCTCCGTTAGACTTTAAAGTCCAGAGCTTCCCTGAAGGAAATATTTCCCAGCCTGCTAGATCTTAGTGATACAAGATCGTCTTGATATTTATTATAAAGCATACTTTTTTTCATTTTCTCCCATGGCTTCCAGACAAATATTTCTGTGGCTCCCTGAACAAATCCCTTGTCCCTCCAAGTTGGATAGTTGCCTCCCTCTCACTTCTGCTCAGCAGAACAATATCTTCTTCTCCCTTAAGCATTTTAATCATGCTTGCTGGTTTTTAAACCATTATCCCTGTTTGCTCACATGTTTACACGCTGAGTAGAAAAAAAAGTATTCCAGGTAGAATCAAAAGAAGCAGTGGTTTCCATCTTGCGGTGCACAGTTAATATATTACTGCACCTTCACATGTCAGACTGCCAGCAGAAGCCACGGAGGAGCAATCTGTGCCAGCCACATGGAGCCCTGCCATAATCAGTCTGTTGTAACAGCTGATGGAAGGACCAATTGCTTGTTTCAAGTGTTGACCACAAACTCATTTAGACAGGTTTTGTCTAGGAATCCAGGGATTCCTGTATTGCAATCTTCCTAGGACCAGTTCTTTGCCCACTTCCCTTAGAATAAATCTGCATGAGTAAGATTGCTTTAATTTTGCAAATCTTTATTTTTGTTTCAGTTTGGAGTGTTCAAAGGCAGAAAACCCTGGTTGACGTTTGCTCTTGTCAAAGGCAGTCCATGCTGCAGGCAGAGCAGAGTGAGACCAACACAGAGTGCTTCTGACAGTCCCCTTCAGATATACTAACAGAGAGCAAAAATGTAAGAGAGCAACCACAGCATCTAAAGGGAACTTTTCCAAACACAGAGGGAGGGGTATGCTGGAAAGAGAAGAGTCTTAATATGTGAGTAAAAATTAATGAATTATTCTAAAATGGCTGTACTGAAATTTTACACTGAGGAAAGTGACCAAGACTCCAGTTGATGAATTTGCTGATATCAAACAAGTGAACTGCTATCAAGCACATGAGAACTACCAACGGGTCCTTCCCTGAGCTGACTCCCTGCTAGACCCTTTTCTCTCCACCTCCAACAGTAACAGTAACAGCATCCCTTCCAAGAGGGAAAGAGTTGCTGTTGAGCTGAGCTGCGGCGCGTTGGCGTGGCTACCTGGTGGTTGTGTGACGGGGTGCCTTGGCAGTGCCTTTGCAAAGTCAGGCTCTGAGCAGGAAGCAGGCTAGCACGTTTCTTGCACAATACAAGGCAAGGAGGGAGTAAATTTATATAGGGATTTTTTAACATTAAAATTAGGTATCTAATCAGATGGGCATTTTTTTTACATGCATTCTAGTGTAGAAGGAAAGATAGGATATTAAGTCAAAAGGCTGTGGTTATATCGTATGGGCTGATAACAAATTTATGAACCGATAGATACATGTTGATATGCATCAGATGACTGATTGCTCATTTTTATATTTGTATGTTCACAAAGGGGTACACAGATTGAAAGATGGAAATGTTCTTCTCCAGACCCAGACAAGCATTCAGTCTTTCAAGAAGGAAATACAAAAGGGAAGGCTCAGCTGGAGGCAGGGCTGGTGTTTAGCTGCCTATATTTTGGCAGCTTCTTAACTTTAGGCCTCAGTCACCTATAGAAAATGGGGGACAATAGCACTTCTGTACCTTCACAGGGTTTCTAAAGAGAACTACATTAAGGGGTATGAGATGCATGGGCAGTCTAGTAAAGGAGGTGGTTTGTATATACAAGGTAAACAACTAACTCAATAGGGTAGTGATTCCAGAAAATATCTTGCTGAACTGAGGCATGGGAAAAGGACATACGCGGTACTGATTCAGCTGGCTGCACTCCTCTGTGTCATTCCTTGATAGATTTACCATGCAATTTTGGTTTGTTTTCCCCTCTCCAGTCCTTCAGAGAGTGATTCCTGTTGTGATAATTTAACACATACCTTACAATATAGCAACTCAAGACAGTGGATTGAAAGATTGATGTTGCTGATTCTGCAACAAGTGCATCAAGTGCCAAATGTGCTTTCAATAACTTCCTGTGTTATGCTGAGATAGTTGGTCAAAGGCATCTTAGTGAAAGACAAAGACAGCTCAGAGTCATACCTGGGCATGAGTTTGATCCACTGTGTTTTATGCACTTTTATTTACTGCAGAGGCAGTTTGTTTCACTTACAGCTTTACTCCTCCAACAACTACTGAAGCAGTTTAAATAAGCTGCACTCCAGTATTTGGACATTGACCTGCTTTTTACTTGTTTGTTTAGTGAAACTGCCACATAACTGACCCAGCAGAGTCAGGAGTTATAAACAAACTTTGACTGCAAAGTGTGTGTTTAGTTCAGCTTTCACCTTGACACAAAGCCTTTGCTTTCTGGAGGAGCAGAGACACTCTCCACAGTACATCAGCCCACAGTGCACACCAACTCCCCTCCAGTAAAACACAACTAGAAAAAGGTGGAAAAAGACCCCATGGCATGTGGGGATTTTTTAATAGAGTGTGTGATTAATTTACAATCTATTTATGTTAATTCATTTCAGTATTAGGCTTCTTCATACCTTTGTGATATATAAAGCTGCTGTGAACATATTGGCCTATGATCTCATTTATGTCACTGTAAATCCAAAGTAACTCACTTGAAAACAGCACTTACAGTAGGACTCCATCAGCGTCCCTAATAATTAATTTGGCCTACGGTAGGTTTTTGTTCTCTACACATGAAAGTGCAAGTCATCTTGTTTGTAATGTGTGGGTTTTTTTGGGGCAGAAATATTTGCTAAGGCTGTAAATATTTAAATCCATCTAAATATTCTAGAATATAAATTCTGTTCTATTGAATATTTTAATCTGAACAGACAGCACCTACCTTGAAAATGTAATATAAAGCTTATAATCTCTAGTTTAAACTATTAAAAGCAGTCCAACTAAAGTTGGACAAGAAAATAGTTATGGTATCAATTCTGTGGTCTATGGCAAGTAAGTGGCAACTGTAACTGAATGACTAATATCAATACCAGGAAATGACCACCATCAACTGTACAAAGTTAGCAATGCCTTTCAGAAATAAGTCTTTCAGGAACTTGTGGAGGCTTCTTGTGACTTGGAGGAGCTTTCAGCAGTGGACAAATAGACAAATCTTTAAAACTATATGTTTGCACCAGTAAATTCATTCAGAGATGTTTTTCCTAAAGGGATTCCCTGCAGGGGAGCTATTATACATGTTCTAGACTGAAACTTGAGCTGGCCAGAGAATGGAAATAGTGTTTCACAGACGATTTTGAGATTTTGAAATTTGTTTTCATTCCAATTCAGAACAAAACCTCAAAATGTTGAAATTCTCCACAAAGGAAAATTCCACAAAAATAAATAGTTTTGGCTTATTTAGGTCATTATAGCTTTTAAAAATGCACATATTATATAGAATAAAAAAATCTAAATGTTTTATTCCAAAATTGTTGGCATTTTTTCCTAAAAAAAAAAGTTGGTAAAAATAATTGATTTTTGATTGTGACAGAATGATATTTTTGAAGGAAGCTACTCCACTAAATAATTTTCCATCTGACATTCATTAGAGATCCAATTGACACGTTATCCAGACCTTTTGCTGTAATGCAAATACTCTACAAATAGTTTAGCACCAGAACCATGGTCTATAATGCTGCTGCTGCTTGTGGGCTTCTTCTTGCATGTTTGTGCTATGGCAAGAAGACCTAGAAGGTCTGCATAGATGTCTCTTTCTCCTTGGCAAAGTGTTAGCAGAAAGAAAAGAGCACTTTTTCTGAAGAGAGCTCTCAAGGTGTGAGAGAATTGGCTTGAAGTTGCTCTTGCTGCCACCAATCCTCCAACACAAGAAATACTCTCCCTGGCAGGGGAGCAAGAAAACAAACCAGCAATCGGCACCAACATGGGCTCCTTCCATTGAAAGGAAATGACACACACGAGGAAATGTGCTCCTTCTCTGTCACTAACAGGGCAAAGTCCACAGTGAACAGACTCTAGGGCACTTGAACAAATAGCAGTGTCAATAGCTTGTATCCCAGAGCTGAAAAGAGACAGACAGGCTTTCAATGCCTCTGCTGAATTTTGGAAGACTTGTGCTGTTCTGGGGTTATCTGAACAGAGGGGAGTTTAATTTTTCTTCCATGTCCAAGTATGAGCTATTTGACACCACAAACAGATGGAGGATATATCTCTAACTGAAGACTACCCAAAGAGAAGCTTCAGGTAATACAATAAACATTGGCCATACTGCATTGCATCACAGCAGCAAGGGAGAGAAGCAATGAGGATTTCACTGTATTCAGTGCAAAAGCAGTGAAGGCAAATACCCACCTGTATTGGCTGCCTTCCCATCCCTCCTTAGGGGCCTGGACAAAATGGGTAGAGCTAAAAGACTTTACGGGTGCTGCTGCCTCTTTGCTTCTGATAAGCGAAATGTATTTGGTGTGTGTCACCGGCAATGACAGTGGCAGGTGATGAGGTTATTGGATGACAAACCTGGTCACACAGGTCTAGTGAGATTCTTGCCCTGCCTGCTGTGCCCAACGAGGAGGAGCAGCATTTGGGTCCTTATTGTATGTACACAAAGCCAGCATGTTGTCTGCAAGTGGGACTTTTGGGCTTGGAGTGTAATTCTGGAATATGGTTTTCTCCTTGGGATATTTCTGAACTGCAGTCAGCGTGCTCCCCACTAGAAAGTGACACGTAGGAGCCACCCTCTCTTGTTGAAAACTTGGTAGAATGTCTGTACAATATTATGGTCACCAAACTATGTCTAAACCTAATTGGTTGCATGTGGGATTGATGGCTGTAATATAAAGAACTGAATGTACTGAAGACCTGCCAGAGGTTGTGGAAAAGATCAAAGAAGGTCAGATAAAAGGCCAAATGTAGCTTTAGTGAGAGCAATTGTAATTGCAGCACTTCAGTGGAAGGGCTCCTGCCAGCTCTGAGCTGTGCCTGTGATCTTTCGTTGAGTGTGTTGAGATAGGCCTCGACAGGGTCCACACTTGACACACATGTCCATCCTCTCATGGAAATATTATGGTCCAGGCAGCTGCATCTTAAGCCGGAGCCAATTCAGCATAAAGAGCTCAAAATATTTCAGTCCCCTGGGAAGTAAAAATCTCTTTTGAGAAATTTGTAAATTAAATGTCTTAATTGTCAGAAACTCCATAAAAGCATCAGGAAAGAGGCACCAACCTTCCCGGTAACATTGCCACCCTCCCATTTCCCCAAAGACTGTAACCACTGCAGAGCTGTTACCATCATGTTGTGTCCCCACACAACAGCCTCACTTGAAGGCCAGGAATTCACTGTATTGCAAAGAGAAACCATTAGAGTTCAAAAACAAGCCCCCAGGGTGCAGAGACCTCAGGGCCTTACACAGGACCTCGCTTACCTTCAGAGGCTGCTAGCATGTAACAGATCCATTTGGGGAATGGACTCAGTGGAATCCTGACAGAATATTTGCATTAATGTGAGATAGGTTTCTAGGCCAAAAAAATGCCATGAACTTATTTTTCCATCAGCTAATTGTATCAGCTGTTCTTTGTTGGTTTGCTGCCATCTCAAAGCATGTAAAACAGCTCTGCTCAGTGCTCAAAAGCAGAGTGTTGCTGAGTCTGGAACAAAGACGGTTTCAGTGTTTCAGTGCAGAACTTCCGCAAATGTCACGAAGGAAGAGCAAAACCTCGGCCCCTACTGGGGCACAGCCAGGAGAAGCTGCCCTCTCTGCAGGGCTGCGCATTACCTGGCCAAGCTTTTACGAGTCTCAATCTGTGCAATGAGAGATGCAAGATAGAGCTTATTAGACAACACAAGATGTTGCCATTAGGTACACACAAGGCAAAGGATGAACTCCCGCACTTGGGCTTGGTCTCCATTTACATTTTGTGGCCATAGCTACAGTGGTCAGGAAAGAGAAAGCTAGCACACCTCTAAACAACGTAGTTATGCTGCCAAGAAGCCTCGTATAAATAGCAAAGTCTCCTTCTTTGTGTTGTGCACCCCACTGGCAGAGCCTGTCCTTTCCAGGTTGGCACCTTCAAGCTTGCCAGTGAGTCCCTAGCCAGGGCAAGGCAAGGAAGAGGGGCTGCACTGAAAACTGGAGGGGCATTGGGCACCCTCATGAGGGAGCTTGCCTGCATCTCTACTCCTGCCTCATCAGCAGTCACCAGTGAGTCTGCAAAGAGACAAGGGCAAGGTGCAAAAGCAGAATCTTGCCAGACATCAGGTTTGATCTGCACCAGATTTCTAAAGGCTTTTGGGCCTCTTCCCAACTGTACAAAGGGCTCTGTGCCTGGCCCTGGACAGTTTAGGGCTGGTCTTCCCTGATAGGCTCTGGATGAATTATCCTCTCCTATTACATGTACAAGGAACTCTTGAGATATGCCCAAACACAAGCCCTGTAATTATGGTGCGTGTGTTAGCAAATTAGACCAAACTGAGCTGAAGGGCCTTACCAAGGTAATAGATGACGCTGCGTTGCATGCTTGCTTTCTGCAGCTTCCTGGTCGGAGAGGACAGTGCCACAAAGTTTAAAGCTTGGCAGCGTGGAGGGAGGGCAGCTGGCTGGTCACAGTGTCTACGTCCCTGCCCAAAGCCCCTCGAGGTCCAGGGAGATAAAGGTTGGATGGACTAAGGTCGTTTAAACACAAGCACCCCTGACTGAATTCATGAGTGCATTTTAAAGTCTTTTATTTCCTCAAATAACAGTGTGTATTTAGACACCTGGGAAAGGGCTATGCCCACTTGGCACTCGCCAGCATGCTGCGGTTCATTAAGGGCCTGCCTGGACTCCTGGCAGAGGCCAGGGCTGGTACTGAGCACTCCAGAAATTCCTCTCTAGCTCCAATTCTGTTTGTTTTATCATCTTTGCAGAGCAAGCCATCTAAAAGCCGCCTTCTGAAGGGCCCTGTATTAAAAAACACCAAACACTCCATGGCGCTAAGTGGTGACTCAAACTGGTGTTATTTTTCCCCCATGAGACACTTGGGGAACCCGAGGCAGTATGGCTGGAGTGTCCCTGTGACCTGTGCTTGTGACTTTGAATGGCTTTGACCTTCTCAGCACAGGGCAGAGATGCCAGTGCCTCCAAAGTGCTGAGAGAGAAGTCCATTATGAACAGAAGCCATGAATTAGTCGGCCCTTTTTTTAATTAGCGTTTCATTAATTAGTACTAATTTAGCAAATGAGTGCCATGATTAGCTTGATTAGAACTAGAATGGAGGGGAAGGTGTGGGATATTGAGGGGTCTGCTCTGGCTTAAGTGGGGCTGGAGAGCTGCTGTCCTTCAGGGAAGGAAGGTGCAGCTCAGCGGCTCCCATGGGGCTGGCTGGGATGGATGGGCAGGCTGCTGCTATCTCTGCAAAAAGTAGCCACTCTCATCAAATCCCCAAAGGCAGTGTATTTCAGGCTTCCAGCCCTTTGCTGCGAGCAGGGAGGTCACGATGGATCGGTGTTTCTATAGAACATGTTAAAGAGGCTGGCTGAAACCTGCTGGAGAGGAGGAGACTTGCTTTTGTGGTGGAGCTAGGGGAGCCTGAGCCACTATCACGGACCTTTTGACTGAGGTTTCCCCTTGCAAACGAGCAGCGAGCAAGACAGACACCTTCAGAGACTGTTACAGCAGCTGAGAGTATCCCGGTGACATTCCTCGCCCCCAGCTTCTACCTGCTGCCATCAAATCCCTGCACCCAGCCTGTCCGTGCCCTTGACGCAAACACCAGCATCCCCCCTAACTCCCAGGGTAGAAATTTAAGTACAATTAGCAATTTTGGAATGGCCTTTTCCCACTCTGGTGCTGCCTGATTAGAAAAGAGGGCAAAATATCTGCACAGGAGCTTGGACACGTCCCCTCCAAAATTTGGCCGTGGAAACCTGCTGCTGCGGCTGGGGTGTTCTGGGCACCAAGTGAGGGAGCTGAGCACTGAGCTGGCACCCTGGACCTGCTGCCCATAGGGTGGCCAAGGCCCCTCCAAGAGATACAGCTCCTCCAGTGCCACTGAACCAAGTCAACTCCCCTTGAGCAAATTTTGCTGTTTTCATCACAAATTATTATCGCAACTAAGAGCTGTTCAGCTGATGCTGCATGTATCTCATGGACTGCTGCAAAGTCTAGTTAAACTAAGAAATGGCTAGCTGAAGTAGTGGTCCAGAGGAAGCAGCAATTATGTATCTATTGTCTGATTGCTGCTTTTTTGCAGCAGGGATGACTCCTTGACATTAGGCTTATGGAGTCTGCCCGTTAATAGTAGTTTTAAATGGTCAAGAGGTTACAGCAGTAAGGAATGTTAGTAAAAAATGTCTCTGTGGAGTTTAAACAACCAGTATTTTAGGCAGGGCTTGGTGGGTTACTGTCCCTGCACAAACAACTAGAATGTGAGAGTCTGGGCTGGGAAATACTTAAACTGTTTGGAAAAACTTGTTTTGTGCAGCTTGAGAGTGTCCCTGGAGGCTGTGGCCCAATGCCATGACTCCTGGTAAAGGCTGGGCTACAGTAACAATGAAGCTTTTATGGGGAAGCTGGAGTACAATCAGAAACTTTTCGGTCCCGAGGGATTATGGGGAGGGGAGTTCCTGGGTTCAAGATGTCTGGCACATTATGCACATTTCCACCAGGATTTGGGGGTGTTCTATGGCATGCAAGGTATGCAAATTGCTAAATGTGTTTTCAATTTTGCTGTGTTGTGCTGTCTTTGTTGGGTGATCGTTTTCTCTTCAGTGTAGCCAGAAGACAAGATGGATTCATAGCATGAGAGGAGAAGTGTAGTTGTCTCACAAGCAGTATTGACTTATGAAGAGCTTGTATTTTTGATTCTTCAGCATGCTCCTAACTGGGTGGCTGTAG
Source organism: Buteo buteo (assembly GCF_964188355.1). Lineage (NCBI taxonomy): Eukaryota > Metazoa > Chordata > Aves > Accipitriformes > Accipitridae > Buteo > Buteo buteo. Next base: position 11,859,074 of record NC_134181.1, on the reverse strand, counting down.
ATTGTTCACTGATTAAACTTCCTCTAGTAAGAAGCGTCCTGAACTGAAAGGCATCTTTGATGGACCACTCTTTACCAAAGTGATCAGAAGTGTGCATGTAGAAACCATCTCATTCTTTCTTGCTATTACTTAACCTTAATCATCTACATGCTGTATATAGCAGATGTCAGTAAGATGTCTAGCAAGTTACCAAAGTATCCGCTCAGTCAGTGTTATAGCATCAATTCAGATTTTCTTCAAAGGCTGGTAATTAATTTGAGGTCTTTTTTACAGGAAGAAGACATTTCCTGTTAGACATAGACTTCCATTACTAATCGTGTTAACTGCTAGAAAAAAACAGGGCAGCATGGGCCCTACAAACCAAAGGAGAAGATAAGGGGCCGTTCCTGGCACTGCCACCATACATCTCTTCTGGCGTTTGGTTTGGGAACATTAAATCTGATCCAATGCCCATTGAAATCAGTGAAAAGATTCCTGTAGATTTCAGTAGACTGTGGAAGGGACCGTCCAGAGGCTGAGGAGCAGCTAACCCAGCATCTCACGAACAGTTAGCTCCTCATCAGCCTGCAGTGTGAGATGACGGCCATACCCTGCGCCCTGCACACACTCTACACGTGCCACACATGCCAGGGCAGTGCAGGGCTGGCCAAACCCTTGTTTGCCTGGGCAAGGGAAATGGGCCTCACACGGACAGAACCTGGGCGTGGCAAGGTTAGAAGTAAATATTTTTTTTTACATTGCAGAAATGTAGTTACCAAGTTGAGACTGCCCAAAGATTGTAGAATTCGATGGTTTTTATTGCTGCTGTCTTTCCTGTCTCTGGACTCTCAAGGAAGCGAACTAGTGACAAGGTGGCTGGCTTGCTGATGGGGTTCCCCTGCCAGGGCCCCCTGGTCCCCCATTTTGTGCACCTTCCCCCTTCGTTTGCTGAGGTTTAACCTCGGGCCTGCCTCCAGTTTGGAAACACTGAATGGCCCTTAATGACAGCAGCACGAATAAAACCCTATAAAGGCAGGATTTGTGATTTACATGGGGTTAATTACCACAACAAGCATGTTTATTCACTTCTCTAATAAATCCTTAAGACAGGAACAAGTACTAACTTGACCAGATTCATCCTGTGCATATATTTTTCTTTTAGCCATTTTTGCAAATCTGTATGTGTAGGATAGAAAGAGACAAAACATTTCCTGTCACTTAGGCAATAACTCATGAGCTGTGTGCTTTTCCGCCTGTAATGGCATCAGCATTTACTTCAGATCTGGTACAAAATAGACTTTATCGTAACTTTTGCTGTCTTGTCTTTTTTTTAAAAAGAAATTAGTAGATCATAAAGGCATATTAACTACAGCAGTGTGATCTATTGCTTTGACACCTACTTGCCACAGGAGGAATGTAAGGCCTATGTTTGTTTCTGCTAAACTAATAAGACCTGATCATTATATTCCTGAGGTTAAAAACCTGCAGTGGCAGGTGCTGGTGCATGTCCAGGCCCTGCAGTGTGAAGCCAACCCTTATGCGAGGGTCCTACAAAGTCCATCATTTGCTAAAATATTACTGATGACGGCAAGTTGAAGACTCACACCATCAAATAGAATGAATAGCTTGGTTTCATCAGTCTGATTTATGGAAGAGGTAATTGATGTAGAGAGGTGACCAGTGGCTTTGGGAGCCACTGGTTTTAGGTGATGGATCACTTGAATGACTTTGTGGGGACCAATAGTATTAACCACTGCCCCCAATTCAGTTGCATTCTGATATACACGGGTTGCAAAAAGGTTTTCTTCAGCTGTTGATTCAGCTTTGCTTTAGCTGTCTTCTAGGTTTTCAGTGGCCACACATGTGTAGGGGTTGACTGCAGTGTCCCTGATTTGTTAGAAAAGTATTTGCAATGGCTCAGCACTGTATTGGATGGGGCCCCCCTGCCGTTCCCTAGGAATTTGTATCAGGCAGAACATTTCGTGCAAGGCAGAAGATTTTGTCACCTTGATTCAAAGGAAGTTGTTTGTGTTAATGCTTAAAGGTAATGTGAGACAAGGCAAGCTCTTTACTTTAGAACACACGTTGTGCCATTGATGTACACAGTACAGTAAATATAACAAACAAAGAGTCCACTGTGGTATTTACACTCACCGCAAATGCATTTGCAAAATAGGAGCGTTTGCAATCCAATAAAATAGTACCACTTTTAGGCAGAAACCCTGTGTGTTCAGTGAAGTGCGCTCCTCAACTTTTCTTACCATTTATCAACCCAACACATTCCTCTCCATTTTTTTTAATGCCTTCCATTAATAGTTAAAAAAAACCTAGGGAAAACAAACACTCTATTCCTGATTGTTTATTCACCAGTCTCTTAGGAACCATAATTACGTCTCCCAGGAATTGTGTGTTTTATCATACTGTATATCTTAAAGAGCCACTTTAGGTAAAATAACAAGGAGTGCCTTATGAAGGAAAATTGGATTCATTTTAAGACTTTTTTAACCCTCCAAAGAATGGCTCTTTGTTTACTTCTTTAGTGCATGTGGCAACTTGCCCAAGTAAATACTATGCTGCATAAATACCAGAGATTGGTATTTATGATATTACATAAACATACTCTGAATAATGACTCATTGTTGCAGTGAAGAAGAACGCAAGCAATATACATTGCAGTCAATGCATTATTTCTCGTCACAGTATTAAGTGGCACTGAAGCATTGTAGTACAAAATGATACTGAGATTGGAGAGGAAAAGTCCTAGAGCATTGTTTAGCACATCTGAGTTTACTAAACAAAACAGAAAACAGCCAAAACAGGAATGTGATGAGGATAAGAAACACAGCAGGTTAGTCATCAATATGCAGGGATGAGGAATCAGTGGTTAGGTATATTTCGGGGTTCATTGGCAAAAGGTTTATTGCTCTTTAAACTAAAAACTCATCCAGTACATTCATACCGCTGTTACAACAAGAAGCTGAGCCCTCAGGGTTCGTACTCCTGGCCTGCAGTGATACTTGGGTCCACTTACGGCAATAGGATATAGATACCAGTTTTTCATTCATAGAGCCATGCTTTCATGTAACTTTATTTCTGAGCCTTAGTTTATCCAGCTACAGCTTCATTAAACATTTAGCTGCATTTCAGCAAAATTCTGTGTGTGCAAGGATTTGTGTGAACAAAAATGTCACTGTGCCACACTTTGCATTACTGCCAAATGATGGCTCCCCTGCTGCATGGGGTTCAGATCTGAGAAATTAAAATCCCATAGGGAAGATGTGTATGCCAAACCTTCTCTTTTAAAGCCAATGGGGTATTAAACTTTATTTTTCAAATCCGTGGTTGTAGTCTGTCTTGTCCAAACAGCAAAAATAAAATACTCTCAAATCCTGAAAGGGCCACTGAACCACCCTTTTAAAAAGGTGATGAAAATTGTCACCCATAATAATACACTAGCCTGAAAGTATGATTTTTTAAAATTCTCCTCTTTCCCTGAAGCAGCCACAGCCCTTCAGGAACAGCAGAGAAGTCCCAAAGGCAGAGCATGTCCACAAAGCGGGTGGTCGATCCTCCTAAAATGCAGAAGTTTGGGGGTGCTCTATGCTGGGTGCACCCTGCTTTATGAATGCAGGTTTGTGCATTGTGACAGAGGGGTGGCTTCTTGTGTTTGCTGTGGTTTATTCTCAGCAGAATACATTTCCTCCCTAGGTGTGAATAAAGGGATGAATTGAGCAGTACCCCATCTTTCAACCTGCTCTCTCACCTGAGAAGATAGCACTGGATGTTCCCAGCAGCCTTGCAAAGTTCATGGGTTAATGGAAACCTCTGCACTACCGCATGGTTAGTAGCTGTTTATTGCGGTTATTAAACTGTACCTTATTCCTCTAATTTATACTAGTTCCTGGTTTTACTTCTTGAGTCAAAACCCACTGTGTTTAATCAGAGCTGTGTTTTGATGTTGTCCTGGGTGCCATGTGCTATTCCATTTTATATGCAAGCTCTTACTGGATAAATGGAACAATCATTGACTTTTTCTTCCTTGTGCTTCACAGTTTTTGCACAGAATAGGAGGGAACACAGATGATGGGAGAATAGAAGGCTGCTGGTCTGCAAGGAGCAATGTTTAGAGGATGTGTCCTGGGCCAGAACCCAAATGCATGGCAGTAGTTTGCTGAGGCTCTGCTAGCAAACGTGGGAATGACTGTGATGACCTCTGTGCCATTCTGGATGACAAAAGATTATGCCTGGGCCACTTGCAGGCAGCTGCCTAAAGCGCTGCAGGTCCAGGCAGAAAGCTACACCTTCAAGGTTTGTCCTTATTTCCTATTTTCCCAGAAAAAAATGGAACAGTAATGTGTATCAGCAAAGTTGAGAGAACAAGAAATACGGTCAAATTTCAAATTCAATCACAGTTCCATTTTTTATTTTGTTATTATTAAATCAACAGCACTGTCCAAAGCCTCCAGTTTTATGGTGTTTGGTGCTCTTCAAACACGTGCTGGGATATCATGCTGGGACATCATTCCTCTATTTGGATTTTGAAGCCAAGCCTCACTACCAGTTACCTCAAAACATGTATTGCAACCTGTCCCAGGCAGCTTTAACCTCAATTCTTTCCTCACATTGTTTGGGGTCTGCTATTCTCTCTTCCTGGGAGCCTGGGAGATGAGATGGCAGACTAAGGTCAGCACCAAAGCTTGATAACAAGCAAGCCTATCCAAGACCCACAGAAGTCAGAGGGAAGGCTTGGGTGGACAGCTGTGGTTTTTAGTCAGGCCCAGAGGTACTAGAAAATAACAAAGGGGACAGAAGGAAATAGCTTGGTGAGCTTTGGGGGTTATTCCTCCTGTCTTTTAAAAGAAATAAATATATGGGGTTTTTTATAAATTTCTCTGAGAAGTTGTTTGTGCTCCCACTCAACTGTGTCATAGCAATGTGCATGGGCGATGAAGGCAGAGCAATTCTGAATTACAGGTTTAAACATCCTTTTTCAGTATAGTTCACTGCAGGGAACTGCGAGTCACTGATCTTCTCTCTAACATGTTGCTCTGCTCTGCTCATTCATACACTTTGCATAAGCATGAGAATCACACTGACAAAGAATGATAGCACTGCTTAAGTAGTTAAGTTGGTATTTATTCATTTAATGTATGTGGATCAAGACATATTTCTGTGATCTAAAGCAGCTGCCAAACCTATGATTAGCTTGTAACTGTTATTGTGTCTTGTCTCATTCCTTTGTTTCACACAGAAGGATGCAGACACAATTTCACTGACAATTGCTTTGAAAATGGCAGCCCTCCGTAGCACCTCCTAAAGAAGAAAACAGGCAAGAGACTGCATTTTATTACTTTATTTCTGCGTGAGTAAATTGTATGCCCATGATCTCAGTATTCACTGTGCCTGTAGAAAAGCACAAGAAAAATACTGTTCTAGGCAAAATGTATATATGTGGGCCTAGTCCACAGGCAGCACTTACAAATCGGGTTAGGTTTTATGCTTTTCAGAAGTTCAGCTATCTAAACAAGGCAGTTATGTTTTGAGTCCTTCCCCTAACTATTGCTGCACAAGTGAGTACCCACATGATTGCAGAAAGTAGAGAAGGATGAGGCAAACTCAGCACATAACTTTTGTTGAAATGGCTTAGAAAAGGATCTTATAACTTGAAGATGATATCGCAGCCATTGAGTGGTGCTGCTTCCTTCTGCCACTCCCCACATATCCAAACAAAGCAAATTCTATATCCCCATTTCACCCATTGTTGTTTGTACAATGATTGGCATTTTTCAGATATCTTTTCTATTATTTTTCAAAGACCGCTTCTGTTATTTTTGTTGATCGTAAAGCAAAAAGATAAATAAATCTGCAAACCAGAGAAGGTCACGTGTTATTTAAAGTTGTCTGACAGGTGGGAGGTTGACATCCAGTTACCAAAGCAAGAGACTCATCTCTTTTCTTGGCCAGTTCAGTGTCAGATTTTTGGGGGTCCTGAAAACTATAACTGCTGTGCAGAAGAAGATATGTCTCCCCTGCATCTCAGCTATCATGAGGGGTAAGAATGGTTCAGAGTAAGGATTCTCTATTCCACCAATAATGTTTGTTTGTAAAATGTTTTAAGATTCTCAAATCAAAGGGTTGTATGGACCACATCCACAAATATATTACATTAAGACAAGATACATAGCTATAGATGTACAGAGACAGGAAAAAAATGCAAAATTATTTCATTGAACTTTGTACAGTTCTGTACAGTGTTAAACCTCATTAAAATTCAAAATTGCATTTTAATTCCACAGTTCATTAGATCACCAGCAAGGCGCACACTGTCAGCACTGTAGTGTCACCAGAGGAGCTGAGAATTACCCCAGACAGTAGTGTCTGCAAAGGAAGTGCTGGTAAGTCAGATGACACTGAGACTGGAAAGTGTGCACATATGAAAATGGGCCCAAATAGGATCCTTACCCAAACACATGGAACTACATCCTTCTTGCCTCCTGCCTCGAGAGTCAAAGGGCAGGAGCGTCACCATTCCTGCCACCCACTGCCTGAGAGCAAGGAGGGGCAGGGACGGCACCAGTCAACATTCAGGTTTTGTAGTGGCATCACCCAGTTGTCACCTGCCCTATTCCAGCTGGGACAGGAGCCGTTGAATCACAAGCATTTGCATACTCAGCATACCCCTGTTCTAGCTGGTCCTCTCCATCCAGCAGCCCAGGGTGCCCCATCCACCTCATCCCCCACAGCTCACTGAGAACACTTGGCCTTGGCTTTGCATCTCTGTGGTCTCTTGGCTCCTTTTCTTTCAGCCAGATGTCTGCTTGGATGTAGGGATCACAGTGTCTTAGACTTAGGTGAAAGAAAAATGCACAAGAGAAGCTCCCTGAGAAGAGGCAGACTGACGACTGTGTTGTCTGTTGTATGTATATATATATATATATATAGCTTTTCCTGGCATTCCTTCTAACTGCTGGGTTGTAGTAGGATTGTGCTCTTGAACTTCTAAATAGAAATATGCTGAAAAAATTGCTTTTTCACCCAATGCTGTGCAGTCTGTCCTTTCTGATGCAGATGTCTGTGAAATGACTTATGTACCTCTTAGTATAAGACCAGATAAAGGTATATGAGTGTATATTTTCCCACTCCACAGAAGCTTCTGTTGCTCTGCACCATTCAGGATTTGCCCCGTCTCTGTGATGCAGCTCACCTATCCATCTTTAATCCATGATAAGAAATTTACTTGAGAGTATCTGAAGAAAAGCTTCATATCAGTGCAAAAGGTACTTAGTAGCTCTACAAGAGGTGTGGTGTCAGAGATGTCTAAGAGCAGTCACAGCTGGATAATAAACTACAACAATGGCCTGGATTCCCCCATAGTTGATACAGTTGATGTTGCTGAAAATACCAGAACCTACAGCCTTTGGACAGCTGTACTCAGTAGTTAGATGCTACAGCATGCAATGCCACAAGTACCAGTGGATTTAAGCATAACATATTTAGTGTACATAGGTCTGTTATCCACAGAATACTTTCTTTAAAATCAATTGTATAGAAAAGTTTATCTTAGAAAAAAAAACCTCAATGTTCTTGTCAGATACCTCCAAGTGAATCACTAGTCATTCCTGCTCACTGAAGAAGTCAACTGATTTTTTTTTCCTATCTGCAAATGCTCTAAACTCAACCTGTGATCTGAAGAAAACAGGCAGTATACTTTCTTTTGTTTGCATCAGTGTGCTAATAAAGATTCTGCAATTGGATTTTATCTGACAAGATGATTAATTGCCTTGTTGCATGAGTGCAAGTGGAATTCAGTCCATCTCCCATCCCTGCATTTGGCTCTCCATGTAGTAAAGGTGTTTTGTGTTTGTTTTTTTTAAAAAAGCTTGGTTTTCGTCAAGCTTGCAGCTTTGACTTGAAACTCAGTCTGTTGATTGAGTTCCATTTTTTACCACTTTACTCCTGTAACCTTAACTACCTTTTTAAAAGAAAACTGAGATCAGCCTTATCGATGATGTTATATGAGTCAGAGATGTGTCAGAGCCTAGAAGTGTGATAGCTGTTCTCCTGCAACCACAGGCATCCAACTAGTATTATTTATGTACCATCAACAATGGAACATGCTCAGACTTGAAGGACTAGTGCTGACCTTCCCTTGCTAATCATTTATACACTCCTTGTTTTGAGTGCTCCACCTTAAGGTTTCTCATGACTCACTTTCTCTCTGGAGTGAACAAATAGATCCTGAAGGACTCTATACACTTCCAAGTGTGTAACCTGTCTCCTCGTGCTCACCTTGTTCTCAGCAACAGAAGCTCTCCAGGTAGTAATGCTATTTATTATGGTGAGACCTCTGAGCCGTAGGACTTAGAGAGCTGAGAGGATGGTAGTGTTCAGGTTGTTTTAGGCTTCTCCTGCTGGGAGAATGGGAATGTCAACCCAACATTCTCACAGGTGCTATGAGGAAGGGATAAAGCTCCTCTGCTCTCTGAAGACAGGGAAGTTGGACATGTATAGCTCACCTTCCAAAGAGTGAACCTCAAATGTTCAGATGCCTTGACCATAGTCAAAGACTTACTGAAGCAAAAGGAAACCTGATTATATCTCATTGGGATGTATATATATATATTATAATATATAACATATACAATATATATAATATCTACAATATAAAATACATTATGTTATTATATATTTGCAGTTCTACCTTAGATTTACATTATACATTGCATGGGTATATATGTATGTATACGTATATATGGGCATGTATATCCATATATCCATATGCATATATACATATATACACACGCATATGTATATATATCCATATATCCATATGCATATATACATATATATACATGCATATGTATATACATCTATGTGTGTGTAGTTCTAAATACACATGCATTTTTTAAACCATTTTTGCTCATTGTACATGGCTGAGAGCTCTTAAAGTGACCCACTGAACAGGCACTTGGAGATTTTTTTTTACCTGAAGGGAACAGTAAATTGATAAGACCTACTTCTGGGTTGTTCAAACCAGAAGACCTTATGCTGGACACTCAAATGCTGAGGCTGCTGCTGCTAACTCTTAGCCTCTCTGTATTGACTGGTCCATCTGCTAAGTGGGGCTGCTAGTGCTGACATCCCCACTTCCCTTGCACTGCTTTTGGGAGAAATAAGCAGTAAATAGTTGCAAATGCTTTGAACATACAAAGAGTGTACAAGGGTGAATATTACAAATAGTACAAGTATTATGGAATATAGCAATAATGGAAAAGCACCAATATTGTCATTACTGAGACATGCAGCAGTTCACAAACAAGACAATGAGCTTGAGAAAATTAGTGGAAGCAGAGATGAGAGGAGAGGACATAGGTACAAGAGGGTGCAAGGAAATACCATCTTGCTTTTGTCCTTTGCTTGTGTAGCTCTTCCTCAAGAGTCATTGCAGGGAAGTGGGGTGGCTGGGAAGGATCTCCCCACTGAAGGTTTGTGGGGAGCTTTGGAGAAAGCTAGTCTGCCTGGGGCAGGGTTGGCTTGGCTGTGGGGTCAGAGGTGAAGGGAAGGGAGGAACATCTTTTGACTTATGCTCAGCAGAGGCTGTGAGGCTGGAGCTTAATTGTAGGGGCTTGGGATAGGCCAGCAAGGGTGGGGCATTCATCAAAATGTCATCGGAAGGAAGGAGGGAGGTTTGATCTGACATGCTAAGAGCATTGCTGCCCTAGTGGTCCGTGGTCAAGATGCATCTAATGGGATGGAGCTTCACCACAGCAGTCACAGGGGAGCAATGTTAGAAGTAGGGCACTATGGGTTGGTCCAGTGTGAGGGAGTAACTTAAACTGCAGGGCTATGATGCAGAGAAGGATGTGGTTCTTTTAATTCCTGCCCCTTGTCCCATTGTTTCCTTCCCAGACACACACAAAATCTTCCTCTGCCCCTCCCTCCCAGCTCAGCCTTTCTCCTCTCTTTGGCTTTTTGTCCTTTCCCTGTTGCAGAGCCAAGCTCACCAGTATATACCCACACACAGTGCAGTAGGGACTTTCCCACATTGAGTTAAATTTGCCTTCTTTTGGATATTTCTCCCTATCTGGGACCCATATGTCGAGCAAAACAATTGTAAATGGGGTTAGTTCATTACTTCGGCATGGGGTGGAAGGAGGCAGGGCCAGGAATGGGTTCTTCAGAAAAGGTTGTATTTAGCAGCTGTGCCCATTATTTGTGCTGAGGGACTCATTTGCATGAATGTACAGAGCCCAGTCATATCACAGAGCTGTACATGGGACCCCAGGTTATGAGTCTCCTCCTTATCAGACAGGAAGATACAAGGAAGGTCTGGAAGTCATGGGCGGGCAGGCAGATCTTGCCTGCCCAGGACATAAAGAGCATGACCTGTCCTGCCATTAGCTTTAGAGCCAAAGTCTCCCTGGCTTCAGAGGATGCTTTATGTGTGTGTAAGAAACTGTGGCAAGGTCAGGGCTAGATTGCTTCACATCACCAAAATACAAATTCTTACATTCATCCTAGAGCAAGGCTTGTGCAACAAGATGAAATGGAATAACATAAAAGCTGGGAACCAGAGCACGCTGCAGCATCACTGGGTAAAATACCCCAACAGCCCCACAGGAAGGCGACGGTGAATCTGCTGTCAGATTAATCAGGGATTTTTCTTTTTACGACAGACATGACCTTAGAGCTTTCCTTTGCACGCTAAAGATGCCACTTTGACGCTGAGAGGTGCAGCGCAGTAGAACTACATCTTTTAATGGAAGTTCCCAGGCGACGTGCCAGTACTCTGCAAACAGATAAATTTATGGTCTTTCAGGTACAAGCAGGCATGATTTGTGATCCAGGGGCAGATGTGGTTCTTTCCATTTGTTCTCCCTGTCCCCTTCTAAGCCTTCCAAAGCACATGTGAACACAGGCCAGTGTTGTAATCTTCCCAGGGCTGGTAAACAATATTCCTATTCTAACTTACTTGAGTAACTTCACCAAAAATTAGTAAAATCAGCACAAGCACAGGCTATGTGCAAAATACTAGGCTAGCTTCACTGGTCTAACTCAAGAAGTCCAGCAACTGTAAGGCTTATTCAAATCTCTGCTGCTGAATCTGTGCTCTTTTGTTACTGACTCCAATTTAAAACTTTGTAAACATTGAACAGTTTGTAAACTGGGAAAAATTCCTCTCTCCAAATTTGAAATATATTTTCCCATACTGATCTTGCACCAAAACAGGCAGTGTTCACACTGGAAAAGGACCTGATTCTAAGTTCTTGTGGTGTGCTGAAAAAATACATCTCTCCAGACAGGTGCAGACAGCCCTGAACTTGCTTTGCTCACGCTCTGCGATGTTTGGATGTGTGCCGGCTCTACAGCCGTGTTACAGAGCACAGCACCTGAGCCTTGCCATGTGCTCTCAGTAAGACCAGGCAACTGGAGAATAATGTTTTTCAGAAACCTCCTTGGGTCTGACAGTGAAGAGCATGACTGCTCTGTGGTCTTGTGGTACATGTGACGATATGACCATGCTCATGTGTGCAAAGCCAGATGCCATCTGGGTTGCAATATTAAAAAAATAAAAAAAATTAAAGGCACATTATGTCCAGCAACAGCCCTAAGGTGTGCTGGAACAGGTATGCCAAATGCAGTGATTTATAATGAAGCAGCAATGTATAGCCCTGTTCTTTTGACTGTTTTCTGTCAGCTAGCTCAGAGGGAAGTATTTGTGGCATTCTCTTTGGGCCCATAGTTCCTGGCATTATTTCTCAGGGACTGTAAACAGGGGAGTGCTCTTCATATGAGTTTGGCTACTGTCTAGTTTTTTTCCCTGTAGTAATAATATAAAACCTCTGTCTATCAGGGAGGGAGAGAGGGAGATGCAGAAACTGCTGTATGAACAATAATATTTATGAAGTCTTATGCTTAGCTATTTCTCTACCTGCCTGGTAATACATTGTATGGTTTTGTTCGCTTCCTCCATTCAAGGATCTTGAAATGCCTTGTAGGTCAAATTGGTGGGAAACGGTAATATTTTTACTAGATCAACTGATAAACAAACAAACTGATAAATAAACAAACATGCTTTGGGGCACAAAGGTCCGTTTTCACTGTAATCTTCAACAGAAGCAGCAATTTTCAATGGTAAATATGTGCTAAGAAGTGCTGTGAGTTCAGGTAATCAGTGTAACATCCTTTTGTTCTCCCAGGCTACCGAGGAGGCGGCAAGTGTCTCCTTGCTGCTACAGCAAGGCAGACTGAAGCACCGAGAGGTGGGCTGGCTTTCTCAAGGCTATGTGCCAGTTTTGGGAGATTGAGAAAGTCCTGATCCAAGACTCCCAGTCTTCACCAAGTCCGTAAAACCACATTTTCTCCTCTTGTGGCCAGTACTGTCTCAGCAATATTTTTGATTGCTCTCATAAAAAGCCCTTTTTTTCCCTGGGATGTTAACGTTGGCACATACATGTTTTCTGTCAACCTTCTCCAGAAAATTTAAGTTGTTCTTAAAAGGGAATCAAGTAAGGAAGATTTACTACAGTTTAAAAAAAGCCAGCACTTCAATGCACATCCCCAAAGGCGTGCTTTGTGATCCAAAGTATCGTTGCCTATCATTGCATTGGCAATTCTTCCTTAGTCAAAGCCTTTCCCTGTTTCTTCCTAGGATATCAACATGGATTTAATGATCAGTTAAAACATCTAGTGAGATAAAACTTGCTTCTAAAACTGGGTTGAGTGGAAGGGACATCAAGTTATTTATCTTGTATTTTTAGTGGTATTTTTTTTGAGCATTGATAATTATGCAGGTTATTGGTTTTGCCTCCCCTCCAATAACAAGGATAAAATTTGGAAGTGTTTCACGCTGGTCTTGGGAGAACAAGAAGATGTCTTGTTCCCTGCATAGGATTCATTCTAAATCCATTGTTATTTCCAGGTAACCTCTTCATCTGGCTGTTTGTCCTGCTGTGTCCCTGGCTCTATGTTGTTAACCTAAAGATCATTAGATACAGTTGCAAGGTGGCTCAAACTTTACCACCCTAAAGCTGATTCAATGGAAGTAAGTGACACTTTTTCCAACTTTCTCAACAGGAGTGCTGCTTGCCATTATCATGGCTGGCTGAGTCCTTAAACCACAAACCAAAACATTTCCAGAGTCTGGTGTCCTTTTCCAAGGTCTTGAGAGCTATGGCTGTGATGGCCAGGGCCGTTGCTTGGTGGTACCAAGCTGACGAAAAGCTGCCAGTTGTTATCCCACTGTACAGATGCACCAGAAGTCGGCTGTGAACATGGGTGACTCTCTCTGTGACCCCAACAAGAAACGTGAGTGAGTTTTGTGCAGGTGCATGCCTTGGCAACAGCCACACATCAGAGGTCTGTGGCCCCCTTCCTAGTAGGGCATGGGGTGGCCTTTAAATTCGGGGGACTCTTGCAATCCCAGGAAAGCTAAGGAAAGCTTTAGAGTGGCAGATGCATTTTCAAAATATGGGTTTAAAATTCTTGTTTATCCCAAACTTACTGCCTACTACAGACAGTCCTAAGGGATAGGCAGAGCCTCCTCTGTCACTGCCCTCTCTGAGTAGATGGGGCATTAACCTGGAAGGAGCAAGCCTGGCTCACGCACGGCACTGCCACTGGCACAGCGTCCAAAGCTCTCCAGGTGTGGAGCAGGGCTCCTCTGCCTGAGCTTGCACTGAAGTTGTGGAGCAGGGTGAGCCCAAATGTCATTTCAAGGGCCATTTTTATTTCTAAGCAACCTGCTGTGGCAGTGGCTGTTACTCGCAAAGCAAGCTTTTTCTGTTATGGATTTATTTTTCCTTTCTTTGTAGTTTAGTTAAAGTAACTGTGGATCTAAGTGTACAGCTGGCTTCTGTAAAAGAAGAAAACACACACTGTCTGCTCAAGCAGGAGGCTGCCCTGTCAGCGCTGCTACCCAGTGCAGCCGGGGCTGGCTTGCCCGCAGACCGGCACGTCCCCATCCTCAGCCTCACAGCGGCGGAGCCGTCTGGGGTGCTTTGTGCCAACCCCAACTCCCTTCAGCCGCTGCCAAAACCCTCGTGGGCCCAGTGTTGTCCTGGTATCGTGGCGAGAGCCCTCGGGGAGGTGGTCTTGCGGCTCCCGGCGAGCGTCCCCGCCGAGGCAGGCATCACCTGGCCGTCCGCCTTGGCCACTGGGCGATTCCTGGCAGAGGTGACTCACAGGCAGGGAACCCTGTGAGGGCTCTGGCACATGCCTGCACTGAAACACTGCCTACAGCCTCCTGCCTCTGCCCAGCTCGCCCTTCCTGCCGCCTTTCCCCCGGGGTCCTAACTCCCGACTTTGTTGCTCTATAAACATAATAACAATAATTATTCTCTCATTGGACACATAGCCATCTTCTTTGTTTGCAGGCTTAGATAAATATCATTCAAATCATGGAGTCTGATTCATGAGTCAGGGTGATGGCAGCCCTCCAAAACCTCCTTGCCCATGGAGAGCGTGTTTGTGAGAGAGAGAGAGAGAGAGTTTCACTGTATGAAGAGTAAGAAACTGGAAGCCAAGTGAATTAAATACAAAGCAGATAATTATGTGTAATTCATTTACTGACTAATGATTGCACCTGGTACGGAGGTTTATGAATTCATTTGACTCTGCATAGGTTCTCAAAAACAATCTCCCTGCTACAAGATAAAAACTAGGCTGGCATTTCTTAACAGACCAGTGTTTACATTAGCATTATTGTAAGATTCTGCCTTTTTGGCTCATTTCGTAGTTTACTTCATGACATTGCACTTTTCCTGGGTTCATCTGGTGACAGTGACAATTGCTCAGTGCTGGTCGAGGCTGGGTGTCACTGCAGAATGAAGCCATCACTCTGCTCCCGAAAGCCACGCAGTGCAATTAGACATGGTACTTATCTCCCATCTGCTGCAGCCAAACCTTGCCACGGAGACTGTGCCTTTGGCAAGGGAATGGCAGGTCACGGCCCCCCTTCCCCCTCTGCTGGGATCACCGGCAAATTGGCACTCTTTTCATGGTGTCACCCAGCTGTCACCGCAGCCTGATGCCATCAGCTCCTTCCACCTGAACACCAGCAGACAGTACCAACCTTCACTTCTAACGCCTGGGTTGATTTCAGGTTGAAGACCCAAAGACCAGGCCTTTAATGGGGTGAAGAAGCTTGTGCTAACCCAGTGAAACCCAGGAGTGATGCCTCGGTGTTGACGTCAGCCTGAAGACCGCAGCCTGTGTGACACCGCTCAGCCCCCAGTGACCTGGGCAAGCAGTGCCTGGGCACTGCATCTGCGGTTCCAGAGTGGAGGTCTGAGCCACGCTGGGCGAAGAAACATGCCCAAACCCTTGCTCGCTGCTTGCAGCAGCAGAGATGCTGCCCAAGGTGATGTTCTTACCAAGCGGTGGAGACAAAAGAGCTTTTCCAGTTGTGTCCCCCATGCAATCGCTGGAGCCCCTCTCCCAGCCTGTTAGTGTGCTAAAGGCAGCTCACCTTAATCATCCCCTCCACCCCCCCTAAATAAAACTATATACTCAGTTAATTGCTCAGGTCCTCTGTGATGGTGGTTCATCACATCAACAGACATTTGGCTGTGTTTCCTGCTGAGGCTGTCTGGACCATCACATAACTGGGATCCATTTTTTTATTAGTCAGTTTAAGCACAGGGTGCATGAGAGGTAAATGTACAGTGTTTGTGCACAGGGGAGTGGGCTAGGTCTGCAGGCACTGGATGAATGCACATTTCTATGAGATGCCCTTTAAGACTGACTTTGGGAAGGGAACAAAACAAGAATGACATATAAGGGAAAGGGGCAGTTATTTGGCAGTTTGAACAGAGACCGTCTAATACATCATGAGATGATCGCACTGAAGGAAGAAAACCCAATAAGCTGATTACACTTACATACACTTTCTAGCATTATTTGCCATTGAGTGTTCACCGAAGTGTAACACAGTGAAGCTGAGCTCATGGCTGCCAATAAAATAGCTGTAGTGTCTGATGTAACTCCCACTGCTGCAAGAGCACACGCTTGGAGATGTCTCCTTGGAGCTCAGTGTATGGTGACAGGAGAGAGCGACCTGAACTCTCTGTGCACCCAGCAATCCATCTGCACTGCGGGGTCCCCGCAGGGTGCCGGCCCCGCGCCTCACAGCCCTCTTGGGCAAGCGGCAGAGCGGCCGCTTTCTGCATCTGTGGCAGCCAGGTAATGAAAACATCAGCAACAAAAAGAAGTAACCCCATGCTCTGCTATTTTTGATTTGAGCAATTTGTAATTAGAAAAGCCCAAACCAGCTCATCTTGTTCACGAGTATTCCCATTGACTAAAATGCAGTCAGCATGCGCTTTAATTTTGAACCTATGCAATCCTTTTCCGATGAAGATCTGGCAAGCCAGAACAGATTGCAGTCTGTGAGATACTTGCAGTATGATAGTATTTTACCTGTAGGTGGATCCTCATTTTAGATAGTGAGATGCAGAGCCAATGAGCCTGATTCACTGCTGCGTTAATCCAGTTTTTCAGCAGAATAACACCACTGAATCATCAGCAAAGTTGAAATAACAAATGATAAAAATGGGAGCATTGTGTCTAAGTTTGCAGAGTGTGTATGGAAATGACTTCTTGCAGAACCATTAACCTTATATGGGTTCTTTTCAGTTCAAAATGTATCAAGAATATGACAATGTGTCTAGGCTGAAGTTTTACATGTCAAAAACCCAATTAAAATCTAATATAACAGCTAGCATGGGAGTCCCCTCAGAATGTTGATGTGGTGATTAATTTTTATTTTTTTTTGTATTCAGAAAAAGAGGAATTTTTGAGAAAAGAGCTTAAAGAGCTTCTGAAAAGATGCAATTTTTGATGCAGTTCATTTCTATGCACCAGATGGGCACCATGTAAAGTTTAGAAATAGGATAAGTTAAAAACCTAGTCCTGGTTTCTTTTCAATTTATGAAAATACTCACTGAGCAATTGAAAAGAACTGAGTAATTGTGACCTTTTTACAAGCAATGCTCTGGAAAAGCCAACTAAAGGCAGTAAGCAAGCTTGCAATTAGTAGTTCTAATTATAAAGTGTATACATAAAACAATGTAGCATCATAAATAAAGGCCAAATTCAAATGACGCAATAGGAAGAGTAGAACATCATATAAAGATGGGCAAACGATTCAGCAAGAGAAATACTTGTTATCTGTATTTTTCCAATAATAGCAACCAAAAAAAAGATAAAATTATAGCAGTGCTTTGTTTTATTTTATGTAACTTACAGTAACCCTGTCTCAGTGCCACCTGATGCTCGTGCTTCTGTCGTAGACCAGAGTCTTCCTTGGATGATGTTCACAGTCATGGTGTCAGACTCTAATGAGAGACCATCACAAGCACAAGCTGGTGTGGGAGCCTGTGGCTCCAACAGCGGGCTCAGATCATCTATGCCATTTGTCTTTATCAGGGGACCGCTTCATGACCTACTTCCATTTCCATCACTGAAAGCAGCCATCAAATGCCACAGCTTTTTTTTTTTTTTTTTTTTTTTTTTGAGCTTGCACCTATATGCTTTCTAGGTAAGCCAGATTTATGTCAAATGCAGGTTATGGTATGTTTAGGTATGTGCACATCCTAAGCTCCACGAAACTATGACAACGCTTTATGTACTACACGGGAATTCAACGTTATGGAGCAGCATCACTGCAGCTTTCCGCCGAACGAAGCATGTGCAATAGCAGAGCAGGATTACATGCTGCATGCTTTACAGAACTGCTCTCAAAGTCTTGGATGCAACTAGAGAAGATGAAGAGACATAATACCTTAGGGAAATGTTTTTATTTATTCTCCTTGGGTGCATACATGGCAATCACCCATGCAGCATGATCCAGGATGTTGAAAACCATTTCATTATATTCTATAAATAAAAGGACTGATGTGGTTCAATTGTATCAATTATGCAACTCTTCTAAGTGGTGTAGTCAATGGTAAATGCAGGCAAAGGGCACTCCCTTTGCACCCACTTCTACTCTGGGCACTTCTAGTATTTACCTGCTCCTTATATACCACAGACAGATGAATCTACCCACCTTTATTTACCGCTGTACCACTGACTCCTCTTTGGTCAAGAGCTTTTCCTATGCACAGATGACACAATGAAACAGAAAATGGAAGTCAAGACACTGCTATGTGTTAGTCTGTTGTGCAAGATGTAAGTGTGGCTATACAGTAATTTTGAGCAAAGCATCGGTTTTAAACAATGTTTAAACTGACACCATTATTATGCAATATAGTTAATTATGGCTAGAAGGGCATTTGAGGTTAGTTGGCGCTACCTTTGTCCATTTTATAATTACACCAAGAAGACAATGACTAAGTTGTGCCTAAGCTAATTGTATCCATTTGGTTTTACCCCTCCTCTTCACCATTGTAAGGCACTGGCATTCTGAACTGTAAGTTTTTTTGAGGGGTTTGGGTGCATTTGTGCTGAATACAATGGAGCTCAGTGCTGACTGGGCAGCCTCAGGTAATATTACAATAGTAGCACTAACAATAGCAATAATAATTACAGCTAGTCAAAGTGATAAGTACAAAACGAATGTCACTTTTTTCCTGCCACTGTTACAGTTACCTGCAAGAGATTTATCCTTATCTGCTCCTGCTCTGTGTGTTCTAGGAAGTGTTTGTGCAGCTAGAAGATAAAGCTTTGCAGCATGATGTGATATCCTCCAGACATGCTGTGAACCCAGCAGACACCTCCAGAGCAGCTGAGGACCAGCAACAGACCGACACAGCAGCACACGCTGTGCCAGCCCTCTTGCCAAGTGTGCTGCGGGGGGGTTTCTGTATTCAAGGGATGCACAATACGGTTCAACTGCCCGGGCTGATGGAGCTGGGCACCCCAAACAGCAGGCAGCCTCCCGCTCTTCAGCCAGCCCCGGCTCCCGCAAAGCCAGCTCAGCACTTTCTGCTCCGTGTCTGTGAGCGGGCCCCAGCCCGGGCCGGCGGCTGCAGTGCGGACGTGGCACTGCACGAGAGCTGCTCCTCTGGGCTAGCCGTTTGCTGCTGGTATCAGAGCCGTGGTGCGGACAACAGGTTACCTGGGCTCTGGAGCCAAGCTGACTGCCACAACAGCCCAGCCGCGTCCTCAGAGTGCCGTATTTGAGCTAAGTAGCTGCCCTGGACCTGAGCTGGCAGGCCTTCGCACACCAGCCGGACAAGCTGCCCAGAGGTAGTGGCGCTTGAACTGTCTCTTTTGAATGTTACCTGGCAGTGTCAGGATTAAAAACAAACAAACAAACAAACAAACAAAAAACAACACCAAAAAACCCCAAAACCCAATGACAATAGATTTACCCCAGAAAGGAATTTGGTAACACATAGTCTTGTTTGGCTACAACAAAAGGCTATAGTCTTCAGTTGATGGCTGGAAACTGGATTGCACTTATGTAAAATAGAACCGCCTGCAAGGGTTCAATGCCATAATTAACAGGCAGTTTTAGAAATTATTGGCTAATGCCATTTAATAGAAATACTGCCAACTATTGTTGTAAAAACTTGGTTTGTTCCTTCGGTGGTAATATAAAATGACTTAACATGGCTTCACTGGGAAGATATACCTTTGTTTGTTACGTATCATTACCTGCGTTTTTAGAGTGGTTTAATATGACAGTACAAATTTTGAAATTTAAATGTATTTCCCCAAACTAACTGGAGGGCCAGCTGCCTCCTGAGCAATTACAGTATTGGTGATATAACCTGGCTGATTTATTGTAACATGACATTACTGACCCAGTCCTGCTCCCACAGCAGCCAAGGTGGCTTTTGCCACTGATGGTGTTTAAGCAGTAGTAAGTATAAAGGTTTCTGGAATAGCCAAATATGTTCATGTAAGCCTGAGCAGCTCCATCTGGAGCACTTCCCTTGCAGTGTGTACAGTATCACTCAGAGAATTAATCCATATTTTTGGTAACAAACTCTCTGAACCATACTGGAGAGTACAGGTAGCTCTGAGACAATGTTCTCTGCCCATGTGATGCAGCTGTTATATCACCTAAGAACATTTTCACAATGCTGCAATAGTGACTGAAAGGTTATTTCTCAAACCTTGTCACCCAGAAGGTACCAGCTGAAAAGTTTCTGTTTGATTGCTAAAGAGTAGAAAGCAACAAATGAATATTGGCAAATCTTAGATGAGGCATGATGTGGATGTTGCACACCACAGCCTAACGCCCACCTTCACTTCAGGGAAAGGAGAAACCAGACCTGCAGACGTGCTAATCGCCTCCTCGTTTGAGAGTTCCCACTCACCTGTTTGGAAATGAACTCCAGAACCTCACTGCTTTCTATTTACTGCACTGAGAGCCAGTAATCGCACAATGCTTCCAAAGAGTCATTAATTGCACCCCTATGCTGTAGTATTTTATGATGCCTTTTAATGTATAGATTTAAAAGAAAAGGCAGTCCGTGTGGAGATTGACCTTCCTGATACAAGAAAAGGAGGTAAAGTCCTCTCTCTCTTCAGCTGGAAGTAGCACAAAGGTGAAGCACCGCTTATGTTTGGGAGGGCTTGACAGCATGGGTGTCTGACCCGCCAAACCAGGGTCACCTCACCTCAGCTGCAGCACTGGGCTCTCAAAAGCAAGGCTCAAGCAGTCAGTCGGTGTCAGACAAAAACAGAGCTCCCAAAGCCTGGGTTCTGGCTGCAGCCGTTGGCGAGTTTAAGCACACAGACTCTGTGCATCCTTTCAAGGGCAAGAGGCAATGCCCTTACATTGTTTCTAAAGGCAGGCACTTCAGAGCACATGGGCATCGATACTTGGCAACTTGGAGGCTGGTAGTTGACACCTTCCAGACATGCCTGAAGTAGGCAAGACAGAGATGTTAACAGCACCAAAGGGACCTGGGTACCCCATCCCACTGCCTTTCAGAAGCACTGGCCACGACAAGCTCTTGGAGAACCCTGTGAAACCCAGCCCACCATCCGACACAGGTTACAGCCCGCCTAAGCTGAAATGCTGGTTAACATGTATGCAACCTGCACTGCACTTGGAGCAGCTGTTGTGCAGTAATCCCAGTCAGCAGAGCACAGTAACTTCCCTGATTCCCTTTTGCAGACCCCCACACCAGCCTGTGTATGGTCTTAGAGCCTCAGAAGAGGAAGGCCAGCCCCAAAATGCACACATGGGTCTGGAGGCTGGGTAGTCCTAGTGCTTGGGTCAGAAATGAAACGGCTGCTGCCATAAACATTCCAGTGTACGGCATGGCTGTTGCTAACCTTATCTGCAAGCCTTCTCGTCAGCGATCTCCCCATCAGCTGACATGAAGCATGCCTGTATCAGATGACACTGATACTACAGTGCTTATAAAGGTGGTGAAGCTGGTATATTAACAAATAATACTGAGTGAATTGATTTCCCCTTCCTGCATTGCTGTCTCTGCTCTATTCCCTCCATTGATCTAGGCATTAAAAGACAATTTATTCCTTTGTCCAGGCCTCATGTATCATGGTATCAGGAGAATTCTTGTCCACCGGCTAGAAACAGTGAAGATGTGAATGAACCTTCTCTTTTGAAATGTTACTCCACCCTCCCACACCTCTTTCTTCTTTGCTAACTCCAGTCAACCAACCTCAGGACCTACACCCACTCTGATCCCAACTCACTGATGAACATACATGAAAACAGACCTTGCTAAACAGATTGCAGCTCCTGTTCCATAGCTGTGTTTATAGGATCATTTGGGTACTACATCTGATCCAGAAATGAGAGCCCACTGGTTGGGTAAGGACTCTGGGGTTTCGCACTCACTCCATGGAACAGGTTACTCAGCACAGCACTCAGCACCACAGCTCTGAGGTGCTCTAGGAGCTCAGGACTGAGCCAAGTGGAGGCTACAGCTGGTCCTGATGAGGTGTTTGGCAACATCCTCCTGTGGGGATGGGCTCCATACAACTTGAATGAGGAGATGGCTGAACTCCCCAGGGGACCCCTGATTCCACCCTGAAGGGCTCCCGTGGGCCTTCCAGCAGACTGTGTTACAGTTGGAGCATCCAGCCGAGCAGCTGAAGGTGCACAGAGCCCCTCACCTCGCTCCTCCTGCCCTCCCTCCCAGGGAAAGCCCTGCACGCTGGGGGTTGGGGCCCTACAGGCTTGGCCTCGATTCTGTTAAAAGTCTTCCACGTTGTACCAACAACCTCCTGCAAAGGTGGAGGACGCTGAGCAAACAGAAAGCCTGGTACGGGACATTGGTGCAATCTTTTTCCAAAGGTGAAGGGAGGAAAAGTTACCTAGCGCTGGTACTATAATGGCTCAGCACTGATGCCATAAATGAAAGGAATTGTGTTGGACATTTTATTTTGTTTGTGTGGTAAACTGTACAGTTAGAGTCTGAATAAACCTCTTTTGTCAATTTTATTACCTTTCTGATATAAAAATAAATAAACTTAAACAAAGAAGGAGTGGAGACCTGCCAAGCCAGCCTGGTTCAATAAGAACTGCACTGACAGGAGAATAATTTTGTCCTAAAGCTGAGGGGATAAAATGACAAGCTTTCAGGAGGGCAAAGCCCCTCCAGAAGGAGCTGTGTTTTACACAGGAGGATCTAGAATAAAAGACTTTAAAAGGGGACACTCTTCGGAAAGGAAAGGAAAAACCAAAAATGCCAGAAAATTTTTGCTACCAGAACTGCTTTCTAGTTTGATGGGAAGGCTGCATGCAAATAGCTGCTGAAAAATAGGAGTGTGGCAGGGTAATAGCAATTAGGAGCATTTTAATGATCATTAAAAAAAAAAAATCACAAGTAAATGATACAGTGCATTAAGTAACTTTCACTAGGCTGAATATAAAACAGACATCAAGAAATCATGCTTTTACTTTGCAATTAATCTCAGCAGTGAGTTCTAGGCTTACCACTCCGATGCCAACATGGGAACTTCCAGTAGGCAGCAACACATAATTACCACTGGGCGGAGGTGAATCAACCACTTTCTGTCATGAAGCAAAGGAGAGACCCTCAGACCATCTGCCAAAGGTGGGTGGGTGGGTGAATAAGAGTCTTACTTTCTTGCTAGACTCCAATCAGGGCACCACACCTTGTGATAGTATCTCTGTAATAAGCAAACAGCTTTAAATGATACTGTGTCACCGCAGGAGGGTGACCCAGCAAGTCAGGTTTCATTAATGCAGGAAGGACTGCAGCATGCAGGTACTCACACTTACCTTGGGACCCTGGAAACCTCAGCTTGCTGTGCAGACAAATCTATACTGAGATTGTCTCCTTCATTAGAGATGCACATGGCTCCACAGCAGCGTTGTCTCTACACGAATGTCCTATTGGCTTTTCTGTGCATCACTGTTAAAAGTCTTCTAATGTGCTAGTAAGGAGATTACAAATGTAAGTCCACCACAGAAATACAATCAATCACATTAGCATGGGTACAACAGAAGATGATAGGATTATGTATGTTTCTTCTAATTAGCAAGACATGCCCGATGCTGCATGCCCAAGTGTTCCTACAGTCGTTACCTCCCACCACTGCGCCTGCCTCTTTCCTCAATTGCAATTACACGGTCCAGTTCCAGTCACAGGGGACGTGTGCTCTGCCAAGCCTTTCCAGCCACGAAGGCCCCAGTGAGTCCTACAAGGCCCTCTGTGAGGATGGCTGTCGCTGTACTGACCAGCATTTCCAGGAGTTTTGTTCTCCACAGAAACGGAATGATTCAGGGGACGGCACAGATGCCTCCCTGGCTGGGAGCAGGTCCCGTGGCTGCGGCCAGGCCCCTGTGGCAGGAGTGAGCCTCAAGCCACCCAAGGGCATGCCAACTTGGCAAAGCAGCATTTGTCCTGCTCTGGCTCCCCAGTCAGACCTGGTGGCTTTCCAACCATTTTGTTTCTTACTTTCTGTAGTAGTACGTACCTCAGTATTGTACTTCAGACCCCAGTGAAACAAAGTTATACCTAGTGAACCTCAACTGTCTTCTGTGAATTCAAACTACTGTAGGCCATTGCGCAAATGTGTATTTTGGCAAGTGCCTGGCCCTTCCTGTTGACTGAACTACTAATGCTCTCTAGAAACGACCATGCCTGTCCCTAGCACTCTGTGCAGATGACCTTACCCTTTCTTCTTCCCTATTTTTTCCTTTTACTCAAACTAGTTGAATCCTTGCCAGGTGCGAGGATCTGACACTACCATTCTCTCCTGTCCATTGGCGTGGTAGCCTCATTCCTCCTCTTTTCCCACTTCCGCCCCTTAAGGCTTCTGCCCTGAGGCCGTGGCAACAATGGCAGGAAGATCATCCTTGGTGGCGAGACTGGGAAGAAAGGGATTCCCAACAGAGGAAAAATAGGTGTGTCCTGGTTAGGTTGCTTCTGAGTTTGACCTGCTCAGCCACTCCCTACCAAAAGTTCCCTCAGCCAACACTGCAGGCTTATGCTGAAGGTCTCACAAACTCAACGCATGTAATCAACAGGCTTCTGAAAGGGATTAGCCAAAGCATTAGCAAAGTTGAAGATGTCTTATGTAAGATATCAGTACATGTTTTCTGGGAATATTATGAAGCAAGTCCACACAGAAGCCATGTGCAGATACAAGAAGATAGCTCGGAACAGCCAGCATGGATCTACTACAGACAAATTGTACCCAGGCAACGTGGTTGTCACCTGTGCTGGAATGATGGGCTGGATGGACAAGGTGGGGGAAGCAGTGGATGTCACTTACTTTGGTTTTACCATGACCGTTGACATTGTCTCCCATATAGGCCAAACTGGGGTGGTATTGCCTGAATGGATGGACCACAACCTGGCTGGAAAAAGCTCATGGCTGGGCCATGAAGCTCAAAGGATAATAACGGTCAACAACTAGACATTTAATGGTCATTAACAGATGGCACTCCTCAAGTGACAACACTAGGGCCGGTCTTCACCAGCAACCTGGATGACAAAGCAGAAGGGTTCCTTGGCAAGTTTGTGCATGACATTGAATTGAGGCTGTAGGTCACTGCTGGAGGATGAGGCAGCCATTCAGGTGGTCTTCAGCAACCTGAAAGACAAGCCTGAAAGAAATCTTCTGAAATTCAGCAAGGACAAATGTAAAGTCTGCACCTGACACAGAATAAACCTGTGCAACAGTACAGGCTGGGAACTGAGCGGCTAGAAAGCAGCTTTGCTAAAAAAAAGACGTGGGGTCCTGGTGGACAAAAAAACTGAAGAGGAGTCAGCAGCGTGCCTTTGTAGTGATGATGGCTAATCGCACCCTGGGCTGCATGAGTGAGAACAGAGCCAGGCTCTCCACTGAGGTGCACAGCACAAGAGCAATGACTGAGAGTTGCAGCACGACAAATTCCACTGGACATCAGAGAAGAAATTTTTCAAACTAAGAGTGGTTAAACTAGAGCAGGTGCCCGAAGAGGTTTGTGAAATCCCCATCCTTGGAGATTTCAAAAATTTAATAGACAAAGCCCTGAGAAACCTAAGCTAATGTTGAAGTTAGCCCTGCTTTGAGGACGTTGGAGTGCAGCCCTCCAGATGTCCCTTCCAACTGATATTATTTTCTGAGCTGTTTTGTTGTTTGTTTTTTTTATAGCTGTTGATCAGGGAGACCTGTCAGGAGTTAATGATTCCTCAAAAAGAATGGAAGCTGTTATCTCTATAGCATCACCTGCCAATTATTTATTTATAATATGAATGAATTCTGAGTATGCATCACAAGTCCAGACAGTCAAGAGGCGTCACTTCAGAGATTTTATGTTTAAGGATCAAAGAACTGAACTTTCTCTCTCAGATCTTCAAATTACGCAGAAAAGAGGTCCTGCCGTTCACACAGGAGTCAACTTTGCAAAAAACTCCTCAGTTCAGACCGCATGAGAAAGACTATTTTTCGGCTTTGTTTTGGATATATGCAGCTCTCACACATTCTTGTGGTGGCAACTTAATGTGTTGAGAGGCTTTCTGATGAAACCATTATTTTGGCCTGAAATGTGAAAGCAACGCCTGTGATCTGGCCTCCAAACCCAACCCCTGCCTCAGCATTTGCCTCCCACCATGACCTGTTTGGTTCAGATGACAGAAAACCACAGCCCACCTCTAGTCCCGGGTCCACTCCTGGCATAGAGGTATGAAGCAGCCTGTGTACTTGGGTATGCACGGGGACAACCTTCCAGGATCTGACACAATGCTGGGGGGGGACTTTATAGACCAGGACACATAAAGAGTGTGTCTGTGCACAGTGCAACCTACAGCACACATGGGTTGCTACAGTGCATGTGGCTGAGTCCCATCCAACATGCTGTGCTGTGCACTAGTTATGTGCAGCCATTTGTCCAGCAGCCCAGGCTGCCAAAAGTTCAGAAAAATAGCTAGCTGCCATGAAAAAGAAAAAAAATCAGAGTTGGTTGCTGAGTCTCAGCAGAACCACACTGCAAATGTGGGGCATGGGTCCATGAGACCATGCCTCCAAACAGCACTGGCTGCAATGTCAGGTGTGTCAGCACAGCAGGAGAAGCAAAGGACGCAGCACTCCCTGAGATGGGCCCAGGATATTTTTACCTGCCAGTCTCTGGAGAGACACAGGTCACTCCTGTGAGTCATAGCCCCAAATGCCCCCATCCCCAAAGCCCCAGATGACCAAGCCCTTCTGCAAGCTTCTTGTTGTGAGAACAACAATGAATGCTCAGAAAAGGCACCAGATGTGTCCCCTATCTCTGCATCAGTTAGGTTCTATGACACCAACACAGAACCTGGGCCAAGAAGGAAAAAATAAATAAATAAAAGTAAAAACCCAAATATATTTGAAAGTATGCTCAGAAACAAACAAGCAAAACCTCTTATCCAAACAAATCATAGCTGGATCTTGGGTGAGACCGTGTTTATGAAGGTTTAGCCAAGAAGCTTGCTTGGAGATACTTCTCCAGCCGTAACATAACACTACCAGCCTGGACAAGTGCTACTAGAAAACAACTCATTAAAATGCTGTTGTGGTATTTATTTATAGATAGTAATTTATATCACACCCATCATACACACTGATCTGGCAGCTTTGATCGGCAAATTGGACTGCTTCTCCCACAGCACTCCCTGCCCCAAATCCACTCTCTGATGCCCCCTGCTCCCTTACCAACACAACTGCTTCCCACTTGGTATCTGGCCTGTATTCAGCATGACAGCAGTGTCGCTCTGAATAAGCCTCTCTTTGTCCGCATTTATCCAGCCCTGCAGCACTCTCCAAACATGCAGGTGGGGTATCAAAGATGCAACAGCCCCACCAAGAGCCAGACACACATCTGCGGTGCTTTGTAGCTAGATATTCTTGGATAAAATCATCAGCCACTACAGAGCTCATCCCTGGAGTGGACAGGCAGATGAAGTCTGCATTTGCTGGAGGGTCCAAGGGTCCAAGTGGCTTTGCAATGCACCAAGGATAATACCAGAGAAGCTCATCTGCAGGTCGTAGACACCAGTGTAACAGCCAGCATGATAAAACACCTTATAAGAAAGCACAGGGTATGTCTTCAGTGAAAAAAAAAAAGAAAAAGGAAAAAAAGAAAAAAAACTGGCAAAAAAAAGAGGTTAGATGAGGTAGCTGGGACTGCCAGGGGCAATCTGAAATCAGTTTACATTAGAGCAGGTTGCTCTTGATTTCGCTACAGCAGTTGTCACGCTTGGTAAGAATAACAAGCTATTCATACGGCAGCCACCATTGTGCAGCTCAGCACATGCAGCCTAGTGGAAAAAAATCCAAGCAAACACAGTGGCTAGGATGGGACTTCTTTTTTTAAAAAGCACATAAAATGGTTATGTAAATAATCTTCCACTTCAGGAATCTGTGAGAACAATTGTTTCCCTGTAAGAGGACTTTGTTACTGGAGCACCTGATGTTTTACCCTAAATCTGTACTTCAGATTGAAATGCTGGCATATACATCCAACTGCAGCTCCTAGGTCCTTCCCGCTATCTGGCCCCTTCAATCTCCAACTTTTTTTAATACTTTCAAGCTCATCAGCTATCTAGAGTTCTACCTTCATGCATGTCCAGAACTGTCCCAGTCCTGGCAGGGCCAAGCAGCTCAGCCCAATTCACACCTGAGACTGATCAGGATCCAGAAACTAGGCGTTGCTTTGCCTAAATCCCCTGAGGGCTTTGATCGGGGATTATATGTTACCTGGTGACTGTTTCGTGTAAAATGCATAAACAGTCCTGGGAGCAGAGTCCAGAATCTCAAACTCCCATGTGAATGCTCAAACCAGTAGGTAAGACAGCCATGCTCCCCCATGTGCACTTGCTTTCCAGCCAAATGAGTCAACAGCACGTTGCTGTAGAGCAGCAGATCCTCAGCAGAGAATGGGCTAAGAGCGTCCAGCTCCCTGCCTTGTGGTTTGGGTGCTCTGCTAGAGGTGGCAGATGGGAACAAACAGCCTGAGGAGAACAGTGACCCTGTTTGTCACTTCCTGGCTGCTGGTAATCCATGTTTCAGATTAGGCATTTGAGCTGTGACAGAAAGACTGTCTCTACTCACCTTCCAGAGGAGCTGGTGGGCTGGGTCACTGCAGCAGTAGCATTTAAGACTTAAAATTTCCCTATTAGTCTCTCTGGCCACCACACTGGAAGTTTTGGTCCTTGTGTGGCAGTTGCCAGGCTTGCCTCAGGCACACTGCAGGGATTGCTGGCTCTAAAGTCAGACACTAGGCACTAGAAATCAAGAAACACAGAGCTCAATACTGAGCCATCAAAGTACTCTTGGGTACAACTTCAAAAATTTGTAATTGCATCTGCAAATGGCTACACCGCATAGTTACTCAGCCTGGGCACTCAGGTCTTGGTGCATAACACGAGGAGTTTCATGAGTTAGCATGTGCTAAGGGAGAAAGCCATTGGGAAAACCTGTACTGCTGCTATCGCTACAGAGAAACAAAATCTTCCCGTACCCCAGCAGAACATCAACTTCCTCCCTGATAATGCTCTCTCCCTAACAAGCATTGGTGCATTTGTCTCATCCAGGACCATTTAAGGAGAAAGGAAACAGCTTTGTTTCTTCTAAAAAAGGGGGGAAAATGTATTTACATCATTGAATAGCAAAATGCTTCCTGTATCTGTTTGCATTGCTCATAGATGTTAAAAACATTTTTTTCATGAGCAGAAGAATTATTTTACCATTAAAATGCACACATGATGGCATTTCTCTGAGGAAACATGCAACTGGACAAGCTTCCATTGGGACCAAATTCAAGACAGTGTGCAGCTTGGTCTAGTTGTTTCCCATTTTTACTACACAAATTATATTTGTGATGGTAGAAATTGGTAATTCTGACACAAAAATTCTTTGGAAAACACCATATTTTGCTCACAAATGCAAAGCAAAAGTTGTTTCTAAGTTTCACTTACTGCAGCAACTGTTCCACAGTGAATTTCCCCATTTGCTGCAGTGCTCAGAAAGTTCCTTTGGAAACCACTCAGCACACCCAGTACACACACAGAAAACACCAGGAGAGAGGCACAGGCCAAGTCACTTCTATAAACGCTCTCAGGTTTCCTTCTGTCTGAGATGCCAGGATAAAGAGCAAAGCTGTTCATATTGCCCCCATGCCATGATTTGATACCTCAGAAGAATGAAAAAAGAAAGAGAAAGCTGGGAAAATGCTTCTGAATTGCGTATTTCAGCCAAAACAAGCCCCACCAGGTTTTTACCAACAACGCCACAGCTCATCTTTGGATTTCAATTACGTTCGCTATGGCAGGCAACATTAGGGACTCTCCAGCTGAAAGCAGGGGCAGCTTCCAACCGAGCTGTAAGGCATTACAGCTGCTGCTCTAAGAGACTCATCTGCTCCACAGCACAGCACAAAGCAGAAGCAGAAACACAGTCACCAGTGGGTCCAACCCCAAGACCACCATTAGCTACAGAGGGCTATCGATACCACAGGGCACATACAAAAGGCTGACACTTGTTGCCATGAAGGCTCGTCAGTTATTTTTATTGTCACACATGTGTACGCATTGGTCAAATTGTAAGGGCCAAAGGGGACAGCAAACAAGGAGCAGTCTTAGCACTTGACCCCTAAAATAGCATAGCCTTTGTGTGGTGATCTTGGGCTACTCCTGAAGCATAGCTAGATACCTGAGTATCTCTAAATGCATGCAAATATGGCAGTTTATGAGCAAGACCTCTCTTTATCAGAAGGGCTATGGGCTATACAAACTATACAGAAGGCGGCCAGTGGGTAAACAAGAGGGGCTCACCTCTGCCACAGACTGAAGTGCAGCAAAGCACAGCGTTTATGGGAAAACAGAAGAACTTTCTCCGAGGCTGATGATCGGCAGGTGCATGAAGCTCCAAGGTACAAGCTGAGAATGCATGTCACCATGCCATTTCCCGTCAGTGAAGCTTGCTTGGTCCAGCAACAGCAGTGCAGAGCTCTGATTCACAGCACTGTTTGCAGGGCATTAGTATGCCACCTCGTGCAAATCAATAATGGCTTCAGGGGAAAATTAACAGATGGTCATGGGGCAAAACTTCCGAGGTTTTTTCCCCCTCTCCTCTATGATAATAGGCTACTTATGATTTTCTGAAACCACCTGCATATTTTCCCAGGCACCCTGGCCACCGGTTAGAACAGAGTGTATGTTTCTACAGTGGTGGTTGCAGCACTGGGCTTGCTTTTCATTAAATGCCTCTCATTTGTCTGCAAAAGACTGTAGAGTCCAGAAGTTCACTATCGTGATGCCACTGAGGGGTGACATGGCAGTGATGACTAATGCTCAGGCTTGGGTTCAGGGAGTACTTAACATTTTCTAGCTAATCCCACTGCTTCAGGAGAGTCACCTGACATCCTGGTACCCTGGTTTTCCCATTGCTGTACAGGGAAGTAAATGCTCACTGGTCTTTAGAGGATGAGTGCAGTCTATCAGTGTTGTTAAAGACTCCTGCAACTCACTAGGCAACTCAGAAACAACAGATGTTACCCAGAACAAAGCACAAGAGGAAACAGCACAACATCCAGGGACAGAAGCAGAAAGCTCCACCACCCTGGGTGTATACCACTGTAGAAAGGCAGGGATGGGCAGTAAATGTGTATCTCATGAGTAACGAACACGTGCGTTTTCATGTGGCATCA
The DNA here is from genome assembly GCF_964188355.1 of Buteo buteo. Taxonomy (NCBI): domain Eukaryota; kingdom Metazoa; phylum Chordata; class Aves; order Accipitriformes; family Accipitridae; genus Buteo; species Buteo buteo. Next base: position 11,828,029 of record NC_134181.1, on the reverse strand, counting down.
CCATTCTGCAAAGGCTGCCAGCTAGTAACACTTACTGCTCTCCCTGCCACGACGTGTGATGTATGGCATGGCCACGTGCTCCTTCAGAGCAGTGTGGAGGCACGGGATCTAGGACTTAACCTTGCTTAAGCTACAAGATACTTGCCCAGATCCCCAGCTCAGCCAAATTTCATAGAAGTGAGCATCGGTTCCACTGTACTCCCTGCTGCCCACATCAGGTATTCTGGGATGAACCTCCTGCACACATCAGATCAGGTCAAGTATCTCTGTGAACTGTACTGCTTGCCAACCACCCAGCTGCAGCCCATCATGCAGGTACAGACACACAGGGCAGCAGCAGCCATGCCTGCTTCCCCAGGACACTGTGTGTCCTCCACTCCCCTCTTCCCCACCCCTTCCTCCTCCTCTTCTCTTGTGTCAATAACACAGAACAGTAAGGCAAATAAGAGGGCTCTGGGGCATCCAAACACCCCTTTCCTGGCAGCTAGGAGCCACTGGTGCTGCTTTCTGATGTGTGTGAGCACTCAGTTGCGTAAATGCTCTTCCCATCCCACTACAAAGACCCTACAACAGCTCCCACGTGTTCTTCCCTGTATACTCTACAGTTTCCTCACATCAGCATCTGCTGCTCAGCCTCGCTGTCTTCTGCTTGGCGGCAGAGACGCAGCTCCGTAGAAAGCCATTCCTCCCCTTCCCTGTTTGTGTGGCCCTGCCTTGGATGGAGGCAGGCCCTGGTGCCCTCTAGGACTACAGAGCTCAAGAATACTCTTTGTTAAGGCTCTGGCACTGGAAAGATGCTCTGAGCTCACAGCCAAACATGACCTGCTCTGCAGGGAAAAATCTTTCCTCACCAACCTCTTTCCCTCCCTCCAGGTTAACAGCCAGTTGGGACTGCCGGAGCAGGGGTTGTTGATTTGTTAAAGGATCATTGCCTTTCAAAATTGCATTTCAGGAAGCTAGGAATTGTAGTTTGCAAGCTGCATGGTTTCTGTTTCCAAAGGTGACCTCGTGCATGTGTGCGTGTGTATGTGTGCCCCTGCTACCCTCCTTCAAGAAATAACTATGCATAAGACAAAACACTCTCACAAACTGGCATTGTGGGTGCATGCCAACACTGCCATGCTGTCTGCGCTTTGACTATGTCTGCTCTAGCACTGTGTACATCACATTCCCTATATTGAGGACTAGATGTGTGCCTCAGGCCAGTACAGTTGAAGGACATGAAAACCAAGGGTTACAAATGAGAAGCTGTGGTTAGCTGGCAGCTGGCACCAGTATTGCTTTTTTGATAAGCACTTTAAGTGGCTCATTAATGGCAAAACCTTTTCTAGTGAATCCTACCTGCAGCCAGTAACCACAAAGGACAGACTCCAGCCCTTTTCCAGAATACTGCTTGGTGGCTAAAGACAAGTGTTGCTTGGAAAATGACCTTTTTTTTTTTTTTTCTTTTTTTTTTTTGCAAAACACAATGACAGGGCAGGGGTCACAATGCATAAAGTGCACATACGCTCAGACACTTGGAAGAAGGATGTTCTCTAGCACCCATGTTTGAATTTTAACTGTTGACTGTGAGCCAGATTCAGAGATGACGTAGGTGGTTTTGTAAGTTACATCAGTAACTTTGCGAGGTGGCTGTAAGTGGGCCAGCTACACCACAGCTCTTGACTGGCACAATTCCATAGGGAAGATGCACAGGTCTGAGCCTAAAGGAGAATTTCCCAGGAGATAAATAATGCCCTATCTGATATTTCAACCTTGGTTGCCTACAGTGTCCTGAGACAAACACTTGCAAAAGTATGGAAAGGGGTTTTTTTTCTGTTGTTGCTGTTGTTCCCCAGTTACAAATCCTCTCCATAGATCTGGAGATGCTGAAAATAATCTATGAGAATGTGGATTATTTTTGAATTGGCATTTTAGTCCAGAACTGGATTGGAAATAATGGTGATGGAAGAAAAGCTAAGCCAGGCTGATTTGTTACAGTAAAGCTGTGTTGTACTTTAGATTACTTATTAACAAACAGCAAATGGGCCTCTGCCTTGACCTTTTTTCATTTGAGCAAATATACTCTTCCTGCCCCTTGTAAACAGCAGTTACTGGTAACTGAGTCACGTACCCCCCTCACATCACTGGAGTTAGTTTTTTTCATCTGTGGCAAGGATTTTAGTCAAATTGAATTTTGCCAAGCTCACTAAGGTTATTAGCAGTATTATTAGTCTTAATAATACCAACAGTAATAATAGTACTCTGGATCACCATAAACCTGAAAACATCTAAGTACCTCACAAATATTAATTAACAAAACTCAATAGGAGGTCTGAGAAACCAGCAAAAATTGTCAGCCTTGCTTCAGAGCTGAAGAGCTGAAAACAGAGCCACAGCACAGAAGAGGCTGTTTTCTTCATGAGTTTCAATTAATGGCTGTTCCTTTGGTGTCATGAAACGCCAGGTGCCCAGTGCCTCTGGCAACACTGCCAGGTTAAAAGCAGCAGCCCACAGCACATATCTGGAGCAGCAGAAGTCAGTAGTAAGTTTGGGAACTGGAGTCAAAAGGATAGATTCTTCCACTGAAAGCTGGGCTTTCAGTAGCTGCGCTGCTTAGAATAGGACTACCATCAGATGTGCCCCAGGTGTCTTGTGCCTTGGGATCCATGACCAATGGTTCCTTGGGCACTTTGGAAAATCCCACTCCTGCTGATCTTCAATGAAGTTGAAGACCAAGAACATCCCTAGAACCTGCACATGTCCCAACAAACTATGGATACCCACTCCTTTGTCAGCCTTTATATTAAGCCTTTTTGAGTGGAGGAGGCAAACTGACAACCGCAAGGAACCACTCTGCAATAGCTGATGGCTACTTTTCCTACCTAATTATTTCCCTGACTTCTCTCTACTGGTATTAAAGCTCCAGTGGTGGCTAAATCATGACAATGGCACCAAGGAGTTTGCAGTATTCATCTTGGTTGTAAGTTAATTTATCCTGCAGATATCACCCAAATCCATTCTGAATCTCACAACATTGGGCACTCGGATTCCTAACTAGTGAAGTCTAAGACTCTTTGCAGCAAGGATTAATTACTTGTATTAATTGCAGACTCCTCTAAGGTACATTATGTCACAGCATACAGACGACTGGACGTATAATTGGAGAAGTGACTTTTTTCTTTCTTTGATTTGTTCAAAAAATTTACTATTTGTAGGCATAGAAAGGACACAGGCAAAGTCAATCTGGATGTGGTGTTTGCAGTCAGGAGTATGCAGTGCCAGAAGCAACGGCCTCACAACTGAGAGATCCAGGTGCAGTTTCTCACTCTGACACAGACTGCTCATGTGATCTTGAGCATGTCACATAACCTGTCTGTCCCCATCTGTAAAATTAGTATAATAGTAGTTTGTTCAAGTTAAAGCCTGAAAGATGTCAAAACAGTAAGAAAAAGAGAGTCTGTCTACACTGTCTTCATCCATCAGTGTCTTCTAAGAGTTACAGAAAGCAGTGTAACCAGACCGACTCCATCTCCCTGTCTATGATACAATCACTGGTCTTTGCCTGGTGGCCAACCTTTCACTCTGTGACTGTGCTCACTCCCTATGCTCTATGCCCTGTGAAGACACTGTCTGAGAACCTTTTCTCTTCTCTGGAAAGGTGGATGGCAACCAGATGCTCTAACTTCACAGTCCCACTAATTCAATTTACTCCACTTAAGTCCCTCAGTTCTTCACAGAGTTAGGTTAGATGTTCTTCAACTTTGCAATGAATTTGAAGCATCTCATTTGTTGACAATAAATCCCAATGTCTCACATGTTCCTTTACATCTCCTGTGATATCCGCTATAATTACTCCTTACAAAAAAAAGACACAAGCCCTACAGCTGAAGTTTTCTGAGGTGGTGTTTTTGGGGGCATGGCAGAGTTCATTTTCCTCCACTACCCTTTGTCTTGGCAGCCCCAGCACCAGCTATTCCTCTGCAGAAACACACTGGTGTCACAGAAGTTTTCAGCCATGTGATGCCTAATATCTTTAATGGGAGTCCCACAGCTGCCATCCCACACAGTGCTTTGAAGATCCGAGTTCTGTGTTTCATCCCAGATAGACAGTCTATAAAAGTCTCGCAAACAATTCAGGCACAGTCTCTGGCTTGTCCAGCTCTCACCACTGACATGTTATCCTACAGCAGAAGCAGCCCCCAGGGCTTACATTCGGGCAGGAATGGAAGTGATGCCGTGTCTCTTTGGGAGCCCTCCTAGCCAGCAGATCCTAGAATACACAAGCGAAACAAGGCGGGGGTCCTCTGCACAGCCCCCTGGTGTTGCACTCTCCGGGCATAACATTTAGCAAGCATCAAAGAGGGGCAGGAAGAATCCCCCCACGCCAGCTCGGCAGGAGTTTTGGGGGTTTCTGCGGGGTAAGGCATGCTTCATCCAAGCACACACCCTTGGCCTGCAGTCATTCTGAGCGCCATGGAATTACACAGTAATTTCTGAAGAGCTTTTGTGACTGTGATAGGAAAAAAAAAAAAATCCAGGGCAGGATGAAGGGAAGGCTGCTTGAGTCTGTTGAGAGCCTGAGAGGACACCTTTGCACGGGACAACTTCCCGTCCATAGGCTGGGGACAGCTGTGTGTAACCTCCGCTTGCCACAGGCACAGCCGCTCCAGATTTGCACAGACCCCCACCCTGCTTCTCTTAGATGTCTCACCCAGCTGTGAGCTCTGTGCCCTACAGATATGGTGGCCTCTGCTGCAGTCCTGTTTCCCTTGCACAGCAGGGAAGGACAGACAATCCTACAAGCAGGGAACAGGACCACAGTGACGAAATCAGTACCCTGATGGGTTGCTGAGGTCCCAGACTCATGGGCACATAGATCCAATGCAGGTATCAAAGAGCAGGATTGCGTCACCACAGCTTGCTGCATCCCTCCTCCTCACCTATCTATCAGCTGCTGAGAGCAGCTGCCCAGTGGGGCAGGCCTGCTCCACGCAACCCAAATCTACAGGAGCTGTTCCGCACCTGCAGCAGTGCAATGGTGCAACAGCTCGTGTCCCTGCCTAACCCCTCCTTCCTTACCTTTATCTCAGACACCAGGCTTGTCAGTAGCTGTCTCCTTTACTGAAGAGCACACCTGGGTGTGCTGTCAGGTGAACAGGGACTCAGGGAACAGTGTCTTGCCATCACCCCATTCTCTGGCTCCTGCACAGCTGCAGCAGAGGGTGTAGGATGACCATCTCTGGGACTAGCTCAGTGCCCAGCACCTCAGCCCTCTCCTTCTCTGTGGCTCCTCTGTGGAGGTCGCCCTCCGCAATGCGAAGGGAACAAGAAAGATCTGGAACACTCTGTGGCTCTGTGCTGTTTTCATGTCTGTTTACACACATTACTCTCTGAATGGGCAGAGGTCTGTGAAACTGCTGATTCATGAACATCTTTGCCATCTGTGGCCTCTTCAAATGAGAGTTCACCCTGACCCAAGGATGATTTACTTTTCTTGGCTGTTCATCTCAAACTGATGCTGTCTCCAGTCCCTCAGACTTCGAGGGATTTGGGTAAAAATAAATATTATTGAATCTCTTGTGAAGCTGTTGAGTTAACTCTGAGGAGAGAAGCATTCAAGCCTCTGACAGAGAAGGGAAAGATGTCAAGAGTTAGTGCCGGGGGATGACTTCTCACCAACTTCATACCCAGACATCTTCTTCAAACCTACCAGTATCAGCATATTCGCAAAGTCACAGTTTGGAGACTACTGAAGAATGAGCAAGAGACTGACACTCAAGGGCCCTGAGCTGGGTCTGAGTGTGGATTGGAAACAGGTTAAACTGCAAAATACTGCACACATCCATCCCAAACAGGCTACAGCCACCCCCTGTCCCACCACCAGAAAAGCTTAATTTCCTTATTCCTCAACCCAGCCATCATCAGCACCTCTTTCCTGCAGATGATTTCAGCTTTAGCCCTACTGCCTTTCCCTCCTTTCTTTTCTCACTGTGCTCTAACAATCTTTTGTTGCCAATCTACTTTCCCATGAATGATCACAGTCTCACCAAGCAGGGCAAAGCTGTGGTCAGTAAGATCTCCTGCCAGGGCATGTTATATGACACTATTGTGGCCATGCAGCTGCCCCCTTCCTCCCCCCCAGCTACGTCTTCCTACTTGTGAAACCATCCCCTCAGAACCAGAAGAACCTGCTCCAGGATAAGGTGCCTGAATAGGGCTAGCAGGAATTGGTCTTGAAACTTTGTTATTAGAGCTGACACCAGAGTCCAAAGAGGTGCTGCTCAGCTGCACCTCCCACTAACGTCACCAGTGTGGAAGGTGCTTTGCATGCCTCAATATTGGCCCCAGTGTTATCACAAGACAAATCATAACCATCATAATAAAATTTTGCAATAACCTCAGTTTAATTAATAGTAAGGAGAAAAAAGTCTTGCCAGGCCAGATGGCAAACCTTAGTTTCTCACGTGACGACTGTCAAATTACCATCTCCACAAAAGAACGTCACAGAGCACATTTAATAAACCTTGGAAATGTTTATCAAAGCAGCAGTGAAGATCCAGGCTGATCTACCATGATCTGTCCACATGAAGGAGCCAAATGCAGAGTTGGGTTTTAGTAAGGACGTACGCGCATAAAACTAGACTCTAACTGAACTCAGGCACTGAAGTCCAGAGTCACAGAGGTCACTATCTCTCAGCCACCTGCACTCTGTGGTCTCTTCTTGGTTCACATTCCAGTTTTCTGCTTCCACACCTGCCCAGAACAGGTGGAGATGCACTTTACACTATCCTCCACGGGCATCCAGAGATGAGATGGGACTCTGAACGCCCTAAGGCATGGGGTCTTGCAAACCAGCTCCAAGAACACTAAATGCAGCCTGAAGCTCCTCACACCATGAAGCTCTGATCGCTTCACTCTAAAACAGAAGCTGCCCACCAAGAGCGGGATGGGGAGAGCAAACATCCTGTTAGTGGAAGGCATGGTTTCACTCTGAAGAGCTTCACCCGGAATAGCTGATCGGCTGGCAGTTAGACAGTCTCATGGGAAGTGAGAGATGAGCACTCTCAGATTGAGGAACGCATTGAACCCAGGTCTCCCACTTCCTCAGTGAATGCTCTAAAATAAAAGACAGTGACTTAGAAGATAGACACCAGCCAGAAGGAAGGAGCACTACTTTTACTTCCAAGGTATTGATGGCACTGTCCTTGGGGGAAAGTATGCCATTCAAGTCTTTATAAGACTCAAGCATGAAGTCTTGAGTGAGGTTTCTGTGCTCTGATGGGATGGCAGGGATGTGAGAGTGGAAGAAGATTTCTGAAACACCTGTATTTTCAGTCTGCCCTCTAGACATCAAACGCGCTCTCTGTTTGAGAGAGAGATCTGTAGGTTAGGTCTTGATGTAGCCCTGATGTGAATAGGGAGAATGAGGGGGAAGGAAGAGTTATGCCATTGTACCGCATTTCTGCTCCAGTCCCTGGGCGCACACGCTTATCCGGGCTACAATCTCCTCAGCCTGTCCCAGCAGCCTGGCCTGCTGACTCCTCCCCGTCCACAGGCTAGGAAGCCTTGGCACAACAGCACTGCTTTTGGCTCCAGGATCTGGCTCTTGAGGCTAGAGATGGCGGCACCTCCTGTTCGGATACCTGTGCCCTGTACTGAGCCTCACATACCCGGACCCACAGTCAGTTAGCACTTCCCTTATGGCTCAGGGGACTGGGGTGCCTGGGGGGGCACTACCAGCACAAGGGTCTTTCATTTCATCTGCGCTCTTTGGATGAAAGGATGTGGTTCACTGAAGCTTTATAGGTCTTTTGGCTAGTGAATGGACACATTCTACAGGAATCTGTTTTGGCTCTTCTATGTTTTGATCTTCTGATAGAACAGGACACTGAAAACTGCTTTTTCCCCCTTTGTAGAAAATAGGAGAAAAAAATGACACTTTCACAGTGCAGTAAAACACTCTTTAAAGTGTACTAAGTTCTGCCTCATCTGGGTGAGACTGCCTTGTACTTTCATGGCCTTATGTGTTATCTTGCAATAATAATAACAAGAAAAGAAACCTTCCATATAAAACAAAGCAATAAAAGTGCATCAGTTGTTTCAAATGTTGGCTGGTAATGCCACACAGAGTATTGTTAGGCCTGTCATGAAAAAAGGCATCATAACACAATTTTTGCAAGCTGTTTCTCTTAGCAGATGGCATTTACATTTTCAGTGTAAACTCAAAAGGCTAAAGTGACTGACACCACTCTTAACTTTAGTTAAACCCTACTATCGCTGCTGCAGCCACTGCAGAGTTCTGCTTTCATGTTGCTGCTAGCACAGGGAGTTTCAGAAGAATTTTGGATTGGCTTGGATACAAGTCTAGCAGGGTGCTACAAATAGAAATAGCAGAAGAAGGTAGTAGAGTAAAAATATGCAGTGTTAGATCACGGGTAGAGAAGTAGCACAGACAGGAAGTCAATGAAAGGGATAGGCATGCTGTTGCTCTCTGCCACTCGCTATGATTTTGAATGCACTCCATTTCCAAATCCCTGACAAAATTCCCACTTGCATTAACCTTGCCTCCCTCCTTCATATCGACATTGGTAGCCATTCTGGATAGAAAGGCAGCCACACTAGGAAAGAGAACGGCTGCTTTTAAACCTGCCCCTTCAAAGCTGCCCTGTGCATTGCATAATAGTTCACACGGTCACCACACTATAAAGTTTCATCTCACAACAGGTACAGTGGGGCCGAACAAAGAACCCTGCACTTGAACGCTTCTGACCTTTGGGGATACATGTTCGTAGTCTGGGCTCAGTCCATGGTGGCCCACATCTGAAAATCTTGGTGCCTGCAGCCAGGCTTTGTTGATGCACCTAATGGCTGGGCTTAATTTTCCAAGGTGCAGACCATGTCCAGTTCCTACTGACTCCTGTGGGATTCGTCAGTCACATTAAGGAATCTGAATATGGATTTAGGAGCCTAACTTTTGGCACTTGAGGTGGAAAACTTTAGCCAATAAGACTGCACAATCCTATTACCATGACAGCTCGGGAATGTGAGAACTCAGCAGTTTGGAATAAGGCGCCACATTAAAAATAGATTAAACTGAAAACAGCCCTTATGGCCTACGGCGCCTAGGACAAGTGTCTGCCAGCTGAAATGCCTTGTAGGTAACTGTTTGCTAGTGAATCAGGTGCTGGCTGAAGGTGCCCACAGTTGCCTCAAGACACAGACAGATTTTTTTTCCAGAGACACTGTATTATTTTTTTTTTTAGCACCATATGAAACTCAGCAGCTCCAACCCTAAGGGGATCCATGCAAACCTCCTGCTTGCTCTGATTCCCATGGTGCTCATATCCACTGAGTTTCACTTTGAATTTCAGCCTCACAAATCTCCAAACTCGCCCTGGAGTGATAAACTGTGCCAAGCCTAGGCTCCAGCTATGGAGCAGGGCTGTTCCCTTTTCTTTTAACACTACTGTGTGAAACAGTGGAGGAATCAAGTTGCCCTACTGTGACACAGGAAAAATATGATCAGCATCCAGTGCAAGGTGTTGGGAGGACTTATTTCCCGGTCCATTTGCAGCCTGAGGGTGAGACAAAGGGTGAGCTTGTTTCCCTGTCTGGCGTCTTCCTGCTAGCCAGGGACAAAAGTCACTTGTCCTTTTGGTTCTCTTAGATCTGTCCAGCAATGACCACAGAGATTTGCTGACCTGCCGGTGGGCACTTCTATTGATGGGGCAGTTGATGGGGTTGCATTTCAGTGGCTCTGCGTTTTCTTCTCCAACAGGTCCCAGAGGACAGTGATGCTTTTATGCTTAATATATGCTGTCATTTTGTATTATATCTTTTCTTTGGAAGTAACTTCATAAATGACCAAAACAAAACACAATCCCAAACCCCAAAATCCAAACACCAAAGAAAGCTGAGGAGTGCTGCAGACATCACAAATGAATTACTGACCCTTCAGCTGACACGGAGTCAAAAGAAGCCATAGCCCTGCCTGCTTTACAAGAGTGATCTGCCATAGAGTGGTGGTTACTGGTCACTAACATTATTTCCCTGGATTTCTGCTCTTTTTCTTCTCCAGTCCCATGATGTGGTGAGGCCCTTGATAGAGGCTTTTGCTGCTGTATCAGCATTTGTGGCACAAAAAAAATTTCTGACAATAGAGCAAACCTTCGGATTCCACAGCTGGGCTGCTTAAAGACATAAATGACCAAGCACAACCCCAGCACCTAACTGTCCTCCTCCTCCTCAATCCATCCTCCCATGCCTGATTCATGCAGCAGTCACAGAGTGACAGCAAGGGTTACAGTCTTGCATAAAGAACTGACAAATGACTTGCTCAAAGCAGACTGGATGTATTCGCATGTAATGGCTCAATGTGCTGGAATAATATTACAAGCACACTACATCCAATTTCATCTTCAGCAGAGTATAGTAACTCACTGAATATTGCAATACGCTTGACAGATTAAGAAACCTTTTTATTTTATTAGGTTTAATTCCCTGCATATCTCTCTCTATTTTCCCTGCAGGATCATCTGGAAATGCCTTACAGTAACAGGATCAAGAAAAGCATAGTATATACCAGCTATGTGAATGACTACCTCTGCCCCATGATAAAAACAATGCCAAAACTTTGGGGGGATTTCAGATTAATTCTATTTCTGTAGATACAGGTTGTCTGAAAACATCATTGACTAGGTTCTGGTGGAATAAATAAAAACAGGTAAATGATAGATGGGGATATATCTCTCCCAATCCCTGGGTTTTTCAAAGACGCCCCTACTGTCTACACTCTACACACAATCTATACATTTTAAGATCCAGAAGGCACCTTTTTTTCATACATAAATTTAAAAATTTACACTAGGCTTCATAATCCTAAAATACTTCTGTGGCACAAAGCCACATATGCAATACGTGGGTGGAAAAGCTGTCAGCATAGCGGAAAAAATATTCTGCTGAAACTCAAAACTTTGCAGAAACAGCTGAGTCACTCTTTTGCAGTTAAGGTAGTCCGGGCTTGTTACCCTCTTCTACGCCTCTGGATGGTGTCTGGCACACACCCCCATCCTCTGACTGCCAGTGACTCCAGTACACCTCTAAACGAGAACTGCCTTGGAAGTATCTGGCTGACTTTCCTCACACAGGTGTATCTTGTCATCCACGCACATGAACTGAATGAATGCTGACCATCCTAGAGACTCAAAAGCTCTTGGGTACATACAGCCATGCAGGTAGATTTGCACTGGCCAATTCATAGATATCAACTCTACTCTGGTATGCAAGACGATATTCAGCAATATTGCCAACTCATGATTTGATCACAGTTCTCAAGGCAAACAATGTTTTCCTGACCTCCTGCGAATTAATGCTTTTTTATCAAAAAGCATGAACATAGTGAAGGTCTGAAAACCTAGCTCAAGTGCACTAAGCTAAAGGAGTGAGACAAAAAGTTGAAAAAAGATCTCCTCATTTATCATTCCCTTTTTTCTTTTCTTTTCCCTCTTTTTTTTTTCTTTTTAAGTCTCCCGATTCTTCAGTCAGCATTATTGTTTTGGCTGGGAAGAGGGAGCTGCCTATGAGCCATTTATTCGCACATAAAATTATTGAAATTGCAAAGGTCTAGAAGTCATTACTGCCAAAAAATTATAGACTCTACTAATGCAGTCACACATGAAATCTATAAAGCTCATTTTAATAGGAACTCTAGTACAGCTTATACATTTTGATCCCCAGAAAATATAATTTGCCTTGAAAATCTTTGGATCCTTTGACCTGCATTTTAATCAGAATGCAATATTTTCCTGAAAACTTGTATTTGTGTGTCCAAATCATTAAAGTCTACATACACATAAACAACAGCTTAATTTGTACGTGCAACAATGTGCCAGATTTTCAGCATGTAAGAATAATTTTCGTATGAACTGCAGCAACAATATGTACTAATTAGCTGCACCATACACACACAGCCATGCAAATGCTATCACTGGGTTTCACAGTTGCTTATGGGGCATGTTTGCCACTGTAAAATGGCAATATCAGAAGGTAACTTTTGCATTTTAAGCCCTATGAGGACAAGCACAGTCTAACTGAAAAATATTCCACAAAAACTTATTTCCCAGTTTTGTGTTCAATGCTAATATGATAGCTGCTAGCCAGTCTAACTTGCATCCATGATTCCTTCTCCAGTGGGTGGATATATTCCAGATTGTACATCATAAAAGGGTGCCCAGGATGCAGACATACCCCAAACCTGAATTGTTCCCTTACCCTGCTCTCCCATCACACTGGAATTATGGGTGGGACACTTGTGATGGAAGAAATGCAGGGAAGGATTCCCCTACGTTTCAAAATTTTCTGAAACTTTTCTCGTTGTTCTCATATTTCACAAAACCCAGCAGTCCTCCAGCAAGAGCACTTTGCTTTTCACGGGAAATGACTCTGACTGGGGCAAAAATATGCTTTTCTAAATAAACAGATTATGTTATATAGCATGAAAGCTAAAAAAATAAAGTAGCCTCATCACGCCTACACCCTGCCTGCCAGCACCAAGCACAAACACATGCCCAAGCTTTGGCTGGATACCATTTCAAATGCTAGGCCCTCCAAAAGCAGATGTCGGATAGCTTGTTCTCTCTTGAGCCCTCTCTCTCCTTTTCCTAGATTCCTCTCCTTGAACATTTGTTCCCTATCCAGTTAAGCTCAATGCAAATTTTGCCACTGGCAGAATCAAACTCTAAATATCCTCACTTCTACATCCTAACTGCAGCCTTTTTTCTTCTCTCTTCTCTAACTTTCCCTCAGTATCACATTTTCTTCCAAATACATCCCTCCTTGTCTCCAATGGCCTGCAATGACCTGTGCTGTAGCACCATGCTGACAAAGGGAAACCTGCTCTCTTGTTCACATATGTTTTACACACACAGCAGCACTGGAGACGGCATTGCTAGACTCATGTTAGAGCCTTGCTGTGCTCATTTGCTCAGCCCTGTTTCCTCAGTTAGTCCAGAGCACAGTGCCTGCTGTAGCACAAACAAGCAGAGCTAGGACACCAGCTGAGCTTCTATCACCATCAACTGCATGATTTGCAAAGGGAAGAGCAGCTGCATCAATACATAAACTTTCTATTAGCAGCATACCCAAGAAAGAAAAGGTAGACACAACTCGGTGTCCTTCCAGGAAGCTCCCTCCAAGTCAACCAGTAATGCCCAGCAAAACCAATGAAAAGACACCTGTAACCCATATCAGGCACGGAGCAGGCATCTTGCACAGAAGTATGTAAGCCTTTAAAAACCATTGCTCAGTTATAAGCACGATATACAAATACCAAAACATATACTGTTCAGCTGAGCCCTAAAATATTTTCATTACTTGAAATCTTCTCCTGTTGGCTACTGAAAGGGGAAGAGCAAATTTCACTTGATTAAATGAATACATGGAAACTCTCTCTCTCAGCTGGTTCCTCATAAGCTCTTGCAGGGATAATTCAGGTCACTGACGAACACTGAGGAATATATCCAGCTACTGAACAAAAGTCACGACGAACACCAATCATGTCAAGAAACACATGTCACTGTTTAAAATTCTAAGGAAATCATCCATATACAAATTAGCTAATAAAAGTTACAGTTATATTACTGATAGCTAAAAATTCAGATTTCCTACACCACTTGGTAATCAAATTACAAAATAAATTACATGAGCTAAATTAAAAATGTGAATTACATTCTTCACGTATTATATAATGACCTATATATTGTTATGGGTCTCGTGAAATACCCACTTGGAATTTACCTTAGCAAAGGCCACCTTTAAATTGGTTTTATCAACTCAGAATTCTTGATGTGATATTTGCAAATGTTACTGCTCACAATGCAAACATAAAGCAGTATACCTAGAGCTTTATTTATTTACATTACCTACACGTTCACTTAAAATCAGAACTTGATGCTTTCATGTGGTAATCATATATTGACTTTTTCAAATAAATGTTGCCAATAGAGTTGTTATATATATTCCTCACTTAGCAAGCCAAATAATAGAGTGCTATTCTTAAAACTGCAGTCTAGGGAATCAAATCCTAGTTTTACTGCAGTCAATAGCAACCCCCCTCGCCTCCAGAAACAATTGGAATAAGCCAATTCTGTAACCAATAATAAGATAGGTCAAGAAATTTTTGGTATGAAAACTCTGGCAATCCCATTCTTTTGATATTTAACATGAGTTCCAGTAAACACAGGAGGGTTGCTGACTGGAATGAAGCAAGCAGCACTGGCACATAGCCTTCCAAATTTTATATTATTTTATGAGAAGTCTAAATGCTAATTTGCACAATTATGAATCAACAACAGACACTCATTTCAGCCTGACTCTGTCATCACGTTTTTAACTGAACTGGCATGTCAATAAAAATGTGAAAATAACTTTTAAAAAGTTAGTGAATATACATTCCCAGTCCACCAAACTGAACTTGGTTCCACCAAAGCAAATTAAACCCTAATGTATAAATGACAACATAACAAAAGTAAAATGTATATGTGACAGAGATGACTATAAGCTTGTATATAAAAGCCAGAATATGTGACACAGTGACCAACAGCAGGTTTGGCATTCAGCCCTGATCTCAGAGTTACTGGTTTGGGTGTACTTACTGGTATTTGTTCACATCATCTCCCCTCCCTGAGGGACTTCAGTACAAATCACGTGGTGGATCCAATACATATCAGCAGCCCGAGATTTATTTGGTTCTTGAGACAGGTCTACAGCCAGATGCATTAGAAGCTGTGGGGGGAATACCCAGAGTGAGAAAACTGAGGTACAAAAGTTTCCTGGTATTCAAGAAAGTTCTGAAACATTCTGAGACACTTATTCAGCCAAGACTTTCCCTGAAAATGGGATTTTGCCAAAGAAAGTGGTTTGAATGGCTAAAGTGGGGTTAATTCCTTAATGTCGTTCATTTTAAATTTAAGCAATTAGAAATCACAAAACCCTGCTCAGAAAAGGTGCTGTGCTAATCCCTCTCTACAGTCACTTGCTACTCTCAGTAAAGCTGCACTCAGAAAAGCATCCATTGCTGCCTACTACTGAGCATCCTCACATTTTGAAGAAGTCAAGTCATCGAACTAATAAAGGAAGGAGTAATGCCTAAAACTAGGGGAGGTCTTGAATCTCTCTGTTGTTAAAATATAAGTTGCCCTGCTGCACAGAAAATACAGTCAGCACAGGTAACCAGAGCCAGCTTCCAGCACATGGGCCCAATCCTGTTCCCACTGAAGTCAGTGGCAGAAGTCCAACCTGTTTAATGGGAATGGCAACCAGCTTTCTATCTACTTAATATAAATGAAGATACACATCTCCTCTTTGACATATTTTGGGCTCAAAGCCATTGGCTGACACTTGTTTGGTTCTCTTCACGTATGTGACTCATGGGATAATATAATGCCTGATTTCCATTCTGTCAGACCTGTCTTTCTCCGTGGTTAACTATTAATTTGAGAGGCAAGATGCAATACTGCAGTAAAATAGGATGGTGTTAAACTAAGAAAATTGCACTTAAATATTTAGAGTAAATCAATCAGATTCCCTTTTGGGAGGATTCCCTTCCAATTAAAGAGGCATACCCACATAGTCCTTAAGACATCAGCCCATTGCTCCTGCAAAGAGAGGAAGTTTGTGGAAGTCTCTAGCAAAGTTCTTGGCACGCAAATTAATGTAAACACACTGCCTTTACCCCAGCAGGACGGCTTGTGGAGCAACCTGATAATGGAAATGACATAAAAAAATCTTTATTCCAAAGAGCTGATTTTTAGTTCAGGCTACCTACACAGAACTGGGTTACTCTGGATATATAGGGGCTTGATAAACTATGAGTACATGCTGATTTTCCACTGAAGCTGTAAACGCTTTGGGATAAGGGCTGACTTTCTCTGTTTGGGTCCATAGCCTCAGTTTGAGATATTAAGTAGTACCATAGAAAAAATAAATATATTAGTAATACACTATGGACTGGAAGGAATTATCTGAACAGACTTTCTGATTCCTCTGAAGTTTCTTGTGATATGCTTATTATTACTAAGTGTTGTCTTGGCTTTAAAACGCAGTTACCTCAGATATGATACAGCAAACCACACTGAAACACAGATATTTCCATGCAAGGTGTGTGTTTGTATGTGATTTCACTTGTATAAACATGGATTTCATTACAGGGGAAGAAAGTGATGCCCAGAACCAGAGATGTCAATGTATAAAACGCTATTTTTTACTTAATCTATTGTACCAAGAGAGGGCAGTGGGCCTGTTCCTCCACCCTTTACTCAGTTAGACATTTGCCATTCTTTTCACCACTGACTTAGATCAAACCCAATTCAACCAGTAAATTCAAACCAGGAAGCACAAAGCACTGAGAAGGACCTGCTTTCTCCTAACAGCAAAGCATCTTCCACTGCCCCCCCCCCCCCCCGCCCGCAGCATGGAAATTTGTGTGGAGCACTCCAAAACCTGTTCCTATCCTCCAACCCCCTGAAGCAGGTGGATGAGGCAAGCTCCTCAGGGGCAATTCATCCATCGCAGCGGAAGAAAAACCCAAACCACCGAAAAACCTCGACATTCCTCTGCCACCCCCAACCTGCTGCAGGACATTGCTATGGTCGTGAGCAATCTCTCAACTCTGTACACAGTGCTAGCAGGCAACTACTCCCTTCCTCCACAACATGTGATTACTCGCTTGGCCTCTCAGTCACTGCCCACCCCCACGTCTCACCCCCTCCATGTCCCCAACCCCATGTCTGGGACTGGCGAGGGGTGGAGAAGGAAGGACTGCCCTGCCACACTTGTGTGGCAGGACGGGCAGAGGCTGGCAGCATCACACTGCTGCGTATAAAAGGAACAGGCTCGGTGGGAAACTTTCAAAAAGCCACCCCGCGGTCGTGAAGACAAATGCCACTGAGTATATACACACCCACAGCACCCCGCCCAGCACTGGAGCTGCTCAAGCCAGGCTACTCTTGGTGTGGGGTGCGCGTGTGCGGGGAGATGAGTGGGAATGCCACATGCAAGGCCAGCCCCTGTCCACAGTCCTGCCACACTTACCTGCTGCATCCACGGCATGCTGCAACAGTGCAGCCTCTGCCTGCCATCCTTTTCTGCAGAAGCGTGGACTGGCAGCTGTTTTCACATGAGCGTGCTGGACTAGACGATCCCCAGAGGTCCCTTCCAGCTCCAACTGTCCTGTGATATTTGGAGTAGACAGTGCATAAAAATCCTTTCCACCACCCAGCGTTTATAATGCGTGCTTAAATACTGTTGAAACAGGCAAGGCATGGTGTCACACTTGAGACCGGAGCATTGCAGTACTGCTCGCTTTGACTCTGGTGTTAAGGCAAACATCCCTGAACATGCTGCTGTGAGAACTTTTTAATCTGGGCAACGACTCGGGGACATGTTGAAGACGTGTGCCGGCATAAAGGTTCAGGTTGAGAGGAAGAGAAAATGCAGAGCTGCAGCTGGGGAAGGCTGGGAGGGGGCTGCCAAAGCAAAACGCAGGCTGCAAAAAGCACAAAGAGGCTGCAAAGAGTGCTGTGCTGCGAGAACTTTTTTGTCTAGGCCATGGCTGGGGGCCTTGTCGAAGGCTCAGCCTACAGTTAGGGTTAGGATTAGGGAACGCTGCTCACTTTGGCACTGTGTTTAAGGCAAGTGTCTCTAAACACTTTTCTGCTATCAATAATTTACCCTTCGTAATATTCCAGGGCATGCTGTGTTTATATAACTATTGAAACACCTATGTGGTAGATAGGTGATCTTAATATTGAATTATAGAACGGTTGATTCTTCTGCCACTGAAGACCTGTTTAATCTACAGTTCATTTAAATTAATGGAAAAATCTGCTTTGTCTGAGGCCATAAATGATTTGCTGAAACCACACACACACAGAGTGAGTCACAGTTCAGAACATAACTCAAACGACCAGGACTGTATTCCCAGGCTTTAACCACTACATTAGAGTCCCTCCCACATATACCCTGCAATAATCTTTGCTCAAATGATAACAGCGTTTCCCCACTTTACACGTTGGACGGCATTACTCAGTAAGGCACATCATACCCGATGGGAGTACAGCTCTGCAGGGCTGGGGGAGGAAGGAAGCACAAGTAAAAGTCATTATTTTTGCCCGACATCACTAGAACTTAACTCTTCCCTTGGAAAACTACCAGCTCTGAATCCCCTGATTTACACCTAACTGAAAAATAAAATTGTTAATCCTGACCTGCACTCATCTCTTACCCATCCCGAGGAGCGAGTGCTTGCAGACCAACTGTCACGGTGGATTTCGGAGGAGCAGCCCTACCTTCCCTCCACTCCGCAGACTGGCGCGATCCCCGCCGGGAGGAGGCAAAGCCCCTCGGCGCCCTCCGAGCTGCCCCACGGCCCGTGCGGCGGGGCAGCTGCCGGCCCAGGGGGGCCGAGTGGGACTCGCACGGCTGCACCTGCACCGGGCCGGGGCGCTTTGGGAGTCCTGCTGAGGACACGGCCTGCCTCGCGGCCTGGGCGCCGCCGGGTCAGGCACTTGTGCGTCCAACTCTCTGCTCGGGGTGCTTAATTTCTGCCCCTCGATGTGCCGCGCCAGACACACCACGGGGGCAAATGAGCGATGGGGAGCTCGGTTCTCCCGGGTGGATCACCCTCCCCGAGAAAAGGTGGGCAACAGGTGCTGCTGCGGGGGAAGGGACCCGCGGCGGCTTTTCCTCACGCTCCCGAGGCACAGGCACAGCCCTGCCGCCGGCCCGCCGGGCAGGCGGCGGCCCAGGCCCGAAGCCCCGGGAGGGGACGACGGGCGGCGGCCGGGGGGGCCCCGCCGACCTCCCCGTACGACGCCCGGGCCCTGCGCCACAGGCCGGGCCGGGCGTTCCTTCACCTCAGGGCCGGCCCGAGGCCGCCCCCCCGCCCCCCCTTCAGCCGCCCCTTCCCGCCTGGCGGCGCGGGGCCCTATCGCCGCCGGGCCTCGCGCCACCTCCCCTCCGCGCGCCGCCGGCCCCGGCCCCGGGGCGGGGCGGGGCGGGAGCCCCCCGGCGGGACGGCCGACCGCCCGCGCGCGTCGGTGGCGGCTTGCCGCGCGCGGCGCCGTGTCCCCGCCGGAGCGGCCGCTGTCCCCGCCGAGGCGTCCCGCCGACACCGAAGAGCCCCCCACGCCCCCCCGGGGCGGCGTCTCTGGGCCCGAGCCGACCCGACCCGACCCGGCCGGGGCGAAACTCCCCGGGGGAGGGGAGGGGCCCGGGCCGCGTCTCGCCGGGAGGGGACGGGCAGCGGCAGCGCTGACGGGCGAGCGGGGCCTGGCCCTGCCCGCGGCCTCCTTTCGCAAGCCCCCCCCCCCGCCTCCCCGCCGTGCCCCGGGTGACAGCTCGTCCCCTGCGCCCCGCTGGAGACCCCACGGCGTCCCCGGGACGGGGCGGCGGGCAGCCAGGCCGGACGGGGGGGCCCGCGGCTGGGGCAGCCGGCGGGAGGCCCCGAGCCCGCCGGCGGGTGGGCTGCCTGTCCTCGTCGCCCGGACGCCTTCCTCGTCCCTGCCGGCCGCCTGTCCCCGCGGCCTGACGCCCCGCGGGGAGAGGCGGCGGGCCCGGCGCAGGCTGGACGAGCCCCCCGGCCCGGCCACGGCGCGGGTGGAGGGGTGAAGGGAGGGTGACTCACAGGCACACATCTGACACCACAAGCATTTAGGAAATTGCCGTTCTCTTAAAGGCAACCGTGTATTTATTTCTCTGGGGCGAAAACGAGGGAGTCACGCTCCACGAAGGCGCTTCGGTCACCAGTGCCGGCGGGGAGCGGGATGCATGGTCCGGAGGAAGAGGAGAGCTTTCGCGCTCCTGCTACAGAAGAAGAACTGGAAACACACAGAGAGGCGGATGGTTATGGGAGAATATATGCTGTTTATTTATGAACGTAACCAGGACTTCCGACAAACTTTATATGCAGTCCCCCCCCAGTTCAAAAAAAACCCCACCAATGTGTGTGCATATACATACATGTATACATACCCATACACGCACACCGCATACGCACACGGCACACGCATACACACGTGCCCCCAGCACCACGCTCCCGCTGTCACGCTTTCAAACAGCTTCACGTCTCCACCTTGTTCTCCTCTCCCGTCACGACTATTTCAACTGGACGAATTCTTGTGCAGCTACGACATGAAGAAGAAACGCTCTGCATCGCTACCTGGGCTCCCTGGAAGGGGGCCTGTTTGTTTGCTTATTTTTCTCTCACCCTGGGAGAAGCTCCAGAGTCCAAAGGTGCCGCAGCACCAGGGACGAGCCTCCTCGTCCCGCTGCAGGCACCCTGCAGCCCCACGGCCTGCACCCCCTCCCAGGAACCCCTGCCTTGGGGTCGGGAGGCAGCGGCCAGCCCCGGACAACGTGAAGAAGGCCACACACGCTCACACTCGGCCAACCACACAAATAATAAAATAACATTGCAGCACAAGGGCATAGTCTCTGTCACCAGATAAGAAAGTTGTATGATGGCAAAGATCTAAGTAATGCAATAAAAATAAAGTGTAGCTAGTATACACGGAAAGGCTTTCTTTCACATTACATGAGGCACAGCTTGGACAGACAGAGACTCGGAGAGGAGCTAAATGTCCTGGAATAAAGCAAAATACACTGAAAGTTCATAGTAAATACCCGCATCGATAGGTATTTATTCATTTGTGCTTCGCCACGTCGTGACATACAGTACAAGACACTGCTGCTCTTCCTTTTGATGGAGGGAGCTCACCATGCTCCCTCGCAAGCTGCTGCTCCATCAGTCCCAGGCCGTCCAGTGTTCCCGCAGCGGCGGCGGCCCCTGCCCCGCTCCCAGCCAAGGCAGGGGACGGGGCTTGGCAGAGGCAGCCCAGCCAGGCTGGGGCAGTCCTGGCAGCAGTCCGGCAGCTGCCCCACACCTCAGTGCTCCAAACGGGCATCCGGCGCTGCACGTCTCTCAGCCTAAGCCCTCTTCTCCTCGCCGGCCTCCCCGCAGCTGCCCCTGCCTGCTGTACCGCAGGCCAGCTGGGGGATGGGGGGGGGGGCCTGGCTGGCACCCCCACATGCCCCGTCCCTCAAGCCTGCACGTCCCTCACTGTTTTGCTTCGCGCCCTGCCAGGCTGGGGGGGAACAGCTAGCCCCAGAGCTCCTGCAGCCAGCTTTTAAGGCACATCTGGATCGCTATGCGTGCTTTATTACTATTATTGTTATTTACCCTGTGTAGACACGTGGGCTTTTTAGTTTCTTCCTTCCCCTCGCCCTTCCCCTTATAAAACCCACCATGTTTTCAGCTTATTCGTGTGTCACCCCTAAGGCACAAACCTTGTAATACTACAGCTGCCTGGCTTCTCGCATTGGCCGTCAACTGTGAAAAACCAACCAGAGAGAACCAAAGCGAACCCCCGACCTCCTCCCCCCCCCCCCCGAAACAATCTGAGCTCGCCACGCTCCGGCACGGAGAGTGTCCGTAGGCGGGCGAGGGCAGCCCGGCAGCGGGCGCGGCGGCCCCGCCAGTCCCGGCGCGGCGCTAGGCGCAGCTGCCCATGGCCTTCACCAGCGAGCTCTCGGGCAGCTGCCTGAAGATGCCCCGCAGAGTCTCCAGCTCCCGGGTGAGCTGCTCCACCCGCTTGCGCAGCCGCTCGTTGTCGGTGGTGAGCTCCAGCACCTTCTGCTGCGTCTCCACGTTGCGCTGCTTGGCCTTGTCCCGGCTCTTGCGCACCGCGATGTTGTTGCGCTCCCGGCGCACCCGGTACTCGTTGCTGTTCTTGTCCACTGTCTTTTTCGATTTGCTCCGGTGGTCCGCGGGCATCATCTTGAGGGCGCCGGCGGCGGGCAGGCCGCCGGGGGGGTGCGGGTGGTGCGGGTGGTGCGGGCTGGGCACGGGCGTGGGGGGCGGCGTGGGGTGCCCGGGCTGGAGGTGCATGGTGGTCTGGGCGCAGTGGGCGATCTGGTACTGCAGGTGGGACGGGTGCTGCTGCGGAGCGTGGTGGGGGTAGAGGGCCGACAGGGCCGCCGACTTGACCTCCTCCTCCTCGCGGGGCTCCTGCTTAATCACCAGCGGCCGCAAGCCGGGCGCGGCGATGCGCTCGTAGAGGGGGTCGAGCTTGCCGTCCATGTAGCCGGCCACGCAGCCGAAGAGCGGCTGCTGGTGGTGCTGCTGCTGGTGCCCCGGCGCCGAGGCGGCGGCGCCGGCCCCATGCATGCTGTGGAAGTCGAAATCCCCGGCCAGGATGGCCTTGGCTTTCTCCTGCTGCTTGCTGTGCTGGAAGAGGTCGGCCAGGAACTCGTCGTTGAAGGCGGCGGGGTCGATGTAGGCGCTGATGTCGATGGAGTTCTCGTTCTCGCAGATGTCGCCGAGCTCCGCGCCGCCCGCAGCAGGTGCCGCCGCCGAGGGAGCCTCTCTGTAGCTGTAGGCGCTGCCGGGCAGGGGAATCTGGAGCTGGTGGTGCTGGCCGCTGCTCATCGGGGGCCGGGAATCGACCTCGTAGAAGTTGGCTTGCTCCATGAAGCACCTACAGTCTGCCGGGCATGGTGAAGGGCTCCTGCAATCCAGGTTTCGGACGGCAGCGGCGGCGGCAGACTCTACCAAGCCCGCGGCACCCCGCGGCACCCCGGCCCTCGGCGGCGAACGGCACCGCGGCGCGGCGCGGTGCTGTGCTGTGGGGCACGGCACGGCACGGCACGGCACGGCGCGCCCGGAGCCCGTCCCCCGCCCCAGCCCGCCCGAGCCCCGCTCGCTGCCTGCCTGCCTGCCCTGTTGCTAGTGGGTTGCCGCGGTCCTGCGTGCCGTATATATACACCCCCGCAGCAGGGCCGGGGATCGCCCTCTAGTGTCCAACCTCCTGCTGGGAACCTTTGACCACCGCGCAGCCGGGTCTTAGCGCCCCGGCAGGGCAGGAGCCGCCCGGCCGCCCTCCCCCGGGAGTCGCCGCGGGGCGAGCGGCCCGCACGCCCCGGCCCCCCCCAGCCCCCACCCCCGCCGCCGCCGCCGCTCCGAGCTCGGCGGCCGCGGGGCTACGCCCGCCGAGGAGGCTCCGCGCTGATAAGAGGCCCGGGGAAACGGCGCGGGGACTTTGCGCCCTCCCTGCCCGGGGCCGCTCGGCGGGGCAGAGCGGCCAAAGGCGGCTGGTACATTTCCACCGCCCGCTGCCAGCCCTGCGCCGAGCGCTCCGGGCCGGCGACGCCCCGGCCGCGCCGCGGAGGAAGGCTCAAAGTCCGCCGTCACCCGCGCGTACTCGCAGACATCTGGCCGGTCGGGAATAGTCGCCCCGCCGCGTGTGCCTGCGGGACCCGAGGCGCCGCTTCACCGCGGCGGCGGTCACCTGCCGGCAGCGCCCTGTCGCCGGGCGGGCTCGGAGCCGGCGAGCGGGGCGGGCTGCGGCCCGGCTATCGCCGCCGGGACCCGCGGGGCAAGCCCGGTGACAGCGGGACCCGCGGAGCCGGGCCCCGAGCGGCGCTAGGACCCGTCCGGGGACGGCGCCCGGCGGGCAGGGGGCGGAGACCTCGGGGAGCGGGGGGGGCGTGCGGCGGAGGCTCCCCGGCTTCGCGCTGCCCGGCGGTGGCCGGCCGGGGGCCGCCCTGCCCGCTTCTGCGCTTATCGTCGGTCCGTCAAGCCCGGAGGAGCTGCCCTCCCGGCGGGACGGGCACTGCCCGAGCCGGGCCACCTGCGGGCCGGCCGCCCCGCCGCGGTAGCCCGGTGCGGTGCGCTGCCGGCGCCGGCAGCCCCGCGGCGTTCGCCGTACGCAGGAAGGGTGGGATAAACGCGCGGGTCTCCCCCCTCGCCCCCTCCCGCACGAACCAGGCAGGTAAATTTAATTACGGATCTTCCAAAATGCAGACGCGGCACTCTCGACCAGGGTCGGGCGCGGACCGACTCCCGGCGTTTACCCGAGATAAACCCGGGCGCAGCCGGGCCCCGCTCCCGCCGCCCCCGGCGCGCAGCGCGGCGGCGGTAGCCGGGCTACCCGGGCGTCTGCCCGGCCCCGCGGCGGCAGCCTCGGCCGGGACGCCGTGGGCCTTCCCAGCCTCCCTTTCCTGGCGGCTTCGGAGGCGGCGATCGCTGTCCCCGCGCCGCGGGACCGGGGAGAGGAGCCGCACGTCTCGGCCACCGCGCCTCCTCTCGCAGGGCAGCGGGGTATGTGTGCGCCTGCAGCCGCAGCCTTCCCCGGAGCCCCCGCTTCGAGCTTCGGCTCGGGAGGGGTGAGGATGCGCGTAGTTTCCTCCTGCTGCCACCC
Organism: Buteo buteo; assembly: GCF_964188355.1. Classification (NCBI taxonomy): domain Eukaryota; kingdom Metazoa; phylum Chordata; class Aves; order Accipitriformes; family Accipitridae; genus Buteo; species Buteo buteo. The sequence continues at coordinate 11,803,793 of NC_134181.1, read as the reverse complement.
CCCGCGGTCTGCGGAGCAGATGTATCTGTCCTCCCCTGCCCACCTCCCAGGTGCGCCTTAGGAAGCCCCACGGGCATTCAGCTCTGCTGGTCCAGAAGGTCCCTTTGAAACCGGCGTAGAGAAAGGACAAGTCAAGGCCGTTGGAGCAGGTGCAGGCTTAGAACGGCTACAGGAAGATTTGCAGAGAAAATGATTCAAACATAGCGATGGCTGGAGAAAAAAAAAAGAAGTTGTCTTAGTTCTGGATGTTCTAGTAAAGCAGAAACTTGTGACAGTAAATTCCGTGCTCAGAAATGGTTTGACAGATTCCTTGCCATTAAAAATAATTGACAAAAAGTCTTAAACGGGAAACAAAATTACAATGTACCAGGAACCCACATTTTTGTATCGCACAATGCACATGTGGACCTCTGTTTCACGAGCAAAAGCAAGGCCAGCGGAGTCAGTTGGCTTTTGCACTCTAGTATCCTCTCAGGAGAATAGATTCTGTAATTACAGCAGGGAAACATATTAATTTACAAACGACAGAATATAGTTTTCACCGTTCGCTACCAACAGAAGAAAAATCAATCCTAAATTCTTTTTATATACAGTCAGTATTTTCTAAAATTATACATGTTGGCTTCAACGCAGCAGCAGTGCCTTGCAGGGGTGCTTCAGTGGTCCGCGGGGAGCTGTAGCACTGTCTAAACAACCAAAACACCAGAAAGAAGTACTCTGAACAAAGTCATGATACAGAGGAAAAGAGCGTTTTGGATGCTTCCGAGTGGAGAGTAAAATGTCCCCAACTGCACCCGACTGTCCAAATTCTGCTTGTTCTACTCAAGTAAACCCATTCCCAGAAAATGGACAAAGCCCGAAAGCTGGACTTTTTGCCTGCTGGGAGAAATATCGTCTGGAATAGTAGCTGGTAAGCAGTTTGTACTCAGAGCTTTCGAAAGGCCTGATCCGAGTCTGAAGTCAGCAGAAACAGGAATAGGCCATGGACATTTAAAATAAAAGGTCAGTACTGCATGAAATGCAGAAGCGTATAACTAAGTTTGTTATTTAATAACAATACCTACGCCTCTGTAGTCTTAAAACGCTCTCACATTTTATAATCATTCTGAAATTAAGGCCTAACCACATATTAAAAGAAATTCAAAGTAAATCAGAAAGTTTAGGATCAGATTCCATTCCTAATTACTGTAATTAACGAACAAGTCCCCGCAATTTAAGGACTGGTTTGCTCAGTATTTTTTCTTTTTACATAGACCCCTTTTATCTGAGTTAAGAACTTGCAAATAATCTCTTTTTACAAGAAAACATAAATTCCTGCTCAAATTGTTTTAATATGGTATAAAATGAGGTTCCCAGACTTAGACAAATAAGACAATTCTTCATCTTTTTATTGCCCATCCTTCTCTGAAGGCAAATAAAATGTTTAGAACCTGATCATCCCTCAGACAAGCACAAATGCCTATTTCCACATTCATATCGACAGTGACTGATACAAAATATTTCAAATCTTATGTCAAGAGAAAACTTTTGTTCTCACTGCTTCAGTTACATGTGTCAGGGAGTTAATTTAACTAAAAGAGGAAGGATGTGTGTTGCGTACCATGGATCCCTGAAGCAGCGTGGCTGTCAACTCTTGAGGGTGCTATTCTTCCATCTCAAAGCAGATCTCACTGTCTAGAAGCTAGGGGAGGACGGGAGAAACGCTCCACAATTCAAAACAGCACCGAAAGTCATTTATACAAAAAGTCAGCTGCGCTGGTTTCTGCTAGCAGGGAAGGAAACTGAATAGAAACCATGATCGCGGAGGAATGTGAATATCTATCTGCTTTATATAAGTGAAGCATTTTTAACTGCACCGGAACACTAAAGTCTCTTCATTTCACCTGAACTTGGCTCCTGTGCTGTTCTCAGGCCTTTGACTCCCATGGGCTGCAAAACAGGTTACCTGGCTACAGGATCCAGGCTGGCTTTACAGGCTGCATGGGCAGTACAGCGCTCTGCTTTCTGGTCCAACAGCTCGGAAGTATGTACAGAACATGGCATGTGGCAGCCCCGTTAAGAATCAGAGTGCTATTACACTTTTATTTTACTACCTTGTTAAACTAGAGTATTTCATTGCTACTGACAATGCTCCAGAATGTCCTGTCTGCACGCAAAACTTCTTCGGGTGAATGCCAGCGTGGCCCAACCTCTCTTCTCTCCCACCTGCAGAAGGGGTGGGGGGTGGGGGGGGGGGAAGGAGACAGATTTGGCTAGGGCAGGGATGGGCACTGTGGGGCAGAAAGGACAGTACGGGTGTCCCACAAGTGACAAGGGGACATTATCCTCAGTTGGGCGTCGTGCTGTGACCCAAGCACACCAGGGGAGTAGGCAGGGATGGAGCAGCAGTAGTTTCGTATGCGAATAAAGAACTGGCAATCTACCATCTTACTTCTTGTGGTGTAATGAAACACAAACTTCTCCCCTTTCCTTTGTTTTCTGCCCCAGGGAGGGGAAACATGATGCTGCACATAAAAGCTGCCACACATGACAATTTTCAAAGGAAAAGGCTTTATGTGCCAAAGCCTTGGAGGCCGGTAGATCAGTATGCAGCATGGTATGACAAGTCAGCCAGGACCTTCCCTTCAGCTGGGCAAGGCAGCTGGTGACTGATTACCATTTTTGATGTGCAGTTTGGTCCAATGACAGATGATTTAATTACTTATCATTACAGTTTTTCTCCTTTGGAGAAACACTGTTTACAATTCCAAGGTGAATCAACTCAAATCCATGCTATCTTCCTCTTCCGTTTTCGTATCATTCCCCTTGTCTTCAGGGTTTCTATGACCATGTCCTCAACCCTTGCTGTCCTTGGGCTCTACTGACTTCTGGCTCCTCTCCTGAGAGCTCAGTCCTTTGCAATTACCAAGCTAGCTGACTGGGAGCATCTTTTCACTTCCATTTGCCTGATTACTGCTCACCTCCATTCAAATGGTGCTCATAACCCAATCTGTTTCCAACTTGTCACCTGTAATCATGTACAATCAGTCTGTGAAGTTGTAAGTGGTTTATCCATTCACAATTTTTGCATGGTTAATGAGCCATTACGTACATAGTTCCTGTTTTATAGTTAGGACCGTATTTCACTGACCAAATTCATGGTGCCCAGAATATTCCAAATGCTTTTCAGATACAGGATTAAGTACTATTCCAAAGAACACACAGTTGAAATACCACAAAAAAAAGGATGTAATAGTATTGCTCCTCACCTCTCACCGTACTGTTTTCTTCTGCAGCATTAGGCCATCACCTTTGCCTCAAGGCTTCCCTGAATCATGTTTACAGTTCTACTGGTATGCATCAATTATCCCTTTGCTCAACATTTGGCCTATCCACAAATCATCCATTTTTCTCTCTAGTCTTTTACCTCAGACCAAACAATAACCTCCCTTCTTTCACACCTGAATTTACTTTCCAATCTTCTGTCTACCTTACAAACTTCAGTGGTTTCTCTCATTATGAATAGCTCAGGATCTTTCATTCATTCATGGTTACATCTCCCTGGGAGGTGAGGCAGTGTTGTCGCTCTCTATTTCACAGCTAGAGAGCTGGGAGATGGAATGACCTGCCAAGACCATACAAGAAATAAGTAGCAAAGCTGAGAATTTCATCTCTTCTATGACCTGAGCTAATATCACAACCAATGAGCACGCAAAAATTTGACTACTGCTTCCCTACAAATGAAACACTACATTTTTCATACACTTCCTTGGTATTTTTTTTTAATGGAAAAGCTAAATTAATTTTTATCTTGGAATAAATTTATTTCTGAAGTGAACTGCCAAGACAATATCATTCTTTTCTTTTTGATTTTTGCCATTGTATCCTTAAGGGAGCATATAGGAAATACACCTTATCTTTTTTTTCTAGACCCTAGCCCTAGTCTATTGAATTGAAGACTGTCGTTGATCTGAGTAGGAACTGGTGCAGACCCTTAGCTGGCACACAAATTGTGCAGCAGAATAGTAATAGGGTAGTTATACTCCAAACTCAGTTCCCAACTCTGCTTTTAGGGGCAGAGCATTCTCAAAATACTCTCTGATGATTATAACTCTTAGAATATGGTTGGCTACTTTTCATGGCATCATCCAAGATGTAATCCAAAAATGGAGATTTAATCTCCTTGTAAATCCAGAAAACTGCAATATATCTTGTACCTGTGTTTGCACACAGATGACACCAACTTCAGGCATTTAATTTAGATGCTCTCAAATGAGCTATGCAGGGAACTTACACTCACAAATCTCAATGTCCTGAACTGCACCTAAAACTAGATACTGAAATAACGGGCTCTTGATAGTCTTGTCATGCATAAAGTCAGCAGGACTGCACACCTGGGTTAGCATCACTATTTAACAAAATCCTGCTAATTACAGCAATAGCATGTCCTCACTTGTGTGAGTAATTCACCCTGATACCCAAAGCGTATTATGACTATCAGCTCCTCCTAAAAACACTAATTTGCAATACTAGCTAAAGCAGCAGCTAAGGCTGAACACGTATATTGGTAACTGTTCTAGAGCACACCTATGTCAACACTATCATGTAACACTCACACAAGAAGAAAATGTTTGTCTATTATACATGTATTCTGACTTTGCATTAATCCTTTGAAAATATTCATGTAGTCATCCTGTAACATTATTCACACTTGTTCTTTTAATGCAAAAGATAGTTTATTGGGTAAGCATAACTTTGGCAATGTGTATAGTCAATCCCAATTCATCCAGTTTTCAGAAGGTACATTTACAAAGATGGGCTAATACATTTTGAGAAGGCTACTTAAGTAATGAGGAACCTTGCCACTGACATAGATATTACTTTTTGCTGACCTCAAAAGACTTTCAAAAAGAAGATGCTACAGCATGGCTCAGGCTTCATCACTCTTTCTAAGTAGTTCTTGTTTGCACTATGGACATTATTCTGGGAGTATCTGCAAAAATAAAAAAAAAATATTTATATTATGGAAGTACCAACATATGTTAGGCACTTTCCAAAAGTATAGAAAGAGACCCTTTGCTACACAAAGAATTTACAATCAGAAGAATGAGATATGAAAACTGAGAGTGATGGGACTGGAAAGGAAGACCAGCTTATAAAAATAGAGTCATGCCATTTCTTAATGATGTATTTTAGTACACAACACATCCTGACATGGATTAAGTTCTATGTTCTCATCTTCTCTAAATCAACTTTACTCCTCTTTAGGGGAGATTGTTACGAGGATCAAAATTAAACTAAAGAGTAAAAATGTGGTAAAAATTTACATTCTGTAGTATAGTGCGAATATGAAAGCCTCATGCTGTTGTTCCACAGATGAACACATTGCTGAAACCATGGCAGGCTTCAGTGGGATGAGAACTGCATGAGGCCTCTCAGAGAACTCAAGGATCTGGTGGACTTTTTACACTTCTCTTACATCGGAGCTATTGTGTGATTCACAAGTCAGACAATGGGATAGCCTCACTAGCCAGTAGCTCATAGTTTTTGATTCCCAGCCTGCAAATATTCGATGCTCAAAGTATCTATGGAATTAAGGACTAAGACCTGGAAATATGAAGATAATACACCTTTGGTGCAACCCATATTTTATTAATGTCATAAAGTATTTGACTTCAGTGGCAGAAAGGTTTGGAGCCACACTTGACTCACATTTTAAAATGTCAGGTTTTATAAGTATTGACTCTATATTAATAGAAAGCACTTTTACTGCTCAGTGTGGATGCCATCTTGTATCTGAAAATTTGACCTCCCTGTTGAGCTAAACTCAGCTTTCTCTAATTATCCCACTGCCAGCCCAGGGATTACTGGCATGAGTAATCTAAGCAGGAGTTGGCCTACTAAATGAAAAATGTCAAAGGCAGCGAGAGGGAAGGGAGTCACAAGGAAACTCTGCAATGTTCTTGGAGTCACTCGGTGACATCTCCAATGAATCCAAACCGTGATCAAATCAACCGCCAGCACCGGGGAAGAACAGACGCACACAGGAAGGAAGCAAGTCAGAGGCAATCTCAGCTTGAAAATGATCAGAGTTTTGTTATTAATTTCAAGCTAATCGTAGTGATACTTCAGGCATCAGAATTTCCCTGACTCTCCTAAGAATAACCACTGCACAAAGATGAGACTTAAGAGGCAGCTTACACTTATGAGCTGGCATACAGTGCTGAAGTTCCCATCTGCAGCATGTTGACCCTGCCGCAGAGCGATTTCACCCCAAGACTGACCATGGAGCAGGCTGATGGGGCAGCACCGTCTCTCCTGCAACCACCGGCGGGTGACGTGAGATACGGCCCTTCATTCCATGCAGGGATTCCAAAGGTCACTCAAAAACATCCAGAGAAAGGACTTAGCACTCCTGCCTGCTGAAATAACACCTAGTCTGCCTTCTAAGCCTTCACAGAAAGAGAAGTTGCACACAGTAACATTCAGCATGCCAGTCCTGTTCATAAAAATAAGGAGACATGACTCACCACTGCATAAGTTCTGCAAGACTTTCATATTTACATTTTTCTGTTCAAACTGGAATCTTATGCTTTAGGTAAAACAAGTCTTAATCTTAAGTGCAATAAGAGTTAATCACAAACCAGGTGAGTCTAACGATCAGTAGGTTTTTCCTGAAAGGATCACAGTCCCATAAAAATCTAGGAACTAACGTTGAGGTGTTACAAGGACATTTAAAAGTTTTGGAGGAAAACAGGACTGGCTACCTCAAATTATGAAGCTTGGAACAAACCATTCCTTCTGCTTAGTTTTTAAAGGCAGCTGACAGGTGAGCTACAGAGTGCTTTAAATAAATATTATCAGAATTCGTATGAATAAAATCAGAAGACTTCTTTTGATGGAAGCCATCATATTCTTAATTCATTTTATGGGAGCATAAAAATGATATTTTGTTTGCAGTAATATTTCAGCAAGTAAAAAGCCAGTGACAGTGCAAGGCAGTTTGCAAGATGTTTTGGTATCTAAATCCTCATAAAGCAATGCTGAAAAGGCACTGCCCTTCAGCTAGGAGGTAGTGAGAATGTCATGTGACTCACATGGCCATACAGTTAATGGTGGAGCTAAGTATAATCAAAGCTAATCATTCAGCAAGAGCTCTGGGCTGAGACGTTTCTAATTCCAAACAAAAAGTGCTTGCAAACTAGCGATGAATTGGGTTCCCACACTGCACAAATGTCTATTTTTTTTTTCTTTCTACTGCTGTAATTAAAGATAGGAAATGGATTAAGTTTATGGAGTCTAAATTATTCACTTTGAATAATTCTTTCAGGCCTAAGCAATTAAACTAGATGCTAATTTTATGCAAGTTACATGTGATACATTAATGTGAGCATACATCCTACATTCCTTAACAAATTCCAACATTCTATTTATTAATGGAGAATATGAGCAGTACAAACTGCTCAAATTTATGGCATAAATCTGGTAAATATAAAGCAAAATTTAACATGGCAAAGTAAAATTTAATTTTAGAAAAATAACTCCTATATTCTTTAAAAGCAGGCAAAACCTCCAGATTTTTAATTACATGAGTTGCACAGTTCTAAAAAGAATTCAAGCAACAAGTTTTAGTGTCAGGCACTACAGTACTGCATTTTATTTTACTAAAACATATACTTTTAAAAGGAAGATGATGATTTAAAAATGTGCATGCCACAGAACCCATATCATGGGGAGGATGAACCCGTGCTGGTTGTCTACAATCTGACACTCAGCTGCCAAGAGGACAGAAAAGTGTAACTCAGCACAGAACCCTGTTGCTCCCTGTCAGAGAAACAATTGCTGACAGTTACCACAGCTAACACAGCTGGTATTTAGGTTGGATAAGGCAGTACAGTTGATAGTGGGTCAGTATTTTCTATTAAAAAGGGGCTATTCCATATGAGCATGAATGTTCTGGGGCCTTTTAGAAAGGCTTAGTAGATGCAAGTATTTATATAACTAAGTGCAGGGCTTATGGATCATTTACATTTAACTTAAGTCGTCAACAGATCGTTTGCATCTATGGTAGGCTCTAGACCACATGAGAATGACTTTTCTCCTTTATTAATAAACTGAAATAAATATCACTTACCCAGCTTAGGATGTCATTGATAAAAGTTTGAGGGTCCCATTTCCTTCTCTTTCATGGAAGTGCAAGACACTATGGGTCTCCTAACTATAGCTGCCCCTTGTACATAGCTGTGCAAGCTCAGCTGCTGATTCCACTGGATATGCAAAAATTGGTGCCTGTATTTTATGGAAGACAACCAAACCCTAAATATCTGTGTCCCTATTATGAGAAAAGGCTAACCGTTCAAACTGTGGGAAATGCTGCAGGTAGAGCTCAGATCTTCTGACACATCCACTGCAAACTCAGTCTTCAGGAAGCCAGACTTTGTCTCAGTGCCCCTTGTCTATTTGTTTCAGTGGGCTCAGAGCTATTCAGTCAAATCTCCCTCGCAGCATTGAAATACTTCTAAGTCCTAGGATCTACATATTTTGGTCAGGGCTAAAAAAATTCCATCTGGTGGTAGAGTATCAGAACATGTGACGTATCAAATTTAAGCCTACTGAAAATCTTTCCAGAAATCTATTTAAAACCAGAAAGAAAGTAAAAGCATGCATGCTCTTCAGTTTTCCCATAGCTCAGCTACCAGTGCTGCTATAGCATGAAGTATCCGAGAGCTGTCTGTGAACTCTCACTAAACCTACAGCCACAGGTAGCGTGCCTTCACATGATGAAAGCCAACAACGTATAGACTGTTTCAGAATACACTGCAGTATTCTCTCCTGATGCCATATACTAGCGTTGAATAAATGTCCCTACATTAAGACAGTGTTCACACAAATTAAATATTTTGTTATAAACTTTTTGTGCTTAAGGCATTGGCATTTGTGCCCAAGGTTTTCCAGTTATTTATGGCACCAGCGAAGCACAACTTCCCATGTTAGCTTGTTAGCAGTAAGGCAGTCTCTCATAGCTGGAGTTCTCTGGGACTGGCTGCCTATATGCATATTCCTGCTAGGACTACACAATACACCTGTGTGCACTCATCCTGTCTTCATTTTGTTCATAGGAAGGAAAAGACCAGCACAAGCATTACACCCTTCAGTTTTGTCCCACTTACTGAGTCCCTTAATGTCAAAGGGTTTTACACAAGAGGAAAAGGAGGACGTGAGGTGAAAGTACACATGAACAACGTACCTCGAAGAATTTCATTTCCTGGTAAGCAAAGTCCTTTTCTCCAACTGCCAAACCACATTACCACTGGGACTGTGGGTGACTTCAAAGCAATGCCTGTACTCCCTGGAGGAGGGCCTCAAAAACCTGGACAAATGATTGTGACTTTTACCACATTCATTGTATGCTTTGAAGTTTTCTACAATTGTGTACACCTTGCTAAAGTCCTCTTTGGAATGTGTATCTTCAGCAAATATTGGGTATGCAGAGAAACAGTGTTCAGGGAAGCCACTGCGCTTTAGCAGATTAAGTAAGTCTCAGTCTCTGCCAAGTGGCTGCTGGAATTGTATTGATTGCCAGTGCACACGCAGCACTGGGAGTCTACAAGAACAGGTTCAATATATTTTGAAGTGTTTTGTGTTCCCATCAACTTTTCCTTTGCACGTTACTCTTTTTTGTCCCATATTTTTGCAGACAGGCTGTTCCCCTCTAAGTCGCCAACATCAACTTTGTTGTAATATTGCTGATCCTGAATTCTTTCCTCAGGCAAAATTCCTGATAATTTCAGTTGGTGTCTTAATTGTGTAAGAACTTCTGACCAAATAAATCATGCCTGATGCAGGAAAACCTCAAGCGATGGCTAAACAACTCAGCACAAGGACAGTTTTCTCTGTACAGAGATTTGCTGAGTTGGTTTTTAAGGCCAGTGAGGTGCAGAAACATGACCTCAAAGGACATACTAGCGATGGAGGGACCATAAAGCTTCTCCTGACTATCAGAGGGAAATCTGATCTAGTTACTGATGAGAGAAGAGAAAATCAGATGAGCGCTTCTCCAGTGACACTGTTGTCCCTGGGACATGCTACAAAAGTGGCTTTTTCTACAGATTTGCCTGCAGTGTTTACATTCAGTAGAAACCTAACACTAGATTCTCTGGTTAGTATGTTAGAAGGTATGCAGAGCCAAAGAGCAGAGCTGTGCCCCACTCTTTCTTTGGAATCTGCTTCCATTTCAGGAGGCAGAAAAACCAGTTAACTCACCAAATGCAGAGAATCAACTTTCTGGAAGGAGGATGGCACTGTTGAGATAAGTACTTCCCTTCTGCTAGGGACAAGAGAGAGACTCTACTTGCCTGAAAAAAAAGTATGACTGTCACTGATTATCTAGCACAAAATTCTCCTAGATGTTAGTAGCAGGAAGTCAATGACAGACACGCTGTAATCGCCAATACACTTTCTCAAATTGTCCTCCCACATATTTTGTATGATCCAGGCATAACTAACTCATTTTCTATTCACTTCTATGAACTGAAGTGAGGCAGAGTAAACAATCAGGTGGACTATCCCCTGCCAGGTGACAAGCTCTCAGTTTCTTTTTTCAAGTGGCTGTTTGTTGAGCTTTTTATTGTATTTCAGAGATCATATAGGTTGCAGGGAATAATAAAGCCATTGATAAGAAAGAAGTTGTGTCCTCATTCTCCCAACACCATGAGATTGAAGAAGAAACAGAGCTATGCCTCTCCAATTTCACTCCTTTTCTGGAAGGATGTCATGGTTTAACCCTAGCCGGCAACTAAGGACAAAGGGTATTTATTTTAGGCTGCTTTTCTGAAGAACCATTTTGAAGCCTGGATAAAATTCGTGCCTAAAACTATTTACTCTTCCTGATATCCTGTGAATAAGGTAAAGTTCTTCACTAGAGTATACCCCATGACAAATAATACCCTAGTAATTATGGGTGGGGATTTTCATGCGGTGACTGATGATGCCTTGGAAAAGAGCCATGGCACTGTGCATTCAGAAGCTAAGCTATCTAAATCCCTGCAGACCTCATTTATGCTTTTGGGAATATAGGACAGGTGTGGCAGTTACTAAACCTGGATACTTGAGAATTCACCTCTTATTCCCAGGTGTGGGCCATTAATTCTCGCTCAGACTTGTTCAGTTCTAACAAGTCTCTTTTGAACCAGATTTTATATGTGCACATATACACACACGATACATAGCATTTTCCTTTCAATCCATTTATCTACTTTGTTTTTACTCATCTTTAGCTATGCAGCCTCACCTTACCTAACATTTTACATACACATGGCAGCAAACCCGAATATTGATCAGTGGCAGTCTACAAATCCCTGTCACATTCTGTAGATACCAGAAGACTCGCAATTTGCATTGTTTAGTACAATCACTGAAGAAGTTCAGGTAAAACTCAAGCCAAGCCCCAGTACAATTCACAACAATGGCTATACCAATTTTAATTGGATCACTATACATCAGAGCAAAGCCAGAGAACACTCAAACACAAACATAGGTTGATAAAAACTGTAAAATGCTATAAAGAACTTAAAGGAACATGGCACTCCTCCTTTTTGTTAGATGCTCTTCCAGAAATCTGAACACTTTGGGGTAATGTGACACACCTAGAGCCTCCTCCCAGACCAGGCATTCTTCAGGGACACATTTGATAAAAATAAAAAAACTGAAATACCTACAAGAAAGCTTCTAATTCCATATTCTGATATTTCTATAGAAGGTCACAGATAGTAACCCCAGCTGCTTCACTCACTTCAAAGGGACTTGTGGCTACTGAACACTAATGCATATCTGGTCATCTTTATTTACTTAAAATACATTGGTCATCTTCTAAGCAGTCCTCTGGAGTACTGTTAAAAGAGGGGATGATATATGTTAAATTTTGAAAAAAACACACATTTTTTCTGACAGTATTTTTATGTGCAGAGAATTGTCACAAGACAACAAAGGACTACTTGGGGTAATGAGATGGTCTTCTACCTCCCAAACCCTCAAGAGGCCACTGCTGTAGTGGTACGCTTCTCAGATCAAAGTAGCACCTTGTGAAATGAAACATCGGTATTGGAGAACCTGAGCTGGTTTGGCTTGAAGCACAAATTCCTGACAGCAGAAGGGATAAGCATAGGCTGGGTAACAGTTTCACTAAAAAATAAATTTATCATCAAGTATTTTGTAGCTATGAAAGAGAAGCCTCTGATACATGACTGTTAAAGAACCCAGCTTACTAACCAGAATAATCTAAAAAAAAAAGTGAAACTTGCAAAAATAGGCACACCTTTACCTATGCAGCTGGCTAATTCTAAAAGTGCTAGCTAAAAGTTTCTGATTAAAAAGTTGAACTTCCTGATAATGGCAAGAAATGAAAATACGGCAATTAAGGTACTAAATCTCAGGGTAAAACTAATGCAGATTCTACTTAGATGAAATCAGTCCATCAGGCATGAAGTACCAATCCCCCACCTAAAAATGTAGAGGAAATGTGAACAGCTGTAGCTGGAGAGAAGTGTGTCATGTAACACCTATTAAAGTGACAGCTTTTTTGGGGGGGGGGGGGTGGTCTCAGGCATTGTAAGATTTCTGTGTTAGCCTGATTCATTTTGCTATCACTCAATAGCCTGCTGAAGATATAGGGAACAGCTGCCTTCTTTTTTTTTTTGGTCTTCCTCCATACCCTTTATTCTGCCCACGTAATTGAGTTAATCTGTTTTCAGAAACCAGTATGAGTAACTCTAGATATCTGGATACTGGATAACTGCAAATAAGGGTAGTAGTACTGGAAGATGCAGAACTAGAAACTGGAAATACTTAGTTGCAAGACTTATTAGCTGCATAGAGAGAAAGAACAAAGGCATTGGATTTTTCCTGTAAATGAACTCCAGGCAGTGTTACAATAAACTGGATGTTTGCTATTAGAACAGAATGGCTCCTTTCTTTACTTAGTATTTTCTAGAACAAAAGCGCTGTTAACTTTCCAAGGCTATAGTGAGTCAGTGCTAGAATTAGAAGTATGATCCTGAAATAGTGGTTACCACTAGGCAATGTTTCCTCTCCTTTCTCTTCACCTATTCAAAAAGGCTACCTCTGACAAATCATCTATTAATAGACAAGTTTCTATCATTTAAATTATTAAATGGGATTGAAAAAAACACTCAGAAATTCGGTGCTTAACAAGTATAAGCTTTTTCAAACAGAGGTATTCATAATGCTTTTTCTTTCTGAATTTTATTTTTTTGAAATATAGCCAGATTCCTGATAAATGAAACCCAGCAATCTCTCTGCTTTCTGAAGCTTTTATAACCTCAGCTTTGCAAAATTTAGATTTCTAACAATAGGATTTTGATCTTGGTGCAGGTCAGTCCTGAATGCAAAAAGTAATTCTTTTAATACCAAAATGCAAGGCCTATTAAGAGAAGGGAGGTTTGCAGTAATAAGATTAGGGAAAACCTCTATTACAGACTTTGTATTTCTGGGATATTCCTGAATGAATGTCATCTCCTTGGTGATCATAAGGAATGCAATCATGCTCAGAGAGCGTTTCTATCTAGTTTTGAACAAATCTAGGTTGAGAGAATAGGGGTAGCAGTTACCAAGAAAAGCTTTTATTTTGTTATAATTCAGTGCATTTGCCCTCACATACATTAACACACTGTACATCACAGCCTGCAATGGTGTGTTTTTACCTAAGGGGCCTATTTATTTCCTCTTGTAAAATATATATACAAATACATTTATTTTCCTCTCTTCTAAATCACTCGAAAGGAAATTACTGACTTCTCATCTAGAAGAATTCAAAGGCATGGATGTTAGACCAGAGGGAAAAAACTACACAGTAGCATCACATGTGAAAAGTAAACCTTTAACGGAAATGTGCACGTCTGAAGTAAAAAAATCCAGTGAAGGCTTATCCATGAAGGAAATAGAGGTAAAGAACTGAATGTTTACAGAAAAATGTATTTTTTAAAGTGTAGGTTGTAGTCCAAGGTGTTTGTATGGGGTTTATTTTAGGACAAAGAAATAATTGCCCATGAAGACAGAGGTAACGTGCATAAACAGTGGAATCAGGCACAACAGAAATTATTCAAATGGCAACAAAATAGTTTTCACACTGTTAAGTGGAAGGCTGCCGAGAACGACTTAAATGTTTTTTTAAGCGTTAAGAGAACAGACTGAGTGGGTAATAAACATGGACATTTATCCCCACAGGCTCCTCTCCCCTTTATACCTTCTGTCTCCAATTCCCACAGTTTCTATTTCCTTAACAGCCTTTCTGCCTCTAACTGTGATTTGCGGTGGATTACTTGAAGATGCTGAATATCTGTGTAATTTTTTTTCAGGACTACACTCTTTAAAGAGCCATGAGACCAGATTATGCACACGAAAATAAGATACTATTACAATATTATCTATAGTCGTAGAGGTAGACCGTTGCTATAGGAACACATTCAGAATCAGAGTGAAAAGGACTCCCTCCCAGCAGGGACCAGCCTGCTTGCGACACCCGAGTCCAGAGCTACTGCACAGCTCATGTAACTTGTAAATAAGCAGGTAAAGTGTGTACTTCAATGCCACATCTGAAGAGCAGTTGCCCCTATATGTCTGTAATTACTTTTTAGTTCATTTCCATCGTATTTTATTTTTACTGTAACGCTGTGGGGAAAAAAAAAATCCTGCAAACACTAAAGTACACGGTGTGATGGTTTTCCTGTAATAGGATACAATGCCAACCAAGCGCTGGAGCACCTTATGTGCATGGAATTATGTGTGAGCTTTAATGTTTGAAATTATCAGAATCCATGAGAATAAACTGGTCTACATTTTATTTTCTTCAGCTTGCTTTGATGAGGATTAATGAATGAATGGTCATGAAGTACTCTAAAATCCTAGGAAAGCACTGTAAGAGCACACACTTACTTAACTATTGTGAGCAAAGGATAATGTTTAATGCTTACCTGGAATTTCGCTCTAGCTATAGATGGATGAGTCATTGTCACAGAAAATGTAACAGTTTCAACTGAGAAAACATTTGAGATGTTAAAGCAAATACTTGATGACTGACAAGGAAAAGTATCTTCATGGTAATGAGCTGAGTAAAACTGTTTGCCCAGACTAATCCTCAGAATTCTTCTGCAAATGTGGTTTATTTTCCACAGGGCTTTACAAAAACAACAACAACACCCCCCCCCCCCCCCCCAACATCAGACAGCCATAAAAATGGCAAATACAAATAATTATATCTACATTACTGAGCTCTGCAACTGTGTTTACAAATCTGATTCTTCCCTCTTCTTTTGCGGACATGAAACATTTCCCAAGTGCTAAAGTCTACGTGCTAAACTGGAGCAGCATAGTGACTGGTACTTTTTCTCTCTGCATTTAAACAAAAACTACTCTTTTGCCAGTACTGCGTTCACTTGTCTGCACACCTAAACTTGTTCAAAACTTGCTTATAAACCAATGGTTTTTAGAACTGCCCACTGCAAATATGCATACCTATGTACTGAAGTGTGTATTTCCCATTCGAAGAGCTATAAACACATCCTGCACACATACAACTTAAGAGATGTGAGCATATGTATTTTTATACCGTGCTTGTTTAGGCAGAACTATGGCGATGTGAACCAAAGTGTCTGGAAAATATTAAGGGCCAAAAAAATTCTTCTCTACAAGACGTATTTTACAATAACAAACACATACCACTGAATCAGAGCATAATCTTCCTATGACATTTAACTCTTATGACCTAGATGTTTCCTAATCTGCCAGCGTTTAGCTTTCCTGTTTTTTTTAAAGTATGTTCGAAAAGGAAAATTAGCTAATCATCTACAAAATTTAGGAATTTGCCATAATTTCTGTTGTCGAGGGAACAGTCAACATTTTTATTTGGCGTCTTTGGTATTCCTTCCACTGCACCTCACAACATCCTACAGAGGCAAACCACGCAGCAGCTACACTGAGATGGGAATACACTGCCAGGTGTTCATTAGCAGCTCAGGAACAATTAAGAGATGCCAATCGGTACAGAAACACAACATGATCTACTCCGATGCCCGTGGGGCGCTGGCCAATTTCGTGCCAGCTGCCCCCCAGAAACGACCCAGCCTGGCCCCGGCCTCGGCCCCACGGGGAGACCGAGACTGCCTTCTCCCTCACGCGTGGCCCGGGGATGAGCTCCCCGCGCTGCCTGTGAGGGGAAGTTACCGCGGAAACACGGGTTCGGCTTCTCTCCCTCAGGCTGAGGGCAGAAGGCAGGCGTGGGGCCCGCCCGGAGGTGCCGCCGGGCTCCTCGGCCCGGGAGCGGCCGCCCGGCTCCCCACAGGCGGCCGCCTCGCTCCTCTTCCCGCCGACCCCCGGGGCGCGAGGGGAGGCCTCTCGACGCCTCCTCCGGCCCTCTCCCGCCCCCGGAGAGGGGAAGATGGCGCCCGGAGGCTGGGCCAGGGCGCAGCCGGGCGCTCCGGGGACACGCGTGGCCGTGCAGCGGGCTTCCTCCCGCCCCGCCGGCAGCAGCACGGGAGCACAAACCCGGGGGAAGCCGTGACACCCCTCGGGCCCGCCGGGCTCCCGACGCGGCGGGCGGGGCCGGCGCCGCCCCGCGCAAGCAGGGCGCAGCCTCACGGGACACGCACCGTCCCCACGGAAAGAGAAAAAAAACACAAACAAAAAAACAACAAAAAAACCCCCTCAACCCCAAAAAAACAACAAACCCCACCACAACACGGCCTCGCCCTTTAAGAGCGCCGGCGGCCCGATTGGCCGCGCCGGCTGCCAATCCGGGCGGCTATTGCATCATCCCGGCGGCCGGCTGGGTGGCGATTGGCGAGGGGGCGGGCGGAGCGGGAGGGTGTCGCAATCGCCGCTCGCCCGCACGCCACACTTTAAAGAAAGAGGCTGGGGCCCAGCCCGGCCCCTCCCGCCGCCGCCACCACCACCGCCCGCTCGCCCCGCCACAGGTAAGCGCGGCCGCGCGGGGGGCGGCGGGCCGGGGCGCGGGGAGGGGGGAGCCGGGGGGGCCGCGCCGGCCCTCGCCCGCCCGCCCGCCTCCCTCCCTCCCTCCCGCCGTGTCGCAGCGGGCGCCGCGGCGGGCGCCGCGCATGGGAGCGCATGATGCAATCGGCGGGCGGCCCTGGCTCCCCTCCCCTCCCCTTCCCTCCCCCGGTGAAGTCACGGCTTGGCAGCGCCGGGCACCCCCGCGCCCCGCACGGGCGGGGGAGGAGGAGCGGCGCGGCCGCCGACGGGCGGCCCCCCGGGCCGCGGGCCCGCCGGGGAGGCCCGCGGGGGAGGGGAGATGGGGCGGGCCGGGCCCCGGCCCGGGCCCGGGCCCCGCGGCGGCTCCGGCCCCGCCGGGCCTCGCCGGGCCGCGGCGCCTCCAGGTGCTGGTGACGGCGGGGCCGGGCGGTCGCTACGGCCCGTCCTCCGGCGCCGCAAGGCGCGGCCGCGGAGGAGGGTGCCCGGCCGAGGGAGAGGTCTCCGCGCCGGGCTTGGGACCCCGCCGGCGCCGTTCGCCCGCTCCCGGGAGCGCGCAGGGCCGCAGGGGTCCCGGGAGCTGCCCCCAACCGCGACAAAATGCCGTGCTCTAACAGGCGGTATTCTTCTTTTCTAGCTTCTCAGTGGAGTTTTGAATGTCTTGGCAAATCTTTTCTGGTTCCCGACAGATTTTTATAGCTCCAGACGCAACTTTCAAAACGGGTCTGTCGCAGAAAGCTCGATGTTGGTCTTAGCTCTGACATCTGGTGGGAAATAGCAGTCATTAGGACAACTCAATACTCCCCTCAGTAACCGTGCCATGCTGCTTGTAGCTCCTCTTCAGAAAGTATAAAAATTCATAATTTGAATAACTTCTGGATTTAAGGAATTGGTTCATCTTTAGAAGTAGCTACCTTCATTATAATTTGAAAGACAGAGTCAAATTGATACCTCTTGCCTCCTGGCATCTGGGATTGTTTGCAATTCTGTCATCAACGCTGCTAGCCTGCAATTAAAATACGTACTTTAGATGTTAGGAGCGCATTTTTTTTAAGCATGTTGGAGTCCATTTATGAAGATGTTGGAGTGCGTTTTTCTTGTAAGGTGTATGGAAAAATTGGGGATTCTGAGAAAAATACGGGAAAGTGATGTTGTCAGCTGTGGCAACTGATGATAGGTTTGAGCTACCTAGTCTCAGAAAAGTGGTTGCCGAGCCTTCAGTATGTGAGTGTTACCATCAGCTCTTACTAACTTGCCTGTGAGAGTGTGCAGAAAACCATGCAGGAGCGGGCCCTCCCAGTGTTCAGCAAACGTATGCCTGGAGTTCTGTGCTGTCATTCTTTGTACAGGGTCATCTGGATTTAGGGTCAGATCCTACTGGGGTATTGCTACTGAAGTCAAAGAGCAGGGAGGCCACCCATTGCTGCTCAGATTGGGACCGATTTTGCATTAGACAAGACAGCTGAGTGAATTTGTGCAATAAAGTCATCTTGACTAATGATTAGAATCAACACAGTCACATCTCAGAAAAGGAGCAGAGAGAAGCGCTTTGTATTTTTGCTGCTAAGTAAAAAAAAAAAATACTGTTTTAATTAGCAAATTAAAACACTTTTTTTCCCCCCCCAAAACAAACATTTGGAAGTTTAATTTTTTGAATTTTTTTTTTTTTTTTTTTGTGAAAGCAAAGATAATAAAGGCCTTGATTTGGTTTGGAGTCTTTGTGGTCCCTGAGGATTGCTGTCAGACAGTAAGAAACATCTCTCTGCCTGAGAAGACACCTCTGAGTTAACAGCTATTATGCTGTAGTGGGTGGTCAGTTGGTGGTCCAAGGAGAGAACAGGGCAGTTCTAGCTGGCCACTGGAAACACTTACCATGTGCTGGGTGGAACCAGCCTAGGGCTAATGAGCAGCTTTATGGGAACAAGATGCTCAGAAACTCGGCTGGCTCTCTGAGGAGCTGCCTCCTGCTGTGCCGGGGATATCATCCATTCACAGGAAACCAACCTGTTTGTGGAGAGGAGCAGTTGTGTTTGTGTGGCACAGTGTCTGAGAAACGAACTCTGAGACCCATCTACGTCCCCACCCTCGTGGCCTTTCCCAGTTACTGTGTCCTTTACCTCACCCTTCTTGAGACCCCGTTCCGTATGTCTCATAGCTGCTGCCTTTAAATCTCCTTGCAGTATTCCCTGAAGGATGCCCCATGGCACCTGTTGCTATCCAGGATATCCTTCCCTCTCGTTGTTCTGTTGAAGAACTGACAATTGGTAATAGGGATCCAGCCTCCAAATAACTAGGGGGGAAAATCAGTTTCAGGCCTCAACAGTTACCACTCCTGGGTTATCTGTGATGCAGGACAGTTAGTGCTACTTGATTTGCATAATAAATCAGTTGGAGCAGGACAGAAATTCAGGTGTCATTTCTCCCATGTAAGGGTTCAGATCATCAGGCCAGGTAGGAGTGTGACTCACTCAAGAAATAGTTATTTGATACAAAATGGATTGCTTCCAGTGGGAAGGAATCGAGGGAGACTTGTTCTTGCTCGAGAGGTGTGACACTGGTTCATCTTTGCTCATATCCATGTACTGCCCAACTAAAATATTCCATTAAAATGGGGTTTAATGGAACAATTTTTCCTTTGAATTATGGGGGAATTTGATAGAGATCTGAAGGGAATGTTAAAGCAATATTAAATAGGTTCGATAGCATGGAGAGAAATAGCACATGGAACCTGGTGATGTGAAGAAACGTGTTACAGGTCGGGTGGGCTGCCTTCAGGCGCAGGAGCCACCCCTTCCTCTGTAGTACCTCATGAAGCACAAAAAGCAGATCGTGAAAATGGTATGGGTTACTTAACTGGGATGTCCAGATGAAGTTAGCAAGCACTGTAATATGTCGAAATAGAGGGGACAGGAAAGCATTCTGTCTGACTTTGAAAAGATGCCAAAAATCAGTGGAAAAAATCAGTTGTCGGAGGCGATCTAACAAACAGAGCTATATAGTCTTTGAGGGCTACAGAAATCCTGTATTTAAAAATAAAGCTGAGACAAAGCCAGTATATGCTCCAAGAGGAACATACACTTGCATCTTGACTAAAAATGTCAGTGCAATCATATGTGCACAGCTATTACAACTGGCCCTGCCAGTCTGGCATTTGTGCACAGCGACATCTTGTTAGCTGTATATGCAGTTTAACTGCTGAACCAAATTGCTTATTCAGTCAGAATCTAAGACTTAAATGTGGTTTGCAAAAGTTGCTTTAAGAGTTAAAATCGGGAGAATACTAAATACAAAGGTTAGGCAGATATGTACATAGATTTAGCTATACAGATTTCAAGAAGAGTTGATGGTCTCTTTCTGCCCTGAAATATGAAAATGAAAAGATTTCTTGATAGGAGGGGTGTGGGTGTACTCACACATCTTCTTCACTTGTTTTAAGTGAGACGACTTCTCAGTGACAGAGAATGTTAATTTTGAATAACATTCGAGCCAAACTTACTAGGCTTTTCCATGAATTTTACTGAACCACACTCTGTTCTGGCTCCCTCATTATGGAAGAAAATTTGCTATTGATCTAGACAGTAGAATTTTAACCTTTTTAATGATACCCCAGCAGAAGGTAAAACAGCAACTCGGACTGCTGAGAAAAACCAGCAAACAAGAACAGTAAACAGCTGATGAACCCGTGAGTTTAGAACGATCAGTGACACACAGCAGCTCATTTACAAACATCTCACCACATCCATTCATCAGCTAGACACAGGAGTACAGTCATCCGTCTCTTGTGCTGTTACGGATGCAAGCCGTAATCCCTGGGTGGGACACTGCCAATACTGGGTGGTTAGCCTTGCCCACCGCTAACTTCAGCTACTTGCTTTCTCAGCAGGTCCCCTTGAGGATGGGCAAGGAGGACGTTGAACGCTAGTTGTGTGATACTGCATGTATGCATGCAATGCAATCTGGTCTTGGAGTAGGATTGGTTTATGCTAGTTAGATACTTTTCTTTAACATGACAAGAAATCAACACTCGCTTGACTGATCACTGAGTACTTTTCATTGGAGCCATAGGTAGGCATTTCAGGCACTTAGAACAACCTCGTTGCCCTTCCCCTCTTCTCTCCCAAACTTCTCTCCCAGACATTTAGGAGGTCATCCCATGAGATGGGAAGAGAAGGGGAGCAGCTGTTAGCCTTGCTGGGGCTGTGTCCCTGCAGCAGCTGTGGTGGAGTCCTCCTTGTGCCACCAGTAGGGTCAGGAGCAGGCTGACCTCAGCAGCAGGGCAACGTGAGTCAGGTGGGAGGGTGTCCTGCTTGTTTGTCGGCTGGAAAGGAGAGTGGACAATGACCAGTGCAGGAGCTACAGCAGGGGAACGTATTTTGTGGACAAGTCAGCTGTGGCTGCTGTCTTCCTATGGGTGGCAACAGTCCCCTGTCTTTGCCGGGTAGTGATTCTCACATTGCCGTCACCCTGTGTTCCTGTCCCACCTGCTCCTTACAGTACTGTCACAGGCTTAGCTTGTCTTACCTTGCTTGTGGTTGAAGGGGTTCCTTTAATGTCACTCAGTCACAGCCTTCACAGCACACTACCTTTTTCCATGGATTTTTTTTTTCCACTCGGTACTAGTGAGACCTTAAAACAGTCATCAGTTTGGACATCACCTTCAAGTGCTGCAAGATGATTGAGGGAGGGTGGACAGTCTGAGCACCCTCACTCCAGAGAAAAGAGACCAGGGAGTAATTTGTCTGTGCATACACCCAGAGGGATGGTCTGAAGAGGACAAGGATCAAGTACTCCTGTTGGTCAAGAGTCAGGCTGTTAATAGGTTTAAGCTGCAGAAGGAGAACTCCAGTCTGAAAATTAAGAAAATTATATAACTAGAGGAAAAGTTAGACAGTGGAACCTGTTGCCAAGACAGAGGTTGTGAAACTGGAGATATTCAAGGCTAGGCTAGACACCCATCCATCAGGGATGGCTTTGGAATAACTGAGTAAAGCCAGTGAACAATGCAAACAGCTTGACTAGATGACCCAGTAACAATCCCTTCCAATCCAAATACGTTCGAGAGGCTTCTGAAATGTAGTTGGCAGCTTGTCCACTTCCAGCACAGTTGTGATGTGTTACTGCCAGATGTACCATCAGTACCTTATGCTAAAGTCAGTGATGTGTAAGATTGTAGCTGAAGCTAGCACCTTTAATAGCATTTTTTTTCCCTACTAGGTTCACCTTGCCCTTAATCCATGTGAAGACCTGTTGGAAACACCTAGAAACACTAGTTTTCAGTCTCGTAATAAGTTCTGTTGTGTCCAAGAAGAGCCTGTCCAAATGAGCAAGACATCCCAACAGAACACCGCTACAGATGCGAACGGAGTAAGCGTGATTCACACCCAAGCACACACCAGTGGTTTGCAGCAGGTTCCCCAGCTGGTGCCCGTTAGTCCTGGTGGTGGAGGCAAAGCTGTGCCTCCGAGCAAACAGGGAAAGAAAAATTCCTTTGTGGATAGAAACAGCGATGAGTATCGTCAGCGCAGAGAGCGAAACAACATGGCAGTGAAAAAGAGCCGGTTAAAAAGCAAGCAGAAAGCACAAGACACACTGCAAAGGGTCAACCAGCTCAAAGAAGAAAATGAACGTTTAGAGGCAAAAATTAAGCTCCTGACCAAGGAGCTGAGCGTACTGAAAGACTTGTTCCTTGAGCACGCACACAATCTTGCAGACAATGTGCAACCTGTTGGCACTGAAACCACCACAACAAATCCAGAAAACAATGGACAGTAGACATTGTTGCAACCTTACGAAATGAACTCTGGAGGTGCAGCTTGTCTGCAACGCCCATGCAGTAACCAAGCAAAAACACTGTTCTTTTAACCATCATTTTGTCAAGATTTTCTTCTTTTAACCATCATTTTTTGGAGATTTTCTTCTTTTTAGGTTTAACACTGAAGATTTGATACAATTAAACCAGAAACTGATTAGGGTATTTGTTTTAAATATTTTTCTCCTCTAAAAGATTTATCTAATAAATGCAGACCTAAATTCATAGTCAACAAGGAGCTTAGTATTAGGGAAATAGCATTTTCACAGGAACGTTCACTTACCTTCTTAGAGTTTGCATAATGGGGGGGATCCAGCAGGATGGTTTACTGTAGTATCAGAAACTCGTAATTGGATAAAATGTCTTTTAAATACCTTTTAGTGTATTTAAGTCCTTCGTTTTCTCTGTTACATATTACAAAACTGCAAAGGCCATGGAGGGTGTTTGCTTTCCTGTTTGGTGGACTACTTTAAATCTGTAGAGCAAGTCCTATAAAGCACCACTTAGGTCTTTACTGTCTAGTTAACAGTTAATAAGGAGGGCGTAGTAATAGTGAGCTGGGATGCTTACTGATGTTTTCTAGAAAAATAGCAATATACTATGATGATATGGCAGTTGGCTTCCAAATGAGTCTGAAGCACCATGTACAAGAGGTAAAGCAGCACACTGACAAAGCCTTTTAAGCCTGTGTTCACATAGCTCACATAGTGACTGGGGCCTTATGAGAACAAGATTTTGGTTTTCAGAAAATGTCAAAATGCTACCAAAAAAAATGTGCTCTGCAAAATTGCATTCTTGCTGGGGTGCAGGTATTGGGGAGAACAAGATGTGCAGCTTGGCTAAGCAATGAAAGGGGTAAGATGGCATCTGTTCAGCCAGAATGTATGGATCACTGCTCGTTGACTTTTATCTCCATTTTCATGGCTGTTCAGATTTGCAGCCCAGATCTTACAGAAGTTCACAGCTCTTTTAAGGACAAATGGCCCTAGTTTGAATAACTGATTCAGTGGAATTTCTATAGTCATACAGTTGTGTGAAGGAGTATCCTCAGTCTTATTTTATTTTCATAAAAGTTTTTCTATAGCAACTTTTTTAATGCTAGTGCTAAGTCTTTGCCATGATCCATTACGCAGTGGTATGTACTATAGTGAGGATTTAAACAAGAAAAGTAAAGCAGGAAGTTTGATGTAACCTTAATTTATTTTCATTTTTAAATATTTCATTGATGGTATGGTTGTGTTACATTTAACCTGTGTGTCTGGCTAGTGGATTATTACACTTGTCTTAATTTCCCTCCTAAACTACTTTTTTCCATAGATTATTTTGTAGGATGCTTGTTTGCCTTGTATCTGTACTTAGGAAGAGAAGTTGGATATTATCTGTATGAAGATGCTGTTAGAAAATGAAACCTTGAAAAGTTCTTTTTGAATTTAAACTTTTAATACACGTGGAAAACTTTCATGGATTGTTTTGGATTCTGGTAGTCTTTTTACAAAGATATGGTTTTTGGTTCTAGCTGCAGCTTAAGTAGGTAGGGTTGAAATATCAGAAGCTAATAAAAACCTTTTGCTTCTAGTGCTGGCCTCATTTTTCCTGTCTCTTTTCTATTTCCCTCAAATGTAGAGGTGCCCACCACAAGCAGCTGTCTTTGAGAAATCAGTGCAACAATCTCCATTCCTGTCTTCTGCTCAGGTTTTTACTAAATGGAAAGAATCAGAAACTCATTACAGTTTTGGCTTATTTCCTGATTTAAGGGGAAGGAACAGAACACCAAAAACTACAAGGGAAAAAGATGACCTGAAAGCATCTCATTTGTTAACTGTGCACCTACTCTGATGCAAAAGGCAGGAGCTAATCTCTTCCCTCGTTGTCTGCTCTGTGAACTGGGACTAGGTGGCCCTGTTGTCCTGCAGTTGGTTTGACAGGCTGATGTGGAGTCCTCCCCTAGTAACCATAACAGGGGCTCCAAACCTCTGGTATTTGTTTCTGATTTTGGTGAAAATTATTAAATCTCTTTGGGGGTAATATTCTTTCTGATGCTCTGGAAGGTGACTTCACCTGTTACTCCTGACAGCTCCAATTCCACTTCCTTCTTGTTTAAAACAAAATCACTGAGTTGTGAAAAGTCATTTGTTTGCACAATGACATTTCTGGCTTAGCAGTCTCCACGCTTGTTTTGTTTGCCTAGGGAAGTGTGTAGGCTGTGCACAGCACATCACTTTAATATGTGAAGCCATGGACCCAAGATTATAACAAATTGTTATTTTAAATCTACCCTCAGAGTTAGGTTGTAAGAAAGGTGTTAGTCTATTATTCTAAGCCCCCTCCTGCTGAAATAGCTGTCTCAGACCCCTGAGGAGCAAAAGCTGAGGTGAGGCTTTCCCTCTCTTTGCCCGAAGGTGGAGCAGCCCAGGCTGTATGACAGCAAAATGCCTCAATCTTACGCCTGCGCTGCAAGGCACAGGGGAACACCCATACCTAGGTGACTTGGATGATTCTCTCCTTTCTAAAGAAAGGCTGGAATAAATGCATATCGATGCAAGAAACTTTCAGTGTAGGCCTATAAAAGTTAAGGTTTTCCTTTTGACACGTTTTTCTTAACAACAACTACAGTGCCCGTCACTACAAGAAGGAGCATTGCAGCACTGTATGTTTCACCAGGAAACCTTATTCCTATTTTCTCACTGTACCACTAAAAGAACAGGTCTACTCTAGCCTCCATGAGAACTAGGAGGCTCTACCACTTTAACTATACCCTGTAGCTGCAGCAGTATAATTGGCGTGGCAGATAAATCCAGAGTGCGTCCAACCCTAGGGAGCTGAAGCAATTTAAATGTATCAGTTCAGAAGTGCTCGGACCTTTCTAAACACGCAAACTTACTCAACATAACATACTCTTTCTGTTATTTTGGTGCCACTTTATTCGAGTCTGCACCAAGGGGGAAAGGCATTTAGGAAAACATGATAGCTAACAGCCTAAAATATCCTAATGTAGTAAAAAAGAAAGTTTGTCATGGACCTGTATTTTCCCCCCACTAATAACATTTTAAGTGTATTAAATGCCACTTTGCCTTTGTTTAGAGGCTTACTCCCCCCCCGCCCCTGCTAATTTAGAAAAAAGTTCTAATTCACTTTTGGCTTAAGTAAGTAAGTGGATAAAAATTACCATAATTACAGAACAGACTTCTGGAAGGAAGAATGAAATTTATATTCACCAAGTTCATGGGCCTGATTATGAAGGAAAATGGGAGATGGTGCACCATCCCAGACCAAAACGCATCCATGTCTCGGGCAAGCAAAACACCAGAGAAGCCAGTTACGTGAGCGAGTGCTTTCCCCCCAGAACTTGTGGTAGGGTTTGTTTGCTGGTACATGTCAAAGCAGAACCAGTTCTGCCTCCTGCAGCCCGCCAGATTGCTCGACCTGTTCTACAGCAGCAGAGCTCAATATTTGCCAAGATTAATCACAGGCAGGGAAAGGCCTATTAACTAGACTGGGGTTACAGCTTAGTTGAAACAATTCCAAACTCTTTTTTTGAAAAATCTGTGAAGTGTTACTTTAAAATAGTAACTGCTATTGAACCCAAGTAGCAGCAGGTTTCAGAGTGCCCAAAGCGGTGAGCGATCCCATGGGTGTGTTCAGAGCATGCCACAGGAAAGCACTTGGATGTGGAGGGAACAAGGCTGAGGCCATGAGCACCATCTTGCACTGAAAAAACCTCCTGAGTTTTAAGAGGAGACGAGTCCAGAGCAGTGCCAGTGTAGTTTCTGTGTTCTCCTGTCTGCAAAGCTAGCAAAGCCTGATGCCCTCTGCATAAGTACTGCATTTCAGAGGTACGAGACTTGCAGTCGCCACAGAAAGAGGCATCAGCCCAGTTGCACATCCAAGCCGCTGATCTCACACCCTCCCCTCCTCGCCCCTTCCCCTTCCCAGTTCAGACCTCCTGCACTTACCTCTTACAATCCAATGTCGAGCAACCTTTAAAAAAATGTACGTAGGCTCATTTGTTAATGAAGCGACATTACATTAAACATAAGGAGCAAAGTCCCCTGGATTATTTCACAATGTGTTTCTTTAGTCTCCAACACGCAGTTTCCTATTTAGCAATATTCACCAAGCTGTTACGAATAAAGAACAGGTTCTCGTCACACAGATCAGCCCAATTAGCAAAAAGAGCTCTCTGTAGAGCAGCACATTTGACAATTTTTAAGGAAATTATTTCGGACCTAAATCCAGTCCTGGGTGGGGGCACAAAGACAGCAATACTAGTAGTTTTTGATGCTATCCAAGCTCACGTTGCGTCGTACGCCCCATGTAAGACAGGCACTTGCAGGCACACAGAAGCTCACAGTTGGTCCCATTGCCTGTGTGCCAGCCCCAAGATGTGAGCAACAGAACTGAGATGCTGAGATCATCAAGTCAGCTGATCCCTTCATAGTAGGAAAATCCTCATCTGGCAAGTGGTAAGACCCAGAAAGGCCCTGACACCCTGCTGTGACTTTGGTTCCCCCTGACACAGCAGAGGGATGTTCTGAAATGCCTTTGCAGCCAAACTGTGCAACGGAGCCTGAAGACCGAACAGTTTTGATGTGTTCATAAAGGGAGCAAGATTATTTTTATGTAGTTACAGCAACTAGTGCTATTTTATGATGCAAGAAACGTATTTATTCTCCTGCAGGCTGAGGAACACCTACAGTAAAGAATGGCTTCTCTGGGTAATTTAAATCCTGTATGAATGGAAAATAATTTTTATGATCATTATTAATATGTTTGTGGTGTATCCAAATAAAATTTACATGATTTAATTCTGAACCGGCTAACACTGGACAGTTAAAAATAACTCTGTCATTCTGCACAGCATATGCTGCTGAATGACCCTGAGCCCTGCAGCAAAGATTCCCCCTTCTTGCAATTTCTAAGGCTTGCGAACACCACAGCAGTCTATGTCTTTAAGGAACAAATAGATGGACAAACCTAATAAGCACTGCGCTGTGTGTGAAGGGTCAGTACACCCACTACCCACAGCAGAAAAATCTGGCTAATGAAGGGTCAAAGTTTCCAGAGCACAAATTGGTAGAAAGGTCAGATAAAGAAGCAGGAACGGGAGCAGAAGAGCATAATGATGACAAAGTTGTGAGTGGAAGTGATGCCAAGGATGAATTTTAATAAAAATTTGATTCTGCTTACTCCATTGACACTGAAATAAGATCCGTATGAAAAATATAAGTGTCATTACGTCCACCGAGAACACCTGATTTTTTTTCTATGTTTTGTGCAGTACTTGTGATGAAGTTTAAAAAAGGACTTAGATTGTTACAATTGCTGACAGCATTCAGATAATCCATTTGGTATTTTAGAGAGTCCCAATCATCAAAATTCAGATTTAATTGCAAGATATGTCTGAGTTGAGATTTGACAGAAGTGTAAGCCCCACTGATAATGCAGCAGGGTTACTCAAGTGGCACATGGTAACGTAAACTGCTGATTGCAAGCAACAGCATTTGAGTTACCTGGATATCAAGTGCTGAAGTCTTCTACCTTCATTTTTAATGAATGAATCATTCCAGTTAATAGCCTGCCTGCCTCTCTTGCTATTAAGAATTGGATGCATTTTATTTTATATGCTGCAGCATTAAATCAGAACGATGACTGATTAGTGTGAGACAGTAAGTATCATCCTGAAGTTTACTGCTTTTGGCTGGAGAGGCAGTCAAATGACTTGGCACCGCTTTGGCCTTCTGCCATGAAAGCCTCTATTTCTTCAACAGTACGCGGGACGCACGTTAGCAGCTCCATTCCACTGGCTGTCACTGCGATGTCGTCCTCGATCCGGACCTGTTACAGAGAACACGTGGTTACTAAGGTATTCCAGCTGGGGATGAGAAGCACATCAGGCAGTGACAGCAGCGAGAGCACAGGGCGTGTTTCAGTCCGTGGTGCTGATCTACACCAGGCAGAGCAACATCCCGCAAGCACCAGAACTGCCCATCGCCACCAGCGCCGTGGTGCAGAGCTGTGTAGGGTCCAATCCCCCCTGGGCCACCGGCCCCTGCCACCCTCCTGGGATCACACAAGCTCCATGGTGACACCTGGCAGAGCAGCCCCGCAGGAGGTGGTGGCCCCGCAGGTGACTCGGGTGCTGCCTCTGCTACCTCGGGTGCACTAGGGACAGGCTGAGCGAGATGCTGCATTGGTGAGCTCATGCCGTGTCCTTACATGGGGCCAATAAATCTCAACCTCCTGACATCAGGAGCAGCAAAAGGAACATCTTCCCCTGAATTTGCCTCCAGCCTTGCTAGCACATGGCTTGCTACGGAGAGGTTCAACAGCAGTGCCTCCTGACGCCCAAAGTGCTGGTTCTTGAAGCGGTCCTGTTGCTGAGCTGCAGTTAGCTGCTCTTTGCACTTAAACATCACATTCTCTTTTCTCTAAATACAATAAGCATTCAAAGAAGGAACTGCTACATGAAATAGCTTGTAGCTGATATTCAAAACATTGAATTTTGAGCTGGTAGGAAACTCCTAAGCAGGTCAGACGTTCCTTTTAAAATACAATCACTACATTTCAAATCATGCAAGGAAAAAGCTCTGTTTTCCAGCTCTTGTTCTGTTAAAATGAAAAGTATGCTCCATTTCTGTTTGACTCTAATCTCTTCTTACCAGTAAATATGCCTACACAGTCATTTCCCGTTATCTTATCAGAAAAATGTTAGCAAGTCGCTAAGCTGCAATAAAAGCAATTTTAGTAAGGTGTAAAATCCAAGAGAACACAAACTCTGGGGACTCCCACCTTACAGTTGCTTTAATTGTTTCTGACCTCTTGACATTTTCAACTAAAAATAAAGCTGGTTAACATTTGTACTTCTGATTGCAAAATAATCCATTTGTTCAAACAAAATGACTCATCCAGTCCTTATTAAACTGTTTAATGATGTCTTTGCCAGATTATTTCTTTTACTTGGTATCAAGTTAAGTGTATTATAAAGCAGAATTAAATAAACAAACTCCACTGAGTTCACACATTTGATTTGGACAGCTGTAAATTTGAAAGCCCTGAGGCTCTTTACACTCCGTGTGCCTGAAAGGCCGGTGCCTTGCTGCAGAAGAGGAAATCGGCAACACATTGAACGGCTCTGTACACTTGAACAGATTTTAACAGGGTGGGTTTTTTGATTCATTGCTTCAAATTTAGCCAGCTGAGCAAAAAGTAACCCAAGGATTCAGCAAGACAGTCACATTGCATCTAAAGGTGAATTGTGCCCTCTGCCTTGCAGCAGCCCCCAGCATCTGTCCTGTGGGGTCGTGGGCCTGGGCACAGCCTGCCTGGGTGGACCAGCCCCTGCCAAAAACCTGCTGGTACCAGGCGAGCCCTGCAAAAGGGCCAGAATCCAGGGGACAGATCTGGTGACGTGGTAAAAGCCAAAGGATCACGTTGGCAAGCACACCAGTGTAAATGGAGCTGGGCACAGCACTGGTGTGGAAAGTAAAAATGTTAGTGCAAAAGTAAGTCCAAGAGCAGAGGGCAGGCCAGCCAAAGCTAGAGCTGACTGTGCCTACAGAGAGAGCCTCTTCCTGAGCACCACCGGCTTCACAAACCTTCACCTGCTTGAGCAGAAATTCCCCAGTGTATCTGCTACAGAGAAATATCAGTCACAATTCAGCTGCTTAACCGGTAAGATTAGCAAAAAAAAAAAATAATTATTGTTGGTGTTTTCCACTTCAGTGTTTCATGTCTTCACCAATACCTCCGGCACTCTTTCAGAGGACAGACTGACTTAGAAGCAGAGCAGATGAAAACCAAAGAGGGAGGGGGAAGAACAAGTGGGACAAGGTGTCTGTCAATGCTGTACCCTATCTAGGCCACAAGAAAAAATCAGGATGGGGAAGGAGCTGGAAAATGGAGCTAGAGTGATGAAAGGAACCAGGGAAAGGAAGATAGAGTGAGGCAAGACAGGGTTGACAAAAAATGGACAAAGAGAGGTGGGGCTGGCTAAGGAGTCCAGGAAGGGAGATCCTGGTGGAGGTGAGAAGCGAGACACCCTCAATAAGGAGAGCACACGGGGGTGCTGGAGCCACCTAAGCCGGGGAACTGAGAGTTACCAGATGGGGTAAGATGGGGAAACCCATCAGTTTGGAGTGCCACACACAGCAACTGATCGTATAGGAGAAATGTTAGATCATATAATCAATCCACAGCTGTGGATTGCTGTGACAAGCAGGAGAGCCAGCACTGTTGCACCAGCCTGCTCACCATCAGCAACTCCAAGTGGTCTTTGGGATGTAGCTGGAGGCGCACAGACCCACCGCTCCCATGGGGCCTCAACCATCATCCTGGGAAAGCTCCAGCTCTTTCTCCAGGATCTAACCGTTTCTCTTGCCTGGATGAATCTCACCTGAAATGGGTGCTTGCCATAACAGAGAAGACAGACTTCTCACTCTCAGTGCACATTTTTCCTTTGCCTAAAAGCAACACAAGTGCAGAGGAACACAGGTTCTCAAGGGGGAGGAAATTTTTGAATTTGCTCTTTTCCTCACACACTCCATGTTTCACCCTGAGCTTAAACTCAGCAGCAGCAAGAAGCAGCTTCAGAGGACCTGCAAAACCTTCCCTACAGGAGAGCCCGGCATTTGGTCTTGTCTTATATCCAAATGGACAAAAGATGCTGGATCTGCCTGGCAAGGCTCACTGGCTTGGGACTGCCTTTCCCACCAGGGGACAGTGGTTATGAAACTTGCTCTCAGAGCTGTCCCTGTTTGCAGGCTCTTTGTTCAACAGTGCTGCTTGTTTCAGGGCTATGGAGTGGTTTGGAATCGAACACGGCTTAAAGGAACAGCAAACTGAGGTGTGAGGTTTGTTGTACCAGCAGCTTTCAGCATGCTCTGCAAACACTCCAGGGGAGGCTTTGCTTTTTTGGTGTGAAATGACACCCTTCAAAAAGCACTCCTGCAAAGGTGAGGTGGCCAGGAATGCCAGAACTGTCCCTAAAATGCCTTTTTCTTATCAAGGTTAGTGGCATGATCTGTCTAGATAGACCTGACTGCACAACTGCCTAATGCCAGCAACAGACCATCAAGTGGCTCGACCCAGTGGACCCAACTCTGTCCCAAAGCAGGGCTGTGCGGGCACAGCCAAGGACAGCATAGGAGTTAAATACCAGGGCTGCTGTCAGCTATATATACAGCCTCGCACTTTGTCCTGACTTACTAATACAGTCATGCTCCCCAGAGCCTCCTGTGTTATCTTCCAAGGGAAGGGGGTTGTAGCGCTCATTCATTTCTTTTGGATGATGATATATATAAAAGGGTTTTGAGAATCAAGAAACAATTTTTGCCAATTAAATAGTCCAGATTTGCATGATGACAGATCCCAGATGTGATTAAAAAATACCACTGGTGACATGTCTCCTTTTTTTTTTTTAATCTATCGAGCATTTGTTTCATTATGGCTGTGGAAAGCAGCAATACTATCACTGCAAGATTTAGAGCACGAGACTTGCCTGGGAAACGATGACAGGACGTGGGCCACACATGCTACCCCACAAAGTACATGAGCACATGTGCTTCTGTCCGGCTGAAGGATCCACGTGTCTCTTTTTATAGCTGGTATCCTACAGAGGCAGATGCATGTAGCCAAGGGGACTTGTTTCGACTCACCAATAATTCTTAATAGAGCAAACTTACCATGAGCAGGGTTCGACTTCTGTATTTCAGGGAAACTGGTTAGGAAATGGAGCTGCCCTTACGTCAAACCCAGGGATAGGCAGGTACTTTGCGGGGTTGAGGAAAGCACTTTCCTGTTACCACGTTACGCGAAGTAGCAACGCCAAGCTGTTTTCTGTCAAGGCTAATAGGCTCTGTGCTACACAATGACTCTTTCTCTGCCCATGCTGCCAGTCTTTCCTCTTCTTATTCACAAGCAAGTCCTCATGTAAGGCATGCTTTATTTTAAAGGTCCACATATAAATATTTTATAAAAGAGGATCAAGATTAGTAGGGTGAGATCACGTATTTTATTAGATCAACTGATACGGCTGGAAAAAGAAGCTTCAGGCACACAGTCCCTTCATCCAGGCTCAGAAAGAAGCAATAAGCTATAAGCTAAATACAGGTTAGAAACAACTGCTCTTACCTTAACCTAATTATGTTAATTAGACAACTTAAGAGAAAAGGGTTAAAGAAGGTTTATAAGCAACTAGTTGCTGGTTTTGGGTTGCCTACAACTATCACTTTTCTTACAAGAACTTTAAAGAAAGCTATATATTTCATTATGACAACTGCTTTTCTATGAAAACTTTTCAAAAAATGCTGTGTAGCATTATTACTTCTGCATAATATGAAATATTAAAAAGCAGATGAGCATAATGTTTATTGCCTAGTAAACTATTTCATTCCACAACACACATTCACCATAAACTCAGAAACAGAGCTCAACCTTCTGAAAAATAAAAATCAGGACAGAGACAACTGCATGGCTCTGTGAACCAAAGGTAGAAGCAATTAAATATCCTACTTTTTATTTCATTTAACATTTGTTCCTGAGCAAGGGAAGTACTATTGTTTTGAAAAATATTGTAGTATTAGCGGATCTGCAAGGTCCTGGGCTTTGTAAATCTATTTAACTTTTAAATGAGAAAAATCTGCAAATGAGTTTTAACATATTAAGTCTAGAGCTAGTTCTACAAATCCTAGGGAAAAATAAAGACTGAAAAGACACTGAATATTTAAGGCCAAAAAAAGATGGAACAGTTTTACTGGGTCTTTGAGAAAACATCATATGAACTGCATGAATCAGTAATCAGCTTATGAAGAATGGAAATGTCAAACCCTAAAGGGCAGCATTTGGAGTCGCTATTTCCCCTTCCCTGAGGAATCGGCTGCTTTTCCTGAGCAATATATACAGCCGTATACACATACCTCTATTTGCACATCTATGTTTATTTATGAGAGCGGCGCGGGTAGAGTCCAGGCAGAGCAGAGGTGCCCTGTGACGGGCACTGTGCCAGTGCCCGACGGCAGCCCTTGCCCCACAGAATTTATGACCTCAGTAAATTGGACCTTAGTTTTGCAGATGGAGAACTGAAGTACATGTGACTGACTTCCCGAAATTGGCCGAGGAAGCTTGTGAAGGATTGATCTCAATGGCTGTCAAGTAAAGAGTTTAGGGCTTCAGACAGGGCAGCCGGTGCTCTCAGAAGCAGATGCCCTAGCAAAACTTCTTGCCTCCCTCCAGAGGGATCTGTATGTGACCCAGAACAGCTCTTGTTTGGTAAAAGCCCAAATTACGAGGTCCCTGAGCAGCAGTCACAGCCACGAAGGCCGGGTGTCTGTGTTACAGACAGGGACATAGGAAGGCTGGGCTGCTAACGGACCTATTCCGAGTGTGCGCGGGAGCGGTGCCGGTGCCGCCAGCACACGCCCCGCACGCCGGCAGCAATGCAGAGCAGGCGAAGGAAAACCTCCTGTGCTCTCTCATTCTTTTCTGCTCTTGCAGCTTTTACAATCTCTTTATGGCTAATACCAGGCAGCACGAATTACAATAAATGGCTACGGTCTTGCCCTTTTTGGCACGGCAAAAGAGCTTCTCTTCTCAATGCAGAGACTTGTCACAGTCAAGAAAATTATCCAAAGCCCAAAAAAGACATGAATTCAAGGTGAATTCATTAAAATCCACAAATCCCCTGTGTGGACAGTCTTACTCAGAATTACTTTGGTTAACGTAAGTTCATTTTTGAAGTGAATTAAACTAAACCGAATTAAGAACATTTTAATTAGTGCTGAGCTCTGCAGAGGGAAATGGACTACTTATTTCCTTTTGTAGAATGTATTTTTCTTTTAAACTTAAAGGAAGATTGGATAGGCTGTGGTGAGGTCTTTAGCTAGAACTGACACCAATACTAACCCCTGTACTACTAGTATTTGTCAGTAACAGCACTAGGCTTCACAAGATCTTTTTTAATCATGTGGAGAGAAAGTTTTCTGACATGCTTTTGAGAGAAATACTTACTCATTCTGGATAAACTAGAATGAACCAGCATGTAGATAACTAGGCACGCTACACAGCACAATTTGCATCTTCTATTTATGCAGAATAAGTCAGAATTGTAAAGATGGAAAAATTAATTTTGATTGCATTATAATTCAGCTTTTGTGTAGAATTCAGAAATATTCGGATGTACTTCAGTCTCACATTTTATTTCCATTCTTCTCCTGGACAAAATCAAGTGACAACGTCTGGCTCAGGGTATGTGTGTATTACTATTTTTTTCTCTCTAAGTAAAATGTATTGTTCACAGGGGGATCAGAGATTTAGATTTTTGCTCAAACGTTTTTGGGCAGCTCCCCCTTTTAGCAAAGTTTGTTGGCTAGCTCTCCTTACAAGTCATCATTACAGGAAGCTAAGCAAAAAACAGGGGAGAAAGTTAGACTTTGCTTGAAATCTCTGGAACAAAAGTGCCTGATCCAGCAACTTATTACCAAGGTAGAGATCCTGTGCTGTCACTCCTATTCCATGCCAACACAGGCAGCAGGTGAGCCACATGCACGCCTCAAGCTGCAGAGCTGGAGTGCGCATTCACAGCAAGTCATGGAAAAACATGGGCTTTGCTGAGCATTTCCAGAGGAAGGTCACTAGGAATCAAGGCAACTGCTGAAAAACTCCCACAGAGTGTTTACAAGACAGTTAAACCTGTTTTTGTTGCAGTGTCAAGCTACACAAGTGCATTACAGTG
This sequence comes from Buteo buteo, assembly GCF_964188355.1. NCBI lineage: Eukaryota > Metazoa > Chordata > Aves > Accipitriformes > Accipitridae > Buteo > Buteo buteo. Next base: position 11,768,280 of record NC_134181.1, on the reverse strand, counting down.
TTCCTTTAAAATATGCTTCAGCGTGCGGTGCCATATATAATGTGCTCACAGTTAGAAAATGCAGAGTTAGCTGCCTTTTGTTCACCAGTATCTCAGTTGGCTGGCTGGCAAGTCTTGATAAAGAAACAACACAGAGACAGGTAACATCCCAAACCTCAGCAGTGAATTAAATACCAGCGAGGGTGAAGTCCCGCATCTCTCGATAAGGCTGCACACAAATCATATGGGGAGTCTCCACAGGCGGCTGCCCAGGAGCCCGGCTGGTTCACGCGACTGGCGATGGCACACACAGCTTTTCTGTTGGGGCTGGTGGTTCAAAGCCAGCTCAGACCAAAAGTGTTACAGTAATTACCCTCTCATGGCTGGTGTACAGTGATAAATTAGTCGATGGGAGCAGCAGACAATTCCTAATGAGTGACTTTTCATACCAGAAAATCACCGCTGTTGCCAGTGATTGTTAGCTTTGTTGAGACTTAGCAGAAAAGCCATGAGGAGGATGGGGCATTGCAGCTGCCTGCTCTATCTTCTCTGTGCATGAATACGGAAGCTCGGAGAACAATGCGGCACCCTTCAAATGCTCGCCCTGCTAACATGAAAACCCACTGGAAGCCACTGCAACTGCTAAACGCTCTGTGAGGGCGGTGGCTTTGAATGGGAAATGTGCCCTGGAGAGCATGGAGAAACAAGGCCCCTCTGACTCGCACAGCAGCTGCCTGCATGGGAATGATCGCCCAGATCACGGCTACCTCCCAAGCCAGTCAACCTTCCTGCGCGCACGCTGCTGCCCGAGCCTGCAGTGCGATACCTTGAGCACGGGTGCTTGTGAAGACCATCAGCCATTCCCTTGGAAAAGGGAAGGCTTTACATTCACGCATTTTGCGCCATTCTGGCAACGGTCCAGTAAGAGCAATATTGCTGTTTTTCTCTACTGCCTCCCTGACTTAAAAACAGCATCAGGCTCTTCTGCCCTGGGAGGGAGCACCAGACTGTGCTGCTGTCAAGGAAGCTAACTCTGGAACATGGACCTTAGTCTCCTATTTCATAACATACATGTTTCACACATTGGACAAAACACCTACCTGGCAAGTCACTGGACAGTGCTGGCAGAAGGTATTTCAATCAATAGAAAAATATGGGTCTATCATTAATCAGATCTCACAAGTATAAAACTGCATTTAAAAATAACACCCCCACCCCCAGTTTGTCTGCAGGGTCAAATGGCCCAAGGTGCTGCTTCAGGAACTGCCCTATGTGTAATACATTACAACTTCCAAAAGATTTCTTCTCAAGTACAGAGTAAAGGCAAGCAAACAGAAAACCAATTTCAGAAAACCATCCAGTTAAGAATTACTCACCCCACCAAATCCTCTAAAGCGCTGCAGGACATCATTGTTGATGAAACAGGACTGTGCAGGATCACGGAGGGCTTGGTCCAAGAGGTGGTCGATGAAGTAGATGCCTGGCTCGATAGTCAGCACCATGCCCTGCTCCAGGCTGCGGGCGGTGCGCAGGCTCCTGAGCCCTGGCAGGTCAATGCGCTCCACTCCCTGCGGAAGAAACACTGGTTCTGACAGACAGAAAGGCAATCCATGGTGACCTTTTATCAAGACCCTCCTACGCCGACTGCTCCATAAGAGACCCCAAATACAAAAACTAGTTGGGAAGTAGAGGACTGAAACCGTGCTGTACAGTTACCTCTCTCTCATCAGTCCCCCACTTAACTTTCATGTACATCAATGACCAGCTTTCAACTCAACACCCAAACTGGTTTTTGCACCACAGAAATCCTGGCTTTGGATATGCTTGATACTGTCACTCTCTACCTTGGGAGAAGTACTGCACTACAGAGAAAAAATACTTACTTGCACTATTTCTTTCTATACCCTCCCTTGCAAAGTACAAAATTTTAAGCGACGTGCAAATCTTGAAATGCCCCCTCCACGTCATGGCTGAAATAGCTGAACTATGCAGCAGAGAACAGTTTCTCCAAGGATACGCAAATGCTTATTTTCACTGAATGTTATTAAAATTACACATTTATGATCTCGATTCAGGAGCAATGAGTCTACACATGACCTCATAAAAGCAGCCCATTTAAAACTAAACTTTTGTCAGATTCAGACTTTCAGGCAACATGGTGCTGACTGATATTATTAAAAACTAAGTCAAAACAAGTCCTGACTAGCAAAACATTCTCTTCCTCCCAAAAGCTGGTAAAGTGAAATGATATATGAGGACGTGCTTAGTCAAGGAATTAGAAACACTGCAAAGACTAGTTCAGGATATTAATTTTCTTCCCCCAAATGTGCCAGGTATTGCAACATCGGAATAAATATATCTCAATCCCATTAGCTTTTTGAAAATTCTTTGCAACTGTAGCAAAATTTCATCAACAAAATATTGTGATGACCAGTAAACAGCTCACAGGCCCACTAGCTGGCAAACATGCACACACACTTTGCTCATGAACACTTTACCGCTTCAGCCAGTCAGTCAGAGGTTAACAGGTCTGCAAGACCAAGGTGCTATTATCTGGTCTCCAGGTAGCATTCCCAAATCCTGCTTCTGGCCAAAGTCACTGTAATTTTCCTTGCCAGCAAAAGGAGCGATTCCTTTGAGGATCACTAGCAGTGTGACTGGTATCACGAGGATGAAACATCCCCTTTCTCCAGGACAAAGCGTGCTGCCCAGCGCTACCCCTGGTGCCTGGCAGCCGGGGCTGCACGTCCCAGCATGGCTGTGCTCCCGTGTTTCTGCCAGATCAATGCAGGGGGGCAGAGGGAGGCAGGAGCATACCCTGCAGATTAGCCACGTTTTCGTCTCGTTGAATCATTCGCTCTTCAAAGTGTATATAGCCTCACAGTACTGTTTGCTCCTGAGCTCCACTTTCAGTTCAGAAAAAGCCTGTTTCACAGAAATCCTGCTTGCAACAGCCACTCAGCAGTGTTTGTTTTATTCTCACCGGTCACCCAGGCAATAATGGGGTTGATTTTTTCCCTTTGCAGAGCTTCTGTTCCAATGCACGGCATCTTAGAGCAGTCAAGATTTTCAGAGCTCACCAGCCTGGACATCTGTGGGTAGGTTTGCCCATTTTTCAGAAATGTGGAGCATTTGCTTGCCCTCGCAAGCCAGCAAGTGTATCCTGACCATATTCACTGTGTCTTCGATACATTTTATTTCCTATGTTTGATCTGATTTTGCAGAGCATTATAGTACACTAAAATAAGAAAGGACAATTTTGTTTTACTGAGGCTAGGAAACAAGAATACTCTGATGGTAAGCAAGGCACTTTGCATTTATATTCTTATCAAAACCCAGAGAGAATCAATATATTTCTAAGCTCGAAACAATAACTGCACTGAAATGGAGCCATTTTTCTTTCTGCTGCTGCCCCATGGGGTTTGGCATCTCACATATTCATTGTAATGCGTAAAGGAAATGAGGGCATCCAATCTTGTGGATTAATCTCTCCATGAGCTGTAAACAATTAGATTAGTGTCTGGACCTTTTGGTGTCTTGCCAACTATCTATCGGCTGCTTTACAACAAACAACCCATATTTGGCTTTTAAGTACACTTCTCTTCAATTCTACTTGAAAATGCCTTTTCCGAGGCAGTCAATCCAAGACAGATGCTAGAAAGATGAATGCACAGCAAGGAAAACAATGGCAAACACCCTCTGAAGGCAGCCCTGACACGGCATCTGCATTTTTTTGCCTTTTCTTAAAACAAATGAGGTTTACCACCAGGTGTGACAATCAAGCCTCAATGCCCACTTCAGATACCTCTGTACAGCTGTTAAGGCAATGTGTAGACATTTTCTCTGGATTGCCTGCAGTCTGATTCGGCTTTTAGTACTTCCTCCAAGAAGCTAATAACACAATTACAGCCCAGCAGCAAGACCCAGGGATTCACGTTTGGAAACCTCCTTCGGCAACACAGGCTCCCCTGGCTGTCAGCAATGCAGAGTGGGCACCTGAATACTCTGCTTCCCCCAAAGTAAAATTTTAACTTCTCTAGAAGGAATTCACAAACAGTTTTTGATATTCCCCCCATCCTGTCTCAAGTCTAGGTTGTGTCGGCTCTTGGTTTCACCTCCAGATCTTTGGATTTCGCAGGCACTGAAGTCACTGTATAAGTGGCAGCAGCTGTATCTCTTCCATGAAAGCATCTCTAACGGGCCTTCAGAGAAAGGGTAACACTGCTCAGCTTTTCAAAGACAGCAAGCAGGACACCAGTGGGTGGACATGCAGGGAGGAAGCCCTATGCTCCCTTTTAATGGAGGCTAGCAAGGTGTTTACGAAGAGATGCGTGAAATGGATGAAGAGAGAGACAGGTTCTGGCTACCACATGTACATGGCCATGCATACCCTGAGCGGAGGACAGTCCCAGTCCAACTTGCTGCAAGGCTGAAGAACAACATGAGCTGGACAGGGAACAAGCAGAGAGGGGAAGATGACCAAGCAGGGGAGATGAAAAAATTCCTTCTTTTGAGAACAGCACTGGATTAAAATGTACATCAAATGATGGCTTCAGCATCCCAAATGACATCTGATCTCTGGGCACTCGTGACCATCTCAATAGCCACCACGGCTGTCATGACAGTTGTCAGCCATCAGTCTGCTTCAGTTTATGAAAACTAGAACAAACTGAGGATTTTTTTAATGAGTGAAACACTACCACCCCCCAAACAGAAGGTGACAGGTCTGCAACAAGGACGTCACCATTTTCCACCAAGTCAAACCCTGTTGGGAGCAAAGCCTTGCACTGTCATTCATTGGTATGCATCTTCTGCCATTAACGGATTTTCTTCTTTGCGAGGAGGGAACTTCCCTATATTCTGCAGCTAAATAACTAACACCTCGTTTTCAACAATAACCATGATGTTGTTTTGTAGTTAGATGAAATGAAGAGTAAAAAATGTTAAAACTGGTGCAGCAGCTGCGTGAATATCTGTTTCTATTACCGTTATACCCTGGAGGCCCGGCCATGGAGCAGGACCCTGTCACACTCAGTGCTGTACAACTGTAAAGCATAAGCTGGTCATTTGCCTCAAAAAAGTGTAGAGAATAATCTAGAAAATATTAACACCTAGGCATCTAAAAAGAGACTCCCAGTGATATTCTGGGAAAATTACTTTTCAAAGAACTGTTTATTTTCCTGTATATTGCAACAACAGACTATATCCAAAATTGTTTTCTAAGACTGATTTTATTTGGAGGTTCTGCTCACATTTTAAAATTGAGACACTCCCCCCACAGTAAGCACAGATGTATGACACTGTCATTTGTGACTGTACTCCTGCCAAGAACATCAGATTCCAATTAATGGTTCATGTAAGGTAACAAAACCCAGCATGTCTAGGCAATAAGGACTGTCAAGGGAACAAGAAAATTATTATGTAAACTGATTTCATTACTATGTAAGCAAAATAAAAGTTCAAATTAAGTTAAGTGTGCAAGTAATATAAAATATAGATCTATTTTTGGAATAAGCAGGGAATTAGGAAGTATGCAAATATGTCTATCCCCCAGAAAAGCGGCTGTGGAAGACTAGAAGTTGCAGTATCCCCAGAATACCTCAGTATAAGGATGAATTACTGCCTGCTCCTAAGCAACTCAATGGTTAATGGGTGTATATGTTGCTTTTTCCATGGAAGAACTGCAATGTGCATCATGCTGGATCTTGTCCCACAGACACCGGCTACCAAAGTGATCAGAAGCAGAAATAGCTCCAGGCCCACTCGGGTGAGCCTGATCTTGGGTCCATCTTTGGATCAGGACAGAAGAAAACCACAGGTGATGTCTCTGTGCTGGCTGGTCATCGCTCACAGGGCCATTACACTAGCTAGGGATGCAGAAGCGCAGAGATGCAGGGACACCCTCCCTGCTGAAACCAGGGACTGCCAACACTTAGTTGCCAACCCCCAGAAGTTTCCTCAAGCCAGCAATGGCAGCAAAACATGGCCACAGCACACATCCCTGAAGCTACTCATAACTGCAAATACTGAACCACGTAAAAGGCTCACGTAGCGACACAAACTAGTTTCTGGTACTTTTTTCCAACTAAATCATCACAGAACTTTTTTGAGACTAACAAATAGACTGTTGCAGTTGGACCACATTCAGTACAGTGAAGTCCTAACCATTTTACCAAGCTAAGTGCAATCAAGTATTTAAATTAGTCAGAATACTAAGATTATATTTAGATTACATGAAATCAACACTGAAGTGAAATCTCAGCTCTTTGACTCTTCCTTATTCTCCCACTGCATGCACCCAACTTCTAATTAGCTCATTTATTGTAAAAAGAACGGAGCTCTATGCAGCTAATAAAATAAAAGTCTTGAATTCCATTTCACTTGTCTCCTGGTCCCTTCTCTCTAAGCCCTTGTTTCTCTTGCTGAGTGCTACTAATGAAGATTAGTTTATTCAATCTATCCTGCTTTTTCCCAGCAGCCTGAGCTGCCTAGTCACCTGAAGGAACTGCTCATCAGTCTTGCCTTTGAAATCAGCAGCAGGTTACAGGAGAACATGCCCCAAGCACCACATACCACTTGTGGCATTTATAAGTCAAAGCTTCCATTTCTGCAGGAGAATCTAATTACTAGCTGGAGCTTTTGGGACACAGCTCAAAGTTAATATTGGGGGAAAGGAGGGCACATGATGTTTAACTGGCTCTTTTTATTTGAAACATTTTTGCCTTTTCCTAGGTATTAACTGTGATATCAGGTTTAAGCTGCTTAATAACTTTTCTGTTATTGCAGGGAATGAAGAAGAATTGCCTGCCACTTGTTCAAGGCACCGCTGCCTGCTCTGTGTTAGACAGAACCGAATTTCAATCCATTGCTACAGCATGCTTCTGAGCATAACTTCCCATGTCATTTTTGCTTCCTGATCCTTAGATGTCACCAAGCTCCACTGCTATCATAATGGAAATAATAAAACATAGGGTTTCTTTTTCTTTTTTCTTAAAACCTAACCGTGAGGAAAAAAAAAAGAAATAGCACATAGTAAAAATCACCAAGTTGACAACTACAACATAAACCTGGAAGATGAGGAGAATCTTTAGATAGAGAATTCGTAAGACATGAGATAAAGAACTGCAAAAGCTACCAGCAACACTGTTTTTCAATGAGACCAGTGACAAGCACCATTTAAAGTCTAATGGACAGCTTTTCTTGTGAAACACTGAAAGCATATACAGGCGATGGCCGTAAATGAAAGAGCTTTTTCTTTTGTGATCTTTTGATACTAATATTAGTGGAAATTGCATAGCAGAACCGCTAAAGCATGCCTAGGATACTTTTTATACCTTATTCTTACTTATAATTGAAAGCAGGATTGTACCATTTTGGTTTTTCTCTCCTCCTGTGCCTAGAATAAACTCTTCAAAACCACACAAGCTCTGTTAGTCTCTGCTAAAATTTCAGAAAGCTTTGGACAATAAATATTCAGTTAAAAACTCTCTCAGCACACAAAGTCTTTTGCAACAAACTTCAACAAGTAAAACAATCATAAGCAAGTATCTCCTTCAAAAAAATTAACCAGAACTAATGAAACCCAAACCAAGCAACAAAAACCCCCTAAGTACACGACACTTTCTCCGAGGAGGGAAACCCTGGGGTATGACAGGGCATGTTCTGCACCATGGCACTGCATTGACACAGCACCTGAGCCTTCCCTCCTCTTCTGCCTCTGCTCAAGTCCTAAGCTTCCATAAACACCCAAACTCCAGCATCTGTCCTCACAGGGAAAAGCTGCTGGGAACCGATCACAATTCTTCTGAGCCACAGCAAGGTAAGATATATTAACCTAACTCTGGGAGGGGTTTAAAATCCCACAGGAGAATCTTACACTGCAGGAAACTCTCCTGGTTGGTGTTAGACCCAACAGATAACAGTAAGCACCACGGATTTCTGTGCTGCTCTGCATGGAAATGCTGTGGAATTTAAAGTCTTCACCAGTTTGTTTCTTGCCTGCGCTCTGCCTGCTCAAGGGCCCACACAACCATAGGGCTCTGCTATGGATGAATTCAAAGAATCAAAAAGAAAGTGATTCAAGGGGACCCCATGAAGTAGAAGCAGCAGGGTTTTTTTCTCCTAATCTTTTCTCAAGGCGTACAATCGCTTGCAAGAAGAAAAACTAAAGCTAAAACTGGTGGAAGGCCCTTTTACTCTTTGCTCATATACGCGCCTACCATACAGGTTGTTTCATGTTTGCAGGTCCTGGGTAGGCACAGCTACAGCAAGGCTTTGCAAGGTTATGACCAAGTGAAGCAATTTGCATCACTGGGGCTCTACATAACAGCTTTAGGCTTCTTGGTAAATTCACCTCATCTTCTGCTTCTTAAAGGAAAAAACATTAATGCATCATTTGCAATGCTAACCACAAAAAAATGAAATCTTCTGCTTCAGCATAAAGTAGGATACATAAGGAAAATAATTTTTGCCAGAACAAGAAAGGGAACAAGATTATTCCTGTATTCTCTAGTAGGTCTGGTGACCTAAATCCCCAGACAGTCATCTGGGATCCAGAAGCAAGATTTCTGTTAGAGCCAGATGCAGCTTGTATACCTCTCTGAGTAGCAGAGAGGTTCCCCAAGCATGCACAGTAATAGAAAGACATGGATAACTCCAGGATCAAAACAAACCTCTAACCTTAATTTGCTGATGCAGAATAGCGATGAAAGGATCAGCTTTTCATGAGAATAGAGAATTGAATTAAAACTTTAAACTACGGTAAATCTTATAATTTTAAAAGACAAAACAAAATGAAACTTGTAATTCACAAGATGTTAAAGTCACAGTAGTTATTAACCTAACTTAAATTAACTGGCTTATTATTATAGAAAGTCATCAAATGTACTTAGCATTCTTTAGAGCCTTACAGTCAATTAATATAACATGAAATTGAATCAACTCAAGCATCTAGAGACGCAGAACCTAGATTTAAATGAAAACTTCAGCCTCATCTACCTCAGGGTCTGAAAATTTGGGATCACCTACCACATTTTCTCCATTGCAACAGGCACAAACCCTCATTTATATCCCATATCGAATTTACCCAGAAACAAATGAAAGAGTGTGGGAAAACCATCTCCATGATTAAATTTTACAGCTGAAGCTAAGCCCAGTGGAGTTTTCACCCTTTGAAGCTAGCTCTGTCTGACTAAGGGCCAGATTTTCTGAAGTGATTAGTACCACTGGGGCTGAATTTTCAGAACTGCTCAAGTTGTAGTTAGACCCTTAAAAGAAGTAGACAGATTTTCAAAGAAGCGTTCGATGCTCAGTTTCCCTGTGAGGAATACCACGGTACACTGTGGGAGACCTGACTCCCAAAGGAGCTCTTGACTGCCGAGTACTTCTGAAAATCAGGACATTTACTTACATGCTTCAATGGAAAACATTGGTGGTTACGCTCTTTTAAAAATCTTGCCCTAAACACAGTTGCTAAGCTGTACTTATTGCTGGCCAAAACCAATTATTCTTTATCATGGAAAATAAAAGGAAGTGTTATATTTTTCTAATATCCCAGAGTATCCTTTGCAGAAAATGTGCAAGTTTTTTACAGTGTTTGTCAAAGAGGAAGAAAGTGCTTGTTCAATGCTGCATGTGAAAGCAGCTTACTGGAAAAGATGAAAACTTATTATTGCCAATTTTGAAAAAAGAAATCTTTGGCTACTAATGAATAACTAATCTAAGTTAACAATGTCTGGAAATAGTTTTTTTGGAACACACAAAACTTTGTGACGGATAAAAATTAGGAAATTAAAGCTTATTGTATTATTCCAAATGTAACTGTTTACACTTGAGGAAAAATAATGGAATAATATCCACTTGGAAAGTTTTTATTTTTAAAAAATCCTTTGTAATACTCCCAGAAATTCCCTCAGCCAAAAGCAAATAACTTGCTTCTTAACCAGCTAGAAAAAAGAGCATGATACTACAGGCATGGGCTCAGCGTACAATAAACACACAAATGGCTTTATGAAATTCCTTTGAAAATCTTGCTAGCTGAGATTTAAAACGCACCAAAAATCACTCCACAGCATACTAGATGTCTTCAAAATGCATTTTCTCATGGAACAATGAGGCGCAGATAAAAAACCTTCTCCCATTTAATACAGACACGTATCACACTCACATGAGAGGTGCCCAATTGCTCACGTTTTGATTTACCTGGGGAAAACCACGTCCCCTGAAGCCTTCCAGTGCCTCCCTGGCCCCGCAGCCCTACGTCTCCCTCCTGCCACGGGCAGGGACCGTGCCTCCCATTAAAGCTTCAAGCCCAGAGAAGCCTAATGAAGTTCATTCCATCGACAGGCTTTTGATGTGGGTTTTCCACCATCAGGTGCTCCGATGCTCAGGTACCTCACCTTAGTCAAATGACCCAATATAAAGAGCCTCATGCTTTGGGTCAGAAAGAAGTGATGGGTCTAACAGAGGTGGAATTAATGCTGCAGGGAGAATTTAAAGGGGCAGCTCTTCTGCAGCACCCCAAATTCATTCTTTTTCAAACTAAGCTGATGCCACACATCCATCTATGTGCACATTTATATGCAAATACAGAACTTCAACTATTTGTCTGTGAGCCCACGTACATGCTTCCCTCACATTCAGGAAATTCGTTATTTAGGATTGGATTTTGAAAGTAAATTAGCCATGCAAACATTCTTAGTGTAAGAATGCAGTTGCATGTCTACACAAACAAATAATTTTAATATTTGCAGGTATAAAATTCTCTACCTGCATAGAGCTCTGGTATTTCTACATGTTAAGTATGAAAGTGGAGAGCCTAACTCATTTGACAATACAATCCCTATATCCATTTTTATCTATAACAGGTTGCTCTTTCAAAACTGAGGATAGATCAGTCTGCTTTCAGAAAAATGATGCTTAAATTATATAACATACTGGATAATTAACAGTTATAAATTTGGTCATATGTAAATAAAAATTGTTTCAAAAACTGATTCTGGAGCTCATATGCCACACTATTGAGAAACCTGCTGAGAGAAGGAAGGTATATAAGGTCCATTGCTCTATACTCCCCCAAAATCAGTTCTAGAAATCTCCCTTGAAATTAAGGTACTTGCTCTAACCTTCAAAGCATGCAGTTTCTAAGTAAAAACCCAGCACGGTACTTTTCACTCTCACAATTCTCACTAGTTATCTCTTTACCCCACCAAGTCTTGAACATGTGCTCCAGTTTCCGTAGTAAGTCCACCAAATTCAGAAAGGTTATTCACAACACAAGTGAAAACAATCTAAGCAAAGGCATGCAACATTGGAGTCCTGGATTTTTAAGTCCATGAACTCTCCAAGTAATCACGTCCCTTGTGCTTTGCTGAATGCCTCTATTTGTACACAGAGAGAATGCAATTGGGAAAGATAGAGGGGCAAACATCCATCCTTTCTGTATTAGCTGGTGAAGAAACCTTAAAATCAGAATAGGGTTGCTTTTGATTTTTGTTCCATTTTAATTACACGTAAGTTTATTAGCTGATACCAATACATTGTCACCACAGTATTGTGTCTCACCAATAATGATATTGTGAACATAACGAGTACCCTCAAATATTATACACAGTTTCTTCCCCGTCTGCAAAAGTGAACCCAGCAATAGCAGCTGTTACGTAGCCTGTTCACCCAACATGAATATGCTCCAAAATATGCTTAAACCTTACCTAACAAGTTCTTAGTTTCTTTTTCAGGTTCTTGTAAAAGAACATCTTACACAAGAGAGAACGCAAATGATCCATTTTCATACTGTATTATTGAAAACCCTTAAACAGTTAGCCTCAAATAACCAAAATACAACACACAAAATCCTTCTGAAATATTTCTGAAGCTGCTGTAAACTTCCTTTCTTTATTCAAACCTTAAGTTCAATTCCCTTTAGAGACTTTTTTTTCAGTATCATTGCAAACTTCTTGCCATTTATTGGTTACAGAATTTTACCCATTCTGCTTTCAAACCACAGTCATGAACCATCATGTTAATTCAAGGAAACTCAGAATACAAGAGGTTATGCTTTCACATTTGCAAAGACTGGAAGCCTTGATGGATTTTTTTCTTTCAATTCTCATTCCAGGACAACACATCTACATTGGTGTCCATGTTGACACTGGAGACCAAAGTTCAAAACAGGAATATGAACCAGCTTGTTTCCATATGACACAGCCATTGGGATTTACTAGCTCAGGTGCAGCAGTGAGCTCCCACAGCTGTCTCACATCTGGAATGAAGCAAGTGAGTCTTCCCACTACAGGTCTCAGGTAGACTTGAGATGTTCTCTGCCACAGCACAGGGTATGCTTGAGTGATATACGTTACAGTGGTGACTCATGGAGGAACAACACAATGTATGTAGAAATTGAACAGATTAAGAATGCCCAAAGGGTGGCATCAGTTAACTTGTCCCCAGAAGCAATTTCTGTGTCAATGAACTAATAGATTCCCTTAAACTGCATAAAATATCACATCCAGAAAAAGACATGCTTAAATGCACATCTGCTCCACCTCTGAGAAGATGCAACCAGCTAATCGTGCATAAACTAAGAGAAATGCTGATTAAATTGAGAGGGGTTAATCTGCAAGGCAGTTGAGAATGGACTAACACTAACCTCTGGGTAGCCTCCAACGTCATGCACGTCAATTCCAAGTAGATGTCCCAGTCCGTGTGGCATAAATATTGCACCCAGATGAACCTTCACCATGTCATCTACATTGCCTTTCAGAATACCAATTTTAGTCAACTCCTCCAGATGGACTCTGTCAGCCAGACGGTGCATATCAGGCCAGGCGACCCCTTAGAGAGCAGAAACAAGCAGCTGAGTTAACTATTGCTAAAAGTTTTTAAAGACGACTTTCAAAAAGAAGATGTAACACATGTGCCCTTTGTTTATACAAAAAACAAAGGTGGAAAAAGCAACTACATTAGCACAAAAATACTTTAAACAAGACAAAATCATCATAACATGCATGCGATGCACAGAAAACTACAACTGATAAACAGCAGCATCTTATAAACCAGATCCACATGAAGAAATGTTAAGACATTGTATCTAAACACGTCTATGCAGATGCAAATGTATCAGTGAGTTTTCTAAAAGAATGTCAACTGTAAAATACAGTTATTTAAAATGCAGAGCATAAAATACTACTATCCTATTATTTTCAATAATGATCATACCCATTTAGAACACTTGAGATGGACAGTACTTTTCTACATACATAGAAGATTTAAAGCCCACATCTTTCTGGCAAAGACACTCTCCAGAAATTAATGATTCCCTTGTGTTAATGGGCTGTGTAAAACACAAGTCCTCTAATACACGTACTAAAACAGCATTACAAAATACTGTTGGTTGACTAGAGACAGAGTGCCAGGATACATTAGATTTCTATTATTTTGGTATAGGATACAATTTTGTTTGACAAACTGCTGGGGGGAGGAGGGAGGAAGAAAGCAGCTCTTTTGTTAGTAACACAGTACTGTCTTAATTAGTTCACCATGGCTTTGAGTCATCATCAACAGCGCGGTTGCAGAGTCAAGACAACTAGGGCTAAGGTACAGTAGAAGAATATTTTCCTTGTTCAATTTTGGCATGATTAAACAAATAAAGGCCAAAACCCCATCAAGTTCCATTTGCTGTAATCCAGTTAAACATGCAGCTCTAGGGTCTTGTGAATATGAATGCCATATCATAATTACATTAGCACTTTTACTGAAAGAACTGAGGCTTCAAAGGCTGAAATAAAATCATCCTGTGGGAGTGCTTAAATAAAATTCGGTTGTCTTATATGGCTCCAATATAAAGGTCGGAAACAAAACGAAGAGGAAGTGGCTGCTCCGTCTTGCACACCGTCCACACAGAAACCGATGCACTTTTATGCTCCCATTAACATTGACTGGGAATGAGCTCAGCTTCTACGTTAGTTAACAGGCAGTGTCCTCTTCCCCATCAGATTACTCGGAGATCAAACTTATTAGCCTGTTGCATGCATGCAGCCAGAGAAGCACCTTCCATGCCCGAGCAAGACCACAAGACAGAGGTGTGCAGCACAATACGCTGGACAAAATCTCGGTTGCTGTTTCCTCACAAAAGCCAACAGTGCCCAAGCGAGTGAAGCTTACTCATAAAATGTGTGCAGTCTTCCTGTTCAAAATATGCTATTTTTGTGTTTTCCCTCCGTCAGAAAGGAATTTAGATTCTTCCTTCAGTAAGAATTAATACAACTATAACCAGTTGTTCTTTGACAACTGTGTTCAACATAATTATATTTTACAAGACTTTATCTTTTTATCTTTTTGAACATGGATTGTATTGCAATTTTCACTTTTCTAGATTCATCTATGTTTCACAGCTTTCTCACAATAGGGTCCAATCTATTGCATGATATATTGAAATCATTACAATCTATTGCATCGATATTACGGATATCAAACTGGAAGCATTACTGAATCACAGTTGCTTTCCTCTCTATTTTGTAGTTGTGGGAATACAGAATTTCTGTGTGTAACTCCCAGTTCGGCTTCTGCACTTTGCAATCAACTCTAACCGCTCTAAAAATCTTTAATATTCTTTCTGGGGGACACTAGATGTTCTCTTGAGAAGTCTCCCATGATTTCTTAGCTGAGTCTACAAGTCTTCTATTTTCATCTCCATGACTGCAAAAGCTACATGTAACGTCTCACCCTGGTCAACTATTTGAAGCCTCATCCTCTCTTGATACAAACGAAGATAGAACTCTGTTGCTGGAAGAGAAAACACAACTATAACCCAGATGCTCTGAACCAACTTAAGATGAGGTACCTGTTGTTTGCAGTACAGCTTCCCTCTATAGCTGTGCTGGTACTATTTGTCTCAATCCAAACCCGCAGACTCCACTTTGGAGTGGAGAAGCACCTTTAACAAACTAAGGAAGAGATACATCTAACAAGAGATAAAGATTAAACTGATCAGAAATAAACCCACCAAAACCACACATACATTTGTCTGCAGAAGTTTAACAGAGCAAATGAATGAGTCTACTGCCCTAACTGAAAAGATTGCTGTGGTTGTAAATCCTGAGTATTTCTGGGCACTGAGCAAATCCATCAGAGCCCCTTCTTCCCTCGCCTCTACTTTTTTCTCTCATTGAGAAAAAGCATGACTATTTCCCCTCTCCTCCTCCCGCCCAGGCTCTGCGTTCTCCATCTGTTTTGGTTTTTATTCATCTTATCTGTTTCATTAGAGACTGAGGACAACAAAAAGCTCCACTGCGAAATAAATAATGAGGCTGGATGGAAAATCTGCAGCTTTGGGCTCTCTCTTGGAACAAGGGCAGTGCTTTGGACAGAGCCCAACAAAACAACTCTGGACCACTCTTTTATCATCTAGCCAGTGCCATCAGTTTTGCTAGAGATGGGAAGTACTTCAGCTCCAGCTCTCTCTTGCATGCTGCAGAAGCTGCAGATAGCACTGGGACAGCTCTGGCTGGAGGGTAATTAAGCCACTGCTGGAGGCACCCCGCTAAATAGTACAAATCTTGTTTTACCAGTAAATAGGTGTTCAAATAGTTCTAATTTATATATATATAAAAAAGTGTTATAGATAGATTGCATTTTCTATTCTATTGTCTGGCTTCACATTTTATTCTACTATGACTCCAGTGTGGTAGTATTTTACACTATCAGACCACTCCCCTCCAAACCACTTAACCTACAAGCATTGTATAATACAGTCACACATACACAGACTATTACTAGACTAAATATGAGGATATTTTTGAGCTGACTAGAGACAGTGAACTAAGTGGAGTGACCTTACTGGTCTTCACTTAAAAAAAATGGTGATATCCTTGTCTTGTTTGATATGAGCCGATTCCCATCATGCTAGGAATAAACTTTAATAATAAGGTACAAACAGTTTTTTCCTCCTTTTTTTAAACGGGCAATTCAACAAAGAGAGAGGATCTAAATGCAAATCTTCAAGCATTTTCTAGTACCCTTATTATCTTAAAAACATTAACTTTGTTAAGAGAAAGAACTACTTTACAGCAATAAGGCAATTACTTAAAAGTACAGAATGCAATCTATGGAAGAAAGGAAGCATCCTAATTCAAGAAAGATCTCTTAGTCCATTTTATATATAAAGTATATTCATATGCTGTACACATTTCATATACCATACACAGAAATACAGAACTCTTCAAATTTATTTTAAACCTAAAATTGTATTAGGTTTATCTGGGCAATTGGAATCTTTATAATACAATGGCCTGTGCAAACCCAGCTGTCTCTGGGACTGGCTGCCATGTCTGCACTCAACTGTCATTTAAGTTAACTAGTAAGAATACTTGAAGAACTTTTGCTCTTCAAGTATTCTACTTGAATCCTACACCTCAAATTCTACTAATCTAATTTTCCTACATACATACTGAACTCCCAATAATGGCAAAAAGCAGAGAAGGGAGGAAAAATTAAATATCATGGCTACCTTGACTAGGAAAGCCATGAACAGAATTTTCTGTTACTCTCACATGATGTGCTATTCAACAATCTGTACGTGCCAGAAGGACTTGCAGTAAGGATATGTGAATCTCTGTGTTAAAGCACAGAGATATCTGTATTCCATTCAGATGTCTGTGTGCACATCTATGTGTGGATAGCTTTAGCATGTTAAAACAAAGAAAACTATAATTAAGAAACCTCTGTGCCAGCAGCCAGGGAACGTTCTGCCCAACAGGACAGCATTTTCAGACGTGAAGAAAAAACGCTAAACAATGCTGAATGAACAACATTTTGTACAAAGAATCCTTAATTCATGGAGGTTACTTGATGTTCAGGCACTTCAGTTTTTTGGATTAATGGTGGCGTGGTGGAGAGCTCGGTCACCCACCACAAGCTGATGCAGCAGAGGTAAAACATGATAGCATTCTTGTAGTGAGAAGAAGCGGTTAAAAAAACAACTAAAACCCACAACAAAACAACTTCCACACAAGTGGCTCTAACATCAGTTATGTGAGTTACTGCAACGGCTGGCTGTTTTGCAACACCAGCCTGCACTAAGCTCCCACCACCAATCACCTACTAAGAAGTGTTACTCGTGTATTATTCAGGACTATTATTTTTAAGCTTTGGTGAAGTTTATCATGGTTGCAGACATGCTTTTTGTGTAAAAAGGTTAGTTCCATTATTATCTTTAAGCCAATTTATAAACCAATTATAGTCCACTGACAGATGAGGTTTAGAAAGCTAGATTGGAGGGTCCTTGGACTTTGACAGCTTGTACCAAAATGAGTCTGCACTCAGGAAAATCTGCTGATGATGTGTCTGCTCCATTCTTAATTCTCTGCCAAATGAGATACTGGGTAATACAGGTCACCGAACCAGCGATTGGCTCCCTAGGAAAGCTCAGTTACCAAGGCTCATTAGGTTGCGATTCGTTACTTGCCATGCAGCATGTGCTTGGGCGAGAGGCCAGGACAAAAAGCACCTTTTACAGCAACCGAAGCATTTGAGATCCCTTGAGATACGGAGTGAATGAACTACACAGCAACGACCAGACAGTGCATGTGTCTGATAACGAAATGTGACAGATCACGGATTAATTAAACAACATATAACTATGGAGCCCATTAGTTTTCAGATACCAGGCAAACAGTATAGCAGAGATCTGCAGACGTGTGAGGTATTGTGTGTAAAAATGGCAAACTTAATACATTAGGTTTAGTAAAAGGGTTTTTTTTTAAATTTACTCCCACCAACCTAAATGTTATCTGATGTTCTTAGATACTACTGTGACAGAAAAGAAAGAGATAAATTGAGTATTTTTTTACTTCCTTGAAAATATTTCTTCTCTAATTACCTGTTTGCCAAATCCACCAAATTTCAGATAAACCACCATGTTTTAGGGACGCAAACACATTATATAATGATCTCTGCACTAATCTGTGACCTCTTTGATCACACCCTTGACAGGGAAGATTTTTGTTCAAACCCCCCCCCCCCCCCAAAAACCCCAAACCAAAAAACCCCTAAAGAAATGCTTCTAGTGAAACCAGAAATCAAAAGCATCTCTACCTTTTAATGAACATACCATAACTTTTTAAACAGTAGCATTAAAAAGATCAATTGTTATAACACGTCATACTATAAACTGTTCCTCAGTTGCTGTTAACTCACTGGTATTTTCATTCCAGTGATTATTTTCTGATGTTTTATTAGAAGCTATTCAAGAACATAAAGTAGAAACAGCATACAAAAGTAATTTAGAATTACTGCATGGTATTTAGCCACTTTGGTCAGAAAGTGCTCTGAAAAGGCCTAACAGGATTTTTTTGGCTGCTACTTAGGGTACTTTGCGGTTGTAATGTGACAATGATTAAACCACAAATGATTTAGCAGGGTTTTTTTGTTGTTGTAGGGTGGGGTTTTTTTGCCAGCACAGATGTCACAATCTTACAAAAAAAAATGAGTATGGCAAGGTTGTAGTAACTTCTCCCCAAATTGTGCTAAGGTTAAGTTACATTTCGTTTCTGAGTGTCCACAGACAAGGGCAAAAGGCCCGATGTCCTCTGGCAGTGCCACTGAAATGCAGACATAACACGCAATCCCTGTCCAGCCAGCAACCCACTGGAACAGACTAAAATCTGCCAACACGCAGTGACCATATCAGCCATAAAACAATAGGTCCTTAAAAATTCCAATCTAACCCAGCTTAAAAATCCAAACCAAAACATCATTTAAATACTAAAACCAATTATTTCTTTCCTCTTCACTTGGGTGCTAGAGAAGAATCTGTTGTATTTCTGATTTTCACGCTTTCTTTTTGGCCCACTAGATGAAATACTCAGTAGTAGCTCAGTTTTCGAGCTTGGTTTCTTGCAGCACCAGTTAAGGCAACTCTGCAACAGGGCGCGGAATCAGAGTGAGAAACCAAAATGCTGTACTCAAACATTGACAATGTTTGGGCAACAGTTAAGCTGTTCAAAGCTTCATATACTGTGTAGATAACTACCTGTAAGACTCACAGAGTCAGCATTAGATGGCTATATGGATGCCTAATTCAGGGATGTAATTTTAGGCTATATTCTACAGCGGTTCCATGGCTCCAACTGAGTGCTGTATGAAGAGAAGAGCCTGTTAACTTTCCCATCCTAAAAAAGTGATGGGAGCTATATTGAATTTGCTGCTGTGTCATACCTGCAAATACCTGCAGTACTGACGGCAGGGATAACTAGACTTCAGCCTGCTCTGTGCTGTGAGTTCCAGTGCCACAGCTCCAAACTAGGATGGACTCCTTCAAAAACCATCCCTCGATTCCCCAGTAAGATGCACCTGCCTGACAGGAGCAGGATGACTCCCCATCGCCTCCGAAATTCAGACCTCTTCTTCAAAAGCCTGAAAAGCATTGTGCTATTCAGTTGTACTGTGGTATTTCTTTTGCATCACTATGATGGAAGTTTTAAGTGGTAAACCCATCCTCCTCATTATAAACCCTGCACATGTTGATCTATAACACATCAGAGGCAACACCAAGATAAAGTCTGCCATGCTGAAACCTTAGGAAAAGCAATTCGAACAGATGCAGACGTGGAGCAAGAGGAGGGATTTTTTCCATGTTTGGAAAGATGCAGCACTGGGATTGAGCAGCACCAGCAGACACTATGGATTTTACTGCATGTTCCTTCCAAATAGGTGTACGTTCAAAAGAAGAGAAAAAAGATTGGGGGAAGGAGGGAAGCGCTTGGAGGGAGTGATAGCAGTGTGGAAACTTATCAATCTTTGAAGCTTAGAAAAGACTCTGTTTAGATAAGATTCAGGGCAAACAGCATAATCTATGTCTAGCAGGTTTGTACTCTGACAGCTACAGCTGATGCAGTGTCAAGATCGAAGAACTCAACGAACTTTGTACTTCAACTCAAATTACAATGTATATGAGTGCATTTCCTGAATACTGAACTGGGAGAAAAATCAGTGCACCAGTGCACATTAGACCACGTAAAAACAGCTTATTCACCCCAAGGTCACTGTTAAAATCAGAATTGTACAATGTTACAATATTATAACCTGTTACAATTAGGAAAAAATTTTCTTTTTTAAAAAAAAATAGCCTTAAACCAAAACCCATTCACTAGAGGAAGGCTAAAAAACCTGCAGCCAATTTAGGCTCTAAGTCCGTAAACACTTCTACATGTATTTGCTTTGTATAAGCAGCACCTTTGAAGAACCACTGAAAGTAGTAGAAAAACCCACGTGCGCAGTCGGGCTCGAAAGCTGCAGCTTTGCCCCTGAACCACGGCAGCTCCTGCAGACACTGCCCCAGAAGGGCTGCTCAGAGACCTCCACATGAGAGGGACTTCAGGGCAGAAAGGCCCAACTGTTTTAAAGTGCCTGGTTTTGTACACTTGGAAATAACTCAGCTTTATTTTAGTCTTCCTAACATTGCAGTGGTCACTGTATGCATGGGTCAGCTCCTGTGCGTTAGTCACAAGCAGGGAAGAGCAGCTCCCAGAAGGTTTGCAGTCAGACTCACAGTCTGAAATCTTGCATTTCAACAGATTGCTGCTTGCACAGTGGGACTGGAGGATCTGCTGAATTTAACAGAAAATACTGCCTTTTTCCTTCACCTCTTGCCATAGGTTACTGCTATTCTGGGCAAGGTTAAGTTACGTGTCCAACAATGAAAGCTCCAGTAATCAATGACACCATTTTTATTTAATAATATCTTGCAAGAATCAAGAATTGCAACTTGATTGTCAGTATTGTCTGTGCATCCTTTAGTTCCTTCAGCTTTTATTTCCTAAGTGGTGGCTGATGCTTTAACCATTTATACTGACAAAACTGGAATTAACTTAGAACAGAAAGCTATCCTATGTTTTCTGGGTCAATCTTAGAGTTAGTATTCAAAAGGAAACTCATTTATGAACATTAATGCTAGCAAAAACCACTGCCAGCTCCATTCGGTAGAGGAGAGAGCAGACTACAAACAGCTTTTTAAAACATATATTGACAAGATTTACTTTGCAATCTGTCTTTAACACAATAACACATTCTTAACTGCAAGGGGGAAAAAGTAATACTGCAACGTCATACAGCAGGATTTGTGAATATCAAGTACAACATGCCCCGAAAGCAGTTGTTCTTCAGAGGAATTGGTATAAAATCTTCAACTTCTGTCATTAATATCTTATTTCTGAGAATAATTGTTTTGCTTCAGATATTACAGCAGATTAATAATGATCAGCAGCACTTTGCCTAAAATATGTCAATCTGAATGGGAATAATTCATATGGGTATTTTGAAATTATACAAACTGTAAAATAGATTGTACTCCCACACCCTTCCCTGTTGTGCTCTTGTCAAAAGGTCCAGTTTACAAACCAATTTCTTTCCAAAAATTCATCAAAATTAGCTAGTGTTTTTATACAGCACAACAGACAAGCGTGCCCACATGGTGTTCTACTAAGTACAACTCTGAACTAAATAAAAAAAACCCAAACCAAAAAAACCTTGAATGACTTGCATGCAAAAAACGCCCGCTGCACGTGAATGAGAACCTTGTACTTAACTTGGAAGGAATAAATATTAATAACATTTCCAATTATTTTCTTTAGGCATAATAAATTTCAATCCTAGTTGAATACAGTGACAATTGCCCTAAAGCAGTATTCAAAATAGTAGCAAACAAAAATAAATCTGAATTCTAAAGAAGTTACAGAACTGTCATGGACAAAAGTAGTAATCTGTGAAGTTGCAAATTTTGAATTTGCATATGTTCCTAAGCACAACTCTGCTCAACTTAGTAAGAGAATCAACTGCCAGTAATATGATCTATGTCAAATACCCTAGCTATTAGTTTCCAATTAAACAGTTCTTTAATTATTTGGGTTATTCTAATCCCTGGTCTTAGTACTATCCTACTTGAGCTAAATTCTCCACTATTCTTTTTTCGTTAGAGACATGTTATTAGAACATAGATCAGGGAATCATACTGCTACTTTGAATTAAAATCACAGCATTTTCTGTTGTATAAAACAGGTTATTTATGAAACCAGTACTTGTTCACTGAACCTACCTTCTCCTGACAGTCTCACTGAAAGAACCATGCCTCAATATTTAGATACCGAAATGTTTTCAGGAATACACACCATCCAAAGTTTACGTTCTGCTGTACAAAAATACAGACCATTCACCCTCTAAAGTCCCTGGGCTTATGTCTACCTTCATGAGCTTTACTACTTGAATCCTTTAGCAGCAGGCAAACACGGTGGAGGCAAAACACTGGAAAATAAAGCTGCTGCTTTGGTTTGTCCTAACTGACAACATTCCTTGGAAGGATGTACATGTTCCTCAACATGAAACTAGCTGAGGTGGGCCCCTCCATTGCAAAGTGGTTAGGAAGCTACACCAATGAACAAAAATTGAAGAAATCAGGAGAAAGGCACAAAAAGCAGGCATAGGGTTTCACACAGCAGCTCAACACTTGTGCAGTTCCAGCTGCCCAGAAGACAAAGATCAAGACCAGGTGGGATTACCTTTGTTTAGCATCCTGCACCTACAAATACACAAGGCCTCCTTTGGTCCTCTGCCACCAAGGGGAAACCAGAAAGAGGAGAGGCCAACACTCAAACCCTAGGCACGACTGCAGCAGCAACCTAAATACTAACATGCTGAGCCTGGTTTTAAGGCCGTGCATAGCAGGTGGCACACCATGGAGTTGTCACACTTCATCCTAGTGAACTCCGAAGGACCTTTTCTCCTGGTCTTTAAAGGAAGGCCTCAGAGTTAGACCTACAGAAGGGTCTAATACTTTTCTCTGAATTGTTCTGTACCTTGGACAGTTTGGCCCTAAATGTACTGAACACGAGAAAAAAAATGAGAGTGGAAGGGTTACTGCTAACTTGACAGAAACACCTTCAGACACCTATTCTCAACTGCAAAATGCAAGACTTGACCTGGTGAGGCAGCTGGAGCAGGGACAGAGGAGGGACCGTCAGCTACAGAGAACTTTCTGTGGTTCAAGCCATACAGCTGCTCGCCTGCGCTCACTGCCTGTTTGCTCCAACCCTCTCCGCTTCGCCTCTTTACCTCAAAAGACCTTAGTCTTTTAGGAACTACTTACTTCTTTGCATTTATTCAGCACCTACAGCAAAAGGGGACCCATTCTTGGTAGGCTCTAGGAAGCAGCTGATATCTTAATGATCAATTAAAGGATGTTTTATTTGCTTGGCACCTGGGCTTACTTCTTTGCCTGAAACATTTTTGACTGTACTTTGTTTTGAAGTGTACCTGACTGTACTTTTTGCTCAAAGATTATACGGCAATCCTGGCATCAATGAAATCTGCAATGGCTGATCTTTGATCCTGGAAGAAAGGATTTAAGAACTTAAAGACCCTATGTCTTTATGGGAAACTTGACTTCTGGGAAAGCTATAAACAGGCAAGGAATCTTCCAGCCCTAATATGGAGAAACCTCCATCTTCCATTATCAGAGATGTTAGTCCTGGGATGGAGATTTGTTTCAAGATGTTCCTCAACAGCATTTATCAGAAAAGCAATGCCTGAAAGCCAGAGGCAACATGATACTCACTCTCTTGGATAGTAAAATGCAGGACTCTGGGATATGCAAATACCCCTGAGCATGAGCTCCAACTTGAAAAAATGGAGAGATACAAATCCTATAGGGAGACCCTATAGTAATGTCAGCATCCCAAAGAGGAAAGCTTTCACACTGCACATAAACTGACTTGGTGAACAACAACTTCTGTGCCTATTTGGAACTATTTTTTATTTTTCATTTTATTGAAACAAACAAACATCAATCAGCAAATATTCCCAGCTGCACAGCTAATGTCTGAATGCAATTTCGGTTCAATGGGGACTTTGGATATACAAGCTTTTTAAATCATATAAATGTAGAGATAGGGAATTGATTGGCTGCCAACCTGGCCTTACTCAACTGTTCCTTGGGAGCAGTTTGCTAGACAAAGAGATCTTTTTTTTTAAACTGGAATTTAGGACAATAGACCTTACTGATCGAGGTGTTTTAATTCTTTCTCCCTCTACCCCCAAATACTAATGTGTATAGCTTAGAGATTGAAAAAGGGGGTTTTTGCTCATTTTTTTAAACATACACAAGTTTTGCAGTAGTACCGGGAATGTTAAGCACAAGCTCCCTTCCTTCCCCTTCTCCTGTGACTTTCCACTACTCTACAGAGAAGACAGGGAGGAATGTTCGGACGTCCCAGAGTGCAATTGCAAGGGATGAAAATGGAAAGTATGTGATTGCTCCAACATTTAGCTCATTAATCTTAAAGAGTCTGTTTATGATCTACTGCATTAATCCAAAATAGCTTTAATTGCAAAGCTTAAAGATAAGCGTGCTTCCTTTTTATTTCTTCTCAACACAGTAGCAGATTTAATGTATTTGAGAAACGTCAATGTTTCACAAAATAGAAACTGTATATAGAAACTTTCTATATGTAGAAACGATACTGTCCTCATCAACTAGGAATTAAATTTATAGAACTCTAATTATTCATATTTTTTAAATGCTCAAGATAATAAACCAAAAAATAAACAGCAGAAATCACTTCAGAGGCTGGACATGGTATAAATACACAGTCATTTGCTAAAGAATAAAAAAGAAGCTACTCCACAGTAACTTCCCGAACACTATCAGACTCGTATGTATCACTGACAATAAAGCATCCATACAAGAACAAAGTGATATTCAAAGCTGGGTTAAGCATGAACGCGCTTCACGCAGAAACTGAAGCACATCACTATCTGTTGGCTTGCAAAGTACTACCTCCCCTGTTAAGAGTTAGAGCTGAGCACACAGGCATTGATTCTCATCAACATCTCTTTTTCTTACATCACTGACATTTTCATTTGCACATTTCAAAACACATTTGGAGTCATGGAGTGATTTAGGTTAGCAGGGATGCCAGGAGGGTATCTGGTCCAAACCCTGGCTCAGAGTAGGGCTAACTTCAAAGCTAGATCATGTTCCTTCAACAAGTTGTTTTGTAGAAGTTTCAGAGAGGGACTTTCAGCAAAACCAAATATTTTACATGCTTCTTCAAATAGATTTATATCAATGACAAAAAGCAAACAATACTGGTCTCCCAGGTGTAACTTATGACAAATGATGGTTAATAAAGCTATTACAATGACATTGGATCTAACTCACGCAACTGGGATAAAGAATGGAGTGAGACAGGATTTGGGAACAATGCACATGTACCCTTTCAAGTTCTTCAGATCTTTCCACTATCAACAGACCTGTCAAACCTGCTCACAAAGGGTCTAATCTACCCCTGCAGTTCAGACTTTCAACTGCTACCATGACAGTTGTCCATTGGAGGTACTACAGACATCAGAGTTGAGACCTCACACCCTGCCATTAACCATTACACTATATAGCCTTATGCCTACTGATGTTGTGCTACACCATACTTTCTTTTTCCACCATAGTTTGCTTTGTTAAGCCTGAGCAATTACAGGGATGAGGCAGAGCTACACTAAGAGCAGTATTTTTACGATTACAGCATCAAGGACTCCAGACTTAGGCAATATCAATTGATGCTGTCTGCGCGAGCTTTGCTTGGACCCTCAGTGCTGACGTGTTACGGTCCAGTCCTTCGGTTAAATGACCATCTACTCCTTTAGATGGGATTTCAATAGTAGCAAGGCCTTTTTGATGATGCTGCCTTTTTCAGTCCTACAATAAAACTTTTAAAACCTTTTGGAGATTTTCAATGACACTCACCAGAGGAATATACCCAGTGCTACATTTTGTAATGTAGGCAGCTGGTTAAAAGACAGAAGACCTGATGCAAGCAAAACTGTGATATCCATTCATGCATTACTACAGACAGGAGAATTCACATGGAGGAGAGCTTCAGAAGTACCTCAGCCCAGTAGAAAAGCTTCCACCAGACCAACCAAAGCTTCCTACCAACCACATGATGCAAATCCACAGGAAGCCCCAAGTTCATTTAGTTCTAGGGCTACCTTATTTCCAGAAGACTCTAGCTCCAAGGCAAGCACAGCTCCTGCTAGACCACTGAGAATACCTGTTCCTCATATGACTCCTCTTCCATCTGATGAAAAAGCTGGAGGTGTGCAGGAAGAGAAACAAGAGACTTCACAAAAAAAGCAAGCATGGCAAATGCACCTGAATGTTGCCACTGGGAATTAGCAACCATTCTTGCCTCAGACTCGCAGCAGGATGCTAGGCAACTTGCTTCAAACACAATTTTTAATTTTTATTTATTTATTTTACATTTGTTCATTAATAATTTTCTTTCATTTTACCAGTGTCTGGCTTGACAACCTGGAGTCTGATTTGCAGAAAGGCTGGGCACTCACAGCTGTAACAGAGGTCAAAACAGCTGGGATTTGAGCAAGAGCAATGTTCGACTCCCTTAAAAAAAAATCTCAAGTCTGATGAAATTCAATCTTGATCTTGGAATCCCAAATGAGTCAATAGCTTTTACACTAGCTTCTCCGGCCTGCCTGCCACTGCATGCAGAAGGGGAACTGCTGCACACTTTCACATCACTAAGATGAAGTGCAAGTGAACTTACTGCCTGTCAAGCACCTGTGTAGTATTATGATGAGCACTCAGAGAAAAACTGGTGAGGACGTTGATAATTCTGGATTCAGAGCAGGTTTTGAACAGTAGGCAATAAACAGCTTTGGGCCATGCATGGAACAAAAGGTTAAAACAAATTACTGAATAGCTGCTCATTAGCTCAGATCTTTCTGTTACATGCATTGCGTGAAGATAGCAGAGGGAGAAACAATGGATGTATCTACAAGATTTTAATTCCAATCATCCTTGGAGGTGAAATCTCTCAGTTGTCCCCACTTACTGTGTTTTGGTTTACACAGTGGAGTTTTGAAGTGCACGAGCTGAATTCATTTCAGATGAAAGTAAACAGGGAGATGTGCTCCACGAGTGCACCTAACGTGCCTCAACCAATTCAGTAAATCTAATGAGATTAAAAAACAATGCAGAAGTGACACAAATTAGCACACTAACTTCTGGAATACTCTAAGTCTGGGACACTTGGCTTTACAAGTTCACTCTTTTTTAACAGTTCTTTTTATGTAGAATATCTATGCGAAGACAAATTGCTTCTCAAATCACTGTTCTGAGTAAGAAGTAGATTATGCCTCAGCCACCAAAGTGAATGGAAGTGTCAATATTCTGCACATCCGCCCCTGTATTTTAGTTCTGTGGAAGAATAAATTTAACCCAGATGGACTTGACCACATTAAGAATATCCCCTAAGCAGAAATGCAACATTCCTCTCTGACATTTTGGATCATGAGCCTGACTTTGTAGGAAAGAGACAATTATCCTACTGCCACACAAGCATGCCTTTTTGACTCTTTCACTTCAGCGACAAGCATCGCTGTCTTCATAGGAGATCCATGTTCAGTAGTTTCAAAATTGCTGCTTATGCAAGACTGAATATGTCTTTCTCTCCTTTTATTTTAAGCAGATTTGGTTTGTGGCAGGAGTTGTGATGACTGCACTGAATTTGGGCTATAATCCCACAGAGAGTGTTTCTTAACTTTCAGAATATATTATTTGGCACACAGAAGGAATTCTGTTCTTTCAGTTGGAAGGTAGGGAGACCCATACATGTGATTTCAGCTGTTTGCATGTTTGGACCATGCACAGGATGTAGTCACATGAATGCTTTCTATAATAAAATACAATGTTTTGGAGTATTTTAAAAATTATGACAACCATTTGTATATAGAACTAGAAACAAAATGTATTAGGAGGTCTATTATCTCTCAGAAAGTAACTTTACTTGAGAGTCAATTAGGTTCATATGAGAGCCAAACTGAAAAAAGAAATGCAAATCTCTGAACTACACACATCTATATAAAATGTTTTAAGGTTGCTAGCAAATGTGTGTCCTTCCATAAACACAGTTATGTAACCCAGTATTTGGTTAGTGACTCTCCCTAAAGCACTTGCTCCCTATCTTGCAATGAGAAAGACTCTGGGAATCATTAACCTTCTGAAGACAACAACTAGATGTCCCCTGTGACCCTCTGCCACAAGGCATAATTAAGGCCCCAATTCTGCAGCTGGAGAGAAATGCTATTTTCTACAGTTGCTGACTCTGCTGCCTACACTCCTTCTACGCAGCCTGCCCCATGAATGGTTACTGCCATGTGAGCCAAGTCACTTGACTGTCTTTGATCTTAGGAACCCTGGGAAATGAAGACAAACAAACATAATAGCAAAATGAACAAGGGCTCCATAATTCAGAAAATCTGACTAAAACATGATGGGGCTGGGTTTTACATCTAGTGCCTCTAAACCCGCAAGCTTTTCTGCCTCCTTTTTCGGAGATCTAAACTATTAACTTTCCGTCAGACAGGGAGAAGAGACACTTGAGAGCTGAATTCACATCATCCCTTCCTGCTCCCCTCTGTGACAGTACCCGGCTCCCCCAGGAGCAGATCCTGGTGCTTTAGTCAATGAGCTAACAAATTAGGTTTGTTCAACGAGACGAAGGAGGCTGCAGCCTCTCCCACAGAAACGGCTTTCTCTGGGCAGCAGTAACAATACATTCAGTTTGCATCAACCCCTTTGAGGGGCTCTGGGGTTTCTCAGCAGCCTGAGAAGTATGTGACACTAACCATGCTATGAAGGTCAGTGTTTCTATTTCTTCTTTTTCTACAGCAGAATATTAGCCTTCCAGGAGATCCAATGCCACTTTCAACTAGCCATCCAACAGTACACGACATGGCAGTTTGTCTGTCTGTCTCAGTGTTCAATTAAAACAGCTACACAAAACATTTTAAAGGAATTTGGTGGAAGGTACAAAGCAGATACGTTTCTTTCAAAGGATTTATGAAAGCCTTTTACAGAAATGTCTTATCTCCTATGTTCCCTTTAGTAAGAAAACAAAAGAACTAAGTAACTATTTGAATAACATCTGATTTTTAAAGTTATTTAAAGTTGTATACAAAACAGGATGTCTCTCTAATCCAACTCAACATTTCAGTTTGAACTGTCTTTAGAACACTGTAAATTCATTTCAGACATTGTAAGTACTTTTCTGCCAACTACCGATTTTAAGTGTTTCATACCCATTTCACTAGTAAACAGTCTTTGGCCTTTGGTGTGTTTTTGAGAGCTCATCAGAGGAAAATATAATAATATTGTCAGATTTTTTGCATCAGTGGACAGATGGGTTAAAAGGTGCAAAAGAACTAGGGTACAAGCCATACAGACCTAAAAAGCAGACTCTTCCAGATGGTGAAAATTTTTGCACATTGCAGGAGTCTACCCAGATCTGTAATCCAACAGAGTGTGAAAGGTCCAGGTTGCATTTCATTGCACAGAGGTACCAAATTAACCAAACCAATGAACCAGTCCATAGAACATGTGTTTAACCTGCTTTCTGTAGCCAGAAGATTCATGATTACTACTCTCACGAACAGCATAAATGCATTTGCACCATTCTTCTAAACAGGCAAGACAACTAAAGCATAGTGAGAACAGAAAGTTCAGTCCCATCTTCTGCCAGACTTTAAGAATCATTTCTCTGTCTATGAATCTCAAAATCCCAAGGTTAGTAAAGGATCCTTGCAACTACTTTAAAGAAATACTTAACTTGGTATGTCCTTATTTTCGGACACTGTAAATAAAGTGTTAAGTAAACTAAGGAATTCTCTACACCATCCTGAGTACAGCATCACATTAGCTCTCAAGTTCTGAAGACAGTCCACAACTTATTAGCATGAAATACTGCCAAAAATGTTACGTGAAATTAAAGGCGGCACTGAAACGCAAAGCAAACTACGAAGAGGAACAGGAACAAGATTCTTCAGGGGAGAAACAGCGGATGATGGAGAATGCATTTTCTTATTAAAATGGCAAAATATCTAGTCTCATTTTGCAGATAAGCTTCAAATGTTATTGCTTCCTTCCAAGTTCCTCAAAAGAACAGTGCTGCTGCCACCTTGTATAACAGGAAAATTATGTATGTTCTGATTGGCAATCCATAAAGCCCATGCACTCAAGGCCCAATGATTGAAAGCTAATATAGTAAATTTAAAGGATAAGTGTGCTTTGTGCATTAAGTACATTTTTCTCAAAGCTGTTCTATTAGTAATACTGAGAAATGCTCAAGTACCTTCACCAGTGAAAGACTCAAAATCACAGCAGCAGTTAGCTCTAAAAGCATTTATTTGCTGCCCTGAAAGCAGAATCAGAGAAAAATAAGATTTTCATCAAGCCAGGCAGTTGCTTCAACTATGAAAATGTATACTTGATGAATTAGCTTGCCTGCAATTTAAAGGCATACAGTGAAGTACCCAATAGCCAGTGCTTTCTAAAGCTTTTTAAGGCTAATTGAGTATCTCTCCCAAAGATGCACACTCCATCCTCTTTTTCAACAGAAGATTTCTATTGAACTTACATGTAAAATACAGAAAATGCTTGAAACAAACCGAAGCACAACACACATGTTCACTCAAACTGACTTCAGTCTTTGGCATAAGCTTCCTGACAAGATGGCTGCCAACATAAACACACACCAGAGTAACAACTGTCACCACTAGATTAAAGGAATTTAAAAAAAGTGGAAGATTAAAATACTTTTTTAATCTTATTAGTAACTGTTTATGTGCTATTTCTTTAAAAGTGTTGTATGGAAAGTGTTGTGTGTCCTACCTCTATCCTCCATTAGGAGCTGTTTAAACATGGAAATTAATTTTGTCATCTTGTTCCTTTCCAGCACTTTCTAAAATCCAAACGTAATTGTCTTGACAGCCTGAATGCTGCCATCAAGCTTGTCAATTCCTGCTGACATGTACCCATCTTTTACCTGGCTTGACTGCTTTCATTACAGCCCGCGATGACTTCAGCACTGCTTCATAGATAGCCCTCTGGTCAGGAGTGAACTTTCCATTTGCAGGGAAGGTGCAGGTGATGTCAGAGCCATAGCAGTAATACTCTCCTCCCATATCGAACAGGCTAAAAAGGAAACAGAGGTGGAAGAACTGAAAATTTAGTTCTAAAGAAATAGTAGAACAGGACATTTCTCTTGCTCTGCACTTAAAAGCCATCTGCATTTTGGTAGTTGGCCATATAAGCACTATTTGAATGCTGTTCCTAAGTAAAATGAGACAACAGTCCCTCGGAATCTCCTAGCAGAAGGGTATCTGCATGACATATGGCTTAAATTGACACCCTTATGGAGTGCTCTAGTCCTGGATGGAAACACTGAGAGAACATATGAAGGAAGATAAAAAGTACATAAGGAATCCACTTCAAGCTCTTCAGTTCCAGTTTCTAGGACCTCTTCTCAGAAGAAAAAACATGTCCTTTTTCTCTTTCCTGAGAAATGCTAGCATCACATAAAGGGTCTAACCTCAAAACTTAACAGAGAAATGTTAATTAAATTATGGCCTTTTGCATCTAAGTGTCAAAACGCATCTGATGGTTTAAATAAAACATCCCCAATAAAGGCTGGCTGCCACTGCTCACAATATAAACTTTCCTTCAAGACAAACCTGCCTAACACAGGTTAAAGAAACAAGGATTATGGGAAGATCTACCAGAAAAGAACATTTAGTACAGTTTTCTGCATCAGAGATAGAAGAAAAAAACCCAACATAAAGTGCTGTCTTTTATGGGGACAAAAAACCTGGTCTACCCCTTCAGAAACATATTTATTCTGTACTTGAATCAATGATTCACCACTGATTGCTCAGCTGCCAGAAATCAATCTACAAGACTAGCAAGTGGGTCTCCACACCCTTGTGAGAACCAGGTTAGACATTTGCAATACTATGCTTCTAGAGCCTGCCTGATAAGGCACTGCACTGGTTTCAGCAGGCTCAAAAATCTGCAAATAACAAAATAACCATTTGGACCAAACAATAGTTGAGCAAATAACCCCCGTAGTTCATCATATATTGATTACAAGAAGACACATTTTACATGTAAGACTTTGGTCTTGACACATAGTATTTGTGTGAACTCCTGATTTCTTAGGTAATGAATCAGAGTTGAAATCTGCTAATTTAAGTCATCTTCCAACCACCTCAAACAACTGTATGAGACTCTTACCATCATAAGAAATATACTTTTCCTTCACTGTGTTTGAAAACCTTGAAGTTTTCTTCCTCTTGCTTCTGCTTCCCAGTAGGGTCAGCCAGACAACACAAGCAGAAGGAAGGACACTCCACTGGGGCACGCTCTCTGCCACTGAGTCCTAATTACAAGAGTAATTAGGAAAACTTTGCAGCATAGCCCTGTCCTCAACCAGCATACACGACTAGATAAAGATAAGTATAAGCTACCACAAAAAGTGCTACAGCACTCAGCTGTAAATGTTCACCATTTCCAACATAAGTGCCACTGAAAGCAATGGACAATAAGTAAACAAAGGCAAACATGATAAAGCAAAATAACATTTCAGCAGGGTTGGGGCTCTTCTTGCTGCATTGCATACACAGACACATACTCATGTAGATTTACTCCAAGAAATTTTAAAATCCACCCCACAATTTCCTCCATGAACAAATCTTTGCACTGAGTGCAAGCCCTGCTGAAGTCATCGCCAGCCTCCCCAAACTGGGCAAGGTTCACCTGCAGAGAGACTTGCAGGACTGGAACTTCAGGAACAAACTCGATGGTTTACAGCTGCAGAACTGCACAAGGCTTAAAGCTACAGGAGCAAACTCCGTAGGAGAATGCTACAGAGAGAACTGCAAAGTTATTCATGTACACGCAGAGCTAATGCAAACACTATATACATTCACTTAAATATGAAATACGGTATGGTAAAATGGAAAGCTGCTAATTGAAAAAAGATACACAATAGACAGCAAATGTCAGACCCACAGGGTAAAAAAAACCACGATCTGACACCAACATAGCAACTGTAAACCAGCCTAGCCAAACCTCAAAATCAGAAACACCATCAACACTGCCTAAGTTTTGATTTTATGGTTAGACTCACTTCTAAAAATAACTATAATGATACAGACAGAAAATCTAAGGATACAGAAAACCAGTTGCAGCAACTAAGAATCATGTAAGAAGCTGTTATGTACTCTAGTTTGCCAACAAGATACAGATTTCAGATTAATTACAAATCTTTCAATCTATCCCAGACCAAACCCTTCCAAAATCACAAATCAAGTTTCATGGTGCTTTGTGGGATTTGCAGCAGTTTTGTGGCCTAACTCTGCTGCATTTACAACTGTAAGTGTCCATTCAGCATGCTGACAGTAAAGCTGTGACCAACAACTTCAAACTCCTTGCCCTTGTCTGCTAAGTTGCTATGCTTTCTATATTTTACCTGAAAAATAGTTATTCCAGACTTACCACAGGCAAAATTTTAGCTATGTCTTTAACCTTGCAATCATCAGCATTTTCTCAAACCCACTCATCACTGTGTAGCTGTTAAATAGTTTTTTGAGTTACTGGAGCACCAAGTAATGGGGGGGGGGGGAAATCACAAAGCTGATGGAACACCAAAACAAGGCTCACAAGCTAGGAAGCACCATTTGTTCAGGTTTCTTGGCTTCCAGACAAGAGGAGACATGAGGGAAGATGATCTTTCAAATTCTACCTCAGAGCACAACACACAAGCCAGCCTGTATGCTTCAGTGAAAAAGCATCCAAACCAAACTGTACGTTTGGGAGATATTTTGGCTCTTATTGGGAATTCTCTTCCCTTTAACTTCAGTTGGGAACACATCCATTAGTTAAAATGTTGCCCAAGACATGGAAATAGCCCAGATGTTGTAGTTATCCTGAGGAAATAATGGGAGCCTGAGAAGATCCCAGTTTCATATCTTTGCTTGCCAGGCAAAATAAGTGGTGAAGCACATTTAAGTCAAATAAAATGCATGTGAGCTACTATCTTCTGTTGACTAACTGGAAAAAGTTTCTAAAAGCAGGTTCCTTAAATCCTGGTTCCTTACAAAAAAATAAATTTATTTTACCCTGAAATTAGATGGTAACTACTAGGAAACTGCTAGTAAAAGAGATATTATTAATGTATTTTAGTACGTTCTCAATTGCATGTACAAAATTACCTGCCTGATAATGCAGTCTTACAAGGGTCATGTACAGAAACAACTACTTAATGTTATTTGGACTGTTATCAATGTAGCAGCAATCTAAACAAATTACACGCACAAATGAAAATAGGCCTTACAGGTATCTTGATCTATGGCTTACCTTTTAAGAACTGTTTAATGTAGAGTAACATAAGCAATAATATAACAAAATATCTCCAAACTTTATTATTTTTCCCTTCTAGATAAGATAAATTAAGGGCTACACATCTAGCAGACTGTGTATGTTGTCCATTACAAAACTTAATTGTGAATTCAGTTTTCTGTTGAATGAAGAAAAATTTAATTCCAGAACAACCCTTTCCCCACTCTTTTTTTCAGCAGGGATGCAACTGTTAGTTGCTGATCTCAATGAATGCAGAGATGATGTGCCCGAGGCTGTCAGGTTTCTGAGCAGTCTTGAACAGGAAGGTGGCCAGAGGAGCATCACTGATCAGAGAGAAGCACGTGGTTGTATGTCAAAGTTCTCACCGATTTAGCTTGATGCTGGTGAGTCTTTTATTGCATAGCTCAATCTCTTTCAAAACCTTCCAAGAGAGATGCTCATCTTGCTTTGCATCACTTTGTTGGGAACAAAAGCAATGAACACCTACCTGGCTTCATTTTAGGGTGAAAAGTACATGATGTATATAAAGGAGGTTTAACAGTCAGAAGACCTGAGCACTCTCTAAAAATCCCGTGTTAATGTTTCAATTTGTTTTCTAGCATGAATAAGAAGCTATACCACAAGTAAAAGACACATAGCAAAAACAATCCAAACTTCTTCTTGGAAGCATGGGCATAGCTTTCCTAAGGGAGGCTTCAGTTCTGTGTATATATATATATAATTCTTCCTCCCAAACATATTGCAAAATACTGCATTAACTAAAACTGAACAATGCAAAGTATGAGAAAAATCAGATAACCTGTCAGTTGCTCTACTGACAGAATGACTTGCTCACATATCATTAATAAGTTAGCCAACAGCATAAAAAAAAAAGTTGCCTTCTGCATCTGTTTTAGAAGTCACCTTCAAAAATGACTAAGCATTTCATTCCTTTCACAGGGAAAAGGTCTGACACCACAACTTAAAATCATTTTGTACATAAAACAGTATCAAGTTGAAAAGAAGCAGAAACAAGTGTCTCATGTCACAGCCTTGCAGAAAGGATTGGCTGGACGTGCCACTCCTTACAGGAGCTTCTCAGCTCTTCCCTGGCAGGTCCCCAGCGCTGTTGGCAGCGGCCCTTCCGCCTCCAACTGAACTGGGGTTCTGCTCCCCATGCAGGGACCCAGGACGGGAGTTGGAGAAAATATTTCAAGTCCTGTTGATTTTAAAGTGAATACAGGCTTGTAAGTCAGTATGGTAACTGAAATGCTACATGACACGATGCACAAAAGCTCTTTTCCCCTCCCGTCCCTCTGAAACAATACAGACGAGTAAGATGTGGCTGTGTTACTTTCAGAGAATATCTGCACCACAAAATGCAAATTTATAGTTACATTTTTGGCTTTCAAGCCCAGAGAAATAATATGCATTTTGATATCGATTTTAGTTTTCTTGGCCTCTGACTGTGAAGCACCACAAAACACTTTGTGTAACACTTTACATTTGAAAACTGGACTATAAAGAGCCGTGGTTCTTTTCTTCATAAAGTCACTGTATACCATTTTTTTAAAAATTAAGCATCATCTTCCTCTAAGCATGTGTTTTACTTTTATAGGCTTGCTGACACTTTTATTGTCAAATAATTTGAAACTGCCAGGCAATGAAGCAAATTATGGCCAATATCACAATGGGAAGCAATACTTTATTTGGGATATCTGAGCCATGTGTATGAATCGTTATGATCCAACCACTAACCCAACCCAAAGACAAGCTCTCGCAGGCATTTCTCAGGAAGCCTACAGCTACTCCCACGAGCTAACACGTAAAGCTGTTGCCTTCCTGCTCTACAGATCTGCTTGGTCTGTACACTTAGAACTGTATCTCCTCATGATAGCTATAAAAACAAATTATTCTTCTGCAGTTGTTAAGGTCACAGAGCGATGACTGCAGTGAAACCCAGTGGATCTCCTCCTGGTGCAATGCACCCCGGCATGGGGTTGTACTGAGTGTCACCTGCCTGCAACCCACGTCCTCCCCAGCTTCTGTTCTCTGTTTCCCTTCCCCTGAGTGGGTCTGCAAGACTAGCAATTAGAAAACTGCTATCACCGTATCTTACCATGCACTCCTTGTACCTCAGAGGTTAAAGGTAAGCAGGTATGAATACTGATGCACTTAACACTCAGCGAAGTTTACTGAAGTTTTAGGCTTTTGAGCCATTATTAACCAACATACCTATGAGCAGCCACACAGATGAACTGGTGTGAGCCCAGTCCTAGGACAGCAGCAATAAAGGTACACACAACCTTTTCCTCCTCTTACTGCAATAAGAGCAAGTCATGCCCAGCTGGAGATTTCATTCTGTGTGATCTTGCTGTACTCTGCTCTGAGTTCACAGAGAGCGCTCTATGCTTTACACTTCATGCAGCAATTAAATCTTTAAGTATTCACGCACTAAAAAAATCCAACCATTGGTTTGGTTAAACACTTCTAAGGCAATTTTAAGCTTAAGGGAACTAGGTATCAGCATTTCTATGAGTTACATCTTTGGAAACATGCCGAGTGATTTGGAAATAGGGTGGTTTAATAGCAGACCACAAGAATGAATTATAGTAAATGATATCACAAGTAAGAAAATGGAGAGTTAAGTGAAACACACTTTTTCATCCACTTGCATCTTGACTAGCCAAGAGTTATCAATTAAAAAAGCAACACCAAGCAAGATAACATCACACACCCCCAAAAAAAACTGGAACAGCACAGTGTAAAGTCCTACTATGCTCATGAAGGTTTTTTTTCCTAAGAGGTGCCCTGCTGTGACCAACTTCCATCTGACATGGTACAGAGAGAGCTTGTACTGGCTCTGTCTTGAAGCCAGGCTTGGCTCGCTGATTTAAGGCCAGCTTTTTGTTGTCAGCACCCCTGGAGTCAAGAGTAACCTTAGAAAAATGCTAGAAAATATTTTTTCTGTAGGAAATGGGGTTCTGGGTACTCACAAGAAAATACCAAGTTTTTGTTTAAGCCTCCTGTTCAAAAGAAGATCCTGTAGCCCACACAGGTAATGCAAGTACAAGAGACATGAAATGGCTATGTGACCATTCATCTAGCTGCGATTTACATAACCACGTGGCCCCATATTTTTTATTTGTCCTCAACCATGTCTTTTCATCTTGTCTACCTTCTCCACGACTTTCCCATCTTTGCTCCTCTTGCAGCACTGTCTCACTTAAGGCTTTCCCAGACCATTATAGATAATGGGAGGCTTGTCTCAACCTTTTCTCACAGAAGATGACAAGATATGCCACTAAGCTTTGCTCAAATAGGAAGAGGGTGAAAAAAACCCCAATCTATCTACATTGAATTTTGAAGGAGAGAGGATTGCATACCTGTACCTCTACAAGGCCAGCTACAGACTTCAGTGGCTGTAGCAAAAAATATACAAAAGTTTGAGGCGGTTGGATAAAACAAAAGAGAGCCAAACCAAAAAGCCTTCTCCAGGTGCTCGTGCCCTGCACTGCCCAGGGTTTTCTCCCACTGCAAGAGACACAGAGACACAGACTCCCAGAAGCAGGGCAGCAGCGTGATGCAGAGATGAGCAGCAGTAGGCGGGTGTGCCCCGTTCTGCCCCACCATCACAGGGAAGGTGTGCCTCTGCTCTGCTGCTCCATCCCCACTGCCCAGAAAAAATGGTTTCCTCAACCAGCAACAGTGTGTGAGAGTGTCCTCTCTCACAATGATTTGATCCAAACAGAACAACTTCAGATCCATTTATCTCACAGGATATGAAATCTCAGTCTCACTGAATTCACCAAATAAGCTGCACATAAGAGTTGGTTCAGTAAACACCCACGTATTCTAGTATGATTTTATGTGCTAATTTCACACACAGGTTAAGGAGGAGTCCCTTGCTTACAGTATTTATCACTTGGAGAAACCTAAGACAACAGCCTTAAACTTCTGCACTAAATAAACCATTTTCCATGATCAAATATAACCCCTCTTCCACCCCCATGCAGTTCGCATTAATGCCTTATTAAAAATGTTGTTTGCCAGAGCAACGAGCCAAAAAACTTTTGATTGGCTTGTTCACAGCTAAATTCGCCCGAGTGCCATCTCCCAGTGTTTCTACTAAGCAGAGGGATGTCTGTAATACAGAATTGTGGCATATAAATAAAGAATTGGGAACACCAAGCTAGCATTGCTGGGTTAGGAGAAGGAGGCAGCAGCAACAGAGGCTTCACAAGATGCAGAAGGTAAAGTGTCAGTACTGGCTGCTTAACACCTCTGCTAGACCCACACAGGCAAAATGCCAGAGATCAGGAAAAGTCTCAGGTGAAGTTCTGACAAAAGGGTTACCTGTTTGACTTGTCTTTTTGCTGAATGGGCAATTTTTTTCTGGCTTTATTATCCCAATTATTATCCATTTTTAATTGGCATATTTAATAAGCAAGAGTACTCTCTTTAGCAGAGACAATTCTTTGCTGAAAAGTCAACCTAGCAGAGATGGCAGCAAACCCCAAATTTTGGCCAGTTTCCATCCATTAGAAGCTTCCCCATTGGAAAGGCGGTAGCTGGGGCATTCACGGCTCCGGCTGACTTGCTCAAACATGGAGCAAGGATGTCAGAGCTGCAGGGAAGAGAAGGGAGCGTGCAAGGAGAAACCTGTATTGGCAGCTGAGTACTTCCCAATCAAACTGAGGACAGCAAACCTCATTAGCTTCTCACCAGAATGTGAGATGCCAGCACAGGATAACAACAACACAGCTACATTTTAAAGTTACTAAAATTTTGCAGTTAACTGAGCCAGTCCGTTTCTAGATGTCTACTGGGAAGTGGAAGGTACCTACTGAAAGTTTATTGTAGAAGTTTGATACTTCTAACACCGGCCACCATTCTTAGGTGCTAACATTTGGGCTTAAGAGCCTTAGCTTTCAGCAGCTGTTTTAGGACGCTCTGAGCTGTGTTCCCCAGCCTGGACAACCACCAGAGATCACAAGAGTAGGTGAAGCGTCAGACCTTACTTATTGATTTTTACTGTAAATACTGTCAAGTTTTCTTAGGTGTGTATGTGCGCATTCACACGCACACGCGTCCATGTAAGTAAAAGGCTAACCCTTCCATTTTTTTCCATGATGAAAACTGTGCCAGTGTCCAATGGTACAGGTTAATTTAGTTTTTTTTAGACATTCTATATTTGTTCTTGGGGTTGTTCAAGCAACTTCCAAATTACCCGTTCTCAAATGGAATCCACCAGACAGGAATTTCAGAGTACTCCACAGAAGATGACAACTGAATACAAAAAACCAGACCAGACAGTTGCTAGCCTTTCCATGGACAGGTCCAAATGTTCAAGCCAAGTGCAGAGTAATGAAGGCAGCAACTAGTATTTCAGAAAAGGAGGCTGCACATTCCCTAGCCAAGCATGCTATTTTGCCAATAAGAACATTTGTTCCCTATTCAGAAGAAATACCTACTCTTCATGGCAGCACCTCAGGTCGAAAGTACAGTACCACAATGTACAACTGAAATCAGAAATATTCATGCCTTAAAGACCTAGATCGACTCAGCCTAGATGTGGAACAGTATTACACTAGAAGGACTCCTCCTGAGGCCCTGGCTCCACAAGACTTTGCCTCCACCATGGGGTAACAAGTGGTTCTCTGAACAGACACAAGAGAAGAGCCCATGCTGCCCCGAACACAGGGACTGGGAATTACATGTGGTTCGGGGGGATACACAAAGGGTGCTTTGGAGACTAACTGTACCTTCCCTCTGAGCCATACAGTGGTTTAAAAGCCAGGCAGACTCCCTCTAAAATTGTATTTTGACCTATACAACTGAGTTCCCCACACCAAGAGCAAGGAGAAAGATTTTGCTACTGAAATCCATCCAAGATAAGCAACATCCATCAAGACTATTTCTATCATACTTTTTGTGTATCTGTATTAACAAAGACCACCATAAAAAGTGGATTACACTAATGGCATTTATAAATGACCTATATTAAATCAACAGCTATTAAAAAAAATACTAGGTTTTACCCTGCTTGTTTTCTTTAAACAGACAAACACCCTAGTCAAATCAGTCCAACAGCAGCCAAAGCAACTGCACGCTCTCAGGTTTTTTCAGACTACGCTGGGAATGCTAAGCTAAAACTATGACAGATAAAACTCATTTACAGGTGACAATTAAAAAGACATTTCACATACACTATAGAGAGCATAAAATTAAGAGGCAGACCATAACACAGCACTTATAGGAAAGCTAAAATTTGTTACAGCAAACACGCTATTAATACTTAGCGACCTCTGCTTTGGTTAAAAGGCTTACACATTTCTGACACTAGGCAACCTCATAGCCTGAATTAACCAGTAATAACAGAACACATATTCAATTAGAGCAAAATTATTGTTCATTCTAGCAACTATATTTTTATATTTTTAATCAATTTTTTTCTAGATTAGCATAAAATTAATATAGTCTATAGGTACAACAAAAGGAAAAATAGCTACACTTCATGAAAATAGTAAATATTAATCAAACCAGAGGAATCAAGCCAAAGGAATTATTTCAGAAATGGATAGCCAGTTGATTTTGCAATCAACCAGTAAGTAGTAGCAATGTAGTTCGTATTATTATTAGAAACAAAACCATAACTAACAACAAGTTGTTTCAAAACTGCAGACTGAAAGGTTAAAGCTAACCATAATTTTTGCATATTATTACAGCACCAAACTTCAAAATGCATAAAAAATGCATGAGGCCAAATGAAAATACTAGTCTCACCCACATAAAATACTTGAGCATTTACATCTGACACATTAATATCCTGGGATCTTAAAAGCAGTGCTTTCAAGAAGTAATAAATACAATATTTTGTTCCGTAGGATAAATTGTTTTAATAGCAGACAATGAAGTACTTAGAGTACTTGGAAAAGGGAGGACTTCTATTATCTGATGCAAAAAGATTGGTCAGCTCCTGCTTTTTAATGCAACATTGCCCCCACCTGGACAAATGAATTTTGGTTTATAGGTTGGCATTAGTATCGCAAAACTTGATAAAACACGGTGTAAATTCCAAAAAAGAGTTTGGAAAAGAGTCACAGCAAGCTTCTATCATCTTTTGTAGTATACTTTTTTCAAGCTCACCTAAGTCTTCTACTTGACTTATTGAAAGTCTTCTCAATATTTTCCTGAAATAAATGATAGCTACTCCGTACTCATAAAAAGTCCTTTTATATTATACACTTACTCATCCCTGCAAAACAGTGCATTTTCTACAAATAATGCTGTATAACATTAAGATAAATATGCTGGTATAGTTTCAATGCAGTATGTATACTGCATATGCATATTGTGTGTATATATTAAAGATAAATGCACATAGCTTATACAGAAAATGACAAATCTTTTGATTGTAGAAAACCATGTATTATGCTTTTAGATCAAAGAAGTAAAATTAGCAAAGTAACTTCTATTTTACCTAATAGAAGGCTTAGCCTTCATGAACAAACATTAACAACTGTATCTGACCAGTTCTTGCAATAAGCAACTTTCTTTTGCAATATTCTTCACACACCTTGGAGTGACCAACAACTCCAGGAAGTCTGAAAACTGTCCTTCATCTATTTTGAGTAATTAAAAAATCAAAAGCCCTGAACACTTAGCATCTTCCTTCTCTTTTTCATCCAGAACAACCTTTCCCAACCATCTGTACTTGCAGTCAAGAAAAACTCCCTATGATGAGCAAAGCTTCTGAAACGACAAGAGGAGGAGCACTAGAAGTTAAACAGGATCTTTTCACAGCACCAGAAGTTATAATAATAAAAAATTTATTTAAAAGTACATACAAGTGCCAAATAGAAGGAAACAAACCCAAGTTTAACACAGCTTGAGTGGAATGCACATTATACTCATAAAGGCAGTGCTCCTGGAAGGCTGCTGTGCCTTTGGTCTGACAAGTATAACCTGTATCAAAACATGGGACAATCATCATCTCCTTCCAGAGAGCGCTTATTTCAGTGCCCCCTGGTGTCAGTATTATTCTGATGCCTTAAATTTGCATTAGGATATCAAGGAAAGAAATAGAAACAAAAATATTCCTCAGACTTAAATTATTCTGATAAAGTCTTTTTGCAACACTAGACTGCTTTCCATACCCCCAACTCTATTTTTTGACTAAGCAAATAACAATACCTGTTAATATAGCCAAGACATATTTAAACATTTAACATAGATGCATTGTGCTAAGATTGTACTTTTATGACAGGATGTGTTTGATTTTGTGACACTAACAAAACTTCCCTAGTGCTTAAAATCTCGTACCTGAATGCAATAAAACTATTTGCAGGTA
This sequence comes from Buteo buteo, assembly GCF_964188355.1. Taxonomy (NCBI): domain Eukaryota; kingdom Metazoa; phylum Chordata; class Aves; order Accipitriformes; family Accipitridae; genus Buteo; species Buteo buteo. The sequence goes on along the minus strand of NC_134181.1, from coordinate 11,725,711 downwards.
AAACTTGTTTCAGTGCTATCACCAGCAGGTCATGGAAACAGCAGTAAGCTTTTGCAGCAGGAAATGTTCTGCTTCACCAAGGATACTGTACTCTTCCCAACACTTTCACTGAAATCAGTAAGCTTAAATCTGAGACTGTTAAAAGAAACAGTCAAATAAAATGAAAGACATCATCTGACAATCCAACCTGCTTCCATTTAAACTTCTAAAGTTAGGTCTATTTTATAAATAACAGATAGTCCCACTGTGAATAGAAGGTTAATGGTCTCTCTCTCTCTGAGGTCTGCTGCACTTCACAAGCAGTTGATGTTGTACTCCCCTTATTTATGCTTTCACCCAATAATAAACTCTTAATAAAATTACACTCTGGCCCTCACTCCAGAGTGGACTGGTATCCCCTACTAATTTCCCGTGCTGCACCAAGCTGCAGACCCGCAGGTGGATGTACCAAAGCATCCGTCTTCCTCGGGGTGCGCGGAGCAGGCACAGCACAGCCTCGGGGCTCTGCTGGCGAGGGTGCTCTGAGTGGGGACCTGCCCACGCGTGGGGAAAGGAGACTGCACCACACATCCGGCAGACCTTTGTTAACAATGTGACTTAGGAGGATATTTCAAAATGTTAAAAACCTAGAGTGCTTCAGCAGAATAGACAATTCTTTTCAGCATTTTGTGAAGGCAGAATGGACCAACTAACGCCCCAAAATGTCATCAAGTGCTTGAAGGTCAGCGAACCTGCCAACAAAAGTTGCTTACTAAGCGCTGAATTTTTGCTGAGACACGTTTGTCACATGCCATAAAAAGACTGAGACCTGCAACTTGTGACATCTGCAGAAAACCATCTCAGGTTATAGCTGTATCTGTTTCAGTGACATCAGGGGTCAGGCTTTTTTTCTCACATTTCTATTATTTAAGTGTGAGCCTCATCATGAAGAATCAATCTTTATTTTAAGATCATAGAAGCATTTTCTATTTGTCAAACGTTGCAGGAGCCCTGCTGATCAATTGCAGTAAAACAATCAACTCCCGACGTGCAGCTATGCCAAGAATCCACAAAGGCAGGCTGCACAAACCACTAAGCTGCAAATTGAATGCAATAAACTATCATTTTCCTGAAAACCTTCTCAAAACCAAAATGTAAAGTACGCACCTCAGGTTCAGCACCTCCGATGGTTCCTACAACAAACTACCGAACTACAAAGGTGAGAAGAGACGCTTGCCTTGCCCCAGGCTTCCTCTGCTGCACCCTATCTAGTTTGATGGCCAGTGTTCTCCTTCCCCGGTAGCCATGGTGTGGCTCCATGCTACTGCACTGGTAGGGCAGGGGTAGAAGACAGAAGGGAGGACCCAAGAGGATTTGCTTCCTTCATTTTTAAGAAAGCAGATGCTTTCATTTTTCAGAAGGCAGATGCTGATCTGTTGAGACCAATGCTTTTTGCAGAAACACACTGGCTTTGACTGAACTTTTCACGGATGCTATTTCCCAAGGTCAGGTCATAACTTCCAGCCGAAGTCAGAGATCAATTTGAGGAGAGCTGAAACCAAAGGTTTCCGTCTCCCACGAGGGTTCTGTAACCACCGAGCCGATCTTTTTCCCGAGTGCAAACAAAAGCAAAATAGCTGCAAAAGGAGAGATCATGAGACACTTGCCCAGGAAGAATGAGTAATGCAGGGGACGCCATTGGATGTACTGGAGCCCCAGGTGCTCATTTGGTCTTGATTCTTGCATAGCGGGAAGTTGGATCTCTGCTCCTTGAATTTACTTGGGTTTTGGTTTGGTTTTTTTTTTTATTCTTGATTTGCAACTTTAAGTTTCATTCTACTCCCCACCAAACTTTGAAAGACTTTGGTTATCCAAACTGAATTGCGGGGGCTGGGAGGGTGGCTCAAAAACGCCCGGAAAATTTGGTTTGGTTACTTTCTGGCTCTGGCCTTGATGGAGGCCTCCCGTGTACAGGGCAGGAGACTGCAAACTACAACAAGCACTTTTGCTTATGCCTCCACTTTCCTTATTACAAAACGTAATTACCGCCTCCCTACAGAAACAGCAGGCATCTTGGCACACAATGAGTAATGCAATACCTTGGGATAATGCACTAAAACCTCAGTCTTGGGTGCAGTTTCTATCCAGGCTGTCACAGGTTTAAGATGACAGAAGAAAATCAGTATTTGTATGTTAGCCTGGCTGTAGGTCATCACTGCAGGCCCTGATTTGCAACATTCTGAGTAGAAGATTTTATGCAAAGGTAATACCAAGTGAAAGGGTAGAGTACCTAGAGTTGTGATTCACCAGGGTGGTCAGCCTACCCATTTATCTGCATGACTTTTTTGACCATGGAGATAATAGACACTTGCTTAGGAAAAGTGTTTGGTTTAGACCATATTGATCATACTATTTAAATGTTCACCACATAGATGTTACAATACATGAATTATTTATATAAAACACTGACTTGCTGTTATTGCAATATTTACTTTTAATATCATATCAGTTAAGTGCACATATCTATCCCCTAAACTTCCCTAAAAATATTTATTTCTATGTCAATCATAATACTTTGTGTTAGTTAGCTATTTAGTTTGTAATATTTAATAGACTGAAAACGACAGCCCTGCTTAGCAATACAGTCCGTATTAACAAGAACCGTCAGAAATTTTCTTTACAGTCCTTGCCTTGCATCTTTTGGCACAGAAACTGTACGTGTAAAAATGTGGACTACGATGCAGTATCAGTGATCTAATTCCATACCAGTTTCTTATAGAAGCAATAAACCCACTTGATGTAGATTAATTTTCAAAAAGGAACATCACAAAACCAGGCTGTTCTAAACCTGCCACAGTTTTTAAAGGAGTGAGAATAACAGTCTCAAAAATAAAAAAAATTAAAAATGCAATAGTACAAGTATTTTTGCCTATGATCTCCTGTTGCTACTACCAAATCCTTGTAACTCATATTCTTAAAAAAGCAAACAAAGCATGCACTTCAGTGTTTCAAAGAAGCAAAACACTAGTCTTCCAAATGTATTTTTTCCTAACATTCAGGTGCTTTGTTGACTTATTTACTAACACTTACTGCACTGCACTGCTTTGTACATAAAAAAACCTCAGCAGCACATTTCTGCAAAACTCTTGAATGTTAGTCATATCCACTAAATAATGTTAAGAAAAAGACATGAAATTCTACTGAATAATTTAATAAAAATCATACCAAGTACCCCATCTTCTGATTCTATTACATACAAGTATAGGAATTGTTAAATTAGATTTATACCAAAATACTGGCAGAAGCAGAAATAACCCTTAAAACACTTCTATCTCTTTTTCACCAAAAGTAAAGCCCTTTTTCCTATGTTCAGGGCTTCCTCAGATTATCCAACAGAGGGCTCCCAGTAGCTATTAAAAAGCTTAATTGAGAGCCAAATACACAAACTCTAACATATACATACAAATCAGCATACTGTCATTTTAATAACCTGTTCTGTATGCACATACACGCGCACCTATACCCACTTTAGAAATTTGTAAAAGCATACAGTAAAACGACCCAGGTAGTGCCTTGTCATAATTTGTATGCTGCTAAAGTAGGCTAGCTCAAGATTTTTTCTAAAACACTATTTTTAACTGTGGAAAATGAGTGTCTTTTTAAATTGTCTTTATACAAATGAAATTACATTTTCTTATCATTTCTTTACTCCCACTTAAGAAAAATACTACGAAAATCACGTGGAGCAAAGTTTGGCTGCTACCTGAGTATCAACCAGTGCAAGGGGCAAGGGCAGGGACTGAAGCGCAGGCGGGTGCTTGAACACAGAGCACTTATTTGCTAAAGCCAATCTACACCTGACAAACTTCATCTCATCAAGACAAAGATGCAACTGGACCATTTCAGCAAGAGGATATTTCAAACTAGATTAAACCTTGCTCTCTTTGTGGAGATGGTTACAAAGTGGGGTTGCAGAACAGTAGTTTTGAAATGCGTAAATAATCGATGTACTTGGTAGGTTATGCTTTTCTGACATTCAGATATCTGAGGCTAATAAAACCCAAACTATTTTTTTAAGATTTTGCCAATACAGCAGGAAATGTGAGTTTGCAAAAAGTCTTGGTATGTGCTCTTGGGGCTCAGGAAGGACTTCAGCCATCAACTAAACGGACCTCAGAGACTGTTAAGTAAAAAGGTCCTATATATATCCTTCACCATCTACTGGAAACAGTAGTCGTGTAACAAAAAGATCAAACGAACTCTAATCCTTTACTTACCACAAGTCTCCATCTTCAATAGTCCTATCATTTGGGGCTCCAGCATGGCCGTAGTGTAAAACAGATGAGTTCTCCCCACTGATAGGTGAAAAGAAAATTCAGCACAATTAATGGAAGAAGAAAGGTTAACACCCATAACATGAGAAGGAACATTGTAAACATGTGCACTGTAAACATCCATTTATTTCAATATTAAACCGAAATTTTGCAGTCTGGGAGAAATGCCATAGGACCTGCCTTGGCATGGCCTATAATAGCATACCCTGCAGCTCGCTCAGCAGAAATGGGTACAGAATGGGCATTTTGCTACCCTGACTACAAGATACGATCTTACTGCAGAAGGAACTTAGCACAGTTCATATAAATACTTCCCACATCCATGACAGTGTTAAGGAAGCAATTATGCAAGAGTAATCTTTCAACCTATACCCGTTTATTTCCTTCTGGATTTTTTTAAAATTACTAAGTGGTATGTTTCCCTATGTGAGGTTAAAGATTCTGAGGCATAAAAACCAAACTTCCACTGGAGTCACATCTGACATGTTTGAAACACTCTAGCGACTACTGGGACTGGAAAAATTCAGCTGTCCAAGTGAACAGTTCCAGTTCACCTCTGGCACGGCTACGCGTGATGTCTGCTGGAGCGGACACACTGCATGCCGCTCGGGGAGCATTCGCAGCATACAATGTCAGCAGCAATAACAGGCATGAGAACTGTCACTCTATTCTTATCACTTATTAAAAATCACATTACAAAGGTTTTTATTCCTGGAAACCTTTCAGACTAAACTGCTGATTCACAGGAATAAAACATCTCCAGAGAAGGACGGACCCTTGTTCTGTGCTTCTGAAGCTCCATGATCCATTCAGTGACCTATATTTGTCCTTGGCATCCTCTCTTGTCTACTGATATTCCCCCAGGTCTATCAAACATCAGTTAACAGACTGGTAAAGATCTTGAGCTTTACCTATTTTTCTTTTACTATTCTCCTCAGATAGATACTCTCTCTCTTTTTCTCTCCAAAAAGCTAGAATTATATCATACCCAAAAATACACGTGTTGGGACAGGGTTACTGCAGCATCTCACTGACCCCTCCAGCTGACTTGCCAGTCTGTATCTCACCTTCCATCAAAACTGCATTGGTCATTCTGCTCAAATTTGATTATTTCAAGTTGTGATGGTGAAACAGCTTCATATCTTAGGTGAAAGGAATCTGAGGCTCATTTTCAATTAAACTTTTGTTGTATGTGGAATAAATGTGCCATCTGACATAATTCTCGTATTAGACTTCTGGTATGTGCAATTACAAAAACAGTAAACGTGGACTGTATCCAAAAAAAGATTACCTTCAAGATACATTAAGTACTTGTGATCAGTTAGGTATTTAACAGATCATTGGTCATTCAGATATAGCAACTCCATAAGGAATGATGATGGAGGAGAAAGTAGATGTCGCCTTCAGTTTCTGAAGGCTCTCAATCTAAAGGGCTGGATCATATTAATATTTTGAAAGCAGTAGGTTTTTATTATTAAGTATTTTTTAGCATATAGGAATCACTATGTAATAAGGCAGTGAAGGACAATGTTTCAGAATCATAGGAATGATTTTCTGATACAAAGTGTATTTCTTAAAATTAGACACACTCCAAAGGGAAAAATTAAAGTTGTTAAATCAAGAGTTTGAAAACCCCACAGAATTAAGGCTGCAACAAATTTGTTTTGTGATGCTGGTCCAATGGCTTAAGCACAGTTTTACAACCGGCTGCTAGCTGGCTGCTTTTTACTTCCTAGACACCTGAGTTGGGAACCTATGCTGTTGTGCAGATAATGAAAAATGGCCCCATAAAGCTTGCACGCAAGATGGAGACAGACGTGAGCTTCCTTCTGAGGTGTCCTGTCTACTGGGCACTGGTAGAATAGTTCTTTCTGGCCACAATTCCAGTTTTCCATGCCAGGACGCTTTCAAACTTTGTCCTGTCTGAAAAAAAAGATCTATAATAGAGCAGTAGACTGCGATCAAAACAGAAGGGCCTTCTGTGCCAGCCGACACATACAGCAGTGTCCTGGTTTCGGCTCAGATAGAGATAATTTTCTTTCTAGTAGTGTTGTGGTTTGGATTTACTATGAGAAGAATGTTGATAACACACTGATGTTTTCAGTTGTTGCTAAGTAATATTCAGACTAAGTCAAAGATTTTTTCAGCTTCTCATGCCCAGGCAGCAAGAAGGCTGGAGAGGCACAAGAAGTCACGAGGGGACACAGCCAGGGCAGCTGACCCAAACTGGCCAAAGGGGTATTCCATACCATGTGACGCCATGCCCAGTATATAAACTGGGGGGAGTTGGCTGGGGGAGAGGGCAGCCAGGGAGCGGATCAGTGCTCGGGAACTAACTGGGCATTGGTCGGTGAGTGGTGAGCAATTGCATTGTGCATCACTTGGTTTGTATATTCCAATTCTTTTATTACTATTGTTTTAATTTTCATATTATTATTATGATCGTTATGATTTTCTTCCTTTCTGTCCTATTAAACTGTCATTATCTCAACCCACAAGTTTTACTTTTTTTCAATTCTCTCCCCCATCCCAGCGGGTGGAGGGGAGTGAGTGAGAGGCTGCGTGGTGCTTAGTTGCTGCCTGGGGTTGTTTAACCCCACCACAACAGGCAGGAACCATGTTTCCAGCCTCAGCCATCTTCTTTCACATGCAGGTGACAGCAGCGCAGACAGCTCCTACCTCTGCATTGGACTATCAGCCTGATGAGAGGAGGCAGCAATCATTACCTGCCTGAAGAACTGTTTCCCAGGTGGAGAGGCTATGATTCTGGGGCTGCAGCACTTGGAAACAACCGGAATGACCTTGGTGCTATGCATGACACTGTTTGTGAACCCACATGCTTGGTGTTTAAGGAAAAACACAAAAACAATAAAAAACCCCCAACACCTGGCATACACACACACACACACTCACGCACACACATGCTCCACAGCAGTTTATCAGGATTTTAGCTGCAGATACTATTCCTTATCTCCCTCTAAAAATGGGGATAAAGCAGAAGCAAATAGCACATGCATATATTTATGATCAACTTCTAAAAAATTATCATGAAGCTTAAGGGCATGACTCCATGCTAATGTATTTGCAGATAGCTTGTTTACTTATCACATGCTAGCACCTCAGTGTCATATACCATACCAGCTGCATAAACAAGTCATATATATGCTTTGAACAATAGACACTGCAAATACAAAGAGGGGGATTTCTTTTGCACATTTTAAAGGTTTTAGTTTACAAAATATTTCTGTAAGGCTCGGCACCAACTGTTACGGAAGATGCATGAAAAATCTGTTCTTCAGCACCATTAGTGAAGCGTTAAGCAGCACACAATCTTTCTTGGCATTTGAGACTCCTTATCTGTCACGCACATCTTGGCTCTGTCGCATAAATGGGATCGTACCACAGAGAGCACAGTTGGTGCTGAAGACCAGATATGCACACCATATGCATTTCAGGTTTTTTGTCTGTTTGAAGTGATTGGGGTGAGGTCTGCTCACCTGGGACTGGCTCTGGACAGGTCCCCTGGGCTGAACACCCATTAGCAACCGAGGCACAGCAGACCTGCTCCTGAAAGCTCCCCCAGCTGTTTTTCACCCAAAAGAAATCCAGCATGTGCACTCTAGGACTGGTCCCTGGCTCTCAGCAAAGCTCCACAGCTGGAGACAAGTGGGAGATCTTGCTTCAAAAACGCACTACTGACCAAATTAGAACACCGATGTGGACGCACCTCCAGCCCATTGCTGCCAAGAGGTGCAAGTCCAATCCTCACAGAAAGTGTCTTTACCACCATCTCGAGATGAAGGCAGGAAAGATGCTTTGGGAGCAGTGCTACAGAAGTGATATTGTACCCAACAAGGTAAATGCTACAGCTAGCCAGAAATTGTTCATAATGATTCAGTTAGACTTTCAAGGTGGCTTCAAAACAATTTAAACAAAACCCCCAGCCACCAGCAAAGCAAATGAGCCTTCCTGTAGAAACTATTCCTTTTCTTCCCAAGGAACAACAGTTGAAAGGTCTGGCATTAGATCACCAAAGTCAGGGTTTAAAATGAAGCTCTGTGGGGAGGCACGGATCACTGGCAGCTCTGCTGCCTTCCTGGAGGTCAGCACCTCTGAAAACCACCACAAGTGGGGATGCCAGTGTCCGCCTTCAGGCAACAAACCTGAAAAATTCTCCAAGAGATTTCTGTGTATCTATTTTTATTACTTTAATAATTTGCCTCTAACTGGTGCCAAAGAAGTGTTTGTTACAAAAAGAATTGCGTGAAGCAGCGGAAAAGCTGCAAATTAACACCACTGAGAATGCAAACAGTAGGAAGAGATTCAGATTACTAGGAAAGGACAAAAAGTCCCCAAAATACATTTTAAATCAGAAAACACCCTGAAAACAAATAATTAGAAGAAGGAGAAAGAGGAGGAATGTCAGCAGTATTTTAAGAACAGGACTAAGCTGAGCATTAAGCATTACAAAAAGTGCAGCTATTAGCTCTACATTAAGAACATCTAAAGAAAACCCAACAGACCATTAACTAAAACAGCAAACTATTTCCATCATGATTTAAATAATAACATCATTCCAGAAGGAAGCACTATCAGCCTTCTCTCCACTTTTTCATCTAAGAGATGAAATCATAGAAAGTTGTACTGAAAAGAAAGAAAGAAAAACAGATTCAATAAGTATTCTAATCTTACCCAAAAAGCTTTACTTATGGTGATCCTCAGATAGAGGAAGGCATTTTACTGCACTATGTTACTCTTAATTACTGGTATCATCTGCTGAGAGCTGTTATCTGCCTGGAGACATCTGTCAAGAAGATCTGAACTTAAGTCTAAGATGCTGCAGTATCAGGTAGTAGCTGACCACGGCTTCTGCGGTGGTTGCAGAGATATAGATGCCTCCACCTCACCTAGCTCCAGGTGGAAACTCTGCACCTGGTTACCTGTTGATGCCATCCATTGTAGGGTCACCAGGACGCACTGCGCGTGTAACTTAACCTTTGTTTTCCCTTTTGTAAAAATAGTTGCTTGGTACACTAAGACACTGCAATGAATAATTCATTAGCATTTGAACACTACTTGGAAGTCAACACTTTGTAGATTAGTACTAAATATATCCGTTTATCAAATACTACCATTCTCATTTAATTGCACTTACGTGATGTCTGTTTGCGCTTCAAGCCACTTACAAGTTGACAGTGTTTGAAAGCATCGCCAGCTACAGAACTAACCTGACTATGTGATGACCTGTAATACTAGTACATGTGTGTTATTACTCTCAACTGATTGGACAGTGAATACCTGCAAGTGAATACATAAAGCATATTTGGTCACACCAAATATTCATTTAACATCTCTCGAAGAGTGTAACACTGGACAGGGACAGCAACAAATGCATGCACTCAATGTGTGGCCAGTCATTTATTTCTGTACTTAAATACGTATTGATTACTCTTGATTTCCAGCTTAGTGAGCATCTTTTCTAAAATCTGAATAAAAAGCTTGTTTTTTTATTTAAAAGCATGATTGTCTTCTATGGAAATTATCAGGCCTGTAATCTAAAAAGGAAAGATCCTGTCAAAATATCACAGTTTTAAGTGTCAGGAAAACAACAAAAATCAGCATGAATAGAATAAACCACAACTATTCAAAATCCTAATTGCAAAAGCTATTTTTAATCATAAATGTAATTAAGTGTAATATTTACAATGCATGACACTTTCATGGTAATAAAAAATGCCTATTATTTTTGCCATTATTATGTTAATTGAATTCATCAGATAGATCTACTTACATTCATTTTATTAGGACCTAGCTTAAAACTGTTAATATTATTCATTCTTACTTCACCACTTATAGTCAGAATATAGCAATTTATGGACAAAGGCCTTTGTATTCTATCTTATATAATTATTTTTTTTTTTAAATCAAGTTTGTCTGCACTTCTATAGTGGTAGGATACAATGCCAGCTCCCAACTACAACAGCGAGTCATGATTATCATTAGGATCTTGCATTTCAAGGGCAGCCCTTCTCCATGTATGAAATCCTCCAGCAATTCAGAGGCAGCTCAAACACTGCTCCCATGCCCTGCTAAGCCCCTCCAGTATGGTGGGATGGGACACCCAGGAAGCTCCTGTCATCACCCACTTCTGAACTACTGAGGTTTTCTTCCTCCTGGGTTCCCTGAGCCATGTAACACAAGTCCTGGGTTTTTCAGTCCTGCGGAGAGTTTAGTTTGTCCCCATGGGGTCACAAGGACCCACCGCACAAGCATACGGTAGACGTTTCTAAAGGTTCAGCGAAGCCATTGATGTTCTCTAGCACCCAAACCAGATCCTGCAGCACGGGTTCTGATTTACTGTAAGTGAACGTGAAGTCTGGATGGCTGTGAAAAACCATACACAGAGACAACTTCATTTTACCATCACAGCCTGTGACAATACCATAGAGATGGAGTCTCATTTCAATGGGATGCTAATTCTCAAGTTATATGATGGTACTTAAAGCAGGAAACTTTTCAGACAATTTAAATGCACAATTTGCCATAAAACTGCTCATGCTCCTACTGCAATTTTGCATATAAATTGGAAAATTGCATTTACAAATAAGCAATTGAGTAAACAGCAGAAAGAAGCGAAGATGCTAACTGTCCTTACTATCTCCAAAGCAATATAACATTATTGTCATTAACGTAAAAATTATTTTTACTAAGTGTATGTGATTTCAGTGTAGGGCAAATGTTTGTGAGTAGCAGATGATCTACAAGTAGAACATACATACCAACATATATGCCTCATCTAACTGTCATATATCTCTGATCAGATTAATTCCACTGACTAAATAAGATTAATCTCTCCACAAAGCACACAGCTGTCCTTCAACACGTATCCTACACTATTCTCTTGAAATTCTGCAAATTAAAAATGTACATTTCTACAACTGCAGGGAGAACTTTTATAATACTTTCCCAAATACAATACCTTCAACACTAGCTGTTCAGCAAGAAAAACAGAGCAAAAAATTTCCAAATTCCAAGAAGATTAGTTTAATCACATCCTAACCTTTGAGGCAAAGAATTTTGACAATGATATGAAATACTTAAGGTGTATTTCAAAGAGAGTATTTTTGAGCAACAGAGAATAACTCTAAAGGCCTGCTCCATAACGCTATTTAATAAAAAAGCCAATTGCAGCACAGATGTGAGCATAAACATGATCCTGGCAGTAGCAGCAGTCATTGGGGAATCTCTTGAGTGATTACAGCAGAAACTGTAATGGAGTTATTTCTTTAAGAACAGCGCTAGGCACCTTTCTTTGGCTTCTCCAGAGGAAACAGTTCAAAACTCTGGTGGCACTCGCAAACACATCATGTGACTAAAAGGAACAATTTTACAAATATCCAGTGGGAAACAGACCATAAAGGCTGCAGCAGTTCAGTATAAACCATAGACTTACCTGCCACAGATGCAAGTGTAGGAAGTGTGGCGCATGCCACCTCGAGCATAGCAGTAGTGCTGGAACAGGCTGCAAAGAAAGGCAGGCAGTAATTAATAATATATTCAAAACCACCATAAGACAGGGAGAAAAGCAAGTCTTGCTTGAGTACAGCTGTGTTGGTGCAAATCCCCAGCTCCCTGATGAGGCTCTCTGCCCATTTCTGCTCAGCTGAGCACTCAAATCCACCCACATCCACAGCTCAGCAGTCCTGCAGAGTGTCACGCAATTTCCACAATGCCCATTAAGCAACTCTGCAGCAGAGAAGAGGGGCTCGAGTGCAGCTCGGTAACTTCAAAAGGCAAACTGCTTTCCTTAACAACTCAACACAGAAAGGCAAATTATTGTTGGAAAAAGGTAGTTCATCTGACCACAGAACGAACAGGATGGTAACAGTTAAATGCTGAAGCTGGCCAAACTCTCCAAAGCAGAGTTGACAAAACCACTTCTTGCTGCTTTTCAGGCACACAGTCGCATCCACGATCCTGTTTTTCAACCCTGCTGCCTTCAGTCTATGGTGTGTAGATTCAGCAAAACTGAAGTCCAACCAACACTTCACAGGGAAGGAGCTTGCCAGACAGGGCAAAGCTCTTCTTCAAAATAATTTCAGCAGAAGCTCTCTCATTTTTACCACTCCACTGATACCCTCTGCTGAAAGCTGAACTAAATATCCCTATGTATGTGTGAAGCCTGAATTGCATCCGACTGTGCTGTACACCCTCGTCTCCAGACAAGCCAGCAGAGCTTTTCCATTATGTCAAGCCAGGCACCTTCTGCTAGCGTCACAGTCCACGCTGGAATGGATGGTCTCATGTTTTCTTGTCTGTAGCACAACAGACACAGAGAAAACACAAGACTATTCAATTTCAGATCATGGTACCTAAATACCTCTATAATCTTCCACTGCCCAAACATGGAAAAAAATTAACACAGACTCAATCCCAACAGCAAGATGATAACGTGATAACATTAAGCTGAGTCCTCAACAACCTATAAAGAACATTACAACACAATATTGTTTGCTTTTGGCACATGAAGGACAGGGAAGGGAAGGAAGAGCAGCCCCATGCTCTCCAACAGTACTCCTCTCACACTGCTGTCCTGCTGGAGGAGCTGTTTGGCCTTAAAAGCATTAAAACATTTTCATCTTCACTGTCAAAGTCCCCTTCACATGAGCGCAGATGTGCCCAAAGCACAATTAATATAGGATTAGGTGCTTTAAAAGCTAAGCACATATCATGGATCCTTTTATTCTTTTTGAAATATGCTCTAATTACAATCCAATTCCCTTTAATACAGAATGAATTTCAAAAACTCATTTGTTGTAATACTGAAATCATTTCATTAACACAGAGTGATAATGGTGCTATTCAAAGAATAGAGATGTTGTGATTTTGTCCTTCTGCAGCAGCAATCCACAGAACACAATTCAAATTCTTTGAAGGATATTAAAGACATTACATGTTTGTAAATCCAAACCATATTTTAAAATTACGCAAAATGACAGTATTTAAAGAGAGGCAAAACAAAACATACAAATTAATCACACAAGGAAAAAAAAAAGCCTACATTTAGAGGCTTAGTAGGGAGACCCAGTTTACCAGATCCCTTTTCTGTTCAGAATGCTGTGGTTTTACAAGGTAGAAGTAGTAATTTTGTATTGCCCCAAAAAACAGTAGCGACAGGTCAAATGACAGAGAAACTAAGGAGAAACTCTGACATGGTGAGAGCACAGCAGAGATATCACTAAATTGACCTAATAAAAATTTATCACCTAAACTGTCATTTGCTCTGATGCAAACATTTTTCCACCAAATGGACATTTCATATGGAAACCAAGTTATGGATCTGCTCTTCCCTAGACACTTGCAGGCAAGGTTTACTCTGTAAGACACGACACTATGCACGGTACATTTTGCATGATAACATATTATGTTATATATGTATAGTTACATTTTAGGAAGCAACTTTTAGTGTATTTTATAGACCCTTCACCTTAAATGATTGAATAAACTATCTCCTCTAGACAGCAACTTTCAGTAACCTTCTAAAGAGCTTTAAAAATGAAATAATGAAGGTTGTAAACATCTTTCCATCATCAGTGATGCAGGGATAGCAGGGTTTATTTTACCATATGACAACTGATCACATATTCATGGTTGCAATTTATATGAAACTGTGCAGCCGAGTAATAGTATTCACCTTTTGCAGTACTCCCTGATTAGCAGTAAAAAGTGGTAAATAAATTAAGACATGCTTCGTATAATCCAGCTGTTGCCTGAACTTTGCTTCTGTTTTCTAAAAAATGAACCTAATTGTTTCATCAAACATTATGGACTTTCTTTTAAGAGTAAGTAAGAAGTGATTGTTTATGTGACTGAGCTGAAGATAGTACAACTTTGCCAGGTAATGAGTTTTCTGGTAGTAAAACTACTCACATCACTTTTTTTGAATTTACTTTTTCAGGCTATGACTCATTAGAAACACATTCATGTAGTTGGAAAAATCCATTTCTGTCAGAGACAGCCAACATCCTTGTACAACATGTCTTAGGTAAGTGAAAGATTGCATATCCCTTTAATGGCAAATGCTGGCTTTTCATAGCTGAAAAATGTATATCTAGAATTAGAGGAGCTGCCAGTACTTTGTAGTTAAAATCCTGGTTCCGCTGAAGTTAATGCAGATTCTGCCACTAGACATCTTCCCACCACGATTTCACTGCCTACACACTGCAAGTATCTTTATCCAAAAGTGCAATACAAAAGTATGAAGTCTGAAATAGTTGGATAGAATATCATTTAATCTGGCACTCCACATATATTGCAAATACCGCATCTTGAACTTTGCCTGGTCTTTTTGATTGGAAGATATGTGTGTTTAGGCAGTTTTATGTTGGTGCTGGATGCTTTGCCATGCCATGAGCTTTTAATGCAACCAACACAGATACAAATGTTAAGCACCTCATTATCTTCTCCTTCTTTCATGGGTTTCAAAGCCTCCTGTCATGTTTTACACAATATTTCCCTGGAGGGTGTATGTATTACTTATCATACACATACTACCTTGGCGGTGTATACAGATCCGCCATTGGTGTATCTGCATGTCAGATGTTACCTTTTAAATGCATGCCGCTTTGAGCTGGCATGGGTTTTGCATCGCTTTTGAAACAACTTTTTTTTTTTTTTTTTTAAATGTAGAGGTACATCCTAGGTTTGGTGCTTTTTCTTTTTGTCAGAAAACATCAACTTCTTTAACTAATTGACAATAAGTAGAGATTGAAGGTAGTTTTAAAAACCTCACTGTTTTTACCATTAACTTAAAAAAGAGTAAGTATTAGCTGCCATCAACTCAAGTAAATCTGACGTAAGTGCACTTGCCCCCACCGTTGCAAATTTGCTGACACACAAGATAGCATTAGCCCCGCCATTCTGCTGAGTCTTGACTACCTTATTGACTATACTGACTTGAGAGAAGAAAACTCCACCTTCAGAAATAATGGGTTCTTCTTCATTAGAAATAACAGAAAAAGTATATACTTGCTATATTTGAGATCGTATGGAGTATTGCATACATCCAAACAGAACTCCAGAATGCTTAAAATGCCTCAACTTCAAAACAGCCTAAAAAGCCATTGAAGTAAAACCTTCTATGGATAGTCTTTCTGACAAATTATAAGAACCACTCTGACAATGATGCTTGTGTCTTACGATCATCTTTGGTCCAGTTTCTACTGCTATCTAATGCACACTGACAATTACAATCAGATCTGTGCTAGGAATGGCAATTGAATCAAAGTAGTTTAATGTCAACAGTTCTCCTCACTTAAGTGGATTTACAGAATAAGGGCACTTAAAGCAAGAGGGATAGAAACTAGCTGTAATTACATCCCTCACACTTTTTGCTTATTTTCAGATCTTCCTCATCACTAGAATAACATATCCATACACACTCAGCAGAGTGTAATTTTTATTTCCCAAAAGTAAACACGTAATATCTAATTTGAATTCTTGTCATCAGCTCTTCTTGAGTTACAACAAATATTTATAAGAAAACCACATTTTATATTTCTCAGCTATTCACTCCTGAAACCAAGACACTTCTAGATCAAAAAGGTTTGATTTCTGAATAAAAATCCAATTGAGTATTTTAGCCTGTATCTTACAAGACAGGTAAAAACTGTAACTAGAGAAAACGCAGTAAGTACGAAGAAAAGAAAGACAGAGAAAGAACAAAAAGTGGCAAAAAAGACTATTAAAAACTTAAGCCAAGTTTCTATAACATAGCCCAATCCATTCCTCAGGGGTATCTTCTGATGGTCCCTCTATTCCAGTCCCACATTCCTAGTTACTGCAGTGAAGTGCTGCAGAACAAGGCGTGCACATCACTTTGGGATGGAGGAACAATTACTCATTCCAAGGTTTCTGATGAAGGAGGACCAAAACCACTGAATAACCCTGTTCATTACTCCGAGGTACTGGAGCCACATCAAGAACACCTGCTGGACACTGGTAGTTCAGGAACCAGAGTTTTAGACTGTGTATCAGAGAGATTTGCTGTCAGAAATGCAACTGCCTTGCGAAGCATACAATGTACAGAAGAGTCAAGGCCACTGATGGGTTAGTATCTCATTAAGGTGTGCATACTGAAAATATATTTACACACAAAATTCTTCATACTGGATCACTCACTGGTTTGAGGATGTTTCAGATCCACAATAATTTCTTCAGTGCACCTCTGAGAAAGTTGCCTCCTAATAAAAAGAAACCTTTACACACTTCAAAAATAGCATTCTTTGAACACAGCCTTTGAGACTAGCATTGAAATGCAAGCAGGTAGTTTTGAACTATAAATTGGAAACCACAGCAGCTTAAGGGAGTTCTGTACAGAACCTGGAGGATTTTCTGTAGTTTTTTGGCTTTTTTTATGAGTACAGTTGGAAGACATAGGTGAGTATCTATTAGTTATCTATGCACCGAATTACTTTTGAATTACAACTAGAACATGCCCTTATGCTTTTGTACTGTGTAAATATCAAGCGTAGTCATGAGACAGGCTAAACCCCAAAGCTTTTTAAAAGAATTCACAAAAGGCCCAATTTTCCAATGCTTATCTCTCTATTTATGCCAGGACTGAAAGTCACCATTTTGGCCATTTAGACACATAAATATCTTCACATGAGAAAGCTATACAGCCCAAATAACACAAAACTGTTAAGCTACAGTATATATAATTTGTCTGTGATATCTGAAGTATACTTAACATCATACTAGGCTGGAATAACCGTGCGCTGAGGAGAGAACAGGAGGCATCAGTAACAACCCATCAGTGAATATATGAGCAAGGTGAGCAGTGCTTCCTTTAAACCCACCCTAGACACTGTGAGGTTCTTAAATACAGAGCATTTTTCTTTGTTAACCAATTTACTTTGGTAATGTCATTCATTTTCCATGGGCAACTAGATGCTTTAAGGCTTAGTTTATCTAATTCTATTTTCGTTTAGTTCACAACACAACATTGCAGCATTGCAAAACACATCTGAGGTTGTTTTAATACCAAAGTCAGTACTTCATTGCAAAAGAGTAAAGAAGGGGAGTGGAGAAGAGTAGGAGAAATAATCCAGTTTGCTATTAATGAGCAAATGGTGGATTACAAACTCGCACCAGAACAAGAAAATTACCACTATGAGCAGATGAGCAAAGGTTTCTTCTATACCTCGGAAACAGCATCATTAAAGATTTATGAAAGCAATGTTATTATTTCAGTGGTCTACATGACTGGAAATTATTTAGAACAGAACTTACTGCTCCATGAACAATAGGAGACAGAACTACTTCTATGCATTGACTTCGTAAACCCAAGTGTTCACGTTACTTCTAACAAAAATTTTAGAGATTCAAACCATTAGCTGGGTTACTTTGCATGCTCATGGAGTAGAGCTGCTGGAGCTTACTATCAACAGCACAGAAATTACAATCAGAAATACTGAAGGTAGCTATACTTTGAAGCACCTCTATTTAAAATTGTCCTAATTTGTATCATGCACAAGCAGAAATAATGTGTTATTTTTTTTTAAATGTTGATCCTTCTGAACTCCAACATCTAGATTCTGTTCTCATTTTTTGTGTTTTCTTTAACTAAGTTATTTTTATTTATATGCAGCAAACACTAGATAATAATACGTCCTTAGAAGAGAAAAATGTTATCTGAGCTCAGCAGGGATAGAAGAACTGTAACTTTAGCAAGCAGGTATGACACACGAAACTGGCAGCATATTAAGGTAGCTACAGTGCAGAACATCTATTATGAAATAAGGAAAAGCTGTGTAGAAGCAGCAGAGAAGTGAGTAGTCTCACCTTTGTAATCAAAAATTCATGTTGGTATTTCTAAATGTGCTACTTCCCTTTACTAAAATGCATGACAAGCCAGAGCTCAGGGCTGGAACAAAGGGTAAGATTACCCCAAAATGCAGATATATTTTCAGAATACAAAATGACACAGATCAGAAGGAATGCCATTCCTCCAGGAAACAAAGCCCACAAAGGCAAAGCCATTTCACCAGCCATTAATGCTACCTGGAAACCAGAGACACATTAAACAGAAAGTCCATAAATAATACAAAAACTCGGCACTGTCACATATGTCATATATGATTTGCAATGATTGAAAGTAATTGATAATCTCAGTTCAAGAACAGAGAGTTTAGGTGAGGGGCAATTAGCATTTTAATTGCATAATTGGGAATTATAAATTACCTGTCTTATGTAAAGAATAACTGAAGAGATTATATGACATTAGCTGATATTTCATCTTGTTGGCTAAACTACACGGTGGATTTAGGGAATCTGGAATTGCGTTTCCCTCACACACACACATACATACATACATTTTCTTTTTATTTTTTAATTTCATGGTTGTCCTTTTATTACCACAGTTAACTATTCCACATGAAGCAAGGTTTCCCCCATCATTCTGCAAACCTAAAATTTTTGAGTAATTTTTGGGACAGAGAACTTAAAAACAACATGACTCTGTGATACCGCAGTAGTTTAAGAATGTCTGTGGAATAATCTCCCCTTCTCCCTCCCAGACAGATTGATGTAAGTTTCTTCTAACAGCGCTGTTTGAGTTTAAATCCTTTTTTTCCTCCCCAGTATGAGGAAAGGGCAAAAGTTTTAAGACATGCAGTTTTAAAGAAGTGCATATACCCGCTTTCACTTGATTTGCCTTTCATCTAGTTCTACGCTGGTGCAACATTTTTCTATGTCACTCTGAAAATTCATCAAACTATGCATTTTCACAGAAGTTCTGCTAGCCCATTTCATTACCAATGTTCTAATGCAAACAATGGTTATGTAAGTCTGTAACCTCATACTCAGCTGCTGCTTTTCCAGAAGCTTGGCAAGACAACTGAACAGGTAACCTGGAGACAGAACAGTTGCCAGAGTGCTCTGTAAATACACCTTTTCAATAACTCGATCTTTAAATTAACACTCAAGAAGCCTGTTAAGAAAGTCTTCAAGTATGATTGTCAAATTATTATTTTCCTGAACCTCTTTTAACTCTACTCGGAAAATTCACCTATCATTTGTCAGAATTGTTTGACTCAACTGCATAAAAACCGGTTGACTTATGGATTCAAACATTACATCTATTAAACTATTGAAATCCTTACAGTTACTGTTTCACAGCAATTAAGCTGATTAAGATATTCATAGTACAAACCTGCAAAGATTTTGATGTTAATTCTGACAAACTTGCAAGTCAAGGTCTACCACACTTTCTGCTTTTTTCATATGCAGCAGCTCAACCGGCAGTAAGTGCCTGTGCTCTGTCAGCAGACGAACATGGCTCTTCCAGAGCTACCAAGTCTGCCAAGGGGCTGTTACAGAGAATACAAATTAAGGTTTACCCAAAGGATTGCATCAGAGCTCCAGTGAGTCAAAGAACTACCATGAACTAACTGACAGAAAAAGCATAAATAGTACAAGAGATTGCCATCACTGAGATTCCAGCTATGATTAGACCATTGCAAGTAATGAAAGTGAATTGATTTGAGTAACCATCCCTGCAGCTGACAGAGGTAACAGACCCTGTGTGAAATTCTGGAGTCTACTGCAACAGCAAGTGAAACAGTCTTCAGCTGCCCTCCAGCTGGGTGGTTCAGTACTGGCATCAAGGAGAATGCAGCCGTAGAGCATGCGTTTCAAGGTGGGAACTTGCCCTTCTTCATGCTCCTGCCTGCCTGTCAGTCTGGAACTCCCCATCTGTTGTATTCAGGTAGCTAACACAGCAGCGGGGTCTCCTCCTGCACAGCTCCTGTACAGCAACATGGAAGTTACAAAACTTGAATCCAGGATTTATATTCATCCATTTCCTAGAGCAGAAGGATTTTAAAATGAGTTTTCAATCTTCACCAAATACATACATGGAAAACAGATCCCACTGCCGCACTACAAAGCAACAATCATTAAGAAGGGTCTCTGTTTTATTTCTTCACCAATTCTAAATTTCACTTGGAGTCATGTCCATTAGTAACAAGGCAGAACTAAGTTCTGCACTAGTCTAAATTTCATGCTTAATCTAATATTATGGAAAGAGGTGGCATGAATTTTTCTTGGACTCATTGCTTCATTTCCAGCTCTAATAATTCTAGATCTCAACTGGCATATTTTAAATTAAATTTTTTGTAGTTTAAACCTATTTATCAACAGCTAATTAATGAGGTCTAAATCCTTTGATGACAGAATGATTAAACTGCATTTTAACTAATCCATCTTTAATTAAAATGCTGCCAGCAAACCATTTCTGGATGTGTAAAAAGGACACATTTATAGAAGCTCACTCTTTAATTAGAAGAACTCATGATTTCAATTATATTTTAATTACTGTTACATATAAAACATGCTTTAATAGATGTAATGCAATACATTTTCTTTCTTTACAACCCACTAATCATTCCTATTGGGGTGACAACCAAATAAAAGGAAGTTTAATATGTGCACTAGTAGAGGAATCTTGTTTTAGCTTTGAGCCAATTCTCTCTCCATTTCTTCTTTGCAACAGAAAGGTACTTAATTACCTCCAAACCTAAAACACAAACGAATCCCTATAAATCCCTGTTAAAACTCTAAAAGGAGATTAGCGGTAACTGACCATAATAAAGAAAAATGCTTTATCCTTATTATTACGCTTGCATGTCTTTGAGTTTCTTCAACTCAAAGCACCGGCTAGTTAATGAAAAAATATAAGGGGACATCTGTACCTATTTTCGTACTTCTTACCTTTACAATTTTGGGAAACAACATGAGCCAAGAGATGCTTTAGTTAATGCAGGAGCCATCAATTTTCATTTATTTAGGATATCCCTTTGCCTCTGTCTGGGAAGGGAGGGTGGTAGATGAACATAATGTGATGACTGCAGCCAACTCCCCATTATTTGCATTAATAGGAGGCTGAGACTTATAAATATGAAAGTGATGCAAGCTTAACTGTTCTTTACTATGGCTAAGTCAGTTTTTAATGCAAACATGGAAGAAATTATTTCTTTCTGAATCACAGAGAGTACAGATAGCTGGTCAGAAACACTCAGTATCCTGTAGGAATTCAACCTTTAAAACTGCATGTTATTACAATAGGTATTTTTTGCTGAGGCAACCTAAAATTTTATAAATTAGTTATTAAACATGTTTCTAAACTCTGCATGTTCCAAGTAGTTGTATAACACAGAATATTCAGTCTTATGGCTCTACTGCTTTCAGTGATCTGAATCTAGCATGAGGAAACTAATAAGCTTATGGCAGAAGCCTACTTAATTTACCCATTACATTGTACTTTACAAATATTCAGAAAGGTGTATTATATTATTTCTACTGACTCAGATATGTTAAATTTAATTTTCATAAGCTGATTTCTACTGTTTGAATAGATTAATGAAATTGCTGATATTTTGGTTTATTCCAAGTTTTCTCTAAAAAATATTTAGCATTTAACAATCTCTGATAGTAAGATGCTTTCACATTACAGGCGCCTATGAAGTGACTGAACATACAGACATTGAAATATCCGCACAAGACTTAAGCTACTGCATAGATTGATTCATATAAATCCTTTCCTCTCATTCCCCTTTTTTGTCTATTCCTGCTTATAGAGCAAACTCTTAGGGGCAGGGAATGTATTTCACCACTTTATAAAGCGCACTGCCCATTTATATTCCGATTAAATAACAACAGCTTATTATGAAGATAATATGAACTGTATCTCCTCAAGAGCGAGAGAGCATATCTGGAAAGGTCAGTTTGAATATTTAGGTATTCATACTTAACAGATGTCAAGAATAAATGCTGATGTGGCAACGTGCTTTATCAAGGTTTATCAAGAACACTCCTTACTTTTTAAAAAATTACACTAGATCTACCTTGGGAAAAAAAAAAAAAAAACCAACCCTCTTAAATTTATTATGTATGGCATCCAATTGCTGTTCTACCATGTCAGGAGTCTTGTGGTGCCAACACAAGTGACAAGCAGACAAATAAGACTGTACTTCCTCCCAACCAGGTTATTGTTTTTACTGTCTCTTATGTGTCTCCCAGTATGAGGTCAAGGACAAACATGCTTAAGGACTGCACATACAGTAACATTAAATAAGAAGAAATATTCAAGAACAAGAAGTGCTGGGGAAGGACAGTAATAAGACCAATACCAGAAATAACAAATCAGATATACATGGATGAAAGCAACAGCTTATCTTACTTGCAATTTAATTTCCTGATGTATTTGAATGCTAACTATAGTAACTACTTTTGTTTTAAGATGGCACTTTGGCCAGCAAGTGCTATGATTTCCCTCTCTGTCTACAGAGACTTTCTACTGAGGCAAGGACACAGCACACAGATACCAGCTGCCTACTTGCTTTCATGCTGAGCGAGTCTAGTACACCAGAGTAATGCAGGAAGGGAGAGGTGACTAATATTTTCTCAGGGGGATACTTTTTTGGAGGAGCTCATGCTAGACAATTTTACTTCCCAGAAGGCAGAACCCTGCAACCACGCCTGGATCTCCAATACGCTTTCTGGAGTAATGCAGGGCATTGCTGCTTCCCTAGCAGAGAACATGCAAGTAAATACTGAAAACCTGGTTAAGTATTTCAGAATAATCTAGTTAACTCCAGAACACTATCCAAACTTTTCTTAAAATTGCATTTTCCAGCCCCCAGCAGCCTACAGTAAAATGGTGTGTTTGGCTGGGTCTGCTCCCAGATATTGCATCGTCAAAAGAAAAGAAAAGTTTTCCTGGCCTGTGCAGATAAATGACGGATCAGAGATGTCCTTCTCTAATCTTTTTGACCATGTTTCAAGGGTCCTGGTCATATAAAATGAGTGAATAGCTGCCCAGAGGACAACACCATTTACCACAAATTACTTCTTTATGGAAGAATCAATTTTATAGTCTCCTGAATTTCAAACACTTGCCTCTTCAATTCAGTGAAATTACTCTTTTGAGAGCCAAGCCTGAGATAGATGACTCCAAGGTTCGACTCTTGGGGCTATGAACTATCTGTTATAAAAATTGAGGGAGGACATATAAGTCTTTGAAAAAGATTCTGAGTAAAGAAAACATGTATCAACACTTTAACATTATATGGCTGGAAATGTCCAGATTAATTTGTTGAGTCTCCAACAATCTTCTGTCCCAACAGACCAGAAAGCTAAATTCAAGTCAATCAGAACCAGAAAGCGTTTTCAAGAGACAGAAGAGGCTGTCCTGGAAACTCCAACATGCATGTTTTTCTGCTCATGCAGGGAGAATTTTGCACAGCTGAACTCATGAGAATAAAGTTTTAAAAACATATTAACTGATTTCAACTCCTAAGAAGACAATATGCAACTTTCAAAACAAATACCATTGCAAGACATGGGGAACAAAATCAAATATGTTCAGCAGAGATGATTCCAACAGCTCTCAAGGTCTTGCAGTCTCAAAAAGAAATCCATAACACTGATCACAGTTCCCTTAGTCCATGCTGCAGAGTGCGAATCATCATTCAGGTGAAAGCGAAGGGAAAGTACACCCTCAACAGAACTTTCAACAATTCAAGCTGTCACGCAAGGCTTGACAAATCCACTTGCCTGCTCACAAGTGACACACAGAAAATTGCCCAGCTCTGTGTTCATCAGTTTCTGCAGATCTACTGCTTTTATTAGAAAGAATTAAAACCATAAGGATTAGAAAGATGACATCAACCAACTATAAATGAGCCTAACATTTCACTGCATGCCTAAAACTCTGAGGAAGTTTCAGTTACTCCACTCCTGGCATTGCAGAGCCTTCACTAGCAGCAAGTAAAACAAGAATTCTAGTAGTTGGCCAACAGTAGAATTTTCAGATCTGTTAAAAAAATATGAAAGAAAAAGTTTTGTCCTGATGCTGCACATATACGTAGGGCTTGAAACTGCTCATGTCAAGATGTCAAACTGCAGAGCAAAGCCACATCTGCCCGGAGGCACAGTCATGCTCCTGTACCAAAATGGCATCATCTGTTCTCTCTGTATAGAAGATTTGTTACCCACCAACTATGGCTCCTTCTCCCTAAAGGAAGATGAAGGCCCACAGGAAAACAGGGCAACATGCAGAGGGCAGGACTTGCAGGACAACAGCTCCCAGACTAACCCCACAAGGTCTGCAGTGCTTCCTGCTGATGTAGGTGAACAAGCAATCACACCCCCAAAGACAGTGGAAAAAAATCCACATAGTCACACTGCCTTAAAGCATGCCCCAGGGTTTAATGCCACATCCAAGGAGCAGCGGGTTCATCTGCAAAATTCTCAACATTTATTTCTTGTCTTGCACATCTCTGCAACAAGGACGTGAGCGGCTCCAACAGACAGTCCAGGATGCGTATAAGCCATTGGCCCCAACTCTGCCAGGAATATAAGAAGTGTTTTAAATACTTCTTGATACAGCTGGCAGTTACTTTTTCACTAGTATATTATACCTTTCATCTCCCTCTGGAGGTGCCTACACACAGAAGAGGCAAACCTCTTTCGCTGGATTCAGTAAAATTAGGATATATAAACAGAAATATCAGGGCTTTATTTGCCATTCCTCAGTGACAAAACAAGTATCAGATGAGATCAGTGCTGAAATCCCATAAGCAGGTTATAGGAGAAGCCACTCTTACCATCAGATTTGACAGGTCTCCATAAACACTAAGCAAAAAGACCTGGCTCATGCACCGAGCACTGGACAGAGGACCAAGACCGGGGGATGTCAGAAGACCAGAACACATTGCTGAAGACCATGGCACATCAGGGAGCAGCGAGGGCTGCTGAATTCTCTGAATTCAGGGTAAAGTTGAGGAAATATTGACCACTGGTTTGCTCAGACACATGTGGTTTTTACACTTAACTTGCCTAAGTCCTTAGTTAGAAAAGTCTTTGCCAAAAAAGCTGGTTTTCCATTTTAAAAGTGCTGATTTTGTAAACAGGTAGAATTCACCATTTCCCTTGCTTATGGTTTGTATCTTAACTACGTACCTCAGTTTCTATTCAAGTTTGTCTGGCTTCACCATACAGCTATTAAACACATGGGGGATTTTTGTTTAAGTGCCCAAGTAGCCCCCAACAGTACCTGTACACTTGTTAAAGGAATGCTTGTATTTACCAAAATGACTATTCTCAGTGTGTAGGCACTCTCATTTCTCAAGGAAAAAGTGTTCCTTGCCATCACTTTCAAAATGGAGCTGACACAGAAGACATTAGCAGTGACTTTCTATACAGACATTAGACACAGAAATACTACAGAGAGAGATTTAAAAAACATTACCTTGGACTAGATTCATTCCCCCTGAGGTAATTAAGCCTTTGTTCTGATGTATATATAAAAATCTCATTAGCTGTTTCTGAGAGAGTTTCACTACACAGGACATGTTCAGTTGTTTGCAAACTCTCATGTCTAAATTATTTCCAGATCACAAGTCCAGTATTCTCTAGCTTTCATCTACATTCTTTCTTCTTAAACTTATGACCTCTCTCTTGTCTATATTAAAAAATTTTAGATTAATAAGCTCAGCTGATCAAATGATCCAGATCTTACTGCTCAACCTTCCCATCATTTTGATGACCTACTAACTCTCAAAGGTCTACATCTATATGATTTATTGGGATCTTGAAATTACTTCTAGAAGTCAAATACCATCGGATTTAATATCAACTCCTTTGTAACCCCACTTGTGAAAAAAGAACAAGCGTTAGAAGATGACTCGTTCTTGACAACTCCTTCTGTCAGTTAGCCAGGTTTTAATCCATTTAATGTGTACCTTATTAATATTGTATACAACTAATCAGAATGTTGTGTGATAATAAGTCAAATGCATTACTGAAGGCTAAGTGTATTACAGCCATGGTGTTAACTTTATCAACTAAATGTAATCTAATTTAAAAAATTAAATCCAGGTTTCTTTAATAAGATGTCCTTCATAAAACCACATTAACTCAAATTAATTAAATACTTGTCCTCCATTACTGGAACCTCATATCAGCACTGTCATAGTTGCCAAATAGGCTTCCCTCATCAGGAACTGAACCTGGTACCTCTCATAACCCCAGTCTGTACCTACTGGTTGTTCCCTTTCCCCCTGCCCCAAGGGTAAATCAGAACGAGATGACCTGCTAAAACTCAAACCACTTTTTAGATCTTCTATAGTGCATACATATATTGGTATTAAAATAGTTAGGAAACAGCAACAGCAAAGAAAGATCATTCATTTTCTCATGAAACGGCTGTGCACAGTGTTTCACTTTTAATATTACATCCAGTGGAGAAGAAATGGAAGTGTTAAATGAAGTCTGTCTACACCATAGATTAATTTAATAAAGTTAATCATGAAATGATTTTTATATTTGTCGTGGTTTAACCCCAGCCAGCAACTAAGCATCACACAGCCACTTGCTCACTTCCCATCCTTCCCAGTGGGATGGGGGAGAGAATCGGGGGGAAAAAAAAGTAAAACTCATGGGTTGAGATAAAGACAGTTTAGTAGGACAGAAAAGGAAGGGAAAATAATAATAATAATAATAAAGCATATAAAACAAGTGATGCACAATACAATTGCTCACCACCCACCAAACGCTGCCCAGCCAATCCCCAAGCCGTGGTGCCCCCCGGCCGTTTATATACTGGGCAGGACATAACATAATATGGAATACCCCTTTGGCTCATTTGGGTCAGCTGTCCTTGCTGTGTCCCCTCCCAGCTTCTCGTGCACTCCCAACCTCTGCTGGCAGGACAGTATGAAAAGCTGAAAAGACCTTGACTTAATATAAGCACTGCAACAACTAAAACATCAGTGTGTTATCAACATTCTTCTCATCCTAAATCCAAAACACAGCACTATAGCAGCTACTAAGAAGAAAATTAACTTTATTCCATCCAAAACCAGGCCAATATTCAAGAACATAAATGTGATATATTAAAGCAATTGGTAGCTAAAAAGCTAATTTTAATTATTCACTTTTCAAGTATATTTTAAACTGTATTTTTTAAAGGACTACTTATTTAACTACAGATGTCAGTTGGGTGGTAACTCCACCAAACGAATGACTTGTCCCCTTCATTCTTGAGTTTGGTTACTTTTAGTTGTCCCCAAGTATTCAGCAGAAACCAGTTATATCAATAAAAAAATGTCAATTTTGATCTGCCTCATGAGATGCAACAGCTCCAGATAGATTTTCAGTCAAAAGACAGGGTGACTAGAACAGCTATTATTAACAGCCATTAGACAGAGTGGCAGGACCAGAAGACAGCTCCCCACATTTAGGCTGGATTAAGTGGATACTGTACACAGACAGACCTTCAAGCACTGTAAATAACTTCAAAACCCTACATTGTGGTTGAACTCTCTCTGCTGTCAGAATTGGTTAGGTCACATCACATAAGATGTTTTACAGCAAAGTGACAAGCACTTTGCTAAACGGCAAACTGTGTATGCCTTATCATAATAAATTAAAATTACTTAATACAGGTACTTGAGCAAAGGTCTACAAGAACAAGTGAGGTACAGGAGATTGTTTGACATAGAACTAATCAGAAAATCACTACAAGAAAGCAGAAAATACATCAGCTTTGCTAGACATATCACTGGCTTTTAAATAACATTTTCTGCTTCTCCCCTGTGCTATCAAATCATGCTTTGGTTTTATGCCATCTGTACTTAAAATGGACTAGTCAAATAGAAATAGTTTTTAATTGGGCAGATGCCTAAGTTTCATGACAGATAAAGCATTGGGGTAAATACCCAGTTTTCAGGAGCCAAAGACAGGACTTCAGTATTATTCATATTAAGAAAGGATTCAAAGCAAACCTTTGCAACTAAGATGTTACACGACAGTTCCTGATTTTGTTTAAGACGATGCATAGTGATCATGATAGCATTTAACCTTTTGTTTCATTTTGTTTCTGACATGTTTGCCACCACCCATCTCACCCCACCAACCCAAACAAAATCCCATAAAATATAGAGCAATATAAAACTGAAAAGGACTCCAAACTGCAATAAACTTAACCCAAAAGAGCTACTGGAGAAGGGCTCAAATGATCACAGAAATGCTGCCATTTCTTCTTTATTACTAGTATGTTCAAAGTCCCCCTTATTGCTCTCTGAAGCTCCAGGTTTGTATTCTGTAGCACTGCAACATTCGTAATAGAACAAACAATGGAAGAATTACTTCTACTCAAATATTTCATGCTTTTATGCTAATTACTACTATGAACTTCAAGAGAGACCACTCTATGCAGCTGCAGTCAACGGTTTCTTTAGCATGGTACTAGGGAAGAGGACTAGCGTGCAAGCAGATTGCACAACTTCTGCCGTTCCTTTTCAACAGGAGAATCTCTTTATGCCCCTCCTGGATTATTAGTAAGGCTTTTAAATCAAGAGTAGCTGAGAAGATACAAGGCCATTTTAGAAAGCATCTAAATATCTTGGAAATTTAAGCCTGCATCCCCAAAATACTAAAGCACTGATTCACACTCTATCCAAAAAAAGATACAGTTGCCTTTAAAAATCCAGCCTTTACAAGCTTAAATTCTACTGAAAAGGCACTATGGAAGTGGGACTAAAGCACTTTTCAAAATTGAAACCAAGGTCTTTCCTTACATTAGCAGCAGCTCCTTTGATAATCTAAGCTGAAAGGAATTCAATACATTTTTTGCTCTCTAGCCTTACTTTTAATTCCCTGTTAGCTTGGATAACGAAAACAGATTAATCCATTTCACTTGCAGCTTCTTGTGCACCAGGTGAGCTCGCCAGCCACCAACACAGCCCGAGCCTGCCTTTGGGAAAGCACAGCTCCTCCAGGCTTTCTATTTCTACCAGTCTTCATTTAAAAAAATGGGAAAGGAGAGGCTTAAGGATAACATTTAACAATTGTGGTGACTCTGTGGAAAGAACACAGATTTTTAATTTATCTTTTCAAATTTCTAATAATTGAAAACAGACACCTTTGTTAAAATGCACACAATATGGAAATAAACTGCAGTTCTCCAAACTATTTTGTTTACTTTCTTACAAAATAAGCAATGCAATAAAAGCTCTTTAAATTGCTACAAGTCATCTTTTCCAAGTGTACAATCATTCAGATTTTAATCTTGATCATAGTTAGTCAAAACAAGGCCAAGATGTACAAAGCTCACCCACAGCTAAAAAGTAGTATTTTTTCTTTGTACTACTATTTTTATAATACATTTTATCATGTTTCTCTTCAGTGAGTTTTCTGCATAGTCTTGCAAAACTGCTTTATGAATACTCCAAGCTTTTGGGGGAGAATAAAAAAAGTTTACCTATTTATTCCAGCTGCTTTCAGTACTTGCAGCAATTGCCACACTAGGGTGAACTGCAATTTAGAGACTACTCAGACTCATGTTCCTACTCCATCATTTACCAGCAGTTTAATTTTGTTCTCCTTATATTCACTAACTGTGTTAAGAATCTTTAAAAACAAGTCTACTGCTCTTTAATTAGTCATTTCCTGAGTTGTATTCTGCTTTTATTTCACCTCTTAATGACTAACAACAGCAACAAAGCCTTGTAATAAAAGCAAATCTGATTAGCTTAACAGAAATCTGGAATTCAACCTTAATATACTGAACAAGCATAACTGGAAGCTATATATTGCATTTGAAAGGGAAGTGGGCCTTACGGGTGGCTTTTGGGGCACATTTGAGTATTATCACAGAGGAACGGGAGATCCAGCTGAGGTTGGCCATTTGCTGTTATAGGTACCGTATGGAGAATTGGGGCTTCTGCTCTGTCTCCACAGAGAAGAAAAATAATGAAAGGAAAAGCAAAAGGTAGTCAAAGAGACTTGTTTAGCATCTCCTGGCAGAGCTCAGTACAGAAACACATTTTTAACTTCTGGTCCAAGCCTTAGCCCCTGGATACTCTGATCCTTGTCCCAGCTGGTTGAGTTGGCGGTGTCTCAGCTGGCAGCTTTCTTGACTTCTGTTATTAGATGAGCATTTACTATAATTCTGGTTTTCTGTTCTGTTCCCATATGACAACTGTTGTGCGAGGCAAGTTCATCTACCCCCATTAATGAGTTACCTGTACTAACAGTATTAAAAAACCCCAATATTTTCATACCACAGGATGTACAGGGGCAAAAGCCTTCATAAGGCTACATGTTGTCACACTGGCTCTTAGTGATGCTTTGATGCACTCACACCCAGACAACAGCAATCTTTATCTTTAGCCTCAGAGAAAAATCATACATTTAGGCCAATATGTAATTCATTTACTAAGGATTCTCATGTGCAATAAATCCTTAAATAGGGAATAGCACTGGACTTCACAGAAAATCAAACTGAGACAGTCTCCTAACTGGAAAAAGATAAAGTATACAATATTCTATGAACAACCTATTTTTATTCAGAATAATTATATAAGCCATATAAAGCTTCTGAACTTGCTAACTACAACTACCAAACTATTACCTCTCTTTGAATCTTCTCTGAATAAAAAGGAGGAATAAACAAACAAAAAAAGCAAACAAATAACATCTGATGAAATCCTGGTGGCTTCTCACACTCTCAAAAGACCCTTTGCTTCCCATTTCCCACTCTCCTAAAAACCCTGTTAACACGAGGAATCTGGTTTTGGTTTTACAACTTCTTGATATACTCTACATTGAACTTTTCCAATAACAGCAAGTTCACGTAAAATTTGTCTGTGTAGATTCTTTGTTGGCTAAAGATCATGTCTATATTTTCTTGTACTTGCTATTAGGTTTAGTAGCCTTATAAGTATTCCTCTTCCCTAATCCCTTTGGACTTCTGTATCTTTCAACAAAGTCTCCTCGTAATCCTGCACTCCGACTTAAAGCAGCATTTGCTTTCTCTAATCACTCTGAAAATCAAGACCTTTGAATGCAATTATAGATACAGGGTTTTATATAGCCTAGACTTCTATGACAAGAGATCAGAACTACACACCAAATCCCCACTAAATCTTTGTGTGCTGCTGAGGCATTTTCCTGCAATATACCGTTCCCACTTGTATTTACTTATACTGAAATCTGGGGTGTGCGACTTGGTTCTTCTCATTTCAGTGGTCCCCACCACTGTGCTGAAAGAAAAAACCCTGTGTTCACAGGCCGTACATGGCACACAAACTTTTTTTGCAGACTATGGACACACGTAACAAACCCTCAGGCAGGAGTGAAGTATTGTGGCAATGACCAGATTCACTGGTGTTTTCCTTCTCACCTCTGCAGATACAGATGTTTAAGAGTTGTTTAACAGTCCTGCCACCCTCCTGCATGTAGATCAGGGAGATAAATGCGGACTAACAGGTCTTGCCAAGAAAAGTTTGGCAAAGTTCATGTGTCTCTCCCCAAAACTGTGACAGTAGGATTGGGACTGTAAGAATCTTCAGAAGCTGCTAACAACCCCACAGGGCACTGCCATTCCAATGGCCTTTCAAGAGAGATGTGTTTAATACCTGTAACGACAACTTCCAAAGCTGCTAAAGCCTCTAAGACATTGTGCTCCATCAGGGCTTATTTAAAGCAATTTTAAGTATTATAGAGAGATGTGTGTATGCGCATACATCCCCTATAAACTGAAATACATACAAGTAACATTTTAAACATACATAGAACCTGGCTAGAGTACTTGAACTTCATTCTTCTTTCACCCACACAGCCTGTTTCATCATGTCACACCTTTCAGACTTTCCATGTCAGTGTTTCTAATAATTTCACCAGTGATGAAAATGCATTCTGGAGGCTAACTAGTGCTATTTAAAAAATAACAGTATTCCTTTTGGTCTCTTTCCACCCAACCCTCATTAACAAAGGTTTTGACAGCCCATGTATCTGCGGCATGCTCTCCTGAATGTTTCTGCACTTTGCAATATTGAACAGAGCAAGCTCTGTGCCAAGTACCCAGATCTTGAAAGCACTCCTGATGACTTCATTTGTTTCAGAATTTAACCATTCAAAAAAAATCACTGTTTTTCAGCTCTTACATTCTCCCTGCAGTAACAGATTGTCATTACTTTATGCTTTTAGAAAGACAAAATGTTGAATGAGAACAAATAAAAGATCAGGCTGATAACAAGCAAAATTCTGAGCTCAGGTATTTTTAATGTCTACTCTAATCTCAAATTTTTTTCAGCTTCTCTACTTCATAATTTTTTTAGCAAACTCCTTTCACAGTTATTTTCTGAACTATCCTCTTTCAGGTTCATTACTGTCTATTATAATCTGTCCCCAACATTTCAATGAAATATATATCCCATGTATCCTAAATAGTGGGAGAGATACTGTGAGGCAACTTTCCTTGTTTTAGTACATTGCATGGGGCTGAAGAGAGACTAAAAAAGATTGAAAAGGTACAAGTGAAGAGGGAGGGAAGAAGGAATAAATAAAGATGCTTGCAGACTTGCTCTCTGGTGCAATTTAAATAGCAAAAAGGGAAAGAAAGTAAAAATAAAATAAAAAAGAATAAATACCAGTTATTAGGCTAGTTCTTCTGAAATAGCATGTCTCCACAGACATTTCAGAAATGGCTGCCCATCAACTATTTTTAAGCAATTTCAGAGAAACAAGATATGAAAACGGAGATGTTAAAAATGAAGCTGGAAATTTGAACTGATGTCTAATGCCATTATAAGTCTGGAAAGCAAGAGAAGCTATAGTTTCAGCCATGATTCTTCACTGATACATGTGTATGGGAGCCTCACCAGAGCTCGCTCTCTGCTTCAAACTCCATGTCAGCAATTGGAAACACGATCGTGGTTGGTACAGAATTTCCATGTTATTTTTTCTATACATCCCGTCCAGACAAAAAAGCAGCATGTAACATGCACGTAAAAAGCTATCTTTTGAATTTTGAGCAATGTACATTCAGTCCAGTGTGCAATATGATTTAACATGTATTTTTAGAGGAATATCTTGCAAGACAACACTCTGAAGTATTTGTTCAATGAAATGTCATTCCTATCAACAGTCCCATTCTTTGGACAGTCACATCAGACCATTCCTTCACAGCAAGAGGTAGCATGAGAGTTTCAAGGCCAACATTTTTTGCTGAGTCTTTTGCATAAGATCAAGTCTGTATTGGAAGAAAATACAGCTTCCCCCCCCCGCCCCAATTCTTAACTGCTTTCTTTTTTTTTTATTATTCCTTAAAAACATTCCTCAGCACAGATTGAAAGCTTATGTTGTTCACACTCAGACCAGCATTACCATGCAGGGTTTATAAGTATATCTCAGAGAGGCACACTTCTAGGGAGTTTAACAGATACTTTGTTATAACAATACAAATCAGCAAGACTAGTGGCTTTAAAAAAGTATTCTTGTTAGCAGTATGCTGTGTGAACATTACTTTTATCAAAACCGTGTGCCAACTCACCCTACAAATAAATTGCAACCTCATAAAATTGTCAAAATTGTATCCCTTAGGAACAACAAAAGTTTGATTCACATGCACTTTCTGCGTTGTAAAATATTTCATATTTTGTTTCTCCTATGTAAAGCGTAATAGGCTACATAATTTGATTTATACTTTGGGGATCCAGTACATCTATTAACTATGTAAAAGACAGCACACCAAATATTTCACAGTTTATGCTCCAAGTTTCAAATATTCCTGACACTGAAATAATGAATGGGTGCAGGCAAGAAAGCATTGGGGGGGAAAAACCAAACACCCAACGACAAAAAAGAATTGTCTGCTGACTCTTGGCAGCCTAAATCATTATAGAGTAAACCAGGAGCCAGACTGGGGAAACATTAAAGAGCTGAGACACACACACAAAAAAATTAGCTTCCTAATGCTAGTATTGGGGTGGGGAAACATTTTCATTCATGTCTATACCATCATTTACACTGAAATTAATATTCCTATATGAACTGAAAAAACCCATTTTATTATTAATAAAACATAATGGATTAATTTGAAATATGAAGAGGAAATAACTCTAGATAGATTGTTACTCTGAATGAAAACCTTACCTCAGTTCACAAATTACTAATTTTGGAAATGAAGATCATATATGCAAGTTAGTAGCCACTTTTCAAAAAGATCCCCCACAAATCCTTGTTAAAAGTCACGTCAGGAGAGTCTGGCACATGAACTAAAACCCCCTGATACTATGTGCAGTTTAATATAGGCACAACGAAACTGACAGCACTCTGTGCCCTCTAGAGTTAAACTTGTACTTTTGAACAATTCTTTCCATTTTTCAGATTATGAAAACACAAGTTTTCTGGATATTAATAGTAAATAAATTGTTCCAAGTAGTGGAAACAACTGCTATAATACACATATTAAAACTTTACGATCAGAAAGATCAGCTCTTCATTATGTCCAAGTTTTACTAATGTATCAAAAAAAGCCCGTGCACGTGAACAGGTCCCCAAACAATAGTATTGCCCCTCTGGGTATAAAAATGACAAACTACATCCACAGTTGCAGTACACCCAAACTCTGTAACAGATTAGATTTAAAAATGAGCAATGTACCGAGGCAGCTATTAGTCTTTCAACTCAAGTGTCAACTTCAAACAAATTAACGACCGAGCAGTCTCAACCAAAGGGTGTCTTGACAACTACAAACTGCATTTCTAAATCCAAATTCCAGTGCAATATTCCTGAGTAAGTTTTCTGAACTGTAGTGATTTACTTGAGTAAAAAACATAGTGCCGCAGGTGGTTCTGCAATATTCTGCAAGCTATCACATCCACTTCACCATCTAATTCTTTAATGAAAGACACATAGTGGAGATGAAAGAAAGGAGATCAGAGCAGGAATTTGATATACAAGAGCTGAAAGTTACATCACGCCTGCAATCCTTGTCAAATTGCTCCAACTACACCCGTCTACACATAATCTATAGCTAAGATGAAACTGAATATTGTCCAAGAACCAGCATGATATGAATATTCTCCAAGAATCAACCATATCGCAGTTCAAATCTACAAAGGAATTGACCAATACTTGAGATTTTTGCACACTATCATCTACTTTCAGCACACACTCTTGGAATGAGAGAAGACAAGTTAAGTAGACAGTAACAACTAATTGTATGGCCCTTCCCTTTCCCTTAGAGGTTTATTTTCTCTCTTCAAAGCTTTATAGATTGATTGTAAAGCCATGCTGTAAATCAAAAGAAAGCCACTACTCATTACCTAGTTAGAATTTCCTGGGCTCATACTGTGAAGCTATTTCTCTGCTGTTTGATCTCAAGGCCACCGGCAATGTCTACAAGCGCACTACCTATCATGGCAGCTGATACGCATTTTTTCCCAAATCCCTTTTCAGCAGCTTGATGAATTTCCACCTGCTTTCAGGTGGTTTCTAAGGAGAACCACCAAGATAAACGATTCATGGATTCAAAATACTTGTTCAGGTTGGAAAAAAAGACAAATATATGTAAAACCAGCTAGGAGTGACTCAGAGTTAAAGAAAATCGAGTGTATGGTCTACCAGTGTAGACCAACATGCCCAGTTGTGATTGCCTATGCTCCATCTGAAAAATAAAGGAAGTAATGCTTCCCCCCCCCCCCAAAAAAAAATAGCAGATTTAAAACTACTGTTACCCCTGTAAAAGTTATCTCCCAGCAAGGAAAAATACATAGACAGACACATGCTTCCTGCTCATCCCTATCAGCTTCTAAATTTCTTCCTGATGTATGAAAGATGGCACAGAAAGTTCTATTTTCTGGGTTTTTTTAATCTCTGAAATAGCAGGAAAGATCAAGCCTCTTCTTTCCAGTGTTGCTGGAGGGCACTGCTCAAACAATCCACTTTCCTTTTCCAGTCCTTCAGCAGGTAACAGCACTCAGTTCTTCACTTAGGTTCTTTCTAGATAAAAGCAAATACTTTAAGCCAGGAGTTTTGAGCATATCTCTGGGGTATGGGGACTTGTGCTGGGAGATGCTGGATGCTAGCAGAGGGCTAGCAAGCAGGTGTGGAAGCAGTGAAGGAAGATGAATGGCCCCTGGTAATGACCTGGCATTTATTTGGAGTGACAACGGTGACAGCTGCGATTTGCCACAATTTGTAGCCATAAGTTGGAAGCCTGGAGCCCCACACCCCATTCAGGTGTTGAGGATCAATGCAAGGCCACCAGCAGACTGTCAAGATGAACTTGGTGCAGAGAGCTGGCTGCTATGGAGGAGGAGGACCCCATAATTGAACTGGTCCCAACAGCACCCTATGGGCTCCCCACTCGGCCCCACTGGCCATGGCCAAGCGAACTGGCACAGCACAAACCTGTAACACACAGCACAAACCTGTAACACACAACCTTTGGTCTCACACATTCAAAAGTAAAATACTTTAACAGTCTCTACCTACACATGCTTACACTCATTGATTTTTCCAAGCTTTCTTTAAAGAATCAAAGCAGTGGCAAAGGGCATAACGCTACCCTTCCTTGCTGTGACACCTCACCGAAGAGGAGGGGAAAGTGGAGCAAGATAAAATGTATAGGCTGAACCTTGAAGGAATGAAGACACCTGGCAAACAGCAAAGTAATTTAGCTAAAAATAACACATAGGGATCATGCCCGCAGATGTAGTTACAGTAAGGGTGCCTGTAGAGAAGCAGTACATTTTGTGTAGAGCAAGTAGGATAACGTGCAGGAGGTTACAGAGCTCCATGTAAGATCTGGCCAACTCACCTGAGCTCCATAACATGGTACAAAATCTCAGGGCAGTGCATTTCCCCATAATATTTTGGAATACACTCTTCTATATTTGTCACAATATTTTGGAATGAAGAACTGCTGAATAGGCCTCGCAAAATCTTTTAAAATTACTTCTTCATATAATTACACACATTAAGCATAACTGAACCAAAACCTAACATAATTTTCCTTCAAAAAAAATTTTCAAATTTCATTGGAAGTTCTACACAATAGCCAAATGGTATCACCTGTGTCTGCCCAGAAAAATGAATCTGCATCCTTTAGCATGAGTCCAACAGAAGAAAAACTTACCCATTTTTACTTGCAACGTTCTCTCTTCATTTCTCAAAAACAGAAGCTCTTCACTTAATGTTGTCTGAGACTATTTTGAGTATCATCAGTATTTTAAATTTAGAAAAGTACCAAGCAATGTGATAAATACAAATCACTAACTGAGGGGAAAAAAAAAGTACAAATGAAGGTGACTCTTCCTGCCCTAGGGTTGGTATATTTGGGACCGATTTGTCTTTATGCCTCACTGCAGTATTACAGTGAGTGAAAGGTGCTTCTGCCCATGTCAGACTTGAACTTGAGAGACAGGTAGCGTAACATCTCTCTTAGCATCTCACAACTACTTTCACTTTGCAAAAGCCTTTGAACACATGATGCAAGTTCTATCCATTTCATCACAGTTTTATCACAGTTAATGACCAAATTGTACTTAGCGCCAAAGAAGATACATGAGAAAACAGAGGGATGAAGGCAGGAAATCTGCTGCATTTGGATCTGCTGTTTAAAGTAATAGAAAAATAGATTTTTAACTTCAGCCAGGAATAATGCACATGCTTTGATTGATAAGCCTTAAACAAACACCAGAATTAAGGACGTGATAATGCACACGTTGCATTTCTTCAAAAGAAAGCAGATTCCCCTGAAGACAAGCATCAGCTCCTGCTACCCACTGCTTTCTGGAGACCGATGGCTGGAATATGAGCATACTGCTCTTGTTCACCAAAACATTTCACTCATGCATACTGAATATCAGATGCTAACCCGTGTTCCTAAGCAACCCCACACTCACTCCACATTCTCCCCCCTCTGCCACGAGTAGACAAGAGGTTTTAATCATCAATTCACACTGCACCCAACATGCAAGAATCCCATCACGAGAGGCTTGGGCACAGCACTGCATTAAGCTGCATCAGGCAGCTTCAGCCCCTGCTTTGTCTTCACCAAGGCATGCAGACTATAACTAAAAGACAGCATTGTTACCTTTGAGTTGTTTATAAAGACAAGTTTTTTTAAAAAAATCCTGGCTTAAACATAAAATGCTTGCAAATACAAGCTAAAATTTTATATTCTTGCCAGCAGGTATGGAAACATTCTTTTAGAGGTACTGAGGGTTAAACTTTTTTCTGACATTTATAATATTCAGTGCTGGAAAAAAATCTCTGCAAAGAATAATTGCTCCCACAGGGACCAATCCATGGGTCACAGTTTTTTGCACTTGACGGCAACAGAGCCTTGAATGAGATTTTCTATAAAACCTAGACTTAAGCTTGCAGCATAATCACAATGCTTGCCCTAGCTCTAGAAGCTGAACTAAAGCACCACTTCTACAGTGTAATTATTCCACATATGTTCCAAAAACCCATGGGGAAATTTTATTATTCAGAAGAATAAATAGGGTAAAAATAAATGGTTTTTAATTTTAGCCAATTTTTACACTCCTTATGAATTTTCATTTTTCTTATGCAAGTTTAAGTCCATGGGAGAGAGGATTTGCCTTGAAGAAATAATTAAACTTTCATCTTCAGTTATGCTTCTTAGCAAATACACAGCCACCCACATAGCACATAACACACAAGTGCTATTCACTGACACAGAATGCCAACATAATCACCAATGCTTCATAATCTTCCTTTCAGTTTCAAATTGAATATTTGAAGTTTGAACTTCTGTTCAACAACACAGAGTAAGAAGTGCAGTAAGGGCTTAGGTTAGGAGGAGGTTGGGTCCCAATATAGAGCTTAACTTGCCCTCAATACTTTTTTGAATACTTGAAACTATTCTTAGAGAATAATGCACTAATTTGTCATATGGGATATGTAAACCTACTACCTTAAGCATAATAGAAGATTATGACACTCAATTTATGAACCAGTTTTAGTCAGCTGCAGAAGTTGGAATTTTTCTGGGAAGGGAAGCAGAGAAAGCAGGACTCCATCTGGTTCAGGAAGACGCAGGCACATTTTGTGACAGAGTCTACCCAGGACACCTTCTCCAATTCCTGGGAACATTTCAACACCCCTTTCTAATGCAGGGACCAAACAAATGACTATACAGGTGCTCGGTAGGCAGGTCACAAAATCTGCATGTCCCCAAGCTCACTCGCAAGCAAGCCGCACCCTGTTCACAGGGTGCCACTGATCCATTCACTGGCCCCAAGCCACACATCATCTCTGCACGTGCTGCTCCTTTTTCCCCAGAGCTGTTTTCCAGCACCTGAGCTGGTCGAAGAGAAGGGCAGAAAGACCTAACACCAACAGTTGAAATCAGAGGTTAATGCACACTGATGGGCTGGAAATATAAGAATGGATTACTTTTCAATGCTTATTCTAAACTGCACTAGGGACCCAGAGAGCCGTAGTTTAGCAGTCTTCCTAAAGATGCCAAATCTAGCTCCAAGGGCCTATCATAGTTGGTAAAATCACTACATTGATCCCAAGTATGAAAATTAAGCACAAAGTAATGCAGAAAACTACCAGAAGGAAGTGACAACTTCAAGTAACAGAGAGCTCCTTGCCTCTCCTGCCCCAAATAACCAACAAGCTCACCTGACCCAAACAAATTCAAGACCATCTAGGAAGGTCTTATGGACACAAGCCTCTCTGATCTGCAACAGCAACAGAAACAGCACTGGCCAGGACCTTCCTCAGTTAAATGGTTTCTTCACATACAATATCGACTTCCTTCTCACAAAGACAGGACTTCTGATGAAAACCACATAACTCCTCCGTCAACACAAACATCTCTGAAATCTCCCCAAACCTTGCAGGATTGGGCAGGCAACTCCTTGCCAGGCTGTTGCCATTTCCAACCATAAAAACACATTAGTCACAGACATGTTGTTCTTCTCCTCCTTCAAACACACAATAAAGAAAAAAAATTTGTCCTGGAGAGTTGACCCAACCTAATGTATTACACCCAATGTCAAATCTTTCATTACAGAGCAAATCTAGAGATTAGACAGGCAAAAAACTATTAATAAATCACATCTAACATCCTAAACTTTACAAAGTCCAAACATTTACAACTTATAGGTACACCTTGCACCCAAACAACTTCACACAATTTTTACAAACTACCTGCTACCCAGAGACATAAGAATGCCTGCCCACCTCTGCCATTCAATGCTGACCAAGAGGATGTAGCAGGTTCATTCTGAAATAAGAAAGCGCAGAAAATCTAGTCCAATACTCCTGAAAGATACCACATCTTACAAGAGGATTGTACCAAGTGAGAAGTGATGGCAACTGTACTTTACACTAACGAATTAACTTGTGGAGCCTTTGAATATCACATATCTCATTGGTTCTTTTAAATACACATTTCAGTAGATGAATCAGAAGACAGAGTCACTTGTCAGCAAATCTCTTCATATCCCTCACTTCCCAAGACTGCCTCCAGGCTCAATTTGATCTACTCAGGAAGAGCTGTTGAAAGCAAAATTCAAGTAACCCAGAAATAATGTTGGGTTTTGAGGAGTTCCCAACAGGGGCAAATATCTTTTAGCAGAAACATCACCTCTACTTTCTAATATAATTCAGGTTTCTCCCCAGTCCTAAGTTTCACTTAGAGTTCATTTTTCATCACTTCTGCCTCACAACTCAACTCTGTTCTGCCCCGCTATGTGACTCAACCTTAGTTATATATGCAGTCTTCAGTGCTGCTCGGACAGCAGAAATGCAGCATAGTTAGGCATAAAGACTTCA
Organism: Buteo buteo; assembly: GCF_964188355.1. Lineage (NCBI taxonomy): Eukaryota > Metazoa > Chordata > Aves > Accipitriformes > Accipitridae > Buteo > Buteo buteo. The sequence continues at coordinate 11,684,723 of NC_134181.1, read as the reverse complement.
GCGCTAAGCAGACTCCAGTACTCTTGCATCTCTCACTACAGGCAACCACCTGCAGCTTTGTCCTTTGCTGCCTTCATTACTTCCCATACATATATTTTTTCAATTAGTGTTTGTAATCTCAGACCTTAATAAGCATCAAGTGACCTAAGCCTACCATCTATCTCCGAACAACACCTAAAACCTCACGACCATATAGGTCAAAAAAATCACAACATTTGAGAGCGACACAACATTCTGCAAATGAGACCAAGCTCATCTGCGTGAAGAACCAAACTAAAAAGACTATCACATATCATCCTGTAATTATAATCCTGACCTTGTGTTTTTCAATACTGCTGATAATGGGTACGCTAAAAAAAAAACTACCACCTGTCAAAACAGTACACAGTTCTGCACAAGTCTTCCCCTAGAGAGATGATGCAACAACAGAAAACCAAACAAAAACCAAACAAACAAAAGAACCAGCAGGATAGATGTTAGAAATGCTGCTTAATAAGCTGGAAGGTGGCACTTGCACACTATGGTGATGAGGATGCTCTAAGAACCAATTTGGAAACGAATTTATGCAGGTGGCATGCCAGCGGCAGGGAACAGAATCTGCTCATTTTCTTTTCATCTGTGTAAAATGGTTTTGAATTTCAGAAGGTCAGTGTGTGACATCATGTTATTAATGGACAGTCTTGGTATTCTACCTATTTCCTTCAAGTTGGGCCTCTAGTCTCTGAGCATGATCACACAGCAATTCTGGTTATCAAAAGATGAAGGCCAACAAACACAAAATTCTCATCTGTCTGCTTTGACAGTAATTAGCAAAAATTATTGAACTAAAGCTCACAATGCAGATAAAGCCTCACATATGGTAGAATCTTTACTTTTGACTTGTCTGAACAAGCATGAACAAAATCCACAGCAAATAATAATCACTTCAGCCTGCTGTCTTTTACAATGAGTTCCATTTCACATATCTCCAATCTTAGCTTGTCATTAGCAATGCTAATTAGTTCACTATCTCAATGCCACACTAGATCCAGTAAAAACTGAGATCATTGCTAATTTGAGAAGAAATGTTGTTCTTTCCTCAATATAAATAGTAACAGTCACTCTACAAAACACCCAGAGAAATTAATATTGCTTGTAATTTTCAATCAGATTCAAAATTTAAATAAAAATTGCGACTACCTTTTGATTTCCAAAAAGATAATAAAAGGGTAATTACAAATTATCACAGCACTAACTAAATTAACAACCCTGTGAGGACATATAATGACACAGCATTTAAAGTGGGGTTATATCTCACTACACAAGCAACCCCAGTTCTATACGCACACACGTTGCATATACAACCTTCCACAGCTCTCTTCCTGAAGGGAACCATTTTCTAATACCAGCATGGTAATTGCTCTTTCGTATCTGTGGGTTGATAGAGGGTTTTATTTTAAAGCTCTCACACAGTCTGATTCCACAATTTTTTGTAGAGATAAAACCCAATTATGTGGAACTTCAATCACAAGTCACAAAAGAGACCTGTGCAATTAAACAGCACTCTTCTACACAAAGAGCTAATTAAAGTGACAACAGGAGGTGAACCAAGTTGTCCTCTACTGAAAGTGAGAACATACGAGCTTGCCACAGGACGTCCTGCAAAGGGGAAACGCCGAGAGGTTACTGGGCATATACTGGAACAGTTAATGGAGTCCACCACCAACCACCACAACCACACAGACCAGCAGTTCGGGTAAATCGGGTCTCAGAGGCTCCAGTGCCCCCACACTCCCCTCTGCAGGAGGTTTCTGCCCCCTCCGCGTTTCTCCTCTCAGCTGGGGACAGAAGGAGAGCAGGGCGACTGGAAATGGGTACACATTTGCCAGGGCTGGGGCAGTTGGAACCTCTCAAAGTGGATTTACTACAGAGAAGCACTTGTCCTAAAGCAGATGAGGTGCTGAGACGGAAGGTCTCCATGTTCAGGGGCTAATCCTCACTCCCACTTCTGCTGAGTTGAGTGTGTGTACATATGCACTTTTGCCTCTGTGGGTCACAGAAGTGGAAAAATGCTCGGGGGAGTTTCTAAACCAATTTTTAAATTCAGATTTATTTTAAGACTATTTACAACCTTAATTCAGTTGGATTAGGAAATCAGCAGAGACAGCCTAATTTAAAACATCAAAGAACCAGCTGTACCTGAGGGAAGGTAGGCAGAAGGGGAAGGCTGCAGGAAGTGTCTCTCTGAATCCAGTTGCTCTTCCCAGCAAAGATATTATATCTGACTTCCCTCTGGGCACTGGACACCTGAGATTCAGTGGCTCACTAAACCTAAGCAATTAGCAGCTACCTGAAAGGTGCTGTCAGAGCTGCACTAAGCTGCTTACCTGGCCCTGGACCACTGTAGGTCATTTCATACACCGTTTTTAGGAAGCTCTGGGTGACCCTGCGCTTCTGCCTCCCATCAGGTGCTCCCCTGGCAGGGGTGCAAAACCATCAGCCCACTGGCTCGGCTAGTCACTTCCCTGCCAGCCCCAGTATGATCCCTATTGAACAGAAGCTCCTGGGCTGCTATGTAGTACAGACATTTTGCTAATACCAGAAATTGCTAATGATCTATTTCTTCCTTCAACCCTTCTACTAGAATGAGATATAAAGGCAAATAAATAATAATGGGTACAGGATTGTCTTAGTACCAAAACACCACCCGGACAGCAGGCAGACACGTGCACCAGTCCTATCACACAGGCATGCAGAAACAAAGGGAAAACAAGTAGATTGTTTTTTTTTTTTAAATGTGGAGAAAGGCCACCTTCCTCCTCTCTTTCAGATTTTTTCATGTATTTTAAAGTTTTAAATCCAGACTTTTGATAGCCATAAACTACATTTAAAAAGCCATTACCTCTAATTGTGAGGTAGCTTTGGGAAACAAGGCTGTCAAGCCATTTTCAGGCTACATAACACTACCAACTGTTTAAAAAACAAAAAGAAAAAAAGAACTAAAGGAAAAGAAAATCACATTTCAGTAACTGAGCAGACTGACATGCTGCTTGAGATTAATGGAGTGTTGGTCTCTTGTTTAATAAAAATAAATCCTATACACAAATACCAGTGAGGGTCATGACACAATTCAACACCATTCCAATGTCAAAAAGCAACTGTGAAGAATTCACCTGTGTATTTTTGTCAGCTGCAACGGGCATTCTTGTTTACTATCCACATGCACTTAGGCGAAGGACTTACAAAGGCTACGCTTGAGCTGAAATTCTAAATACAAAAACTGGATCGTGTAAAAAATAGAACTATTTTTAAAGATTATTTGCTGCAGAAGTCAGTGACTTTCTCAAGAACATTCAAAGAGCAAAATCTGTAAGGATGTGGTAAGTGGCAAATCCTGATTAGCTAAAATAATCAGCATTTCACTAAAAGGAAATACCCAAAGGAAAAGAAAATTATTTTGGCTGTTTTCTCTTTTCTAGTGAAATAACATGTATGTTTTATTTTCATTTTGTTCCACTGGAGCAGAGGAGAGAGATAAATGAAAGATGAGAGCCATAATCCATGAGAACACTCTCAGACTTCCACAGATAGTGAAATTTAACATTGATAGATATGACAGCAACTCATCTCAGTCTAAGTTCTGCTTTGGAATCAGGGACAGCACTAAAAAGAATAGGGATAAGGAACTCATATCAGCCTTGGCTGGTAAGAGAGGCAAGGTGCAATAATAGTCTGTAAGCATTATAAACCAAGAAGGAAAAACCTCTGTAGCCGCCTTCTTGCCATTTTATTCTTTAAATTGTTGCTATTACAGCAGAGTGGAGTTTAAGTTTAGTATTTACTTCAAAATCCCCACAGTTATTTGTATGGTTGTACAGACCTAAAAGATCCACTGCACTATATACAGAGGGGACATCTCTACAGTTGGGCAACAAGCTCTTGACCTGGCTGGCACATGCTCTGAATAAACTCCAACTCCCCCCTCTAAAACCACATCTGGAGAACCAGTGTCACACCCAGGAACCTCTCCAGCTGACTGGTGGTAACTGGCTGCTGCAAGATCCTATAGAACATATCTTGCTCTCCATCGCTTGTACCAACCTTAGCACCAAAGCATTTAAAGCTGTACGGAAACGCAGGCAAACCTTACAGAGAGGAAAGCAGACACATGGAGATCAAGCGGCTTCCCCTAGGCAAGCCAACAATAAATCCAACAGTGCCTAAGCAGTGCCCAAGAGCTAGAGGATCATGCATCCTCTGACCATGTATGGTCAGATTCTTCTTACTTTGCTGCTTTTACTGATGGAAACAACACACAAAGTACTGTTATCCACCTCTGACACCGCGCATCACACTACCTGCCCTTTATGCTAGCTAATTGCTCCTTTGTTTTAGAAGAGCCCACTCTGCAGGATCAGGATCCAAGTTTTTGGATCCTGGGTACTGGAATCAGAGTTATTTGCATGGTAACACTAAGGTGCTCCTGTGTTCAGCAGTAGCTCAGGGTTCAGAGACAGTCAAATAATCTAGGGAGATCTTGGACAGGGCAATGAGCATTTAGGCCTTGCTTAGTGCTGCCCAGCATCATCAAGGCAATGATGACTATGTTATCATTTAATGAATTCAGGACTGTGCACACACTCCTATCACAGGGCCTGCAGTGCTATTAAGAACAGGATAAAAAATTACAAAAATGGGCAATATATACAATAGCTACATGTCCAATACTCTTTATATAGAAAGTTGCTCTTCTGTTGCTACAGCATGCACTTTCACATCATTCCCCAATCAAATCAACAATTCCAAGTATCCATCCCGATCTTAAAATTGTTCTTTTCAATAAAAAAAGGGAACAAAGGAGAAAATGCACAGAAGATTCAAAACTTCATTTGGTAAATACCAAGCAGATGAATAGGCAACACTCTAGAAATTGATAAACACTAATCTAGAGAGGTATCTCCAGCACTTTAGAGCATCCTGAAGAGATGACTTCAGGTCCTAGTTAGTGCTTTCAGTGTGTACATACGTATGTATCTACATACACACAAAATATTTGTTTATATATACACACTTAAAACAACTTAGCTGAAATCACAGATTTTTTAACATACTTCTTGAGCTGAAGAGATTTAACCATTTTGCTGTATTTTAACAGTATATTCACTACAGAGCAGTTTTCTAATTAAAAGCCTTTAATTAAAAAGAAGATTAATTAAACATGAGATAAGCACAAATACTAAACAAACTACTTCAGAGAAAATCCAGAATCTGACCTACCAAAATTACTTTATATGCAATTACAGATGCTGTGAATTACTGTTTGTAGATAATTGCCTTGGCTGTCTCCTTAAAGTTAACCGACCACATATTAAAGTTAAATAACATCAAACCAAAAAAAAGAAGTCAGGACTTGCAGTTAAATGCGTTGTTTTTTTACGTACCTCAGCATTAATGCATTACTGGTTCATAATCATTTACCAGTGGACCTTAATCATAAAGAATACTTCCAGCATATTTCTGAAACTAGCTTTCAACCTTCAAAATAAAAGATACTATCTTATCTAGAGATTTCTGCAGAATTTACTTAATTTGATTTAAATTACTTCTCAGAGAATAATCCCAATCCTAGAAATAGAACTAGCTTTATATATTGTTGACTCTTAGAAATATTTCCTAGATTATTTTAACATGTTCTTGCTGTATGATACAGTAAAAGTAAAGATTCATTTTTTGTAGGAAGGGTGCTTAACCAAATGAACAAAGAAAAGGCAATGCTTAGGTCCTACATGTAGTAATGGAAAATTTTAATTGCTTTTGGGATCTCTGGCATTATTCTTCCTAGCAGACAGGGTCAGACCAGCTTTGCACCCAAAACCACACATGCTATACTCCACAATGTCAAAGAATGAAGTAAAGGAATATGAAAGGGGGTTTACTGGCCACATTAAGAGATATGTATATTAATTTCAAAAATTCACAATTTCACAGCCATCAGTGGGAACTGCAAATACACCTGGGGAAGAGGGTCACACAATTCAGAAAGCTTTCACAAAGGGAGTGGAAGGCCTAGAAACACCAGAAAATGAAAAACTTCATTAACTTTTAACTGATCTTTTAAATACAAGTGTGAATACTTTTGATAAATCTACACAGCCTAAGAATTTTGGTTCTCTGCACCCTACCAAAGCTGCCTAATGCAAGCTATCTAGCCTGTTGACCAAAAAAAAAAAAAAAAAAAAAGAGAGAGAGAGATTTAAAAACTCTACTATTTCATTGAAAATTGTCTATTTTTGGATGTTACCTATTTTTAGGTCTTTGAAAGTTCCCTTCTTAGACTACATTAATGGGTTTATCTGCATACAGAGTAGAGATTTCCTAGACTGTTTTCTAACTTCATTTATAAGCATTTCAACTACACATTTCTTGCCAGAAAGGTGTGGAAATGACAGGTTTACATTTTTAGGACCCTTTTCCCCTAAGCAATAAGGGAACAGAAACCACAGCAGGGATGAATTCCACCAGCAACAGAAACTGAAGTTCTCCAAGGCAGACACTACAGAGGTAGTCTGCCAAGACCTCTTTCATTGTGAAATAACTTCAGTCTCTTTCAAGAAGTGTAATCTATCAAGCCATATGGAAGAATAGAAGGCAATTTTAAATAGGTTTAATAGACAGTTGCCTAATTTATTTTTTTTTAATTGAAAGACACAAATAATCTTTTCAAAAGGTTGATGTGTATGGAAGAAGCTAGCCAGAGAAGAATGAAAGTCCTGGAGTAAAAATGCAATATACCTCATAGACTTAAAGAAGAGTGTATATACATGTATTTGTTGCATGACATTTAAAAGCACCTGAGATCAAACTCTGCTTTATGGAAATTTTTGATTACTATTTTTTTCCAGAGCCAAAATTTCACTATCCGCATGTATAGCATGGGCAGTGAGTAAAATGAACACAAACACAAGGTTCATTAATAAAGTTAACAGGGGAATGTATACAACATTTTTTTTCCCCCTGTTACCTCATGGTATACACAACTGCAATTTGAAGCAGTCAAATTACAGGCATGAGCCTATAGAGTCTGTAGAAATTCAAACTGCTTAAATGTAACAAGAGTTTTTCCATGTTACATATGTTCTAAAGGCATCATTTGTTTTTTGAGCTACATTGATATCCTGATGACAAACATCGAGGCCACTTCATTTTCCCCTTACTGGGCGCCACATTAGCCTGCTTTATCACCAACTTTTGAAAAATTACTGTCAAGAAACAACAGTAACTGAGATATTACTCCTATTTTCTATTTCTTCATTACGCAAATACTTTGAAAATTGAAAATACTGTATGCGAGCTAAAAATAAAGGGACTTGGTGATCAAAACCGTGCTTTGTAAGATAGGCTGCTGATGATCTAATGTAAATATTGATTTAAAACAGGAGGCAATGTTTTCCTTGTATCTAGACACATCACTACTGTATCAGTTAGGAGCAGCCAATCCTTCCTATATATGCCTGTACAGCATGTTTTCTTCAACATAAGAGATATATGCTGTATTCTTATTGACTTCTTAACAGCTGTAGTAACATCCATTACAATTGTGAGATGAGCTCCTTGCACAGGCTAAGTACAGGTAATGCCAACTTGTTATTGCAGGCAAAATGTAATTGAACACAGCCTTTTTTAAGGTTCTTAAACAGTCATACATGCAGTCTTCTAAGCATAACAAGCATAAGGGCAATGTTTATCCATAAACACCATTTTATGGGATGGCTTCAAACAATAACAACAGCTATTTTGTAAAGCTTCCGTAAATTACTAAAACACCAGAAAGAGAATTATGCTACACTAAACCATCCCTCAAAAATAATCAACCATCATCAAATGCATGTTTGAAACTGATGAAGTACCACCTCAAAATAATAAAACAATGCTAACACCAGTCTACAAAGAGCAGCGAGCTCTCAGTCTCGACTGAATCAATGCTACTGCTTTGCCTCAGCTATTGCTTCTACCCGTACTACAGAGAGACTTTCTCCTTTTTATTACAATTATTGAAAGAACTCTTACCTCTCCATCTCGTATTCTTTCATACCTGCTTTTACTGCCTTCATTACCTGTAAGATACATATTAACATGGGACATTCATAGCAGAAGGGAATCTCGTATTTATAAATTTATGACTTATGACCGAGTATCTCCAGAGGAACCTATATTACAAAAATATCATCTGTACTTCATTTAAATTTACATCAGTAGATGCATTTTAAAACTACATTAGAAATCAAACTAATTTTAATCTTTATAAATGCCTACAGTCTCCAGCAATAAAGCCAGTTTAATTGCCAAACTACTATATCCTAGTGAAGTGCAGCTCATCAAAATACCAATGCTTAATTCTGAAAGCTCTGGTGAACTTGGCAGCAAGTCCTTTTGTTTTACTTTTATGAAACACTAGCAAAACAAAACTGTGAACTGGAATATACTACAATGGTAGATTGTCTTTCATATATCACAGTCTGAATCAACAGAAAACTACTGGAGTTAACACTGGTTTACAACCCATAAGTCTGATTTTTTTTCTCAAATTTGCTGAGAACGTACACCAGTTTTATTCCTTTGCCTCTTTGTGTATTACAAAAGTTCTAGGCAGCTGCTTCATAGAGGAAATTCTCTCAGATGCGATAACATTATTCCAGGATGATGAAAGACCAAGGAGAATGAATGGAAATGACTATCCCTAGACTTTGCAATTTTACAATATTCACTTTAAAATATTTTTACACCTCACAGTTCAGAAATCTGAGAAGCAGAAGCAAAGACAACAGTTGAGTCAGTAAACTCATCAGCTACTTCTACCTAAGCTCCCTCTGGTCATCGCTCAGAACTCATTGCATCTCTGCATACCTATATGGAGTACAGGATTGACACCCAAGTTAATCTTGTCATCAATATCAGTAGAGCAGTATGACTCCACTGGTACAGTGCTAGGTCCAACCTGAGTAGCCTTGCTGAAAGCCTGGATTTGTCTTTGCCACACTACTATGTCAACAGAATAGCACTGTGAAGCACTGTACTGGGGGACATACCCACCTCTGAGGAGCAACCTAAGGAATCTTTGGACTATTCTCCACTGTGTGTGGAAAGACTCCTTCAGCTTGTAATGACCTGGAGAGAATAACCTGCTAGTTAAACTTTTCCGAGCTGCACATGCTGACATGGGCCAGAAGAATAGTCTTCATCTCTTCTTTCTCCATTACTATACACGTATTTGTGCATACAGGACAGATAGATTGCAAGCAGGTCACCTTCTGCTGAGGCTCCAGCTCTTACCCAAAACCACACTTCATTTTTCACACATCACAAATGCACCAGTGAGTTCAAGGACAATGCAAGGTATATTACTGGGCTGTAATAGGAGGGATATTATCCCCTTATTTCTATCCAGCCTTTCCATTATTTTATTACTAAGCAATTCAGCGTCGCTGGGAACATTTTCTGAGTACCAATGCTACACTAAGAGCAAAAATTATTAACAGTAAAGGATCCATTACCTCTTTATGAGCTTCACTGGAGATTTTATTGGTGTAGCGCAGAACTTCCAACTCCATGTCTGTCTTAATCACACGACTTAAAAGTAGAACAGATATCAGGTTAGGTTGCAAATTCACAGCTTAAGAATATGTAATAAAAAAACCCTGAAAATAATATGCATCACCTATGGTAAAATTAGATCAAGTGCACCTCACGAGCAAAGAGCTATTACAGTATTCATGACAGCAAAGTTTTGTTGGCACTGATTCACCATTAGCTAAACAATCTCACAAAGGGAAGTCACAAGCATTTCAAACATCAGCCTGCATTATTTTAATACTAATAAACAAGTGGTCCAACCAACATTTTTTCAACTCATCTACAATACATTAGGAACAAAAGAAACGTGTTTCCGCATTTGTCATGGCTCAAACACTACTTCAAACAGAACATTTCTACAAGCATACTTGATTTACTTTTTAAACACAATTTGAAACTAGTTTACATAAGGAAATTCCCAGAGCTCCAGAATTTCTATTCAGCACAATCCCAACCCCCACCTATTTGCAATACCTCAAAAGGTGGGGGCAGGGAGGGGTATGTGAAGAAATGCTATTTCTGTTTGATATTAAAAAACCCAAAACATGAAAGTCAGAAACAGCAGCAGCAGCAATTATAGCCATGATGTCCACTCTCTTTGACATGCTTCTGAAGGAAAAAAAAAAAAAAGACAAACCAACCCCCTGAAAACCCCATCCTGCTTTTCATGCCTTAAGAGATACTGTATTTGTGTCTATTTATGAGCCTTGATACTCTGTTCTGAACTCATCTCAAAAATTTACCATTAAACTCTTATCTACTTACACTACTTGCTACCATGTATTTCAAATAAAAGCAGTTATTTAGTGTGACATGAACAGGGAAGCAGAGATAGTTCCATACCTTCTATTAAAAATCACCCACTCCTTCCACTGCTACACATACTGATTTCCTAATATTTCTCACGCTCATCTCAAAGGCAGCCGTGAAGTACATACATACTGTTTACAAAGAACAAAACTACATCTACTGAATTGCATGAAAATATTTAAATTGTGTTTTCCAGCTCCACTCCAGAGCTTGCAGCAGTTACAAAGTACCATAACTGTTATATTTTGAAACTGCCACCAAGACACCCCTTTTTTATTATAACACGCTCCTACTCACACTGCTGTAGAAAACTATTTACTGTATATCTGCTCCAGTAGTTTGTTTTAATGAGTCCAGAAACAGGTTTCTCAGCCATCAGTGCCTCTGATGTGTGATAAGAGCATTTCCCACAGACAGCGATTGCATTGCTATGTGGCACAGGCACTTCCCTTCAAACACAACTTTTCTGGCAAGAGTAAAGGTACCTTTGTAAAAGCGCTGATATCAACCAAAACACTCTTACAGAAACACAGTAGAGGGGAAAGTATTGACATTCTTAGCCAATTGGAATATGACACAAAATAACCATTATGCACATTGAGAATGAAAAGTTGAAGGTTTTGGCTGGCATAGAGTTAATTTTCTTTCTAGTAACTGGAATAGTGTTATGTCTTGGGATTCAGCAAGAAGGCTGGAGGGGCACAAGAAGTTGGGAGGGGACACAGCCAGGGCAGCTGACCCAAATGGCCCAAAGGGGTATTCCATACCATGTGACGTATGTGCCCAGTATATAAAGTGGGGCAGTTGGCCTGGGGGGAATCGCTGCTCAGGAACTAACTGGGCATTGGTCGGCAGGTGGTGAGCAATTGCATTGTGCATCATTTGTTTTGTATATTCCAATCCTTTTATTATTGCATTTTTTTTTATTGCCATCATTATTAGTTTCTTCCTTTCTGTTCTATTAAACTCTTATCTCAGCCCACGAGTTTTACCTTTTCCTTCCAATTCTCTCCCCCATCCCACTGGGTGGGGGGGAAGTGAGTGAGCGGCTGCATGGTGCTTAGTTGCTGGCTGGGGTTAAACTATGACAGGGGAACGGATTGACATTCTTAGTCAATTAGAATACAACACAAAATAATCATTATGTGCATTGAGAATGAGAAGCACAAGGTTTTAAAATGCATGCCGAGGTGAAAAAATTACACTGGGATGGTATAATCTGCTCACCATGGGTGAAGAAACAAACTTCTGCTTCTGCCTTTCAGCCAAGACATAAAGAACAGTAGCTCAAATATATTCATGTTAGAATGAGGTACCAAAGGCTTACAGATTTTTTTTTCTTTTTTTTTTTTTAATCCTGTTCTTCGGAAGACTGCATGTGCTAGCAGGATAACTTAATACTTGCTTGATGTGCCTTTATATTACTTTCAATATACAGTACATATCCCTGATCTGCAAGTGCCTAAAATATAGGTTGTTTCATAATTCAGTCGTCTAATCTCTTTATTGGGATCTGCTAGTAATACAAGTTAGTAACTGCTCAACGGCAAGTGCAAACAGTATTAGAACCTATTTTACTTGACGAGGTCATAAGGCTTCAGAGTCAAGGTATTTATTTTAGATCATAACTTCTCAGGTATCTTTTTGCATATACAATTTCATGCTCAGCCTCAGACAAACTTTTTATGCAATGCATCACCTTCATTTACACAAGGTCAAGCACCAAAACATTTAATGGAAAATGTTTACTCATTCTGAGACCAACAAAACCCACTACGCAACCATTAGTAGGAAAGAGAGGAAGGATGTACAATTGTGCGGGGAAGATGATCAACTTCACCCTCCACTAGATACTAGATTCATTCGGCTCCTGTGTTGTCTGAAGTGGTACTGTTGATGGAGTTCCCACCAGTATATTTGGGTAGCAGAAGGGCAGGTATTTCACCACCTTCTCACTGTTTTGATGGCATAAAAAGCAACACTCTCCTAAACCAGGTTTAAAGCATTGCTAGTCGAGCACTGTGGTTCGCACTGTAAGGCAATCTTGTGGGTGATAAGTGGTCCACAGTTCTCATGATGTTTTCCCCCCACTTCCAAGATAACGCTAGGAGGAAAGTCCCACCTTTGTTCACAAACATGAACTTCAATTTTCTATTAAAGACAGCTCTTGGACCAGTTACACACTCTGCATACATTCATTAATATTTTAATGGGAACAAATCATTTCCAGGCTCCAGCTAATGCAATTGCAAAAATGTACAGATTCAGCATGTAATGCAGTTCTCAGATTAACAGGCAAGCCACTCAATGCAATCAAGTTAAAATAGAAGCACAAGTCTCCTACTGTCTTTGACCTATAACTTTTAATTCTTTTTTTCCCCCTCCATTTTACCAGTGTAAAAACATTTCTTCTTCCTCACTCTCCTCTTTTACATGTATTTTGTGCTTTTATTTCCACTTGCCACATGAGCAGGTGGTCCTTTCATGTATGTCAGTCATCCAACAGAAGAGAGAAGCTTTAAATACAAATATAATTTCAGTCCTGAAATTAAGTTTGGGCATTTGAAGTGGCTGGATACCAAATTTCATGCACAACCTGTTTTCCATTAATCAAGTGGTCAAGCGCATACAGAATTTGAGGCAATTATGAGGCTGACATTTGCATGACTCAACTACATTTTCCTAAACCAGTGCTTTCCTGCAAGATACACAAGTGTTTGCCTCTCTATGTGCATTCACCACTCCTGATCATACCGCCAGTAGTTTTTGTTCCCAATTATCAACTCCGTGTTTATCAGTTGTCTTGTTTTAAGGTTTTTAGTACCTGCATGCAACCTTAAAGGCTGCTTTCTTACATGTGTGGAAAACGTCTGGGTACATCCACTTCTTGTCCTCCTGGAAACATTATGTTTACAGACCACCTAGTAAGTATAGATGCTGCCCATGTAGAGAGACTCCACAGTCCTGCCTTGTAACAGCAGAGGTGAAAAAGAGTGAAGACATTTCCACATTTTATTTATAGAAATTTCTCTACCATAGTTGATATACTTATGCTCTTCTGCAAGCTTTTGCATAAGAACTTGCTAACTGATTTAGCATCAAAGCCAGTAAACATAGTAATGCACATATGCAAAGAAGCATTACAGTACAATTCTGAAAGTTGCACGAACACCAAACACGGGAGTTCACCTTGAAACAGTTCAAAAAGATGTTCAGAGGTTTACAACATAAATAAAAAAACCTCTGAAAAAACAAAAAGCATACGCCCAGCTTTTAAGGCATTAACATACAGATCACTTTCCCCAAAGAAACAGTTATAGCTTTCCAAAGTAGTGCAAAATACAAATATATGAAGTCTTCCACACATAACTATCAAATCCCATTTTCATAGAATCATAGAATCATTTAGGTCGGAAAAGACCTTCAAGATCATTGAGTCCAACCATCAACCATGCCCACCAAATCATGTTCTGAAGTGCCTTGTCTACGTGCTTTTTGAATACCTCCAGGGGTGGTGACTCAACCACTTCCCTGGGCAGCCTGTTCCAGTGGTTGAAAACCCTTTCAGTAAAGAAATTTTTCCTAATATCTAACCTAAATCTCCCTTGCCTCAACTTGAGGCCATTTCCTCTCGTCCTATCTCCAGCCACCTGACAGAAGAGACCAGCACCCACCTCACTACAACCCCCTTCAGGTAGTTGCAGAGAGCCATAAGGTCTCCCCTCAGCCTCCTCTTCTCCAGGCTAAACAACCCCAGTTCCCTCAGCCACTCCTCATCAGACTTGTGCTCCAGGCCCCTCACCAGCTTTGTTGCCCTTCTCTGGACACGCTCCAGCACCTCAATGTCTTTCTTGTCGTGAGGGGCCCAAAACTGAACACAGGACTCGAGGTGCGGCCTCACCAGTGCCCAGTACAGGGGAACAACCACCTCCCTGCTCCTGCTGGCCACACTATTTCTGATACAGGCCAGGATGCCGTTGGCCTTCTTGGCCACCTGGGCACACTGCTGGCTCATATTCAGCCGGCTGTCAACCAGCATGCCCAGGTCCTTTTCCACTGGGCAGCTTTCCAGCCACCCTTCCCCAAGCCTGTAGCGCTGCATGGGGTTGTTGTGACCCAGGTGCAGGACCCAGCAGTTGGCCTCATTGAACCTCATACAATTGGCCTCAGCCCATCAATCCAGCCTGTCCAGATCCCTCTGTAGAGCCTTCCTACCCTCAAGCAGATCAACACTCTCGCCCAACTTGGTGTTGTCTGCAAACTTACTGAGGGTGCGCTCAATCCCCTTGTCCAGATCATTGATAAAGATATTACACAGAACTGGCCCCAATACTGAGCCCTGGGGAACACCAATTGTGACCTGTCGACAACTGGATTTAACTCCATTCACCACAACCCTTTGGGCTCGTCCATCCAGCCAGTGGATTTTCATCAAGGTTACAAGAAAATGCAGTATATACAGGCACAAAACAAGCCGTACATTGCTAAATGTTTACCTTCTAGTACCACCACGATCATGGTAGATAGACATTGGTACACTAAAGTAACAAAAGACCATTTTGTTAAGTGCTACCATAGAAAAATTTCCTTCTGATTACTAGGGAGAGAATTTGGACAAGTCTGGAGTTCATCTGCTGTTAGATGACATTTTCTTTTCAAAACAGTGAAATTAATACTTAGGGTATGCATTCAGTATCAAATTTGAAATGGGAGCCCTGTCATTTTAAATGAAGTGTTTAAAAGTGTTTGGAAAAACATTCATTCAATGGAAAAAAAAAAGTTAAAATATGCTCTGCAAACTGCTGAAATCCAGTCTAAGGTCAAATTCTTTTATGTTTTATCCTTAAGTTTCATAGCAAGTCAGAAAATGTTGAGATCTTGAAAAAGGATGAGTAAGCAAGGGAAGCAACAGATCCTTAATCACAAATGCTTTGCCCCTTGTCAGTATTGAACCATTTTCTCTGCATTTTATTAGAAGACTGTATAATACTAGAGTTGCCTTTTGTAGCTCACAGTTCTCCCTGGCTGGTTCAGGAAGCTCAGCCATTTCACCTCTTGCTGGCAGTTTTGACAGCATGGTATAGATTGGAGTTTTTCTGACAAGTATCATGTAAAACAGAGTAGTTCAGAGCTTGCTGAATTTGAAATGATATGCATCCACGCAAGCATTTGATTCAAATGAAGCAGTTTCCTACCCTAGAATATAATAATAAAAAAAATTCATCTTCCTAAAGGAAAAATATTCTTAATTCTAAAAACATTATTGCTTTCCAAAGAAAGTTTCTTGGGCAATTACTTGACATTCCAAGGAAATTTCTACTTTAGGAAGTTTTAATACACCTAGACTGTCATTCACATATTGATTTCACCAGACACTTAAATCCTAACAATGGTCTTTAACATACTTCTGACTTAAAATGAAAACCACCAAAGTCGATAAAACCTTTTAAAACACTTTTGAATGCAAATCTGAACTTTGGCTTCACTTAGAATTCCCTTTCCTTGAAAGCCAGATGGAGGGAAGGTGCATACCAAGCATCTCTCCCCCTTAAGATTGCAGGGAGGACAAAATCAGAATTCCAAGCTGGCAGTCACAATTCACAGAAGAGATTCTCTCTACACCAAAATGAACAGCTCCAAGTGCTGCCTTTCTACTACCTCAATGCTCCATCTATCTCAGTACAACCTCAGGGCATGGACCTCATGTTTGTCCACCCCTGAGCTTCCTGAAGATTTAACCTCCCATTAACCCAAACCACAGAGGAGAAAAGCTTATCAGGTGACACCTTGGTAAGGTGGATGGAACCAGAGTGAAAGCTAACTTGGGAACAAGCTTGTAGCCCTAATCCAAAGCCTTCTGCAGCTAAAATTGTCATCTCTCTCTCCCTGTAGTGCTGCTGTATCTACAGATCAAAGCTTGGAAGTTAGACCAGGCCCTCTTCAGGTCCCCTTTTTTGCCCCTTGTCTTTCTCTGCTAACAAGAGTACAAAAAGGCAGGCAAACAAGAGGAGTACAAAAATGACACTGTCAGGTTAAAGATGTAGCTCCCTCCTCCGCTCCTCCAACAGCTTGTCAGGTCACTCGGAGAATCCTCCTCTGGCTGCTGGGCACATGATAATGAAGTATCAGAGGCTGAAAGTTCCCAATGTCTTAAACAATAAAAAAGCCCCACGCCCTACACCAAACCAACCAACTAGAACTCAGGAGCAGCCACTTCTACAGGAAAATAAGACTTTATGAAGAACTTCTAACTTGACTTATCCTTTCTATTATTTTTGTAAGCAATGTAGCACAGCATCAGGTGTCTCAGAGCACGTGTGAACATTTCTATATCTTCCCTATCAGTATCTGTAATCACAGGAGCTTGACTAATTCAACACTAATGATATTTCAAGAAACCCCAGGTTTTACTGAACTCCTCCTTTACCTAATTGTGTTTAATTTGTGCATCTGAAAAGCACATCCCAACACATCAATGTCCGAGCTTGTGTTCTGTCTACATTACTCAGGACTTTGCACCTCAAAGGCTGCACCAACTCTTAAATTGAGAAATCAATTCTACAAGATAACTTACTTTTTTTAGAAAAGGAAGGGTCCGAATTCTAGAAGGACAGAATTTAAAGGCAAGATTTAAAAATTGGTACCCTGAGCTTTTTGTGTTACAAAGCACTCGCATTCCCCCCCCACACTCATCAGCAGGATTTGCAAGCAATGAGTTCCACTGCTACACATCTCCAGGTCCATCCATGACTCAGTGATGCAACAATGTCTAAGTAAAGTTCCCCCGCTTCCCAATTTCCTTTACAACTTTTTTATGTCGTGCCAAGCAATGAAAAAATGGCTATAACGACAGAAACGTGACCTATTAAAACTTTTATGTGTTCTGAAATCGCATTGATGTTCAGAAAACAACTCCACAGTTTTCAAGCCAGCAATTAGATGTAGATGAAGACAGTAGAAGATTGTTCTCAGCATATGTGCCAATAAGAAACATTAAAAATAATAATATATAGTAGCAAATAATACAATAAGCTACAACAGTGGTAGTCAGAGTGTATACTTCCCTGCTTGTATTTTAAGATTTTAAGCTTATCTGTCTTAAGTAAGGATTTGCTTCCTCATTTCTAGATTAATACACTGAAAAAGCTTAGATAAAACCGAATTCATTAGCAAAAATCCACTATGTTGTTTCTTCAGTTAATTTCCTAAGTGGAAAACTAGAAAGCCCTAGTTATGGAGCAATCCTAAGGACAAAGTCAGCAATGCTGACCAAAAGAGGAAAACAGGTAAAATACAGTAGCTTTACAAGCTACTAATACACTTAGTCACACTCTAATTTTGTCTATTCTAGATATGCTACAGCAGACTTCCCCTAGAATTACCAAGTATAGTTACATGAATAATAATTCAACAAAATTACTGCTGTTAAAATAAATCCTAGAAAAGTAATAACACCTTATTAAATATTACCTGTTCAGACACAGTTTTCATCTACCTTTGATTTTCATTGTAGAATATGAATTATCCTCAGTTCTTTTCCTATTCATACAAATTCACATTTACACAAATGTGACTTAACTCCTAACACATTCTATAAAAATATATATCCAGACACAATGCTTAAGAAATGTCACATAAATTCTTCACTTTTCAATGCTGTTACCTAGCCCTGTTTTTACTTTTGTACATTATTTCCACCCCATAACGTGAAATCAGCTTAAAATTAAAACTCATATAGTAAAGTAGGAGACTTCTGCTGAGCAAATCTCTCTGAAGCAATGGTACAGAATATAAGCACATCCAGTGTACTCAAGGAGAAAGATTTTATGCTACTCACCATTCTGCAATTTCAGGATGAAGGATTTTGTTGTTCACATTAAATCTACAAAAAACCAAAAAATACATATATTGAAAATCAGCCAGATACACAACAGCAGAGACTATTTTTTTTTTTAAACTGTGTCTTCTCTGAGGACGTGAAAACTTGTGAAAGCAAATATTGTATTATTAGAATTCAGTATAGATCCCAGTGAGAAGAATGTACACACTCATCTTCACTGTGCAAGTATTTTACTTTGAAATACATGAGACTAAACCAGATATGTAATTTTAAGAATGTGCAGAAACCAGAGTAATAGTATGTGCAAGACATTTATTAAACTTTTGACAAAGATAAAATGTTATCAATTCACTGGTATGAGCGTGGGTTGGACCAGATCGACCTCCAGAGGTCCCTTCCAAATTGTTCTGTGATTTTAACTTTGCTCCTCAAACACCCTTCAATGAAATTAAACACAACAAATTGCTAATTTCATCCCTTGTTTTATGCCTTCCCATTTTTGTGTGCACAGAACGTGGCATGTGATAAACAAGCTTGCTTTGAGGACTGTGAAAAAGAAAACAACCTCTCCTTGTCTTTTCTGATCTACAGAAGAGGCAAAGCAAAAGCCTCCATCTCACCTTGGCCTCAAACACTTAGCTATTTTTCTGTTTATTTTCTACATTAACAATTTATGTATTCTTGGAACTATTTTGAGAGTGTCTAAACAATAACATTACAGTGGCCAATAGAGTAAGAAGCTGAGTAATTAAGTGGAACACAAATGGATTTTCAAGCATTGTTCAAGGGTTTTTTTGCTTACAATTTAAATGCCTAAGGAGTGTTTTGCATCAAAGATATTTCGTCTGACTCAGGACTGTTGGCTCCTCAGTTAGGGCATTTAAGAGAATTAAAATGCTCCAAGGCTCCCAACAGATCTTCAGAAGAATGTTATAAGGCAACAAGTCATTTTCCCACATTTTTGAAGGAAAAATTAAATCTATTTCAGGTTATTAACCATTCTTGATACCTCAGAAGGGACCGACTAAAGCACAAATCCAATTAAAAAAAATTATTTAGAAGTCACTTCTAATTGTATCAGGGTCTTCCTGCATCCTCAGATAGCAGGAAAAAAAACCCTATGTTTCTCTTTTTCAAAAACATATGCTCATAAACTTCTAAAATCCTAACAAGGTGAAGGTTAATAGCTTTGTGTTCCTACTCCAAGATAGAAAACAACGACTTATCACAACATTCAACAAGGACAAGCTGTATGGTATTCAGTATTTTGGGTATTAATTAGAAACCACTGGAAAAGCAGGACAATACAAAAAGCCACAAGTCTCACGACAATGCATCATTATAGAATAAAGTTGGTCACTTGGAAACAAGCAAGTCTCATAAAACCAGATAAAAAGGGCACTTTTTCAATTTAATCACCACAACCATCCCAACAACTATAACCTATGTACACCAATGCAGAAATAATTCTGGAATGCAAGAGCCAGTTAAACACAAATTTATACAGAGTATATGAATGATATAGTAAAATCAATCTATAAAAATTCTAAAAAACCAAAAGCCTGAGCTCCCTGTTTGGCTAGAAAGCATACCAACTGACACCACCACAGAAAACCAAGACAAAGAAGAATTAAGCTGCAGCTGCAACAACAGACACAAGGACTTTCAATAATTGTCATCAGTGTATCAGACAGAAAACAGATCAACAAAGGCAAGTGTAAGGAGACACTGCAGCACCGCAGAAAGCTCCAACACCAGCTCTATGCAAATAAGACAAGTATAAACTATGGTTATTATGAAGTAACAAAAGAAAATAAAGGTCAGGGAAGGGAGGTGTAGAAGGCAGCTGACTTAGACTCTGAAAACTCACATCTCTTCTCTCAAGAACCTGTCATGCTCACTTTAACCACAAGCACAAACGGGTGAAACCAAAAGCAAATCAAAAGAGCCAAACATGAACTTCACAAGAGAAGGTTGTTTCTCATCTGCACATTAAAAAAAATGGGGGGGGGGGGGAGAAATTGTACACTTACAATAGCTCAAATAATGCTCTTTTAGAAAAGCAATTTCAGCCAAGAGGTGTACCATCTCTGTCGCAGTCCCTAGATTTTACCTTTCCTGGCCCTAAAGGTTCTTCTTGAACAGTCTGTGCTGCCAGAAATGCAAGTTTTACTTACTGGCTGAGGCCACCCACTATGTGGCAGCTCCTTAAAACTCTAGCTGTTGTCAATTGGGGAAGCTAATTAAAAACACAGAAAAGCAGTAGGATTGAAACACGAGGGTGCTGGGGGCAGGTGGAGAAGAGGCAGATCATCAGCTGAACAGCAGTTTTATCTCTCACCTGAAAGAGACCTTCTGATATAATGTCAAGTAAAAAAACAAGATCTTAGACCTATGGGACACAGCATCAATTCAGATTTGGAAGAGAATCTGATCTACTGTACATAGCTTTTTCAACGAAGCCAATGATTAAGGATTGAACTGTCTCAATTCCACTTAGCTCGTGATAGCTGTAGGTCCTGCGCAAGTGGCTGCAGGGCCGCCTGTTTGCAATTGCTAGACTTCTAAAGCTAATGACTCAAATTACACTTCACTTTAGTTACCAACAAGGTAGCTAAACAAACCACATCTTAAAAGTTACTGGTTAACTAGCAAGCTCAAGGGGAAGAGCTTGTCATCACCAACAGAAGTACACAAATGGTGTTTAATTCATGTAATTTGTGCACACAGTCCTACATAAAATCACCCTACCTTGTCCTCCCAGCAAAGTTTTGATCCTGCTAGACAATAAACAACTTACTCTTAAAAAACATGTACTGCCCTAACATTAAGAAGCTCATGTAGATCAAGCCAATTCTACATTTTCCTGCAATCTGCAAACTGACAATACTTAGATGATGAGATATATGGTCTTGAGGAACAAATTGACATTTTGCTACGGTTGCAATCTGAAACATATTAATGCAACCATTTCATCAACATAGAACTGAGAAATACTACACTGAAAGGCATGTCCAAATTGATTTCATACTCAGTTGTCCTTTAAGATGCGAGACAATTTCATTAGTTCAAAAAAAAAAAAAAAAAGCTAGAAATCTACACCTCCTGTATAATAATACTGTATAATGAGACCCTTTTTTGTCAGTTTAACAAATACGCTTTGTGTATATATTGTGATAAAAATCCAAAACATATTCATACACAATGTTAGAATTTTCTACAGTTCTTCAACATGGAGAGCCTTTCTCCTAACGATTGACTGCACTACACAATAGGGAAGAGGCCATTTAGATGGTCTTTACTGTCATACCCAACAAGTGCAGTTCTGAGGGAAAGGAATTCACCAAAAAACTTCATAACATTAGGTACAATTGCTTAAACTGTCCATCATTTACATCAATCGATTCTGAGGATGAAAACCTCCCAACACAGCAAGCAAAGATTTGGTTCAGCAGTGTTTTAAAGTATATGGCACATTACTGTTTATCCATACAGGTTCAAAATCCATTTTCTGTATGGTGAGTCACATCACCTCAAAGCATTTTTACCAGTGCTACATAATCACCACATGATTAGATTTTAAAAATTCCTGCACATTTTCCAGTCTGAAAAATGGGTCAATGAATTAGGGGAAAAAAAAATGAAACTAGCCTTTATTAGCAAACAGAAATACATATTTCTAGAAAACAATGCATTAGAACTACTTTAGATATCTGCCTTCTACGCTTAAGTCATCTGAAGCAAGTGAGAGCAAGTCACTTCTGTAGGATTCGTAACAGCTGTAAACAAAGCTGACCTGAGTCACCAGCAGCAACATTAGTAAATGGTCCAAGTCTCCTGTCTTAAGTCCCTGCCGCAGACTGCTCCCTCCACTGAACCATGGTGCTACCCACCACCGAGCAGGGTGACTTCCCAAGTACTGCCATTCTCCATTTTTACAGATTGCAGCAACATACAAGCTTTTTTTAGTACAACATACTTTGCTATTTGAGAGAGCTATACATAAACTAATGGAAACCATGGTATCATTCACTATTATGGGCTCTATTATCAGCATAAAATCAAGTTTGATCATTGCTAGCAGGACAAAAATAACATAGGGGTGATCTTCAGAGTGAGCATAGAAAAAACCCATGACCACAGTATTCATTTTGTCTCAAATGACTATTTATTACAGTGTAAAAATTAATCAAATAGTTAGGTAATTATGTTCCAGAATAAGTTCAAAAGGTTCAAAAAGTGAGACAGGGAAGCAACATCATTAGTGCAAGAAAAAAGCAGCTTCTGACAGGAACAGGATGAACAGCCTGCAAAGAGAGCAAGATTCACCTTTTTCAGGAAATGATACATTATTTCTATTATTATCCATCACAAAAAAAAAACCTCAACATCCCCCTCAAAATACACCGGGGCACAGTCAGTCTAGGAGAAAAAAGACAAATGGGAGCAGGAGGAACACAAAACGGCTCCAGCAAGGAAATACATCTTGGCCGGGTAGCCAGAAAATGGAAACACACAAGAACCCAGGAATAAAATACAGCATCATAGCTAGGGCAGAGCCCAGCCGAGTGGAGGACAGAGCGAGCCAACAGGGCGCAGTCACAGGCAGACAGGAGGGAGCACAGTTTGAAGGTACACATTGCTTGGTATAAACTCCACGGTTTGAGTCCTCTCAGAAGAAATCAATACATCTGAAATATTTGTGTTTCTATAAAGGAAACATTTGATACAGGAGAGGTGGAGAAGCAGGAAAGCAGGAATGCTGAAATTTGTTTGGGTCTGTGTGGAAAACAAATGTAAAATGGGCTGATTTATATAAGCAGTTACAAAAATCTGAGAGGAGCAGAGTTTAAAAGGAAGCTCACCCCCTCCTCCACCCCCTCAATTAGCAGCGTTCACTCTCCACGTGCCCACCGCTGGCACGCAGACCAAGCACGCTGTCACAAGAGACATGACAGCCCCGGAGAAGACCGAAGCAGGAGTCAGGGAGATCAAGGGAAGGCTGGAGTGACAAGTGGTTTGAGGGCACGGTATCTGTCAGAAGAGGGGAGTGGATCTTCAGCACATCCAACAACAAAATCAATGCGTGCTCTTCCATACTGTGAGCACAGGAGGGGAAGACACCAACCGGGTCTGTCAAAGGCAGGAAAATTAACAACTTGGTGCCTAGGGGTGGAGAGGAATGAGCATATCCCGGGTCTCAAAAGAGAAGTAACTGCTAAACAGCCGGAAATCGCCCCTAAAGAATGGAGAAGCACTCCTCCCAGAGCACACCGACAGCATGTTTACCACAAACCGGGAAGCCAGCGATAAAACAGCATTAATCCCTTTAAGTGTTGCAGGAGACATGCTATTAAAATCTCAAATCAAGTGCTAAATGAAGTGGCTTCCTAACTTAATGTTGACTAGTAATAGAATGTGTTACTAATTAGACTCCAGTTTTTAGTGAAATTCAGTGGGAAAAAAGGGCTTTTGGGTACTTCAAACAGACCTTTGTACATCATTCCCATAAAGAATTACTGCTGGAGTTAATAGCTTGTTTATATTTCATGTGGAGGTGTCTCAGATAAAACTGGAGGTATTGCTCCACACTGATTTTGGAGTCCGCCTGTACCTGGAGAGCGTAAGATAACCGAGCACCTACTTGCTTAAAGCAACAGAACATCATACTGCTGTAACAGAAGAAAGGACACCAAATATTCATTAAAAACAGCTTGCCTGTATTCTGGAAGAGTTTATATTTAATTCACTGGGCAGCTAAAGATGTCTAAATTTCTGCCACCTCGGTCCTCCAAATCCCTGACAGAATCATTAAGTTTCCATTTAGGTTGTAGGGGGCGAACAAAGTAATTATGGAATCAGATTCCAGATTTCAGTTCACATGACAGAGAAAAGATGATCCCAACAGAAAGCATGCTCTCAGACTATACACGAGTGCCCAGACTTGCTGCAAATTCTGTGCATTACGATCTTCACTGCAGAATTAATACACTGTCGACAGAGCTGGATGGAGAAAAATACAGTGGGGTGACTGGGAGTCAAGGATCATAAAAAAAGGCCACCTACTCAACATCTAAGCATGAGTGTGTTTATTTTAATGGTCTATTTAATGGGGGGTGTAGGGGTGTGTGTTTCTTTTTTTGCCATACACTTGAGCTAAAATGGAAAATTATCTCATTTTAGGATATCATAACAGATTAGACAGTTGTATTTCATTTAAAATTGAGGTCATCTTCCTCACATCCCAGAGCAGGCTGTGATATATTTTTATTTACTGCTTTTCCAAAATACTGCATGCAGGAAGACATTTTCACCCCACTAGAAGCCAAACTTCAAAAAAATACAACATCAAGGGACACTAAAAGATCACATGTAGGCAGAAGAGTGATCTTTTATTTTATACCTGTAATATGACATCTTTTCAGAAGATTGTGCATACCAGAATCCCTACTACCCACCTTAATACTGTACAAGGAAGTCAGTAAGACAAAGAAGCTACTCTTAAAGATTAATTTTTCTGCAATCTGAAAACCAAATATTCCAATCCCAAAAGTGGAAATGGAGGTAAGGGGATGAGTCTGTTTGGTTTTAGATACTTAAAGCAAACACAGAGAAAGAGAAACATTGGATGATCTTAGATGCAAAAGAGATTTCCAAAAAAACCACCACTGTACTTCAAGTCATTAGAAATATGTCAAACATTTTATTTCCAAAGACATACCGATACATTTGATCTGCCATTCAGCACCCTGTTATTAGGAAAAAACATGATTTAATGTGAAATATAAAATTAATTCAACACAACCATGCAACAATTAATGTATAAAAAAGCCTTGTCACTTACTGGCTGATTCCCTCAAATGAAGCTTCCTTGGAGACATTTCCGCTATCGGTATTAACACCACGCTAGGAAGGAAAAGATTAAAAGGACCATGATTCTGAGCCAAACACAAGTATTTAAAATTTAAATCATGGGGAGAACCTGATTGCAGCAAGTTTTTAGGAAAAAACTTACACGTAAGTTTACTTGAATCATAATTAAAAAACCCAGACTGTTTGTTCAAATGCAGACCAATATAAGAAATCATTGGTTTCACAAGAGACCAGTGTACAACTCAGGTTAGGATGTGCTGCTTAGGAAAATGGCAAGCTTTGATTTCTAATTCCCTTATGTCTTGAGATGGAGCTAGGAGACCTATATAATAATAAAGGGCAAGAGATTAATAAACAGGCAAGGTTTCTTCTAAAGTAATTTCATTTAAAAATAAATTATTATGCACTGCCTTGGCAATGCTTACTATTTAAATTTGCATGCCATTCCCCTACAGCTTTCCATTCGAGCAAGTAGCATAAGCAAGAGTATTTTGGCTGCTACACAGCAGATGAACACTTCTGACAACATGTGCCTGGGAAACCCTGTGGAGCAGCATAACAATTCTGTATTTGGAATGAGAGCGCAGGAGTAGAGGACCAAGTTTCCATTCAGCCAGGAGAAAGAGAAATGCTCTTCCCTTCTCTGTATACTTCTTCATGGCCGTGGGAGGAATGTGAAAGCATCACAGCTTCATCTTCTCAGCCAAAAATTAGGTGAAAATTCCTGATTATAACACGACGCTCACAGAGTGACAACTGCTCAACAACTCAATGCGCACAAATGCACAGTAAGAAGCACAAGATGGTCAAATATTCTTTTTCCCACTCATTTCTCTTAAAGAACATGAAAGAAAGCTATAGGATCATCTTTTGTATGTGTATATATACAAATATAAGTGGAAGAAAGACTGAAAACTATTTACAGCCTTTGCTCTTAGTGGATAAAGAAATCACATCTCATGCTATGTGACTGCTTAAGGAGGGATTTTTTCTTAAGACTTCTGTCTGGCACCTATCATGGGAAAACAAGAAATCCAGAGGTTGCCATTGCACTTGCTGTAAGGGAAAGCTCAGAGTCAGCAAATCATTTCTTATATAGATTGGGGACAAGAAATCAGATACTCTTAATAGTGAGAGGTTTACAAAACATCTGTCAAGGAAAGCAGCTGGGGGAGAGGTGGCAGGGAAGAAGAAACTTGCAGGCTTTACCTCCACTCATTCATTCTTCTTCCAGAGAAATAAGCAAGAACCATTCAAAATACTTGGCAGGCATTTAATATCACTCCCTCCTCCCAGTTGTTTTCACCAACCTACTCTATGCAGAAAAAGTATTCCCTGAATCCTTGTGGGATTCCCATAGAAAGGCCCAAACATGCTCATGACATGACCAGAGAAACAAGAGTCATTTTGGAGTCATTGTACATAGGCTGGAGGATAGCATGGTCAATGTTAGATAGGCTTGTCATGTTTTACCAGAAAACAGGTAAAGCTTTTGGCAGAGTGAATATAGACTGGAAGGCCAGAGGTTACAAATCTTGAGATCATGGAGGGGCCAGAAGACTAGATGACTATACACAGGTGACCTGAAATTTGGCAAAGATGGGGAGGAAAAGATAGGGAATGACACTGCAAAGAAATGCTGAATAAACTGATCTCCTTATTGGAGAAAATGAGTAGTTAATCTTCAGAATAATGTGACTCACCAAAGTAAGGAGCACAGCAGGTTTCTTCGAAGACAAGACACTGGATATCTAAAAAGAAGTTTTAGATTGCTATTATTTTTATTTTTTTCTTCCTCATAATCACATTGATACCAATTTCATCAACATTTGCTGTGTACAAAGTAAACGAGCTGCAAAGACAAAAATGCTCCTGATATCTTTCAGATATTGCAGTATTACCTGAAACATGCAACAAGATCAGTAGATCACAAAATATTTAGACAGAAGTGCAGGCCTTAAGTTGATGGTGTCTACTATAACTTAAGTCTATTGTCATCATTTGGAAGACAGAGGAAGTATGAGCCAAAAAGATGTAACGTCACAGAGAAATGAGGAACAACAGGGTACTCTACCCCCAACGCACTGCTGCATATAAAACACACATGCATTAATAATGTTACAATGTGCTAAATACTTAGTAATGAATATTTACTATTTTTCTGACTGGGTCATCTTATACTAATACTTCCATTAGGCTCCGTCAGTACCTTTCAAACATTTACAAACTGAGAACAAAATCATTGGGCTTGTAGAGAACTAGGCTTTCAGAGCAGCTGCAGAAAGGTGGGTGCTGAATTACACATTTCTTGAGGTAATGAACAGACGACATAATTCCATGGAGCACAGTTCTACCAACTTTAAATCAGCTTAACAGCACACTAACTATATTAACAAAAGAAAGCATATGGCAGTGAGGTTTAAAAATACCAATTCCACTTTTTTTTTTTTTCTCCCCATGAAATATCAGGATTACACGCTTACACAGGTTGGTCATTTGTCAACAAAAAACTATCCTGTAAATAAGGCCCCTAGTGTCCTGATGGTGGAAAACCAATTCCTTGGCAAACCAGGCAAAAGTTATAGGAAGAACCTTTGAAAGCTGAACAGTTTCGTTGCAAGCTTCAACAGCTTCTAACTTCAATACACGTAGTTCAGGTGGAAAACAGCCTTTATAAGCTAGGACAATTTACTGGTCCACATAAAGAGCTCTTTTTCCCATCAATACAGTTTTTAAGCAGTAGGGAAGCAGAGAACAGAACTGCAATAAGGGCATTTGTTGATGGAAAGTGACCCAAAACAACTAAGGTGGCCGAAAATAAATGTGATTTTTAAAAATAAAACATGTATTCTCCACTTGCAATTTTCATCATCTTACAGATGAGCACTGGAACACCTGCACTCTATACAACTCCAACTCACGTCAAAAAGCTACCTTTCCACAGCTTCCTCTGCCCCCAGGTACTGAAATACAGGATCAAACTTCACTTCATAGCTGGACTCATTATGAAAATGAAATGGAACATGCTCACAGCTGATGAGAGCAAAATTTTTGGTCTAGTGAGTCAGAGTTAGTGCTCTGCAGGGACATAAGTATCAAAGTCTTCCTTTTCAAGCTGCTCTCCATGAAAATCACCCACAGAGCTTGGCATGAATACTGCCCTCACCCTGCTGAGCCTTCCTACCAAAGAAAAGATAACTGGTCAGGTGCACAAGTATACAAACATCTGCTCAGAAATGAAATGAGAAACCTAACTAAGCAAGTCATACTTGCATTTAAAAATATGAATATATTTGCTTATTCAAATATTAGAATGATTCAACATAACCTAAGAGTAAGGAAGGCAGCTTTTCCTCACAGCTCTTTGGAAGCATAAAATAAATGTAGGCTCCCAAGTCAGAGCTAGGACACGCAACCTCCCTGCCAGCAATCTCCTCAAATCTCCAAGGCATTGCAAAAAATGTATTTAGTAACACACTTCTGTTGGATAAAGACACAGACTGAGAGGGCTCATGATGCACGAAACATGTTTATGAGACTGTCTTTGGATTAAGACCTTATTGTTCAGCTCAAAATGGCAGCCTTTAAAAAAAAGATTTAAAAAAAAAAAAAAATTACAACTGCTTTATAAGAATGAAGGACACTTTCCAGTAACTGGAGAGGGTGGAAAAGGTCCCACCAAGTCAGGAGACATCCAGTAAGCAGAGGACTAATATTAAGCAAAATCATTGCCACATATTGATTTTGTGTTCACAGAAAAATATTCAGACACACAGACAACTCACCTCGTTCACATAGTGGACTTCATCCACAGCGTATTTTTTCTTGAAGAATTCAGGGGGATGAATCCTTTGGAAAAGAACAAAAAGAAGCATTTGGTTTTAGCTTTACTGTAATATTTAATAAGGCCACAGACAAAGAAATAATGTCCTCTATTATCACAACAATAGAATCGGATATGAGAAATGTTTTAATAATCTTATCCTTGACTCCATTTCTCAAAATAGGAGATTACAGAGAAAGTTGCCACGGCTACAAAAATCAGTGTGCTTTAATCCAGTCCATGCTTGATACTTAGATTTCATGGTCTCCTCCTGAATTAAAGGGGGTTTTTTCCCATTCACCCTACACAAGACAGTTTTGTCAAAGATTTTTGCCATGCCATTTGTATACAACTTTCCAACTCACCAGATGTTGGAAGGATGTGGAAATAGCAAAAGACTGGTTCGCCCTGTGTTATATTCAAAGAATGAACAGAACATTCTTTTTCTACCCTGATAAACCCTCTGATACGAACATAAAGCAGACTGAGGGCTATTAAGACATGGGCTCTGCCGCCTCTATTCCTCAGGACACCAGAGATCCACTCTTAACCCAACAGGGTGTGCAACTTCACATGTCCAAAACCAAATCACTTCAGCTGGTTTCTCACAATACCCAACCAGAGACTTTCTTCAAAATGCAAGAAGAATGTGAAAGATGTGCTTGAAGTTGGGGCAGACGCAGGCGTGGACCAGCGCTCCAGGGCTCGCCCAGTGGCCCCCCTACCAGTGGCTGTACCATTGCTCATCCCTTCACTTTATGGGAGCAGCCAGTTATTCACAAGAATTCAGTCTCTGATTACAATTCTCTATCCCCCCGAAACTGGAATAAATATAATCAGTGTAATTATGAAAACGTAATCTCAAAAGAAAAGAAAAAAAGAAAAAAAAAAAGCCAAAACCACCTGGCTTGCATCCTTCCACAGAGTTAAAAAAACAGGAGAAAGAAAAAAACATAGTTGCAAGAGCCAGAATTTGGAGGATCCTGTGCATTTTTCTTCCTGAGGGACAGCAGGAGAGCAAAAGGTGTGCACAGGACTGAACTTTCAGATGTTTAAACATTAGACTACAAGAGCAGAAGACCAACTGGGAAAGAATAAATTAGGTTGGAGACCAAAGAACATTTCTAACCCTTGCAGTGAGGAACAGCAGAAGTGGTGGTACAAACAGTTCAGCATCTTTAGGAGGTGCTCCATAACAAAGGCATGTATTGTAGCTGCCTGCAGTACCAGGTGGCTAGAGCTCTGATTTACATCATTTTTTCAATCTCGTGCACTCATTTTTCATTTTACATGCCTTTATGCTCCAAACAGCACCAGGCTGAGACACGAACAACAACATGAAAACGTTTATGGTGTCCTCAAGCAGTAAATTACAGATTTTTAAAAATTTATTTATCTGTGTACTACTCAAAAGTAACACAAAAATATCTCATTATATGTTCCCTTTTACAATGCTCCTTTTGTGGACTCCTCCCACCACTATTGGGGATTTCAAACCAATTATCATTTACCTTCTCTCCCTGCCTAATTTCACATATAATTAAAAAAATCCACTATATACTCTTATCTTTCTATACCCTGTATTTTATAGTTCCCTTACCTCCAACTTCTGCATACTCTGTTTCTCCTACAGGCATCTCCTTTTCCCCTCCTTCATTCCTCACACACTGAAGTACTTTAATATTCCAGAAACATCACGAACAGATTTAGCACTTTCTGTTTTTGTTCTCTTTTACAGTTTCAACCAATTCATCTGGTATCAGAAGAATCCCAACTGCAAAACCAGTTAATTTATAGCCCACTGTAATTTATGTTAATATATGCTCTTTAGAGCAATACCTGCAAAGCACCATTTACAATTAGCTGCTTTGTTTGAATTGAAGAACTGTTTCTTGTAAAGTAAATATTTCTTAAAAGTATACCCACAAATATGCTGGATTTTATTCACTTCACTTAATGCAGTTTAAATAAGAGTAGGTCTCATTTTCCAACACACCAATAAGAAAATTTCTGCCTTTTCACAAGCTGTTTTTTGACTTTTTTTTTGCTAGTTGCCTCCTATAATTGTGTGGTCTACAGCACACTGCTGCTAACTTAATTCTTTGGTTACGGTTAATATTAATCCATTATTGATTCCGTTCCAGTAGTAATCCCTCCAACATCTCTTCTTATGTACACTATCACTCTTGAGGAACAAAAGTAGCTCATCACCCTTTCAAGGCTGAGGATTTTTTCTCTACTTTGAGAGAAAGAAAACAGCAGCTTCCCACAATCCTCCATCCTCTCTCTCAGCTATTAAACTAGGTCATCTTCCAGATACTTTTGACTCCATCACACCTAATGATAAGCTGCCACGTTTCCCAGATGTGTACCTCCTTGCTGCTCTTGTTCTTGCTACCTTGCTCAGAAGTCGGCAAGACTTTTAGTACAAAGTAGAGAGCCAGACTTCTCAGCTCCTCTCTGAAGCACTCAAGGCTCTGCCTCACTTCTTTTCTTCAGCCATTTAGCACCGCTGACTAGATGGTAAAATCAATTCATGTACACTTCCCACAAACTACCATCCCCTACCCATCCCACAGGAGCCGTGATGCTTCACTGATGAAGCCACGTCTCCCACCGGAAAGACTTCTGCAAAGACCTACCCTACTGCAGAACCATACAGGTGGAAGGAAAAGTGCACATGGAAGTCGACCTTAGAGAGGAAAAATTTTGTGCTGTCACATATAGAAAAGCAGTATAGAAGGCAAAACAAAAGCTCAGGGAGAAAGAGGAGCAAAGATGATCCTCATTGAGACTTTTCCATATTCTCTCCAGTCTCTTCAATTTTTCCCCAGTTTAGCAGGGATCTATGAAAGATTATTATGCAGCAACACCTTAGTTACTGTAAAAAAAGTACCAGGGCAGAGTTCCTTAGGAGATACAGGGCTCAGTATTCATTTTTACCCAATTTAAATGCAAAACAGGCTAAAGTCTAGCACTGACCATCACTGTCACAGGGAACAGTACCTTCCACAGAATGCTCACTGGCTTCATGAAAATCAGAAGTTACATTCAGTTATGATAATTTCAAGTACATCTGATACTTCACAGACATGAGGAGTACTTCTCTCTACAGATAACTCTCAGGCAGGTAGAATAAGTTAATTGGTTACAATTTTTAGGTTTGCCTTTGTCTTTTGTAACACTGCTATGGGCTGCCAGTTTCAAAATTCTGATTAATCACTGCAGAGACTACACGCAAAAAACCCCACAGCAAGTCATAAATTAATTAGAAGGATTACCCAAGTGGAAGATACGATCCCAGATATTATTGAATCATGTCTCTCCTTACCTATCAAAAAAAACCCCAACCTTTTGTAAACAGATGCAAACTGAAGCAATGGCCTAATTTTTTTACAGGCTTGTGGGGAAGGAATGTGAAAAAAATTTTAGATTCCCTGGCAACATAAATTAGCAAAACCCTACAGAGAATAATGCACTTCAGCCCTAAAAAGGTTCAATATCCTTTCTCTATAGTTTTATAACTCCAGCCAAGCAAATAGTGGTGTTCATTAGACATGTCAGTAGTTAGCTTCCACAATAGTAGGAGTCATCATTTTATCTCATGATGGAAATAAGTAACTACAAACTCCCGGAACAGCATCATGCCCAAGTACACATGCCGAAATGGCTAGCCAAAAATCTGGCATCTCATAGTTCATGGCCATTAGAAAGAAAACATTAAGAGTCCAGAACTTCTATTTCTTTACAAGAATACAGTTCTCATTTTTTGTCACCAAAGGATCCCTTAAACAAGAGACTGTCTCTAGTTCACCACTTACAATTCATCACAATTTCCAGTCCAGTGAAAAAGCTTGAGTTATTCTGGGTTAAACATCAAAGCTATTTAAATTCTGCTGATGTAAACTCTGCCCTCTCCCATGTTTTTCTACCCAATCTAGTTCACCTACTTGGTTTCCTGCTCTCAAGATTTTCATAGCAATTGGGAAACGCTGAAGATGGCCTAAAGATGAGAACCTACATTTTAAAAAGAAGATTCAAATTCTGATGCACTTATTTTAACAGCTAAGGTTTTATTAAAGCACCAAATATTGAAGATTCACCTTTCAACCATAACAAGTGACAACTTCATTATAAACAAAATTCTACTGAGGTAGCAATGGGAAAAGGAGGAAGAGGAGCAGCAGCAATACTTTCACTATAAAAATACAGTGTGAAATGTTAAGTCAGACACTAAAGTAATACCTCACGTTAGCTATACCTCATTTCTCTTAAATATCGATCAAACATGAAAACTACCAGCAAAAGAGTAAGGGAGCACAGTATTAAAAACTAATAACCAGGAATTCCAGTCAGTCCATCAGCTTAGTGAAAACTTCCAAGTTTAGAATAAACTTTTCCATTTGGTTTAACTAAATTCACAGTGGTACATGATGGCATGTTTAAAAACCAAGAAGCTTCATCAAATCACAACCTAATCACACCAGTGAAGATTTTGCCATCAACTTTGACAGACCACAGTATTACAACTGGCTCCACTTCAATGCGATCCTTCAAACAGGAATGTAATACTGACTCCTCTGTTTATCCATCACTAAGATGAACAGCTCTGACAGCCAATCTATAAATACACCAAAAAATATATTTTGAAGCTTTTATATAGTTGGACAAAATTCAAACCTCAATTTTTTTTGTAGCATTTTATTAACCATGTTGTGTTTCCACTTTAAACCCAATAAAAACTTGGTCTCATTGTCTAACACCATTTTAAAGCTGTTGTTCGTTACATTGCACAAGAATTCATAACAGCAAATCTTAAGAGGTTTGTACAAATTTGACATTACCGTAAGAATTCCATTAAGCAACATTTCTTTGTATTCTAAAGGACTCTGGAGCAATAGCCTCGTAATACCAACACGATAAAAGAGTGTTCTAGTTTTCAGAACTGCATTCAGAAGAGAGGTACAAATGAGATGGATCTAAATCACAAATGCCAAAGAAAAACTGTGAGCAGAATTCATAACAGCTGATAGCTATTCCAGAAAGAAATACATCTAAGCTAATATATTCCCAACCTAATTGCTGATATACATTCACATGTATACGTTTTCATTTGCATCTAAACGTTCTTCCAGACAATCTTCAATGTATGTATATAACAACCTTTTCCTGCTGGTCACTTTATGTGTTCATTTTTTAATGCTTCTAGGACAGATTTGCAGTTTTTGCAGTGGATCAGCTCTAAAATGAAATTCAGCTTTTCCTGAAGTAGTCCAATTTAGATTTTCTTCAGCATTTCAGTTGGAGTTCCTAATTCAAGATTACTTATCTTACTGCATGGCCTAGAATGTAAAACTATTCCTGCTGGAAAAAAATATTCTTAATGGTATGTTCATTACAAAAATTTGAGAAATTCTAGTTGGCACTAATTTCAAAACAACTTCCACACATTCTACATTTTGTTACTAAAAGACTGCAGACACACACTCAAATAGATACATACATACACACCTCAGAAATGACCTGAGCACCTTCAGCAGAGCAAGTCAACACCAGGAGGTCCCAAGCTTCCTGAAGTGTGGAAAGCTGATTGCATTGTCTCCTCTAAAAGTTGCACAGGATTCCTCCTTCTCCGCAACACAGATTAATCAAAAAGCTGTAGCATTCTGCACCCTGTTAACACCAAGAAGTCACACGATTCGCTGCATCAGCCAGTTCTGCACTAGTCTGCTACTGACATTCAGTCTAAGAAAAAGTCCACTGAATTGCAAGGTCCCTCCATAGGGCTGTCTTAATTTCAGCGCTACTTTTACATACCTTACATTTCCTAACGTATCTGCAAGTGATTCACAGATTAGAAAAGCCAGGAGAGATCAGAATAAGCACATGTATTTCATTTTTAGTTTGATTTCTAGATGCTTTCATTTTCAGACATCTGATATTGTTGTATGTCCTGCTGTTAGATTTTGCTACAACATCCTCTCTCTTCCCTACTCGAATTCTTACAGCAGCCTCGAGAAGCCCTTGGTCAGCTCTTTTAAAATATTTGGATAACAACATAACCTTTAGGAGCTACTTAACTTTCTCTAGGTTTACTGCTGGAATAGAAACCAGTTCATTGCCATCACTTTGTGATGCTTCACATATTTTTTGTTTCTCTCAAACACAGAATGAAAATACTTCATTGAACATTTACCTCAATAACAATTCAGAAATGGCAGTTGTACCAGTTCCACCTACTAGTAGAAGCTGTTTGAATTGTAACCGCTATTTTTGCTTTCTCTTTCATGTTGTACTAATTCTTTCCCTTAAGCTTGTCCTGTCATCCACCCAGGATTGTTCAGAGCTCCCCATTAGCTAAGTTCTCTTGTGATCAGCTTGTCAGAATAGGCAGACACATGAGAACCACCAGCACGCTTGTATTGTAGGTTTTATGTTCAGTTACACGTTACAAAAAACAGTTCTTACACCTACACAAATTATTACAAGCCTTTAATATTAAGATTTGAATGGTTTTACAGAATTTCTTAAGTCTTCACATCTGGCCTTTTGAAGTTATTCTGAAAGAAGGGTGCCTTACTGCACTCCTACATATAAAAGAAAGCAATAGGTGTATCCTAACATAAGCTCCAATATGAGGTAACCGTTCTCCTGCAAAAGGAAATACTAAGTTAATACCACATTGCACAGACAACAAAGCAGTATTCCAGGCTTTCTGACCACACATGCTATCAATGAACATATATTAAGGCCAAATAATGAAAATCACCTGCAATTTCTAAGCACCGAATCTGGCTTTAGCAAAAAGACACATCAGCATTAATTTAATGTATTTTTAAAAAGCATCAGGAGGAATCTCTAAATGAAAATCAACAACCGTTTTGAGGATCTCTTAGTATGTGAGGGAGGAAGACAGCAAGTACTGACACAAACCAAGACATGCCATACTAAAGACTCCCCTGCAATTAAAATACATATCCACAAGTCTTGTCCACTACTTATTGTCTTTCAGATCCACAGCTCCTGGCAGCTACCAGAAAGCGATGTTCTTCCAAGCAGTAATTAAAAGTAAGAATTAACATAGTTGGAACAGTACCAAACAGGCAAACATCAAAGACACTTATTCATGACAAAGTCTAAAGCAAAAGGGTTTCTACACAATAATGTTCAGGGTATACTGCTCTCTTAAAAGGTCCTACAAGTATTATTGCCTAAAATGCATGAAAAAACATGCAAGCTCCTATCACAGAATCAGAAGAGGAAGATTCTTGATGCAGTGAGGCAGAAAAGCTAAAATTAGGAAACTTCACAGTAAAGCTTTCTGCTTTATGGAGATACAACAGTATTGTTTCCTCCATTCCACCCTAACTTTCAGAGTAAGAATTATAAAACATAAAAAAAATTATGGCAAATCCACTTTATCCTGAGCAAATAATCTCTACCAAGCAAAGTAAATGTCTGCATTAGCCTGCACATAGTGCCTGTACATGGCACTGCAGCATGCACACATTTACTACCAGCAAGTCATTGCATGAGTTACATCCCATTTTTCCTCACGTACATGAGGGGAAACACATGCACAAGGAGTTATTGGACAAGAGTAGTCTTCAGCAGTTGAAGTTTGTCGTGGTTTAACCCCAACCAGCAACTAAGCACCATGTAGCTGCTCACTCCCTCCCCCCTCCCCCCGCCAGTGGGATGGGGGGAGAGAATCGGGAATAAAAAGTAAAACCTGTGAGTTGAGATAACAACAGTTTAATAGAACAGAAAAGAAGAAACTAATAATGACAGTAATAACAATAATAAAATGACAATAATAAAAGGACTGGAATATACAAGTGATGCACAACACAATTGCTCACCACTCACCAACCGACACCCAGGTTGTTCCCAAGCAGCAATCCCCCCACTCCCCCCAGTTTATATACTGGGCATGACATCACATGGTATGGAATACCCCTCTAGCCAGTTTGGGTCAGCTGTCCTGGCTGTGTCCCCTCCCAACTTCTTGTTCCCCTCCAGCCTTCTTGCTGACTGGGCATGAGAAGCTGAAAAGCCCTTGACTTAGTATAAACACTAATTAGCAACAACTGAAAACATCAGTGTGTTATCAACATTCTTCTGGTGCTAAATCCAAAACACTACACCAGCTAGCAGGAAGACAATTAACTCTATCCCAGCCAAAACCAGGACAAAGTTCTACACAGTCAACAACTCATTTCTCAGGCCTTGCTAGTATGAGCTTAAAGCAGAGTAAAAGTTTCAGTGAGACCACAGACAAAGAATAAGAAACTTGGTGAAAATTAAAGCAGATGAATAGAAATACATCAGCAAAGCACGTAGAGCCAAAGGAGGAAAAGGGATACAAAAGCAATGTTTTAATGCTGTCAGAGATTCACCAATAAACTCCCTCCTCATTACAGTATCATCAAGTTAACAGATGGCAAAGCATTATCCAAACAAGAGGGTGTCGAGAACTGCTAGGAAGAACAACACAGTAAGCTTTACAAGATACCAGCAGATGTTCCTGACTTTGTCCAACAAAACGCAATCACCTATATAGCCAAACGGAATTTCACTATCTCAAAGAAGATTAAAAGGCATCAAGCTAGATTTAAAACAAAACAGTACTAATGGGCTCGATGGTATCACAGGCAGCCTCCAGCAGCATTTTGACTACCTTAATATTACTTCCTTTCCACATTTCTCTAGATTTCTGTTTTATCCTTTGAAAGACACAAGTACCTCCATACATGTAAACTCAGACTCCTTGCTCCTTTTGATACAGTCTAGAGTAAGATGGATTTTGAGAAAACAACAGAATTTAAAAGAAATTGAACTGAAGATGAAGACTCAAGCTGATTCAACTGGAAAAGGTAACCACGTCTAGCAGGGGGACAGAACAGTAGAGTCCACATGCATGATGCTGGACATAGGATGCTGGGTATATGATACTGGACTTCCCAGTGCTAGACAGTTATTCTGCTTTTGCATAATCTGTATGAGCAACATACAGACCATTGGACTTACAAAATCAGAAATAAATATTGAGGAGATTCTCACGGTTCTTCGTGATAAAAGCCAAGCTCTGAACTACCTATTTCATCTACTTCAAATATACAGTCTGCCTGCTCCTGCTCAGCTATTCCCACCACAGCCATTCCCAAAAGATGAAAAGTTCTTTACACTTTCTATAAATTCTACCTCAAGAGGCAGTGCCTCAATTAAACATTTAAGAGATACTATCAAGAGCTACCCAAAAAAACAAAACCACAGAAAACTTGCAATTGGTAACCTCTGCTTTATTTCTCTCCGCAAACAAAATTTTTCCTTGGAGAGAAGGGCTCTATACTAGTACAGAAAAAAACTGTAACAAAGGAAATGTTTATACACTGAAATCCCTGAAAGATTTCTTGTCGCATAAGACTGCTGACAAATATTCATTAGAAAGCTCTCTTCCCAAAAAAGAGCACAAAAAGAATTACAATGCTTAAGAGGGTAAGTATAATTTCTAGGTCACCATAAAATAACAGTGTTCCATTCAAACACTGGCCTCAATTCATATTTCTTAACTGAGAAAGTTATATACTGAATCTGTCAATAGCAAATGTTCTGCTTTTACTTTGGAAAAAAGCCTGTATTGGGGGGAAAACCAGCAATATTTTATGTTCCACCCATAAAAGTACTATAGCAAGCTCTGGAATGTGTACAGCATGTCCCCCAGTTTCCACATTATTTGGTAACAGCATGAAAGAAAGCAGTACTGGTGTTTAGAGCAGCATTAAGATGACCTGAACACCTTTAAGAAGGGGACGATAGTATTCTCATCTTACAACTTGCAAAGAAAACTAAACCACAAAGAAATTAAAGGAACTTGCCACAACAACTCATTGAGCACAAAGAATAGGCAGGACCTACCCATGCAAACAGTGCCGATTCACTATGCCCCGTTGCCCCTGTGAGGCGAAGAAGTATCTGGCATCCCCCAGGACCAGGGTCAAGGCGATACCTGCCGACACCCAGAGCTCCAGCAAGTACACAGGCAAAGGAGTACACAGCACGTAAAACACAAGCTGCCTGTTCTTCACTCACATTTAGCTTTTAAGAAGCATTAATATTGATTATACTCTTCCCTGTCCTATTTTAACAAAACAGTTGGGGTTGTTTTTTCCTCTTTGTATGGTTCTCAACAGAGACAACACTGTTTCAGAGAGCCCTTCTCGAGCGTACAGGCAGACACAGCACGGGTTGCAGGGAATAAAACACCTAAAGAAAACAGTTAACATCAAGCCCTGAGAACGTGGAACTTTAGAAGTGAAGGAATAGAGGCACCACTGTAGGTATCACTTGAGAGGTTTTTCACTGAAGTGCCTTCTCAAATCCGGGCTGACAAGAAGCAGAGAGCTCTGCACTCAAACCAGGCAGCTGCACAGCAGAAGGCAGCGTGGAGGTGCAGAGCCTTGTTGGAGCACTGCTGGAAAATCCCCACAGGCTTTTCCTTTGCTGCAGCTTACCTTCCTACCAGCAGCAGCCCAGTCCTTGGAAGAAAAACACATGGCACGCCTGATCAAAAGAAAACTTGGATTCTCTGATATTTCAAAATGTTATCAGGAGTGTGTATCACTGAACTTGATACTCCTGCTAGCGCATTAAATACAGTATAAAATAAGAAATGCCTGGTGGGGGTTATCAACATTCCCTGTTGTACCGCAGGAATGAGACATGCGTAGGCAAGACTTAACTTTCTCATGCTGTGGTTTGAAGCCACATCAGGATATTAAAGAACTGCAGCATTGTCAAGCAGATTTACTTAGTGCTGGTTCTATTTCTCAATACACCCGAATCAAAAAGAGATGAAAAAGAAGCACTTCAACACTTACTAAATCACCAACTTGTGCATCCAGTTAAAGATGTATGCTGGTAGAGATTGCAAATCAATGGACTGATATAAATTACTATTATTGTTTAAAACACTCTCAACAAGAAATACAAGGAAACTTAGGCAGCTAGAAAGCAAAGATTTATAAAAATAATGACTGAAGTCATAGAAACAATACACATTCATCCTGGACCAGCAAGTCTCATGGACAATGAGAATACTGGGACAACGACTAAACTGATGAGTTGAGAAGTCAGAGCATTTGAGCAGCACTGTTTAGAGAAAAACAATCATCAGTAAAGTGGCAAGAGCAATCCAGACACTAATTATTCTGTAAAAGTAATTTTTATCCCCAGAGAAATACCGTAATAAATGAATGGGAGACAGAAAATGGAAATCACTGTACTATGGAGAGAATTGGAATCATGGAAAATAAGCAGCATGGGGAATTGCACAAGTAAGTCTCGTCAATCAAAAGCAACCAGCTTTATTGTACAGTTTTGAAATGATCGGATGAAGGGTAAAGCAACAGATGTACTATCTGAATAATAGTAAAATATTTGATAAAAATCTCTCTCAAGACTCTTATTCTCCAAAATCAACTCAAATTGGCTTGGACAGGAACACTACGATGTGACCTGAAACCCAATGACTAGTCATAACAAAAAATGAAAAGCCTAAAGCAGAAAAGGAAAAAAAATAAAAAATAATAATAATAAAAAAAAGATAAAAAGATGAGCTTTTCAAGGGCTGGGAAACCCTCCAACCACCACACTGAAAAGTGCTGTATCAATTTAGACTGATGTTCTCAGAAGTTAAAGTGATAAACAGCAATGGACTGCAAGTCTTGATTAGTGGGATACTGCAAAGACTGAAATCAGTTGTGATGCTATTCAGAAACAGAAGCAGGACTGAACATGTTCGGGAGATCCACAGATGGCATTTGCAGGTGGTAACAAACTTTGCAGATAAATTGCAATTGCCAGTTGGTACAAAACAGTAATAAGATGACCTAAAGTGATTAAAAACTGTTGGGTTTTTTTAAACAGCAAAATAATGATTCAGTGGTAGGGGGAAGGGACAAATGGCAGAAAGAGATCAAAATGATGGACACGGCAAAAGAAAACGCTCAACATATTTCATTGTAGAGGAAAAATTACAAGAAAAAATGCCAGGGGATGATATGGCGGACCAGTTCAGAACGTAAAACCAAAGACCCTTCTAGAGTATACTATCTGAATACACAGTTCAAGAGCATGCTACAGGAAAGAGGACCTGTATGCACCACATCAATAAAACTCATCTAGAAAATGTCCTTCATTCCTGCAAAATCTACATCAAGAAGAGCAATTAAGGTGATGTGGAGTTTGGTCCCTACAACACCCACACACACTCCACTACCTTTCCGAAGAGTTGTCTCCAATTTCGGCTTGCATAGAATGGGCTCACTACAGACCTTGCCTTCTTGTAGCCATGCCTAGGGCTAATTAATGCACCAGTCTCAGCCACCATGATGTAGTCAGATAAACATACCACGCTGTACACAATTTAATACTCACAATTATTCAAAATACAAATGCCATCAAATTTCACCAATCCCCATTAAGAAAAAGAGATCAAGAAAGCAATTTCTTAGCTTCTAATTTTCATGGTCACATACAGTCTATAGGGGAAAAAAAAAAAGGTAAAAGCCTAAATAGTCTGAAAAGCTCTTTCTTTTTTTTTTTTTTAATTACAAAAGCATTTGGGGGGAAAAAAGCAAACAAACAAAAAAAAACAACCACACACTTCTGCACTTTTTTCCAAAGGCAGTAAAACTTCTCAGCTTTGCTGAAGTCAGTCAAGTTTAATCATCAAAACCAAAGGTTGATTTTGGTTGTAACCTACTTAGAAAATGATGACAATGTTTAAAAAGCTTCCTTATTAGGTCACAGAGGTATTAACATTTGCGAAGCATTTCATTGTGCTTTATTACAGCTCCAAAGTGCCACAACAAGGTTCAACTTTGCAAATACAGATAGCGTCCAAACAAATTCATGGAACAACGTTACTCACAGTGGATGCAAAGCTAGATTAATGTTGTTATACTTACCAATCAGCCAGCAGGGCTTCAAAGAAAACACAGGAAATTGCACATAAATATTGTTCTGTCCCATTTACTATGTATTTCTAAAGTTAAAGCACGAAAGCGTTAAATATTTTTGTTTTCCACTAAAAACACTCTTTACGTGGCAAGGCAATTAAGTTATTTTGGCATCCGCTCCACAGAAAGCAGCTGCTGTACAGTATGTTTTACTTTATAAAATATCTTTAATCAGCACACTGACTAGTTCTGTCATTTATAATTAAGGAGGTAAATGGCAGGTGCAGCATTAATTAGTGAAATTGAAGTCTCTGTGCAAGACATGCAGTCATACCAACTTAATGCTTCATAGGAATAGAAATGATTGCTAACAGCTTTGCACCACAAACTTGACTAGGTAAGACCATGCCGAGAAGAAGGGGCATTTACAACACAGTTATGCTTCTGAAGCCTTTTCAATCTTACATTACCAGATTAATTTCTTAAACTCTTCCTCCAAAAGTAAGAATATAAAAATACTTCAGCAGCGCAAAAGCCTACTCACTAAGCCATCCTGTGAGAGTCTGTTTCTGCCTTACACACAACTGGAGGGGCAGGGGACAGAGGTACAGATCAAGAGATAGGCAAAGTGGTTCTCTTAGTTGAAAAGATTTTCCCAGTCAACAACTAAGAAATGGGCTAGCCCAACATTTAGAGAAATGCCCACACTCATAATTTAAAAACAGAGTGACTGTTGTTGCAATCCCTTCCCAACGGGAAAGTAGGACCACGAGTCCTACAATTACCCCCATAAGAATTCTGATTGCCACCTTAAGGGGTTGTGGGGTTTCTGGAGAACATCCATAGTCTGCGAGTTAAAATAAATCTCGCCTCCCTTTTAAAAGTGCAGAGTTTATTTTGGCTTGAAGGACTTCTGAATGGTAGCCTTACAGCTATTTACAGATCTTTAGAGCATACACATTCAGCAAGAAGTCCTACAAGATAAGCAACACTTCCAAAGAAGCAGTAGTCACCCTCAACACCAGTACTATGTAGTGCTGGGTCCTTGGCAGACCACAGCTCAGGGTGGTGCGTTCATCATCTCTGCGTTCACCTGTTCTGCAGATTCCCCAGGCACCACCTCAGCATGCAAAACTGTTCATAAAAACAAGTGCAGTTGGCGAGACTAAAATGATTACAGTGTTCATGGTCTCATTTGTAAACTAATAGTCTGTTCATCTCCAAGCAAATGCTCTCAGACACTTCATTGCAGTCTTATTTTGGCCAAAATCAATTATGAAAGAAGTCAAGTCACCCCACTTTTGCATTACTTCAAGGCAAAAAGATTAACCCTTCTGACTGCCACATTACCTAAGCTACATTTCGAAAACAACTCATATATGTGTCCTTCAGAAGTGAAAGCACAACAATACATCAAAATACATTTAGTAATACAGTAGTACCAACACAGTAGTAAAGAGCCTTCTCCATTAATTTTAAGAGAACATATGCATTTCTGCCTAAACTCATATAGCAGACCCCCACATCTGTCAAATAGAAAGCAATATAAGCACCAGGCAAAGTAAGTGCACCCTGTGCTAT
The DNA here is from genome assembly GCF_964188355.1 of Buteo buteo. NCBI lineage: Eukaryota > Metazoa > Chordata > Aves > Accipitriformes > Accipitridae > Buteo > Buteo buteo. The sequence continues at coordinate 11,641,225 of NC_134181.1, read as the reverse complement.
GATCTAGAAGACCAGCTGTAGACCTCTGTTAAATACCAACCTCGCAAATATTGTACAAGGCATTGAATTGATTTGTGCTTCATTGATGTTAAATGAATGTTTCTTCAGCGGGTAGATAGTGCCTTCCACATGCACAAAAACAAGCACTTCCAAGGCAAACTACAGTAGATAAACAGCAGCGGATGGAAGGCAAACCTATTTGTGTTTTTCTTTCAGTGCTAATTTTGACTTAAAATTGAGTCTTCTGGGAAGGAACACAATCCCTAGCTGTGTGCAGTACCCCCTGCCAACCAACTTATGAAGCAGAACTGCTACTGACTCACAAATGAGTTATTCATCCATCCTCCTTCTGACAAGCAGAAAAAGTACATGACCACAGCTGACAGAAGAGAAAACAAAGATTCAGACCGAGGGATTCAGGAAGGGTAAGGAGGAGAATTTAGAAAACAAGGATGCTGTGATAAAGACGATTTGTTATACTCTGCAATAAGATGCAACAATAAACCACTTTTAACCAGACTTGTAATTCTGTGAACGAACCAATAACAAGTGCTGCACAAACAAATCAAAAAGGCCACCATTTATAAACACCACAATATTTTATTTGAAAATGCAAAATGAGACGGTGGAATTTCAATAATATTTTTAAGCCTTTTCAAGATTTCAGATTAAGGACAATCGGCATGGGTAAGAAACACCTGATTTGAACTAGCAGAAGAGAACTTAGGAGGAGGAAAAAGCTTTGTCTATAAATGGGAACAAGCACCACTAGGGAACAGACTTCAGAGAGTACACGTGGGGGTTAAACAGAACCCACGCTCCCAGACAGGTGCAGCTCTCAGCTGAAATATTTCAGACAGCAGTATTCACATTTTTATGCTATCACAAACAATTTCAGTTCCCAGGCAGGTCTAAGACAGTGATACTCATATAAACTCTCTAAGAAGACAGCAGCCATGCCCTACCATATGGTCTGGCACAGTTCAGCATATGGGATTGGTTCTGATTGTTTTCCTTTTCCCAAAATTAGCATTAAAATATAAGTGATAGCTTCAATTAGAAGCGAAGCAACCTGAGCTCAAAATATTAAATTAGAAGTAATCTAATGTTCTGAGACAACACAGACAACAAAAAAATTTACAGTTTGTTAGAGGTTATAAATACAATTAAGACTGAGAAAAGAAATGAACACATAAATAAATCAATTCCTCCACTACTGTGGCACTGAGCAATATTTACTACCAATGTGGGTAGAGAGAGATATGTTTATGGCATACTCACAGAACAAAATTAAAAATCACATTCCCCAGTCTGTCAGTTCATATCAAAAAAAGTATCGAAGAGGCTAAACTACCTTCCACCAGTCAAAAAGCTTCATTAGCTAAGGTGGCTGCAAACTGGTAAAGCAACCTGAAAAAGCCTGCTTTACTATTTAACTTGTTTGGTCTTAACACAAGACTTACTTTTCTCTATGGTTCAGCTTCCTTTCATGGATACCATGAGATCCATGGATTCCAATTCTAAACGTATTCTCTACCAAATGGTGGTGGATCATTTGATATCATATGATCAATACCAAATGATCCCATTTTGTATCATTGTATGTACACATCACTACAATTCACACCAAATTATTTGGTACAATCTGATTAAAATGAGATAGCATTCCAGCTCTACAGACAGTTACATTATATGAGGTACTCAGATATATCGGAACACGGTTAAAAGACATCTTACTTTCCCATCCAAACCGCATAGCTTTCAGGGAGTTGTGGAACAAAAAGCATGGATCTTCCAGTATCAACATCTACTGCTCCAAAGCAGCCTGCTTCAGTTACTCCAAAAGTCCAGTGAAAGTAAGATTCCTAGGTTAAAACAAAATATATTCGTAAAAGAAAACCCTCACTTCTACCAGCTCTAAAAAACACACTACAGTACATACCAATTCCTACTTCCACGTATCTGAAAGAGATCTCTCTCACTTTTGGAGAGGGGGAAGTGGTTTAGGTCTAAAGCTTTTCAGACTGATTAGTTTTAGGTTACAATAATACAAATCCCTCTGTTGGCAACTGGAAAGGATCAGAGATTAGTAAGCTACCATAAGAAATAAACAGGTCAACTTAGCACAATAAACATACACCGCACAATAAAATACATTCTTCCAATCTAGAATTAGGGAACATAGTATCAGGAAGAAATAACCATGTCACATGAGACAAGGCAAAAGCAGAGCGCAGCTTCATTGGGTTGTGATGGCAGAGTGCTGAAGTGAAGACCCAGCCTCCCCCAGAGAAGAGGAAGCTGCACTAGGAACAGCCTTTAGCCAAGAGTTATTTTAAGACCAAGCAACCAAACAACAAAACACGTAACAACACAGAGATGAATTTTGGTAAGGACTGACATATGTTCTGATACCCTGAAAGGTGCATCTCCTCCAAAACCAGACCAATAACTACATTAAGATATGTGCTATCTAGATTACAGTTTATTCTATTTGTTTCTTCATAACATAAAACAGCTCCATTAAATTCACAAAACAAAGTACTGTAGCAGCCATGCAAAGTATGGGGTATGCATAATTAGAGTTCTGTTATGCCAGCTTCCCCAAAGACTATGAATACGTTCAGCATGACATTAACAAGTTATTAAGTCCTATTTGTGACAGAAGAACACATGGGTACTTAAGGAGGAGTCTAATTTGAGAAGACACATGCTGTAAATTCTAAGATACATCCTGCTTTGTGGAATATGTCATTTACAAAAGCTTGAAATACGCTTTTCTATGAATTAATTCAGTTTAGGTCCACTGTAACATGTTTCACTACAGAAAGAAGGTTATCTTTTGGGTCACAGACAAGACTGAAAAAACTAAGAAATATTCCATTGCTGTCTTTAATATTACATTAAACACTGGTAGGCAGTAGGGCCTTGAACAGGTTTAGGCCTTTTAAACCAGATAATGAGCCTGCATACTAAAGCACTGAAAGAGAGAGTAACTCAAAGCTGAAGAGGTAATGTTATGAAGAAGCCAATTTATTTAAGTGAAGCAAGGCAATGCGCACATGAGAGATAAAGGGAAAATAATTAAAAGTCATTAAAAAATTCATGCAGTTGAAGAGAGTTTCTTAATTTGATTTTAAGTTTTGATTCAGCTCTTACCTGGCGAAACACGATACCAGTATCAGTACAGTATCTCTGGGTTTCTTCTCCACCCTGCAGCAGAACAACTGAATTCTTCTGGACATCCTTATTCTCTCTCAGGCGATCACACAGTCGTCTTCTATTCAAGGCAAAAAGTGCTACAGGAACTTTCAAGGTCTCATTTCCCAGCCAAAATGAGGGTCTAGAAAAGATTTTATTTTTTTTTAATTGACAATTAATGGAAGACAAAGACAGTGGTTAGCATGATTCAGATGCATGGTGTTTGTTACTTTAGTCTAGAACACAAAAGGAAGTTTAGTTCAACTCTACAAACAAGATGCTAATCACTCAAGGGAAAGAGATGCTGTATACATGGATCATTCCTGAGCAATGATCAAACATTGCTCATATGAGTACCAAAAGAAAAAGATGGCAACAGGAGACAGGGCTGGCTGCAGCTATGGCCCACAGCAGATCACTTTTACATTCCTTTAGGTTAAGCAACACGAAAAGTAGATGCAGAAAGTGACAACAGTCTAGGTTGGCTGAGTAAAGGCAAAACAGTAGAGAAGAAAATGAGTTCTGGGTTACTGAAAACAGAAGTGGAAGGTTACAGTAAGTCTGGCAAACTTCAGCCAGTCCTTCTGGGAAATGTTCAGTAGCTGAAAGAGGAGGGACTGGAGAGAAAAGACGACGGATAGCAGATGCAGGACAACAGCATTTCCCGTACTCGCACAGTATCGGCAAATTTTTTTTCTATGTACATATGTTTATTCTTGCATGCATACAAGCGGCTTCAGCAAGTGACTGAACTCGCACACATGGCCCCAGGAGCATGTCCCGGGTATCAGTGATCTCCTGCTACACATCACTACTTACTCCTAAGGCAGCACAAATGTGCTGAGGCAGCCCAGAAAGTTTCTGAAAGATTGTACTCAACAGAGCTGCAACTGGGAGAGAACAGTTTGAAAGTAGAGCACTCTCCCTTAAAATAAACCGGTTATTAAGCAATTTAAGGTGTTTAAAGTACTATAAGAATATATTACTGATTCATTCACATTTGTTATAGGCCCATACTTGCACTTTTTGGAGCTTTACCAGTAGAAGCACAGTAACTTGTTGTGGGATTTTTTTTTTCTTTTCTTTTTTTTTTTTTTTTTCCAAATCAGGTGAGGAGAGAAGACTCTAAGAGCATTCCCTTCTTTTTTTTTTTTTAATGTTTAATATAGCAAAGCTGTGCTTTGGAGCTTCAGTATGACAGATGAATACTGTTTTATCAATAAAATCCTATGATTTAAGTCCAGTTTGTCCCTCCACCTCAGCTTCTCTCAGCTTATTGAAGACTGACTGGCTGGATGGTCATTTTCTATCAGATATGCTTCTAGAGCAGATGACAGAAAGGTGCAGTTAAATTGTTACTACATTAAGATGACAACAAATGAACCACCAAGGGACTTAACCTTAGAGAAGCAGAGCTCCGCATCTTAATTATTATATAGTTGTCATAGGCAATCTGAAAGGTAACCTTTGATTTATAGCTGCATAAAGTAACCTCCTGAAAGACTTTATCAGCATCAGAAATGTAAACGCTATAATTTCTTACTGCAGACACAGCATAAAAGAGCTAATAAAATATTTTATTTTACTTGTTTATAACTACTTGATATAACAGCGTAAGTAATTTTAGAAGGTGAAAGACTGCTCTTGCTAATCCAATTTTCAAACTATCTGCCTAGGAGTTCAGCTGATGGTGCACAAAACCCAAATGTGTTTATTTTTATTACTTCCCACACACACCTGATAACCCAGCACCATCGCGGGTGATCACTACAAGGGCTGCAGACTACCTATTGCGGCACATCAGCATAGCGTGCAAGGACAGCATAAGCTTTTGTTTTGGGATACTTGTGCCTGTAGGAAGAATGAAGCAAGTTCATACAATCCTAGCAAAAAGCTACTGAAAGTTTTAAATCAGATAGCGAACCTTAAACTAAATATGAGCAAGGCTTTTCAGGTGCAAAGCTGTGGCTCAGTAACTCAGCAATGCACAAGAGGTTGAAAACGCCATTATCCAAGCAAGATCACCCCCTGGAGTCACTCCATGCAGGGGCCTGGAAATCATATGCTCACCTTATTGCAAGCATAAAAGGGAAGAGGGAACATCATCAGATACCCTTATGCCATAGGTTGCTCTCAGATCTTTTTATCTGCTGATAAAAAAGAACAAACCCCCAAAAAAGCAGAGGTTGTAGCACAACCTGTCTTATGTTTTGCTTCAAAGGAAGGAAAAAAGTCACCTTCATTGTAATTTTACCCTCTTCACAAGTTTGAGGGTTTTTTGCTGTGATTTAAAAAAAAAAAAAAAAAAAAAAAAGACTCTGACCTCCCTCTTTCTCCAGGCCTATTCCTACACCCTGGAGCTCACAGGAAGCTGCTACAAAGGCATATTTTCATCTCCATTAAGTTTACAATTAATGCTTTTATTGCACTTAAAACCTTTGACAAGCAAAATGAGACTCAAGGAGAAATAACAACATCAGGCAGCAATTCATACTGGTAGTCTCACTAAGCCACTTAAGAGCGTTTTTTACTGGGATCTTAACACTCAAGCTGAAATTCATTCTGGTGCAAAATGATGGTTCTTCTGCACATTTTATCTAAGCCCATGGCAAAACTATGTTCTTCCTTACATATATATATAACAGATTCCACTTTCCCGGCTTGAATTTGATGCCACAATATTGATCAACAGCAGAATTTGGCCCTGTACAGTTGTTTTGGACTTGCACAGTTTTTTCACAGGCCTGACCTTGGTCTCTATTTTAAGGCTGCTGTAACAGTCACAGCAGCTGAGCATACTGGACCCCACAGCAAGGGTTGCAGGATGCAGGAGGGCTGGGCTGAGTGTTGTTGCAAATATTGCTCTGTTCCTCAGGTTCTCTGCTGAGCACTCGTATGTTAATTCATGCCTTGGACAGTACCAGCTTGCCAGGCAACAGACCTACTTTCACAACTGAAATTCTGCAGAGAACACCAGCTAGGTTTCAGAGAGGACTCAGAGAATTTTGCTTCCTCCACAGACTTTGTTCTCTCTTTCCTCCTGCAAGCACTCGGATACCAAACTGATGGCACACTCACGGGTGGACTAACAACATGGCAAGACACCCACAGGTGCTGCTCTGCCTGCAGAGACTGGGTCACCCCGCACACGTGAGCCCAGTGCGAGGTTTCCACAACTTGCACAGAAAGCTCTTTTCAGAGACTAGCACTGACAGAGAAATTTAAGTTTTACACAAAAGAGTATGGCTGTACACCCGACTTTCTACTGCAAATAATGATTTAGGAAGAGAACTCTCACAGTACTCAAGATCACAAGAAAAGTCTTCACCCACAGGACTGGCTGTATTACCATCGCTCTGTTGTGACCATTGCCCTAAGAAATACATGGCAGGTAAGTAGGTTATGTCTGGCCTGGTCTTTTTTCCGTATTCCTTCCAGCCCAACTGTTACAAACCCCTGTTACTATGCAGTACTGTCTACGCCATGACTATTATTTAGCACTTTTTCATTGTCAGATATAGGATTGCTATGCCACTTGTAGTAAGTTGAGTGGGTACATGCATGTAACTGCCTCACATTTGAATCAACCCTGCAAAAACACATGCAATTACAGTGTTATCAGCATAAAACTCTCTGTTATTTGCCACCTAACAATATTACCACACAGTTCTTTCTAGCGGGAATTACGAGCTTTCAATTTTTGTCTGTGATCTCTCACCACACAGTTTATATCACACAAGACACACAAATATCAGAATTTAATTAGTACGATACATTGGCTAGTCCTTCAAGGTGTTTCTTCTGTTAGTGCAAGGACGCCGGCATCTCCAGCCACAAACTCAACTCAAAACTCTCATGCAGAGTTATACATTTGATAATGAAGCGTATTTAATGCAAGCACTGCTTTGTGGTGCATACCTCTTTGAAGCTATGCAGGCTTCTGCAAATAAGCATTAGTCAGTGTCAGAAATGGCTACTTCCAAGACCAGGACAGGACAAGTCAAGCTCAGCTTCCTCATTTTCTCTAGTCTGGTACCAGAATTCAGCCACCGTTCAGTCTGGTAAAGGTCTCCCACAGTAGCTGACAGCTTCCCTGCTGGCTGTCACACACAATTTTTATGATCATTTAGGCCCAAGGCCACACAAGCGCTCTCTTATTATACTGGAAGTGCAATGTAGCTAGGAACATTACACTACATCTGTTTCTTTAAAGGACATTTTTCTTTTGCTTGGAACTGTTGATTTTCAATGCTTACTTCAGAAGTATTTTCAGAGAGCTTACATTTTGTTACCGCATGATCCATCTAACATTTTGGATTTGTTTTGATGGAACCACCCCAACACACTGGTAGCCAAAAATCCTATTTTATTTCTGGTTTTCCCACCATTTTTCAGTTAACCTTTTGTACTTCTGTTTTTTCAGAAGAAAATTCATGGACTGCCATTTCTGTTCTACTGAGGTCACACAGACAGGATCCAGATCTCAATGAAGACGAAAACCCACTGAAACTACTTTTCAAGAAGATATAATTTGTTTGTTGACTGGGCCTTATTTATTTATTTGTTTGTTTTGAGTAACAGTGGTCAACATCAGCTTGAAGTCTAGCCAATTTTTAATGCTGTTTCCACATCAAACATGTTAAGTGCAAGAGGCCTATGCTAACAGCAACACGAGCAAATAAGCGATACAAGGGAAACAATAAAAGCAGCTACTGCTGTTTAAGGCGTAAACTGGATGTTTTCTTCACGGCGGACTTAGTGCTCCTTGTAAATAAGCCAACAACTTGAAGTCTTGGCCCCGTTCCATGTCCCACCTACCTACCCCAGCGCAACCACGCTCTCCGCAGGGCCAGGCAGGAGCGTCCCTGCACAGGGAACACCTGGTCAGCGCTGGGGGAAACCAAGGGCAGGAGAGGACCTTACAGGGGAGCAACCTCCGCCCAAAGACAAAAGAGTCAGAGCCAGAGCCAAGTCCCAGCGTAACCAGTTTTTGGCAACTATGAAAAGTTCCCCCCTCATTTTGATACATTTTTAATGGCACCTTCTTAAAGCACTGGAAGAAATGGCTGAATTTAGCTATGAAACATGGGAGAGACCTTATGCTAAGTAATCCACAGCCACCTTTAAGCATGATTTCCCACCCCTAACGCAACTTAAAGGATAACCCACGGCTCGGGGGGAGGCACTGCCAAGCCGACCCGGCGGACAGGGCACCCGTGGGACCCTCCACGGCTCCCTCGCCGCCCCACGCAAAACCTGCTTTCGTTTCAGCGAAACAGCCTGCCGCCCCGCCGGGCCGGGCCCTCCCCAGCCGGCTCGGGGCAACCGCCGCCCTGCAGCACCCCCGACCCACCCGGGCCCCTCAGCGAGACCTCGCAGAACCGAGCCGCCGCCGCGTAGCACCCCAGGGAGGAGGGGGGATGGGGGGGGGGGGGGAGCCGGGAGGACGCGCAGCTTCGCCGCGGGCCGGGACGCAGGGCCCGGCGGGCTCCTGAGGATCGCGGAGCGCCGGCGGTACCGCGACCGAGGAGCGACGCTTACCCCGCCGCCGCGGCCATATTGCTTCGCCGGACTTCGCCTGTCACGTGACGGCGGGGCCGCGCGAGCCGGGCCCTCGCGGAGGGGCGCGGCGGCCCCGCCTCAGCGCGGGGAGCCGATGGCGGGGCGGGGCGAGCGGCCGGCCCTCTGAGGGGAGCCGGGCCGCGGCCCACAGCGGGCCCACAGGGTGCCCTCCTCAGGGTCTCAGACATAGATCTGTCAAGGGAGAGACCCCGGCGAGGGCCGGGACTTGGGCTCCTTGTCACCTCAGGGGTGGCGGTCATTGGGAATGCTCTGCAGCTGCGCCCGAAACCGGGGAGGTGGTTTGGTAACCATCACCTCAGGTGCGGGCTTCTTGTACAAGAAGTCCTCGAAGCTAAAAGCTGTATAATGGAAATACAACCTTTTACAGGGATTGCTGTCTTTTCCAACAGAACTCCCCTAAATGAATGGTTGCTCAAAAAATACATGTAACGTGCTGTGCTGCTATAATCCCTGTAAGAGATGCTTTCCACTTGCATTTTGAAATGGAGAAGGTGTTTAACAACAACCTTGAGGCATGGTCCGCTGTAGTCAACGCCAGTCCTTGGACTTGTCCCACTCTGCTGAATATTGCTCCTATTCACACAGATTTCTTCAGAACTCGGGTTGACTTGTTTTTGCCTCAAAATTATAAGCTACCTGAAGAAACCAACAATTTATAGGCCAGGGTTCACGTGGCCAGTAACTGCCATACAGCAGCAAAAGAAAATACCCAGTAGCATGAAATACAGGGAAAGAATGGGAGAGAGGAGCTCTGCTCTGTGACCTGAATACGTTGTTTCACTGCTCTGTGCTTCAATAAAACAGTGGTAAGTACTGCTCTGAGCTGGCAGCTCGTCGCAGGTACCGCTGCCCGCCCTTCCTGGCAGGAAAGCACGAGTCCTTGCTCTGCTGCTGCTGAGCAAAGCCACTTCTCTGTCGTTCTGGCACTGATCTCAAAAGAAAGTACTGTGATACTGTGAAATATTTGGCTAATGTACCTGGAGGGTCTGCTTCCACCACGAACGCTTGGGAAAGAGAGAGGAATGCAGGGCAGCGAGAAGAGGAGGCAGGAGAAGGATCATAAAGTACCTGGAGCTTGAAGTTCATGTTTGTTATAACAAATCAGTGCACTGTTATTAAGAAACGTGCATGATTAAACCCCTTTTTTGGTTGGCCAAATTGTTGACTAGAAGTTGGGAGAAAACTGCAGCTACTCACGCACAGCTGGCTCTGAAGTAGCATGATTGCTGCAGGGCAATCAGAGGGAAAGACTGGTTTCAGAAAGTCTGGAGAGGAGTGTGTAAATTACTAGAAAAGTCAAGTAGTCGTCCTCTAGCTCTATGTTTTTATGCCCAAGGGTCTCAGAACTTTACTACAAAATATATAATGAAAGAATCAGAAGCTTCTTTCACAGACTGCCCATTTCACAAGGAACAATACTGATTTTTGGCTCCAGATTAATGGATAAAGTCCCATTTTAGACATTATCATTGATAAGATGTTGAATTTCACGGAACTTCCTTCAGTTCATGCAGACTGAACAAGTTTTTTAATGTAAACTGGAGCAAAATATTTTACCGCTTTCAGTCCCCTAGTGGTGCTGTCTTCTGCATAGAGTCCAACAGGATTAGCAGGAGGAGGCAGGGAAGCTCACTTTGCCTTTTCTTCTCCTGTCAGGAGTAGAGAGAAAAGACTAAAGCCTTCAAGGCACTCTTCCAAATACTGTCATTAGTGGCTTTGGGCATTCATCCTTCCCAGTTCCTCTTTGCCTACCCATACACTTGCCGTCCTTAGAGAAAAGGTCTCCTGCATTGTAGTATCTGCTCTCTAAAATGGGTTTTCTGCACCTCTTTGTCCTGTTTATTTTAATTTCCTCATCTCTTCCCCTTGGTCATTTTACCCGCCTTCCAAAAACAATCACTGAGATTTAGAAGAGTTACCTGCATTGTATTAAATCTCAGCAGAAAATAAGACTCCATTCCTTAGGAAAAAAAAACAAAACTAACATGTTTTATTTTATTTTATGTTGTTTGTTACCTAAAATATCCTATTCTCCTGTCTCAGGATTTGAAAGAATGAAACTTCTGCACTATGCACAAATTAAATTCATTTGCAAGGTGGCTATACTGGCAGCCAGTTGAAATGCCGGCCACAGGAATGATACTGGCAGCCAGGCTGGGAGCAAGACCAGCTTTATTGCACACACAGATAATTCTGTTTCTTTCTGCACTGCATTTGACTCTGCAACTGAGATAATGCAGGGGTAGACCTTAAACATCCGAGAGACTAGTTTAGAGACTTTCCCTCTAAAACAAGGTTAGACTGACCGTTACTGTCACTTATCTCCCAGCAGAACTTCTCTCTGTGGTCAAAACCATCCTCTGTGATGCTGAAGGCCTGGTTTTGCACTTCTGGCATCTTCAAAATCCCCACTGTAGCAGCCTAGGTGTACAAGAGATGCAACACTGCAACACACGATGGGATTCTGCACTAGCCGGATTCTTGGTCAAAAATCTGGTTTAAAACTGCCGTGTGAGCGCACAAGAAGCATGATAAGGGCTCTCAATCTGTAACCGTTACTCAAACACTGAGTAGAACAATATGCTGTTTAAATAGGGAAAATTCAAATCTGCAGAATGAGACAAAGCAAAATAAAAAAGCACTTGAACACAAGCATTCCCTGGCCTGTTGTGTCCTTGCATTGGGGAGGGGGGGGAGTAACTGCAGTCTTGCTCTGAATCCAGTCAATGTCTTTCTGAATTACACCCAGCTGTAGACAGCCCCTGAGGGTCCCTAGGAAAATTTCCTTTACCTCACCTCTGAGACTCAGCTGTGTATCTCTGCCCAGCTCCTACGCAGTTTGTACTCGTGCTCCTCAAAGGACCTTCTGCTCTCCTCAGGCTATATGTACGAGTTAGCCAAAAGTAACTAAATTGCATAAGAAGCTCTTTTTATTCTTATTGTAAAAATTTAAAACAACTCAAATTTTCTCACACAGACATTCATTCACCTGGCAGAAAAGACTTTGGAAATATTAACAGAAAAGTTACTGTAACAATTGGTCGCTTTACATCTAGACAAGAAAACAGCATTGATAAATTGGTACCAGTACTTTTCTATTGCTGTTCATCTCTCTGTATTTTAAGTGTTTATACTGCTGTCCAGGTAGAATCTTAGATTTCAGCACCGTCAGTGACTGCATTTACAGCTTCTGTTATCCCAGATGAAAAGAAATAATGTTAGGTTAATAAACCTTCCTTTTATTATATGAAAATTACATGACTGTTGTGAACACAAGTCAAGACATTTTCCCCTGGTTTTACAGTACAATAGATGAAAATCCAAAGTTAGCAGGGGCAGATGCAGTCCAAATATGAACTGGAGGAAAAGGAAAGGCACTGCAGCTGTGATGACAGCATGTGCGAGGGGAGCATCACCCCTCCCTTCTGCCCTCCAGCCCAGATTGGGTGTCAAAAAAAAGAGCTAAATTACTCTCTGACTGCTGTACAGTGCTTGAGCTTTTCTCCTGCTTTGGGAAGATGCCGTTGATCAGAGACCCGATCACCTGGGGCTGGCATGAGGGATCACAGAGCTACACTGAGAACCACAGTAAGAAATCTTGAGCTGCCAGCGTCATGACATGAAATGGGGAACGGGGTCTAATGCTGAGTGACTAAGGTCAGCATAGAAAGGTTCCATATGATACATGCCATCACAAAACCAGAAATAACAGGAAATGGTGATTTATCAGCACAGAAATTTTTCTAAGTTCAGCTGGATCTGTTTTTCTGCTGATTATTCCCCCCAATTTTTGGAAGCTAGAACATTGCTGGCTGAGATGCTCTGTGACCTTCTTCACTTGGATGGGAGAGCACTGGCTAGGCAAAGAGCAACAGATAGAGTTTGTAGGTATATGAGTAAAAGTATTTCATACATTGTAGAATCAGCTGTTTGTCCAAAGTAATTATACAGTTTCCGATGTTAAAATGTGTTAATACTGGGGTTTTTTCATTGATTTACTATACATAGATCCCTAGCATTTCATCACTGAAAGATAGATGTGCTGCCTTTGTTTGATACAACGGCCACAAGTCTTTAACTTGGAATTAAGATTACAAGGTCCCTTCAAAGTAACAGATTGAACAAAAGCATCTGCCTTTGGCATTTTCATCATGAAACAATTTTGAGTAAATTTTCCCTCAAGCACTAAATGTATACTGCTGTATTGATTTTTTGGATCTTGAAATAAAAGCATGATTTTCCCAAAGCCTGCTTGAACTAAATTATTATAAAAGACAAGAAAGGTAAAGCATTACATTGCCTCATTACTCTCCCCATTGACTTTCACTTCAGACTAAGAAAATCTAGTATAGTCAAAATGTGTCCGCCAAGGATTGGACAGTCTAAGGTAGTTTCTCTGGCTATTGACAAAACTGTATAATTTTGGGGGTGGTGGCGGGGGGGTGGGGGGTGGTGGTGTTTGCAGTTCCTTAGTATAGACTCTCTCTGTTTCATTTAAATCAATCTGCCCATCTGTATTTATAAGTTGCTGCCATGGGAACCATTATCTCATAAAAATGTATTAAAACAGTACTATCAAAACTGCTTGGAAGACTTCTTTTTAGTGGGGGTTTTGGTTTGTTAGGGTTTTTTTAAGAATTAGTGGCCAATGTGATGATCTCCGTAATGTTTCTCTAATATCTCTGACAGCTTGAAAGAATCAATTTTTGTATATTGCAACACATTGTTTTGCTTCAATAAAAGGAGGCTTCTCAATGATTTTCAGTCTGTTTGCTCATATATTGGGTTTTTTGCTAGCCCACGGCAATGAAGGCACAGTTTACACCTGTCTGTGTGTCCTTTGCATAGTGCCAAGCACCATGACTCCTTTTTTGTTTTTCTAAGAGTTGTGTGCCCTTGTACTACATAAAAAAATGTGCTGTGTGATTTGAGTGTAGTCATGGCTAATTGCCAGCTATAAGAGATAAGCCACTAGCCTGTATTTTCTTTTTTATAACCATTACTAGTTGGTATGATCAATGGACATTTTTGTTTATTCTAAGTTTTACAGAAAGTGCTGTAGTGAAATTTTACAACACTGGGTTTAGGACATGAATGTAGTAAGTACCACTGCAGCTGTTACCCCAACAGCATTACCAATGTTACTGTAGACATATCTGAGGACAAAATTCCTTCACATTACTCATGATTTATTTCCTCAGCATTTCTCATTTTCAAACGCACAGCCTTTTTCTACAAAGAGGAGTGGCACACACTGGTGATATTTTGAAGGGCAAAACCAAAAGTGCTTTGCACCATCTTCTAGAGTAGAAGCATGGGAAGAAGCTGATGATGTTCCTGTGCTGTGTGACAGAAAATTTCATCTAGCCTGCCCATATGAACATACAACCATTTGTACAATGGGAAAGCATCACTTCTCATGCAAGTACCCTGTGGTACCGCAAATTTACCTGAACCCCTGCAATATATTGTACAGTTATAATACAGAACATGTTTACAAATCTTAATTTTTCTTTCATTACTGTCTGCATAATATACTCTCCACCCAGTGCATAACAAATCCCCAAACAAGCTTATAATATGCTTATGCAAATATTTTCTCAAAAGATTAATGCCTTCAGGTTTTTGCAGATTACGATTCATATCTTCACACCGATTTAAAGTCAGATTTCCTACTTTTTTGGTAAGAAAATCTTCTTTAATTATTTACTGTTTATATGGAAAGTATTTTCCACTCTGAGATCTTGCATTAAAATTTTAAGCCAGTGGTTTATCAAGATCTGCATTTTGTTGATGATGAAGAAATTGCTTTCTCTTACACAGACATGTTAGAGTTATCTGAAATGAGTTCTTTCAGGCTTTGCATGGGCAACATTTCCTTCTTCTGCCTGAAACAGTCCTACCCTCCTTGTCAGGAAAAAAAGACCTGCTTCTTCTGATGCTGTCCTCCAATAATAGAAACCACTACTCCTTCAGCTTTTCCTTTCTTACGCTGTTCTGTTGTGCAGCAACAGTCGGTCTAAGAGGGCTGAATGACAGCGAGGTTGCCATGGAGCCATGTCTGCCACCGCCATGAACTCGGTGGTGTGGCTGTTTCTGGCCAAAAGTCATCAGTGTTCCTGCCCCAAAGTGACTCCCAGGGTTAGCCCTCACCGCCAATGGCAGAAGATGAGATACACGACTTCCTATTCGTACAAGCCACTCATCTAATCTCTTTTGCATCTGACTGGAAATTTAACCCAGCTGGCTCCTGGCTTCAATTTAAAACCAGTGATAAGCAACCGGCCATCAGATTATCTAATCACAGCTTATGTCCTGTGATTGCAGCAGTGTTTCAATTTGGTCAGACCACTTACACTACCTAGTGTCCAAAGCCCACTCCCATAAGCAAGCTCTAACCTGGGAGCTTAGGAAGGAGCAGAGGGGATTGTGCAATAACACGTTAGAGGAAAGAGAAGATAAAAAACAAGAGCTGGTGAATTAGGGAATTCAATTATCTTTTGAACTGTAAAAAATGGCTATTTTACACAACCGGTCTCTCCCCAAAAGACAAAATACTGGCTTTCTCTCAGGCAGTGGAAACTGTGCCAAAAATATGCAGTGCACTATGTTAAACACCTCTTCACCTTTTAATGAATCAACTGATTAACATTTATTTTAAAAATGAGTCATATTTACAGGCATTTTTCAAAGACTACCAATTTGATAAGAATGAGACTCGGTTTATTGCAAAGACACTCAGCCCTTGTTTCCAGGCTTGTACCTGTCCGCCCTGTGCACAGCTGCCTCGTGCTGGCAGCCTCCTTGCAGATGTTAGGCTGGGCACGGGTATCTACAAAGTGACCTGGATGCATGCATGAAAATTAGGCTCAATGCGATCCAACTTGGGCAACAAAAATAATATCCACAATTATTGACTGTTTTTAACTTCAGTCACAAATGTAGACGTGATTTCTAAGAAATGGTTATTTGCCATCTCAAAAACTCTGTTTTGCTGAACTACCCTTTAGTTCTGTACAAGTTTAAACCATTGTGAGGACAGCTTCACTTGGTGTCCATCAGCATTAGCAGTGTTAATGTAATTTGTGCTAAGGAGATTCAGAAAGGAAGCTCAAAGAACGTGTGTGGTTTAATTGTGTGTGTGTGTGTGTGGTATTTCCAAGCATCCTATGTTTCAGGTGGCATCTGTCTGCATCCTTGAAAATAAAAAGGCTCACACAATTTCACTAATGTGGTGCTACAGCTGTGCCATTTTTTCCCCCTTAAGCCCCGACAGGCATCTTTGTTTGTATGCAGGGGCTCTGTTTGAACTGTTGCCTGGTGTCCTTGCTTTGTATGCTGACAGAAGAGGTGATTTTTTTGTTATGGTTTTATTTTTTTCATTTTCAGAAGATGTGGGAACTTTTTTGCTACCATTACTGTTGACAGCAACAACTCTTTAGTCCAGGCTGGCATCATATGATGGTCAGAGATAAAGAATTCAGCTTCAGAAAATAATGTGAGTTCTTACTGAGTTCCAGAACTGGGGAGATGCCAAGCAGCAGCAAAATGCAGGCTTTACCCTGGGATGCTGTCAAGTTGTAGCAGGCAGCCTGCTCTCCTCCAGCCCCAGCTTCCTTCCCAGTGAAAATATTTAGGCATTTATACTGAATATCAGGAGGTATAAAGCAGGTATAAACCAGAACAGTTCCAGTATTAAACGTGACAAAGCAGTGCTCATTTAGGAGCTGACTTTGTGTGTTGTTTTACTTCCTACTAATTGCATGTTTTAACTGTGCAGCACCCCTTTCATGATACCGCCCTTCCCCTTTTGCATTGTATGAAGTAGGGGCAGAAAAGCCTTAACATTTGCTGCTTTCCCAAGACTGAAAAGAGGTAATTTTCACTTGTTTCCAAAGTTACAAACAACAGAGAAAGAGAAACCTCTCCAGGCTCAGGCTTCTTTCTGAAATCACATCTTAGGGCACTTTGGTACCATCCACCAGCTTTATCAGCGGCTCGGGGCTGCTCACAGCTCCCTCGCTGTGTGAGGTTCTCCCAGTTTCACTTTTCTTCAGTAAGTATGGGAAAGCAAATCTCTGAGTCACACCACAAAGCAGGCCCGATGACAGGCTGACTAATGGTGCTTTGACAACATCCAATAGATTTTACAGAGATTAAGGTCTCGTCAGAAATTTGTCAGCAGTAGTTTAGGAAATACTTACTGAAGATTTGCAGAGTTAACAACTCTGTGGGTGTTTGCTGTTCGGCTATCTACATAAACAAACAGCTGGCACAGCTGGAATAAAATCAGCAAAGTTGTTACTAATTTAGACTCTTTGGGCATGTCTCTGCTCCAGGCACAGAAATGACTGTGCTGGAGCGTACTGGTACCCCAGCTATTTTTAAACCACCTAGCTTGGTACCAAAGGAAGCCAGCTACAGCAGCACAGAGCTCATCATGCATTCATTTACCCAGCTTTTTGGCTCAAATACTAGTGCCAACAGGATTAGCTAAACCCTTTTAAAATCAGAAAAAGGCGATACAAAGGACTTGATTCAGCAACAGTCTGATTCAAAGAGAAAACTCACAGTTGCTCACCCTAGGAGCTGTGACAGGCTGCACAGATGAAGACAAGAAGCTTAAATTTGCTGTAGTGGACAACAGGGAGGCAGGGATGCAGTAAATGTACTGGCTGCTGTGGGGAAGGGTCTGGCCTTCACTGTGAATCCTTTATGTCATTGCAAATGGAAAATGTCACATGGAAAAGAAGGAGACTCCTATTAATAAAGAGTCATTGGGGTAATGTGGAGTAGAAAAGGAGGAGGGATTGTGTCTGGACTTGTTTATCTGCAAAGAGCTTTATGTGCTGCGAGAGCTCTGACTTACTGCTTCTGGAAGACTTTTCTAACTTCAGTGTCAAAGTTCAGGAACCTTTCCCACATCCCCAGTGCTAGCTGGCAGAACAACCCCTTTGTTTCTAATAATTTCTTATCAACAGTGACTTGTTTTATGCATGTCACTCTTGCTTGTGAGGGGCTGGTCAGACAAGCAGGACAGGCAATTGCCTAAGGCAGTCAAATGCTCACAGCGTGATAACGTCTCTCTAACAGGAAGGACATAGTCGCACTTACCTAATAACCTACTGACCTATCCCTAATCTTAGATTCATTCTTCATGCTAGCTTGAGAGTCAGTAAGATTAAAAAGTGCAATAAACAAAAAGGTAAACTATAAAATGAAAACATCCAGTAAAATTCAAACCTCCACCACGAGCTGCACTGCTTGCTGGGATCACAATCTGTCAGAACAGGACTTGCTGAGAAAAGCAGTTTCTTGCAAAAGACTGCCTTCTTGTTCAGAATATTTAGGGCCATGGCTAAGGCGTGGATCAGGGCTAGGTCCTCAGAAAACTAAAGTGTAGACCACAGAGCTGTACATTAAGAAGCCTCCTAAAGCTATGCCAGCCAAGCCCAAAGGGGCCGACACTAGAAATTGTAACCAACTATTAACTGGAGAGAAGCACAGTCCCTACAGTGCACTGAAGAAAGAGTGAGGAATGTCATTGCTATGGCACAGTGCAAGCCTGCCAGACTCTAATGAGACAGGCAGACTAATGGGGGAAGGATATGGGAGATGTTCAGCAGGAGCAGGCCTCGACCTTGGAACTGAGCCCAAATTCTGTAGCGGAGAGTAATAATGAGAAAGGCAAGATCAAAGGAGACAGCTCTAACAAAGAGGCGAAAGAGATAGGTAAAGACACGCGAGCACTTACCAAGTACTTGGCTTCTCAGTCCTTTGCTTTGGGTTTGACCTCGCGTTCTCCTGACTCTCTCCCATCGTCTTTGTGAGCCCGAGCCCGCTGAGCAGGCACATCCTGTAGCTGAGCTGGTGTGGCACGCTGTATACAGTACGCCTGCTTGATACATTCACAGCCATTATGCATGGGTAATTTTTATTACCCAGGGGCATTTCTCTTTTACATATCCCTAGCTACAATTTTACTGAAATAATTTTCTTTTTTATTGGCCTCTTACATTGTTAGAGTGCCCGTGATTTCCCCAAGGTTAGATGATGAATGACAACACATCATACAAAGACAAAATACAGGCATTTGCCAACTATAAAACGGATTTTTTTCATTTGATATGTTTCCTTTTCTTGTGCAACAATGATAAGCAACCTTGATGGGATGAACAGTACAAATAGAAGTTTAACAAGCTCTCCTCTGAATCCGGGATCACACAAAAAATAGATTCAGTAAAGATACTAGATTTCTACTAACATGATGGACCTTTGGAAAATGGATTAACCATTTTAAAGACAATTTCAAATACAATCAGCTGGGTTCAATCCTGCAATTAGTTGTGCCTGGGCAGCCAGCTGGGTCCTTGAGAGGTTCCAGTGACTTCAGCAAAATCAGTGGGAATGTAAAGAGACAAAACCTTTAATCTCTACGCTATCAAATGCAGGCTCAACTCCTCAGCAGCTTAGGGGTCTCCTTTCCTCCCTCCTTTTTCCCCAGACCTCTCCCTCAGACCAGGCAGCACAGACACCCTGCCAGTCACCCACGAGCAGGCAGCGTGTCTCTTTCCCTCTCACCCTCCCCTCTCCTTGTGAGCATTTGATCACAGCAATAGCTCCCGGCCAACGCCATGCAGGAGGCAGCTTTTGTACAGACAGTATTTTCTGTTCAAACAGGCATTCCCAGCTGCTCCCGGGGAACAGAACATGAATATCATTGCTTTTCTGGCTGAAGCTATGTGATCTTAGCCAAACTTCAATCTGACCAATAGGTCTTTCCTTAAAAAGCCAGGGAAGAAGTAGCAAGCAACATGTGGGTGTCCACAGGCAGGTATCTGGTGTGAGAGTGCTGCCGCATCCGTGGATGAAAGGGGCTCAGGGACCTTCCACGGAAAGACAGTATTGATCCAAAAATGTGAACTGACGTTTCCTCTCAAATACATGTAGACTGTACGGGCAGCAGTGATTTGGCCTTACGAAAACAAACTTAAATTCAGATTAGAAATGTAAAGTAAAAGAGAGATGATCAACACTATTTTAATATGTTAAATACTTCAAAAAAATCCAATTATCAAAATCTCCAAGTGAACATCGTTAGGCTCGCTGGTCTGAAGGTCAATATTTTTTGGTGGCAGAATGGTAGGATGCAGGAATACCAAGTGCCCCAAACACTACAGAAATACTTCAGATAAAATACTGTACATCTACCTATCCACACAATACTGGAGGGAGAGCAGGTAGCAAATATTATCTTGCTGTCTTCAGTCCTGGCTTGTTGCCCAAACAGCCATGCTGAGGGTGATGAACTGCCACCTCAGTTACTTCTATCCCCCTTTTTCAAGATCTGATCCAAAACTCAGTGAAGCTCACTAAAGACTCCAACTGACCCAAGGCTTTGGTTGACCCTTGTACCCTAATTTCTTCTATTACCAGGATGGGGAAAAAAAAGATTCTATTGTTTAAAAAAAATTACCAGAAGAGAAAAAACCAGCAGAATAGAATTTCAAAGCATCAAGTGTAACTAACAGGGTTTTAAAGAGAAGAACTAAGCAAAAAGCATAAATAACATGTAACCCCAAAAGACCTTAGAAACAAGTTATGTGCCTGAACTTTTGAACTCAGTCTTTCCACTGTACTATCATATATAGAAATGACATGACTGATGGACTTGAAAGCTACATTTCAAATTTTGCAGATGAGAATAAATTAGAGAAAACATCCAAACCATTTCTAATACAATGGAGGTGTTAGATTGATTATACTCTTGGATTAACAGATGGTAATTGCAGATACATGAAGACTTTTTAAGTCTTCAAGCAAAGAACCTGCAGAAGAAATAGCTATTATTTGGGAAGACACTGGAGCAATCTGCCTCATAAAATAGATAAAATTTACAGTGTAATATTGTTAAGGTTTTCAGCCAATGTACATATGAAATGAAAAATAGAGAATCAGATTGCTTAAGGAATAATGGAGAGATAAAAGGACCGACAGTTTTATTGTGTGCGGCACTGGTTAGATGTCACAGAGACTTCAATCACCAAAATGAAAAAATATTTTCACTATACCAGTAGCGAGCAGAGAAAGACTAATGTAATTAAGGGTGTACTGAGACATGCAGTGTCAAACCTCTGCTATCACTTGGAAGAGCCAATACTAAATCAAGCTATCCCACACAGGGACTTGAGGCTAAGGTGTACGACTGCCCACGCACAGCCAGCTCAAAGAGCACACGCAACCAGCCAGCACAACTCACTCACCGAGGAGTGGTAACTCAGGTGTTTGCGCCCGTCTTGCAAATACAGGATTCATGACTACGCATCTTGCAGTATTCAGGCCCTTCATGAAGATCACACGTGGTATCAGGCTAGCACAAAATGTACAGCAAAGTACAAAAATACTGTGTAACTCTTTCGCTAAGTTTTTTTAGTCAAGTTGCAAATAGGAATCCCTAGCGTTTCAGCATTAGGTGGCAAGTGAAAAGGATCCAAATGTAGTAGCTATAACATCTCATGATTGATCTAATGTTTCTGTGCTTGAAGTAGGCTTTTATATCCAAAGTTGTGCCAATCATATGTAAATTGCTGACAAAACTATGAAAATGAAAACTAAGGGTTTAAAAATGCAGAGTTTTTCTTGAGCGATCATAATATTGATAAACAGATGGGCTGCGTGATACGAACGCACAAGCCTCCCCATACCAGGTGCAAGATTTCTGTTCTCGCCTACACATACGTAACCATGGTTGACTCTCTCACCCATGTTCCATTGATTAAAACTATTTATTTGGGATTTCCTAAAGCCTTCATAAAAGCAGTGTATATGCTGTGGAGAAGTGAAATGTTTGAAGTATTTGCAACAGCTACTACCTTGTATAGTCCTGGAACAATCAATATTGGTCCTAGTATGATCCAGTGTTACTGTGACAGACCTATGCTGTGAGAGCTTAAAGAAAGGCAATGTTGGATTGGTTCTCAGAGCCAACAAGAAACAGATGCCACTCACCAGATTTTTTTTAATCTACAAAATAGTGTCCTTTTGTTCACATACAGCAATCATTAAGAAATATTAAATCTTGATCCGTTTGTCACAAAAATGCTATGTGACTTCCAAAACCCTCCTTACCCCTGGCATTTGCAAAGAAGGAAAGTTTCCTGCTATTCAACAGCTTCCATCTAAATTGGGAAACCTCCTGACAAACTGGTGGCACAGTGGTGCAGGAGCACATACCAAGGGTTTGTGTAGAAGTAAGAGCAGCTTCTCTCCCACATGCAAGCTTTCCGAGTTTGAATTTGAGCATGGCATTTATTTGTTCAAATGTGGACAAACGTGGAACCTGCTGAGAGAAAGCTAACTGGAAAATACCAGCTTAAAATAAGATCCTAATCTTATGTGCCTCAGACAGACCTCTTGAACCCTTTTGGGGTGAAGAAATCCCTTGCCTCCTGGCCAACACCACTTCATAAGAAGAAAATTCAAATGGATGGCATTTTCCTGGGGACAACCTGTGGTAGCAGGGGAGACCCGTGCAGACCTTGCCTCCTGCTCTGCGCCTTGCCCATCCTTGCAGTAAGAAACCAGGACTCACGTTGAGACAATCTGCCTGAAAATCCTGCCTAAATGTCCATCTCTCCTGAAATCACTCCAATGTGCTAAAAATATTTTTGCAGTATCTCAGTTAGAAGTGATTTCTTGTGTAGCTTTCTAAGCACCAAGATGAGACACCTGTGTTAAGGACTCAGGCTGTAGACGCTAATCAGGAAAACCTCCCTCCAATGTAACCATGTCAAGACCTCCAGATCGTTCTCTAACACCATGGATTTCTTTACACTAGCTAATGGAGGGGTGTGCAGACATGTACACAAGCCACTGCTTTATCTATTTCCCAGGTTCAGTCATTGCAGCTTTGTGGGGCAGTGACCAGAAGACAGAGCTCTGGATCATTCCCTGCAAAGGTCAGAGAGTTGTCGGCCACCGGGTACACACAGCTGGCACTGCAGCAGCCTCCTGGGGAGCCCCTAATCTGCCCTGTCGTGAAGATTGTTGTGACATGCCACTCAGAACTATGACAAGAGCAATCAAAAGACATCCTTGCTTCAAATGAACCACCTCAATTCACTCCAGGGCCTGAAAACCCTTTGGAGATGGAGCTGTTTTTACAAAAACTGCAAATTTTTACTCATAACAGATTTGCCACCAAGTCTTATAATAAAAAACAACCCCCCCCCAAATCTTAGTTGATTGAAAAGGATGCTTATTTTCAGTGCTGTCTTCCTGCTGAGTTTCCATTTAAATGTAGGCTTAATACAGTTTTCCCCCATAAAACAAACTCAGAGTCTGGAAAATAGGGAACCTCCTCATCCTGCTTTATTGCTTAAACCAGACCTCCTGGACACAGTTCTTACTTTGCAAGAAAACCCATGTTAACAGTGACAAATAAGACTGAGATCAATGTTTTATTAAGGCCAGACTCCTGTTACAACCTGCACAGATTATTTTAAATCATAGCCTTTGCGTCCAAATTACAATTTTCATTTGAATAGTATTTTTGGATAGAGAAAGGGATTTGTTCTCAGTGTCTGGAATCCCTGTTGGGGTAGCAAAAATATAGCAGGAGCTGTCGAGAAAGTATGCATTCTTATATTAAAACTATTATTCTGACCAGAGCTCGCGTATGTGACACAGCACATATACTTGTAGCTATCTTTATTTCCATTTAGATATGTTCTGTGGCAAAAGCAGCTTTGTCCTTGTAGCCACTGGAGTAGCATTGAAGAACTTTTAAAGCAGGAGCTGACAGAAAGGATTTAATTATTCTTACCTCGGCTGCATGTTCGCACATTTCTCTCTTGAGAAAACAAAAATTCTGCACATAGAGTTGTTTGCAAACTAATGTTTTAGATACATTTCTGAGTAGAAGTTAATTTGCTTGCACATTTACAGTAAATTTATAGCCAAATCTAAGTTTGGATGTCTCTGAACAAAGCAGCGTGTTTGAGACATGCGTATCAAATGATAACAAATACTGAGTTATGTGCACTTAAGCCATATCAGAGGGCAAGTTGTTATGGCAGTCTGCTCAGCAGGAAGCTATTTAAGATAACAGTGTACTGAAAAGGGGCATAGATTTCAGAGTGCAAAACCAGTAGATATTTACATTTTGACTTCTTTATAAAATGCATCTAGATCACATCCAAAATATTAAGCGTAGTTAACTGCTCATACAACTGCCAACACCAAGCCTCTGGTCTCCTAATGCAACTGCATGACTTGCCTGAATGGGACAGCTGAAGGAGACCTGCCTACAGATCAGCTCATGGTTTATTTTGGGAGATGGACAAAAAAATGGGCTCTGCAAAAAATTCATTGTCCTCAGGGACAGAACACTTCATTTTGCGTGCTGTACTGCTGCAGAGGTACCAAAACAACGGAAAAGGCACAAATAAGGGAGACAAAAGGACCAGTGGGGTTTGGGGATGACTGCTTTGAAGTGAACCTGGGGCGGTTGCATGGGAATGTGTAGGGCCATGAATCCTTCCTCGGCTGCAGCAGGACGCCATTTGGAGCTGACGACCGAGCTCCTCCTGTCCACCAGTGACACAAGAAGACTTCTGTTCAAAACACGCACAAAATGCCGGGGAGCAAGGCTACAGTAGGCTGTGTTCTCTGTATGTGGATAATATAGCCACACCATCCTGCTAAATAGCTTAGTGCATGCACAAAACTTGATTTGGAAGTGCTGAAACACCACTTCAGATTTTAGGACTATAATTTTAAAAGCTTGGTTGAGAATTCTATCTGAATATGAAAATTACATGGATAAACTTAGCTTCTCTGCAAAAGTGACACATGCTCCAAAAGCCTCCTATTGACATGTTTTCTGTGCTGAATGCTCTCTTGAACTGGAAAAAACAGAGCTCCCAACTACAAGTTTCTGACTCCCATTCTGTTATACATACTATATGCGTGCAGATTATCATAAAAGAAAATTAACATTTTCATAAACCAGAAAGTTTGTGTTAAAGTCATGCAATGGCTATTTATAGTCTTATTACTCTTTAGACCCTGGTAAATAACTACAGTATAACAACCACCAAAAATAATCACATCATGTGACATTATCACACTCCTATTAGTTACAGTGTAGAAAGTGAATAATAACATGGTAAAAATTTTCTCCCTGGCAGCCCTGAAGAGAGGCCAGAAGGACAGAGGAGGAGGATGAAACACAGATCTGATAGCACAGCACATCCTGCCGTCTCCCTGCGTGAAGATTAGTGGCCCACCATGCCCCAGTGGAATTGCTTCACAGTTTTACACTGCACTCGGAGGAAGAGAGCAAAGAAAATTAGGAAAGAAAGCACCGTTTGGATTTGTATAGTATCAAATAATATACCTCCAAAAGTTCATGAATTCAGGCTATAATTCTGCCTTAGATTATGATCATGTGAATAAATCATTCCTTCTGGTCTCTGATGGATTTAAGACACCTCCAGCCAGACTCTCAGAGGAATGAGATGCTTACTGTGGGCAGTGAGGGGGTGTTTCCAGCTCTGCTAGTTATATTCTTCATGAGCTGCTTCTCCTTCCACAGCACCCCCCGCCCCCATTTTCTCTCCTCCTTTGCACATACACATACAAGACGACAAACTTTCTTCATTCTCCCTCCATGATACTGCATCGTTCTGCTACTTATGTGGAAGCATGAAGCCAAGAGGCCAAAAGTTTTGTTTCATTCCACAGCACAGAGATGGGGGAAAATGATAAATTTATGGCAAATCACGAAGCGTTATCCTGCAAACTGAAGAAGGTGCAAAGCAGAGCCATCTGGCAAGTCTCTCCTTCCTCCCTCTGAATCGCTGTCACATTTCAAGATCAGCCTGTGTTTTCTGTCAAAAATTGGGAACCCATAGGCCATGGGCTGGGAAATATCTAAAGAGTAGGTGGAACGGGGAGGCAGGAAGCTTGAATCCTTACTTGATACTTTATTTTGTGTTCATTTACTTCCAATCTGCTGCTTCTACTTCTCCTAGGAGAGGGAGAGGAGCTGGCAGCCAGCAAGTAGGCAGTCAGTCGGTTCTTTGGCCATGACCACCAATGCTGGAGTAGTTGGGAAGCAGGACTGAACCCCAAAATTTCCTGGGGGTCCTTCATTTCTGCAAGGTCACGAGACCAATGCACTCAGCCTGCTGCAGGAGATCCCTCCTCTGGGGAAAAAGTATCCCCACCTGCACTCCCAACTTGAAGGCTGCAGCTATTTTGACACTTGGCTCCATGTTACTGCATTTGAGCAAACAAGCTTCTGCGGAGACCGAGAGGAGCGTGAGCACAAATTCAGCTCTTTTGCTGAAAAGCACATTTTTCTTTGTGTAGGTATGTGATTGTTTAGGCCCTGTTTGAATGAAGTTCATGGATAAGCATAGGTACCCGTGACAAAGCAGTGCGCACAGACCTGCGTGTTCTGCATGGGGATAGACGGGTTAGGACATCCACAGTGAGGAGGATCTTCCACATGAGGGATGACAGTGAATCACTTCCATCTGTGATGTAAAAGAAAACCTTGCCATTTCATTCTACATACTTGATCTCCTCTAAGTACCTTCCCATTTGTCCTATAAATAAATAATAGTTTTACTTTGAGTATGCTGTTCTTGCAGGTAAGTGGAAAAGGCTTGCTCCCTTACCAAGCAGGAGAAACATATTGACTATAGGAATGACAACAAGGCAACATTTGTAGAGCCCAGCAAACCCTGGGAAAGAAAACAGAAAAATGATACATAGAGTGGCTCTGAGTTTTCTTTGTTTGCTGTTCTTATTCTGCCTGCTCATTTCTGTTACCAATCCAAAATTCTTGAATCTTTAAGGGTAAAATACTGGCTTAACTAGCAAAGCAAAGCTTCAGTGTAATCACAGTCCTGACCCAATTATTTCACTCTGCTGGGCAATCATTCCCTTCCATAGGTGAGGACTGCAATGTAGATCAGTAGTCTGGAGTGAAAAAACTGCATGAGGGCAGGATCATGCCCTTTTTTTTTTGCCTTTTCCTATACATGCAACCACCAGAACTGTTGTGATACATACTTTGGATAGGTCCTTGTGAGAATACAGTACACGGAGGCATGTATTTCCATGCATTTGCTTAGGAGTCACGGAGGACTTCATTTATAGCTTAGTACCATATCTCTTCCATAGAAGGAACACTTTTTCTTTTTTTTTTTTAAACACAAGCCATAAATTCTTGATCCAAGTACTCTGCTTAATTGGGACTTGCTCTCATGTCAGAGACTGCATCACAACATAAAAAGACAGAATGTGTCCTTTAAACGCTATGGAAATATTGCCCCTTACAAAGGTGCACAAAACGCCATAGAATGCAGAACACACTTATGTCTTTTTTTACTCATACTGAGATCTTTGAATAGTTCTACTGAACATTACCATTTATTTGACTGGGGCAGTATTTACTGCAACATATTCATGCTAATTTTCAGGCAACTGCTTCAGTCTGATTTATGATGTAAGTTCTTTCTTTTTTTAAGTCATTCATGCAGACTTTTCATTAAAGTAGAAGAGAATCTATAATGGATTCAATATGTAATGCGAAGATTAGCTTTGAAAATAGACTTATTTCTGCCTAAGTCATCAAATATTACATGTACATGAGTCTAAGTTCTGAGAAAGCCAAGTGAAATAAGAAGTTGCCTCTGAAGATGGTACTGTGGGTGCTGGGTATTAGAGAGATTTTCCATTTGTTCAAAGTCTCCTTTCTACTTCTCTACTCAGATCTTCCTTCCCAAATCCGTATATCCTCCCCTTCCATATCCTGCAGCCTCTTTGCCACCTCTGCTCCCTGTGACTCCCTGACATCTCCTTTTGGCAATCTTGTGTCCTCCAGTATGCTTGTCTAAGGTGTGGGAGATACGGTGTATGGCCTTCCAATATTTTTGCAGCATCAAAACTGGTAACTAGCCAAAACGTTCCATCCTCATTTGGCAAAGCTTCCACTGAAGTTAACAGTTAAAGAGTCAATGAGTCGTTTTGCCTGATTTGGCCTTAAATGCTGTGTACATTAAAATGGAAAAGAAAGCAAGGAGATGCTGTCATTTAGCATCCCAGTATTTGGGTACAAAATTAAGAATCAATGTCTTTTCTCAAATTAGAGCAGACATGAATTCTTAAGAATAAGGCAGAACCTACCAGCAAAACATACAAATGAGTTCTGAAAAGCTATTTCTATTAATAATGAGCCATCAGTCCATCTGGACAAGATTTTTAAGTTCTCAGGGACATTTACAGGCTAATAACTAAATCAAATTGGGTAACAAGGAGATGAAGGAACAGAAATGTTCAAGGCATCAGCTACATTAAATGGAAGCAAATGGGAAGATATTCACAGAAATTATTTTTCAGCAAACAGTTTGCTATGAAGGATCTGCCAAGGGCATAAGGTAAAATTGAATGCTTCGGGAGTAAACCCAACAATGACACACATCAATTTGGATGTCTAGGAATACGTAGCCAAAATGAGCAAACAAATTCATGAAGAATCTGAGCGGCTTAATAATTTGGCCTACAGAATTTCAGGGCCAAGACAACATGCACTGGTGAGCCAAGGTATTGCTAATTAAGTGTAGTTCTCTGACATACTACTACAAAGGACCAAAAAAGTGCTCAATTCATATTTGATAAATAATTGATCTGACAACTTTTTTGATTTATTTGGAATAAGGTGCATAATGATTCACCTTTCTCCTTTCCATCTTTATTTGCAGCTTACAGAGCTGCGTAAATGACTAGTGAATATATTCATTGAGCGTTTTATTGGATCAGTTTTTGAAAAATGCTTATAGACATCAACTGTTTTTTCCTTTTTATTTTCTTGCTCACGTCATGCTGCTACACTGAAAGTTACAGATGGCCAGGAGCACAGGAATCAGAGCCTTGGGGAGCCCTCAGCCGCCTTGGTTACAAACAGCAGCAGCAAGCACCTCTCCGTTAGCAGCTAGGAGAAGACTTCAAACACACTGGTGGCAACCCTGACTCCATCCATGAGGACCATTCCCCTTTTACCCTAGGAATACCCAAACCACTGCAATAGTCTTGAGAACAAGAGAAAGTATATTTACATACTGCCAGAGCCTGAAGTATTCTAGTGACTGAAATTTTAAGAAGCTTAACACTTTGCATTTATTTTTAATGTTACTCTGTGTAAAATCAGAACCATTAAAATTCTTTCTGTGAAGATATTTCAGTAGAAGCTTTGCTGGTAAGATGAGAAGATGCCCGTTCTTTAATCCCCCACATCTTTGCTGTATTTTTCCTGCTCTTCTTGTTGCGTTCAGTTCCTTCACTACTGGCTCAGTAAAGCAGAGCATGAGGCTACTAGTTGTTTAAATATATTTGGGGGAAAAAAGCAAACCCCCTACAAAACCCTAACTAACAGGATTGCTGTAAGCCCTGAGGAGCTGCAGCATTGCCTCCGCGTGTAGGTGGCCTGAGCACATGGCAGACACAGCAAAGCACCAGAAACCTAAATACTACCACAGAGCTGAGGATCAAACTCAGTTCAAGTGTAAGCAAGTGTAACTACATCCAAATCAGTAGCTGCGCCTGCTTTTCCCAGTATGGTTTTCTGCCAAATGAGTGTACCAGCAGCACGTCCCCACAGCCAAGGCTGGCCGGCCTTCCAGAAGGCCCTGCTGGCCAACAAGGAGGGACTGTGCTGGCAAGCTCAATTAGTCAAAAACTGCCATTTTACAAATGTTGTTTAGCAGTACTGTTATTGCTTCTGTTCATTGTGGGCTAGGATGTCTGTACTGCTTGGGAAAGGCTCAAAATTATGAATTCCTATGCAAGCGACATGTTTGCATGACACACTTGCATGTCACCTTTCCTCTGCAGGGAGCAAGGTGAGGACCAGATAAGAAGCTGGAACTTCAGCAATGGGCATAGTGCCCCGAGATTCCTCTCTGAAGCCCTAGTACAGCAGGTACTACATGTGGAAGCTTGCAGGATGCAGAAAATCAAACAGCAGTACAAACCTTATCAAAGCCCAGCTCAAAATCAGTGTAGATTGTGCCATGCTCTTTTTTTAAAGCCTTCTGTTCTGCATGGTGTACATTACAGTGATGGTGGGTCAAATCCTGAAGCAGATCAAAGCTCAAACTGACTATTCTCACACGCAGATCCTACTTCAAATAGAGAAATTGGAGAAGGGGAACGAGTGATAAAACATACTCCAAATGCCAAAAGTCATCTCCCAGCTACTGCTGAGCCAGAGGCGCAGTTTAACTTGCCATGACACGCAGGGAGCAACAGCATCACTTGAACAAGCAATCTAACTTTAGTGTTTGATATTGCTTAATCATAATGAAAGATGCTCGGCCTGTCTACCATGTGTCCCCCAATCAGAGATTCTTCACACTTTTACAGCAGGCCTACTCATCTTTCTTCCTAAAACAAATAATCTCTCAGTCTCATTGTAAACCATCAGTGACACTTAGTATTCTGATCACTCCATGCAAGTCCACCTGGTATATAGTGTTTTAAATCCAAGCACTGTTATGGCTATGCATTTTCACTAGCTTCATGGTACAACACAATAGCTCTATTCAGTAAGAAGTAAATCTAAATTCCAATCCTCGACTGATGAGGTTTATATAGTTGGGTTTGGTTTTTTCTTTTTGACTTTTATGCATCTTGAAACCACATCTGTCAAAACATGTTAACTAAACAATGGGATACTTAAACACTCGCTGCAATATCAAGAAGCTTTTTCTTCCTCCCATTTCACTGGTTACAAACCTTTTTGATCTTAAACGGTGACAAAGGATCATTGAAAAAGTCCCCACTGTCTGGTAATGTCTGGAAAACGCTATTTATCCTAGACAGTTTATCAATGTGTCATTTAGCTCAAGAAGATTATAAGAAGGGATGAAACACAGCAGCTCCAGAGAGACTTTCAGAAATCCTGACAACACCCCCACTTGGCTCCTGGTTTGCCTGCCCCCACATCCCTGCAAAAAAGGATCCTACCAAGATTTTTACTCTGCTGCTGTACGGATGGATCTGTGCAACATACCCTTTTGCTTGGCAGCGGTTGAAATCCCCAACCTCACTTTTCCTGAATATGAGGTGTGATCCCAGACCAAGAGGGATCAAGCAGCACACAGCACTTCAGCAGCAAAGGGAAGCAAAATATGGGGTCTGCTCCAAGGAGCACTAACGTGACCTGGAGTTTCTGCAGGGACCCCGAGTCCTTTGTGAACATTTTTGCTGTTCTTTCTTTAAGCTGAAGTCATTGATAAAAGTGGAAGGATAGATGTGAGCCTAGGTCTGCCTAATCTGCCAGGTCTAAATGATGTATTGATAAAACGATAATAATTTCCTGTAATCCTGGAGGCTCTCCTTACACCTAACTCCCCTCATTTACCATTGTCCTGCTCTCCTGGTTGTAGGTACTGCCCATACTTCCCCATTAGCCTCTCTAGAAAACTTTTGTGTCGCGTAACTCCTTGGTGTGATTTATAAAGCTATCTAACTTGTTTTCTTCCTAGCGTATCTTGTGTAACCTATTTGTCTTTTTATCACAGCATCTTATCTGCCCCTTATTTGCTGTAGCTATTTATCAAAGAGTTACAATAATATCTATTCCTCTAACGTTATTGATGCGGATGCCTCCACAGTCAAAACCTCAGCTTCGTCACAGGCTGGCCATCCTGCTGCGGTGCTGACAGAGGATGGGCCGCGGAGCAGCGGCACCCCGACCAACAATCCTGCGGGGGAACTTCACACCCCCCCACCTCCGCCTTTTCAGCTTGTACGCACACGCCTCGGGCAAAACATCTCCAGTTTGCTCTGTACAGCACCAAGCACAAGGAGATGCCCCACCATGTCTGCGCACCCAGAGCAGCAAGGCAACTAGCATAGACCCACCATCAACTGTTTTCTGCAGCTGATGAGAGTTCGCTTTGACTTTTGGAGACTGATTTGCACTGTCTACCTTAGCTTGTCTATTGTAAATGAGTTATACTGGTATTTTGCTGCATGACAGAAGATTTACAAGGCTTAGATCATTCAGTATGTAGAGGCCTCTAGAGATGTGCTTAGTTTTATTACTATATTGCCAATGCTATTGCTGTGATAGTTGTGGTTACTTCTAATCAAATACCATGCTGTTCTCATCAGTCAGTGACAGCTTTTTTTGGTTAGTTTTGGGTCTAATTTGCTAATTAACATCAGCTTTAAGAGGTAATAAAAAGCAAAATAGTGACAAAAAATATTGATGTTTAATATTCAAACAAGGTAACAGGAGAAAATGCTTCTTAGGGTGCATGTATATTTGTATACATGTGCACACATCTGGGGGTGGAGAGATGTTTCAAGGTGTGTGGTCAGTAAAGCATCTTCCAGGTATTAGCTCTCCCAGACAGGAGGGGTTTGTGGTGTGTGCTGGGAACGCAAAGCACAAACTCCTTCAGAGCCTCATTCTGTGTATTTAATACTGGAAGTTGTATAAAACTAAACCCCATCAAGCTGTGTGTTCTCATCAAGAGATCTCTTGAAGCTTCTCTGAAATACAGAGATGCCAGGCTTACCACCCTGAAAAAAGCCAACAGGCATGTGCAACCAGGCTGCCTAAAATGCCCTATGCTTTCACCAGCCAGGAGATGCTCCACGGGGTGCCTTGGGCGCTGGGAAGTGCTGCAGGCAGAGCAGCGGTCCCTCAGGCAGTGCCTGCTACCACATGCTGCCCAGCTATGTATTTGATAACAAAACTCTCTCCTGTCAGTGGCTGCTTCATGCTCTGAAGCCAGGGGCTTTATTTCTAATTGCCCACACACACATTTATAAATATACTTTAAGCACACATCTTACAAATTTCTTCTATTTATTAAATCTTCTCTAATGGTGTGAATTCTCATTAGTCACATAAATCAATGCCTCACTCCTTTTCCCGTGAACATCACTATATGTTGATACCCAAGAGCCACGAGTTCCATGCGCTCATGATGTATTGTGATAAAAAAATTACTACTTTTTACATTGTCATCTTTCAGTGCAATTTAATGTTTCCCTGTCATTTGATTTTTTTAAAACAGAAAATAAGAAGAAATTTGACTTCAAATTCTGATTTATAGATTAATTCCTACTAGTTTTCTTCAGAACTAGCTAGTCTTGACCTTCTAACCCTGTCTTTACACAGAAATTTATCTAATTATTAGCAATACAATTCTCATTTACCAGATTTATCAGGTACAGAAAAATCTCAAAATGGGCAAGTGTCCTGGTTTCAGCTGGAATAAAGTTAATTTTCTTCTTAGTAGCTGCTATAGTGTTGTGTTTTGGATTTAGGATGAGAAGAATGTTGATAACACACTGATGTTTTAGTTGTTGCTAAGCAGTGTTTATACTAAGTCAAGGTCTTTTCAGCTTTTCATACTGTCCTGCCAGCAGAGGCTGAGAGTCCACA
This sequence comes from Buteo buteo, assembly GCF_964188355.1. Classification (NCBI taxonomy): domain Eukaryota; kingdom Metazoa; phylum Chordata; class Aves; order Accipitriformes; family Accipitridae; genus Buteo; species Buteo buteo. Next base: position 11,607,966 of record NC_134181.1, on the reverse strand, counting down.
AGAAGCTGGGAGGGGACACAGCAAGGACAGCTGACCCAGATGAGCCAAAGGGGTATTCCATATCATGTTATGTCATGCCCAGTATGTAAACTGGGGGGCACCACGGCTTGGGGATTAGCTGGTCATCATTTGGTGGGTGGTGAGCAATTGTATTGTGCATCACTTGTTTTATATGCTTTATTATTATTATTATTTTTCCCTTCCTTTTCTGTCCTACTAAACTGTCTTTATCTCAACCCATGAGTTTTACTTTTTTTCCCCAACTCTCTCCCTTGTCCCACTGCAGGGGTGGGAAGGAAGTGAGCAAGCAGCTGCATGGTGCTTAATTGTCCGCTGGGGTTAAACCATGCCAGCAAGTGACAAGCATGAGAGGAGTACTAAGAAAGGAAATGAGGTGGAGGGGTTACAAGTAAAGATACAACAGAGGTACAGGGAGAACAGCAGTGAGAGTAGCAGTGCTTTATTAGTTGTAAAAGGTTTAATATTTTTTCCAGCATGGACACCAAGTAGCAGAAAGGAGGCAGTGAAAGTAAAATAAAAATCAAGATTTGGGAATGGATCCTGGTCAAAAGAGCTGGGAAGTCCAGAGGAGGAAGAAAACAATATTTCCTGAAGAGAAGCAATTATATTGTACCCCAGGGAAGACTTGTCCAGCTGCAAGGCAGACTAAGGTCCTACCAAGGGTACAGCCGCCCCAGGCAAGTGCTCCCCGAGAAGGCTGCCCTTGGCAAGGGCAACATTTAAACCACCTCCTCTCTCTTCAGCTCATGCATCAAAAGTCACTTGTGGCCTAACGTTGAGCCCTGGGGTATCCCATAAAGAGAAAGGCTTGCATAGGATGGGTATCACTAGACTTCTATGGTGAATGCATATTGACTAAGTGGCCTAACACAGGCAGAGCAATTCCAGAGTGTCTGCCAAGGCCCAGGGACTTTTTGATACATGTAAGAAAAGTAGGACAAATTAAAATTCCCCCATTACTTCCCACTCGGTGCCTATGACGCCTCAAGGGCCAAAGGACAACTGCAATCCTGGGATATAAAAGGACCGACTCCTGTGGGAATTTGCTGCAATGCTGAGGACGGCTCAAATATCCTCCAAGCTGAACTTCCCTCAGCATCATCAGCCAGCCAAGGACTGGGCCACCATTAGCACATGTGCCATCTGGGGAATGCAATTTCCCCACGCAGAGGGCTCTCACAGCAGATTTGCTGGAAGGAAGATGAATCAGACTGAATTGGGACACTGGAGGAAGGATCCCACTGCAGTTGTGAGAGGCCAAGGGCAGAAACTAGAAGGGGGATGTCAGGACCTGCAAAATTGTCTCCTTTAAATCTTCCACAAAGGCTTCCTCATGCACTGGCTGAGCCCACAAAAATTGAGATGTCGGAGAGATGTGGTCAGGCCTGAACAAGGGGAAACAAAAGGCACTATTTTATCTGCAGCAGAAAGGCAGTGGGATGCTTCAGGTACTGAGTGACCTGACCGGAGAATACAATAAGCATTATGAAGCCTGCAGTAAGGAGGGAGAATAATTTCTTCTTTTCAAAATCAAATTCAAGTGGAAGCAGCCTTAGCAAAAGCCACTTTATATAAATTAACACAATTCTTCCATATATCACAATGACCGGTTAGGCCAGAGGACTTTCATTGTCTGCAATTTCCTCCCAGCTGCAGTCCTTTGGCTTTGCCGTACACAGCCACGTGCGACAGAAACGCAATAGAGCGGCTCGGCATGAAGACAAGGGCTGTCTGTGATACTTACCAGTTGCCTTCAGCTTCCTAAATGGTAGATGAGGGCCAGATCATCTAATTAGTCTACACTGACTTAGCATAGACCTAGAACAAGGGATGGAAGTGACTTCAAGTCACATTTATTTCTGTGTGATTGCTGAGCGACTCTGGAGGAGCAGGAGGGAAGTCAGCAGCAAACCCCCGGTGTGCCCACCACAGGGTCTTCCCTCCGAGCTCCCTGCCCGTCTGTGCACCGTGGCTTTACAAAGTGTCTGATCCTACCAGGGCAGGCATTAACAAATTGCAAAGTAGGCTGGAACACGGCCAGTGAAATCGCAAAACATGGTATGACTAAGAAATTTGGCAAGTAACTGAATAATTGGAGGAAAACCAGGAGTGTCGTACTGCTGCTCAGCAGAGGTGAATACTGATGATTTTGAGGCTTTCTTTTGAGCAATAATCTCCATGAAGAGGTCAACACCATGTAGATGGTTAGCAATTAAGACCTCTGATGGAAGTAACTATCACCATCTACATTAAGGGAAAAAAAGAAAAAAACCCAAAAACCAACCAACCAACCCAGACCCAAGGGTACTTGAGTAAGTTAGATCTTTCCAATTGCTTCAGCCAATTAGCTCCTGAGGCAAATAGCCTGTAGGTCCTTACGTGGAACCAGCAGGGATATCATTAGGAGTTCACCTTCGAGAAGTCATGGAGGAGGCACAGAACAAGTGGAAAATGACAGTGCCTGCGCTGAACACGGGGGAGGATGGCAGAGTGAGGAATGAAAGGGCAGTCAAGAATGCTGGAACAAATAAACAAGTGATTTGTAAGGCCATGGAGGACATGAAGGAGATGAACAGCACTGCGCATGAATCTGTCACGTAAAAATAATGTCAAAACAATATCATTTAATTTTCCAACAAGGTAGGAGACCTTGTGGCGAAGGGAGAAGGGTAAATGTCATACTTCACCTAGTAAGACTCTGACACCGTTTCCCATGGTATTTTTATATAAGCTATGGATACACAATGTAGATTAAACTACCGTAGGTGGATGCAAGAAAGACAGGGTGACTTAAGCTGGGGAGGAGTTATTGATTGTTTACTGTCAAAATGGAAGGATGCACAAAACAAAGGTATTCCCTGGGGATTTGTCCTGAGCCAGCTCTGTTCAATGCCATATTACAGTGACCTGGAAGGTAGGATATAGAGTATTCTCAGTACATTTGCAAATGACCCCCAGCCAGAAGGGACTGCAAACGTGTGGGAGGATAGGATCAGAATTGCAAATGGTCCCAACAAGCTGAGGAACTAGCACAAACAATAGGGTGCATTTCAATTAGAGCATGCAAAAATACTCCACTGCAGAAATACAGGATGGAGGAAAATTGATTAGTTGGAAGATCTTTAGAAAAGGATCTAGCAATTATAGTAAATTACACTGAATAGGAATCAAGAATGCCACAATTTTGAAGGAGACAAACACGCATGCATAAACAAGGGGATAGTCTGCAAGTCATACAGAGTAACAAGACTTTTGTTGGGAAAGTTTAGCCAGTGTGGGGCGTTGCCCTTCAGGAGAAACCTGGACCACTTGATAAGTGTCTGAAGGAGAGTAGTGGGAAAGGTCAAAGTCCAGGAAACGGGCCTACATGGAAACTGTGAGTGAGTATTTTTGTTCAGCCTAATGTTCTGATGCAAAGACACGAGGAATCAAATGCTTTCTTTGTCCACTGCTGGCAGAATAGGAAGCACTGGGAACCCAGCATCCCTGGTCCCGCACAAAGAGAGTGGCAGCAGAGCCAGTTAATACAGACACCGGGGAGGGGGTCTTCTCTTAGAAGAAAAAAAATACAAAAACAAAACCCCCAAAACAATACAAAACCACTCAGATAATCTGAAGCCAGTTTAGCAGGTGCTCACACAACTACTTTAGACTTCAAATAATCAATCCTGATGAGAAAGGCATAGCCAAGATCAGCATACAATCATCAGGGAGTGTTAACCACTGAATAGTTGAGTTCAAGGTGTGCCAGTCAATCAAGGGGAAAAAAATAATGAAAAACATATCCCACTTCAAGGATAAAAAAAGCCATGATTTGTACATTCAGGTGATTGTAATATTATTAGAGAGGTCATCACACTGAATATTCATCGATTGCCCTAGGCAAGGGCTTAAAGTGGTCAGAGAAGTCTCTGACTGCCCAGCAATATAATTTTATTTGTTCTTAATCAAATTTTAGAATCAGACAAGCTTGTGTAATTGCACTTAAAATGCTCCCTTGCTGGACATCTATCCCATTCAACCTCACCTCTTATTGTCTAGTCTTGTTTCTTGGGGACTGCTTTTGCTTTAGCTGCACAGAGCCTACTTCAAAGCCTAGGCAAGACAGCTTCTTAAAACGCAGGCAGTGGCAAGGAGCCCTTCATCACCATCCCAAACCCCTCAAACTCCTGCAAACCATCAGAAAGGTGAAGCACTTTGAGAGCAGTGGCCCTTTAGCTCAAGCACACCAGCACACTACTGCAGCCACCAGGACCCACCTGGAGATCCAGCAAAGTGCAGCGCCCTTGGCCACAGCAGCCTGCTCAGATCCAGCACAGACATCGCCAGTCTGGAGCGGCATTGAACCATCTAGACACAACTGTAATGAGTCAAACTTGTTTCTAGCAAAAAACCCGCAAAGCCCCATTCACAACCACCTTGCTTTTTGCTGGTTATAGCCATAATGATGATACTCACCCTGAGAAACCCCCACATCTTACTCTGACAGTAATACACAGTACTGTAACATTAATGAATTAGCAGTAAGAGAAAACTACTCATTTGGAAGAAGGCTTCTGGAGCAATATAAAGCTGCAGGAAACCTGCCTGATTTGTCTTTTGGCAGGTTCTGCTGCTACTAGCTTTAAATTAACACTGCAAGTGTTACCAACTGATTCTCTACAGGAACTAGCTGAGTGAACCTGAGCACACCTGTAATTGCATGTTCAAGTTACACAGACCTCAGTTTTCTGTCTTAGAACAGATTAGGTTTATTTTTAGGTTTTTGTCTCCACCTGAATCCAAAGCTCCAGCCACAGCATTGTAATGTTAAACCCACAAAGGTCAAAATCAGAAGAAAATTATTGCACCAGCCCTTATGAAGTGAAACGTGCATTTTACAGAGCTCTGTTGGTAATGTTTTGTTCTGCTTTTCTGTTCTTTCACAATTCTCTGTGCAAAGAGACTATTTTGACATGAGCATTGTATTCTGTGAGTGCTGGATAGGAACAACTTCTCCAATTTACATAAGCCTTTTAAAACTAAGATTTTTTTAGTATGATCTTCATCCCTCCCATGTCAACTTAGCAGTGATTTGGAAAGGCTAATTGGGTTGTGTTTTCTTTGCATCTTGAGTATAATCATGGGGAACTATTTGTTTTGCCAGATCAAGGTAGCTTAAGAAATACCGTAAGAGCTAAGGAGATTTTAAAATTATTACAGTTTCTGTGTTCTTAATAGTGTATGATGAATAGGAGGAAACTAAAATGTGGTAAAAGCTTGTGGAAAACTGAGAACTTTTAAACCTAAAATTAAGAACTCATCCAACATGCTTATTACCATTGCCAAGAGCAATCTGGAAGTCAAAGTTAACAAAAAATCTCACCCCAAGTTATTCATGTCTCACTCACTGTCAAAACCTCTAAAGTATATCAGATCTTTCAGTCAGCTCTAATTAAGAGTATTTTGGAGACAGAAACAGAATTTAATTCCTCCTAATCTTGGTAGCACAGAACACGCATTTTCTCTCAGCTTTTCTTTCTGCATCAAACTGCCATTTCACCTACCAGCTTCATAGCCCCCATTCGCAGGCTCTGCTGTCCTTTGTGGTACTCTTCTGGAGGCTGGCATTCACCAGAGACATTCAGAGCAGACTTCAGACTGTTTTTACTCCCACCAAGAGACCTACCCAGGGCTAAAGAAGCAGAAAATTGGGCAGCCATGTAGGCAGTTTCAGCAGTGTCTCCATTAGCAAGTAATTTGGTTCAGCTGGAGTGGGTTTGGGAGACTAAAGCAGCAGGTGCTGATACCCTTCATATCTCCAGCATGTGTGGATTGTGGGTTTAATTTGGATTAGATTTAGCTTGATCACCTAGAACAAATCTTCCCCTTGCTCAGGGAATCAACACTTTCTGAAGAGAAAAAGCATTTGGTACACTCTAAAATAATCTTATGGTCCACGGTGCAGTTCAGATCCCAACATCCCATTAAACACTAGAGACCATCAGATGGCTCACCTCAAAGCACGCCACTGCCCCTACCTAAACCACTGTGTTAAAGTCCTATCTTCCTCACTTCTCCTCTGTCCCAAATTGTTGGGAAGTTTCTTAAGGTAATTGGGCTCATTTTGGGAGGAATGTTGCAGATGCCTTGAAAATAGGGGTATCATGCAAATCTAACAATCTCAGTTATGAAGCGCCTTAATTATGCACGACTGCTCTGCATTACATAGGTCTAATTCACATTTGAAATGCATTCAGCTTCCAGCACAAACATTAGATTCAATTACCATATGATTTTTAAGAAACGGTAACATTGCCAACTAGCAGAAGTCTACCTGAGCTATTTCGGCCGGTTTTGATTAAAGCAATAGTGCACGTTTCCCTTCTCTATGCATTGCAAACTTAGTCTCCTTCCTCTTAGCTACAAAGTTGAGATCTAAAAAGGCAAACCCCCCAAAGTTTACAGAGAAAACCACCTTGCCTTATAATCTCAAGATATGAAGAAGTAAATTTCCAGTGTAGTGAGTTACCCACCCAGCTGCATTTATTATGTGTTAAAACTCCCTGTGCACCAAGCAGAAAATTTGCCCCTAAGCATTTTTTTTATAATTTTTTTTCCCCGTCTTGAAAACTGCCAGAATACTAAACAGATTTTTAGGAAATTGCTCTCAGTGGTAAAAATTCACCATCTGATCTCCAAACAGAATTATAAACCTCCAACACAGAGGCCAGATACAGCCCTCTAATTAGGAGTAGGCAGTGATTTTCTGGCAAAACATGTTTTGTCAGAAAACGTCAATTAATCAACTTCCCCAACCTCCCCCCCGCCCCCAAAAAGGAGAATTTACCTATTTCATTGAAACGTTCCCTGAGAAAAGCCTGGGTGGCAGCATGGACAAAGCAGGCTCCTTTCCCGCCTGACTCCCAGCAGAAAATGGACTGGGAGGTGCCCGGGTGCCAGGCTGGGACTCTCCTGGCCGGGAATCCTCCCAGTCTCCCATGTGTGCTATTTACCGAATAATGAACCATTTAGTGGCCCCAAGAGCCTGTAAGGCAGCCCAGCAGTTCTACCACTCTTGGAGAAGCAGCAGATTAGAAGGTTGTCTCCTCCCCTGCCCTAATTATAAACCATTGGGACTGGGTGCTTAATACTGGTGTACTGGTACGTGGCTCAGTCCCAGCGTTCTCAGTTTGAATCACTAATTGTAAGTCACCATGGGCTTTGGCTAAGTACAGAGGGTAGCTTTGGACTATGCCAAGTTATTTAAGGATAGTAAATAATACGGATTTGTCATTTCTTCTGCAAAATGTGAGAAAGGCTATCTGCCAATCTCTCCCCTGCTCGCAGAGCTATCAATATCCCACTCTCTTGACTAGACTTTGGCCAATACATCACAAACTGATGCTCATGGTTGAAATTCATTAAGCGATATGTCTGGGTTGCTTCTTCTGCAGGAATGAGATTTTTCTTCTGCAAACCGAGAGATGATAAAAATTCCCTTTGTAAATACCAAGGTTGCTTGAAATCTTTCCTTCTAATTTTCTTTTATGAACACGTTGGGGAATTTTTGTGTGGGATGACCAAGGGGAGGGTTACAGAACAGGAAATGGCAGAAATTTTTTTTTCTTTTCTCCTGAAGAAGTCTGCTTTTTATGGGAAAGCTGAAAACATTTTAATTTTTCTCCAGTTCTGAACTAAAATGATTTATTTTTGTAGCTTCTTAAGGCTTCTACGAGAAATTAAAATTTTTCTTCCAAAAAGTAATCACTTTGCCAAAGCAGGACAGTGAAAGGAATGAATAGCAGCCTGTTACTGACAGCTGCACCCCTCAGCCCTGCTCAGCACATTCTGCACATCAGAAAGACAAAGATGTGGAGAACTATTGATCGCTGCTGCTTAAATGCACTGAAACTCTGAATTTAACAAAAGCACAGGCCCGACACAGGAAACTTCTGTATGTTCCCAAGACAAGCACATTATAAGCAAGGCCTGTGGAGACTTGCTTACGGTGCCCCAAGTTTAGTTACTTTCCCCAGAAACAAAACTGCCTTGGTCCTGTTGCAGGTTGTAATCGGGGCCATCCAAACAGGCTGTCACTTAATGTTCAGCTTGGAAAATTTTTATCATGTCCATAAAGAATTAGATTGTGGCCACTGCACTCATGCTGAATCAAACAGGAATTATACACAGTCAGAGCAAGCCTGAAATAATGCCTTGCCAGTAACCCAGCCATATTCCTTTAATTCTCTCTAAATCTCTGTGCTCATGGAAATCCCACAAGAGAAAATCTAAATAAATGAATCATAATTATAAATGTTGTTTATGTAATTGGTAAATGATGCAGAGATAAGTGAGCACTGCTTATTCCTACACAAACACAAATTAAATATGGGCACTGCACCAAAGATGTGCCCTCTAGTACTCCAAATCTAACAAGGTTCAAAGTTTAAAATCGCAGCCCACTCCTATGATTTGCATCTCTTTCTGTCATACCAACCCTTCCCATCTAAGCACCTCCATATACCAAGGGTCCCAAACTGGAATTGTGGATCAGGTATTTTCAAGAAAACATAAGAAGCACATTTTTCACTTTGCAAGTAAAAAAGGAAAGGGCAAGATAATCCGTCAGCAAACTGACCCCTTATAGGGATCATAGCAGTCCCATTACTGCTATGACAACTAGCTCAGCTGCGAGCCAAATGCCTGGAAAAGGCCAGCCAAAAATCCATCAGTAAAAACTCATTTATCACTGCTAAAGGAAAAACCAGCGCTGCCATCCGAGGCTGGCATCCACGGAGCCGGCCAGCCCCTCTCCGCAAAGGCCGGGCTCCAGAGCACAGGTCCGCGCCGCAGGGCGAGCCTTCGGGGCTCGTCAAGGACCCGCTCCTGACTGGAGACAGCCATGTTTCTATTCAAAACAAAATCTATTAAAACAGAAATAATTAGTGCAGGGTGTAGTCATTTGGAAAGCTCAGAGGTTAGCGTGCTGTCGCTGAGTCACTCTGAGCCTGCTACACAGCGAGGACCCGCAATGAATTGATTTTAATATTTTACCAAACGAACTTCAGAAATTCAGAAGATGGTGGAGCAATGAAGCCTATAAATAGTAACAAGCAGGTTTTTTGAGCACATCCTAGCTTTTTTTTCAACTCTCTACTCCAAGGAAGCACAATGCATCCATACATACCTTTCTTTAAAAACATCTTTTTTAAGGACTTCAGTGCTGGTGGAGGTGCTGGATTGACAGCTCCGGAGATTCATTCTGCTGTTTACCCACTGAACAGGCATAATGCAGGCAGCACAAACTTTGCTGAGCCTGCCCTACCAATGTGCCTTTGGCACTTATTAAAAAATTTAACACCCTCAAATACATTGTATGCATTGCAAAGGAAAGCAGGCTAGAGCACCCAGCATCTCAGCCGGCAGCAGCGACCCACTTTATGGCTGTGCTAATCACACACAGATTGACATCGTATGAGCCTTCAACGCCCCAGCGTTTTCACATGACCTCACGGGCAGTGAGAGAGACGCAGATATACTATTACTCAGTATTTCTGGTGTGTTAACATTAGTGCTAATGCACCGCTGAGCCCCAAGGAGGGTTTTGGAGCCGCTGTTTGCATCAGACTAAGAGCACCGCGAGCCCCTCTCCGCAGACAAGGCTGGGGCAATATTCCTCTCCTGAGGAGAGGCGATAGCATTTCTTCCCTACCTGCCCTGACACAGAGCACTGGGGGATGCAGGGGAGAAGCGGTGCGATGTGGCCTGCCAAGGCCAGAGGAGTGGGTACACGGCCACGTTCCTGCCCCTCGTCCCCTTCCGAAACGCGCTGCTGCCCGGACCACTGCCCTGCTCCCTGCTCCCTCATTGCGCTGCTCAGGCCGCTTGCAGGGCCTATCCCGGGGCTGAGCAGGACAGAAGGCCACAAAAGCCATGCAAATTCAGAAGTCTTCATTTTCAGCAAGAACCCACATCTAGCCTCTTAAAACTGGTGCCAGGCAATTTGCCTGAGGGACCTCATACACAGCAAATTCTCAAATTCACTATTTCTTATTTCAGCAGAAGACTGGCAGTCATTACAAAAGCAAGACAGTGATGTAGGAGTCAGCAGACAAGAGCAGGAGGTGGAAGTCTGCTGTTTAAATATCTTCTGTACACTGTGTAAACAGATACAAGCTCAGCTTCCTCAAATTGCTTTACTAACCACATTAACCTCCGGGACTCCCCTTTGTTTCCTGGGGTGAGTGAGTAATAACTCAGGGATACAACGGTAATGGCTGAGCTCACTTTCCAGTGAGTATCGTGTGAGATGACTGGTACAGCATGCCCTACATCTGAAGCGGAGGTTTTCAGAAATGATGTATTATTAGCGCTGCATCTGAAATAAGCCAGTAATTGCTTAATGTTTTATATTTACATGGGCTGTACATTATGTTTGCTCTGAGAGAGGGAAGGAGAACTAAGCAGGAAAGGAGTTTGCAATAAACCTACAGTAAGCAATAAAGAGCTATAAACGGTAATCTGTCAATAGCGTCAGCTTCACTAAGGGCTTGATTCAGAAAAAGAGGAGCATCCTCAGCTCCCAACAGATCTAAACCAGCCCAAATTGGATGTAGTACTTAGCAGGATTGAGCCCTTCCTGAAGGATGAGCTATTAAATTTAAACATACATAAAATCTTATTTGAAAGATCATATTCATTATTAATAAGAGGAAAGATGATCTTTCAGATAAGGCACTGTTGCACTGGGACTCTGCAGTGAGCTCCAGCTCTGCTACAGATTCCTTGCTTCATCTGGAGTGACTTCCTCAAGGTCCTTGTTCCTCACATCTTTAACCTCGCAATGGGGATAATTTCTCTCCTTCCCTCCCCATACTGGGCTGTGTTGTCTTTCTATGACCGTGTATAATTCCCAAGTAAAAGCAGGCCCTCCAGTTCAGCTGTAAAGTAAATAATGATTGGTAGTAATAATTTGTGAGTATTTTTTCTTTCTTTCCATCTTGGTAATTGCTTCCTACAATACCATACATCACAGTAATATTCTGTCACAGTGGATTGGATTTGTGCGGTGGGAGAAAGGGGCAAGGACCTATTTTATTTCATTTGTGTAACAAATGAATAATTCTGCAGAGTTCGCCATATTCCCTAAGAAACTGAGACTAAACCAGCTACTTGCCGGGTCTTCATTTTGATCACAAAGATGTCTGGTCTCTACTGAGTTTGCTGGCTATATTTAAACTTCTGTCACTGGGTAGTGGAGAAGAACAAAGTCACATACACCAACTTGTGGGTGCTCATCTGTTTTAAAAACACAAACGTCTGCAGAATTTAACAGCAAAACTGTCTGCACTGAGAAACAACCAAACCCCAGTGAGCAAGTATGCAAGTACGCGTACATGTTTTTACAGCGTAGTGTGAATACAAACTCAAAGTGGCAGTGGATAACCAAAGTTTGCAATCTACTTGTTTTCCAGGTCTTCAGTCTTCAATTTATGTCACATTGAATACAAAATGAAATGGCTCTTTGCTGTATAGACTGAAGAATGCCTCTGAAGTCAGCTATAATAGCTAAAAGCTATTAGGTTGGGAATTTATTATGAATGTACAATGTAAGAAAAACCCACCAGAGAGAGTACTCTGCATGAACCAGCAGCTGTGGTGGAGGGTGGAAAGCTAGGTAAGACAAGGAGCACTACCCAACCTCCTACCAGCTACACACTGCCATATGGTGTATGGTACCGCACAGAGAAACTGGCAGGTATAAGGATATAGGAAAACTGGGAGCTATAAAAACTGTGAGGATATTATACAAGGATTACCATGTTATACATATTACCGTCTACTGTGGGCAAAAAGAAAAAAAAAAAGCGAGAAAGAAAGAAAAAAACCCAACCAAAGCTAATTCCCTCAATTTACATACAGTTGCGTCTTGCAAGTAAAATACAAGATTCAGCCATTCGCAGCTTCTTGTGATTCCAAGAGAAAAGCTGCTCGAGTGGTAAAAAGGTCGCACAGGGGTGAGATGCAACCAGAGCAGAAGGAGAAGCCATGATAAAAAGAAGAGTCTGGGGTAGGAGGGAGCGAAGGGCAGAGATCCAAGATTATAAACCCCAGGCAGGTCTTGCATTAACATGACAATTGCCTCCTCAAGGGCCTGCTGCCTGTACAAACTGGCTGGGCTCGGTCCCCAGTGCCACTCGGTGCTGGGACGAGAGGGGTCTGCAGCTCACAGCTTCCCCACACCCCTGGGGCCGGCGTGGGCAGCACCCGAAGTACACAAGAGATGAGCGCGGTGCCAGGGCACAGTCGAGTAGCCCAAGACTGATTCATCGGTACTGGCTCGCCTACTCGGGGATTATCTCAAGGTACAAACATCCATGCAAAATAAGTTATAAACCAAAATCACTTCGGTCCTGCTCTTTGCAGGCAGTCTCCCAGTGAGGTGTTCTCCCCTCCTCTCTGCACCTTTCATCCACCAGAGCCAGCTACCAGGACGGGTGGCAGCAATCTCACACTGCCCTGGGGGGGGGCAAGGCTCCCCACAGGGACAAGCTGCCAGCGACACCAGCCCGCTGGACCGTGCCAGCCCACCCTTTGTGCACTCGGGCAGTCTCTACGTTGAAATCCAGCACGAGATACGCAGGACTTTGGTAGTACAACATAGGACCCACGGCCCTGACTTCCCTGACATCAGAGATTGGGATAGGGGTGATAGCCTAACTGTGAAGAAGAGCTCTCCCTTCCCAGTGCCATCTCTTCTCTACACCTTTTTAATAATTCACACATACAACGATGTCTACAGAATAGCCAGGGGAGGCGACAGGACCCCCTTCTATGTGATCATGTGAAAGACTTCCACAGCGACAGCACTGTACACCACAGAAGGTAAGAAACCCTGGAGGAGATGCCACCACACCTGGTTACTGAGAGCGCTTTATCAAAATTATGGGAAGAAAGAACTAATTAGCAGTAAGTAGTAGGGGCAGATGAACTCTTTAAAAGGGAAGACCTCACTTTTATGCCTACGGCACCACAGTAACAAGCAGAAGGGAGAAGAAATATAGAAAGTATGTGAGTCTGATGAGAAATTATTTGAAAATTCATAGACCAGGACTGGGCATTTAGTTACAACCACTGAACAAGAAATGTGTTAGCTGCTCTATCCTAGGAGTCACTGCACAGAGAGAAGCCTCTCGGGCTCCAGCATGCCTTTGCTGGGGCAGGGATTTTCTGCAGGTTTGCAGACAAGAAAAGGGATGTTTCAAGGTGTAGCATCCCAGAGCAGAGTGCCTGTATCTCTCCTTACCAAGGTGACAGTAGCTGTGAATACCATCCAATGCTGAGGGAATGAGAGATCGTACTCGCCTGACCAATCAACCAAAATCAATCTGAGCCCTAATAAAATGTATCCTGTTATGGACTAACCCAACCCACAGCGAACTCAAAGCAAAGACCTCACTGACATCAGTGGGAAATGGCCGAGTCCCAGGTGGCATTTGCCAGAGGCAAATGGAGGAATATTTGCTCAAAACACCTATTAGCAGGACAGTCAACAGGAGCCTGCACACACAACTGAAGGAGAAGCAAATTGGGGCCTTCGTGGTAAGACAGAAATGGCTATACTGAAAAACTGCTTTCCCAGTGGGCTTTGGACCCCTTCGTAAGGCTTCCCGATAGTGGTTTGTCCATGGACAGCACTACGAAGACTAAAGAATCTGGTTTAACAAAGAGAAAAATATTTTTTCTGAAAAAAAACTCAAGTCCACCCCACACATAAATGCTGTGCAACAAGTTACTATTAAAATAGCTTGCGGGAAAATCTTCCGGTTGGTCAGCCCAACCCGTGGATCTGAGTAGCTTGAAAAGTCCGAATATATTTAATTTATTATTTTCACCATGGAAACGCTAAACAAAACTGACCTTTTCAGTTTCAATAAAACTGGATTTTCCTGTAGGTCCCCTGTCAGCCGCTGCAATAATAAGTGGAAGTGCTAAAACCTGGAGTTATTAAAAAGCAAAAAAGAGTAAAATGGCACCCCAGCCCTGCTGCTCCTGGGCTGGATCTGACCACACTCGGTCGGCCAGGAGATGCGTACTCTCCTTCAAACATTTCAGAAAACCCAATTCCATCTGTGATTTTGCTGATGCAAATCTGGAGCATCTGCTAACTTCCATGAAGTTAATCCTGGCTTGCTGGGTCCCACTCGGACCAGGATATGGCCATCACATCTCTGCTGACACGCTGCAGCTACTTTCACCTAAGGCATGCCATTGATGGGGTATCTTTGGTACTGCTGACTATTCTGGTGTATTTATCTTTCCCCATCAGGCGCTTCATTTACCTGTTCCTAGCAGAACACTAATGACAGTCTGCAGTCACCAAGGAAGATGCATCTTTCTTCACTCTCCAAGATGCTGCTTCTCTCTGGCTGGCCAGGGCAATGATGAATAAGGGTACAGATCAGGGAATGGAGCAGGATGGGAGAGATGGAGAGGGGCATGGGCAGGCATTCAGAGAATTATTTCAAACCCCAAAGTTTCTTATGTTTTTTACCAAGGAATTTTGGCATGCCTGTCCTTCAGACTACGACCAGTCTCAAGAGCAATGGCTATAAAATATGGCTAGAAAAATATTGAAGATGTTTGTTTAGATGTGTGCTTTGTTAAGTATCCATTGTTTGGCAGCAGTTGAACAAATAAATTATTTCTTCCTTGTGTTTAACTTTCTCCGGTGGCTGGGCAGCCTGTCTTTGTTCAGGAAGGTATCCTCAAGCTTGATGAAATTCAGGCATTCACTTCTAAGTCAATACTCCTGGAACCGGGTGGTTTTGAAGTATTCTAATCTACATTTCACATGTCACATTTTTAGTAAAATATAGATATGGATAGGCAAAACATAAAACGCAGCAGCTTTTAATAACCCTCTCAGATCCCAGGCAAACCGCATAGTTAACAAGAGCTACAACCACCTTCCAGCGTGTCACCCTCCTCTCCCCACTGCGCCCTGTATTAGCTCAAAAGGCTGTCTTTTCTGTCGAGACTCAAAATGAGTTGTTAACACGCCAGGTGTATTTGTTCAGTTACTTCATGTGTCGGACAGACAACAACCTCTGACTCCAAACAGGAGCCACCGCACGTGACCCTGTGAGTGGGGCGAGGAGTCGCCGCGTGGCCGCAGCGGCACAGGGAGCCCCGGCGACATGGCCCCACTCCGGCGACACGGCCCCACTCCGGCTGGCTCACGGGGTGCCGCACCTCCACTCCCCGTGCCTCCCTTCCCCATCCGTAACACACATGAGGCTGCATTAAATCAGGACTGCGTTTTGCTGTGCTTTCAGTAAAATACTGCCTGGCTATGAATGCAGTATATTACAGGGACAAGATATGGCAATTACTGAGTATGAGTGATGACTGCTTGCCTAGAGGAAAGATGCAGAACCAGACCGAACCTTTTGGCTCGGCAGCTCTACCGACGCTTCGGACTTTCCAAAATACAAGATCATGTGAGTATCTGATCTCACATCACTTTCTTTTTGCTTTTATGACAAACATTTTGGCTCTCCCCATTCCAGCAGCGGAGCTGATCCCCAGTGGCCCAGCCTCAGCTGAACCTTATTCCACATTTGTTGGCTGGGGCAACAGCAGAACATGCTGCTCATTAGTGAGGCTACAGCTTTCAATGGTGCTACCCTGCTCTCCCTCATACAGAGGCATGGAGGGAGAAGTACCCACCTTCTGCTCCCAGGTACGACAGACTAGCCACTGATGGAGCACTGTTTTGTCCAGATTTCTCTTGTCTCTTCCCGCTGCCTCCTGAAGTCCAGGTGTCCCAGCCCTCTTCTGGTCAGGCACCCCCAGCTCCTGGAAAAAACCTGGCTGGAGCAGAGAGACGGTGGAGACAAGAGCCCCAGCAGGTGCTTGCATGTGGGGAAACGGCGCTTTCAGTTCCTGCTCCACCTGAGATGTCTTAAGCTTGGCCTCTGCCTCAACACAGTAATTTTTTCCTTGGCAGCCTGAGTAAAAATAACTTTTGTTGTTCTGAAGACTATCAAAAGTAAAAACCAACAAAAATAAAACCCCTTTTCCTATTTCCCGCTGTCATTTTGGAGGAGCTTTACAGGCTGAGGTGGTTGGCACGGGAATAGCTTTCAGTAATACTATTACCTGAACGTCATTATCATGTCACTTATTGCAGTTACGTAGTGCACGTGCTGCAATGGCTCTTAAAGCCGCATGTAGGGTTGGGGCCATTGGGCAGGACTCGTCACAGCTCCATGGGATGAGATGGTCCATGCTCTGGAGAACTTACAGTGCAATGGTATAATGGCACCCTTGGGGCTGCTGGGATGTCTTCAGGGAGGTCTGGGTTCAGAGAGGCCTGAATAAAAGCAATTTTCAGCAGACTTTACTCAAAGTTCACCAGAATGAGTAGCTCTATGTTCCCAGCAAAGAGTCCCATTTCTGCCAGCTGTGTCTGCACTGGAGGGCTGGCAGTGCCTTCAGTGGGGAAGCTATCAGGCTTTGTCAATACAGGGCAAATTATAGAGATAAGGATTTTAATTATTTATTTCATACATCCTAAGTGTAAAGAATGTTACTGAAGACCCATAGCAAAGCCAGCTGAAGAAAGAAGGAAATAAAGGGAGCAAGCAAAAAGCTAATGCTGAAGTCAGGACAAAGATGAGCCTATCCACGAGCTCCGAGCTAGAACATTTTATTTTAGACATTTTATCTATTGTTTTGTTCTATTTACTGGAGCTTTAGACCTTTGATTCTACCATTGCATTTGCTAAAGGCAGTACAGATGATTGCATCTGACACATTTCCTCTACTGGTGACATTCAGGCACCTCTCGGCCACACGATCAGCGCAACCAGGATGCCGGATGGGAAGTGCATTAGGAGATTGCTCATCCTCTCGGAAAGTCCACCTGGGACAGCCGCGTGTTGCTAAACCCCGCATCAGATGGAGAGACCAGGGCATTTTTGCACAAATCAGGAATTTGGTTTGTCACAGTTCACAGCTTGGGCAGGCAACCCAAGGCACGAAGCTGGTGGTTCACGCTCTGACAAGAAACATAAGAAAACAACCCAGAGGTTTTTAAAACAGGCATGACACCACAGGCAGAGGGAGGGAAGATCCCAGAGGATCTACGTCCCAGCCCCGCGCCAGGCTGCACGCACTCAGAGAAAGGTTCTTTGAACAGCACCGGCCTCTCTCCCCAGCAGAGACGTTAGCTCTGAACTTCCTACCAGCAATCTGGCAAGTGAGTCAGAGCTAATTTTAAGCCAAGTGCTTGTGAGACGGGGGTGGGGGAAAGGGGAACCCTTTTCACAGTTTATTCTGCAGGAATGAAAGGTCTGATGTGGTTCTTCATTTCAGCCCCACTCGGTAAACGCAGCATCTTCAGAAATAGGTTTCTTCACATAAAGGGCCAAACGCAGTGCTGGTGCCACCCCACTGTCCCCGTGGTACGCAGAAGTGGACTTGGCCCCTCTCCCCCTTAGGAAATGCGATGACTATTGCCTTCCCGAGACAACTTTATAAGAAGCTGGGCTCGAAGGAACTGTGCAAAATCAAAGACTGCCTGGGGGAAATTAAGCAAGCCCCTTTCTGCACATCATTAAAGCCCAAATTTTAAGGAAATAACCTTGTGCACTTCAGATAGTTTGTTTCGCACTGCTAGTTCTTTAAATGACTTTAAATTACACATGCACAAATAAAAAAGGACAGCAGTGAATAGTATGCTGTAACTAAACATTTCTCCTTAACAGGTAGCAGATGAGATGCCAGCCATATCATACAATGGCATAAAATCTAAACAGATTTTCCTAATATTTCTTCTTCACTTTGATTCAAGAAAAAGAGGGCTCCTATTTGCAGCCTTTCATGGAGAGCTCTGAACACTGCTGGGTTTTTTCCTTATTTATCTAATTTTCCAAGCACATTTCTCAAGAATCATCCATGGACATTTCTAAGTTTTTATATTTTTACTCCAGTTTTTCTCAGTCCCAGTATTCCCACAGGAATTAAAGCAACTGAACACGGAATCCTCACCCTTGTTGATCTGTTTTGTTTTCAGAGAGACACAGCTCTTTGTGCAGACAAAGACAACGACTCCAGACATTTGCTCTACACCGCAACCCATCCTCCTCGCTCCTCTGTGTAGTCATTAGCTCTCCTTGTCCGTTATCTACTCCCTGGGTAAGTTTACCATGCTGCACGGCAGCACGGATACAAAGAGAGAAGGTGAGGGTTTATGTGATAACGCACATTGTTAGCGTAGACAGGGCAGCCTGATTCACCTGGGCTAAGAGGAGCCCTAGGCAAGGAAGTCTGTGTGTTTGATAAATCAAATTACAGCCACTAACACCTGCTGGTGAAAAGCCCCACGCAAGGAGGCCCATCGTTAGCATTACGCCATATACGTGTTAGCATAATGCCGTCTTGCCCGTGCAGGGATCACAGGGAGAGACTTCCCACAACCCATCACCACTGGGAGAACTGCTAGCAGTGTTTCGGTTTCTTGGTGCCAGCTGCTGTCAGGAGCCTGAGCAACCCCTACTTCTGCAGGTATGTGGCTTGAAACAGAGATTTCAAAAGTGCCCCAAAATAAATGCAAATAGCTGCTGGGTCTAACTATTTGCTGGCCCAGTGGCCACTGCTATCCCATGCCAGACACATGGGGCTGCCTTCTGCTGCCTTCTCTGCTTTAGCTCAACTCCTTCATTAAGCATGCTGAGGAAAAGACGTTTTCTTTTATAAATTAGGCTATTAGCTCAGATTCACTTTCTCTCTTCTCTTAATGAACACCAAGTTTCTACAGCATGTCAAATAGACAGCCCATAAGTACAATATAGTCAAGTTCTTTTAACGTATTTCTTGGAAAACGGGGAGTTCTCATGGTAGGTCCAGCCTCGCATTTGTATCTGTCACAACCCTCAGCAAAAGGACAACAAGCATCCTTGCACCCCGGTAGAAAGGAGAACCACCTCCCTCTTGTTACCAGCTGCACCTACTTTCAAAAGTACTCTCTTTTTTCCCTTCAATTTCCTTTTAGGCTTTCCTTCTCGCTCCTGCCATTGCTCAGCCCATGAGGCAACACTCTAGCACCATGTCTTGTTCTGGTTCCCAGATAGTCTCATTTTTTGGAAGGATATTTCCTGGCATCCTCAAGCCGCTTCATGTTTTCCCTTCCTTTTGCTAGCATACCTCCTATCCCTTCATTCTTGCTCACCACTCTTATCCCCTTTACTATTTTTTTCCCATTTTTCTATTGATCCGTTTTTCTCTTCTCCCTCTTCCCTTCAACTCTTTGCTTCTCTTTTTTCTCCCTGTCCCACCCCTCTGAAGCTTTCCGGCGAGATGTATTACCTACTGCGGTGAGGGGAAGCAGTGCATCTGAATTCAAGTTGCACTATACAACAAAAGCAATACTATATAGACCTACAGAAACAGCAATCCATAATCTTAGTGTTCTCCCCTCCCTGTGCTAAATTCCCAAATCCAGAAGCCTCCCGTTATCAAAACAATTTTAAATAAGCCAAGGAGAGAATTAAATGGAAAATAAATTGGGCATTTAATGCCTGATTCCAGAGCACTCAGCTCCTCTCACTTCAATAGCCGTACTGCACACCTTTCATCAGGCTCCTGCTCTGCAGAGGTGTCTCTATTCGCCTGCGTGTTCCCCATTCTTCCAAAGATGATACGGACACCCTGTATTGCCAGATAAGCGGTATATGTCACTCTTCCTTGCCTAAGATTAAAATGAATATGTTAATTTATTTTCTATTACAGGCTGCAGCACAAATGAGAGAGGGAGAGGGAGCGTGTTCTGCTCTCAGCTTTCTGCTCAGAGCCACGCGTCACCCCACAGACAGAGTCTTGCCTTCCTGCACACGCTTGGCCGACTGGTCCCTTGCTTTCACGGTAAACCCTTAGATACTTCTGCATAAAGTGGATGTCAGTAAATAACTACTACTCTGAGATTATGTGCTTTTGTGCTTTTTACACTTGGAGCAAATGAATCCTAACTCATCTTCTACCCACATTCTTTTAGGACAGACCCTCCCCAGCTGGAGCGAGGCGGGGCAGAACACATCAGGGTGACATGCATTCCCATCATAATCAATACAATATCATCTCTGAAATAAAAGTGCTTTAATTGAAAGCCATGTCAGAAAAATCAGAGTGATGCCAAGAGTTCATTTTTTCAGCCCGAAAGACGATCAGAATAAAAATGTAGAAAGTAGTTGTTTGGAGGGTAGAGGAGAACTAGCTAGAAGGAGATAATACTACAAGTTTATACATTCTGTGTATTTTCTTTCTGTTTTATAGAGAATCATTTCTAAACTGGCCGTCACCCGTGTGTGAATTATTACATCAGGCTCAGGAGGTTGTAGATACAGACAGAGACTAAACACACATATACTGCACCCATATATGCTGACACATAACTCTTTCTTGCACTGCTAAATGGATGCAGAGGAAGTAACAAAGAAACACGTCTCTCCCATTTAAATTAGAAGTCAGAAAAGGAAAGTCGTCTTGCCACTGAAAAACTACAGATATATATGTGTTCATATACATGCATACACATAGATACACATACACCTGTACACACACTGTGGGAGGCAAGGAGGGAGAATGAGACACAGGGAAAACCATCGAGATCTTTCTGCTGCCATCAAAACACAGTAGTCCTGTTAATAGGAAAAGATCCAATCCTTGTATACAAGCAAATCTCCCAAGATGCAGTCTAACACGTATCTCTTGCTTTCTATTTAGATGTACTTTTGGACTGCTGAATTACAGATTTAAAATATGCAGAATCAGTGTAGGAAACTGTGGGGAAAAGCAGAAATAGGTTCCTCCTAAAGATTCAATTGAATTACTCTGAAAAAAATTAATTAAAATTGAATTCTCTTTTGACACAAGATCTCCTGTTTGCTAGTTCGTGATATGTCTATTACCTAGTTTCCATTAGGAGATATTATACTCCGTAATGAAATAAACTTCAAGGACCCTGTGGGATCAAACAAAAAGTTTACTGTATTCTGACAGCAGCAGCAGCAGCAAGGTTACAGTGCAAGCTGGCATGCTTAATGAAAAAGGGTTGACATATTATCACCGAGTTCCTATCACTGATCTCTATCATTGCTTTTTAAGGTACAGAAGGGCAAATAATTGAGTGTGTTGTTGATTAGGGAACAGCTTGATTTGCAAAGTGACAACCTAGAGTCAGGTCTTCATTCAGTCTCTCCAAAAATCTGGGGAGAGGGGAGGGGAAGGAGGGGAGTTCCTTCAACCCTTAGAACAGCTTCATAACTAGAATAGGAATTATTAAAAAAGAAAGGCCATCGGCATCTCCAGTAGGTGGCTGTGGTTTTGCCATCAGTATTTGGGGAAGCCATCCAGGGGATCACCTGTATTAGGGACCAGTGTGAATGAATTAGATACAAGAGTGAGAACATTTACATTGCAATTGGTGCTTCAGGTCTACTGCGCTATAAAATACTGCTTCGTGCTTTCCCATATCGCACTTGGATCCTAACAAGACATTTGAGATACTAAGAAACCATCCAAAATGAACATGAAGGCAGAGTCTGGCCCTAGATGATACAAAGGAGAATTTCAATGTACTGTTGAATTAACAGTGACACAAAGAGTCGCTGACCACTTTGTCTGTACAAGGAAAATCAGTCTGAGAGAGCCAGAGCAAACATTATTTGTGTCTCTCTTATTTCTGCATATTCTCCTTTTCTGGCACTTACAAAGACAAAATCCCCAGTGCCATAAGCCTTTGCCCCAGAAGCTGGCACTCACATCAAAAGGATGAGTGTTTGTGTGTTGGCTGTTTGGGGCACTGTAACAGGGCCCACAAAACAGGTACTCGCCACATCCTAAATCTGTGCTTCCAGCTATGCAGCCAGCAGCCTCGTAATGGAAAGTTAAAATGTAAACACAAGCTGCTATTTTAGTGCAATCGCACAAATGCAGCAGCTTGTGTTCTCTCTTCCTTTATTTCCAGAACGGACAGAATGCTTGAATCAAGCTACAGATATTCCTTTTTCTTTTCCCTCCTTTATTTCTTCTCCCTAAGCGCCTGGTCAATTAAATCTTGCTCACACAAGTAATTCCTACTCGCCTTATTCCTACAATGGCAGTTAACAGTGTTCAGACTAAAGGATGCCAAAATCTGTTTTTCCCTAGATAGTAAAAATGCAAACAGAAATCAAAACCAAGCAGACTAATAAAGGATTATAGGAGCTGACAATGCTTTGTGAATTTGAAAGGTTACATTGCTCGGTTCAAAATAAAACTGAAATCCTGATTCCGCCCTGAGCTTTTGCCTCCCCTTTTCACAACGTTTAAAGGCATTTTCCCCTTTGTCATATGGATAGTTGTTCACAGAGGAGTTCACTGATACCACCTTGCTCATCTAGTCCAGATGGCCCAAAGTGATGAAAATCCAAAGGTATTCCACGAATTGACCTTGGAGATGCTTCTGTGATTCAAAATTCAGGGAAGATAGGAAGCCTGATTCTGGAAGCATCACTGCTTTAGCTCTAAAGAAAACCAATGCACCTAGGCAGCAGCTGATTTTTAAAGGACAACAGAATTTCCCCAGTTGACAAGACATCTGCTTGTATTCCGCAATCCTGGATTTACACAGGAAATAACAGCTAGTTTGCATCACATATGTCAATAGCCAGGATTTTTGCCTTCTTACCCTTCAGATTCTATTACCTCTAATGAGACGAGATGACAATGCCTGCTCAGAAATGAAAACCAAAAGGGAAGAATCAGGGAAAAATCTAGAGGCCAAAGATAGTTTACTTATTTTTTTTCTAAATTGATCTGCTAGCTTTCCTCAGAGAAGTTGGCCAAACTAAAAATCACAGGTCTGTGCTGCCCTCACCCTCCGTGTGTTAAGATATATAGTACCTCTGTCCAAACCACGCCTGGCTCTGCGAAATAAAAATTAAATCAACAGGATTTTGCAACACAAAAGCCACCCTCTCGCTTTTGCCGAGTACTATTTGAAATAAAGATGGATCATAATGTGAGTCATTTATCTCTCCTCTCTGATGCATTCACACACACGCCTACCACTGCAGGGGGATTGAGAGAAGTGACCTGAATCTCAAGCACCCTTGGGTTTGCAAACAAAACCCAACCAATGAGGTTATGCAAAGCCAGACCTAAATCTATGGCTTCCCCTTTACCCTGTTTTTCTCCTTTCAGTAGTTCAGCCAGTGAAAGTACAGGAGAAACATGGAACGGTATCATATAATGAAACTGCGTATCATATAGTGGTTCCAGAGTAAAACATTCCCATTTCACAGGAGGGATATTCAAGCAGCAGACTAGGTGAAATCCCAGTTGACTGCAATACTTGTACTTATTTTAATTGTTTATTGAAAACAGCACAACAGATATGAAAGAATGGTAGAAGGAAGAAATATTGGCTTTGTTCACAGGCTCAGCCCCCCTCCGCATGAACCACATGCTAAATCAATTCTTCACATTATATGTTAAAAAAAAAAAAAGTAGAACTGGTAATAGTAACATGAGAGGGAAAAGACAGCAGGAGCAAAGGAAAAGAGAAGAGGTGGAAGGGAGATCTGGTCAAAGGTGGTTTTGTTTCTGCAGTAGGTGTGTGGGATAATGGCACAGAGGCACGCTCCCCAAAGGAAAGGAACAGAGGGCAAGAAGGGCTGAAGAGAGAGAAGGTCCATGGTAAGGGAGCACGAGCCAGGCCTAGCCTGAGGTTAGGAAGAGTGCTGCTTGTTACACTTTGTAGTTATTTTGCTTTGGTTGGTCCTCAGAATGGTTCTTCTTCAGGAGCAGTCTTACACGCCTGCACTGTGCTCCCTCTCTGCTGAGTCATACCACCAACTTACAACACACACAAAACCAAGAAGAATGAACGCAAGTGTCAGGAGATCTGCCCCTGTTCCTGGCAGCCTAAAAAGGAACTTGTTTATGTCACCTATGAAAGAGCTGTGACATTTCTTCAGTGATGGAGTGATCCCACTAGGATCACTTTTGCTGGCCAGCATTAAGCATATTTTTCTCCAATTCATCTTTCCAGTATGATTCATTCTGCTCATCCACCTGGAAAAACATGCTCAGGGTCATCCTAACCGCTGCACAGCAAAGTCCATCACTATCCTGATAGATCAGGGTTCCATTTCTTGCCCAAACATGGACAATAAGGAGCTACATACGAGGTGCGTACAAATTGTGTGCCCAAGTTTTACTATCTCTGGAAATGCCACAGCAAATCCATCCAGGACAGCCAAGTCATTCCTAAAGAGCCCCAAATGCTAGATCTGGATGGGATCTGAATACATCTATTGGAGACCCAAAATTAGAACAGTGCATCATTTCACTCACAACAAATTATGTCTTAGGGAGCGACATTACCCAACAGAACCAAGCCCTTCAGGTTCAGCCCTTCAAAGGGCCGCTGGCAATTACTCCATCTCAACCACCGTTCTTCCAGGATGGACGAAACAGGAACAGCAAAATGCTCCAAACCCCTGTGCCCTTATATGTTGTGGGGAGTATCTCAACACACACCTCTGTAAGTCCTGCTGAAAGAATCCCTTCCAGCACCTACCCAGTGTAATGAGGACAAAAGCTACAGCTCCCGGTTACTCCAGGTTATCGATGGAGTTTCCAAAGAGTAGTTTTGAGAGTGATTTTTGGATTCTGAGTCTGGTAGGTCTCGCTGTTCTCACTTAGACTAAATCAAATGCTTCTCAGCCTTCCTTATCTAAACCATATTGCTCCTTCTGGGCCTTTTGGCTATATTTTATGAAATAACTGATGTCCTCTGTCTCTAGTGGACAATTTGTTGCTGCTACCACCAAAGGATGAACCATATGATCTAATACATCTCTTCCAACACTGTCTTTTGAGGTTTCTATAATTTTTCCAGAGATTTTTATTTTGTTCCCAAAGAATGGTTTGTGTACCCACCAGTTTGTCCCACTGATATTCCTTGTTCTGATAAAGATACTGCCTCTCCATACAAACCTTGCCACTCCTACCTTCCAGATACTACGCATGCAGGAGCATTCCTCCAGGGGTAAAGTGCAAGGAATTATTTCATATTTTCTTATTTTTGGTTAAGTCCCAGAAAATTTACTTTTATTCTTCTTTCTTCTATCCCTAGTATTACCTACCATTGTGCTTTTCCCTGTTCCATGACCCTAGCTGACACTGTCCCGTTCCCTAACCTGCCAAGCTCACCCTCACTGGCTGTCTGCAGTGTAAGTCATTTTTAGAAAATTATCTTTAGAGGAAAGCCCCGTTTCCACAGTCAGGTATGGCTACCCTAACGCAGCATCAGTAAAATAATATCAGATCCTGGGACTGGTCATAGAAGAAATTTAACTCTAGTCCAAGTGTCTACATAGTTCCAGGTAGTTGTTTGAACCATAGTTTTATCAACCATCCTGTATGCACCTATTTCAGCTGGGCATCAAAATGAAAGGAGCTTGCAAATGAGCTTGCTTCCCCATGTAGTTCACGTATGGGGCTCAATTCCAGGTGCATTAGCATCTCGTTATGAGCTGCTTTTCAAGGGAAGGATCCAAAGGGAATGAAGGATTAGAGATCTGGGAGACAATCTGGCCTAGATTTGCCTTAGACTTTCCTATAAGGCTTTTAATTTGCTGCTTTGTTGCACTATTCTGGATGTATCACTCAGGGAGCTTTATTCACAGGGTCTACCTTTGGGTCTCTGCGGTATTTCAACAACACTGGGGGGAAGGGGAAGAAGGTGGAAGGAAAAAATGAAGACTGAGGTTTTTCCAGCCTGAGAATTTGCCCAATCTCAGGAAATGTACCATGTTGCAGATACATATATATATATATACACACACACACATATATGCACACAGAGACATATATACATATATATAATTTTTTTCCCCCGTAAACCTCAACTGCTTTTGCTGCTTCTATAGGAGGTTGATTTTGAAATATCCCTTCCAAAGCTGGGATGGATATTTCCAGTGTTGGGGTTTATTAAGTTCCTATGGCAGCTATTTCCAAGGCTGCTTTGTGATATATTTCTTTGCAAGAGACTTTAAGAATGGCAGAAAGGCTTTGCAGATAAGGATCTGAATTGCAACCTTTACACTAGAAGTGTAATAGGAACATCAGGGAATTAAATAAAATTATATTTTTCCTAGATGTCTGCTTAAAAAGGAAATTCAGGATTTTATGGATGCCCCAGAGACAAACTATTACATTACATTCCTCGCAGTTCTTATTTGAGTACTGTCTGTTTGAGCACCTCAAATAGCACAGAATCATTCATAAAGAATGGGCAAGAGAGACTGTGTCCCATCAATATTTCAAGCTTGGTTATCAAATCAAGAGAAATTCATGAGTTCTGTTCCAGCTCAACATTTGCCGGTTTGATACTATTGTTTGACAGTTTAGGGGGTTTTCCCTCTGCATTCTCATTGTCTTTAATATTTTATACAATCTTCCAGTTGATGCTATTGTAATATTTATTAATTTTATTTTTTTTTTACTTGGCTGCACTAACCAGTTTTCTCTTTTCTCTTTCAGCAGGGAGAAATTCACACTCATTTGCTATTTGTGGGGTGATGACATAGTGTGAAGAAGCAGTAATGATGACTGACTGATAGAAGACACCATATGTTCTCTTCATTTTTCTCTGTGCTATTTTCTGAGAGATGAATAAAGACTCAATATAAGATGAACTTTCCTATAATACATAATAAAAAAAAAATTTACTTTTTTTTTTCCAAATAATTGGCAGGATGGGGGAAATAATCCTTTTTTCTAAAGCATTCAGATAGTATTGCTATAAATATCAGGCTTCAAATCACCAAGATAATTTCCAGTCTTTTCCATCAGAAATATTTTACATGTGTCTAAGCAGCAAAACCAACTTTACAATTAATTTCACCCTCCCCAAATGTTTTCCAGCCTTCCACAGCAAACATTCTGAAAATACAAGTTGCATTTGCTTATGACTAAACAAAGGTAAACAATCCCTTCCAATTTTAAAAGAAATGAGATTATATATAGGATTCTAAGTGACAATTTGTAATGTGTGATAACCAGCAATCCTGATTATAAGCACAGTCCTAGTATCACTAGATCGCAACAACAATACTAGGTTATATGCAGGGATGTTTCTTTACACCCTGAGTGTATGAGTCTGTACAACTAATAATACAAAAGAGTCCCTTCAGTAAATATTGCATTTGCTTTAACATGTTGTAATCTCAAAATAATTAGAAATTTCATTTCATATAAATACCCAAATGAAAATCTTTTATGGTTATAGTGTATGCCTTTACCAAGAATATTCTTTTCTTACATAAGTATTTTAAATTCTTTTTCCATTCTGTCCTCATTTCATTCTACCCTCTCAAAACCAAGGATTCTTGATTGTTGCTCTTCCTCCTAACCTTGTAATAGCCACTAACTAGCACCAGACTACAGCCAGAGCCATACGCGTATCTGCTCATGTTATTAAGCAGTCAGGAGCACAAACAAAGAGGTAAACAAAAGGGATTCACATTGCCTTCTGTTCCATTGGAGACAGACAGGGAAAAAAAAATAAAAAACAATCCTCCCAAATACAAAAATCAACCCCAGAAATCATTGTTTTGAGATACCTTATTTTTCAAATTTCCAAGAACATTTTGTAAGTAATGGAGACAAAATTGAAGAAAAACATAATTGTGAGTCCTGCCTGGAGCGGGCCAGAGGACTCGCTGTAACTGGACCTGGTGCCAGCACTCTTATTTGGGCTTTGTTTTCGAGGTCATTCATTTAAAGCATTTTTCATAACACAACCTGAATAAAGAACACAGAGCCACATTCTGCTCACCCTGCTTGCAAAAGCAGCCACCACGGATGTAGCAGGAAAGTTTCCTTATGCCACGCGAACAGGAGTTGGCCCTCGGAGGACGGTATTCTCCCCGGTCACCTGCCATAGCAACAGACATTGAGGAATGTTTTACATTTCTAGTATGTAACGCAATGCACTTTCCCCAGTTAGACCTATTTATTTTTGCTGTTAAAGCCTATGCACCCTGCGTCACAAAGAATATGACAGAAGGCGCTCAAGTAAAGCAATGATGGCAGTTTTCAAGTAAGGAATGTGTGTTATTCTTCCTTTGAACTCCAAGTGGCATGAATGCATCTCCCCCTGGAAAGCTGTATCACGTGCACTTTTTTTTTTCCTGTGACAATAGAATTACATAAAGTCTGATCTCAAAACTCTCAGTCAAATATTCCATTCATCAGCAAAGAGCTGGCTTGCTTAAAGGCTACAGGATTGGATCCCCAATCAATACTTTAATAAATAACACCTACTTAGTCAGAACAATTGATTGCTAGGGAGCAGACTAAGTATAATGTATTTCTGCTAATCTAGTCAAAGGATAAATGTCATAGTTTATTTATAAGACACACCTGGAACTATTCAGAGGGTTGTAGATAGGATCCATCTTGACACGCATTTAACACCGTATGTGCACAATGTCTTATTAAGGATGGATGGCGGGTACGTCAACGTAACACGGCTGGCTTTGTTTGTCAGCAAGCCCTGCTGCCGCTCCCTCCGAGCTGCCAAAGCTCAGCTCCACGATTCCCTGGCAGAAAGGGCAGCTCCCGGGACCCGCCGCTCCCGCAGCCGAGGAGTGGGTGCAGAGCACGGTGGATGCACCTCCTTGATGCGTGGGCTCTGGGAGCACTCTTTCGTCTAACTCTGGTGTCTCTCGATTTCATCCAGTGGCCACTTCATTACACCTAGCAATAGCCAGGCACGCCACAAAGGCCATTCTTGGGGATTATGGCCGTACCCTGGTTTTGCTTTTACTAGACTGTTTATTCTGCTGCGCAGTGGTGCGGGAATAGCCTCTCAGTATTTTAGGGTGGAAAACAGCCAGCAGAGAGTGCAAGAGGCACCTTCTGTGCACTTACTCCACAGTTCACAGCCCAGGCTCTAGACAAGGCACCTTGGTCCCCTCCATGCCCTGCCCCCGGCGCATCTGCTCCGATTTATTGTTCGAGAGCACCATCACTTCGGTTCTCTTCCAATTACTTCTACTGTTTCTCCCCTTGGGGTCTGTGCTCACAACCACCTTCTTTCGGGAGTACGCGTGGGCCACCCATCTTCCCGACTAGTCTCAAAACGCACACATTGTCAGTACGGCTGTTAAATCGCAGACCGGAGGAGGACGTGCCCGGCAGGAGGCTTGTACCCGCACGGAGGGTATGAGAAGAGCCTCCCTGCCCCGCTCCTCCCAGAAGCCGCCCGGCAGCAGGAAGGCAGCGGCTTTCCCCAGCGCCCCGCCTGGGACCTTCTCCGCCCTCCCCCGCAACTTCCCACGCGGGGGTTGCAATATTTCGGTCACCGACGCCCAGGCACAACCTTCACCATGCGGCTTTCCCAGCAGGAGCTGTGTGCGCGCCTGTGCGTGCGTGTACACACACACCACCCCCCCCCCCGCCCCAGACACAGACCCAGTTCTTTCGGCAGCCCCCCGTTCGGCACGGCGGTAATTTGCCCTTCAGACAATGCATAATTCAGCAGCCTTGAAGGCGGCCGGGGGGGCGGACGGCGCCGCGAAAACGTGTCAAACTTGAGAAGCGAACGGCACCCTGGAAAGGCGGCGGCGGCGGCGGCACCGGCACCGGCACCGGCACCGCCCGCGCTCTGCCCGCGCCGCGGCGAGGGACGATGCGCCGAGGGCGCAGCAGGGCCGGGCTGCGCTCCCCGCCGGAGGCGGCCGCACCTGCTCCCGGAGGTGCGCAGCGGGGCGCGGCGGGGCGGGGGCCGCGCTGCCGCCGAGCCGAGCCGAGCCGAGCGCAGCGGGGCCGGGGCCGGGGCCGGGGCCCGGGTGGCGGCGGCGGAGGAGGGGGGGTGGGGGGGGCGGGAGGCGGGGAGGGGGGCGGCGGCCTCCCGTCTCCGGGCGGGCTGTCCCGCTTCGCTCTCTCCTCCCCGCCGAGGCTGGCCGGCGCGGAGCCGCGGCTGCGGCGCGCAGAGCGGCGGCGGGCGGGAGCGGCGCGGAGGATGCGCTGAGCGCGGGGAGGCGGCGCGGCCGCGGCGCAGGTCAGTGGCGAGTTTCCCCTCCCCGGCCGCGCCGGCCCCCCCCCCCGCATTCCCCGGCCGCTCCCCAACTTTTCCCCGCACCACTTCGGGAAAGTGCCCAAACTTGCGCCGGGGCCCCCTCGTCCCGTGTCCCCCCGCCCCCGGCGGCGCGACCCCCTCACCTCGGGACCGCCCTCCCGGCGGTCATTAACAGTGCCGGTAATTGGGGGGGGGGGGGGGGGCGCGGAGGGGCAGGTGCCGCGCTCGGGGCCGGGGCCCGTCCCCCCGCCCCGCCCCGCCCCGCTCCGCTCCGGTCCCTCCGCAGCCGGGCGGGGCCGGCCCAGCCCCGCTCGGGCACGGGGCTTGGCGGGGCGCCGGCGCCGGGACCCCAACTTCAGGTGAGGGATGGAGCCGGCGTCTGCAGCCGGGCTGGCTGCTCGCGGGTACGGCTCTGCCTCGGGTTTCTGTCAGGAAAACAGCGGGAGCCAAAGCGGAGGAGCGGACAAACGCCGGCATCTCCCCAGACTGGAGATGCAGTTCACCCGGAGTTCAGTCTGGGCGCAGGCGGGAGGGGGTATTACGGCACTTTCTCGTTTCTGGAGCTGATGCGGGGGGACCCGGGGTTCGCTCTGGGCGCCGCTCTGCCGCGGGTGCGCTTCTCGGCAAAGTCCCGCGTTCCCCCGCCCCTGCCCGGCCATCCTGGCGACTCGGACCTCGCCGTTGGTGCCACCTTCCATCTCACTTAACCCTTGAGAACGGACATAGGCAAAACGCGGCGAACGGACAGCAAGGAATCGTTTTGTACAAGCGTGTTAGCACCAGTGCGCTGGCGATGGGTGACCGGACAGCCCAGGCACCTCGCTGCCACCCGGGATTCCCCGGTGTTGGCTGTGGAAGTGGCGGGCAACAACGCGATACCCAGTCAGAGCTGCGCGGTTGTTGGGTTGGTGGTGGTGGTGGGTTTTTTGAGCTTTTTGAGGGGTTAGGAAAGCCCCTTATTATAATTGTATTCTAATGTCGCCGTCTGTCTGCAGCTGACTTGCGGTGTGTGCAGATTAACATGGTTAAAAAAAAACCCAGAGATGCTCATTTTTTTATGTTAGACACTTACCCTGAAATGCTTGTATTTTATTGCAAGATTTAAAAGTTGCAGCTCTTCAGAGAATAGGCTGTATATACAGTACCAGTGAGGGAGGATAAATGGTAAACCCGAATGGTCTCAGAAGTGAAAATCGGAAATGCAGTCGCTAAATCCATTTTGTTTATTAATGATGCTCACCATTTCATGAGAAAGCTATCCTCAGTTTATCCCAAGAAGATTTCATTTTGTCAGATGCCTGGCGTCTCATCAATTCCTTTCATGTCCCCGGGATTTTCTCTTTTCCAGGAGCAGGCCACAGCAGCTCTCTGTGTTGGGGATAACCGTTAAGCTCTTCTTTTGAATTCATGAGCTTCCAAATTAAACTTTTGCTGACACCTGCTACCTAGCCTGCTTGAGCAGAACAACAGCGTCGCCCGGGCTACTGGAGCTCTGCAAACAAAAATAGGTGTAAAGTGCCCAGGCTAGGTCTCATGGCGATTTAGGGGGGGCTCTGGGAAACTGTGGCTACTGGAAATCTAATCAAAGTCTGTTTCTAATGGAGCAAACTTTCCAACAGCAATCACAGGCAGGAATTAAATCCATAGAGTAGACGGCAACGGAGATTAATAATCATCATCATCAATTAGCTGATGGAATCAAACAGAACAAAATGAGGGTAAACAAAAACCTGGCTTCCCCTCCCCCTCGAATCTAGTCTCACCTTTATTTATCCGGTGCCAAGGATCTCTCCTGAGCGCTGGTTTCAAGTGCCAAAAAATTTAGCAGGTGTCATAACATAAGGTCAAGACTTAATTATTTATATGGAGACATCAATCATCCTGTGGGGATGATTTATTTATAAAGCACCAGAGCTGTAAAACGAGACAGTGAATTCTGATTTTCTCCTGCTTGTTCCTGAAGGGGACCAGGAAGGTCCGAGCTGTGGCCGAGTGACCTTTGGAGCCGGCGGAAGTTTCTGCCCGGCCCCGTGTGGAGGAGAGTTTTGCTATGCCTTTTAAATCGTGTAACCAAAATCTCACCGGGGAAATCTCATGCATATTTGCTACATCTCAGTAATGAACATTTACTGATTATGGATTATCTGGAGAATTTAGCTTTTTAAACATTATTCAAATTTTTATGTTTATGTAAGCTAATAAGACTGAGGAGATTCAGTAACTACTCTTTGCCTTACGGTATTTGAAAAGTATGTCCGTTGGGCTTAGCTCAGCATCTTCCAGCACCGCTTTTAAAATACTAAAATAGAATTTTTCTGCCTGAAAAAAAACCCCTCTATCTGTACTCAGTATAATGCTCTTTGCTCACAATTAATGCCAAAAATCAATTTGCTAACATGCTTTTTATGTTTCTGCTGATGACAAACAGGATGGCACAGTAAAAGCTTTTATTGCCATCTGATTAGTCCACAGTGGTGGTAAGTAAATAGCTTGGGCTAGTACGGCTGCAAGACTCCTGTGCTGAATGCAGTAGATACAGAGAAGAGCACAGGGTGCTGAGCACTAGGCATAATCCTGCTCTCAGACTCATTGAAAGAAATTTTATCAACCATACGAGCAGAAGCAGGATCAGGCCCATAGGTTTTCGATAGCTGGACAAAGTAACAAACATGCACGTGGCATGTTCCTGAACCTCCTCCTCCAGGTTTCTGATCAAGGGTTAATTATAGCGAGGGATTCTCAGAGATTTGTCCATTTATTTATCTGTTAATAGAAATGGTGCTGCTGATCTTACGTGATCGTGTTTCAGACAGGGAGATGATTAACTTAGACTGAGTGAAACTGGTGAAAAAAAGGCAGAATACAGGAGGGGAGAGAGAGATGGAAAGTTACGGTGAAAATGAGTAGAGCTAGGAGGGAAGGTTTCTTTTTCTCTCATAAAACTTTTTATCTCATAAAACTCTGTGTAGCACAAACCCATAAGCTTTACCGTTAAAAAGGACTATTCAAAGCACAAGGAGTATCCAGGGCAGTTCGTGATCCCTCTGAACTTCATGGCAGGACTCCATTTTGGCAAAAGCAAGTCAATAAGCTCTCCTGCATGTCCATTATAGTGTTCCCACTGATCTTAAAAGACGACCATTTATCACTGTATTTCAGTGACGGAAATACTAAAATAATATTTCACTGGGTTTGTAAGAGGGTGTAAATTATGGGTAAAAGGATGGATGAGCTGGCAACGTCTTCAAAGAACAATTAAGATATTAAGAGTGTGGGAAAATATTTTTAGACATTAACCAATCCGTGAGACAGTTGGAGTTTAGAACCCAATTCGGTTATGAGATGTTCCTCGAGCACCCTCTGGATCTTGCCCAGACCATGTGAAACATGAAAGATTAATAGTATTTCTTGTAGGCAAGACCAGTCAGCTGCTTGTGTATTTTTATGGTGTACTGGGTACATTTATAGCATTTAGTAATGCCAGCAATGTTCAATATAAAGAGTAACAGATGAATGTATCGTGAAACAAGGCACTGGCAAGGCAGGTGGGAAATGATTTCCAAAATATTGCAGCAACCAAGCCGGGAGAAATGTAGTAAGATGGTAAACATAATATACAGACCTAAGCGGCTTTAACCAAAGCCAGGGTTAGAGCCCCAGGCCGAGTCCCACCCATGCAAGATTGAGCCCTACCCACACATTATGTGGAGGAGGAAAGCCAGGACTCGCTGCCTGCAAACCCCGGCAAAGATGGCTTCCACGGCGCTCCATCCCCATCACATCAAAAGGCAAAAGTGACGATGAAATCCCAGTTGAGTGCAAAGAGGAGAAAGGAGGAGAATGAAATTGTATTGGCTCCACTGCAAGAAACAAATCGCAGATTTCCCTAATCAGACAGATGATGCCTAACTAGGGCACAAAGCGAACCACGAAGGAAGGTGGCAGATTTCACAAATTAGTCATGGCAAAAATGGTGAATTTCACAGCTTGAAGTGAATTCATGTTATAGGATGAAACAGCACAAAGTGATTAAGAGCTCTAACTGATAGAAGTAATAAGCATGTGAGCCTTAGTCATCACACAGCAGCCGACGTTTCTCCCTGGCTTCAGCTGAGCCACAGGAGCAACACCTTCAGCCTCCTCCTGTTTCTGATGCTGAGTGGGAGCTGGTGGGGACAACCCCAAACAAGGTCCCACAGACGTTTCCAGGAGTTTTCCATCTCCGGAAGGTACAACCACGGCAGTCCAACAGGAGTCGGACAGCCGCTCCGCAGGGAGAGATGTTCTGCAGGCGTGGTCTCCGCTCCCAGTGCCAGCACTGAAACCTGGAGCCGTGGCTTCAGCGGGGGAGCACGTGCCGTGAGAAGAGCAAGTCAGGAGACGGCAGGGCCCCGTCTTCACAGCATGACCCCACTGGCGAAGAGCAGAGCGGGAGGACGGCTGAGAAAGGTTGGAACAAGGGGGGACGCTGTTGCAGCATACTCCCTGCCATGCTGGGGACAACCTTCCAGGTCTGGCAATGCCACTTGTGGAGCCATTAGGTGCTGGCACGTGCCGCCTCATGGTAACCATGCCACAGCACGCATCCCTAATAGTAAGCAACCATTAAACACCCCATTCAATGGCTTTCTTCCAAAAGCCACCCAATTTCCATTCTTTCAGGGGCTAAAACCCAATGTCGCAAGCCTCTCACAGGTGCTGTTACATGACTTCTGCTAGCAAAACATTTCAATAGCTGTTACAGTGCATTTTCGAGGAAAGCTCTGTGATTAAACACTGGAACCTCACCCTATCATTTGCATCCCTGCTTAGACAAAGATAAAATTCTGGAGAAAAATGTCACCATTATATCTTCATTCTTTTGTTTCAATGTATGCTCTTCTATCATAGTTACTGAAAATCCATAGAGCAAAATGCAAGCAAAGGGAGCTAATACCAACCAGGATCAGCCTCCTCCAGCAGCGTGAGGCTCCTCCAAACTCTTCCCCTTCACGGCAGACTGTCGGCCAGCCTCCGCCAGCCCCCCGGCAACGCGCCCCAGAGCAGAGTGGGTTTGCAGGCTGCCAGGAAGGTTAACAAACCCCAGCGCTGGCAGACGAGCTGAAGCTGCAGCGGAGTCATGAACCCTTCAGAGAGCAGAGCGTGCCAGCTTTCCTGTTTATTGAGGGTGTTCCAGCATAGTCGGGTCCGCTGAGCGCAGCTGTGTTAATATCACGCAGGGAGAGGGGAAGCTGTTGAGGTTGCCAGGACCGAAGCCATAGAGGAATGTAATGGGGCAGTGCCAGTTCCTTCAAATCCCACCTGGAAGTTATTAGCCATCCGCTGGAGGCAGCGGAGCACCTGCATCCCAGAGTATCAAACATGCATCGTCTGCACAGAGCCCAGCTGAACCACGGCTGGGCACTGCGTGGTCAGAGCTCCGCTCCTCCCAACCCAGAGCGAGCAGGAGAGGATTTTAAACCGTCCGTCGAAGAAAAACCCTAAGAGGAATTGATCACTCTTGAATGAGGATGGGAAGACGAAGTTTGAAAAGAATTAACATTTCTAAAGCATGTCTGAAGGAATGCCCTTGGACTCCTGGTAGGGAACTAGAAAGGACTTTAAAAAAGGCGGGGTGGGGGGAGAAGCCCTCTTCTCCCAAATTGATTTCAAAACTTGGCAGATTTAAGAAACCTTTCAGTAATGTTTTGCGGATCGATGCTAATTTGATGCTTCGGAGCTTAGCACTGTGCCAATTCACTGTCAAACTGATATTAACTAGACACCTTTTGAGCATGTTTATAGCTCAAGGTCCATTAAATATGCAGACCTGACAATTATTGCACCTCCCTTAAAACACTTAATTTGAAATGTGTATCACGGCATCCATAAATGGTCTTTCACTCTTCATCAGAAAGAAGCCTCGCTCGGTCAGAGGTGCGAGTCCTTGCTCCGGGAGAAGGGGCCGGAGGTTGCGCCTGTGATGAAGACAGAAGGCAGGCAGGGGGGCTGATGGCTGTCTTCAGTGCTGCCAAAGAGCAGCACGACCATGATAAAACCTGCGAGGGCCTGATCTTCCAGCCCCCTTTCAGACAGTAACCAACCTCATGAAAGTCAGTTAATGTAAGTAAATGACACTCGTTGAGAGAGCAGTAATTACTCAAGTCAGGAAAGGTGGCAGGACCAGTTACATAAACTTTCTGAGTGGTTTTTGAACTTGAATGCCTGCAATCTGACATCCACTTATAGCTAGGAGCTAAATAAAAGTTGCTTTATTTTTTAACGGTTGCTAATTTGAGCCAAAGCTGCAGGAGATCCTGGGTCCCTTTAATACCTGCACAGAAATAGTTAGAGAAATGTTGGCTTCTTACTCTATTCAGTGTGACCCTCAAATGCAAAAACGATCCCCTTCCGAGTTGGGAGAATCAAAGCAGTAGTTAGCTGGTGACATGTGTATTTAGATGACTAACTTTAGGCACCTATGTTTGAATAGTTGATTTAATATGCCTTCATTTTTATATCCTGAAACGGAGATACTACTTAGCTCAAAGAAGATCAATTAATTTTTCCGTCGCTTTTAAGTTCTTTAATAGAAAATGTTACATAAATAATTATTTAATATACTTTAACAGGGGTTTTTTTTGCATGAGCTGCTTGATCTGCTTAAAGCATATAAATCAGTATGAGCTGAATTAGTAAAATAAATCCAGAAATCTAAAGGGTGCATCAGAAGTTAGACTGGTGCGTAAGAAGGAATAAAAACCACGTTGCTCTTTCATTTGGCAAAACCCCCCAAAGATTGTTGTTTTGTAAACCTTTGGACATCTCATTTCTTAGGGATCACAAAATCCATTTGCAAAAAGATCTATGAAATAAAGGAAGAAATTGTAAAAATAGCATCCTGGTCAATAAAACGTATGAATCTGCAGGCACATAACACGAGAGGATGCCGTGAATCTCTTCTTTGTGTTGCAGTTCAGAAGAGCAGTTATTTTCTTCATTTTAGCAGATGCCAAAGGCTCAGAGAAAGGAGTACTTACAGAATGCAGCCCTTCCTTTCTTGTGGCAGAAATGTATTTGCCTGGTTTCTCAAGTAAGAGAAGAGAAAATCCTGTCCTAATCTGCAGCGACCGAAACCTGTTCATCTGGAGGTTATCACAGCACGACCAAGTATTATTTCATCCTCACATCTCCCATGCCAGAACTTAGTCCATCCAACAGAGATTTCCACATCTGCCAGTTCAAGGGGAAGTTCATTCCCTGCCATCTCTACGATGTTTTACAAATACTTAGATTCTTTTTTCCAGCTTTCCCCAAAAGTATACTTTAATACACCGACAGCCAAAAAATAATGCTTCAGCTACAGAAGCTAAATTTATTACTTTTCCGGCTTTTCTTCGCAACAGCTATTCAGATCAGCCACATCACACTGTTAGTTTTTCATGCTAATAGTACCGTCCCTGGTCACAAGCCCTGCAACAGCATTTTAAAGAATCAGTTATAACTTACTAGCAAAATGGTTCACATCTACTTATTGGTTACAGCTGTACGATTCATCTGAGGAAGTTGCTGTCCAATAAATTACTACTCTCATCTGCCTTTATGCAGCCCTCCCCAAATTCTCTAGCATCTCTTCACTGCTTTCCATCACCTAACTTAGTGCCAAGATGGAAGGATGGCAGCTGTCTTAGCACTTAATGCCACTATTCTTCCTTTGCAGACAAGGGGGAGGGGATTTGCTTTCAAGCTGCCCCTTTTCCCACAGAGACCAACAATACTACTATCTCACATCTTTAAATACGGGTCTCAGAGTTAATGGTACGACAGCAAGATGCAGAGGTTTTATGTTTATGATACAGAAAATTTACATGGATCACTTCTTTTTTTGTAATTTTTCAACATTTAAAGTCTAAAGTAACTTTTGCATCCTTAAAATAATTAATTAATCCTTTTCTCATAAAACCTTTTTTTTTTTTTTTTAATGCTTTGGAATAGCACTGCCCATATTGTTTTGTGTATGCTGCAGCTTCTGGAGCACTTGGCATATCCCCACAGAATTAGATAACTGTGTATGCACATAACACATGGGAGCTACTGCCCAAGGAGCCTATAGCTCATGTAAAGTTCGTCTAATTCTGCACCTTTACACAGGAGGTCTACAGCACTGATGGCAAGTCTGTAGTAGTATCTACAAGTAATAAATCATCACATTTACCTGCATTTAACTACATTGCTATTAACCTCCATTGCAGCATTTTTACTTCAAAATACTAGAATCAGCTTGTTATTCAACCTTTGGTTTACATTGGGAGAAATCTGAGCTTAGGTTAATGTCGGGAGTTTATTTGAGGTCTCTGTTATAATATCAGCATGTCACTAGCACAGAAATTCATCTGGTTTTCATAAATATTTGATAGGGCTCTATCATCATCCTCATCATTATTTTGGGCTGGTTGGAAGAGGATCCCCCCGCGATTGCAACCCGTTTCTGAGTCGTCATGGAAAGTCAGTTGGTGATATTTCAATCTTATAACAAATTCCATTCAAATTCTGTCTGAAGGGGAGTTAAGGTTTCATCCTGCTGCTTAGAGAATGATATGCTAAATACAGCTTCCCATGGGCTTGGCTGCAGTCCAGTGCTTTGTAATTTATAGTTCTCCTTCCCGGTTCTGGCTGTGACCTTGGGACCTAACTCCGAAGTTCCTCCAGCCGCCTGCGCTTTTTGTAAAAATGCCATCCCGGAGTCCTCGACACCTTCCCACCCAGCACCTCGCAGCAGCAGGGCAGCTCTTGCTAAATCAAGGGCAGCAGATCGCCAGCGCTCCGGCACACGGGCAGGTGGGGAGCAGGGAGCCAAAGGGAGTGCTCATTTTCTCGCTTTTGCTAATAGGAGCAAATCACGGAACATTGTTCTTAAATGACAGAAATTATTAGCTAACTTCAAAGCATGAAATGCATTTACAGAAGAGGTTTAAATTATATTAGCCAAAGGCATTTTCTGTACAGACAGCCACAAAACAGCTCTAATTGGAGATTTCCAAGCAGCTGTTGTGCCCTATGTGTTTATACTGGAAAAATAACTTGAAAGATTACGTTAACACATAATTAAAAAACAAAAAAGTTTTAACATTATTACTGATCTTATTGATAGCATACTGGGGGTGCCTAAGATGCTTCATTGAGAAATGCACGGGTCCATGGCCAGAGGAGCTGACAACCCAGATTGTAACATATGCCATTTTTAACAGAAAAATTGTGTAATTGAGAGAAGTTATTGCCCCTTGAAGATTACATTCATTATAGATTGTAAGAGAGATACATCTTTAGAATGACTGTAGTTCCCTTCAGTTAAATAGCTATTCAGAAATACAATCGTTTGAACTTATGTATGTAACTGCGGCTTGTTTTAACAAAGTTACTGAAGGAAAGCAACTTTGAGGAAGGTGCAGCAGACCCATGCAGCTCTTTTGTTCCTTTATTCTTTCCAGATTTTTCAAGGACATACCTTCTGCAAATACTTGTTTGCATGTACCTATCTGGATTCCTTAGGATGGGGAATACTTTTAAAATAAAAAAGGGTGACTTTTAAAATCATGATTTAGATTTGTTATTTCACCAATAATTGTCAGGGATTTTCAGCACAGCAAATAATACAGATTTAGTTTTAAAACCAAAGAAAAGCAAAACTTTTCATTATTTTGGGTCTTCAAAGTATTATGTCTGATACTTTTAGTGATCGGCACTTACCATAAACGAACCTTCTCTGTAACCCAGTCATACTGCTGACTTTACATAGATCTCTTTTGAGATGATGCTTCTATTATCTGTTGTGAAGACATCAGAGAATTGTTACGTTAAGTAGTTCTTTGTAAACAAGAAACCAACAAACCCATGAGAATCCCTCTGCAAGATGCTCGTCACTAAGATACCACTGGCAAAACATTCATCAGCTCTCTGGATCGGCCTAAAAAGTGGTGACCCTCAACTGGAGAACTTCAGCATAGATTCATTAGGCTTTTCTGCTTCACTAATAATACATCTAAAATTCAACTATTAAAATGGTGCAAAATTGTTTCAGATACAATTTTGCTACCCCAATGCTTCTTCTGGCCTAGCATTAAAGATGCAGCAGGCCCACATTTAGTATCTTCTATTTGCTTTTGCACAATGTGCTGCAGCTCTCGTTTTCCCCCCAGTCCTGCAAGCACCGGTGGCAGCTGCCGAGCAGCCGCGCAGTGATGCTCTGTGGGTGCTTCATTGTAAAGAAAGCACCGAGAAAGGAGTGTCACGCAAAAAGACGTCTCTTCTCTGGCAAGTTAGGGGCAATGCCCACAAGTGAGCTTTGTGGGAAGGCCCTTAGACAGCAGCAGTGCTGGGTGGGCAGATACCTTTGCTGTGGTTCCCCGAATGGAAAGAGTGACAGGCAGTATTTATGGAAGGTTTCTGTATAAGAGGTTTCTGTGCTGTACACTGAGTATTTATTCTGGCAGTAGCTCTGCAATTGTGCTGTAAACCACCCTGGGTACTGGTTGCTGTGTACCCAGGAGTTTGACTAGATGCCAGCCAACGGCGAGCTCTGTGATAATCGTGTATCACTTTGCAGCGGGAGCCCCATGTCCCTGGGTAGCAACAGCCTTCCTGCTACCTCCCACGCTCCTCCAAGCAACCGAACCCCACCTCCAGGTATCTTCTGGACTGTGAACTTGCTGTCATTTATTATTAGCACACCTTATGAAGTTTGCTAAGCATGCGTTAGAAACACCTTTCTCACATGGTAGAGAATTAATATCAGCCTGTCTCAGTCTCCTGGCTGACCCCATTCCCCTGCATTTCTAGGGCAAAAAGAGAAGCAGCGGGGAGAGCTTGTGCAGTGGGGACCCACCACCAGAGCTCACAGGGTCCTACTCGCTCGTTTCCTCCAGGAAAAGCCATCTCTTCAAAAAGTCCCACTCAGCCCTGGAAACCTCCTCATTCTTTCAATGGAGACCAATCAGAGTTGGCTTTTGAGGTGCTCTGAGCAGAGGCAGCGGTTTCTTCCAACTTTTCAGTGTTGTGGAGGTGGAGAGTTTTTTATATGATTATTGGTATTATTCATACAAACCTCCAGCTCCTCATCCTTAAGTGACTTTGAGATTTCCTTCTACAATCCATCATGTCAGCAGCCCTCTTGGCTGGACTTGCCTTAGTAAGAACTGCTCCCTCTTCCTGCAGTTCTCCTGATGCCTCTGTCAGTGGGATGGAAAGCCAAACTCAGTAAGAGGGGATGACACGGAATTCATCCACGTTTGGATGGGAAAGGGGGGAGATGCGTGATGGATAAAGGAAATATGTAAGAGAGTGCAATAGAGGAAGCAGCTGGCCTAGTTCAAAGAAACAGCTCTGCCTTGTAGTTCCATGTAGCACTGTATGGCATTACCTGGAGCACAGCCTGTGAGACCAGGAGTACTCTTTCAATCTGATCTGGCTCTTGTGTGTCTGATTAAAGCCTCTCTCTCTTTTTTCCAGCAATATGCCATCTCACTGGTTGCATAAACCTGGCAGTTATGCTACACTGGGCACTTTCCCTGTTCAGCTATTAAACTGCCCTATTGCTTTTTTTTTTGTCAGGGCTTCTTTCCCCCCCCTAATATCTCACCTAAACTTTTTCTTTCTTAGCTTCAGGCCATTGCTCCCTGGCCTACAATTTTCTGAGACTGTGAATAATTCCCTCCCTTCATTTCTATTGTTACCTTGAAGGTATTTATAGACTGTGATCATGTTCCCCCTGAGCCGTCTCTTTCAGTGGACTCTATGAATTTAGCTTTCTCAGCCTCTTCACGTGTTGTGTTCTCTAATCCACATATCATTGCCCTCCTTTGTTTTCATCATCTTCTTTTGAAGGTTGGTTACTGGAAATACACAGCACCATGGTTTTACATGGCCATTATTTATATTGATTTACATGCACTTCCCCCAGTTAGCTGTATTTTCTTACCCAGCAGGGCTGGTTTTGTTTATATTGGTTTACTTTATGAAATTATCTCTCTCCTCTCCAAATTTAATTTTGCAAATGAAGATATACCAAATAACTCTCCATTTTGCTGCCAAGGTATCAACAGAAGGCAGTAAGGCTGAAGAAGGCAACTGACTGTAAAGACTCCTAAGGTCAATTTTTGTTTGCTGCAAAAACCTCGCCCAAGTTAGGTGCAGCCTTCTGCACGGGGCAGCTGCTCGCGCGAGAGGAAGGATTGTCCTCAAGATTCTGCCTGTGCCCTGTGTAAGGGCCTCTTTGTCTGCCATTCTGGAAAGTAAAATGAGCTAACTGCCCCCAGCCATTCAGCTGCTCCATTTAGCATGGTTTCCTCTGCTTTATCACTGAAATGGGCATTTCTGTCCTATGGAAAATTCTAATTTTGGTTTCTTTCAAGATTGAAAATCTCAGTTTTAAAACTTGTCATGAAAAACAAAATTCTTGGGAAGGAAATTCAGTTTGGGGAAAGTAGAAATGCTCCATCTAGATGTGTGTTATTTAACTTGGGTACCATGCTTTGGCCCGACTGACATACCTCCCCTTGTAACCTCTCAGCTCAGCTCATCAGCTCAGTGCCCCACAGGAGCTGCAGGTCCCAGTCCACCCTGCCCTGAGCTGTCCCCAGCAAACTCCATGGCTCAGCCGGGCACTGGGCTCCAGCATGCAGCACTGCCTCTTTTCAGCTTGCTGCTTTTTCTAAAGTTTATAACAAATCTACAAATGACAAATGTAAAAAGCAAAAAGCCTCAGGAAAAGGTTGTATCACGTCATGGAAAAGGAGACCATACCTGGGAGTGAGACCTTTGTATGGGGAAAGAATTACAGCTCCCCCCGAGCAACAGGAAGGTTAAGATGAAGGGAGAAGTTTGAACCTAAATTTGTAAAATTAGGCCATATTAAGATTTCTAACAAAGTACTGGAAGATGGAA
Source organism: Buteo buteo (assembly GCF_964188355.1). Lineage (NCBI taxonomy): Eukaryota > Metazoa > Chordata > Aves > Accipitriformes > Accipitridae > Buteo > Buteo buteo. The sequence continues at coordinate 11,564,906 of NC_134181.1, read as the reverse complement.
AAGACTTCCTACACTGTAGCATGTGTGGCTCTGTGGATGTGCCCAGGCTTAGATTTCTGCACATCTCCCATTCACTCTGATGCCTGTGTAGAAGAACCTGACACTAATGATGTCCCTTGTAAGACAGAACAATCTATCAAACTAACCAGTACTTCTCCAGCTTCTTCCTTGTACTTCCCCATCACTCTGTACCAGTCCTTTGGTTTTACTTAGTCCTTTATTGTTTGAAACAACTGTCTCTTTGTCTTGGGCTTGTACTGGATTTGCAATTATGGTCTTAGTTCTGAAAAAATATGAGGGACACCCCCCCCCCCCCCCCGTAATAATAATACTGTGTTTAAAATAACTAATTCTTAGTTCTACATTGGTTTATTGAAAAAACCCCCCACAACTCCAATAATGAATAATAGCAATGCTTATGAGGACTGCTGTCATAAAGGACATGAAAAACTTTTGAAAAGATCTCCTATCTTCATACTGTAGAAATATTTATTCTTAGCAATACTGCCGATTTTACTAGCACTTCACCTCACTCTGTCTCGGCAGAACCACAACAGGCTTCATATGGCAATACAAAGTGGACAACTAACATCCGCAGGGCTCGTTCCTGTGAGAAGAACTGAACTCTGAATTTTTGTGTTCAGTGGTTGAACCAAAATTGGGGGGGGGGGGGGGAATTGCTTCAGATATGTCCGAAAGACAAGTGAGTGTTTCATTTTTATCACTGAAACAGAAATCTTCAAAACTAAAAATAATTTCCAATCCAATGATTTTTTTTTTTGCTTACAAGTATCAAAATAAAACATTGGATTTTTTTTTTAAAGTTTAGAGTGATTTGTAAGATGTTCAGTCAGTTGCTACCCTCATTTTAGAAAAAACATACAGTTCAATTTACAAACACTTTGTAAACAAAAGATCCTAGCAAGCTTTAGCAAGAATTACAAGAAGTTGTAATCTCCTGCCTTTCAGAGAATCAGTGTTTTTGAGGGACACCAAAATGCACTCTGGAAAGACAGGCTGCTGCTGCTGTCTTTTAGTTAATTATTAAATTCAAAATGTTTGAAATATGCATTGTAAGATGACTTTATTTTAATTTTCCCAGCAGAGACATTGACAGCTTCTGGATGATACTGCACCGAACTGTCCTCTTTAATGACGTTTTCTTTTTAATAATCATTGATCCACACAAATTTGTCAGTTCCTAAATAGGAGCTCATCACTCACATTGCTTGCAAGAGCTCTGTCAAGGGCTGAGCATGGTGCAGAGGATCTCCGGCTATGCAAGTTTGCCATGTAATCACATGATAGGTTGGATATGATTTGGATTCTAATTTTTTGTGGCTGTTCTAAATACAGCAGTGTACCAAAATACCATGTCTTTTGTCCCTGTGCGCTGACAGCCTTCAGAAAGGAAAGGTAAAATCCTGTGATGAAACGTAAGCAAAATGAACTAATTTGGAAAGCAGTATTTCCTACTTGCCCCCAAGAACAAGTACCTCTTATCTCCATTTCCACCCTGCTTGGGCCAAAATATCACCACCACCTTAATTTATTGTTTTAAAAGATTGGCCAGCCCAGGCCAGTTCTTCATGCAATAGGAATGCAAAGGTCTTTGTCATCATCATCCTTCAGCTGATGGCAGGGATGGCTTAGCCTGGGCATGCCGGAGCAGAAGGACAGACTGGGCCCCCAGTGCAAGCGCTGGTCCGAAAGCTGGGAAATAGGCTGTGCTCTTTGCTTATTGAGCAGAAGGGCTGCCTCGTGAAAGGCAGGGGGTAAAAGAGGGCAGGGAAGTCTGAGGAGCGCATGGTCTGTGGTAAGATGCTGATCCATCAATTGGTTTTGCTTTTCCTGACCTGCCTCTGGACGTTGCTCTCAGCAACGCATCCCCTCCCAGACACCACACTGACTGCAAAATATAGGAAATAAAATCAGGCAAAGACAGCACAACGTGCAACCGCTACAGGCAAGGGAAGAGGGATCTGGGCTGTCCAGAGGCTCTGGTGAGGCAACAGACATGAGGCAAAGGGGAAAAAAGTGTGCAAGAGGAAGGTGTAAATTTGAGAGTGAGAGCTGAGACTTGAATGCAGGAGTGAGAAGGAGCCAGACAAGCTGAAAGGAGACCTGCCATCTGCCCCAAGGGGTTTGTGAAGGGGAGAACAGGAGGCTGGCCAGCCATGAAAGTCTCCTTTCAAGGAGACCATGGAGGACAGGGGAACAGTTTGCAGCAATTCCTGATGGCAGGGACACGGTATTTGATGAGTCTCCCACAGCCTGGACCTTGGATCAGTCAAAGCATGGCAAAGCCTTGCTTTTCCCTCTCGCTGCCCTAGGTCTTGTCCTAGAGTCGCCTTGAATGTTATGAAAGCAAACACCTGCTGGAAATTAAATCGTAACCTGTGGCATAAGAGCACACATGAAGCCCTGAAAAATCGTTGCTGACATTACAAAATCATGAGAGGGTCTGGCGCTAAGGAGCAACTGTAGCTTCCAGCTGTCGTACAGAGCCTTGTGGGGCATAATCCTCATTACAACTTTAGGAAGGAAAGATATCAACACTGTAGTGTGACTTCTTTCCTGAGTCCTACAGTGAAAAGAGATGGGGAAGAATTCCCAGAGAATCCCCTGGATTAGGGGAGGAGAGTCCTTTAGGATCCCCCCCCCCCGAGACCACTACTGCATTTATTCCTTTTCCAGCGATCCCCAACAACCTTCACAGATTACCACCCCCTTAGGACAGTACTGTTTGCAGACACGTAATGCTCTGTTTTCTCCAGTTCCTTCCCTCAGCATCTCCCCTGAGCTAGTGTCCCTGGGCAGAAGGAAAGTTTACAGTTCTTCCCCACCTTTTCATCTTGTAAGCTGTACCCTGATCTCATTCTCTGCTGCTACACAAACAATAAACCAGGCTCTGAGCATGGTTTATCTTAGTAATATTCCATTTCTCTGTCAGACTTCAGGTCAGGTGGTAATTTTGGGTGAAGTATTGTCTGCAAAGACAACAAATGCAAGAAACAATCTTTCTCCCAGCAAAGGATAAACTAGATGACCCAAGTGATTTTCTCTGTCACTACTATCTATGTTTCTATTATGGAATAAACCACTGTACAAGGAGAAGGATTTAGTGCTTTGACTGTAGTGATGGATACTACCAAAAAGCTCAACTTAGTTCATCTCCTCACTGCCTTATAAGGGGCAGTATGTGGCCAGCAAAATACTGGTATTCCTCTTCTGTGCAGAGATGATTTGTAGAGCGTAGCATATTCCTCCTGAAGGGTATAATGAGTTGCAAAGATGCTTGGCTTGGATGGCTCAGGTGTTGAACATCTGTATGAACTTAAGAGGCAAATTTTGGCTTTCTTTCCTTGTCTTCTTTCTGAGACATATTTCACTCTGGAACGAATTCTTCGGACTTGTGTGCTGTCCCTACAGCTCTAGAAACGCTAAAGTAGGGAGAGGGGAGTTCAGGGGAAACGCATGGGTTACAGCATTTCCCTTCCCTGGAGGCCTGAGGACTATCTTGAGCCTGAAGCACGTTACCAATCTCAGGACAGGAAGAAAGTTGAACTCCTGATTCTAGCAGAAAACTCCTCCACCAGTCTGTTACTAAGTTCCTATTCATTATATGGTAAAGGTCTTGCAGGTCAGTCTGTTGGTTTACATTTCAAACGAGAATACCATTGTCCAGCTCTTACCAACAGCACATTACCAGCCCTCAGCCTTGTATATTTGCTTTTCTAGGCAACTGAAGGAAAAAAACCTGAGTGGGTTTAAGAAATGGAACCGAAGATAATAATGTTTATAGTTTATAAATGTGAAGGTGACTCCTGGATGTTTATACTGCCCAGACTGAGAAATGTTGTTAAAGGGAACAAGACATCTCTATCCTACAGCATCCTATTTTTTTCTGTGAAGTAAAACTCCATAATACTGGAGGGTGAATAGTTTTCTTCTGCTGTTAGCCCCTCAATTCTATTAAGAAATTCTTGAATATTATTTCCCTGCCTCTTTCCTCTTTTTCTTTCTTTTTTTTTTTTTTTGTTTGTTTACCAGATAGAGAAATGCTTCACTTAAAACACCATTGTAGTCAGCGAGTGTCTCTGGCTGACACTGGATAACATTGTCATTATGATTTAGAGTTTCACTGATCACGCTTTATTATTTTTGTATTTTGCAGAAGGTTTTAACTCCCATTTTATGTGTTCATCGAATTGTTTAAAGTGAAGGGGCTCTCAGTCTCCATTGCCATACTAAAAGGAAATAGAGGAGAGCTTGCTGTTATTACCATGCAAGCTAGACAGTCTGAACAGTGTCTTTTAGCCAGATGTAAATCCACAATTATAAATCACCATGGGAAGGGGAATGGCAATCACTGCATTTTGATTTATTGCCACAATACTTTTCATATAAATTTACTGACCAGAATAGGGAATTTAGGTGTATTTTCTATGTCTTTATGCAGTAAACATACCTCTCGAAAACACCATTTGTTCTAGAAGTCAAAAGAGTATCTCTGAATAAGAACTATGCACAGAAGAAGAGATAGTGCCAGGCTTATGCACAGCAGAAGGATAAAGAGAATAAAATCTGCTGCATGGCATAATTATGTAGGGCTGTATAATTTCTACAGATTGGGATGTACAGCATGTGTAGTTGTGTTCATGTAATGCATAAATAGTTCCCCCTGCTTCAAAGAGAAGGGCTGTCCTGGGAGCTACGGGGCAATCGGAGTTTTAGTTCCTACTTTTCCATAGACTTCTGTGGTATTTTCTGCAAGTCATTTCATTTCATTGCACCTAAGTTTCTTCATCTGTAAAATAAAGCCTTCAAATACAATTGGATCAGCTTCATACAGCAAATTACATCTGATGCTGAATCATGTCTTTTATCTCTCTATCTGTCTGCTTATTTTTATTGTGAGCTCCTCAGGGCAAAGACTATCACTTGAAGTCTCATATATAATAAAAGTGTCTTTAGCACTGCAGATCCCTTTCTCAGGGTCTGGAAGCTTACCGTAATAAAAATAAACAAATGTGATCAGACACTGGAATTAAAATAAAGCATCCAAAGCAAAGAAAATCTATACTTATGACTCATGAATATACTGGCCCCAAAACAGATACACTGTTTAGGTGCATCCCTGGACAGATGTAAAATACTGGCTACACTTCAGCCTTTGGCCAATTGGAAGTGTTAAGAAAAGCTTTCTTGCCACAGCAGAGCCATTTAGGAATAAAATAACGAAGACCGCAGGCTAGGAAACAGGGTACTCAATAGTTCAATGACCTTAACAAGAGACTGGAAAGGAACATTAATATTCCTGAACCCATTTTCAATTGTAGGAACAGGTTGGCTAGTCTAAACATACCTGAGCTGGAGAAAAAAATTGAAAAAAGGATTTTTCTGGTGATACAGACACATGGCAGGGTATCTGGAAAAGAGCACTGAGAACACAGACAGGTCTGCCTGTTCCTAGAGCTAGGGCTACCAGTCAGGTTTTGTGGCATGCCCACATACCATGGAAAGACTTGTGCTTTCTTAGAAGACAGAAGCTAAAATCTTGTTCTTACTGAAAATGTCAATACAGATACAGAACAGAAATACAACCTGAATAGAAATAAGACAGTGATTTGGTCTGCTGAGCAGTTTCAGGGCATGTTTACCTTCACCTGGTCAAAAAGCTGAAGAATAGCAAAGATAGAAATATTTTCTTTTTAAACATCTTTGATTTGATAGCTCTGAGCATTAGTTACAAATAAATACAAAGGAGATAGGAGGCTCATTAGGCTATAGAAACACTCTTGAAAAGTGTGGGAGGAGTTGCTGGATCATTGAGGTCAGTCCCTCCAGTTTAAGCATGAGCTTTTTGCTCAGGCAAAACTTAGTGTCTCCCACCAGAGTTTGACTGCAAGTCCTGAGCCCAGAGTTGTGCCCTAATGGTAGGTTCATGATACATCACTCATTGTTCTTCATATGTATTAAACTCATTTTGTTCACTGAAGAGGTCTCTGGGGTCAGCAAATGCCTCATGACGCTCATTCCCTTTAATGGCATTAACACCTTATGTGGCAGTCATTTCTGCACTTTTGCTTGCTGTGCCTACATTTTAAAGAACATTATTTTCTTCCAGAAAAAACATTTCAGTTCTTGCAATCAGTGCTCACTTTTGTAAATTAAGGAATGAATTGTGCCAAATTGTTCTCCTCTTTTTCTCTCTTCCAGAGTTATTTGCAATGTAGCTTATGCTTCTGTCTGTGTATCTACCATGTGCTTTACAGGAAAATGAAATCATTACACACAACACAAATTACTAGACCTCTTTCATAATCACACACTCTTAATTGGCATGTAAGCACTAAGATCACTGTAATACATGCAGTAAAATGTCTCCGACTCATTTTTTTCTCCCAGGTTTAAAGGTCAACGAGAATATTTTTCTTTAATCTGACAGGCACACAAGAAATAATGCAAGACTCATTTATGGTCAGGTAATGCACAAAGAAATCTATAAATCAAGCTAAGGGGAATATTAGATCATGCTCATATCTGAACCCATCTGGCTTAGTTCACGAAAGAATCAATATGAGGCAGAGAGCTCAGTATTACTCGTGATTTATGCTCTTGCATCTAAGGGGAGAAATATTTGCAATTTTTAAGTCGCTTCATCTGAAACAAAAGGATATGAAAAAGAAACTACAGTTGGCTATTACAACATATGCATTAGGTAAGTAAGCTGATGACAGATTATAACTGCTGTAGGAAGCGATGGTTCTAGTGGTTCATTCCACTTAATGACTCAGCACATTGTTTTAGTATTTTGATCTTCCTCCCCCCAAAGGTGTATTAGTACCGAGCTGTTAAGAAATAAAATTAGCCAGATTTCCATGTGTTTGATTTTTGTAGATGAACTGCAGTTGATAGTTCTTAGGCACAGTACTGTTAGAAAACATAGCATATTGTAACGTAGATAACATACAGCTTTTCTTCACTGTCTTCTTTCAAATACTACTTTCACCAATAAACCTCACACCTAAAAAAATATCTCGGCCAAATATTAATCCTACCCCATACCATATTACACACATAATCTTTTGATCCTTTTGTGAACATCCAAGATTTACGTGAAAGCTTTCTACCTATGTAGTACATCTCTCAACTAAATAAAATCTCCAGTTGGCCTTAAGTTCAGCCTCCCCAAGAGGCAGGATGAAAAGTGTCAGACTGCGTTGCAGTATGCTGTGCGAATGCACGGGAGTGGGAGGCAGAGGAGGAGCGAGAGATTTCACAAAGCAATTAGAGTATGAAAAACAGATATTGCAGTGATGGGTGCCATAAAAGTATCAGGGGAACTGGGGCAAGTAAAACATCCATTTCAGCTACAGTGATTTGTTTTACATACAGTGCTAATATCCTTCATACAAATACCAAATGCAGCTTAATTTAAATCTAGAAAGGCATTCAGACTAAAGGGACAGCCTGACATATTTTTCTCCCAGCTAATGTGTACAAATAGAATCAATAATTTTCCCAGTATATGTTGATAAATTATTACATCAGATGTTATTGATCCAGCCAAAGAAGGAGGAGGTCAAAATAATGGAAATCAGATGGTTGTGATTAGAAACGCTTGGGATATTCATTTGGAAAAGGTTGATAACTAAAATGGTCTACGGGCTTTACACTTATTGATTTAATAAATAGAATAAGCCTTGCTGATCCAAAACAAGGTTGCTTGTATAGGTATTTCAGTGGGTTGTGCTACTGAAAGCCAGTCTATATGTCTTCTGTATGTGTTTGAATTGTATTTTAGTTCAGCACACCGAAAGCATTCATTTTAAGCATCTGTTTCAGCCACAATTTTCTACTGCATTTTGCTGCTGAGCACCCTTAGACTTCATTCTGGTAGTAGGCTTAGTACGCTTTCAAGTATTTATTTGAAAGGTTTTCATATGTTTGTGTCATTATTAATAATGAATATGCTCATTAATTTACACGTGCTTTACAAACACTGGGCAGGATCCAAAAGCCTCCTGTGAGGAGTGTGTGAGGAGTGATGTGTTGGGGCTATGCTATTGATTCTTTCTGGGGTATATCCTTTTAGCAGAGAAAAATACATCAGTGTTACACCTTTCAACCCAAAAGATTCCAAAATGTTTTCCAAACCAAAGAGGGCAGTGTGCCTGCTAGCAGAGATCACACATCCATCCCAGGAAGGCACAGCCTTTGAGGCACTGTATAGCAATAGCTTAGCAAAGCGGAACACTCAGGAGCTGGACAGGCAGGGAGCAGAGAGTGCCCTATCGCTCACTACACACAATAGAGAGAAAAAAAAGAGGTAGGACGCGATTTACCTGAGCAGGACACAAACAGGATACAAAATCCACAGCTTTCTCTCCCCTTGTCTTCATACCACTGGAGTCTCCTCTATTTTGGGACTCCCACCTCTCTCTTTGTTGCTTCCCTCACTAGCTTTACTCTGCAGGCACTATTCCCCCACCTGGGGCTCAGTTTCCCTTTTGCAAATCTCAGCCTTCTACTTCCACGCTTTTGCTGTTAACGAGGTCTCCAGCTGCCTCCTCTCCATAACACTCCTGCATCATACATCCTCCGGCCAGCAGCCCGCTACTTGCCTTTCCCCTCTCCTCTGGGCTGGGCTGGCCCTTTCTCAGCACCACTCGCCAGCACCAGGCATGTCCCCGTTCTGGTCTCTGTGCTGCTGTCACTACCTTAGGGCCTTGGCAAGAAAATAAGAAGGACTAGCAACAGAGGGGCTGCAACAAAGACAAGGAAGCAGCTTCACCCCACTCCTTGTGAGGACTTTGAATGCTCTTGATAAGAGCGATACCTACCAGCTGGGGCTGGTAAGGGCAGAGTGGACCAGAGTTTGTTTCACCTGTTCTCTCACAGGTGACGTTTTTCCTGGTACCCATAGGAGCAGGCTGGAGCACTGCCTCTGGGAAGGGTAATTTAACTGAGCCTATAATGCAAGTATTATTACCAGAGCCCTGAATTACAAAAGAGTAGAGCTCCACTACAATTCTGGGAAAGGGTGGAGGTTGGTCACGTCTCATCAGTTTTAAAAGTCCTTCTAAAATATGCTAACACAGGAAATGTATATGTGCAGATATGGCTCATTGAAAGTCAAAAATTCTTATCCCATTTTCTTTCCGTGCTTGGGATTTTTCCAAAGTTTCTCTTGAGCATGAGAAACCAAATAGGCTTTCCTTAAGGTCTTTAGAAATTCCTTGCTCTGGTTCTGGTGTAATGAATACCAAATGACTGTTGAGTTGACAGTAGTTACAAAGTCTGAGCCACATGGGACAGCAGTATAGTTCGAAAAATGAAATCATCCATATGTACTTCTCATTTGCTGTGAGTAGAAGGTGATGTTGAAAATGAATTCTATATTTCTTCCCAATCTTGCTTCACCATGGCCAGTGCCTAAAAAGCTGTGTGTTTGCCCTTGCCAGCAGCACATCCAGCAGTCACAGCAGCTGCATAGGAGTTATATTGCAAGGATGACAAAAGTCATCTTCCAGACAGGTAGAAAATGATGCAAGCTCCATAGCACATGACTGGATCTATCATACCTGCTCTGCATTATTTAAAGGTACAATAGCAGAGAATAACAAGTTATATTGGCTAACTCAGTATAGCAGCATCATAACCTCTATACCGGGTTATAGTTATGAATCTCCTCTGGACAGTACAATGCAACTGTTTCTTCTGGATAAGACCTATTATATTTCTTACCTGCTCTATAAGAAGACACTTGGACCATCGTTATTGCACACCAACTTTATAGGTTCTTTTGCCTGACCAGATTCTTTCATCCTAAAACTCACCAAAATGTGCAGCGTTAGAATGAGAAGGGCTGGGCTGGGGTGAAACGGGAGAGAAATACTAGTTCCCTGTTCCTGTACATGCTGCAAGATGAAGCAGGCTTTTTTGAGTTATAGCAGTGGGATATGGCAAAGCTTTCTGGTCCTTTTTAAACAGCCCAAACTTCACTGATGTGAGGCCAGGCTGTGAAGTATAAGACAGAGGGTGCTCAAAGGGCCGTTGCTAAACATTTCCTTTGCTTTCTAGGCACTAAATTCAGCTTGGACATTTACATTCAATAGTAGTTTAGGATTAGATTAAGAAGTACTTCATACCTGGGATTATACCCAAATTCAGGGAAGTTGTTTCAGATCTCTGCGGAGCAGTCATAGCCTAAAGCAGAAATGCGGTTGTCCTGTGCATGGTGAGGTGCCGAGCACTGAGCACTTACAAGGCAACAGAGAGTAATTTGGCATCCCTCAACTGAAATGAGATATGATTTCCCCAGCGGGGAGTCCAGTATTTGTACTATATTCAGGTGATAGTGTTTATGTATCCCTGTTAAAATGGCATATTATTCCCAATGCTGATATCTTTCTGGCCACAGAGGATAAACTAGTATTTCTTGTTCATACTTCCCCCCCCCCCCCCCCCCCCGCAAGCTTCACTTCTTTAATGCTTGTTATTTAGAAACTTTGTGTTATGTAATTAAAAGCTGTGACCTTTGCCTTTCCAGGGGCTGGAGCTAAGTTAATGTAGAATGGTGCCAAGAGAGAGTAGGAGCAAACAGGGTTAGAGCACATTTTAAAATGCCATTTTCTTGCTTGTAATTTATTCTTCCTACCTCTAGCGTTCCTCTGCAGAGATATTTATAAAAATAGGTGTTCCATGCACCGTATATCACAGGTTTATTTAGGACTGTTGTTGAAGATTTACACTGCTCAAAAGAGCAGTCATAGCAGATAATTCCATTTGCAAGCTTCAACAAAATGTTCCAGGGAAAGTGCTGTTATCACCGTGGAGCATTTTAATGATGGCAGAGTTCACAGACAACTTATTTGGCAAACAAGGCTGCAGCAACAGACACCTCAGCAAGTTCTTCTGCCAGTGGTGGTTTTCTGATTGTTGCTGCTGCCGGTTAAACACACTTCACATCTATCTCCCAGCCTGCTCCAGAAACTTCAGAACTGTGTTTATCCTGCAGTGCTAACCTTGCTCCTCCTAAAACACCTATCAGGAGCTCATCTAAAAAAATTGCTGAACACTTCACAGACCTGACTGGGGAACTCGGTCGCTAGTTGTTCTGTTATAAAACTTCTTGTTATGTAAATAAAAGTTTTGGCTTTGTCATTACCATAAGAAAAATTAATAATAATTTTGCTAATAACATAGTATGATGCAAGGTGACCATGGGAGAAGCTGTGTTAAGGTACTTCCTACTTTCTCGGAGGTGCCTCATTAATTCACATCTCGCTAACCACAGGATTCACTATTGCATAAATTAGTACGGTGCTTTAGTAAACTGTTACCACCTGTCGGAGGGAGTGAGGAGGAGGAGCTTGCAAGCTGGTAACTCCCTTCACCTTGCAGTCCTCACTGAACAGGGACCCTCTCTGTGCACATTTAGGTCTGCAGGGACATTCCAGAGGGACGGCAGTCACATCCTTGCTATATATGGCACATAATATATAATTATTGTGTGCCATATATTGCACATAATATGTAATAATAATATAGTGTTCTATATTGCACTTACCCAGCTTAGATTCCCTTCCCTACAGGCAAACTGCTTTTCTGTGCCACAGCCTTGGCAACACCTAAGAACCTGCTCACTTGCCCACCTCATGGACACCAGCTGCCCGTGTAGCAGGCTGTACCACTGCTGAAAGTCAGACTAAATGTACGTGGCCTTCCTTTCACAACTCTTCACTGGTGTCTGGAGAAGGGAATGTGAGCTACCCTGTCTCGTATTGTTCCGTTTCAGCAAATACATCAGGTTTTGGTGTTGCCAGTTTGACACCCCTTCATTAGCACTAGAAAAGCTCGTCAGTGTAATCCTGTGCGTATTGCACTGGCAACCTTGCAAGATGCCACGCTACTCCCCAGTGATTTTTTTCCTTTCTCTCATAGCTTTTATGTTGTCAGCTAGAACAAAAGGAGTTTCAGTTAATTATCTGTGTATTTGCTGAAACCACTAACCTACATCCTAGCTAGCACGAAACAGTTGCTTAACTGAAGTTCTTGGCAGATTTACACACCTTCTGGTTGTAAGTTTAAAAAAATCTATTCCCATTTTCACATTTGCATTTTCAATTTCCTCTTATATAAAATATAAACATTTTACCTTTTTCATTATTCTCCAGTAACTAAGGAAAAGGAGGAGGATTCAGTAGCTAGAATATTAACCCGAACTGCGGAAGGTCCAAACTCAGCCTCTTCTTGTCCACAGACTTCCCACTTCTCTAGGCAAGTTCTTCAGGTTTTGCTGCCTCAGTCTCATTTGTAAAATGTGAGCAACGACATTGTTTTCACAACTATAGATTGTGAAAATCTCAGCTATTACAGTGACAGGGATGGCGCAGGTGACTAAATAGATAAACTGTACTGCAAGAACAGAACACGGAGGGATTTAATCTGATTTAGTGCTTTGAAAATATATTTCTCTCCATGAATATGATTTTCTTTGTGTGCCATTCTTTTTTGATGGACTGTTTCTCAGCTGAATCAGTTTCCACAGTTCACTTCACTACCCAGCTCCAAGACATTATGCCAATGTAATGCAGCAGGCAGGATGAGACGGCTAGAAGTATTAACTGCTTCAGTTGTACCACCACCAAACAGCAAATCATGGCCCTAGAGTTTCATGAATCATTTTTTTGCACAGTAGCACATGACATAGCTGGAACTCAATTAATGTTTCCACTGATTTTGCATAGAGCTGTGACCTTGCATACAATATCCAAACAGATCACATGCAAAGTCACAGCCACGTCACTGACAGATACAAACTGAATGTCACCATCTATACACCCACCATGTTGTCCTCACCCTTGATGGTAATTAAATGTGATTTTTCTCCTCCTAGGCAAAAATTAAACATCTGCAAGATGTGGAGATTTTATCATGGGTGTGGAAGGAGAGGGTTCAGATGTCTCTCTTCTTGCAGATAATTGCTTAGTTTAATGAGGAAGTTTTGCAGAATTTTTAACCATTGCTTCTGTGCCTTGTTTAATTATTTACATATGGCATCATCAAGTTAAAAAGAGTGTGCATATACAGCACTTCTTCTCATTCCTGTATTAGACATTAATGAAAGGAAGCACAAGGATAAGTTTCTCGCTAATGATGATGGAAAATTAGTTTCAAAATCCCAGAGGTGTCTTGAAAGATACACCAATGATATATAAAGGTCCAAGGAGAGAAATTCAGCACAAAATATTGCCTAGGCCCTTTTGGGCTGTTTCTCCAAGAGATCTTGTTCCCTTTCAGTCTTGTAGTTATGGGGGAGGGTGGCAGAGAGCAAATACAGAAGGATCTAAGAGACTGCAATACTCACAGCAAGTAAGTGAGGCTGATAAACACAGCGCAGACTAGACAACGAATGCCAGCATGGCATACAGTAAAGGTTACACGCCTGGAGACCTACAGCCAAAGACAGATTCATGGCTTTTTTTTTAAGTCTCAAGCTAGTGAAAAGTTGAGTGTCTGGAGAGGAGCAACGCTTTATGCATTAGTCATAACATTTTGAAGGGCAGCAAATCCACAGTCAGGAGCACAAGGCAGGAGGGAAACAGTTGCTAATCCTTTTCCTCTCTCGTTCTGCAAGATGCAGTCTCCAGTTACTCTCAGGCATCTCAGCCAAGCAACAAGAAGCCAGTTCAGAGAGGATCACGCTCTACTTACACTCTGTGCTACCCTATGCTTCAGCATCTCATTTGCAATCTTCTGTATTTCTTCTCTGATAAGATTGTTTGAGTTTTATAGTGGTTTTCAGTGTGGAGGGAAGAGATAGTGTTGATCATTAGGACTTACTGTTTTGGTCAGTGGCAGGCAGTCAGTCAAGTGTATTAATACAAGCCACATTTAACAATAAGGGATCTTCTTGCCCAACTTCACACTTTCCTGCAGCTAAATTGGGAAGGGCTGCAAGGGTGAGGGTCAGGTGATGCTGCTGACATGGCTCAACCATTTCACCACTTCAGACAGGTCTTTGGTTTGGGGGTTTGTTTGTTTTCCTGATTGACAGACTCCTAATTTTTTTCTTAAGAGTGCCTGAATCCCTCGACAGGTAAATAAGTCCACGACAATAAGGCTGCTTTTTTTAGATACTTTTCATAACAGTTTAGAAATAGCCCGTGTACACTTAGCTCGAAAATTCCTCCACCACACAGTTGCTGCTCTCTGCCTACTGTTGCTGTTTGTCTGCACTGTCTCCCAAGTCCCCTGGGTTATCACTTTAACATCTTTGACATTAAAACACTTTAACAGGAGGTTGCTCATTATACATAGGCAGAATAGGGAAAAAAGGGTGAGGCAAGAAGGAGAAAAAGATAAACGGAGGCAGCAAAGAAGCTACCACTAATGGTTCAAGGCAACATAGCTTTTTTGTTTGTTTCAGTAGGTCTCTCAAACACAAATACATGACAGCTGTTAGCCATCAGATGCAGTTTACTGATGTTGGTCTTGATGCTCTCAATTCATCCTCCCTTACTGATCTCTAATAATATTTTGCACACAATTATGATATTGCAGTTACAGTATAATTCCATGGGAAAGAAGCTCTTTAGTGCTTTCTTCACATAGTGTGTGCTGGAAGCGTGTTTAAACCAGAGCTAATAGTTTGAAAAGGTCTCAAATCCTCCCTGTGTTGCAATGCAACATTTAATAATACAGTCATGATACTACTGAAAAGGGATGCAAAATTCATCTGTAAAAACAAACAATAAAAAATATTAACAATTTTTGAAAAGGTAATAGAGTGGGCTGGCTAGAAGCGGGGAAAGTCCAGAATGAAGTCTAAAATGGTGCACTTAACCCCTCTGTTACACCTGTGTATTTTGGGGATCTAACACTGTAGTCCAGCCACTCTTAGGCACACACAACAAGTTAGTATATGGGCAGAGCTGTAATTTTCACCATGGTGAATGTACATAAACGCCAGTCATTGTTAGCCCTGAAGAGGGCTGCAGAGCTGAAACATTGCTATCTGGAACCACAGGAGTTCCTCTAATGGCTTCTCTAGTTTGTTAGATTAAACTTTTACAGCAACGTGTGACACCCAGAGCAGCGCAGCTGAGTTTCAGGTCTAACCACAGCTTATTGCTAGCGATCAGCCCACGCACTGCTAATTGCAAGTGGGATAGAAATAAATTGCAGCCTGATTTGACTTTAACAAAATATATTTTCCTCAAATCCTACGCTGTTTTTCCTCTATTGGAGTCACACAACCATGAGCTGTCATCTGATGAGGCAGCAGAACATACAGTAATTACTAAAGGGTAGATTTCGGGCTCTGGATATTTCCATATTGCTAGGATAAGTAGAGGCATCAGTCTGGAAAGAAAGGCGCTAAGGAGCCAGAAGTTGCTTTCAGTGAACTTAAGCGAGAATTTTGATACCAGCTTAGCGTGTCAGGAAACATCCCCTGGGAGACACCAAGAATGCTAAAATTCATTACCTAAAACCAGGATGGTGAAAGGAATTCCATGAGAAATACATGTATTTTACATGTATTACATGTATCCAGTAAAGCTAGGATGTATCGTTATTAGGAGGAAATCCCTGGGGTGTAGCAGAGCCCCACCACCTGACAGCTGAGAGGCTCCCTCCTATTCAGACAGACACTCGGTGCTGAATCGCCAGTAGCCGTGACCTTGCGCCTCTTCTCAGGCCATGCAGAATTAGCTCTGTTGGCCACGGTTGTTGAGATTGGATGGCACAAAATCTCTTGTGTATCCAAAATTAATCTAGCTAAAGACTATGTAGTCACTGGGCAGGATCTGGATAAACCTAAGGAAAAGTTAAGAGGAAGAATATCCTTCCTTCTTAAAAACCGGACTTCTCTCTGCTGAGAAGTACTATGGCTTGCATTTACTATATCAAACTGATACAGCTCCAGTTTTTGCCGGGAGGCTGACGTCCATAAGAGTATTTTGTATTGATATACTATATATCATGCAACATGTGTGTATTATAAAATTATAGTAATACTCACAGTATTAGTTTTGGCAATATAGGACACAGAACTTAACTTTGTTGAGGAAAGCACCTCTTACATCACAAAATTATGACCGAAGAATACATTTTCTGAAAGGTATCATTTTGTTTAAAAGCCATTTTGTCAAAGAAAATTGACTTGCTCTAATCAAAACCACAATGCTATTACAATGTGAAATAACAGAGGTGACTATACTTTTATGGGCATCTGAGCATAAAACAGTGAAACAAGATTACCTGTGAAATGAAGGAACACAAGGGCACTTGCTGTTACCTACCTACTACTCTACCCATAGAAGGGAGAAATCATACTAGAGAGCACCTGTGTCAGGTGAAGAAAAATCATGCGTCATTTCATTTTTCTGTTTTACTGATTTCAAGAGTTCAGAATTCTTGAATGACGCTCTCCAAAATAATTAGGTTTAAAAATAGTAAATGTTATAAATGCTTTGTGGATTGTAGTTCAAAATAATTACAATACTATTCAAGGTTAAGTGCCTTAATATTTTTAATCATTCAATACATATGATTGAATTAAGGGCCAGCAGCATTCAAACCAGTCCTGCATATGCTTACTAGCTGGCTACTACCCGTTTCTTAATGTAAGTAGCACAACTCGGCTGTCTCCAGGGACTCTAGCAAAACATTAGCTTTTGTAACATGACTGGAAAGTCACCAAGTTTGGGTTATTTTCAGTCTATGTGGGAGTAAGTTCCAGAAAAAGAGCTGTTTGGGGAATTCTCCAGCAGAAGGATTTTCAGTAAGAAAATGCTCTTTTCACAGAACGAAAGTTTTCTATGTGGAAAAAGAAAGTTTGGAAAAATACATTTTTCCCTGGGAGACTCAAAATGAAGGCTCGCCCGGCTACTGCCTGCTATGCGCTCCTCAATTCCACTTCCAGCGAAAAGTGCGTTTAACAGCTGCTTTCCAGGCAGGCTGCTGGAGGTTAATAGTCCCCAGGTGCCTCCTGGCATGCGGACGGCTGCGAAGGGAGAGGAAGAGGATGAAGTGGGGAGAATTAGAGCCCTTCATGTGCCTAGAAAACCCTTGGCAGTTCACAAGTTTTCTGCACAGCTGTCCAAGCAGTTAGCAGCCAAGCCCAATGAAAACGCCACTTAAGGGCCCAATAAATTAAATTTTTCTGAAAATCCATTTCTACGAAAATCTCACTTTGACATTTTGTCCTGATTCAATACACCTCTTTTCCCCAGGGGAAAGGGTTTCTGATTTCCAGACAATTCTGTCCACGTATCGCAGGGCTCTCGGGAGACCCCCTTGCCACCCGCTCCCGTGTGTTGTAATGAGGGCACTCGGCTGGAGTGACCTTGCTGGCCACGGCTGCTGCTGCATCGCAGGGGGAAGGGCTGTCCCTGAGATGAGGCCTCTAGGGACATGCTGGGGTATCTGAGTAAGCAATTAGTAAACTGGCCTTATAGTTGAGATCAGAAGAAAAACTCAAACCCCTCTACCAACAGAGCTATGAAATGTTTGTTCCAGCCCCAGCACAGAAACATGGTTTTAATGGCACTTAAATAAATCGGCATCTTAACAGCATCCTAGGACATGAATATATTAGTCTCTTTGCTTAGTCGCAGGAAATTGCAGTGATGGATTGACATCATTTTATAATTGCATGCGATGCACAACCAAAACAGAGGGCTCAGGCAGTGAGCTGCATTCTAACTAAATTCTCACTATTTGTTAATAACCAAAGTTCAACTAGCATGATATAAGAACTGCACATATAGGATGAAGTATTAATTTAATATGCTTCAGTTGAGATTTTTAAGGTAGTCTTATTTTCCTTGAATGCGTGGGTTTGTCATTATCAGCCTGAATACAACTAGCACTCTTCAAGGTTTCTCACTGAAAAGAAATTGAGCGTGCAAATACTCTTTCATCATAATCACACTGGCTGTGCAGGGTAATTCATAAAAGAGCCAGAAATATATTGAAATTCAATATTGTTTTAGTCCAAATCAATATTAATAATTGTTTGCATTTTTAAAGTGCAATTTACAATTGAAAAATGTACAGAGATCAACCCATAGTTGCTAACACATCAAATTTTCCTATTAAACTTAAAGGCACAGTAATTTTACTTAAAAATTTTTCTTATAAAGCAGGACAAGGCATTGATCTGTGAAAACAGCTATCTATTATTTATATGCACAACATCAGAATGGGTTTTAATTATAAATGAGCTAAAAGGTCAGTAATCATTTTATTTTTAAGGTCTTGATTTTAAATTTGGATAGCTTAATACCAATATTTACGCACTGTGGGCTTAGCAATTTCTTTCAGTGGTGGGACGGCTCACCGTGGAAAGTGCACAGAGGGATTAGGCAACGTTAATTCTCAGGAACTGGAGCAAAGGAGAGCCTCTGAGCTGCAAACGTAAATGTTCCCATCTGCTTCACTGGAGAATACTGTATCTGTGAAATGCTTCTTGAAAGGGTAGAAAGTGAAACCATGAAGCACTGGTGGATAACGCAGGAAATGCAAATAATCAGAATTAAGCTTCAGAGGATTTTCCCAGTGCCAGAGTTGGGGCTAAGGGAGCATAATCAGTTTGTAAATGGACAGACCTGTGGTTCTTCAGGAAATTTTTGTGAAAGAAAAAGATTTAAGAAGCTGTCAAGCACCAGACTGGGTCTAAGGTGGTTTTCTGGATGTGTGGACACTGATACAAAAACTGAATTTGATGGAACCAGGAGTTAAGACTTTGTCTGTATTGTCCTGGTTTGAAAGAAACCATTGTCATCGGCGTGTTGATGGCAAGCTAGAGGCCTGCTTGGCTCTGTGTACTCTTCAGGAGTCCTGGCTCAGGCGCAGCTGGTTTCTTTATTGTGGAAATAATTACAGAGTGATAGAAGCAGAATGTATTATAAAAATTATCATTTCTTTATAAAGTCCTAGGAGGCTGTGGAATCTCTGTGTCTGGCTATTTCTGTGGGCAGGTTAGTGAAGCATCTTTTAGCACTGGTTTAAGTACAGTTGATGTAGTTTATCCTGGGGATAACTTACACTGTGGGCAAACCAGAAAAGCTCAGCCCCTCTGCCACTGTTTTCCATGATCTGTTTGTAACCAGTAGCTGCTGCCACCTAAGTTTAATGAAAACTTAAGGAAACCCTAGATCTGAAAGTGCAGATATTTGATTTTTTCCTATCAAACTGTGAATCTAGGGTAATAAACTCACCCAGCCCAAGGAGCTCTGGCACCAGAGCTGCAGGACTGCACCTTGTTTGGTTTCTCTAGGCAACCGCAGTGAAGTCATGGAGTACAAACTGGTACGACTGAGCAAGAAAACTATTTAGCAATGTGCCATCACTGAAAAATTAAAGTCCAAAAGGGATATTACAGTGATGTAGCCAAAAAAATCTAAAGCTAAGCAGTCAGACTAACTTGAACCATATCTCTGGCAAACACTGCGCAGAAAGGAAAAGAATTCAATGTCCCTTAATTGCTATGAGAGCTGCAGCGCTCAGTGAGTTGCAGGTGTGGAACAAGACCTACAGCATATGGCAGTACCTCCAGTCCTTGACTCTAGCCTTGACTTTTTACTGGTCACCTTTTGCATTATAACAGTATTTGGGTTTTTTTAACCAAGGTTCTTCAAGCTTTGTGGAATTGAGAGTATATCAATAGTGACACTACCCTAGTCATATTACTAGTAGGAAATGCCCCCCTCAGATACACTTTTTATTCCATATGGGTTTTGTATTTAAAAGACAAATACTTGATCAAGTGTTTGAAAAAAAAAAGTGTATAAAAATAGTAGTTTAATTTCATATATCAGTAATGAATTCATGATTAGTCTTTACCTGTGGCATGAGAAAACCAGCATCAGCTATTGCTTTCATAAGAAATATCCTGAAAAACTTCATGCAAATCACATAACTCCTCCCTGTGCAACAGTGCATCTGTATGTTAAAAAAAATACAAAATCAATGCAATTAGTTCTTTCCTTCAGAAAAGTGTTGCAAGGGGAAACACTGAAGATTGTGAGGCACAGATAATTACATTTATGTGAACCATAAAACCAAACCAACAAAAAACCAAGATAAACTTTGGTGGGTTTTATTGGTGCCAGGACAAATACTGATACTTCTGTGTGTGCAGAATGTGTTTGAAATTTGTCTTACCAAGTCTTATTCAGGCAAGTCATCTTTGCACCTATTAAGTCTCAGCCTTCCTTTACTGCTTGTGACACACAACACAGTATCTACAGTCACAACCCAATTCTTTTGGTACCTTTTACAGAGCCATTAAATGTGAGTGACTTCAGAAAACGAACAGTAATTTGTCTGAGCTTCAGTTAGGTTCTTTGAATGTGAATGCCTCAATTTCAGTAACGAATGCAAATAGCGTTTGCAGTAACAACCCCTGAGCCCTCAGCCAGAACTTGCTCAGTGTTAGCCCACAGGAGAGACAGCGCAGGTACAGGGACGAGATGATAACACCAGCCCCGAGAGCCATCCCCTGGCATTTGAATAACCCTGTGTGGTACAGGGCTAAACACACGAAACAGGAAAAGATCCCTGTTTTATATTATCTTTGCTGTTCAGTTGTCTGAGGCTAATTTACCAGTACCAACATGCCGGTAAGTGTCTCAACAGTAGAGGCGGAGCACTGGTGCTGGGGAGAGGAATATCAGAATACCCTTTTTCTTCCCCAGGAGGATTTCTCTATGTTACAAATACTTTGACAATTGTTCCATCTCCTGGAGCAGGCATCATTATGCCTGTCCACATTTACAGCAAAAAGAGGGAGGAAACGATAGAAGTTTTGAGGCTGTATCTACCTTCCCTTCACTGAATGCACAAGCTGAGAAGGGATGGATTTACAAACTGAGTCTGATGTCAAATGCATCGAGTCAATAGAGTATATCCATTCCTATAGAGTATCAATGTAACAACAGGAACTTTCCCAGTGACATTTAATGATCTCCGATATTTACAGCCCACGAGTATGCCTAGCAGCTAGTTGCCTTATCTGTTCTTATTACAAATCTGACAAAAGGTGCTTAAAAATAATTGAATAACAGCAAACCAAATAGTAATATTCTCCCGCTGTACCAGCATTGCAGAACTGATTTTAAAGAGAGTTCATGCCTATTCGGGATTCTCATTACAGCTCAATATTGAAAATTGCCTTCTGTTTAAAAGGATGAGTAGTTGCTCTGAAATCTGTGTTTCCTCTGACTGCTCTGAAATTTGGAGTGTCTGAAATTCTGGTGCATAGTAGCATATAGATAAGGAAGAACCAGAAGTGCATCACACATACGTGTCCCAGTTCCTTATACAGTGACCATCGTACTGGTGTCTCTGCTCCCCTGTGTGAATGGGGACCTACAGTCCTTTGCCAGACAACCTTGCGCCTCCTTTCTCACCCAGTCATAGAGGTACTGCAACCACCACCTAACGAAACAGCCACATCTTGAACACAGACTATGTCTGTCTCCTCCACGGCTCTGTTGGCAGCTATGCACTCCTGTCTTTCAAAGTACGACCGTGCTGAATCTGCAGGTGGTATCACACCCCTTCCCCAAAGCTGACCTTGCCAAAATGCAAAACTTTCAGAAGCCAAGGAGTGCAAGGGTAGGGCAAATGCTGACCACCCTATGTAAGCAATGCTCCAGTATAATACCAGTAAACATACCCTCATGCTGCCTTTGAACAGGCACCATCTACCCCAAACGCTCAGCTTGCTTCCCCAGGAAACTCCAGACCAACGTCACAGCTCTGCCTCTCTGCGGCTCCACCAGCCTCCACATGTATTCTCCCTCACTCACCATTACACAGAACCATTTGACTCCTCTTTAAGTGATGGCAAAGCACCCAGGTATTTCTCTTCCCTAATACACACCTAGGAGATCTCTCAGCTTGCAGAAGATCTTCCCTTTGGTCCCACATGGCATGTGAGCTGGAGGGGCTCAGTCCCTGCCTCAGACCTGCCAGCCCACCCAGACGGCAGCATGTCACAGCTACACCTCTGCACACCCAGCCAGCTAATCCTTCAGCACTCAGCACAGCTTCCCTTTATATGCTGCAGTAATGTGATAACCGAATTAAAAATAAAAATTCTATTTCCTTTTGTTTAGAAATTGCACCTCAAAATAAAATGCAAATATTTGTTTCAGTTTGCTTTGCAATATATTCTGGGGGGAAATTTTCATCTGGAAAGAAAATGTAAGAGGCAATTTAGAGAAGAAAAAAAATTAGGTTTCCAGCTAGACCTACTTACAGAATATCTCCTTTCAATTATCTGCTGTGTTTCAACTGCCCAAATCAAGAACAAGAGAAAGTAACTTAGCTCTGACATATGGGCACAGTCTAAGTGAAAAAGTACCTTGACTAAACAGATGGTGATCTTTCATTAGGGAGAAAGCATTTGTAAAATTTCAATAAGAAACAAATTAGTCATCATGGCTAGAAGGATTAAGAGCCAGTATTAGGTAAAAACAGTCAGATGTACACCATTACGAAAGTTGCTTGAGTCAATAAAGGAACCCTCTCCACTGCCACAGCAAAATGTTCCATCTCAAGGTTATGAGGGCTATTTTCTTCTTCCTGAAGTAACCATAGTAGCATCACAATGAACTAGACACAGTGTGAGCCAGGGGTTTGTTTTCTTTCTGCTTTTGCAGAAATGTTGCTGTTTTGCTTCCTCAAGTGCAGAATTAAAACCACTCTCACTTGTGACAAAGGTTTTTAATTCGTAGCTTACAGGGACCATTTCACAGTTTTCCTGGTTTTCTTTCTTGCTTACGACTCCCAGACTTTTGTCTTTTAGAAAAAGGAAATAACATTGAGGAATCATGAATCTCCACACTGTATTACATGAACCGTCTTACATATGGCACAAAGTTAAGCTGTAATGTTGGAGGACAGGATCTCACACATAAATATACATAAAGCCACTCAAAATTGTTGTTATAAAAACTACTTAAAATCTCATGATGTCCAGAAGTTTGGCATGTGAATAAAACTTTTACCCAACGGCTAGGAACATATTGTTTAAGTTTATATATATATATATATATTTTTTTTTTTTTTTTTAAATCATATATATAAAAGCAGCTCATAAAATCTTTGAGTTCTGTCATCTTTTTCTCCTTACCACAACACATCTAAAACTGCGCAGAAAAATTAATTTATAAAAGCAAACTCCAATGTATATTTGCTTCATACTGACATAAAGGAGGGAATATGTCTGGGGTAATTACTTGTTTGGTACCTTTGGAAGTCCAGCTTACTCCAGGTGCATTGTATCTTCTGAAAGAAGGCGTTTTTATGCAGGATAGCCAGGTGACCTATAGAAGAGACAAATGAAGCACCTTTAGGACAACAGAAGAAGAGTATTTCAGGGATGTGCAACCACCACTGTCATACAATAGTGCGGTCATCTAAAAAAACCCTTTGAAAACGTGATAGTTACTTTAAATGGAAGAGAGATTGAGGCAACTGGAGGGAGAGAGAAGCATTTCAAATGGGGCTCTAACTAGAACCAAGTGGGCGCCTGAAAAACTAGGAACCGTTCTGCTGTATTTTACAAGAGAGTTCATTGCTTTCAGCATAGTTTTCTATATGAAATATTGTAGGTGGGACAATATCCCTATAAATCCTGCTGTCAGGCAGAGCCTGGGAGGGCTGGGCTGCCTACGTGTGAGATCTGCCATGCAAATCGTGTGCCTTTCACTCTGGGGTGGAAGAAAGCTGGACAAGTTCATTACTGACACTCACTAGTTATACTGTCACTGTACAGCTCCTCTGAGATATTAATTTGAAACAACATAAAGAAAACTTTTTTCATTTCAAATGCAAACTGCTTTAGAGATTATATTTTAGCTTAGGAATAGTATTATAACCCCTCGAGGATCTTGGCGAGGTGCCTGTATTAACTTGCTAAGGACCTGCTGCAGTCCTGAGGAGATTAGTAACACATGACTCCTGCTACAATTTGCACCCAGAAAAGATAGGAAAGAAATCTTCATGACTTTGAAAGGATTATTTTGGTTGTTTACTGAGTGGTGTCCCTTTTGGTCTTAAATTGTAGATGAAAGTGGAAACCAGAAATGCCCACTTCCTATTGCAACATGTGATGGAAATGAGAGGAGCAGCTTTAGCATCTTTGCTGGGGGTTTTGGAATGGGAAAAAGGGGTCATACATTATCACTCTGATTTCAGCCACATAAAACAATATCATAGCTTTTTGCAGTTATGCCAAAATTCAGGTTTTGGCACGTTATATGGGTTAATACACCTTCTAGCAGTGTGCAGGTCCAAAGGACAAAACTGATATACATAACAGAGTAGAACTGGACCCACTGATACCTGAGAAAACAAGTTTCCACCAGAATAAGAGAAAGACTCTAAACTCCGTTTTCCCCACTCTTCGTGGTATATCGATTCGTGTATATGTGAGCAAAAGAGGATCCTATAATTTTCAGGATTCTCATCATGTCGAGAAATCCCCATTTTGCATAATTGGAGGAGATTCTAAAAGCCAAGACGCATAATGACATCAGCGACTGGAGAATAGAGCTGTTAAAAGGCAACAAGTTCTGCCTAATTTCCAACAACACTGATGGGGTGCGCTGGGTGGCACCTAACAGAGGTGGTCAGCTCAGCATGTTCATTCAGGATCACTGGGACACAGAAGAGACTAATTAAGCTGCACGGAGGAAGAGGTGCCAGCTCATCGGGCAGGTCAGTATGTCTGATTTACCCGAGCGCCAATTCCTGCCTCCGCAAGTGGTTCTTAGGAAAACTGAGAGCTCAAAGTAGTGCTGCGTAAAATCACACAAGGCAGGTAGGCTTTCTCTTTTTGAATTTAAACTGCTAAACTGGTCTGTGCATCTGGCAGCACTGACAGGCGGCTCAGGACATACCCGTTGGAGCTACCTGGGGGCGAGGGGTCACCAAAATCCTTCGGACATTGGCTGGTATTACAGAGAGGCGGGAAGGCTGAGCCACCTCTCTCCACTCCAGTACTTCACTTCTGATTTCCAAGGATTTGCAAGAGTCAGAGGAACTTTTAACTTCACTGGTGATTTCATTGAAGCAGGTTTAATTCCTTACCCTGTATGAAGGAAAAATATGAATCCAGATCTTTTCAGGAAAGAATTTTGGGGAGATTTCAGGGGCAGGGCATTTTGAACAGATTCAACTTAAAATTTCTTTTTTCACCCTTCTTTAGAATACTTATTTTTTGTTACTACAAAAAGAAGAACATAATTACCTATGAAGTTGCAGTAAGCCTGACAAAATGTTTTGATTTGAAATATCATCTGGAAACAAATTTGTCCTTTCCACATGTCAGGGAAAAATCAAAGTTTTTGTTCTATTGATAAATGAGCAAGAATATAGTGACAGAAAATCCAGCACCCAAAGATGAACATTTGGTGAATGGAAGCAGCCACAGGATTAGTAGTTTCCTACTTCTTTCTATGCTAAGGAAGCTAGAAGATTTGGGGCATAATACTTGGGATTCATTTGCATTTCCTATTTCCAAGAAGAAGTGCTGACAGCTACTGAATAATATGACTTTTAATATCTCCACTTCTAGTACAGTACCTGCATTTGTAAAACTGCTATAAAAAGTTAGTTTACTGGTGAATATGAATAATGTTTATAAATCCTTTTTTCTTCTGTAAATATCGTGATAAGCCTAATCTAGAAGTCAGGGATAAAGCAGAGAGTGGACACTTGAGTGATGGGAAAACTTAGTGCCCTGCGTTTGAAGGCCTTTCGTCTTTGTAAGTGCTTTGAAGCAAGGAAATGTATACTTGGCTCAGCTTCAGAGATGAGAAGCAGCCGTTGTTCACACAACTCATAGAAACACAGCTAATGTCTCTAGAAGTGATCATTTCAGTAATAATAGCAAATCTTTTTCTTATATTCTTGTAGTAATAGTATTCCTTTTTTCTATTCAGCTAATTGCCCACTGTCACTATCCCAGTCTGTAACTATATTACACAATCTAAGTAAAATTATCTTAATAACACATAAAGTAAGTGCTCCATTACAGCACCCTTTCAGAACGCACAAAACAAAACCCAGTAGAAGATAAAAACCCATCACAGCTCCCAGCTGCCAACAGCTCACAGTTAAACTTCCCCAGATCAGCTACGGGAGTGCTGAGATTTAATGTGCAGTTTTTATTTCTATCAGGTCAAGATTGACTTATAAAAATATTTCTGCATTTATAAACATCTCTCTCTGAACTGGCAATACTACCAGTCAATGCATGCCGTCAACTGGGGACAGTTTGTCAAAGATAAAAGACACCACTGAGACTGTGCCTGTGCAGTGCCACATTTCTCCGTGCAGAGAGCCCAGACAGTGCTGCACGGACCCGTACCTCCACAGAGAGCTCCAGAGCATGGTGGAGACATCCCAGTTTGCCTCTCAAGAATGGTACAACCACAGCAGCGGGAGCCCGTGTCCAAGCTAATCTCTGCTGCTTAGTACCTGGTTATTCAACAGCACACAAAGCACCTGGTGGAAACGCATCAATCCCTGCTTTCAAAAGGCAAAGATACCTGCATACTGCTGCCCTCCTTTGAATAAACAGTAGGCTTTGACTCTGCTCTGAACCGGCAGCCTGCTCTCAGCTAAAGGAATATCAACTACAGCTCGCGCAGGATGAGAAATGAAGTTTACCGTGTACATGTGAACTAGGCATTTACATTCATTCACAGGTGATTTGTAATTGTCCAATTTAGTGGTCGGTAGATGTTTGCAGAGAACTTGGGCGTTTTGTTGAGTCGCTGATGTATATGGTAATGTAAACCTGATGCTGGCATTAGTTTGTGTTCCTTGATTCACTGGGAGCTGCATCGGCACCTTGCAGTGAAGCCCCAGGCAGTGAGAGTATAAGGGTGCCCTGCAGTGGGCAGGAGCCTTACGGGGTCTCTGGCCCACCTTGGTCCTTCCCTTGCCCTGGTTCCACATAGGAAGAGAGCCTCTTCTGTTCTCATCTTGGCACAGCCCCTTTCATCTTCAGGCTAATTTAGCTGGGCTGGTCACCAGCTATGCAGGGGAGTGAAAGCACACCGGCATCCAGTTGCACAGAGGGTCAGGTAGCTTGGGTTCTGCAGGGCTCCCATGAGCAGCCAACAGAGAGAAAGGAGGGGCTGTAGCTATCTTGTGCCCCCCCATCCCTCCTGTTCTCTGTGAGTGACCAAGCTCTTGGAAAGCAACTGTTGGTAGTGCTGTGAGAGCTGCATACCCTGACATCGAATTTTCCAAGACAGCCAGTCTCAGATATGCTACCCACATAAAAAGAAGGGGACCTAAACTAAAGATCGACAGACCTTTTCTTGCGGGCAAGTTATCCTACCGCTTTGCTCTGCAAGGTTTTTTCTTTTTACTTTCCTTTGAACCATCAGCATGGCTACTATTAGGGAAAGATCCAGTTCTAGGTGGACCAAAGGCAGTCCCCTGAGTTTCTAACAAAGAATTACATCATGCCCTTAGATTATTATCTTATCGATGCCATTCTTCACACAGACAAGGGAGAGAATATCATGTCCGCAGAACTCATGAATGAACAAACAGCCACGTGCTATCAGACACAACCCTGAGTGCAGCCTGGCTGACCCATCTCAGATAAGGAATCAAACAACAGAGCCGTTGGTAGAAAACTGTCTCTCTGTCTTTCTTGGACTGATCCATCATCATAATGTCAAATTGCTCACAGTAAAAATGTTTGGCCATTAGGCTTCCAGGTGGTGATTGCAAAAAAGCAGACCTACAAAGCACTACTTTCAGTGCTACTCTTGTCAAAAGGTTTAAATAAATCTCTCCCATCACACTGGTTTGCAGTGTCTTTCAGTACTGCTTGGGAGCAGGGGGGGATTAGTCCTGCTTCTGTGCTTGTAAATAAAAGATTTGGTGCCTGAAAATTTCACTATAATATTCAAATGTTTTCCACAAACATATTTAGATGGTTTTTACCTAAAACTGTACACCTTTTTCCTTAAAAGGCTTGCTTTAATGATGCAACACCTATTCTCCTACCCGATGCTAATACTTCCTCACCTCCCAATTCATAGGAGTACTATGGTGATTAATGAATGTCTTTGAACTGGAAAGTGCTATCTGAGTGCTAATTATTATCCACGTATACACACACTTCTGCTGCTTTCAAGGGCAGAGCATTCACATACCATGGTAATGGGAAAGCTTAGAAAAACATATATTGATACCTAGGAGTTTTATCCACCACGGAAATGTGTAAAGGGAGAATAAATTAAAAGTTAGATGTTTCAATTCATTATTGCACATTCTAGTGAACCGCTCTCCATCTGTTTAATAAGTTCAGGGCAGCTGAAAATGGAGTTTAGATTGGAAGCTGCTTGCAACCTTACCTGCTTGCACTCTCAGTAATACTAATAAGAATTATAAAAATATGTTATTGCCCATGTGAGGAGCACAGTTAAAGTATGTGACTGCACATCCAAAGTGTAAGTTGAAGGCTATGGATTCGTCCAAATTCTGCCTCCCAGACGCTGGGGCTCTGCATGGATAAATCCAAAGCTCCCACTTACAGCATCCCTCTCCCTCACAAGCCTGAGGAAGTATTGCCTGAAGAAACTGTTAGCTGATGCTCCACTAAAGTTTTTTATAGGTTTTTCATCTCATCCATCTTTAAAATGATGTGATTTGCGTGCAAACGATATTTTCAAATGTTTCCTTAATGAAGATATTTCATTCACATTTATCAGTCAGTGCTAACTGCTTTCAGGGTTCCTCTGCTCCTGGAACTCGGCGACCAGCCTGGGAGGGCTCAGGAAACACATGCTCAGCAAGTATAAAACAGCCATTCCCATTCACCAGCTTTGCTCTCCCAGGACACGTTAATTAAAGACAACTGATTGAAAAATAATTACAGGAGAATAGGGAGGGGGAAAGCCTAGACCCGTAATTTAAAGATATCTGAAATTTGTGTTTTGTTGAGAGGTAATCATTTTGTTGAGAGGAAAGAGGTTCTCTTTCCTTCTTGGACTCCCTCTGTATTCACCGCTTGCAAAGATGTGTAATGGCAACAGGCAACAAGCAGCAGCCTTTCTTCAGAGGTAATGCAAGTACACGCGGCCTTTTCTTCTTTCAATACATGCTTTCATCTACCTTTCATTGCTCTTAACGTCTTGAGGTGTCCCAAAGACACTGTAATGTATAATCTAAAAAGTTATGTGATCCTGAACACAGTTGTCCTATAGGATGTGGAATAATGTAAACATCATAACTGTTAAAAACTGCTGCTGTAGCATTTCTCGCACTAATTAAAAACTGGCTAGGGATCTTCTTTCTTGATGCTGCCTCTACTTCAAACAAAAACATTTCAACAAATCAAACCCAGGGAAAATGGTTTAGCATTTTAAGCTGATAATAATTGTTTTAGAAACCCATATTTGCTTAAGGGCATAATTCATTCCAAAAATGACCTTAAAACTCAGCATTAAGCAAATATAAAACCCCTGTTATTCGGGAGTGGAAGTTTTTAAGCTGCTCTCTCAAATTATGATCATGCATTTCTTGCCAGCCCTCTATCCCACCAGCTGCCGGGGCATTCCCAGCAGAGAAGGGCAGTGCCACCGACGCCAGCCGAGGGGCTGGGAGACCCTTCGGCTCTCTGCTGCGTCACAGCCTTTCCGTATAACCCTGGGCAGGACACGTGCCTCACGCCTGTCCTGTGAAACTGGGGTGGTAGTGTCCTCCTCCCCATGGGCATGCAGAGAGCGTAAATAGGTTACAAAAAGGGAAATGTTTATATTAGGTCATCAAATACAATTCTTAGAAAGCTCTGACTGACTGGATGGTTTTACAAAATCGTGGTGTGATTTTGGTGTTGTACCAGCCTTGCCACAGGTGGATTTGGTTGGAAGTACCCATTTATCCAAACCACTGACTATGTAGTGCAAACAAATTCTGTAGTGAACCAGAGAGAGGGTGGTTCATGTTCCCTAATTGTTTGCTTATAACAGCAGTGTTTGGAACTGTAACACAGTTGCTTTGAAGGCTAATCCTCCTTCCCTAATCTGACTTCCCTAGGGCTTTAGAGTTAGTATTTCACCCTTTAAAAAAAAAAAAATATATATAATAAATACATGTGCAAAAAGTCCATCCATACTACATACACATGCACACAACAGGCACAGATGGATCTGCACAAGGACCCATAAGGATTTGGCTTTGCTAGTGCTGAAAAACTTAGCAACATCTTCTTTTAGTTTTACTTTTAAAGGGGTGGGAAAGGTTTAAGGCAAAAAAAGTAATAAAAATACACAGTTAATGTCTGCCATAATTTTAACAAAAAATAAAGCTGAATTCGCCTATGTATAGAGAGAACTTAGCACTCTGCATTCATTTAAGATACAAGAATCCACCAATGTTCCTGGCCTGGAGCTCCGGCTGCTTTACATGCTGAATAAACATAGTTCCCATTAAATAACCTTATCAATCAGAGTCACAGAAATTACTTCATCAGGACTGCAAAACCAGTGTTCTTTGGTGTATTTTAGAAATTTGGAATACCAGTACACTGCAGAAAATTAAAAACCTGCTATGGAAACCATGAAAAGCAAACAAGTTGCCCGTGACACCAAATATTCCAGGCACATTGAAAACAAATCTTTAAAGACTTTTCTTGGCATAACTATTTTGAATCATCACCTTTCTACAACACATCCTCCCTGCAAACTAATATTACACAGTCTTTCTGTACTTAGAACCTCCTTTCTAAACAAAGACCACCTTCAAAAACCTTCCTTTAGACCAGGTCACATTTACAATTAGAAATATGAGAAAAGCAAAGTGATGGCCACTCCTGCGACCTGTTGCTGATCTCCAGCCCGAGCCCTTGTGTTCAGTAATTCTCTGATAAGAAATCCGGTTACGCTTTTGGGAACCAGTTCCGCTGCCTGTGCTCTAATGCACCTTCCTTCGTGTTACTGACAAACACAGGACCAGCGTAGTTGTGTGGCAAAAGCATTTATTTCAATTAATAAAGCCATGTGGCACCGCTAATGGTTTTCCTCTCTGGTTCCCATTCTTTCTTAGTATCTTACCAGAACCAACGTCAGTTCCAGTGGGAATATTCATGGGCTTAAAGTGAAGTATTTGCCTTAGGGCTGTGCTCAGCGAGGGGTTTAGAATGACACACAACGTGCCCATCTGGGACTAGGGCTGCTGCTGGTAGTGGCAAGTGTTAGAGCGAGCAGTGAGAATTCGCAGAACCGAGAGCAGGAACTTGCTGGGAGTTCCCAGGGGAGGAGAGGCAGCCATGCCCGTCCCTTCTGCAGAGACAGCCCACTTGCTGCCCAGCTCTTTTCTCATGTTTTCTGCAAGCCAGAAAAAGGAGGTCCAAGCACTGTGACCAGTATTTCCCTTGGAAATCAATATGCCTGCAGAGCTTTTTCAACAGGCGGCATGGTGACCTGTGGAGCAGCGTTTTAGTTCGACTGTTTTTATCAAGGGTGAAGCAGGCAGCTGCCAGTTGTTCATCCTTCTCCCCATATTTGACATGCAAGGCGAGCTCTTGTGATCGTTTCCCCCACATTATCTCACCTTATGGTTTTCATATTGTTTAACCAGTGACACATACTTCACTTGGAGCAAGCAAACTATTAAGAGGGGTTTCTGTGCAAATTGCAGCCATGGCATGGCTGTTTTACCCAAACTGTGCTTTTTAACAATATTCTACATTGTCTTTTCAACATGTTAAGAACAGTGACATAGAATTAAAGATGAACTGATGGGGCAGAAATTGACTGGATGACTGCAATTAACTGCACCAAACAAATACTAGAGAAATCAGTTGTTCTGTCTAAACAAGGACTTAAAGCTACTAATCTGCATTGAAAAAATAAATGTTCTATATGTTAAGTTTTAGGGGTTTGGTTTTTTACCTCTTGTAGACATCTTACGCCAGACTTCCAGATGAGAGGATGAGACTATGAGTGAAGAGTGTCCGGGAGATTACGTGCAGTTCTTTTCCTGGGTCAGAACTGGATTGATCTGAGAACAATAATTATGAGGCTGACATGTATGTTCTCCTTCATCTTGCTGTTTGGAGCAGCTGGGCTCGTCGTCTTCATTCATCTGCAGGATCCAGAAGAAATAGTTCATCAGCAGACACCAGGTTAGCATTTCTATTTCTATTTGACTCACGAGCTCTTTCCTTTTCAACATTTTGTACTTACATCCTTAAAATGTTTTACATATTTCACAGAGGTTGCCTCAACAAAGGTATGTAATTTTTTTAACGAAGGCTATTTTGAAATTAACAATTTCTGTTTAAAAAAAAGAAAAAGGGTTTGCTTAAAAAAACACTTCCAAGAACCAATTAACTGATTATGCAGGGATCTTTGCCAAGGTGCACAGGGTCCAGCTGGATGGAGTTAAATTTTCTGCTGAAGTTGAGACCAACTTCTGCTACCAGCTATACCACTATAAATATGAAAATGAGAAATTCTGGCAAAAGTTCAGTTCCTGCAAATACATGCCTCTGAATCTACCTTTGCTTGTATATGGTATTCAGTGTGTCATAGAGATGTAAAATAAGAGATGCATAAATGAGTCATGCAAGAAACATAAAATACTTTAAAGTGTTTAACTTCCATTAAACTTTTCATAACTTTCATTCATATGCACGCCATCTTCCTGTGCTACTAACTTTAAACTGTGAAGAGCCACGAAGACCACATCAATAAGAAAACTATAAAAATGTGGGCTGAAATAGTGGTGTCCTTTTAAAGGAGGGGCACGCAAGAAGTATGAAAAAGCAAAAGATCTCTTGATTTACTTACAGTCGCTTTCTCTTTGACTAAGGCTGTAATGAAGGCTTGTTTAGAGCCTAGACAAATGCCAGTGCAGTTACTCCAGCTCATAATAATGCCCCTGTGCACCGAGGTTTTGTCACTATGTTTGCTCTTATATGCACTGAAATTCTCCTTTGACTACATATGTGCTTTATAAAAAGTCTATTCAATTGACATCTTCATTGTACAATGAACACAACTGTGTATATTTTAAAGTATTACTAACATTTCTAAAGGACCTGAACCCTAATGCAGAGAACTGTTAAATAATTACATTAAGTACTAATTTCTGTGTCCAGGTTTATTAAGTGCTTGTTTCCGTGTCAGTAAACAATCTGTACTTTAATATGTTTATTATTTAGTCCAACTGCACACCAATTTTGAAAGCAGCCACTCAGCTGAAACTATAGAAATAATGAATCATCAGTGTTGTGGAAAGCAGAGAATTAACCAGTCCCTTCAGTGCTTTTGCAATTTATTTTTGTATACTTAGATGCAAAAGAGCTTACAGATTAAAACTGGTGGTATTGGCCACATTTGAATGAAATTGGCCAGTAGATTGGGGATGAGGGGAAAGACATATGGACAGCAAAGGCAGGCAGTACTCTAATGCATCTAAGAATGTACAACTTTACATTGAAAAGTTAATTCTTTGCTCCTGAAAGAGAAGGAATTTCTAGTGGTCTCTCAAAACGAGTGCAATTTCTTCTCTATTTTCTCATTATTGGTCCCTCATCTTGACCTGTCGTACCTCTGTTCTCTCTGCCACAAACCTCTTGAACGCCAACTGCTGACTGTCGTACTGTGAAGTGAAATCACTGTGAAGTGATTTTTGAGAGCAATGTAACTGTAGAAGGGGACGCGCAAGCACATTTAAATAAAAGCGAGTTTGAACAGACCTCCTACCCCCAGCAGGTAAACTCACTCCGAAACGTACCCAATTGCTGTGGGTAGGGTTCTGCATAGCTAAAACACGAACATCCCAATGATGCTGTTACTGCCAAAGGTGTGTAATCAATTGCTCCATTCTCACATTCAATTACTATTTATGTTAACAGGACTCAGACTGTACCCTTGAGTAAAAGGTGCTCAATACAATTACTCTTATTTCTGTTTGGCTGATTTTCATGTTTGTTAAGTGCTTTCAACTCCCAGTGGACTCAGAAACTCCTTACATCCACTGCTTCTGAAAATGATACCAGTTATCACTAAAACGTATTAGGCAGCTAAAGGACACAGGAAAAAATATCCATTCATTTCATTAAAAAGAGAGGTAGGCATATTTCATCTCTAGACAGTTTCCTGTGAAAATCTGTCAATCACAAGCAACATTTTTGGCGTGCTGAAAAGGATCCTTCCCTTCCCCTGTTCAGTGTTTCTCCTTAAAAGGGCCTGTTTCTAACAGAGATCAGATATTCCTATAATTTGCTTGTCTGATTGCTCCCTCAATAGAACTGAACAAATGCACGTGTCATTAAGCTACTTAGGACAACAGATTCTGCATGGCAAAGTTTTATTGGATTAGCCTTTGCTTTTGTATTTCCCGTGTAGTTACTGTGTTGTAAAACTTATTTGCAAGATGCTGGAATCTCATCAGGAAGGCTGGAGAAAAGTCAGTAACGTTTATTTTCCACTGAAAAGTAGCGTAGGAGAATTTTGCATTGTCCAAAAGGGCATTTTTCATTGTTAGTACGTTCAGTCATCTTTAATTTAAGATAGTACAACTTATGAAACAAGATTAATAAAAATACTTTGGTACTTCAGTTTTATCTGTCTGTTCCGGAAATTGTTCTTGATTGTTTTAGTCCTAGCAAGCATGATGGTGAGACCTTGATGTACTACTTAAACCAGTATAAAATCCACAGTCATAAAACTTTAAGTAATGCTTACATTACTTTCACTGAGCAAAGTACTCCTGACAGTAGCTGTTTGTGTTGATTTGTTACTATTCATTTATTCTTTCCCTGTGCTTCACATTCCTACCTAATTGTGATGCTGTACTGAGAAAGCAATATCAAAGTAATTTTCCACAACATTAGTTACAATTTTCTTCTGATCTTTCGAGTGAAACAATCCCATCCTGTTGGCTTCTGTGAGCATATAAACCTTGATTACATTTATCTGTTGGAAACCAATGCTTACAAAGTATATGTGCCCAGGATAGCAGGTGTAGAGCCTTTTTTGCTGATTGACAAACATGCTGTCTGTGTAGTTTTATTTATATAATGCACATCACTCTGAGCAGATGTATTTAAGACAGACAGCCATTTAGGGTGGGCAAAACAGATTTCCCAAGCCAATATATTAAATTCAGTAGATATTCCTGTGGTCATTAAAGAGACAATAACTTCACTT
The DNA here is from genome assembly GCF_964188355.1 of Buteo buteo. Classification (NCBI taxonomy): domain Eukaryota; kingdom Metazoa; phylum Chordata; class Aves; order Accipitriformes; family Accipitridae; genus Buteo; species Buteo buteo. Next base: position 11,529,684 of record NC_134181.1, on the reverse strand, counting down.
ACGACAGTTGTTTTCTCAGCATCTATGAAGAGTGCTATTGCTATGGAGAATGCAGGATAAAGCAGAGGTGTGGGTTGAGAAGTGGTATGAATGATAGTCATACACCGTACAGAAATGTGATGCTCTTCTAATAAGTCTCCCTGTATAATTATATAAAACTTGGCTTCTGCAGTAATCATGCCATTATTCTTAAACAGACACAGTAAAGGATTCGTTTTGGGTCAGTCAAGAACATTTGCACATGATGCACAAGAAAAATTTAATACATATATCCCCATCCTATTGCTAACAACTCTTGAACGTATAAATCTCCTGTCTGTGATAGGATATTAAACATGCAAAAACTTTACAGTAACTAAATGTGCAGCCACTGCACCGCTGTGTTTGTCCTGGAACCACAAAAGGAGCTGGGAAGGGGCCTGTCCAGCCCTGTGGTTAGCAGGAGGCTTCTTCACCGTAATGGCATGCGCCCTCCTCTCTCTCAGGGTTTACAGTGGAAGAGTTGAGAGGGCTAACGAGCACCTTTACAGCCTTGGCCAGGGCCACTGCGGTTTATGAGGTCACTGACAGCATGGAGAACTTGGATTTGCGAGAGCTGCATTTGGCTGGTACAAGAGAGAGCAACTTGGACAAACGATGTCAGCAAGTGAGAGAAGAGTCTAGAGGATGCAACCCATCCTGACAGCTCTCAGGTGGATTTCAAATGCCTACACAAACTTCTGAGCTGCAGACCAGCCAGTCCATGGGCTGGAGACAGGATTGTGGTCATGAATAGCAGGTGGTCAGGGGAGGTCATGAATGCCAGGACCACTGCTTCCGAGTTGCACCAGGGACACAGTATCTATAGTTGTACTACAGTATCTATAGTTGTACTTAAGACCATGTGCTCTATGGACTTTAGTCAGAAGAGAAGGGATATTCTAAAATGGTATCTACTTTTCTAATAGGAGATTTTGCCACATAAAAACTAGGGGAAGTATTGATATTCCTCTACACCTATATTCATGTAGCAAATTTCTCTCTACATGGCGAGTAGGTCCGTGGGAAAAAATTATTGGTTTTTTGCGATATGGTTACTGAATTCACAAACCTGTAATAGTTTTCAGTTACAACTTTTAAAGATGAATATATATGGACACACACTCCTCTGGGAGCTGGTAAAAGGTGGAAAATACATCTCAAAGGATACACATTGTGAAAGCTCCAAAAGGGTAAAAACAGGGAGTAGGATGGAAATGGCTTTACACTCTGCCTATATCAGAATTTGAAAGTCAAGTATGAAGATAACCAAGCCTGAAACTCATCTGACTGATATTCTGCAGTGATTGCTGTCCTTAGCTCATCTACCAGTTTCTAACATAATACTGTCATCTTTATTTTCTGCTTTACTAAGGGTTTGATAGGGAGGAATGGGAGGAAGGAGAGACGACAGTCTGAAGGGCTGGCATGCAAATGCTATTGCAAACCTGATGGCACAAGGGATCCACAGTGCAGAAATCTTACTGTATATTGCAGTAGTCTCAGAGCAAATACCAATATTATAGCTATACTGAAATTTTCTTAATTACTTATTCAGAGCACATACACCTTGTTACTCACAAATTACAGTCCTATGCACATCTCCACGTTGGCTGTACATTTCCATAATACTGTCCTACTGCACAATGTACCACTTGTTTGTCATACTGGAAACTTTTTATAAATACAATTGAAAATGAACTAGCATTGATATATAATTTCAGAAGTAATTTTCCTACAATTTGTGACTTACTTCTCTTTATAAACTGGAAGCCATTTAATCTGCTTCTCAACTAGCAGCATCAGCAGAAATCATGAACAAAAGAATCTAGTGACTGTAGCAGATGTCAGTGGGCTCACCAATACTTTTTTCAAGCAAAAGCGGCATACTGGTATGCGTGTAAGGGTAGCTTCCACCAGCTCAAGAGTGGATGAACCTTCTGCAGTTGCATCCTCTGAGTCTTCTTTAGCTGAACTTCCTCCAGCAAAGAACTTCTCTGTGTGCAGACTAGTTCCCAAATATCTGCAGTTATTGGGATGAAAAGAAAAAGATCTATTTTCTTGTCTGCAGAGGCAAGGCACTTAATAAGGGAAATGTGGTCTTATGAGTATGATATTCCATTTTCTGTTGCTTGAAATGGTTGTGGTTTAGACTGACTGTGAATGTGAACCTGGTTATTTTTTACATTGGAAAGAACTGCTCACAATGATTTCATCAGTCTACTGCTATAGGGGGATCAAACACTGTCCAGATGGTTACAAAGGAAACCCTACACCACACAGCCAGTGCAAACCTGTTCAAAAGAAATGCAATCTAGTGCTGAAAGCAATCACATATAAGCTGTTTTATCACAAGTAATATATAGAGATTGTCTCCTACAATGCATTTTCCCTGCTTTCATGACTGTGCCATATCCTTGGCAGTCTTATGAAAAATGCAGCATTTATTTATGACATGGTATTGAGAGAGTGCCACTTTTTTTTTCTTTTCTTTTTTTTCAGTTTCTGTTAAAATGCTTTAGCCTAAAGCCTATTAAAGCAAATACAGCTCTTAGCTATAGCATCACAGGCCAGCATTTATAGGACCAGTATTTCCTGTCGACCATCAGCAAGTGCTTTACAAGAGTCAGAGCACTTTGGTGTTAGACTGTGGAGTTGGGATCCAAAGCTGCTGCAGTTTGTTCCTGTCCTGCCCTACTGCTCATAGATTGTGCTGTATTGTGTTAAATCAGGCAATTCACCTGCTAAATGTTTCCATTTCCTATTATAAAGGGGGTTCTCTGCAGGGATTCAAGGTACCTAAGGACCACGAGATCCTACACAAAGATGCAAGACCAAACCATATTGTGACATAATCACAAAATTCAGTGCATTACTAGCAGTGGTTATAATCCCACTGCAGTGGTGCACACACACATCAGACGACTGAACCAGATCCACTGCCCATTTATTTGATGGCATAAAGTCCATGTCACCTAATCCCAAATGTATTTATCAGCATAAAAACAGAGCGATGTAGTGCTAAATCACTCACATAGTGCAGCTTCCACTTCCACAAATTTCCTTATCCTCTCTTTTTCTGTAAGCACTTCTTCTCAGATACTGACTGGTTAAAAAAAGAGGTTTGATATTTCTTTTAAAGCCTACTTTTAAAAACTGTCAGAGGTTGACACTTCTTTGTTGTGTCTGGCAAAATAAAAAGTGACCTGCCATCTCAGAGCTGCATTCGTTTATGGTGCTTGGCAACATATCACGGGCACAACTCAACCGCAATGTGATATGTCAGAAGTCTCTCAGAGTGGCAGCTTTATGAAAGTATATTCCTAGGGAACAAGCCTGGAAGCTTCTCAGATTCCCCTGGAAATTTGCAGAGGCATTACAGAAATGTGCAAAAGTTGATCAGCAGACTTTCATTTCACCTCAAAACATTTATTCTAAATATAAGGCTATATTGAATTTTTCATAGAAAATGTGTCAGTACTAGAAAGCCTCTTTCCATATGCCAGCTGTCATTCAGCTTGCTTGATTTTTAAAACTTGATACCACATTGAGGAGCTTAGGTAAGTTGAAAATACTTTCTGGATTTTCTAAAGTTTATGCCATTTTAAACATCTTATAATATATGTTTCCATTTCTCAAAGTTATTAACGTTCACCTAAAAGCTTAACCAAAAGTTCCTCTCTCCAGCAATACCATCCTTTTTTCATTTAGTAAACATTAATTTTCCTTTCATGATTCTAGTGAAGCTTGAAATTAAATGTGGCTTTCTTCTCTATTATGGCTTGCTTTGTGTATCAGCATCAAAACTGCCAGTTAACTATGGTTTCAGCACCAGTCAAGAGAGCATAAAAAGCCAAATAATTGATCTTGTATAGGCCCTACACAAGAGCAACTTCTTGTGGACATCTTTATCATTTTCTCCAAATGAATAATCTCTTTTTGAAAGTAAGTGACTTGTTTTGGATCTGTCACCACTTGACATACGCAAGGTGATTAACTGACTGTAATCTTATTCTATACAGGCCCTATCCTACAAGATGCTAGCTCATAGCATCAGTGCAGAAAATCACTTCAATATCAACTGAGTGGCTCGACTGTTAGCTCTGCTCCAGTGCCTGAAGCGCTCTGCTGCCTGAGGGTCAGAATATTCTGCATCTTGTAAAATTAAGTCCCATCTTTGTCCCTTTTTGGTCTCAGCCACCTCAGGAGACCTATGTGGTGGTTAAGGGGAGAAATGCTTCAGCCAGGCCCTTCCTCCGTTGCCAATTCTACACATCAGAGCAATTCAGACATGCTCTTGTCCTCTTTTTTCAGAATCACTATCCACTGGCCGTTCATACCTACTGAAATGGACTCTTTTGGGGCTTCTGTTCCCACTTTTTCGTTGGAAACCACACATTTTCTCATAAAACTCTTTGCAGGGAATGGATGTTTGATGTTTTGCTCTTTGTAGCTCATTAGCCAAGAGATCAGTATTTGCAGATTTTGAGTATCCCTACATGACGAAAAGTGAAACATGCTGTGCCACCACGTATGTATGTGCATACACAAGGAGAGTTACACAGGCTGGGAGGAAATCAGGGGACATCAAGTCCCTTTATGGAGCAGTGGGCACTGATCAGCCTCAGGAGGGGAAAAAAAAAGCAGGCTGTGAATGAAATTCCTCATCCTTCAAGAAGGTGGCTGTGCTCCAGTGCCCCGTTCCTTCTCTATTCTAATTCATTCACCTTTCTCCTTCCATTTGGCATAACGATTGGCAGTGCTGAGCTTTCTGTAATTATGGCACAGATAAAGCTTGGGACAAACAAATGTATATTTGGCTTTAGAATTATTTTAGGCTTAAATTCACAGGAGTCTTCGCATGGCCTGCATCCGCTGCAGTCAGAGTGGCTAACATGGAAGCAGCGGAGACACACAAATACTTATTCTTGTGGCCAGGAGGACAGAAAGCACAAGCCTAAACAGAGGAAACTGGTCATTTGCCCAGTGGCTGTTTGAGGGGGGTGGGAGAGGAGACTCCTTTTCTCAAGCTGTAGGTAGTGCACAAGATCCTATGTGCCAGTTTCCAGCTTGTTGCCTTTTTTTTTTTTTAAACTTGTTTGACTTGACTTTATTTATTAATAAAGTTCTGCACAGCTTAATGCCCATAAGTCAAACCACAGGAGAAATTATAGACAGCAATCACTGCCGCTCTGTGTGAACTGAATGCAGCTTTAATTGGGTCCTCCTAATTGTGCATGCAGCTGCTAGGAAAAACATGATGATGCTTATCTCATACAAGAAAACAAATTCCTCTCACTACTCCATTGTAAACAAATGAAAAGGCATGTATTCAAATAGTCGCAAAAGTAAATGTATACACCTGCGGGCAGATACCATGAATTTTGTGCCATAGCAAAGCAATTCTGTACTCATTGAGACTTTAATGTAGTTCACTGTAATTGTTTAAAACTCACCCTGAAGACTTTGGTGAGAACTTAAACAGGGCTGGGATACCATTCACTTGCCCAAAACAAACATCGGCACCTCAGCCACCAAGTTCACTTAGATACCGTGAACAGCCAAGATTAATAGTGGAAAACAATCAACTGGTTTTTTGTAAGCTGTTAAATTGAAACCTGCCCCTCCATTCATTTAGCTCAAGAGATGTTATTACCTTGTAAACAGAAGACATCCTCAAGTTGCTACCTAATTAAAATTCCAATTATTCTGCATTTATGAACTGCTCATTCTCATGCTATTGAAGGGAATTAAGTTACCCAAGAATGTACAAAGTCAGGTATTGTTTAACACCTATATATTGATGATGTGTTCAGTGCTGCATGTTAAACCAGCCATGTCACTGCCTGTTCCAGTCATATTTCACCAATACCTGCAGAATGCTTCTTGGGCTCATTTATATTTTGTAGGAGAAAAACAAAATGAACAGACCTTAGCAAACTGTTATAACAGCAGCATTAGGGAAGAAAAGCATGTAAATGGGAGAGAAACGGAAAAAAAAGGTGTGTGCAGCACACAGAGAAGAATGGTAGGAAAGGAGGTCTGAGAAAGAGAAGTTGAGATAACTTCCTTTTCTGTTCTTCACATTTGAAATTATTTAATGAAAGGAGCTTTGTGAGTTTTTTGTAGAAAAACATCCAGAGAGACTAGTTCTGCTAGATACTTCAAACATTTTTTTAAAGGAAAATTTAAAAATATTATTAAAACCAAAATGTTTAATTAAATTAGAATGTAACAAAAAATTTACTGCAGTTTTATAATTCATGTTAATAGAGAATGGGCCCAGAATCAGTATGACTGAAGTTCCCAGGCATGCTAAAATGGAGACAAGGGAAGTAGTAAGGAAAACGAATATTTACTACAGTAAATTTACAGTAGTTAACGAACTTGGGAAGAACACCTTAAATTTTTAAAAGCACTAAATATTCCTAATGAACAATTATGATCTAATTATATTAAACTTCCATATACAAATCTTGGAGACATAACACATTCTTAACGTCTACACGTTTGCACATGATATTTTTCCTCTTGCTTGTTTCCAGAGATCAAATTATATATTCAATATATTCTGATTGTTCTCTGCCTTTTCCTCTAAAGGCACTGGCTTCACTTCTTAATTGAGACCCAGTGGAGATAAGTTCACCACAACATAATTTAATGAACTATGGAAGAGTTACCTTTTACTGCATGGGGTATCAAGCTGCATGACAGAGAAAGAGTATCTCCTAGGTGATGTTTCAGTAGATAATAATTAACTAAGACATCTCCTAAAATAATACCACCCACACACAAATGCAGCCCTTTCCCCCCCGAAATTGGACAACACATAAAGCGAGTTAATAAGCCAAGGACACAGTTCCTAAAAGGAGCTCAGTGACACAATTTCTTTCCTCCATGGAATCACAGATTAGAAATTAGAGACCTACAGTACAGACAAGTGAATTTTACTCTTTTTCCCCTTCAACTTCAAAGGCTGAATTGTACTTGATTTACCCTTCACATTAGTCTTGGATGTGCCATCACCACAGTCCCTTCCAGGTGTGAAGAAGATTTTCCTTTTTGCTCTGAATGATTTTGAGCAGATCAGCAGTGGTACTCTTCCCACACACACCTGTTGTCTTGGCACCTCCTGCCCCCTTTACTTCAGGGCTTTGGGGAGAAACTTCTGCAGCATCGGCCTTGCTGTATTTTTTGGTTATTTACTTATATTTTTGAGTAGGGGAAAAAACGCCGGCTTTTAAACATCTCGCACGACGCAGCCTGGGGAGCAGGACCGAACCGCCTGCAGCCTCCCTCTCAGGGACACGGCAGACAGCACGCTGCCATCCTTCTTCACATTCCTCATCCACGCATGCTGCTTCCAGCCCCGTCCATACCTTGACTAGCGAAGGAATCCTCCTGTCCCTTGATCTTTGTCTATTTTTGTTGCAATTCAGTGTTAATTAGGTTTCAAATCCCTCAAATCAGGGAGTGTGAGTCAAACGCCGGCTCCTACTGAGTTCAGAAGGGTGCGTGTATTTATAGGCATTTTTACAGCATTCAGCCACTTTGATCACAGCCCTCCACGCCACCACAAACAGATAGTCATTTGATTATAATGATGTTTCACAAAGAACTGCTGAGACAGCATTTCAAGAATTCTGAATATTTTAATATTCGTTAATTAAATGTTTCTGAGTTTCTGTCCTTTTAGCAACCAACTATTGATGCTGTAAAAACATTCAAGTGAAGGGCAAATTGTTAATATTCTAAGAGAAACCCTATTTGCTATGAGAGCAGCTCCAATTAGCAAGACAAACCATCTTCTTGTAGTCATTTAGAGGAATCAGAAGCAAGCACAGCAACACTGGTCTTGATAGTGGCAAAATATTTATCATCTCCTGTCTCAACAGAGAAGGTGCCCAGAGTTAGAGGCTTACCTTGGGAAAGGCAATTCTCTTTCCTGGCTTTGACTTTGCTCCCTAAACAAAGCACTCATTACACCTGTTGCATGTAACAACTGCGTTTTCTTAGCCTAGTTGCATAAATCTGTCTCCGTTTCTTTTATCTAGCAAGCTGAAACGTTCTTTGGCAGGAATTTCACAAAACAAAGATTTCTTCAACGCACAGCTGCATTTGGGTTGCTGTGTCCATCCTCTCTGCAGCTATGGCTCAGCTACAGGGCACCTCTAGGGGAAATGGGAACCCACGTGCGGGTGGCCAAGCAGGTTTTTTAGATGCAGAATGGGACAGTCCACAAATCTACAGACTTCACCGTCAAAACAAACTCACTGCTAAACAGCAGATTGCAGTCATGGGGTAGGAATGACCATCAGCTCCGGTTAGGACTGCTGCCGCAGACAAAACACAGTGTCCCACAGCGAGCTGAAAAGCAACGCGGTCTGGTAGCATCATGGGCAGAAGGCATCATAGCGTCCAGTTGCTGTAACACAGCAGTCAGCACGGCGTTCACATTGCCGTGATGTTTTGCCCTGGGCAGCACGCACTACGTCATGACATAGGGCCAGTGAAAGCCCGTCCAGCCAAAGCCAGACCTAACGGCTCGGAGCCACCGAGGGGTGGTGGCCAGGTCCGGCAGAAAACATGTGTGCAAAATATGTGGGAACTGTTCTACGCTACATTTTCAAGCTTTGTTATGTCTCCATGCTATTTTAATTTATGGAGCTAGAATGTCCCCTCTCCCTTACCAGCAGGCCTAGGTAGTGCCTAATGAGTTCATTGAAGAGAGCTGACTGATTTAGCTGTTCCTTTTCTCTGCAACAGGTTTAGTAATTGCACAATTCTCTGGGCAAGATCGGGTCCTAAAGATGATAGGGGTTTTATCCCTCAGCATAGAAGTAGTAATAAAAGCAGACTGGAAGTCTGTCCATCCTCACAGTGGGCCACTGTGTTGTCAGTGTCAAATATAACTTGACAAGACAGCAATACCAGCAGGGTTCTCGGAGGCAGTGAACGTAATACAAGGTGTTTCTTCAAATCAAATCTATCTTATAGGTTATTTATACTAAGGGGAAAAAACTTTTCTAGTTTTATTCTTTGCATTTCCTGGACTTAATACATTGCAGTTTGTTTTTTAAAAATGAATGCTCAAAAGCTATTGAAACATTTGCGGTTAGCATGTTACCCAGCCAGGCTGTATCATGACTGCTGTGCGTAAATGCCAAATAGCTCGTGTCACTGGCTGGCCCTGATAAATCAGAGTTTAAAACAAATACCACTCAAGCTTATCTGCTGGTGCTACTGCTTATATTCAATCAATACCCTGGGGCAGTGCCATCTGATAATGCTCTTCCTAGTCCAGGGGAAGCTTTCTCACTGTTCCCACCGGAGAGCCAGTGAAAGCTCTCTATTCTTCATATAGGTAATTTGAAAAGTGTGGTTTCAAACAAAAATGATCTTTCTAAACAAGTATATTTGAAATGTAAATTTTGCAAAATTTAATTTCTTTTGGGGTGGGGGGGGTGGGTGGGGAGGTTAAAACACATCCCAAACAAGAATGAAACATTCTGGATTGAACAAAATGATTTATACTGAAAGGTAAACAACATTGCATCAGGGGAAAAAAAAAAGAAAAAACCTCAATGTATTCTTTTACCAAGTTTTTTTAGTTTAGCTACCAATTCAAAATGTTGATGTAGTCTGCTTAAGTGGCATTTCAAAGGAAATCTAATATTTATAAAGTAAACCATCTCTCTCTTCTAGACATGGCATTAAATACAACTTGCTCTCCTGCTGCGTTGAGCTCTCATCTCTGCTTTCCATGATGCATGAGCAATGAATGGGTCTTTTGGGGAGCTACCTGATATGAAGTGGCAGATGTAGAAAATGTGACTTATTTTTAATTAGAGAAATTTATTAAGGTAAAGATATAATCCCTTCCTCAACCATTCTAGTCCTAAACAAAATAATTACTGCCAAAGAATGTGTTTTTCTCATAAAACACATATACCAAAAAAGCCACTCCCAAGCCCAACAACCATAAGCTATGTTGCAGGATAACCTACTAATCACTGCATCGCCACTGAGGAAGCACCTTCCCATCGGTGCCTATTTTCAAAAGCTGAAAGCAAATTCCTGCATACACGCGTATACGAAAACTAATGAACTACAACATACAACTTCAAAATGTTTATACAAAGCTTTTTAGAGAAGCTAATAGTTTTTTAAGTGCCACAAAAATTTATTGAACTGGAAAGAGTATTAATATGATATGCTAATGAAATCTGCATTTAATAAGATATATATCAATTCAAAGTCTCTGTACCTTTCTGTCAACACAGCATATTGCAAAAATGAACCATTGAGACCGCAGTTTAATCTGATATAAAATCAAATGATCCGTGTTAACAAGACAATTAAATAACTGTCGGAAACTAAAGAAACAATTATCAGAAGTTCACCAGATATAAACTGGTTTTGAATAATGTGAAAGCATGATTACACAGTACGCAAACTGAAAGTTGTTACTGTGATTAGAATAATATGGGTGGTAAATTAGATATCAATTTTATTATGAAAAAAGTCTAGCTCAGGTGCTTCAAAAAAGAAAGCAGAACTGCAAATTACATGCTGGTTTTGTTGGTCTATTTAAAATTACTGAGAATGCATTACAAGGAAATTAGCATTTGGAAAGGCTATTTGAAGGCAGTAAAATTAAAAATTATGACAGCTGCTTTTCTGCTGGACATGACAAACAAAATGATGGACCATATATGTTACATAGAGGTTTGGTAGATGCTGTTTCCCACAACAAAACATTACCAGGCAACGGGTACAAACCACGGGAATTAAAACTTATGCTTAAAATTCAACAGCTTCTAGCTAGTAATATTGTATACCTACAGTCTGAAGATGCAATGTACGGATTTCTCCCCAGCAAAATTTTATTCTAGAGGCAATGCATAAACAGTCTTGTACAGCTCCCTCAGAGGCACATTTGTCAACTTTACTTCTGCAAAACCAGCCCAGATGTTGGATGCTTGGAAACACCGTGGAGCTGATCCGTCAGCTCTGGCATCCCTGTTTCTGCCTCTCCACAATCACTTTAGTGCAGTAGCTGTCAGTAAGTCAGTGTGGTCTGTGGACCCCTGGAAGTCCATGGATTGCTTTTAAGGTAACTAAAAGGTCAAAAAAAAGGTAAGAAAAGTAAGCTTGCACCTAGCAAACCTCAATATGAAGAGGTCCATATGTCCACAGAATAATTTTAGAGGCTCACAGACTTAATGAAGGTTGAAACTACTGTTTTAAGGGTCTAATTACCAGAAATGCACCTAAAGCTACACATTTGGTTTGAACTACAAAACAGAAATGATCTCTCCAAAAGGAGACTGAAGTAAAACACAGTCCTTCCTGGGTAATATAGGAGTGCTCCAGACCAGATACAAATAACCACACAGCTGAAAAGTTGCATTATCTCACTGGGCCAGCGCAGGAGCAGGGTCAGCAGTAAATGTGCCTGCACTTAATGGCCCTTTTTGCAGCCTCACTCAGCTTCAAGGGGAAAAAACCCAGCACCACGTTTCTTCAGAAGCCACACAATATTTGCTTTGTCTTTATTCAGGGAACTTTTGAGGATGACTCTTCATGTATCTCTTCTCTTCCCCTCCTTGTGGTTACCCGTACCGCTTATCCATCAGGCCAGGAGTGAGCAGTACTGTGTACAATTCCACGGGGGCCAGACACAGAGAAGCAGTGCATTAGATACACTCCAGCTGTTCACGGCAACCACATTTAACCCTCCTTGCAAACATGGATCTTTCAGATCTCTTCTTCTAAAAGTTATTTATATATCTGAAACAACAAAAAGGGAAAGATATATCTGGGGAAATAATCAAAGCTTCAGAATTGCTAGAAATAGCCATTTTGCTACAGCTGATGGCAACCTCATCCTTTAAGCAGCATTTCAGTTCAGCCACTGTTCCTCTGCCCAGACAACAGTGTGAGCCCTTATGGAAGTGAGCGTGACTGGATGGGGACAGTATCTAGCAATCCCACAGGCAAGTTAGAGCCTTCCCACTTCAACACCCGAGACCATCAGTGGTCAGCCTCGGCAGGTTCTAACAACTCTGCTTTCAACCTTCCGGTGCATTGGGGGCATGGATCTTTCTAGGATTGCTTCATCCAGTCATACACATAAATAGCTAATTTGCTCAACAATTATGTTAGCTCCTAATGCAGGTGAAGATTCACGTACATAAATGCTTTAAAAATGGCTTTAGAAAACCTGATTCAAAAACCACTGAAGTCACTAGGAACTTTTCCATTGACTTGGATTGGATTGTGTCCCAAGTACTTATCAGTTCCTTCAGCCCCTGTGCTTCAATAGAGTTGAACTCAGCTTACTAAAGATGCTACTCTGCTTTTTCTTATTACTGGTTAAAATTCATATTCACAGTGCAGCACTTTGAATCAGAGGTTTTCCCCAGATGCTTCTGATGCTTATCCTCCTTTGTTAAGGAGAATGCTACTTCATATAAGAGAGCTGGTAGCCTCTATTCAAAATCTACCATGCTGCAAAGAATGATGTCAGACAGACTGATCTTTCTCCAATAGCTTTTGCAGCACTTTTGTTATGAAGATGTTGAAGATAACATGGAAGAGAAAAGGAACAGATTTAGAGTCTTGGGACAACAAAATACAAAGCATGACAAAGAATCATAATACTGATACTTGTAATTGAAAGAGCTACTGAGAAAGTGTATCCTGGGCTTTGGGGAAGAATAAGGGAAACAAGAGTTATGTAGGCTGCTAAAAAACTTCATAGATTTTTGTGAAAAAGGATAACAATAATTTTTGAAGAACTGTTAATTGTTTTGTTTCATTGTTGTAATTGAGATCTAATTGTAGTAACTGGAAAGAGCATCAGCCTAAGACAGCACGCCTTCTGGAGTCGGAGCCCCTAGCTCACAATTAAGTTAACCCAGGGAACTATTAAGTACAATAAAAGACCAGGAATAGCATGTATATCATGGGAACAGATTCTAGTTATTCTAGCAGTTATTCTAGCTCTGTGAAATAGAAACAATAATGAACAGATTTTAAAATGCATTGATTTTGAGAGTTCTTAGTAACTTTACACTAACTTAACATCATGGTGCAGTCTTTAAGTCCAAATTCTGCTTGCGTGGTCAAGGTTCGTATGTAGACTGTTAGGTGGCATTTTCCAAAGCAACAAGCACAACAAAAAAAGATGACCTCAATCTCCCACCATTAAACTTCAGCTGGTAACTCTATCGTTAAAAGATTTATACTAGTGCTAAATACTTTGCAAAACTTCAAATACTGCAGAGTAGAAAGTCACATAAAGAAGAGCTAGTTAAATATACAGGGGACAAAGTACCAGATTTATTATGCAAACTACGCATGTCCAAAGACAGCTTATGCAAGGGTGGAAGGGATTGTTCTAATACGTATCATCGTCATTCATGGAAATTGTTCTATGCTCCAACTAAACAGAAGGTACAGGTTGCCCTTAACTCAACCTCTTTTGGTTAGATTTCATATTTCTTGGAGTTAGCCCTTTTCCTATGAGAAAGACGAAAAACAACCAAGCAAGAACCCCCAAGATAGTACTTGCTGTTAAATAAAACCTGGATTTCCTCATTGCTGAGTAACTGCCACACTCTTCAGCATGCACCAAGCTGCAATACCCAGAGGAGGGTTCTTGGAGCATGGCGATGGGCTGTTTAATGGCTGAATGCATTACAGTGTGCAACCAGGCTCTCTCACATTCACTCCTGCAATGTTTCTCTCTCTTTGCTACACTTAATGAACAAGTTTAAAAGGATCAAACCACCGAGTGGATAATGTACCTGGTGGGCTCTCTCCAAGCATCTTTTTCTTGCTTTCTACCTTTGTAAACAAGTTAAAAATGCAGCAGAGAGGAAAATTGCTAGTGACACTTCAGACCTTACTGGCTTTCCTACATTACCACAAGTTGTAAAAAGCCACTTTGAATGGCACAGAAAAGTATTTATGCCAATTAAAAGGGTTGGAGTAATAACTTTGAAGTAGCAGATGTCTAACATGTCATTTTTAAGTGAAGTCTTCTAACACAATTTCTGTATTTTCTGGATTTTTTGCACAAAGTATTGTAGCCTGCAGAAGCTTTATGAACACCTATCATAGTGAATAGCATGTACCAGACTTGAGATTAGGTGATCTTATTCCTGTATAATGGGATTTGCCTGCTAATTGTCACTGGAATGACAGCAGCCTCTGTTAATAGGAGCATAGGAATTGCCATGGTGGCTCTGATCAGCAGCCCATCTATCCATTAAAATATCCTGTCTTTAGCAATGGACATTATGATATGGTTCAGAGGAAAATGCAAGGTAGTCTGCTACGGAATAAACTACTATCAGGTAAAGTTTCTTCAATATTCTCATTAATAAAAGAGAGGTTATGCCCTAACCCAGGAGCAGTCGTATTTCTTACAAAGCTCTTTTTACTTTGGCAAAGAAGCCCAATCTTTTTAATTTTTCCTCATAAAATTCTCTTATTGCGACTCACGAACAATCTCATAATTCAGAAGACATACAGCATGATGCCTCTCCTTGTTCTTCATCTGAATTTGTTCGTGGCATCACGGTCATGCCCAGAGCAGCTCATGGTGGTTGCATGGTTAGAACTTCAGGGAGGAAAAAGACCGGAAATGATGGGTTTAAACAGAACAGAAATGTGTGGCATGGTGGTGGCAAAAAGTGAGATGCGTAGAAAAGACTCTTTCCTACAGCCTGTTGCTGAAATCATCAAGCTTTGGGATCAGTTCAAGAAATCTTCTTGGAATTCACAAGACAACAGCAATGGTAGTGGAAATTGCAACTGAGTTCAGTGGTAACTTTTACTAACTTTAGGAGAACAAGCTCAAATCTTTAGGCAGGGCTGTCAAGGAACATGTGACCTACAGCAGCTTCCCTGGGCAGCTTCCCAGTAGCAAGGGATCCAGAAGGAACAAAGAACCACGTTTGCTGCATCAGCATAGTCCTGCCCTGTCACCCTATACGTATAACGTGCAAGGAAAGAGGATATTGAGGAGGGAGAGGAATGGAGGTCGGTGATGCGAGAAGAGCAGCTCTGAATATTTGTCTCATCAAGGCTCAAAATAATGTCTGCCCACGGGCTAGGTCACAGATCAGTCAGTTTCTGACTTCATTTGTAAGCTGCAATCATTTAATGATTTGGGATTCTTGTTTCTTTATACTCAAAAAACCAAGTGATCGTTCAGAAAACCTATACCATGACTTTTGTGTTATTGTTTCCACTGCACGAATAAGACAAAAACAAGCTCTGAAAGCAGTACGCTGCAATATCAGGTAATTATATCGCAATATACCCAAGCTCTTTCAAATAATTAGTTAGTCAAACATCTGCTGCAAATTAATATCGGGCCAAACTTGTCTCTTGGGTAATTCAATGGACTTCAGTACCATTAGGCAAGGGGTGATCTGTTCCAACACATTTACTGTCTGTGGATAATTTGCTCTGGTTTAGAGCTGCTTCCTTGCGTTGCTCTAGCTTGAAATCCTCTTGCAGTGCAGTTGCTATTTACTAGCTTGTGCTGATGCATCCACTTTTTCTGGCTTAACTCAAGAAAATTCAAAATGCACAACACTGCCAAGGAAATGAATTTATTCAATAAGCCCTGCAATGTCAACTCTTACTAATTCTGTAATGTTGGAATAAACAAAGTCAGAAATTACGCTTGGCTTTCTAGCCATCAATAAAACCTTATAAATCTGTAAGGACTCATAAATTTCACTGTACAAAAACTGATATTAAGGCAACTCTTAACTTGGAAAATTCAAATTGCATTTTAACGAAACAACAAATGAAGCTAATACGTATTGACTGCATTAACAATTCATAAATGCACAGAAAAGAAATAAACAGTCTCTATAGTGTTGCCATGTCTTTGAGGCATTGATTAAACTCTGTAGATGCCAGTCTGTCACTCTAGCAGCTATTCAATAAGTTCAATGTTTGTCCATCAATGTCTTTTGTCATTGGTCTGACTGTCCTGCTCCTGCTCAGGTTGGCAGCAATTTCAAAAAATGAACTGTCACCATGGGATAATCAATTAATCAAGCATGAATTGCTTGACCGAGTCTTCTAATGAATGTTCACATGTAAACACTTGTCAGACCCTTTGCAGACCAGAGGGTTTGTGTAGTTATATCCATGTCTGGGCAACTGACTGGCAGCAAAGCCCGTAAGCACTGACCTATCTCATTGTGTTAATAATGCACATTGCTTACAAGTATTTCTTTAAAATAGATTAGCTACAACCATAATGATTTTATTGATTTTACAATCTTTTCCCCTTCTATGGAAATTGAGGTGAATCTTTGCAGGAAGCAGTTGGTACCCCACAGGAGTGAGGCGAGTATACATCATCTCACACCCTGGCGTGGAAAGGTTAACACATTTTCGTGAGCCATTACCCCCCTCTCACTCACAAGACCAATTTCTATCCAAACCCTACAATCACAATACTGCTTAGCAACACCCCCAAAATCCTATTGTTGTTTCAGTGATAAGCCTCATTCTTAGGGATTACATTTGTCAAATTAATATCAAAACTATGTAACAGTTCTCTGTGAAGGTGTACTTCTTACTTATTTCATATAAATACAGTGGCTTAAATCACTGTGGCTGTTGTTAGCAGAAGAGTGGAGGGTAACTATTTCAGTAAGCAGTATTAATTGTCTGCTAAGCTATACAGGATCCTGAGGCACACTAAAGTATCAATTTAATTCCTTAAACTTAGTCTTGAACCTTTAAATAAATCATTCCTATTATCTAAACTGGTGAACAGAATGGATTAAAGACTTTTTTAGACAAACAAAAGCATTTTATGTCTAAGAAAACTGGATTTCAACAACCAAACACTAGATTTTGTCCTTCAGAACTTTTGTTTCTTTTTTTTTTTTTTTGCCACTGAAACCTCCAATAAAACCCATAGAAGAAAAAATTCAATACAACATTATTTTTCTACATACAAACACAATAGTTTCACCTATAAATACACATCTTTTTGGAGCACTTCCCCTCCTGAACAATTCCCACTGAACAAAACTGCACGTTTTTAAACCAGAACTCTTATTTAGATGAAGGATTACAGATTTAGGAGTCCTACTTTAGTCAGACTAGTTGTAAATTCAGAGCCTCTAGTCATGTATTTATAATTATGAGCTTCACTGTGCCAGTTTGTAAGCAGAACTCCCCTCTGGTTAACATGGGGAGGTGTGCTGGCGACTGGCTGGATGACACAGCCAAGGAGTAAGACTTTGCATACAGAAAAGATTTTATGACATGTCCTTTTTTAAATTCAAAATCACAATTTAGGGACAGGAACTATCTTTGAAATTTATTTTAAATACTGCCTCTGCTCTGAGCATATTTTTGAAAATGCATGAAGCTAATTTAAACATGCAAAATGTCATTCTGTACCTCTATGCCACATGTCAGTGTGTGCATGCCTGCAGAAAAGGGCGCCCATTAGGTATAGGAACATGCAGGATGGATTCCCTTCTGGTACTGGCACACACGAGTTAAGCATATGGGAATGTGTGCGACCCACAGTATGCACATTAATTTGGAAGATCTGACATTTATGAACTTTCAACTGCTTCTCATGATTACACATTCATGTTTCTGGATGACTTTACCAGGATTGTCTTGGATGAAACCCTGTGGGACTGTTTCATGAGGCACCAGAAGGGTAGCAGCATGCCTAGTATGGTTAGCCTCAGATTTCTCTGAATCTAAGTAAATGACACACAGCAATCGTTCAAGGAAAATGCCATTTTAATTACAATAATTCTCATTTAGCAAATTCCATTTATGAAAATGGCATACAGTTCTGTGGAATCACATGCATAGGGCTCTTTCAAGTACTAAGGACTCAAGTGACACTGCATGGGGATAAAAGCAAGGTTGCTTTTAGATATGGACATTCACAACCTAATTTAAGAACTCTGAAGAACTCTAACTATAGAAATGGCCATAGAGGCAAGTTTACATATCCACATGTTTGACAAACTAGAGGGGAAACATATATGTAGTCTACTACAATTTAAAAAATAAGAAAAAAATTTTGAAAATCTGTGTTTCTACCTTGTAATCCTATGATTGCTTGTTAGTGACCAGATATTTTGAATGTACTTTTGTGAAAAGAATGTATTTTGCAAGAATAGATCTGGGGCCAAGACTGGAGTTCAGTTTAGGAAGTTAATCCCAATGAGATCCATGTTTCTGCCTCTCTAACAGAGATCACTGTTCCCACATTTTGGCTGGCCAAAAAATTTAATGAATTTTCATTTTCAATGCAAACTCAGACAGTTGTTTACAGAACTGTTAAGAATGAAAAATAACTTTTTTCCCTGGGTTATAACAAGTCCAACTCAGTTTCTCCAGCTGCTTCACCCTTCTAGATATATAATTTTTCCACTAAGGTTAGCTGCTTGAACCAGCCCAGTTCCCGGCTGCAAAAGAATCATGCAACAAAACTAAGGCAATGGCAGTCTGGACTCAGCCCAACCATGCCTTGCAGTTAGTTTAAACTTGCCTTAATTTAAGCCACCAATGAAGGTGCTTTGAGCTGAGATTACTGATTTAACATGGAAACACCTGATGCAATCAAAAAAAAAAAAATAGATAAAGGGTAGCAGCATCTTAAAATGCCACAGTCTCTACTGGTTATTATCTGGCAACTCACTTTCCAGAGGTTTTAGAGATAAAATACTGCAGCGAGTACAAGGATTATTCTGTTCTGAAATGAAGCTGTATGTTCTTTTATGCCTCCCAAATCACGCAGTGTTATTAATCTAATATAAAAAGCATCAAAGAATGAAAATGGCATCTGAGACAGTACATATCAAGCTATACACATGCTTTTAAAAGCGTAAGTTTAGCACTGAAAATGTGCTTCCAGTTGTTTTAATGCTAGTTACCCTATGTATTTCTCTTTTTGCTACATTATTGTAATAATGTATTTACTTACAAATACATTATTTCTTTCATTGCAAACACCTAAACTCAGTTTCCAGAAAGAGATTAAATTTATAAACCTTGGGCTTTATCAACTTTCAGATTTCCAAAGCTCAAAGTTAGATCAGCCATTGTACAGCTATTTTGTTTTAAACAAAATTGATTTTTTAATATTATTGCCACTTCTCCTGATTTTCTGGAACCACATGAGCGATAGGGCAGAGCAGGGTGTTTCATTCATTCCTAGATTACAGTTTGTAATGTAAGTGGTTCTTCTGAATATCCATGAAATTAAAACGTATGTGAAGTAGTAGTTATTTTCTCAAAAAAGAGAAATGCCTTTGGAGGAAAGGCAAGCAAGTAAATCCCACCCAGGTTGCATAAAACGCTCTCTACCTGTGCCCTCCTGAGCATGTTCTACAGAATAACATGAAAAAGAGAAAGTAGGCGTTCAAGCGTAACAAAAATATATCGGTTAACACAGCTATCAAGTTTAGTTTGCTTAACGTCATGGAGTCTGATTCTCATTTATGCTTTTCCACTATAATCTATACCGTAGGAAAGTCCATGTAAATTGCTAGAAAGTACAGAGGGGTGTTAATGTAACCAAAAATAAGGCTCACATAATGTCATTTTTTTTTCATAGAACAGCCTGGAATCTTCAGACATCACTTACAGGTTTTACTTAAGGAACAGACATTTTTGCTACTTCCCTGGATTTAGCAAAGTTAATAGAAGGTATACATAAATGTAAAGGACTGAAAAGCCATTCCCAAAATTTATGAAGCCTGGGATGTCCCCACATGTGATTCTCAATCCTTTCAAATTCCACGATGGCATTTCTGGGTTGATAATAACTATTCTACAGTTCCGTTCAGGTTTTACTCCTAAGCCCATTTAAGTTTGCAATATCTGTATAGCTGCAAAAGAAATTTTAAAACAGAAAGGCAAATTGTAGCAAATACATTAAATCTGTGACTTCAGTGGGACCACATTGCTGTACATCAGCACATAATTCAGTCCACTGCCTCTCTCAGATGCTCTACCCAGACACCACCACACATGATTTCCTGTCCCATCGAGGGTTTCCTCATTTCCAAGCGGTCCATAGCCTGAACAGATGTATTCAGCAAACCCAGTTTAGCACTAGGTTTTAATGAAAGATGGCCAGATTAAATGTGCATGAAAACCACACTGCACTGATACCTGAGAGTACCATCTATTTTCAGCAGCACTCAATTTCATTTACGGAAGAGCAATGAAGTTTCTGACACATGCTCTGTTGCCGTCATAACACTTTTTCTTAAACTTTTGCCAAAAGCACCTGGGGCTGGAAGGTCCCCACTACCTACCACTGACAAGTCTGCTGCATATACTCTAGATAAGCGATTCCAACATCACCCTTAAAGCATCAACCCACCAGGAGCTGCCTGGGAGGTTATTACCTGTCAGCCTCCTGCATTTTATTATCCAACAAAGACTTGACTTTGGGGAATCTGTGAGGTGTATTTCATACGGCTTCAAATCCATTTCCATACCTTCTAAAGTGCTTTATCCACAGCACATCTATGATTATCTAACACCAGATTGCAGGGATCTTTTTGGAAATACTTTGCCTGAAGCACTGATTTTGCAAACGCAGTCATACATGCTAAACCTTAATCATGTGCCCACTCCCGTGGAAATCAGTGACACAATGTGAATATTTGCTTTATACTTAATACACTATGGAGTGACATGACAAGGACAGAAAAGCATCTCTGTGTAAACAGACTAAGGATTGTGAGAAACTGAAGCAAAGAAACAATACCTACACTTCTCCCTTCCTCCCTCCCTGCAAAAGTTTTTCCACTTTCTCTTGTGGTATTGGTGTATATTTCAGCTTCTACTCTTCTAAAGGTATTTTTAATTCAGTGTTTTCATTTAAAAATGCTGGCTGAAGATACAAGGAACCTATAGCATCAACATTTTGAAGGCTTTTAGAACTCACAATATCAATTGACAAGATTTTTTAATTCTGTTGTATTTATTTGGTTAATCTTAACATAGTAGAGGTTTTTTTCCTATAGTCTAATATTTTTCTGTTAATATGAGGGCAGAACACTTATTTAACAAAAAATAAAATGAGAACTGCCCACATAATCATCTGATTGCAGGAGCAAGGGATTTGGAAAAAAAATCATGCTTTTAAACAAATTTTTAAAATCATGTTTAAATTATGAGAACTAGGAATTAATAATAATAATAATAATCACCATCATCATAATCATAATGCTATTATTAAAACTACCTTCCCCTGAGGCCAACTTGAGCTCTGTTGTGGCGCACAGCTTGCTCAGGCCTTGAGCACAGGGAAGAGTGCCGGGTGCTTCACCGTGCAGGGAGCTGAGGAGCGGGAATGTCAGGATTAGCAGGCCCACCAGGGGAAGGGGCAGCACCGATGCAGGAAGGATGGACAGACTGGACCAATCCTTATAGATTTGAGATTCCCCTGCTGCTGTCTAAAAAACTTGGTTTGTCAAGGAGCAAGGATTGGGCTTCAAGGGAAAGTGGGAGCCCAGCCTGCCAGGAGGGCCGACTGCCACAGCGCCAGCAGCAATTGCAGTGAAATACTGTCCCTCCCGCTACAGCCCGGTGGCTCACGATGACTTAGGCAGGCAGCAATATCCTCAGACTCCAGTAGCACGCCAGACTCATGTCAACTTTCTACTACTGCTCTTTGAGATAAATACAGCGTGGTCCTTAATCCTACCAGTGGCTTAGCTGTGCTTTTTCACTACCAACAGCTCACAGGATCAAGCCCGGAGTTGTTAAACAATCCAAGAGAAATACGTTTCAGGATTTTACTATCTTCAAGCTTTGCAAGAAGGCTATTGGTGAAAAAGACAGTGAATAATCATATTTGTTCTGCTATTAAATGGCCAAATAATACATAAACATTATCTGAAGCAGATCATTTCAAAACGTTTATGCTGCTACTGAATGCCACCTAAATATAGCTGGGTAGATCAGTTGGAAGATGGAATTCACCTCAAGTTCAGAGTTGGAAGTACAGGCCCCAGACAGCATGCACCTGGTTAATCCACAGAAACCAGCAAAACACACAGGCAAAAGGAGAGTCTGAAACCCCTCAGCAGCATAGTAGGACCAACTCAGGTCTGAAGTTGTACTGCTGATGCTTATCTCTAACAGGAATCATTTACCTTTTACTGGGAGGACTTGTCATAGGAAGCAATGGACTGAATTCAGTTTTCATTAAGAAATGCAAGATTCCCGCCCAGCTGGCGAGGCAGACAGCACTGCAGCTACCGCTTTCCTCATACAGGTTCATCCCCACCCTTACTCAGTTGCACACCCTGTTAGCCACCAGCCTTTTTCATATAGTTGTTTACACAAGAACGTATTCCAGGCTGCTGCTTAGTGGAGCACGCATTCCCATTTGAACATACATCGGAATATTTAGTTTAAAATTTACCTGACATATTACAGGTAATAGGATCTGATCTTCAGTTACTGTAAATCCATCAAAGAAGTCCTTGCTGGAAGCTAAGGAGCTAGTTACCTGCTTGATTTCTTCGGTTAATTAAGTCTGCTACACAAAGTATTGTTTTGCAGACAGCATTGCACTCATGCTGAAAGAGTAATAAACTAGTAGAGCTGTTCATGTTAAGTGTTTGTACTGCTTGTACTTTGTTAAAGAAAGTGTAAATCTATTTAGAAGAGGAATCATTGCTATCATCCAGGATATTAGCTCAAAGATAGCTTATTTGTCAACTAAATACATACCTGTATCTCTCTCTCCCCGCATATAAATGGATGAAAGTAATCCTCTTTGTGGGTTTTATTTGTTCTTGCTCTAACTTAACAACTCTGCGCCTGTCTAAAAGGAATGCCTGGCACAATTCATGAGCTGGTTTGAGCTGGTACCATGAACGGCAAGGATGCCATAGCTTTTTCATTGCAGAAGTGCAATCCTCACTACCTGGGCCTCTCCATCAATGAGCAATTCCAAACGCAACACAGATTGTAATATTGACTGATTTCTTTTGCTTGTTTTGTTTCAGCAGCTAAATCCTTGCACAAATGCAATTTGAAGTACTAGACAAGCTCAACTGTTTCCTGGTCTATGTGCTCAAGGCCAAAGGAAGAACTCCCTCACACTTTTTATCACATGACAGCAATATCACTCTGACTTAAAACTTTGGATAGAAGATGTAAGTACCAGTAATGTAGAAGGTCTATCAGTAGCATTAGGAGACCTTCTAAAAACGTAAAATTAATCTAGGGACCCTAATTTTCATAAATGTCACAAGTGGTATAAAAGAAAGCCTTTCTGCTATATTTAACAAACAGCACATGTAGGCATGCTGCCAGCCTTCACATGGGCCAAGGGACACGCAGCAAATTCTTACAGCATTAGTGTTTACTTCATGGCTCCTTTGAAAACAACAGTGGCTAACTATGTTGATGGAAGTCTTGCCTGAGGTCCCTGAACAGTCATTAAACTCTTAGCTTTCTGTTCAATATAAAATGACATGCTCTTTCTGCATTTCGTTCACTGAGCTGCTATGGAGGAGCCATGATTCGATTGATATGCCTGGCTCAAGCCCAAAAATGATTGCATTGCACTCTCCTGTAGCAGGCTGTCAGTTCACATTCAGAAAGCCATACAGGATGCAATTGTCTGGTCACCGAAAATAGCTTCGGTGCATATTTAAGCCATTTCAATGTGGCAACATGAGAATTAACTCTCTCTTCTCTTCTGGAAATTTATCATTTGCATGGCAGTGCTGTTCAGTGTGCACGGAATCATTGCATCCCACAACATATTAATATTTTAGTTTGTTATCTCTTAAGTCATTTTTAGCAGCCAACTGTCCTTGCGTGAAGCTCAAAACTGCAGCGAGATGCTTAGGCATGTTCTGTGCATGGTCAAGGACGTATCATCATACATCTGCTCAGCAGGCTGCAGCCTTGTCTATTATTAAAGTAATCTCTGAATTGCTACTGTAACACATGTAATCATCAGGCGCAGGATGTCTTTTCCCACCTGCTCTCTATTTATTACCCTGTTATCCTACAAGTTTTAACAGTAACTTGCATTTCAGCTGATAAACACCTAGAACTGAGACTCACTGTAACAAAGCAGAGAGTATTTTGTGATTTTTATTTTTTTGACCTATTAGAGCATATTCTCAGCTTTTCTGTATGCATTTCTATTTTTAGCATTAGTTTAAGGACAGAGAAATTTATAATGATGAAACATAATTAAATATCAATACTCTGGATTTACAGGCAAGAATCACATTTAATAAACCAAGTGGGTAATAGATTCTATTGCTTTGTCCTACTTTTTGAAAAAGCACAGGCTTTCTATAGAAACTGAAGTATTAGAATACCAGTTTGGAAATGGATTTATGTCAAATTTTATACGCTTGAAAGGTCAGTGGTCCCCAACTGAAACCTTTGCTGTTTTTTCGTGACATAATAAAGGGCTCAGCAAGATCTTTAATGTGTTAGCTGCATATACTCCCCTGCCGACATATTAACTATCTAATTTTTCTACTCCTTGAGAGCAGAACTTTCACATTTTGGAAAATTTAGCACAGTGCATGTAGGTATTAAGGGATAAATTAATTTTATTATCCCTTCCCTTCCTGTTCAATACAGAGAGTGAGAATATGAGTAGTTGAAACCATCAGCAAGCATTAATGTTACAGCTTTTGAATTTACTAGGCATTCTCTCAGAAAACAAGGGAAATAACAGTGTCACTGGAGGTGCCTTGCAGGATCTCAACTTCCCAGGCTTCGCCTTCAGGAACCAACCCTTTCTGAAATTATGGCTTGATTCATGTAGCTAGCTTGCCCTCCCCAACTAACTGCTTTACACTCATGCCATTGTCTGTAAAAATAAAGAGAAGATTCCAATTTTCTGAGAACACAGAAGGTAAATTCTCATGTTAACCCTCAAAACTGAAAAAAAAAGAACCGTGGAGAGCTGTTTCATGATTTTCTTAACATATAATTTCTGCCCAGTCCTAGTATTCTGCAGCTGCCATCACTGAGAAGAGGAAACTTTCCAGAAAGTGCAAATACCAAACTTGAGCAAACCCTTCCCATTCAACAACAACACTTGTGCACAACACCCGCTCCTTGCTTGTTCCCTGCACCAAAGCATCAAGAGCATGTGTCCCTGCCAGCAAGCAAGGCTGTGGGGACTCTACGTCACCTTCACACCTTACCTTCCCTCCCAACGTTTCATCCCTACTCCTACAGCCTCTGCTGTCAAAACAACTCTCCCTGATAAAGCAGTCAAAAGCAATATGGCTGGAATTTTTGTCCTTAGGTAGAGGTCAGGGCCAGCCGATAGCCCTTCCCAGTGACAACTGGCTGCTAGAGTAGCAGAATGAGAAATATTTGCACCAGTTACTCTCTGCTTCATACAGAGCAAATTTGCATCACTACTAAACCAGAGACTACAGCACATATTTCAACTGATTGTGTTTAAACAGTACGAAAGGACAAGGAATGGGAAAACAAGATTCAGAAAGCAAATAATTTCTAATTCATGTATTTCACAAAACAGCTTTATTTCACTGTAGGAAAACCAAAGTGGTGGATTCTACAGGTCTTATATGTTGTAGAGATAGTTATATATAGTAGAGGTTAGGTAAATATTTTACAGAAATGCTAATGAAGTATTGCTTATTCAGTTTTTGCAATTTGTTTCCAGCCAATTTCAGCGGTTTTTTATTTTTCTTTCTTCAGTCCCTGCTTATAGATACACACTCATGTTCACCATCTCACATGGTATATGATGCCTAAAGTTTTAAAAGAATGTATTTTAGCAGAAAAAATAGATTAATGCCTTATGTCTTTAGTCATTATGTCATACAACAAATACTACAAAACTGGTATAAAAGGAATTTAAAATCTTAATTCATACTATGCCAATCAAATAATATGAAAACATTTCCTAGGCAAATCATATTCTCAGGGAAAGAGGCCCAGATCTGTACTATTTCCTAATGATAATTCTATAATCATTCTATAATTCTATAATAGATTACAAAAATTCAGAGGCTTAGTATCAAACTATCTATTCAGAATATAAGAAGCATATGACAAAGTATTTATACAATTGACTTGGCACAGTAGTTTTCAGGGAGGATATGAAAAATGTAATTAATTGGTTCATAATTTATTAATAAAAAAGTAAGGAGTTGGAAGGGGTGGTTTTGTTTAAAACACCTAGACTTCACTGTAACCACATGTTTAAATCTCAGCAGGACTGCTTTAAAGAGGAAATGGGATAAAATCACATAATTAATTAACTCATAATTTATTCATGAAAAAGGAGTTGGAAGAGACAGCCTTGTTTAACACATCTAGACTCCACTGCTACCAAACATTACAGTCTCAGTAAGACAATCAAGTCCTTCATTCTACCCAACGTATAATCCAAGGACTGTGCCAATTACAATGCACGTATCTGGGTGGGGTGTACGCATGTGCGGGCTCTTTACACAGAAGAACTTATAACCAATAGTCTTGCTTGTGTCTAAATGACAAAAAAGATAGTACTCCCCAGAAAATGAAGAATGTGCTGTGGTACAAGTACAGCCAGACTGTCCCCTCCCTCTGCTGAATTCCCAGGTTGTGAAAAACTTGTTGTGGATACTTGGTCAGTTAAGGTATAAACATATAAACTGTCCCAGGAGCCTTTGGGCTGAAAAAAATGGCATGAGGGCTTAAACCTAGATAAAAAAGCATAGCATTTGGTAATTAAAGTTGGTAATGGCTGACTGCAGGTCTGAATCTAGCAAAGCACGTCCGTGCATGCTAAGATTGAAGTAGTTAGTTTTGCTTACATGCTTAAAAAAAAGTTAGGTGGATGACTTCTGTAAGTAGCAGCAGCTCTGAAAAACTAAGCTGAGGCTTACTTTGAAAAGATAGATTTCTAAAAGCAACCGGCAGTTTTGTTTCCCTCCCTTTCTGCATCCCTCATATTTCAACCTCATTGTTAGGTCTCATATGGCAGATAAGAAGATAATATAACACTACATCCGAACACATCCATTCACTGTTTAAAGGCACTGCATGTCCTAGACAACCTAATAAACAAAAGGTTTCAGGTGCTCAGCAACACTTTTCAGGATAAGGCTTCTAATGAGAAGCAACTACTTGTACAGCATGCTTGCTCGGTAATGAACGATAAAAGATGAGGACTCTTGCTTATACTCATCTACAGTAAAAATACTCCTGGCTGCAGCCTTCAGCTAATTGCAAAAATCAGGTTCCATTGTTGTGAAGAGGTAAGAAAGCGTCAGAGCCTCATCTGAGAGAAGAGCTCTTTGTCATTTCTTTCCTCTCTTTTCGTCTGACAGCAGTGGAAGTATGACATAGCTGAGCACTGTATTAGACACCTAGAGTAATTCAATCAGTTTGAGATCTTCTGTTTGAGTATGGTTTTGGGAGTAGCTATACAAGACACAGAAAATGTCCTGTGAAAAAAAGGGCAGTGTTTAACATGGCTTCAGTGGCTTACGAGCAACGGATTCATGACTGATGAGCATCATTTCAAACGAGTGTTATCTGTGTCTCCCTACCAGCATATGCACATACCATATATTGTCCAGAAAAGTGTTTAATACATAGTTAATAGACTTGTTCTGTAAACACATATTAATGGAAACAGCAGTTACTAAAACGGGCAGTGCTGTCCATGGCTTTTAGTGGTAATACTCAATAAGTAAAGTGATTCTATTCTGTTCTCTTCTATGCGAGACAGACGGATCTCATCCCTGCACTGCAAAGCCTGTGCTCACATTCATGTTGGTAGAAGTAGTACACTGAGGCTTATTTTCATATCCGACTGTGAAGGCAAATGCCATAGTTAACATGTCTCAGTGCAGGAAAATCCAAAAGAGCCAACAAAGGGAGCATGATCTCCAAAGAGCTTTTCTAAACTTCAATGTCACAGCCTTAACAGAGTATCTACAATTAACAAAATAATTAAATTAGATTTACGTAGAGGCAATCCAAGACGCCGGTCCCAGATAAGTGAGTGATCCGTTTAGAATGACCAATCACAACCACAGTGAAATGCTTGCAGGCCAAACCCGTTACCTCAGCACACTGTGCCTGACCACAGGGAGAGCCCCACAGCCTCTGAGTGGGGGGACAGCACCTGCCAAAAGACTTGGAAAAAGAGATACCCGGGAATGCTGGCTGGCCTAACCGGAAAGAACTGCCCTAGTTTCATTCACACATTGCAGTTATTTTACATTTTGTCTTCAATGTCACCTGAACCAAACTCCACAGTCCTAACTAAACACTCACTGAAATCTGGCATCCTTCTAGTGTAGTTGGTGAGGCGTATGTATTTGTGATGGAGCACAGTTTTATATCAAGTTTGACTTTCTCGTGGAGATTCATTTCCACAGTCTTTTATTTCCCATTGACTATAACAATTCACAGCAACAACACCTCACAGTAACGTATGATAAACTTGCAGAGTTTTACAGCAGGAGCTAAATGAAACGGTGTCACCACTGCGTATTAGTGCAGTGCAATCGGTACCACTCGTATTAAACAAATGGATATTAAAGTCCCTCTCATGTCAATAACTGTGAGACAAACTCTACTACTGCATAAATCGCTCAGGTATCAAGGGGTCAACATGCAGACAGATGCTGTATTAGGAACTAAATCTCAAGACAGCCAAGTTAAAACCACTATGATAGGAGATCCTTACTGTCTAGAAGACACAACCTCCTGGCAATAGTATCTGCTAAAATACTGTATTTCTTTCAAAACTAGCAAGCAGAAAACTAAAAGGAAATACAGTTTTTGAAACATTTAAATATTTGCATAGTTGCTGATTTAAAGGAAAAGAAGCTGCCTGATAAAAGGATCCGGGTTGTCTGAGAAATGGAGCATTCAGGAGAATAATGTAAACCTCTTCCTTGCTATCTGCTGCTTGCGGTAACAGGGGAATTAGGCCCCTGCATTTAATTTCCCCAAATGGCTGTGTAGATCCAAACAAGAGCAGAGACACTGCTTTAAGGAGTGTTACATAGGACACACAAGGTGGTTTGCTAAACTAAATCCCTCCACTGTTTTCCACAGCAACCTGATCCTTCCCTTTGATTTTTTATTAAAGCATAACCCAGGTACAGTGAGCCAAGAAAGGGTTAAAAAGAAAATCTGGTCTTCATACTTTTTTGATTTTGTGAGCATGAATCTCTTTCACGGAACAGCTGTCAAGTCAGCCAACGAAACAGGTCTGCTTAGGTCTCCTGATAATACCAACTGCTGTTGTTCATGTATCCTCAGTGACAGCGGCAAGATGAAAATCGAAATGAATCGCTCTACAAATGAGACACTTTTCTGCTTTGACTTTCCAAATGTGACAGTGTTGTTTGTTTTCTCAGTCAGCAACATTTAGAGATGTTAGAAGGCTCTGGTGTCAGAAAGTTGCTCAGGGGGCAGTTTCAAAAAGACCAAAAAAAAAGGAGAAATCTGCATAACAGTTCCTTGCACAATTATGTTTAAATTTCTGTCCATTAGTACTACTTCCACAAAATTGAACTGCAAAATATTCCCAGCAATACAAACTACTGCAGACTTTGAGTGGCAACTGTTAACATTTCATATCTTTCTACAGAGCATTTATTCAATATCCTTACTGTGCTATAGATGCAAAATGTTAGTTCTCACCATACAAGCTACTGATCAGCCTCAGCTCCCACTGACAGGCTGCAATAGCACAGATGCATTACCTTCCGTCCGTCTGCTTAGGAGAAAAGTGTTTTTCAACAGATCACAAATTACACAGAAAAAAGATTTTAAAAACCATTCTTTCTTCAATATGAGTTTGAAAGATGAATATTTGCCCTTCTATCCAAAGTACTGAAAACGCCTTCCAAATACAAATGAATTAAGCTTCTACAGTATATGTGAAATAAATATTTCTCTCCAGCTTGCACAGGAAGAACCTAAGGCACAGGGTACCTGCTGGAACTCATCAATTACTCTCTTGTTTACTGCAATATGTAACTAGAAACAAAAATTAAAGTTGTAAAAGACTGATTTTTTTTTTTAACAATTGCATTAAAACTCATGAGCCATATTGAAACACTGAAATACATTCTTATACATCCAGATGAAACCTTCCTTTTAAAATATATCTCCACTGCATCATTTTCCTCCTTATCTAACACCAACACAAGTATACCTAATACAAGTAGCACAATGCAACGTTCAGATTTCCCCACATTTTTGAGTAGGAAAAACTTTAACACTTATCCATAAATATTTTTTTTTTAAAAAGGAGAAGGCTTTTAAAAAATGCATTATGTATTTCAGTTCATTTGGCTTCAAAGGAACACAGACCTTACAGATTTATCTACATGATAGTTACAGACATGCCTGTTAGAATAGATCAGCTCAGGGCAGTACTGTACTAACGCAAGGCAAAATGTCTCTCACATCAGTACGGTTTTGGAGTATACTGAGGGTTTTCATGTGTATCTACCCCAGTTACATAGCGATATCCCAAATCTCTAGAATCTTTTGAAAGTTTTAGTTTAATTCCACTGAGCCAAAAATCTGATCTCAGTCCATGAACGTACCTCTGAAGCCCACCCTTACCAAATAATCAACTTTACAACTTCCTGTTCTGTCAAGCAAGCTTTATTTGAGGGGCTAGCCATCCAAAATCCCTGGGTTTGCAGGTGCCAGCTGTAAGACATCCACAGAGCCCAATTATGATTTAATAATTAATATCAGTACTATGCGCTAACAGCACTTTCGCTCTGAGAGTCTCAAAGTGCTTTGCAAATATGAATTAAGCCTCCAAACACGCTGTGAGTGTCCCCATGTTACCAATGAAGGAAGCAATACTCAGTCATTTGGTCACTTTATACAGAAAATCTGTAAGAAAGCAAAAATAGTATCAAGAACCCCACAATCCCAGTTTTATATTGCTAGCACAAAGCCATCTTTTCTTTCTCTCTTTTTTTTAAAAGTTCTTTTAAAACTATTTTCTGATTTTACAGAGACAATTTTTTCTTGAACCATATGGGTAGATAAAGCAACTAGGTCCACAAATTCTCCATCTTGAACCAGTTATTCATGATAATCAGATTATTTTGCATGAAGAGAATTTTTGGCACCTGGTCTTCTCTGAAACTGAGGAATAAGTGAAGACGAGCACCATGTCACTGCAGTTACCTGGCACTGCCTTATAAGATCTTGTACTTTAGCTGCTAAACTTAGAACCTATTATTTAAAATTTTCCATGCTGGGAGCGTCTAGTTGGCTGATTCTTTTTTTTTTCTTTAATTTCAAAATAAATGACCCAGCAGATTTAAAAAATTAGTTGGGGGGAGGGGAAGAGGCAATTTTGCCACATGAATATTCCCTTTTTTTGGTTTCTTTTTAAATAGCTGAAATCAGGTGTATATTTTGCTGAACAAGTGGCATTGTTGCTAGCAAAGGGATATTGCTGATGTTAGAGATTTGCCTTTTGTTCTCCTTGTTGAAAGGTACTCACATATGACCCTTTGCTCCCACCAAAGACAATCTTCTTTGCATTTCTAAGGCGAAGATCCGAGAGTCAGTCCAAGCTTAGGACACAGAAAAACTCAGATCAGACAACTAACAGGATAGTCAATTATATAAAATCCTCATCAAATGACTGATGATACTGCTGATAGCATGTTTTCTCTTCTTGATTTTAATCCTAATGCTTGTGCATCACAAACCTCCCTCAGTCCATCTGCGGAGGATGCCAAAGCAGAATTATTAAGCATTTTGTTTCGGCACTCTAGATTCACATATAAACGAGCGTGAGGTAGCTCAATTAACAGGACTGCGCTCCCAAAAACATGAGACGTGGAACAAAGTAACGAGCGCTCCTGAAGCGTATGCAAATGTTTTCAGCGCCGATCAATCATTTCGCATCCCTTCCCAAAGAAAACAGAGCTGGTGCCACCTGGCACAGTGCCGGCACTCCCAACTGTCGCCAAAATAACGAGCTCACCTGTAGGTTCCGGAGCGGAGCCGCCGCAGGGAAAGCTGGCAGGGCACCGCAGGCGCTGCCCGCCGGCCAGCCCGGCGATGGAGGCTCGAGCCAGGGCACCGCTCCCTCCCGTAGCGAGGGGTTGGAGTGCTGGCCTCGCCACGGGCACGGTCGCTATCCTGGCGACTTCGGCAAGGTACTCTACAGGAAGCATATCAAATTTAAATAAGAAGCCGGTCACCAGGTAAGGCGACAGAGGTTAAGTCTGGGATTTTGGGCATCACTGAGCTAAAAACAAAAAGAAAGAGAAGTAGGAGCTTCCTGGGCTGGTAGCAACAGAATGCTGCTCTCCTTCACGGCAAGCCCTGCCACGGGGATGCACACATCAAACAAGTGTGTAAGCCACTGAAGATTTCAACCTATTGGTATCAGGCCATTGCTTCCCCCCTTCAGATAACTTCCATGTGCCTTCCTCTCCTTCCTAGATCTCCCACAGCAATAGCCTCTTTGTTTAAGCCTCCAATATTCCCCCTAGTGCATCTGGTCCCTTTCCATCTGACCTCCCCACCTGAAAAGCAATCCCAGCCTTGGGATATCTCTGCACTCCCCCCACCAGCTAGAGCAGCAGGACCAGCAATTGCAAATTACTTTATTGTACCCCAAAACCGGCAGCCCAGGCTGCTTGCTGATGCACTGATCTACAGAAAATACTCTCATCCTGGCCCTCCACGTGCCAGCCTGGAGCTGAGGTGAAAGAGCAAGCCTGGCCAAAGCCAGTCTTTTACTAGGCTCAGCATGGGCATGCCAAAGGGATCGCCCTGAGGACATCAGGTTTGCCAGCCTGCCCTATTCTAAGATATCAGTGTTTTTTCATAGCATTTAAAATGTTTAAAGAAGTTGCTGCTGCAGAACCGAGTTGGGTTTGGGGCTGCAAAAAGGAAAAAATTTTCACATCTGTCAGGTTAATTTAAATAAGGTTGGTTAGTCAGAGCAGTTCAGCAGTTTGCAAAGTCAAAATAAGTCCTTAGGAGATGAGTGGGGCCTCAAGGAAACAGACGATAAACATACTTACCAATGGGCTATACAATTTACTATAACATATTATATACATGAGTGTGAAAGCCACGTGTGTCTGCAATTTGCATGTGCATGCACCCATTCACAAATCAAACTTTAAAGCAAGAGTGAGGGGTCTTTGGTCCCTTAACGTATTAGACCTGAATAGATTTAATCAGCAAGTTGATAAACGATACGCCTGCTTAATTTGCTCAATTGCCAGGGCATAGATTTTGTGCAGCGTGTTGCAGTGTCTCTGGACAATGGATGAATGGCAGACCCACAGCCATGCAAATGGCACGCCTGGTCCTATCCACAAGCAGCTAAAAGGCATGCATTGGTGTTTGCTACTATGAATTTCCTGCTGTGTGGTCCTTTGTTCATTGCGGGATGCCTCCTTGCTCCAATGTAGTCTCTAAATTAGTCCTGCCTTAACAGTTTTCACACCATTTTAATGTCTTGAACTAGGTGTGTGTTTGAAGAATCTGTATCATAAATACAATCTTATCTTTTATGTTGTATTTAGATATTATATTTGAGCTACAACAGAAAGATGTAATATTGACTTTTTCCCAGCATTTTACAGTATGCTTTAGAAGCCCAAGAAACCCAGGATGATCTCCCTTTCTTTCTACCTGAGCATTTCTTTTTCAACCCAAGTGCTTATTTGATTGGCTTTTCTGCGTGTAAAACTATAAAGAAGCAAGTATTTCCAGGGTTATAAAGCAGGTACGTCTCTGGGTTCAAGCACCAGCTATTGATCTTTGCTCATATACTTAGTTACAGTATTACTGCAGCCCCTAAATAACACACGACTGAATTGCTAGACCATAAACACACCATTTGTACAGATTCTCTGCAACAAAGATAGTAGGACCCAAATTACTGGGTAATTCAGCTTCTCCTAATACTGCATAACACAGATCAAGCCACCAGATTGTGATCTCTTTTAGACCAGTATAAATAACTAGATATAAACTGTTGTAACAAAGATCAGAATCTGATCCACTGAGTACACACAGCTATCCTTGTTCATTTTCTCTGCACTAACGGTAATGCAAGATCCTCTGAAGCAGAGTGCGCTGCTAGGTAGGGAAATGTGCTTGGTAAGTTCTCATCCTAGCCACTAGACTGGCTATAAGACAACTCCTAATGGGTCTTTTTTCAGATTATCAGAGAGTCTCTGACAAGGGCTAAAATTGCCCACAAAGAATTAAATTTGAAAGACTTTGGGAACGTGGCTGTAAATTTGGTACATTACAGAAAATCAAACAAGATACAGAATAGGTGAATCCTGTATTATTCAGAAGTAAAATGCACAAGAAGGCAAGACTGGACAGCATATGGTGACAGCCACATTCTCTTAAGCCATCAGTACACTCTGATGTATCCTGTGCAATCCCTACCTCTGCACTTAGCACCAGTAGAACCTTGCTTCGTAGGAAAGAATCTCTTACTGCTTTTGCTAAAGATAGGTGAAAGAACTTATTAAATTCAAATAACTTCTTGCAGATATTTCGGTCCTGTGATATATTTTAGGTATGATCTCATTTTAAAAAATGGAAGCATTAATTGTGTAGACAGTATATATGGTGCAAAAAAGTTTCTGACAGTGTAAGAAGCAGTGATTTGAGTATACAGAAGATCAGGAGTCATTACTTTTATTGTTATTCTGATTTGGTTTTGCTATTGTCTTTTACTTTGCTTTTACCATACACCATGTAAACTGAGTTGTAGTAAAAAGTTATAAATAAGCTACTGCCTCTGAAGCATGCTAGAATACACCATGCTCAGAGTCCCTACCTCCTTCACAAGAGACATTTTTCTGGCAAGCTTTGTTTCTCCTGCTTGGTGTTTCACTATTCTTTTGTTGCTGCAGAGTAGTTGTTTTGGAAGTTGTTCTTCTGACAGGAAGCCAACTTTTGTCAGTACACTGCACACAACATTTTTCGCACAATAAATTTAAGAGAAGGTAGCCTCATTATGCAATCATTCTTGTGAACATTAGGAAAGCTATTAAAATTTGATGTGATCGTTTATCACAAGCATAGTTATTACAAATACTAATACAACAGATGTGATTATAGTTTACAAGTCCGTGCTACAAGAGAGGATGAGATGTTGGCAATTGTTGTTTGTCACAC
Source organism: Buteo buteo (assembly GCF_964188355.1). NCBI lineage: Eukaryota > Metazoa > Chordata > Aves > Accipitriformes > Accipitridae > Buteo > Buteo buteo. Next base: position 11,494,446 of record NC_134181.1, on the reverse strand, counting down.
TTGGCTTAGAATTAATTCATATTAAATAATATTTTAAATTCATCATTTTGTGTTTTCCGCTGTGCTCCCAGATGGATATTTGTTTTCTAATAGCTCACTTTTCAAGTTCCATAAATAGTTGTGATTTCTAATGTTAAAATGGGTAAATTACCAAATAATGCCAAATATTACTGTTCCACTTGTCAAACACAGTTTGATACAAAGAATTGGTTGTGTGTTTCTCAGAGTGCAGTGCACATTGGACAAGCAAACCAGCTTTACAAGGAAGTATTCCTTCTGGCTTAATACTAGCAAATATTTGTTCTGAAAAGATTTTTAAAATTAATTTATTTATTTTTAACAAAAGAAACCCTAAACCTACCATTATGGTTTCATTTCAGATAGGCAATGTCAGTCAGGCATGCTCTGTTAACCAAGAACATTTGCATGTCCTATATCATCTATACAAAACTTTGTGTTCTGTGTTGTCGTGGTTTAACTCCAGCCAGCAACTAGCACCACGCAGCCGCTCACTCACTCTACCCATACCCAGTGGGATGGGGGAGAAAAAATCAGTAAAAGAAGTAAAACTCGTGGGTTGAGATAAGAATGGTTTAATAGAACAGAAAAGAAGAAACTAATAATGATAATGATAACACTAATAAAATGACAACAGTAATAATAAAAGGATTGGAATGTACAAATGATGCATAATGCAATTGCTCACCACCTGCCAATCGACGCCCAGTTAGTCCCCAAGCAGTGATCCCCCGCCCCCGCTCCCCCCAGTTTATATACTGGACATGACATCACATGGTATGGAATACCCCGTTGGCCACTTTGGGTCAGTTGCCCTGGCTGTGTCCCGTCCCAACTTCTTGTGCCCCTCCAGCTTTCTCGCTGGCTGGGCACGAGAAGCTGAAAAACCCTTGACTTTAGACTAAACACTACGTAGCAACAACTGAAAACGTCAGTGTGTTATCAACATTCTTCGCATACTGAACTCAAAACATAGCACTGTACCAGCTACTAGGAAGACAATTAACTCTATCCCAGCTGAAACCAGGACATGTGTTTACATTTTGGACAGTTTCTTTTAGATGTATGTATTTGCTAATATCAAAATGCTAAATAAATCAATAATATGTCAGACTTTGTGCGGACAGTAACAGAAGATTGGGTGTCCCAGCATTAACCAAGTCACATGATTGACAGTTAATAATTTCCTGCCTAGTGATCTATAGGTAAATTAATTTTTGCTTTCATCTAATTACCAGAGTATATGCAGATAGCATCAGAAATACCTCTTCTACACTATCATTTATAGCAACTCTTGCACTCAACTGATCCAATAGCCTCATTCATCAGATACTACCAAAAATATGCAGCTAAATAAGAGCACTTCATAAATTACCAGAACTAGTTTCTAAGGCCCTAATTATTACCTTTAATTAACTATAGGAGCAGAAACATGATCACTGTCAAATATTGGCAAATCCATAAAATTTAGCTTTTTTAATCCTTGGTGGTACCCATAATTCAAGCAGTTTCCTACCCTACATCTTCAACCTGGTTTCTAAAAGCTGTTGCAATGTGCAAAATGTGGAGGTTCTTGAATGATGTCCTTAGAACCATGATGAGGATGAGTCCAAATACCAGGCAGATGGAAAATGAAGTTTAAGGTTGTATGAAAATACCCCAGTCTTTGAGAAGGATAAAATGGAACAGATGCCTCTCAGTATGGGGCTGTCTTTGAGAGCAGCTGAATTCATCGCAATCTCACTGTTTAATCCAAAGAGAGGAGAAACAGTTAGACCAATTTATCAAAAGTATAAAACTGTATTTCCATCCTGCTGCTCTTCACTCACAGAAATAACACAAGTTGTTTAGAGGAACCACAGGTACGATGACACTCAAGATTTCCAGGGACAGGAACAAAACCGTACTGTGTACCCCACACCTGCGTCACGCCCCGCTGCCCGTCCCACCAGAGCTCCCATGGTTCACGTCCTTCCCCGCGGGTCCCGGCGGTGCCAGCCCTCCCCGCCAGCTCCTGCTGGTGTTCACACTGACGGTTATCTCAGCACACTCCAGAGCTTACAAGCTCTGCACAGAAATATAGGCATGGTAAGCGTTAAGAAGCTTAAATCCATAATGATTGGTGAAGCAAATGAAGAGGTAAAGCTAGGCCTCCTCATAGTTTTCAGTGAAGATAAATCAACTATAAAGTTTTAACCTTAAATCAATTTTAAGGTTTTAGCCAAGTTTTCTTCTAGTGTCTGGGACCACAGGAGTTAGAACTAGAGTAGGTAAGCTGCTGCTTTCACTTCTGACAGACAAACACTGGAAAAAACACTTTTTTTGTTCCACCCCAAATGACAACTTTAGGAGAATAGGGCCAAGAAGACTCTACGGCTTGACAGATGAGGCATTCGCTTTGGATACAGACGACCTAAGATCCTGTCCTTGCACCAAATTAATCACAACAGGAGGTTCAGTCTGAATTTTGCACATCCCTGTCAGCCACACGCTTTCTGACTCAACAGGTATTTAATTCTTTCCTCAAAAGGGAAACTGTTCCAGTAGATGAGTTTGAGAGCAGCAACCTGCACTTGATGGACCTTGGAAGGCAAGTTAGGCCTGAATATTCACACCGTTAAAAACCAGACAGGACTAAACTTGAGAAGCTGAGCTTCTGACCGACCAATCTCTTATCAAGGTATCATCCATTACTAGAGACATTAAAATATGTTTTGTCAACTAAGGCAAAGCACACAGTACAGTTCCCTAGAAAAAGCCACAAATACTATACACAAATAAAACTTCACTCATTTCCAAGTCTGCCTATTCTGCAGCTGGTTGCTCCTTCATGCGTGCTGCTCGAGGTGACTATTTCGGCCACTGCCCACACCTACCCACTCCAGCATCCACCCACTCTCGCTTCCTTCTCCCAGTTGCCACCAGCCTCTCCGTTACCTGCAGTGTGGCTCCAGAGCCACGCCAGGAGACACCCGGGGTCACAGGCAGCAGGGCCGGGTATAGTCGCCCTCATTGAACACCCTTCCCTCTGTCTCGGGTAATTGCTGAGCCGAATCTCTCTTTCATCTGCCTTTGGTATGGCTAATAGCGTCTGTTTGCTTTGAAATGCATGGGTTTGGAGGCAAGACAAAGGGCATGCTTCAGTTTTATGGAAATGTTATTAAAAGCCTTTTCAAAAGTTGCTTCTGTGGTAAAAAAAAGAAAGGGGAAGCGAGTTTTGTTAACAAAACAAAACCCCTTGGGACATGCTTTATTTGCCAAGCAATGTACACAAAAACCTGATTAAATTAAAGTTACATTCATATATTTTAAACAGTCTTAAATTATTCATTTCCATTTAAAAAATATATCCAAGCACAGTTGCTTCAGTAATAAATTTTTAAGATGGTGGGACATTTTACATCACACTGTTCTCCAGAGATTTTTCATTGCATCTTGGGTTGTTCATTAAGCCGGGAATAGTAGAATAGGAAGGACTGGACAACACTGAGCAAAACATTTCTGGATCTGGACTTACTGTGCACAAACACTGGAAGTGGTTGAAGAGGAAAGAGGGAATTGGAGGCCCCGTGCACTGTTGAGCTGGCACACGCTTCAAGGATGAGGGCCAGTGTTGTTAAGTGCTATACCACAGGGATGCCCACAGCACGTTTACTCCTACAGGCAGCTGCTGCAGTCACTGTCTGTGTTTGAGTGCAGTAGCTCAATACAAAGTTTATTGGCAAAAGCAGAGAATTCAAATTATTCTTCTTCTGCTCTGCTGCTGTGACCCTTGAGCGAGCTTTCCAAACCCAGGCCTCGAGCGTGCTCTCCTCCCCGCTGGTCTGTGGACTGAGATGATGTCCCCACTACGGCTTCCCTAAGAAACTGTTTATATACTACACTGGTGCTGAAAAGAACTTCCCTGCTTAAGCTAAGAGGTACCTCATATATAAAGACTTCCTACCGTTTTTGTGGACAAATCAAGCCACCCTTTCACAGGACAGCATCTCTTGCCATTCTAAAATTGTCCAAAGCAAGTATTATCACAGACCAGTAAGCTACAAATCTGCACTGAATTTTTAATATAACGATGCACAGACTGCTTTATTTTTCAAGCTGCAAATCCAGTGAAGTTTTATGCACAGATGATATACAGAAAAGTCTTCACAGGCTGAAATTTAAGTCAGCAAGTTCTTGCAATTTGTTTTTAAAGACTGGGGACAATAAAAAGCATCTAACCTGCCTCTCCCCAACTCCGCAGAGTGAGCAGAATGCACAATGAAGCGCTATCTGAATTGGTACTTGACATGGAGTACGGCTACCAAAGCTGAAGCTTTTGAGCTTTTGACTATTAGAGCTCTACCCTGCCGTCCTTATTCAGTGAAGCTGATGGGAGTTTTGCCTGAAATTGGTTCTGTGAAGCCAGCAATGTGAGACTGCCATGAATATTTTAAAGTAAAGGAGTTGGAATACTCTAATGATCTTATGTAAATCTAGTCTAAGAATTTCATTTTTTGAATGGGTCATTAAGCAGGGGAGAAAAGGTTGGAAAGCAGCCTGAAAAGGAGAACATTTTCAAAAGCCAAAATACTCCCCACGTTCTTCAGAGCCATCCAATTAGCCTAGCTTGGGGAAGTCAAAGAAGAACAAAGTGACAGAGCATTAAGTATAGGAGTAACTATAGGCAGACCCTCCAGTTTGTCAGGAGATAGCAGAAAGTCACTAATATGTAGTTAGCATGCTTAAGTGCTAAATTTGAACCTTAGATGTATTAAAAAATACCTAAAATCTAGCATTTTTCTCCTTATCATTAGTGCTAAAAACAGAAGTCCTGCAAAAATTCAAGATGAAGCAACAATGAGAAGAGTGGTGGGGATACCACTGGTGAGAGTGCAAGCGCCTCGTGGTTCCCTCCGGGCCATGGCACCTGGCTCCCCTGAAACATTCACCAATGCAGAGGCTGGTGCAGGATTCCTGTTTGATTAACTGTTCAACTAATTCTTTTTTTGTTGTGAAGCAGCACAAATATTTCTTAAAGAATTGCTTTAATAAAAAAAAAAACAAAAAACAAAACTGTCTTTGGCAGCTGAAGGACTTTTCATGCCTGATTTCCTTAGTCTTTATGTGAATACATACTATTATTTGTAATATGGGAAAAACATATTTATTAATATTTTTGGTGAAGAAGTGATTAGGATAAGGCTATACACACACAGTAGGCAAACAGTTTTACAGTATGCATCTGGCACAGCTCACTCATTAAATCTCATCAGTTTTCTGTTGACTTGTCTCTTGAAGATTTATTCCAGAAGCAGCACTATGTCAGCAGCATCTATGCTGCATTAGCAATTACTTATATGTATTTGGAATGTTGCAATAAATAAATACTTATTCAGCACATGCCTGGATAAAGGACTTTTCTTCGATACAAGGTCTTATTTAGCTGTACTCAGAACCGTAAATCCTGTCCAGCCTTATTCCTCTCCTGCACAGGTGCTCTAGTAGGTTTTCTCTCAGGTTCATGAGTTTCAAGCTAATGACCGATGGCACCTCGTGCCCAGTTTTAATTTTGATTTCCACCATCGCTTGTTCAGGGAGACAGAAGGCATCAGTAACTGGGATACATTTAGGACATCTTCCCACATATGGATACAAGAGAATATTTTTCTCCAATTCCTGCTGAAGAAGTTCTCTTCCTATCTGGTCCTCATCACTGTAGTGCAATGACCAAGTTCCTCACAACCTCCAAGATGCCTCCTTTGCATCCATGAGGTAAAAAAGAGCCATTATCCTCATTTGGTAGCGGGGAACTGCGGTTCTGCAAGGTTAACTGCCCCCACCAAGGCCACAGTGACAGCAGACAGCGTGCGACACTGCACGTCCAGTCCACATTTGGCTGGTCAAGCAGCAGTCACATAATCATTGTAAAAGAGACCGCAGAACAGTAGCGCTGCACAGATTTAGGAGCCCTCCCTCTGTATTTCTAGGGATCAGCAAATTTTTCAATGAAACAGTCATCTGAAACACTTGGATCATTAGAATGGATCAGCTATTACACATGCTGAATTAGCTGAATACCTGAATTACCTTCAAAGTGGAAGATGTCTTTGAAGCAATGATGCTAGTATAAACACCAAATGATTTTTTATGAGGAAAAAAATAAAGTTTTCATGGTTTTACCTAGGGGTAGTGCTGATGCCAGCAATTCTGGGACAGACAAGTTTGGGTTTATGTGACAAGCAAATCTTCACAAATTACACAGGCTGCTTTGTCAGAAAATGATGACCCGCTAAAATTATTCATGCAATATACAGATAAGATCTGGGACCATTCCAGTGATTTAATAAGACAAGGACAATGCCAAGTACAAACAGAAGCAAAGTTTGGAAAAAAAACATAGCAGTCAAGCCTCCTGCAAATAGCTAATCCAGATGATTAAACCAGAAATCCACCAAGATAGATATCATCCCTGGTAACATACTTAGAGACTTCACAAAGAACTCAGAATACATGGAAGACGGCATTTATACATGCTAGAGAGAGAATTAATATTCGAAGATGTGCTCATGATAGACAAAAGTATTTAGCCTGTTTTCAGTGAGAGTTAAGGGATCTGGACCACTAAGTGACACTCACAAGGGTGAGTAAAAAAGCAATTTCAGTGACATGTTGGGAAGAATAACTAAAATGGGTCAGAGAAAGTTTACCTAAACCACCAGTTACAAATCAGATACTTGGGAATGTCATTCTCTATGCTTCTGATCAAGGAACCCGAATTCCCATGTGGTTCTTTTCCTGATAGCAATTGTCTGCTTTGGCCTCTAACAGAATGCTCTCCTAAATGAGGCTCATAAAGCAAAATAACACTTCCCAGCCATACATCAAAAGGTAAATGTGTAATGGGAGATGGCAGCTGAATACAAAATGACTTAGTGTAAAGGCATCTAATATGTTTCCTGCATAAATACAATGGTTGAAAATACCACACCGATTAGGAAGTTCATAGCTTCGCATGCCATGAAGTGTCAGAAGCTTTTCTTTCATTCTTGTTAGGAATTAGGGAGTAGAAAATAATTCTCTATATTATTGATAGGGATGGAAACGGCTGCCTGTATTTAGACATTACAATAATCTGCCTTTCACAATCCTTTAAATAGGTCAGCATGTGGATTGGGTATTTATAAACTGGTTCATTAGTTGATTGCTTCTTCCTTCCCTCCCATATCAAGTTACACAAAGAATCAACAAGAGCAGAAAAACCTCACCTAGGGCCAAGGTATTATTGATCGTAATCATAACATTATAATGTTGACTCCTTACATTTACTACTGTTCTAAATATTAATAAGAGTTAACTCTAAGTTAATAATTGACATTATTACAGAAAGAAATTGGATACCATATTTCTGTGTAAATTCCACCTTTTCATCCTGCAAATATCAGTGCATGTTAAATATTTGAATTTTCACTGCATTAAAGGTTCTAAAGTTCAACAGTAATTAGTGCAATCAGGTACCAAATGATTTAATTCCCAGGACAGCAGTATTATAGAATGAACTATGGCAAAATTCCAGGAACTGAATCTATAGCATAATTAGTATAAAACTCACATTTTGAGCATAATGTAATAATTACATAATTTGTTCTGTGGACTTTGCAATGGACTACCTATAAAATAATTTTTAAAGCACCTTAATTTGACAAAAATAAAGTTAAATTATCTTATAATGCTGATGTTAATGTTTGAGGGAGAATGCAAATTACCTTAGGAAAAAGCCTAGTTAGTTGGGTAGATGTTACTGCAGCACAATTCAGAAATCAAAATTACATAACTGTAAGTGCTGTCTAATTTTCCTTAATATTTACTCTCTCATTTTCCTCCCACCAGACTCATTTCTGTTTCACATGTTTGATAATGAACAGGCTATCAGCGAGAGGTAGTACTTAAGAAACAAGAGCATACCTATCTATTAACCAAAGGAAAATAACTAAACTGTATGCAATAATTATCAGCCATCAATTCAAAATCTAATTTTAGATTCTTGATTCTGGAAAGCCTGACAAATAGTTATGATCTCACTCACATGAACAGCACTAAGGGATCATTCAGACAACATAGTTAAGACCTTGCATATTGGGAATGATATCTTTATGGACATTATTTGATTCCAAAGATAAATTCAAAGATCCCTAGTGCTTATCTCTTATTAAAAAAAAAAATCTCCAAAGATAATATTTTAATCAAAGCAATATAACTTCCTTGAATACACAATAGGTGCTTCTATCACAGCCTCTCAGGAGTGGCCCATTCAGACTGACCTTAGATAACAGCAGTTGCATAAAGAGCAGGTTTGTGAGCACCAGGATTAATGAAACCCTGGTTTCCTACAGATTTGTGTGTCGTGGTTGACTGAAGAACTGAGCTGCTCAGGCTGCAGCTTTTCTAACAGTTGGGGCATTTATTAAGTCTTTCTGCCTTGCAAATTATTGCACGCTATCTGGTGTGAGAGCTCACACTGCCACCTTCCCTTAGCGTGGGCATTTACAGGGCTTTTTTACTCGGTTGCCCATTTCCACGAAGCTGGCCAGAGTGTAATTATTGCTGAGACCCCTTCTGCTCCTTTTACTTGATACTGGCTAGCAGGTTCAACAGTTACTGAAGACAGGAAAACACACATAGACACACAGTATGCTTGTATAAGTCTTTTCTCCACATAAAAATGTTGTTAAAACAAACAACTGTAGGGACCATGCATGCAGTAGCACCAGCAGGGAAAGATTGCATAGGGTACTCTGTCTGGTTTGATGAGTCTAAATATTGTGCAGCTGCTTTCTGTCAGTGTTATGACTGGAAACACATAACTAACAACTTCCTTCTGCCCTACTCCCATCTTTATTTAACGTCCTTCAATCTTGTTAGGGTTGTCCACTGTGGGAATCAATGCGGCACCTTTGAATCCTACTCACTCCAAAAATATGTTAGAGTTCAGCCATTCTGCCCAAGTAGCCTCAAAGAGGAGGTATCATTACAACTGATGATAAATGATGCACTGATAAAGGTTGTCTTCATCATTTTATATTGCCCAGAATCATTTTTCTAGTCTTTCTCAGGAGAAGCTTACATCATGTTACATCAAGTTAAATAATCACCTAATCTAAATGAAACCCCAACATGTGTGTACTCAGTATACCACTTAGCTGTTTTTCCCAGCTAAGAAAATTGACAGGGTGTGCACTGTGCAAGGCTGATTAGTACTTAAAACAAACTAACCTGAACGTATTAGTTCTGTCAAAACCTGCATTTTTTATGAGCAAGTTTCACAAAACATTCATAAAATATGGTATCTAAACTGCAATTTGTTTGATTGATAATACAATATCTTTTAGGATCTTTTTTTTTTCTCTCCTGAAAAAGGTTTACCACTTCTAATGAAGTATGCTGTGCTTTTAATCAAATGTCAGGTCTGAACATCTCAGCTCAGGTCCTTTGGTGGAATACATTTGGCAATTCAGGGCATGTCAAATTGAATAGAGCTGCAACGGTCTAGTAGAGGAAGAGAGCTCTCAAATATGTTCTCCTGCTTCAAGGTTATCTCTTAGATTGCAGATTAGATGTTCATGTGCCTTGGCTTATGATGTCAGGGAGTGCTGTCCTAGACTTTGAGATGGACTTCTGTCCCCTCGAAGTGCAGACTGTGCTATATTTAAGGCTGAAATCTTGAATAAAACTAGGTAACTTGAGGGAGAAAGGTATGAACTAGCCAGTGTTTCCTCCTCACATTCAGATACTTTCCTACCACTGCAACACACCAGCTGAGCCTCACAGTACAAATCTCTTGCCCTCCTCCCAGAGAAGGTTTATGTAAATCTTAATTACCACATCACAGTTTCAATATTTACTGACATGCTGTAAAACCATTGTGTACAAAGCAGACTAGGATCCAATAATACAGAGGCATTGTTTAATTATATGTTTATTAGAGCAGTAAAACTAATAATCCCCAGTAAAATCTTTGAAAATTATCCAATCATGATAGAGTAATCACTCTCCTTTCAGCGCGGGATAAAAGCACAGCAAATAGACTTTGCTGTAGCACAAAGCTGTATCAGGCACAGTTACACGGCCCCCAAGCCCAGTTCATATTGCCAGCCTCACACAATCAACGTATTTAAAAACATGCATTAGAAAAGCAACTGAATAATCCAAGTTTTGGTGCCTATATCAATTATTTCATTTCAATGGGTCTCACTCACAGGGAACGGATTCTAGAAGCTCATTTTACACACACAGCTCTGATCCCAAGCCAGCAACGGTTAGGGGAGTCTTTCCTTTGTATCAGCTGCCTATGGATGAGGCCAATCCTGACAAGCCCTCTCTGTGGCAATTCATCAGGTTTCTGGCAAGATTTTCTTCATCTGTACAGAATATGTCCCTGTTCAGACAGATAACGTAAGGGCATTTTGCTTTTTGCAGGTTTACTGTGCGCATGTCCTCTTGGTTACAGTGTCCCATAGTGCATGAAAGAATGCAAGCTGGTCATGTAAAAGAGAAAATGTATATTTATCACAGGCTTTCCCTATAAATTATTTCTAATGGGGAGGAGAACACTTAATACAACGTGCATATATTTTTCCATGTGGAGACAAGGCATCAGTGTCTCTTTATCCGCTTGTGAGTTAAGAAGCTGTTCTTTAGCTTGTGGGATGTGGCTGTTGCTAAGACAACTGCGGTGCAGCCACTTACAATGTCCGTGATCATGCACCACAAGCTGTAATTTACCCACAGGTTCCTCATTTATTAGAGCAGAGAAACAGCAGGACGGTTGCTGCACCGCGTCCCACATGATGCAGCATAGTATGAGTGGCTGTCCCTACCTGCTCTGGGTCTAAACTGATGTTGCATTTGAAAGGAAACCAAATACTGCAGTAAATGCTTTGTCAAAGCAAAGTGTAACCTCTGAGCCTGGGAAGGGAAATGAAGGAAAGCCCTATCATTTTGCAATTGCCTCAAATAAAACACAACTTTCCACATTATAGACTTTTGAAGGACTTACTAGATTTCGGTGCATGCCTGTAACGAGATCTAAATGTAAGAGTCCTTCAGAGCCTGGGGAAACAAGCAAAAAACAGCACAGCCTGGGGCTTTACATTTGGTCACTCCATTGCATGGCAAGGAATAGGGTAGTAATTAGGATTCTCATGCAGAGCAAACAGTACCTCGTGTAGTGTGTTTTACCACTTCAGAGGATGAGCTAACATCAAAACTTCTTTGCTCTGTAGATGGTCTGCGCCATGCTGTTCACTTTCCAAGAACACATTCAGGATCAGTCATCAATGTTACAGTGTCTAAACTTGTGACAGGGAGCACTCCTACAGTAAATCCTTAGCTACTGCTAGTAGGTTCCTACAACACACGCAGTTAATTTGGCCAGTGTAGTCTTATGTTCCTGTGCTGGCTAGGATACAAAATTATTTGGGGGGCACTCCTGAAGCCTGCGTGTTATAATCCTATGTCCGTGCAAAAGAAAATGGTAAGACACTATTACTAAATGCTCATAAGGTCAGAGGATGAGGACAGATGTATGCGCTATGTACGGATTGGACTGAGCAATCACCTACTTTCACAAAGGCATGACTGGAAGAAATGCTAGGCCTGAGGCTGGAGAGAAGGGCAATGCAAGAAGCTAACCAGACAAGAGAAACAGAAGCGCACATGAACACACACAGATTACTGTCCACTGGAGGAGCTATTAGGGCAGCAGCACCTGCCATCTGAATTCAGTAAAGCACCTTGATAAATCTGAGTTTCAGTTTTAAAAACTTCACAGCACTTGCAGTGCACAATGGTGTCATATCGCCACTGCAATGACACAGAGACATGCAGAAAAAGCTGCTGCTTGTCTTGTTTTGTATATCCAGTCTTAATAGACATGCACCTTGTGTTCAGTAGCGTGTCAGTACTGAGCAGTCATGTCTGCATTACTACTGATAACAAGCACCGGTGAGGAAAGAATTGGAAGACAACTATAGAAGATAACTATGAAATGCATGTCAAATATTCATTTGCTTGTAATCCAGTACTTCCATTCCTCTCTTAGAGTCCCACACATCATCAAGACATTTGTAAGCACAGGTTCCTACTCAAATTTTCATGTGGACAACAACTCAGCCAGCCATGTTATTTGAACAACAGTTCACACTCTATGGTATACAGGCCTTTAAAATTCTTCTTCTACCTCCTTGTTTTGTCATGTATTTATTCTGTGCATAACTATTTCAGTTCACTGCAATAAAATCCATTCTCCTTAAGGCACATCCTCTAATGAACAAATAAAAAATGTTATTTTGCTCAGAATGTGTTATGAACAGCTTAGTATCAATTTTAAAGAAGTGTGACTAGCTTCTTAATGGCTTCTTATTTCGGTTATTTCTTGCTGCAAATAAGCCAGAAAAATGCTTTAAAATTATTCTTATTAAAGCATTTTGAGAGGTTTTAAGCAATGCTTAGATGTGCCATCAGTATAACATTTTAAATAACACACCTAAAAATAGAACTGTTTCTAGAGATCATACAGGAAACATGCCGTAAGGGAAATATGCTTACGATAAAAGAGTTCCTATACATATTCTTAGCTTCATAAAGCCACTTGAGAATCCCAGCTTAGAGACAGGAAAGTTATGTACCTTAATCCTTATTTATGTTGCTTTGAAACTGAACTGAGTTTCCAAGCTGCTCATGTTTGAATGCTCCAATTAAGTCCATAGATGTTGCTAAAGGTTCAGCACTTCAGGAAAATTCCTGTCTTGAAGGGCCCCAATTTCAGATTTAGCTTTTGAGTATTATTTTCCATACTTCGTGTTGTGGTTTAACCCCAGCCAGTAACTAAGCACCATGCAGCCCTCACTCACTCTCCCCCACCAGGTGGGATGGGGGAGAGAATTGGGAAAAAACAAGTAAAACTTGTGGGTTGAGATAAGAACAGTTTAATAGAACAGAAAGGAAGAAAATAATAATGATAATAAAATGACAATAAAAAGGACTGGAATATACAAACCAAGTGATGCACAATGCAATTGCTCACCACCTGCCTACCAATGCCCAGTTAGGTCCCGAGCAGCAAACCCCCCCCAGGCCAACTCCCCCCAGTTTATATACTGGGCATGACATCGCATGGTATGGAATACCCCTTTGGCCAGTTTGGGTCAGCTGCCCTGGCTGTGTCCCCTCCCAACTTCTTGTGCCCCTCCAGCTTTCTCGCTGGCTGGGCATGAGAAGCTGAAAAATCCTTGACTTAGTATAAACACTAATTAGCAACCACTGAAAACATCAATGTGTTTTCAACATTCTCATCCTGAACCTAAAACATAACACTACACCAGCTACTAGAAAGAAAATTAACTCTATCCCAGCTGAAACGAGGACATTGGAGTCACAGTGCAATCCAGTATATCTGAACTCAAGTAACCAGCGCAAATTTTCCTGCAGTGATTCACATCTCCTAGGCTTCAACACATACTTTGATCAATCTTTTCATTCCCTGATTTCAGCTTCATAATAGAGTTCCCCAAACTCCACTGAACTCTGTGGGATTGCTGAACATGAAAGAAATGCCAGAGCAGCAGGCAAGGTACACATGTATGTCCCACTGAAAGTCTTCCTCCTGACGCTCCTTCCTGCATTACTTGCCTTTTTCACAAGAAATCTCCAGTAGCTTAAACAGGTACATGCTAGAGCAATACATTACTTGGAACTGAATTTATCCTATTTTGAGTCCATTTGTTTCAAATGTACTTCAGTTACAACTGGCTCTTAAAATTATCCAAATATGCAAATACAAGGAGGTTTTCCTATTGTTCTCTATTTCCTTTTCAAATAGGTCTAGTATACAGTCATTCATTCACCCACTCTTTCATTTCCTTATCATCGCTGTAGCTGAGCAACTTCTACAGAAAACAGACAAGTCTGTTGGGCTCCACAGATTACCTGGTTCTTATTTTTCATAATATGACAGAACCCAGTTCAAGAGAGAGAAACACTTTATTTCTAGATAGAGGAGAGTGGGTGTTTGACACTGTTTGAAATCTTCTGGTCTATCCAACTGGAAATACCTACTTTAGTAAGGCCTATTAGTAAATGAAGACCCAAGTATATCCCCAGGATTTCTGTTCCTTACATTCCCCCAACAGCTTGTAAGATGATACATCATGATGTCCAGGCATACCAAACCTTGTCCAGAAGACTTCAAAACACAAGCTTTACAACAGAATTTGCAACTGTTCAAGAGCATGGTCAAGCTCTCCTTGAAATACAATGGAAGAATGAAGACTATCAAGCACAAGTAGTAGGTCCTTCATTTTCCTCATAACAGTACCTATAAATAAGCAACAGTCAGCTCAAGGTCATCATTCCAAAAAAATAAATTATTTGCAACCAGTATAAAAGGAACTAGAGAAGGTCTTATGTGTCCCCTAACTGTAGGAGCTGTTCTTAGAAAGAATGACTGCTTCTTCTTCTACCTGGCTGGACAGCTGATGATGATGAATTTTGGCATAGATGGTATTAATGATAGTCTATTTCTGTAAAAAGACAAAAGCTGAGTCCTGGCTGCACCTATCTTTTGAGATTACGGTATAGATTACTGTCTTTTTCCTGAAGGAAGAACAAAAACCAATACCCCTAAATTCACTTAGATGTGTGTATTCAGCTTTCTGTATATCACTCTTTATTTTTATTTTTTTAATTTTAAGCACAGAATGTCATTTCTATTCATCAACAACTTGACTTCCCTTCTAAGGTATTACATTTAAAAATCCATTCAAGAGTATGATACATAATTCTATTTGACAAAACATGATGCATTAATATATTCCATTAAATCCTTACAAGCACCTTGTCTGTCAGTAAAAAAGTACTGAGCATTATGCTGGTGCATTCTGACTTCCCATCATCTTCTACTCAGTCAGAAAGGAAAGAGTTAATTCCAGGACAGAAGAGCAAGGTCCACTAATTTCATTCCTTACTGACTCATTCTTTGGTTTAAATCAGTTTAAAGAGCCGGTGCTTTTTTTCGAGAATTGAATCACAGTTTCTTTTTGGAAAGGCAACCCCTGTCAATCTTATACATATGAAAGGGGTAAGGAAAATTCCTAACTGAGTGGATCCCTATAGGGTGATATTTATCTCTGTTAGGTCAACTGCAAAAGTACTCAATACAAAAGTAAAAGGATGTTACAAATGTCAGTAAAGGCTGGACCGGAAGTGGTTAGAAATAAAATAAGATGAAATGGAGTAGACAGCCCCCAAAAGTGCAAGATTTCTTTTTATAATTATACAGATGAAAATTGTGTGTATACAAATTTGTGTTTGAAGGGATGTATGTATAAGTAGAAAGTCAATAATTCATGGAGGAGAGAGGTAGCAGTGAGTAACTCGGAAGACCAGAGACGGCAGAGACTGAAAGATCTGTTGGGCCGCATTGACATTTTTCGGGGTGGGGAGAAGCAGATTTCATAAAGAGAATTGAGTTTTTAAACTTGTCCAAAACAACAAAGGATTTTCACTTCTCTGGAGAGTGAAGCCTGATGGTACAAAAAGCAGTATTGTTATTAGGTGGGGTTGAGAGTCTCCGTTCTCTCACACTCATGTGTTGCTTCTCATCGCCCGCTCCTGGCAGGCTTCTTTCCTTCCTCATGGCACCTTAGCATGGAGCCTGACAACAGCAAGAGGAGAAGGGAAAGAGAAATAAAAGAATTGAGAGAAAAGAGAAATCCGACACACGTATTACCCAAGAAAAAAGTTTTGTGGTGGTTTGGTTTGGGGGTTGGGGTTTTTTGTAATACTGGACAAAATGTTGTCGTTATCATAGTGGTATGACATGGCAACTAGAAAAAGCAGGTCAAAAGAAATGATAGAGAGCTGCTAAAAGGGAGTTCAGGCAACTAATAGCCACCAAGGAAAATTCATCTCTCCCAAGACTAAAGCTCAAAATTCCAAAAGCATGCAAATTTCCAAAATTAGGCATCTATATTTGTTTCAGTCTCCTGTGAAAATACAAAACCTATTTACTGACAGATAGGATTCCTTAAATGTAGCTGTTATGTTAAGTTAATTATTCATGGCGTTTAAAACAAGACAACTTTGGGGTTTCCTCTACTGGTAACACTGGTGCACCTTGGTGGAAGGAAGGAAAGAATAAATGACTATGAAGATCTTCTTCCATCTAAGTGTCTATGGTAAAACTCTATCACTAACAAAATCCAGATCATCAAATAGCTTGCTCTGAGTCTGAAATGTCCCAAATAAAAAACAGATTAGTTAAATTGCAAATCCCTGAACAGAGTTAAGGGTCTTCATAGTTCAGTAAATTACTCCACTAATGGAGAAAATATAACAAAACTGGCCTAAATAACTTTTCAATAACTGTCACCAGTGAACTTTCAAAAGGAACTAATTTTTAAAATGTCTTAATTAAAAAACAAATATAAATTATTCCTGCAGAGCAATTGTAGGATTCTTCATGTCTGACATGCCTTCACTAATAAGGAAAGATAATGGAGTTAATTTTTATGAAAGTTCTTGTCATCTAATATTATTAAATTGGATCAGCTTTCAAGGGGCTCATAAGCAATTTATTGAAACTGAATTAAAAGGTTCATGTACTGAATTATAAGTAGTATAAAATTTTGGAACAGAGGCACAGAGAACATTTCTGGGTCCTGTTATTATTTACTATGCAAAATATGTACCTTGTGTAATTCATTTTTATATTACCAAGTTATACTTGAAAGAATATTGATTCCCATGTAATAAATGAAATGGCAGCAAAACCGCAAGAATTGAAGAAATCTATTTTATGTGTTCATAAGAAGGATGTATACATTAGAGTCTGGTGCTTGAGGAATACTTACAATTATATGTTTGTAACATTCAAAACAGGTTACTTCTTCCACTTAGCAAACCACAAAATGCTAGGTATTTGTTCAAATAAAGGACAATATTTTTAATAGCTACATTTTTTTAATTAGTTTTTTTAATATTTATCATCAGTTGTATGGGAACTTGCTAGTATGCTGAAATAAAAGAAGCATTCCTGGATTTAGTTATAAAATACTGATAAACAAATGAAATGGAAATAGATTAGATATTCTTGGTGCAGACTGCACAGTAATGATTTAGACATATAAAGAAGCAGTCACATGGGATGAGAACCATTTCTGAAATGGTTATTCTCTCCTATTTCTGAAGTTTACATGTAATCGATTAAAAGGTTTAACTTACTTTTTTGGTGAGGTGTCCTTTTGTTATCTCAGCAACTGGGTAAGCATTTTAACAGTAGCATTTTGCCATTTCTTTTGGGGGAAATAACATTAGAAGATAAGAGCAGCTGACATACTGCACACAGGCATCTTTCATTAGCATACAGAAAAGGAAAATCTAACAGCAGAGCTGCAATTTTGTTTATTGCAGATTCAACAGATTTCTGGTTTACTCACAAGGATTCAGTGATTGGTTTTGGTATTGGTCAAATTCTCTCCTGCCCCCAAAAGTAGCTGATGCCAACAGGCTTGCCATGTTTCATCCAGCTCCAAAACTGTCTAGCTTCTCTACCATGATCTGGCCCACATAGACTTCACATTTCATCCAACGAAGTTTGGGAATACTATAAAAAGCTATAACCAGGACAGTTTTGCACAAAATTGTTTTTCGCTATTAAAGCTTTGTACAGCTGTAAGAGCATAAAAACACCCCAATGTACATATAGTTTTATAATTTTTTAAACTGTTTTAAAACCAGCTATTTTTCTTCAGTTGCATATTGTCATATTATCCTGCTCTTATCTTGCATATACTTTAGTGACTTTTTTTTGTAATTAATTCTGGGCCTTTGATGCCTATTTTCCTTCTTTCCCCTATCTTACTCTTTTTCTCTCTCCCCAAAAAGTCTGCAGTTTAATTATTCAAAGCAGAAAAAAAAACCTCAATGGACTTCTATGAGATTTTCAGGTTTGAGTTTTGGTTTTTGTTTGGGTTTTTTTCAAGGGGGTCAGATATTAAGCCTTACAAACCTTGACATTGCCACTTTAACTTAAGACCTATAAGCAAAGAGGTTGCCTTGCAAACAGCACATACGGGCCATTTTGAACAAAAATTGACATGGTCAGCAAACTCATCCAACTGAAATGAAAACAGTCTCTGAAAGGCACTAGTTATGGCAAGAGCAATTTCAAACAGCAGGAGCCAGAAGAGTGCTGTGAAGGTACCTGTGAAAAGGGGGGGATCTACAGTATGTTCATTTAGTAAAGCCCAGTACTCCACTGCTCCTGGAGTGAAAAATTTAGACACTAAAGTAGGGGCCTGGCATGCAAGCCACTTCCAGAAATGAAAACAGTGGTTTTCAAAGAAAATTATTAAAAAGCAAAGCTAGCTTTTAGCATTAAATAGCTTGATTTGGCGTTGATTTCTTACACTCCACTGCATAGCGTCCAAACAGCAACACTGCCCACTACCCAAACTACAGCACCATATATACAAAAATCTCAGGGTACCAGTTTTGTAAAGACCTTGGAGAGGAGAGCTATAATCAGACGGTGATTAAACCATTTCTAATGACTTGATAAGCAATAAAAATGGTGCAGGAGGGACACTGAGAACTGATTAAATAAAAAGGTGTCAGATGCAGCACTGAGGGTATGAGAGAACAAGGAATTTAAGCACTTGGCTAAGCATTTTAACTCTCTCCCCACACACACTTCTCTACCACAACAAAGTCTGCAGCGTGACTCCCCACAATTTAGCCTACAGATCAACCTCAGAGCAAATTGGCTCACTGTGCTCTAAAAAGAAATGGAAATTACTTTCTTCCCTACACTGGAGGTGATAAAATTTACCCATAATATGAATCATTTGACTGATTCCAAATCTCCTAGCCAGACATTTTTACTGATAGGATCAGGATAAATGTTTCTATTTAAGGAATGATTTTATAACCTGTTATCAAAATTATGATTTTTTTTTTTTTTTTTTTTACAAGCAAACAAACAGGACTCTGAAAGAGAGAAATATTTTGTACCAGTCTGTCAAACACGACACTTTGTTAAGGTAGGAGGAACCAAGCAGTGAGAGTGCTGGGAAGGTAAACTGAATAGCATTAGCTACCTAGGAGTGACAGCCAGGCGCAGCTGAGTGATGCTCCCTGGAAGCAGTTCCTGCGCTTCCACTGCTCCCTTTCCCGCAGCATTACAGCCCTGCTGAACAAACACCTGAACAGGCACAACTGCAGAGCTACAGAAAGTGGGAAAAATAGCTTCTCTGATACCACAGAAAACGCAAGGAACTATACCCCAGATAGAAAACTCTCTGCCATTGCCAGCCCTGCTTTGCTCCAATTTTACTGCAAGCCAACCCTCAGCTGGAATCAATACAGTAAAATAAGCATGAACCCAAGAGTGACAAACCATACAGCCACTGGGTTCACCGGAAAAAAAAACTCTGAACGATCTATTTACCAAGTCAAGTGTGATTTAGACTCCAAGCACGTGTGGTTTTCCAAAATAATACTTTCAGGATGTCTCATTCTTTGTCTTACAAGAGGAAGAAGAGAGAGCAAAGAGAGCAGGGTCCCCAGGGCTGTAGGCTGGTGTCCATTTGTGCTGGCTGTTGCACAGACACAGAGCACATGAAAATTTACAAACTAAACCAACGAGGCAGAGAAATGGCATGTCCAAGGAGCTGAATTTGCCCTCATTTTATATAGGGGAATGGGGCCACAGGAAAATGAAATAACTTCTTGTTCTTCAACCAAGGAGTGCTCAGAGCTGTGAAAAGAAATCAAATCTACTGAGTCCTTCCACTTCAGACTTTACCTGCAGAAGTTTCTTTCCAAATCCCTTGGATAGTGCAGGTATTTTTCCCTACATTACTTGATTTTCTTTACACTACAGAATTCCCAATCAATTAAGTGTCTCAACTGAACCAAAAGCTTTCCTCTGAAACTATTTTGTTGATGAGTAAGTGCAATATTTTCTAAGGCATTATGCAAAACCCTAGCACCAGCATTGCCCATGGCTCTCACCCAGGGCACTCCAAACAACCACTCTCTGGCCACAGACACTTCATAGCGCGGGAAAACTCTGAAGAGCCACAAGAAAGACAAAAACAGGGAGCCTTTGGGAAGGACTTTGGAAGCTAGAAAAACAGTGCAAAACTTGTTACTGTTCTAAACACAAGATCCCTCTGAACCATGCCCAAATGCCTGGCCCTATCGAACCAGGCACAAATGCCAACATCTGCTCTCCTTATGGCTGCACGATTCAAAGAAGTGGAAGAATTAGACCACAAGTATAGCTCCTGACCCTTAGCACAAAGTAAAAGGTAGATGTGAAAACAAACAAAAATGCATTTTCCATACTGACAATGCCAATCTCCTGGCGTTTAATCTACAAGGCACACAATATGCTTCTACAAAGGAATTGGGGGAGTGGGGTTAAACGGCCATAGATGTGATTCTTTTCCACCACACTCCCAAAAAGCTGAGCTGATTTTGAAAGCACTCCACGTATACTTTCTGTAGTATTTCCCAAATCTTTTTCCATCTTTCCCAAGATGTTATTTGGTCATACACAAGCCAAGTTCTGAAAATTACTCTGAAAAATGCTTGAACTAGTTATATTTACAAGGAAGATTTTAACCCTACCAAGATTTGTAACACTGCAAGATGAGAAACTCCTGGGTATTTTAAAAAATAAAATAAATAAGTGGCTGTATACTTGACACTCCAAAAAAATTCAGCTTCTACTGCAAAGCAAATTGAAGCCACAGGAAAGACTTCTGTTAGCTTTTGTGCGGTTTAATGCCAGCTTTTGTACATCTACAGCATTTGGTTATAGATGGGATAGAAATCATTAGCCAGTGTTAAGTCATTTTATTGGTTATATTTCATGTTTTACTTTAATTTTAACACAGTCTCTGGCATTATATTTCCCATTTAAGAGTAATGTATTTTTGCCTTTCCTCCACAGTTCATTACAAAGAGCATTCAACTATTTGTTGTTGCATCACTGGCACTGATTTTACCAATTCAGACTGCTTTTATGAAAGGCCTGCTTTTAATTTCATGTAGAATGCAAATTAGGAGAAATATTAGACTACAACAAGCTCAAAAGCTTTCATGACAATGGTCATGAAAGGTGCCAGGTTGATAAAACTCAGAACTGATATTGTGTGTTTATTTCCATAAAAGATGCAGCTGAGAAAACAAAATTCAACATCTTCCTATGCCATAAACCATGCCTCACCTGCCATTCAAACCAGCTGCTCCAGAGGCGAGGGAAGGTGAGCAGCTCAAGTCTCTTCTGCTCTACCAAAACTTCATCCCAGTTGCAACGACTATGCTTTGTTAGCAAAACTTACTAGCACTCAAAAGTTGAAGTAAAAATCAAAATATTAAATTTAGATTTCCATATTCTAGCATTATTTTAAATCGATGCTCATTCAGAAGTATTTTGAGAAACAATGAAGCAGCAGCTGGGATACACGTCTTTCAGAAATATTTGCATAATGGAAAGATCTTCATTTGGGCACATGCAATCAATTTTTGATGCCATGTGATATCTTTTTACTATAGTATTGACACAAATTACATCAGAGGCATTACAGATTTGATTTGGGGAGCAATTCATTTACACCTTCTGAAACAATTTATGTTCCTCAGTTTTTATCTAAGTGAAAACTACACAAACACATTCTCAAAATACAGATGAGGAAATCTGTCTCTCTTGTACAACCAAACCTGTGTATTTCTAAGAGGGCATTTCAGACTACAGCAGGTATCCTTAGCAGATGGTAAGTTGCTGACAGCTTTAGATGTTCTAAATTAAATGAATCAAGATACCACTTGTTCCAAGTGAGTGGGTGGTTAATCACATTCACCCTTTGTATTGTTGACAGATAATGTTGATTTTGTTAATAAGAAAACTGAGAATTTTGCTGAAGATGGAAATGTGTTTTAAATTCAGAACAAAAGGTCAATTTTCCACTCATAATCAACTCTTCCATTCTCCTATCAAACCACATTTGAAATAGCATTTTAGAAGGTAGAAAAATCTGAGGTTTTCCACAGTAAAGGTCAGGAAATAAGTTGTCAAAAGGTTGTGTACAACTGATTCTTTCTGCTACTCAGAACTACAGCATAGATTATAATCTCCAATTTCAAACCTTTAGGCATGCCAATCCACATGTCAAAATTCACATGAAAATGTAAATCATTTCCATGTTCAATTACCATATCAAACACCACAGAACTCATTTGTACACATCTACTTCATTACTCTCACGTTATAGATACTTGAATGTTAATCCTTCATATTTTAGCTTGCATTATAGGCATTCATATGTAGAATATAAACCCAAAGTCTGAATGAGCAGTTATGAAGTTTCAATAAAACCAAAATAAAAAAAAATAGTTATTTCATTTTTCATATGTGTTCACATACATGAAAAATGAAGCTATCTTCATGGAAGTCTTTGGCCTGACTTAGGGCCTTGAACAGTCAAAGGAATCTGTTGCATGATCAATAGCATTAGGAGCACAGCAGACTACTCACTGTTATTCAGAATTCTCCTAACTGGGTTTTCCTCAAGGAAAGCAATTCTGATTCATGATACTAACTGACAATAGCTGCTGCTTAAGCATGACAGCATTATCGAATATTCTGCTTAATGGCAACATTTGGTCAGTATTGAGAAGTAACACGGTGTTTTACCAGGTGTTGATTAGGCATGAAATGTTCATCTCTTGTCTTGTAGCAAATGTGCTACCCTAAAAAGACTAAAAAATACAAACCAAAAAATGAAATGTAGTGAATATCTCATGAATTTTCTTTAATTGATGTTGTATTTTGCCTTTTTAGACTTATCAGCTGCCCATGAATTCTTCCTACCACATACGAATGTGCTACATTCAAAGCTCTACAGAATAAATTACTTTCCCTTTAAGGGAGATAATAGAGTCTGCTGTGGTGTCCCAATTAAAGAATTCTCACGTACTAATTTTATGCTTTCTAATTAAGGCTCACTTATGGCTCTAGGAGGCTGGCCTGCACTTGGGTTGAAGAGCAAAGAATTGGAAGTGCAAAGGCTGGAGATACTCAGCCTTCTAGCTCATAAGCAGCCTTAACATCTCCCCGATGCGTACTTGCCAGCAGCAGTTATGCTGCAGGTAGGGCAGATGTAGTACAGATGTACAGCACGCTCTCCTGAGACAGTCCTAAGCCTCCTGCCAAACTTACTCACATTGTCTTCACCCACTATGAAGGCTGAACCCAGCTCCAACACTGTGACAACCAGTCTTTTCTGACAGGTTGAACCCTGGGCACCTGGAGTAAAAGCAGGACTCTCAACCCTTTGAGATGGGGTCTAGAGAGAGGTGTAATAATCTCTTATATAGACCAAGCACTTGGGGGGACACAAAAGCTCACACTTCCCCAGTGATATTATTCTAGCAACTAACCATTTTGTGGTAAGAGACCACAAACAACTGCAACATGCTCAGGAAAAAGAGAAAAACTAAGTAATCTGTTTGCTGTCTCTTCAGTATAACGGTCTTAACACTTTGTACGTTGCTGAAGGACTGACCAAAAGAATACATCTGCTTTGTGTTAAGAATAGTAACAGGTATTTATTATATGTCTATATTGGAGACAAGGACAGACACTGAAGTAAACCTTCCAAGGACTTCACTGGTTTGGAAATGTGTCCCAGGGCACCAGATAACCGAAGCCGACAATGACCTTGGCAGCAACAGAAGGCTAATGTTTTCACAAGGATGAACTAACTGTTCCTGAACAAACTCTCCAATGCATTAAGGCAGTGATTCAAAATCAGCCACGTATGTCTTCGGCTCCAAACTATTTTCCCCAAGTGGACAGATTTATGGGGGCCAACACAGAATGTCACTGACCACTTATATTTGAGTTCTCCTGGTTCTTCCGGCAGCACTATTATCGCTAGAGGACATATGCACACATATATTGAGCGTATATAGATATACATACACACACATGCATTTGCCACGCTGGGTGTTACTAAGCCACAGAACAGAGCATCCACATTTGTAGGTCTGTTAACCTTTCCAGTGCCAGCAAATGCATTTACTCATCTATGCGATGCTAAGGAGAGCCCTCAGAGATGAGAGCACGTATTTCCTCAGCTCTCTCCACATCCACAGCTCTCCATGTGCCTCTGCAACTGCCACAGGAGTCATCATTACTGAATGTCTGACCGGCCTCCTGTTCCCACAAAACTCATTACCTCCTCCAGACAATCATTTCGGCAAAGAGCAGAAAATACTACAGGACTAGAAAAAGAAAAATGAGAGCTGGTTGGATTACAAAGATTAGATGGATTTGTTAGACTGGGAACAAAATCAGGTTTCCTGTTAGGAAAGAGAGAATGAAAAGGCACGTTTCCAACCTTAATTTTAGCCCCTTCTGGAAAGGCTGTAATGGGTTTGGAGGAAAATGCCTTCCTCAACGAGTCTTCTATTGCTTCAATTGAAATTCCACTAGGTAGTCTGGAAATATGCTAGAGAGACCTGACACATTAATTTTTATTTTATGTTATAAATAAATAATATTATGAAAGAGAGAAAAATGCAAACTGAAACGTCTGTGTTTACAGTGCATGCATAAGAATTCGTGGGCAGAAATGGAGAAGCTGTCAAAGCACGGCAACACAGATGCACTTCTCTTGCTGTGACACCTTTCTTCATTTTTTAAGCAGGAAGCAAAAGCAGCACAGGGAGAGAAAACACACTAGTTATTACAGCTACAGTTCCAATAAAAATTAAATACAATAAAAATTTAAGCATCCAGGAACAGTAAATCTCGTTTGTCTCCATGCTGTTATAACATTAAAATGAGCACAAACTGTATCATCATCATGTAACTATAAACCTTGTGTCTGCTGCAACAGATACAAAGGGCAGCTTGCCTTCTAACATTCTCATTGCCCAGGAATATGTTTCTGTTAGCCCTGACCCAAAGCCTCTACTTGGGGGGGGGGGCAGAGAATAAAAATGGAGCTATGTAATACCACTACTAAAAAGATGGCCTATGACTCTACAGTTTTTCACTGTGCTTTGTTTTGCTGTGAATCCAAAGGAAGGTATTCATACCTTCTAATACGCCCTCTCTTTCTTCCTTGAATACATGGAAAGCCTAGTTTCCTAATGAAAATACCTAAACTGGCTGCCTGAAGAGAGACAAAATAAGCCCTCACCACCACCAAAAAAAAAAAAAACTAAAAAAAAAAATCCACAACTCAAAGTTCTGTTGGTAACTTGAGTCTTCGGGAGTGGTAGAGCAAACACATAAATATCCAAAGGCAAAGAAGCAATATGACTGCTGTCTATAAAAAAACAATATAGATTTTCCTCCAAATCTCCATGCCTGTGCTGAAACTTTTGCAGTCTAGATATCAAGTTTTTCTTTTAAGATTTTTAAACCTGCTGGAACAGAGCTTTCCTTGGTCCCCCATGGGACTGTGAAAGGCACAACCTCCAATGAGTCTGTGCAAGAAGATCCAGCTGAAGGTTTGGATGTAATTTGGTGCAGGCGTCAGTAACTGCAGTTTTTGCTTGCCTTTGCTGCAGAAGAATTTACATGTTACAAAATAACTGACTGTGGACTGGATTCTCAAAAAACATCTTACTGACTTTCAAGTCAATGGTACTTGCGGTCTTAAACTACTTAAGTGCTTTTGGAAATCCAACACAAGTCTGTAAATCAGATTTGTTCTGTCCAGTTTGCCCAAGAGGCAGCACTTTCAAGTTTTTTTCCAAGTCCCAGAATCAGTAAGCACCACAACTAGTTTCTTTATTCTTAAATACTCACAGGTCACATACAGAAAATGAAAACTGTCTGAATCAAGAAACCTGTAATACTCAAAACTTGTGAAACTTATGCTTCAGGTATGATATTTGACTACTTTAAATGTTCTTACTAAAAATAAAAATTAGAATCAATTCTTTATGTAATAGAGAAACAATTAAATTGCTAAATTTCAGTTCAAATCATTAGCCTTCCCTTGCTAGGAGGAAAACCATCGCTAACTGGGAGAGACATTAACATTCCCATCCTTGCTATGAACTGGAATTTCAGTTATAATCTGCTGCTGTTGCAGAGTGCACCCACTTGCTGAGCAAATAGTTCAGAAAAGATGTTGTTGGACCATGGAGGGTCTGGTTTGTCTAAATCTTTACCCTGTATTTCCATATAATTTTAAAAAAACTGATCTGGCCTGTCTGCTGTTCCAATGAGCTACCTGTGCCAAACTCCAGCAAAACTAGAGCCACACAGGGAAACTACTCTATTCGTACGTGACTACGTTGCTGGAGGTAGCAACGCCTGCACTGCCAGAGCAGAAGTGATGTACAATGAGACCTGCCAGAAGTGCTGCGGGACGATGGCGATGCTCCCTTTCTGTCCCTTACCAGTGGCATACCACCCCAGCGACCAGCGTGCAGTGCTCCCCCGGCATCCAGTATAGCTTTAGCAATACAAGACACGATTCAAATGACATAAAACATTCATTCAGCTTTATATGGTATCACCCTTTTTACTTCAGAAGAATTCTTACATAAAAGCAGTGCATGTGCAGCAGGGTGCATTATTCCAAAGACCTTGGTTGCACATTGCCCTGGAGACAAACAACAGAATATTTTTTTATTTTCTATTACAATTGTTTCATCCAATATGTCTGCACTTACAGCATCATATTTTTCTTAATCTGGGCCAAAATGCTTAGTTTTATGCATTTCTAAAATGGCAATATCATCAGACAGTGGGTGATCCAGCTTTTAGAGCTCTTTCATTCATTAGCACCTCTCTTTATTTGGCTTTGCAACTAATATTTATATGTTTACGACTAGTTTTTCCTACTGGAAAAAAAAATTTCTGAGTTCAGGTTGGCTCTGGCCTCAAGACTTTTAACTTCCCCAGATGTTTCAACATTTACTTTCTCCAGAGAATTTATCACAGCATATAATGGCCGGTGTGCCAAGGACACATGATGTAGGCAACCTACACACAGCCAGTCCCCACCTGCTGAAAAACCCATTGGCCTCCAGACACTTGAAGCAAAACTGCTCTTACTCATCTCAGAGGTCAGCAATCTACCCGACCTGTGCCAGAAGCACATTGAATTTCAATCTGTGTGTGTTAAAATAATGCCACATTTTCCATGAACTTCCAAGGAAGACAAAAGCAGTCAGAACTCATTCAAAGCTTTGAACTTTTATAGCGTCAAAAGTAACAGAGAAGTAAAGCAAAGAATTGCAACTCTTACTAGCTTTTGTCAGTCAAAAATACTGGACATGAAATGCAACTGACAGGATGAGAGAATATCAGACAAATTCAGAGATTGCCAAGAAAGAAAACTATATGAATGCCAAATAAATGCCTATTGCAGCACTGTCTGACCCCCTATTCCCAAAGCGCTTCCTCAGAGTGCCATCCGTCTTGCACACAACTCATACCAAAGCATGCCTGGTTAAATCATGTGCAGCTATTTGAAAACATGGGTGCAAAATCCATTACAAGAATCAGGCTTCAAAATGCCCTTTTCAAATTGGGCCAAAACATGTAAGATTAAGTCTTCCACCAGATTTCCTACTGCTTGTATTGAGCAAAACAGGAATTACATTCACTAAGTGAATTACTGGATTACAAATGGAAACTGATAACTGCAATTATAGATGGCAGAAAACAAGCTTGCAAATGCATAGGCATATTATATGAGGCTTTCTTTGTATTTCCTTCCCTCCTTGTAATGAAGAAGCTGGTACTGGCAGATGGAATTAAGCACGAGCTGCTTTGAATGCTTTTAGTTTGTCACTTGGCTTTACGCTCAAGAGCTGACACTGAAAGTAACTCCCTTCTAATAACTCTGCAACATATTTCCCAAGTACTCTGGTCTCTAATCAAAAACTGTGGGCACCTCCCAAATGAAGTCTAACAGAGCTTAGCATTGCACTGGCACTTTAAATACCAGCAGAACAAAGTCTCTCTATTGCACTTGAACTTTAGGGAGGCATAAACTTCTGTTTTCTTCAGTTACAGTTTGTGAACATCTAAAATCAGGTCCACGATGTTAGGATAGCTGCTAGCGCTATTACTACTAGCTTCTTGCATTTGTGCATTGAAATAGTTTCTATCCATGGAATTCATAGCACTTTGAAAATGTTAATGGGGTAGGAGCCCAACTGCCTCTCTACCTGCATTGGTCCCCAACAGAAAACAGGCAGGAGCAACGCTGAATGCCTTTGAAAGCATCTACTGCTTTCTGTTAACTGCATACAGAACCTTGGCATGGACTTGGAGGACTGCTGCACTGGCTGCCTAAAATTCATGAATGTGTTAGGCAACACCTATGCTAAGGCAGGCAACACTTCTGCAATATTACATCTCATCTCTTCAGGAAGGTTAACTATTGTGACTACTGTTAACTTCATTACACAGGAAATTCCTGGAAGAGGTAGGAATAGATCCTAGTAGTTATGACTCTCGAAACCAACCAAGCTGTCCTCCTTTTATGTTTTCTGCATTCAATTCCCATTTGATCATTTAACATGGTATAAACTAAGCCACACTGTGTTGAGAGTTACCCAAATACTAAGAAG
This sequence comes from Buteo buteo, assembly GCF_964188355.1. Taxonomy (NCBI): domain Eukaryota; kingdom Metazoa; phylum Chordata; class Aves; order Accipitriformes; family Accipitridae; genus Buteo; species Buteo buteo. The sequence goes on along the minus strand of NC_134181.1, from coordinate 11,465,772 downwards.
GGCATGAGACGTTCTTGTGGTAGACCTAGATCCCTCCATGACAACTTCCACATACAACCTGAACCTGCAGTGTCAGAGTCTCTGTTACTGTACCAAGCTCACTTCCAGATAAACTGATGAGCCAGGCAAGATCCTGGAGCCATGCAGTCCTAAGGCTGACATTGCAATTTTCAGCAGCTATCAGTGTTACAGAACTTTTTTCCCTTTGTTATGAGACTGTTGCTTTAAAACATGTATTACAATTTATATCTGAAATAAGTCAACAGCGTAATTGTGTATTGTTTCACTAGAGGGACAGACTGCCACGTAAGCCTGCCTGTGGATGTCATCAAAATATCATGGCTCACGTGATGGCATTCCCTCCTACACTGACTGCTCTACACTGAAAACTTCATGCTCTGATGGAAAATTGACACAGAACTTATGTTCATCATAAATCCTCAAACACTAGCTTATTAGTATTATGCTAGGAAAATGTTCTCACTTACTGAAGTTATCCAAGGATGGATACCGTGTAGACTATTTCTGACAGCAACCAATAAAAACGTTCACAGCTATGCTGCAGAAATCAATATCCACAATAGGTGTGGCAGCTGCTAAATGAGAAGCATCCTGTGTTGGCCACAAACTGCTTGAAGAAACGGAGTCTAGCAGGGTTAAGCCAGTTAAGCATGCAACAGGGATAAAACCATAACTGCATACAAACTAGTTCTAACCCATGTTTTGGCTTACCATCACCCTCCTGGGCCCCCTTCCCTTGTGTATCTGACAAGCTCCCTTTCCTAGCATGTACAAGGAACTATCTTATCAATTATATTTAACCTTAAAACAATATTAGAAAATATCATGTGCCAAGCCTGCAGCAAAGAGATGAGATCACCTGAAAATTTCTCGATAGAAAATGACATTTCTGGAGGTAACGAAGTGCAGTGTCCACATATTTCAAGCATCATGGTACAGAATATAAAGAGTCAGATGGTATGACAACTGACTAAGATTGGAAAGAGGTTTAGCCCTTTACAGATCTATGAACGGTTATCCTATGTTTTTAGACAGAATGTATTCAGCAAATACATTCAAATTACATTCTGTCCTTAAAAACAAAACCAAAAAATAATTAACAAGTAGTTTCCCAACCAGCAAAACTAATGTAAGGTGTGGAGTCTCTGGTGGCTAATTGAAGGTTTTCTTGTAGCTTGTGGTGTTTGTAACACCTTGTTAGAGCACTTGTGGATCCAAAACAACTAAAAAAAAATGTTGCTCCAAAGTTGGCAGCAGTGCTGGATGTGCAATCCCTAAAATATAACATTGGATAGCACTTGGAGTTCCCCCAATCCAAAATATAATGAAACTTCCCATTTTTTATCTCTTTAGGAATGGTCCCTTTCCTTTCGGGCTTTACCAAAGCAAACATCTTGAGGGCTGTCTCTGGGCAGATGCCATGCTACACTAATCTTCAAAGACATTCACTTTCTTATGAGACGAGCAAGCAATGCTGGGTGAAAACAGAAGTTTCCCAGAGATAATCTTGCTAAACAACAGAATTCCTCATTTCTCTTTTCTTCCTTTGCATCCTCCTAGCCATGGTATAGATGGCAATGCCCCTAATGCACCAGCTACCCCACTATGGGCAATCCCATTAAATCTAGTTGAGAGTTCAGCAAGTAGAACGTTGCTCTGAAGCGAGGGCACTGGATCCCCATTACTCATGAAGAAGCCAAACTGAGCTCAGAAGACATTAACTGCATTTTTTTAGTTTCTTCCACAGATTTGAGACTTTAGAATACTACGGTCCCACCCCACCCCCACCCCCCAATTTTAGCAGAGAGCCATTATTTTTGTTGGAAAGCATACACCATGTGTGGGTATAAAAGCCTTATTCAAGAAAGGCATCTACAATGTATCTCATTTCATCAGATCTATTTTTCAGTCTATGTATTTGAACACATTAATAAAATATGTGCAACAGACACTGTCAAATTCATCAGTATTCAGGAAAATAAATAAAATTCGCTGTTGTATTTCATTTCATCTTGACTATTTCACACACCTTTCACCTTGTATATTCATCAACCTTTCAACAGCTGCAGGGACCTACAGGCTCTGGAAGCAGTTCAGCAGGTACCAAAGATGCAGTGTACACTACAGTGTTTTAACACTCTGACCTCTACTTGTAGAAATTTATGTGTATCCACAGCTACCTAAATATTGGAGGCATCATGGTGAACATGAAGCTGAAAGAGAATGATTTGTTTTCACTTACAACTTTTTTTTTTTCTCTGAAGTTTCACATTCACAGTCCAGAGACCTTCCTCTTAATCATTCAGTTCCTGAGAAATTTTATTGCCACAGAACAAGTCTGGAGATTTTCAGACTTGTTAGCAGACTGCACCTGAGCAGGTGAAGCCTGACATACAGCATAAACCTGGACTGTTGGCTGTAAGAGTGTGTTTTCTTTTGCTGGCCAGAAGCTGATTTGGTGACCAGTAATATAAATGCATGGTGTGTCACACCAGTTAATGAAATTTCACAACATCAAAGATGTCTTAAAATTCAAGAAAGAAAAGACCTGTAGGTTATCTAAGCTATCATCCTCAAAACACTGAGCTGTTCTTGGCAGCATTTTTTTGAAAAGCAAGTTTTAAAAGAGCTTCCCTTGCAGCAAACCAAGACAGGAGACTGTATCATCCCTGGCAAAGGGCACAGAAATAGCCAAAGTCCTTCACACTGCTTAGATCCAGAGAGCAGAGACAGCTCTGTCAGCAGCACTCACACCGGGGACACCCCTGCAATACAGTGGCAGAGGATGGCACAAGCTGCCACCGCAGGAACCTAATTAATATTTTTCACAGCATCAGTGAAATTTTAGCCAATGTAAAACCAAACATGCTGTATTAATTGCCATTCCATTCAGGTTTTTAATAGCTTTGGAGTGGGAAACAAGGAAGAAGAGAAAAATATTAATACAATGGGAAATAACTCCAGAAAATCTTGTAATATGGTAATTGCTAACCATGTGACCACATACTACCTACTTTTTGAGGTAATTTTTTTCAACCACATGCAAAGCAAACAAGAATCCCACACTTTTTAGAGACTTTCTGGTGTACCATAGGTACCTAAGGTAACAGTATAGAATTAATTGATTAGAATTTTCAGCCACTTGAGGCTCTCCTGAAAGGAAAAAGAAAGAATTACAGATGCAGCTGCATTTCAGACTATAGTGCCCGATTCCACCATTTTAACTTTAGCACCTTTCAGATCAAGCCTTTACTTTTTCTTAAGGTGTGGTAGGTGGCCACTTTGATCACTACCCGCTTGTGACATTCTTTTGTGCATTCACAGTATTGTTCTCTAATACAAATACGGAGGAAACTGTAGCTTAAAAATAAATGAATGTTGTGCAGCATGGGGAGCTGATGTCAAAGTAGACTGAATAGGTTTTTATCTAATACTGAAGTCTGTGCTTCCTAAAGCTCCTAGCTCAAGGCATAGTAATTCAATGGCAAATTAACATAAAGCAGACTCATAACAGACTTTGAAAATGAGCATTATACACCTTCCACCACACAGACAAAAGAAATGTCTTGCTGTAATACGTGAGATTTTCCAGCTCTGATACCTTGGTGAGAAATAAAAAAAATCCTCACATACGCACCCACCAAGTAGTATCATAGCTTAGCCATAGCACACCTGAGCATGAAAGAAACAAATAGCTTTGACGGGGGGAGCTCTAGAAGAAAAACAGGATTGACTCAGATTTGAGAAATGTGGAGCACTGTTTCAACAAGTAGGAAATCTATTGGTAATTCAACAATGTAAACCCACAAATAGGAGTGTGACATGAGTACAGCCACCTGATCAAGGTATCCAGGCTCAGGGAAGTGTTTAATGGATGCCCTGGTTAAGAGAACACAGAGAACTGTGGAGCTTAAAACACTCAAACAACTAACAGCAGGGGAAAAAGCAAAATTACCAGTCAAGGGAAAACAGTATCTTCTACCTCTGTAGATGATGAGCAGTTCTGCAGTATGGTATTAATATAATCTACACTACTGCAAACAAACTGCAATCTGGTCTCCTTGCAAACCCCCTTACATATATCTGCTCACAGAATCTAAGGACTCCCACCACGCCCTTGGTTTCGGATCTCAAAGAAAACTGCTGGTTTGGAATATAGCCTTTTCCGTAGCTTCCTCTTGGAACAATTTTTTTCCCCTCCACCATGACTGCCCCATCCAGAAGTCAGGCCAGCTCACCTGGGGTAGTGTTTCTTGGTTGCTGTTAAACAGGTCCCAGCCAGGCATCGCCAGAGCCTTACCTGCCCGTCTCACACGGCGGCCCGCTGGCACTTCCAACCGTTCTCCGGCCCACCACGCCTCTGCCTCCTCCAGCACTTCCAAAAGCTTTGCGCTCATAGCATAAAGTTATGTTTGACCCCTCAAAGTGCAAAAATAGCAAATTTGTGCTATTAATTTTGTATGTGATTTTGCAGTCTCCAGTGTTTGCAGCACCCCGCTCCACTCGTGTCACCCACGAGTTTCAGTACACGTCTACTCCTTTCGCACGCATCATTAATCGATACAATGAGCGGGCTTAAGCCAGGACTGATCTCTGCAGAACACCATTAGTAATTGCCATCTGATAATATCCTCTTTAATAGGATCTGTTGCAATCTTCTCTTTAGTTAGTTCCCCACAAACATTACAACCCTTGCATTGGTTGTTTTGTGTGTACAAAAAGGAGAAACTGCATGTGTAGGTATCACACTATCAGCGAATAGCTCCTTATCTCTCATTCTGGTTTTATTTATAAACTGACTGGCAGGCTTGTTAACTGCCCATAAAATTACAGGAGGTACATTTAGAAAAAATAATCCCACTCTTATTCGTTTGTAAAATCTGCAAAACCATTTTGTTGCCCATCATTTTGAAGGTGGCTGCTGTTGACAGTGCTTCCACCAACCTGGCCAACTTTACTTCTAATTTAAAGTTACTCTGGAATCTCTAATCCCATATTTGAAATTCCTATTACTGAGGGCTCTAATCACAATTGGCTTGGCAAGAAACATATTTACACAGCTCCACTCTGTTAGTACCAACATAGTCACACACTCCATCAAAAATAATTGCCTTCAGGTCAGGAGCTACCTTTACACACACACAGATGTGCACTCACCCACAGTCAAACAATTATTAGTTACAATGTCCCTTGAACCAGTAGCTTTTTTCTGCCAACATTACAAAATCAGGACTTCTTTGGAGTTACAAGACATTAATGGGAAAGTCAAAAAAGTAAAACCATTATTTTCTTGTTCTTTCTTCTTTTTCACCTGGACAGAATCTCTTTACAGATTCTTTCTAATGAGTAAAAGCTAAAATAAACAGGAGATCTCTAATATGCCATATGAATCAAGCAGTTTTAATTTCATCTTTTCAAGCAGAAACATCACTATATAACTGCATTTGATGTGATTTAGCCACTTCTAAAAGTATCTCCTGTAGATATCTCAATTTCTTCCTTTCTTCACACACTCAGAGCTTCCACTCAGGCTGTTCATTCATTCATTACCTCCTTCTCTCCAGTATTACAGTCTCAGCTGAATATAAAAAATGTTACATCTTTTCCAAACTGCTCCATGCATTTCATTTTTAAAACTGTTGATTAAAGTCACCTCTTATGCTGGAAATAATTGAAAACATCCTTCCTGAACAAGATGACAAATATCTAAGTTATAACAAACTAATTCATCTCTAATTTCATGCTTGCCCTTTCCATGAAGCTCATTAAGCTACCATAGAGCACCTCAGCTTTTCTTGAATTTACTGATCACATCCACACTACTCCGGGTAAAGGTCATTTCACAAGTTTGTGTCAGTCTTTCTTTAAAGGAGCTTTTGCCCACAGCTGCTCCACTTTACTCTTAAAATCCAAAATGCACAGCCTTGATGTTGTTTCTTTGTCCTGTTTCTCTTTCCCTCTTCGGCATAATTTTCAAAGCATTTCACTGCAGAACTTCATGTCAGAACCACTTTTAACGTCTGTAAGGGTTCTGCAGGGGGCAGCAGTAAGGTCAAGTCTTTTAATTCTAACATTAATACCTTCACCATCAGACATCTAAAATATAAAATATTCATCTGTATAGATAACACAGTTAAAGTGTTTATTGTAAACGTTATGTCTATCTCAAACATGCCCTCTTCCACAATGACAAGGTGATCGATAGTTGGCTTAATAACCAGCTACAAACTCTATTCCAATCTATTGGTATGATGAAGATTTCTTTCTGCCAGGACATTCAGCCCAGCAGGTACCTGTACAGTATACACTGAAAATTCTCATTCAGCCTGTGTCACATTTAACAAATGCCTGAAAGCAACATCTTGGGAATATCCTGTCTTTTAACAAATACATGGCTTGCATGACAAACACTATCATGATTTTAAAAGGCTCTCTATGAAGAACTAAATATTTACTCTTGGTGCTACATACTGATCCATGTAAGGTAATGGAGAAATTTTTGTCCTGAAGAATGAGAATCAATACTTCTAGTATGTCACTTTATACAGCTTACGTAGTTAACAGAAAACGTTCTAACATGATCAGGGTGGAAAACACTGGACTTAAAATTTAAGTCCATGCGCATGGACATTACAATGCACATGCTTCTGCACCTATGTGAAGGGCTTTTATTGGATTGCTGAAAGTTGGGGGCGGGGGTGGTACAAAAACAAAAACCAAACACACCTTAGTTCAACAGAAGCATATTTTTTTCCAGTGAACAGTCAGAGAAGGATGCAAAGAAGAGTATATACTTGAACAGAATGTGAACTGACTCCCTTGATTTCAAGCATCAAATGAGTTTTTTTTAGTTAAGTATACTTTCACATAATAGATCTACTACATTATGTACTTAGAGTCTTCATAATACAGCATACTGGCTATATGTTATTATTATAACCATGCTGAATTGCCTAACTCTGCATAAAAAAGGGAAAAGAAAGATGCTAGGGAATTTGTTTTCCTGTTTAAACAAAACATTTGCTCATACCAAAAGAGAGATATATCACTAACATACATAAGCAATTCATTTGCTAAGAAGATTTATACTTAACATCTAAATCTATTACTTGATGGGGAGCAGAGAAGAAAGGTCATCATTCATTAAGTAAAATGAGGGAGGGAGAATTAATCTGATCAAAACATTAGCATATAAGTATGATAGGAATCCTGAACCTCAATGCATTCCGAAAACAACAAGTTCTTAGGGGTACAAGTCATCCCTGGCAGACATAATACAGCAGCAATCCAAATGCCATAGATTCACTAGTAAGAAGGAAATAACACCAACTTTGAGAAAAAGGATAGCTTTAACATAAGTCTTTTCCAAAACTTTGTGATACACCACTGGAATGCATCTTAAATTCCAGAGGCTGTTAAATATATTGCCTGAGAAGTGTACAAATACACAACTAAAGTACAATTGAATTACAAAAGCTTTGTAAGTTACTGGTCTTCATCTCACTCACCGCAACTGACTGTGCAGGCTTTTAGCCTGCTCCAGTGCACTGTAAACCTCAATAAGGATTCTTTCAGCAAATAAATTTCAATTCACCATTGCCATGACATGGAGCGTGTTCAAAGGCAGTGACAGCAGCTCAGCTGAAAACGGGAACGTGGGGAAAAAACCATAACCTGGTCTCATGCAATGGCAAGCCCACTTCCTGAAGGGGATTTACTATGAAGCAAAGGGAAAAGTATTTCAAATCCTCTTGATATTAGACAGAACTTTATAAAGGAAAATATCTTCCCTTATCCAAACCCATCTTCCACTTTGTACCTAGGTGGTCACAACACACTTAGCTGAAAGCACAGTATGTAATTGGTATATACAAATCTCTGAAAAGAAAATCTTGGTATTACATTATCTCAATATTCCTTTGTTTCACAGTGGTAAATTTACTATTGCTAAAGGAGGCTGGATGTAAACCATAATATTTTCACAAAGACTTCAGAAACAAATTCAATCTCAACCTTTGTTATCTTACATCTCTGCAATGAGCAAACTCATCCATAGACTTCTAAATCCTGCTTCCTAATAAGAGATTAGGCATCCTAACAATCCTCACATGCAGCAAGAAATGGTTTTCTTTATCCACAGTCCTCCAGCTTTCAGAATCATCCACCAAAACAAACAAAAAATTTCCATCTGATGTAACTAAACCTTTCCATAAATCCACCCCCACAATTACCTTAATTCAGAGATAAAGAAATAACAGCATTGCACTTTATGATCACAGATCCAGAGATTAAAATGAACTCAATGAATAAACAAGCTGTGGTTTGCTACACACTGCAAGCCAGGTTCCTCTTCTGCTTAAGGTATTGCCAGGGACATGGCCTATCATAAACTGAAGATACATTAACAGGAAAGGGGAAGTAAACAATCTTACAACTTACAGAAGAAGAAACCAGTAAGAGAAACATGCTGCCTTGGCTGTCACTGGTTAAGGACGCTGCCAATATCACAAAGCAAACTAGAGAAATTGGACTGATGCTATTGCAAATAAAGCAGAAGTGCTAGGAGGGCAATGGGCAAGAACACTGAGTCACAAATCCAGTATAACTACTCGGACAGCAACCCTAAAACTCAAAATTAAGACCAGCTAGCAGAAATTTAAACACAGTACTCATTTCATTCTGTTATGGTTAAAATAGAGCTCTATTCACTTAGTTCCTGGTCCATTCAGTTCAGTGCTCATTCTTCTGTTCCTGCAAAGAGTCCTCAGATGAGCAAGGCCAAGGGAAACACTCCTGCCCAGCTTTACACGAGGCTGCGGAACAGAAAGGCCATGCAGGAAGCCTCCACGTGCACTGCAAGAATCAAGGTTTGTTTTAAGGGGATATGACAAAAGCGGTCGATCAGCAGAAACCCAACTCATAATTTCTGGATTCACTGGGGACAAAAAGGTGAGAGTAATCCAATGATAGCTGTACATCCAGATTAAAAATTCAACAAAAGGGTTTGGCCACTGACTGGGATTTAACTCTTATTTGGTCACAGCCTTATACAAGACATTGTCTTTTCTGTTTATTATTTTTATATGGATAGGAAGCTTGAGAAAATAGAAAGATCAGCACCACAGAAAGGAAGATCTACTTCAGAGTGTGGCCGGAGGGACAGAAACCTTTACTGCTGACTAGTAGCACCTTGCCTGTATCAGAGGTTTGTGCCTGGAACTAGACTCAACTTCAACCCCACTCGGTTATGCACTACTTCAAAGCAGCTCTTGCAGATTAAATTATTGCAGAATATCATAGTAAGTTTCCTTCCTGCATAAAAAATAAGTCATATTTCATTTTCCTCTCCTTTAGGTAATTGGTAACATTTTTCTTCAGCAATTAAATTTGTATTTAAATTAATTTCTTCAGAAATTAGAAGCTGAACAGCCTCTGCAAGCTAGAGATTTTTATTTAAAATATTTGATAGCACTGGGACAAAGCCAGAAAACACATTTCCACTAACTTTTGGGGCTTCAAGTCAAAGGTCTTCAAAAGCTTCTCTTTTTTTTTTCCATATTTGTCATTTATGAAACATCTTTCAAAACCACAGTCATGTGGACACTTCAAGCTTCTAAAAATTACACTTCCCGCATAACATTACAACTATGCACAAGTGTAAAGATAGAGCGAAATCTTGCCTTTGGTTTGGGAAGGACATTGGTTCTCATTGGCATTGTTCTAGAAAGAAGTACTCTCAAGCGACCTCATTACCACACCAAATTTCCACCTTATTTGGTAGGATTTTACAACTATAACAGAGTCTGCCCCATTACATAAAGTGATTCTCTTCACTAAATCATTATCTCCATAATTTACAAATTATGTCAGAGCACAAAGAATAGTTCAGTCACTTGGGAATTACAGCAAGCCATCATCACTAAAGATGATTAATACCCTAAATGCAAAAAATTGAATGCTCTTTATACAGCCCCAGTGTTAATAAAAGATTGTCAGTCAAAATGTGGGTCACAACAATTAAAAAATGTTTTGAAATATTTATTTCAGCATTTGTTGTTACATAACTATTCAGTGGGATAATAACTACAAGAGCAGAGAAGTAACCTGCTATCATTGTTGAAAATTTAATCATTTAAGAAATGCCAACTTTATAAGTTATTGATCATGTAGAACATCTACATACCATACAGTACACAGAGGCTACCACTGGCACTTGAATGTTACAGAGAGCAGAAAAAAGCAGTGATAGAAAACAAGAATGTTTTCTAACTGACCCTGCGCAAAAATGTACTTTTGGGAAATCTCCTTTGTTCCTCAACACTATTGCTGTACTCAGCTTATTGCATTTGCTGTCTCTGAACATTTCATAAAACAGACAGGGAACAAACTTTAAAAAAAAAAAATCACAATAAGGTATTATTGTAAAGAGCAGTTATAGAAGCGAAGATCATCCTAATTCAGGAATTTTTATGTTTAGCTAAGGAAGTGTTCAACAGTGGCTATGAGGGCATCATATGCTCACAGATCTGACCAAACACACAAGACACTCACAAGACTCTTATTTTAGTCACTGATTGCTAGGACCAAGCATCCTAAAGATCTGGAGTCTGAAGAGAAGTTAATCTTTTTGGCTTCTATGCACACCCTGTCAGAGCAAGTAGATCAGAACAGGGAGTTTCAAGGAAGTTAGTAAGTAATGCTAAAAGCTTTGGAAAAAATGGGGGAAAATTCAAAGATTCGGCTTTTTTTCTTTTTTCTTTCATGTAGAAAAGAGAGTATCAGAAGAGGACATGAGACGAATTGTCTTAATGTAAAAGGCTCTTACTAAGACGGAGTTTGATGAATTATTCTCTGTGTCTGCTGGAGAGAGGACAAGACATAATTGGCTTAATTTTCAGTGAAAAGGACTTAGATTGGGAAAAACTCTATACATCAAAAGGTAATTATAATAGAATAGGCAGCTAAGGGAGGTTATGGAAACCCTATCATTCTTTATAGGCACAGGTTAGGTAGACATCTGTCAGGCATTATGGAGGTATACCTCATCCTCCCAAGAGCTGCTGTTCCTAAACTTTTTAAGCCTAGAAAAACTTTTTATACATACTAGATTTCAGCTTGCCTCTAGGCCTGCCATGTGACCCTTCATAAAGCATTTTGAAATTAAGACAGTATCAAAGGGGGATGACCTCATGGACCTCCTCCCTGGGCCTTGCTGGCCCCTTTTTGCAATCTGCATTTATTGGGGAAAAAAAGAGAAAAAGAAAAACATAGTAAGATCCCACAGCTTTAAAAATAGTGACTGATTAATTGTGTTGATGTCTTTGGCTTCCTCCCCCCTTATCCATAGTCTGGTGGGTTGTGCCTGTATCTGGGGGTGGATCACAGCCTCCTCCAGTCCTGCCCGGCTCCCTGGAGTGATGGAGCGAAGGGCTTCAGGCTCTCTAGTCTTACTCTGCACATTTCCAGCAGAGGAGAGGTAACACGTAAGATAGGAACCTATATTGTGTTCAGATCATGCAAGGCCTCGGGTTCTTTGATCATCCTACTGATATGCCACTAAGTACTTTAAAATGTACCTCCGCTTTCCTGACCCCGTTCGCTCGATTCCCTTTGCAACAGGCATAAGCGCTCCCCTCAGTGATGGCCAACACTTGCACCATCTCTCTCCTTCTGCCCTCCCCAGCTGCATTGAGATAAGGTACTTAGCTCTGTCTGGAAAAAGAAATGCCATGGAAGAAAAGGAATCCACAGGATTTCCTCATGCCTTTAACGAGTGGGTGAGCATTTAATGGTTCTAAGTCAATGCAAGCTAGGTAGTTGTTCTTCAGAACCGTAACTCCTAATATTCCTTCTTAACTGAAGACCACAGAAATAATGATGAATGAAGTTTAACTCTGTCACATCTACTGGGTGTCCCAATATCAGACTACATAGGGCCAATGATGAGTCACAGCACAACAGGAATTTGTACTCCCTACATATAACTGGTGGAATTTAAAAATAGCTTCAGGGACTGGATAAAGTGCATGTGATATATGGTACTGAACAACCTGGCGACATACAGGAGCCTTGCCAGGTACACCACTCAGTCCAAACTGATAGAAAGAGGAGTGGTTTAACTTCCTTGGCATATATAGATTTAAAAAGCAAAACGCAATAAAAACAAAACACAAAAACCCAATCAAAATATAAAACACCACACCTGAAGCTCCCATCCAACCAGGAATTCAAAGTCAAATGTACAAGCAACAATTTATCTTGATATTCAAGGGTAGGTATAAAAAAAGCACTTAAATAACAGCCCAGTGATTAATGATATAGATGGGACTGTAAAGTGATGATACGCAGTGATGGTAAAATAAAAAAAATGAAGTTGTGTGGTTTTTTTTAGTTTAGTTGCTATTATCCAGATATACCAGTAAAACTGTATAAAAAAGATTGTGTTTTTTCATCCTTAGATAAAAATGACTAAAATCTACTTTACTGATTATCCATTGTCTGAAGGAGGCCCTGCTTATGATGCACAGATAAGAAAGCTCATTTACAGCTATTTCTAAGAACTGGGATTTGCAGTTGTGTCTTTGGTAATAATTATGGCCACACACTTACCCTGCCACATGTAATCTATCATCTGATTATTACTGTCCACCCACTGAATTTTAGTGATGCCAAATGCATCTCATTACCAAGGACACTGGAACTGGAAGGCACTGTAAAAGCATAAGACAGCACTATCATAAATAGTATCAACAACAGTAGCTTATTTGATAGGTCTTGCTCCCAACCCCGGTATCTCTTATGAATTGCTTTCATTAAGTAACTCGGAAACTTGACATCATTTAGGAAATTGTAACTGTCTAATTAGACTTCCTGACCGAGCAGCTTTGGTACCTCAACACTACAGCACCTGGAGAGTAAGCCAGAGGAGGAAGGGGAGGAATGCTCTCCAGACACCTGTCAGTCACCTGCTGCACCGAAAATTAGTGGAACATCAAAACTTTTACTCTCCTCTTCTCCATGAGGAGCCTTGCAAATCAGCCCTGGGCCCAGCCAGGGTTCGCACTCTCCCGCCTTCTTTTCATTGAACTGTCAAGCCCGCAGGAAGCAGGAAAACTCCGCACAAATCACCTGTACTGCAATCGCTAAGGAAAGAGCAGGTTTTAACCTGTGAAAGAGAAGTGTTTTGCCTGTACTCAGCTAAAGGAACTACGCAGGAACAGCAATATAGGGATCATGTTTTCACGAATCTCAGCAAGCCCCACGGAATCAACTTGCTTTGTGTCAGTAACTGCTGTTTTCTGTCTCTTCTCACTGTGCCATGGGGTTTGGCCACCAGCGTCTGAACAAAGGCCTTTAGCCCAAATGCAGTCTCTAAGCCCAGCTCTTCTAACAGTGGACAGCTAAGGTCCACACAAGACCTTCTGGAGATTTAACTGACCACTAGGGAGCTGTCAAAAATATACTGTGTAGCACACCAGTCAGGTTGGAACAAGGTTTCCCAGCTCTACCACCACTACCAGGTTTCTGAATGCTCTTCACTTACAAGATAAAGCAGAAAAAGTAGAAGTTGATTAGAAACCAATTAGAAAACACAAACGAGCGGCATACTGAATTCTGGTGGTCAGGGCTTCTTTTCCCTCGCTTTATCAGATTTCTCCCTCATCTTGGACTAGTTAATGGGGCTTCCCTCTAGTGCACTGGCTTTACAGCCTCCATCCCTCTTCATTATGAATTCTGATCTGACCCAACAGGCAATCACAGATGCCTAATTCTTTCCCTGATGCTCAGCACTCTTTCCTTGTTAAACCAAGGTACAATCTTACATACTGAAGTACTCTAAGTAAACCAGCCTTTAACGCTGCTAGGTCTCTGAAATACAAGTCCAGAATAGGGATGAAAAAAGAACAGAATAAGAGAAAGCAAAGATAATGCTTTGAGTGCACAGACTGATAGAGATGCACAAAAATTACCTCAATATCAAACAGTATCCATGAGCTGTGCATTTCCTAAAGCATTACAAGCATCCTCTTTAAAAAACTGAGCTATAAAAGGGAAAATTAACAAATATACTGAGAACAGTTCTTGTAAAACAAAGTTCTGGCAAGACAAGTCCCTTTAAGTATATTTAGCATTGCTATAACAAATAGTACACAGAGGTGTATAACTGAAATTACGCTATCCTTATTCACAAGAAGTTTTTTTTACACATGTAATCAGTTACTTCTGAACACAACACACAGCAGGAATATGAACACAACACTCGTAGAAGATCGCCTTTATGGGGGTTCTCCTTGTACCTCAGCAACATGAGAGAAACCCCCTAGGTTTTCCTCTAATTTAAAGAGATTCTAGAAGAAACAAGATGCAGCCCAGACACCATTTCCCAATACAGACACGGAAGGAATATGACCGTTCTTACTTACCCAATTTTACTAAATTATAATTAGCATTAACTGTGCTGCTTAAGCTATTTTTGAGTTTAGCAGGAGTTAGGAGAAGCCAACACCTACTGTGTAGCAGTAAGGGTCAAATGCATGGAACAGAATTGCTGCCAAGGGAATTGTATTAGGAGCTATCTGCACATTTCTGTATCATTTATTAAAACCCCTTTTTGTTATTATTTTAACCATACCCACAAGTGCCCATTTTGGGAAATACCTGACACTCTAGGAATATTTCATTCAAATATCTAGAAAAATGTGGGGGATAGGAAAACAAATCTGCCAGCGTTTTCCTCCTGTAGGCAACTGTCTTTACCTCTTGGACATCTGAACCCATATTTTCCTGAATTGGAGATCTGTTGGTGGATTAATCTTTCTTAGCTTTATCTGGGCTGCTTCTTAGTAAAATCACTATTTCACCTACGCTCTACCATATCCAATGGAATAATTTATTTCTTGTCTGTATCAGTGGTGTCATGTTGCTTGCATCAAACCTTCAGGTTGTGGTTCAGCATTTAACTCACTCCTAGAGAATTGTTTACCGTCATCTTCAGTGACAAGTGGGTGCAGTTTTCACAATCACGAGCAAAAACTGTATCTGAGAAAATAGATGTGCGACTTCAAAACTACAGAAGGAACATCTTGACATTTAAATCCAATTACCCTTTCTCCCTCCTGATGAAAATATGATACCAACTTGTGGGAAATTCTGCTAGACAAATATATCATATTCTCCAGCTCCTATGAAATTTTCAGCACCACTTTTGGTATTACACATTTCATTGTTTATCAGTCATTTTTACAAAATAAAGGGTTACAACTGTGCAGTAATTGATAGGTGATGCCAAGAAGTCCATAAAAATTTTGTTTGGAAAGCCTTCCTAGAATGATGATCTTCTCCCCAGTTGAAATCATTAATTGCAAAACTGGAATGAACTCCAAGGTAAGACAGACTACTGCTCTTTGTAATAAATTAAGCTGTCAATCCCTCAAAGCACCCTTAATATCATACTATTTCCCCAAGCTCTTAAATTACAGGCTGAATTTCATTTATCAGCCTGCTGTATGTGAAAAAGGATTAATTAAACTCATTGCAGTATTACAGTAAGACTCTATTTCTCTTAGTACTAAAGAATAATTGACTCCAAATGAATTGGAAAGTGGCTAAGTAATTGTAGTTATTATTCTGATGTAAATATTAGTTCTCTTTTGACATTTCAAAAGATTTAGTAGAGGCACTTTAGTGATAAGGCAGATCATTACCCTGGCTAGGAAGAAGAGATAGCATAGGGAAAGTGAAATTATAATAATTAGTTTATACCTAAAAATACTCCTGTCATTTTTTTCCATATAGTTATGTACCATACAGTACATTTTCATTAACTGTTGCTCCTGATTTATTGTATTAAGTATACTGCAGAAAAGTCAATGCATGATATTCTGCTACTTTGGAAAGAATTCAGAGGTAATATGAGTCATACTGGAAGAATTAGTGGGAATTTTCTCTCAGAGATAGTCATGACACTGCCAGCGCTATAAAATTCAAATCAACTGATTGCCATTGTGAATTACTAATTGTGATGAAACACAATTATACCAACGGCAAGAAATCACCTTTTAATTGGACAATCAGACTAGCTCAGACAAGAAACTGCAGCACCTTCAGAATAAACAAAAGGTTTGGGCATTAAGAGTTGTGGGTAACATAAGATAACCAAATCCATTTTCTAAATATAGCATCTCCAAACATGTATCTAGAGATCAGGGCCACACATTCAAAATTAGCAGCCCAGAATTAAGCTTCTAAGTCTGCATTTTCATTTTGGGATAGGTAGTCTGATTTCAGCAATTCTTTGACCACTGAAGAGTATTTTTTTAAATATTCCTGTAAAGCAAAACCGGAAAAAAATACCTGAAGTCAAAGCCTCTGAATCTGGTTTTTTTCAGGTTTTGCTTCTTTTCTCCTTTTACTTCTTAACCTCTCTGCAGTTTTAATTCTCAGCGTCTCAATAGAAGATCACAAGAGAACTTCAAAGCAGTTTTAGCAATCTGGCCTCTTGAGCAGTGATTGAAATCTAGCATTTCGTTCCCCAAGATGACCTAGGACCTGGCTGTTTTGACTGAATTGCCAGCACAAGTTTTGCACTTTTCAGGTTATTAGCATGAAGCAGCAGTTTAGACAGACTTTACTCATGATTGCTTATTTCCTGCTATTCTTTTTCCAGGCTAAAATGGGCTGTTTACCTTACAGAACTTTAAATAAATGTTTCTTCCCCAAGCACACAACATAGAAACCTGCCAAGGAACGCAAAGCGTTAGAGACAATATTTAATTTCTCTAAGAACATGTCTGCTCTTTAAAGATATCCTCTTCCTTTCTTTTTCTTCCTCCATTAATTGAAGAAACTCTTTAGCAGTTTGGACTAACAATTTTACACATCTCAAAGCAGAGCGTCTTAAAACAGTTACAGTTGAATATTTGGTACTGACAGGCTTTCTAGTAGATTGTATATAATAGGAACAGGTAGATAAATGCAAGGTGGCTTTGAATTATCATAAGGATACCTGAGGGTAAGTGGAACCACAAACCCATCTAAATCAGTTAATTCAGATAGTCAACTAGCAGATGAAGACTGTGCAAAAGAAGGATTTTGCGCAATCAATGGTAAATGAACTTCAGCAACAAGAACATTCTCTTCACCAAAATGTAAATATAAATGTAGTGTTTATCAATAGCTCAAAATAGTCAAGACATTATTGAGAATAAATTTATGAACAACAATTAGTATACCACAGTGGATACTTAACTTATTTCCAGCTATACTTTAAAGACGATTAATATCAGGGAGTTTTGTGTTTCCTCCTTACAGGTTTGTTATGAAGTACTGCATTTTCTAGATACTAAAACATTCTGCAACTAGATAATTAAGTTTGTTCATACTTTGTTGTACATTAAGGTAGCAGATCAATGTGACCACTGAAGCAAAGTGAGTCTTTAAATTAAAACCAAATGTGTCTGTAATTTAGGTTTTGCTACTACCCTCCCTACCTGACTTGTCACCCGTTAACTGTTTGAAAGAGGCACTCAGATATAGTGGTCATGAGACAATTTAAAAACCTGGCTGGAGAGAATTAAAATAACTCTATCCTCATTCCTTAGTTAGTTCCCCCAAAAATATAGAAGTCGGCAAAAGGAGAAATAAAAATAGATTACAAAGAAAAAGCGATCAGGTTATTGATAAAACTACTGTAAGACAAATAAACCACAACATTAAGGACTGATCATTTACACTCCATGAAAAGTTCAATATCTTAAGTAAACCTTTCAAAGGGTCATTTTAAGCCCTATAAAATTCCTCTTATTTGGCAAAGGGTAAGTACTTGAAAGTACAAACCAGAGGATCAGATGAATTTCACAAACTGGTACATAGGATCATGAGTTTTATAAAAATCCGTAGTGCACTGTTGGAAATTAGGCATAATTCTTATTACAAAGAACAAGGAAAAAAAAAAGTAAATGCACAGCAATCCCAGAGAAAAATATACCAAAGATGGACTGAAAAAAATAACATTAGCCAAATAAAGTTGCACTTATCATGCAGACATACAAAGATTAATGTGAAGGGCAGCACTTCAGATAAACCAATCATCACTTAAAATCTCAGTGAAAGATGCTGAAGGATATTTTCAAAAGTAGTTTAATTTCTAGGTGCCAAAATTTGGTTGATAAAATAAAAATAAGGAACTTCAATATTTTGCCTGAATAATATTTACCAGCAGATGGGATAGTAGGAAAGAGTCCTATCAGTTTGCCTCAGAACAATCATCTATTTTGCGGAGGGAAAGCCTCTGTATCACAAGCTCTGCATAACTTTCACAGCCTCCTGTCTTTTTCTAACACTCTAGTTAGTACTATCACACAGTTCCACAAAGTCATAACACCCTGCTGCAGAAACCATGCAAAATAAAAATCACAGCCTTTAACCAAATCCTGAGACACATTTCTGGTGAAATAATTCAGTCCAGTAAGAACTGGCATATTTCATGGAGTATGTAAGACTTAAGACCCAAGTTTCTCAAACATCTGAGGAATATTGGATAATTAATGGAATTATGGCAATAAAATGGTAAAATAGAATTGGAATATGATTGCCTAAGAGGTATACTGCAGAAGTGGTGGACAGGACTGTCAGGTTCTCCCCCTGGCTAAGCATAGTTGGAAATTGGTGATTTCAGGTAAAACCTGTATCTTTATGTCTGAGTTTTCCAACTACGCAGTTTGGGGAGAATCCCCCTCTTTAAGACACTGAGATTTCTCAAACGTTGATGTGTAATACAAGAGCATGTTAGCATCTTCCCAGGGCTTATTGTACTGTTAGCACCAGGGTAAACACACAGAAGTAGAAACACAAATAAGCAGATTTCATCTGAAACAACAGTAACAATCAAGGAAATGCTTTGAGGCATTCCATGTGTAGTAACTTCGGGCAAATATCCAGAATGAAATAAAGTAGGTAAGGGTCTTGCTGACCCAGAATGGCTCAGGCATTTATTCAGTGGAAGCAGGTATAAGAGCATTCTGATTATTTAAATAAGTTATCATAAAGTTAAAGCAATATTTGCATCCAATGCTGATTCCAATTGAATCAGGAGAAAAGCACTCATTAACTTCAGTAGAATTACTGAATGGACCATTTGATTAAACTCTGTGGACAGTTACAGTCTTGATTATGTATAACATGGTAGTACTATTGATGCTTAAATTATACATGAATCTTGAATTGTGAACTATTCAAAACTTCTAAATTTTAATGAGCTTAAATTTTAGTGTAACAGGTAACAACTAGAATCTGTATCTATTCACTCCTATTCCTTTGTGTGTTTTAAGTTGTGAACACTTCTCTATCAGGAGTCTCTTGTGCCCGTGTGTGTGTGTGTGCGCGGGTGGTACCCAGCTGATTAAAGTGTATCTTTTTGCCAACTATTACACACACTAATCAATTACAAATACCAGATTAACAGAGAGGGTACAGCCGAGATTGCACAGCACGTTTCAAATCCTGCGTTACATTAATGACATAGTTAAGGTTAATCACATTGTTTAAAATTTTCACTGCATAAAGGATTCAGGAGAATCTTCAGACTGCAGTCAAAAGCAAAGGTTTAACAATGCCTGGCAGGCTTCTTTCTTTTGTAGTTACATTTTGTGATCTTCACTCCAGTGACACCTCATTACCCAAATAGGCAGTACTGCCAACTCTAAATTTCATCAAGCTCATGCTTATCATGGTCTTTGATCTAATTGTTGTGTACGTGCACAGGAGAGGGGAGAGTTCTTTTGTATTTAGCTTTCAGTTTTTCCTCTTATCCCCCTTCTTGTGCCACAGTTGACTGACACACTCTCGCCTCTGCCTCCAAAGGAACCCATCACACCCTTCTCATTTAATATTATACCCTTCTCCTACTATCTTTAATAACATAGCAATATTATAAATTGTGTTTAGTCCAAACCAAAAAGAAAGTACCCTTCTTCCTTTTGCCTTCAAAAAGATGCAAGTCAAACAAATTACTAGGACAATGACTCATTTAGATACTGACTTCAAAGTACAATTTTGTATGTGCCTTTTAAAAACGGAATGCCAGGATCCTGCCAGGAACTGAAGGGCATCATTCCCTAGGGTTCAGGAAGGCCAATCTGGCTTTACAAAAATCATTTCATTATTCCTTAGCACATATTTGAACTCGTTGTCAGGATTTCAAATTAGTTTCTAGCTCAGCATGCACTGCTCGCTTCAGAAGAGACCTACTTTCAGGAAATGTATAGGCAAAGGCATCTAATCACAGTTTAGCTATCTATAGGGTCACAGGCACTACAAAAAACATTCCCAGTACAAAACAGTCTGCCTAGTTATATGCTAAAATATATTGCTCTGTAAACTAAGAAAGCCCGTATTGAGTTAATTCTAATCATGTTCCCTTTTTTCTTAAGTTTCCTAACATTTTAATGTTGCTTCATATTCAAAGGAAGCCTGGTATTGTCTCAAACAGGTGGAAAACACATAAATGTTGCATGTGAACTGTTTTGCTATTCCACCAGTAAATGAGGAATATTTTACTGAGTGTTCTTTTCACCTATGGTTCTATGTGTCCTAGAATATCTCTTCCCATGTTTCCAATTGTTCTCCAGTCCAAATACTGAACTAATATTCTTTAATTATGCTCCTGTTGCTGGATACTACATTAAATTATGATCACATTAAAATCCTGCTGTGTTGCCTACTCTGCCACACAAAAGCAAATTTATTTTCTCAGAACTTCAAGCATGACAATGCATGCAAGCCATTTACACATACACAAAAGATGCCTTGATTGAATCGCTTTCTAGTTATTCTTAGAAAAAACTTTAAATGAAAATGGTGCATGCCTAATTGCTATGAAAAAAAAAATTCTTTCAAGAACTGCCAGAAGGCAACATATGAAGTTTTTGTATGTGATCAAGAATCAAGTTGGAAACAGGAAGTAAATAAAGATGAAATTAATCTTAAAATGGTACTTCACAGACTCATGCTTAAACGATCTGGAATTCTACTACTGATGAAACTGGGCTCCAAAAGTTCCTATCTGAAAAACTCCTACAATAGTTAGAATTAAAAGTTCTAATGAGATTGGAACACCACATTAGTCAAGTAATTGCAATCCCAAGCGGTCTCCAGAAGGTACACATTTTAACCTAGGTGCGGTGTTCCGCCTGTACCTGGCCCACAGGCCCTCTAGAGCCACAGCTTTAATCCCAGCAAGGTTAGCACATAGTTCAAATGTCACATCATCTTTTCAGCTATATATAGACATCATGGAACTGATTTTTTTTTAAACTTAGCCTACATTTTCTGAGAAGCAATTTGCAAGAGGGGATATTAAATGCAAGTACAAACCCCAGCCATACACCTAATTATTTAGAGGCACGAACAAATCTGTTAGCAAGATATATAAACCTCCTTTTCCCCCTCCTCACAATATATGGTACACAAGAACCAGATATTCAGCGACTGTTCATACAAAATCAGACCCTACAAATCCACCGATATTTTTTGAAAGTTAAAAGCTAAATCCTGCTCCTTGGAAACCAATGGGAGTTTTGTCATTGAGTTTCGTTTGCCCCATTAATATTGGCCAAGTATTTCCTCCTCCCAGCATGGCCAAGAGATACCTAGTGAGTTCTTTGGACTCTGCAGACTGAAGAGATAAAGCTGTGCAATTACTTTTCAGATTTTGAGATGAAGGCATATGTTTCACAGTGTTTCCTCAGCACTTTGAAAAATTTAATTCAAGATTTTGACTGCTAATATACATACATGAAATCCGATAACCCAGATGGCAGAAAATCTTCTTAATATACAGGATCAAAATGGGTGGGGTTTTTTTTGTGGGGTTTTGTTTTTTTAACTCCACATGAAAAGAAAACACAACCTTCTTTCATGGGTTTAACATTAATTAAAAATACACAGATGTCTGTACTGACTGCAGTATGCTACACGGTCATTTCTTTTCAGTATGTAACTCCCTAATTTCCTTTGAGTCCATTTAGAAGTCTATTACATTAAGGGAGGGAAATGCATCACTTCGGTAATTACTCTGTTTACACTCACACTAAACCACACAGCCTTAACCACAAGATGGATAAAGATTATTTCCCAGGTGGAAAAGGGTTACATTCACAGCAAAAACCCCAGGTGCAGCATGATAAAGTTACAAAATGCCTTTAGATCAATTCTGTGTGCATGTCTGCTGCTATAAATCAGAAATTACACTACTGAACATACACCAGAATAACACTGATTAATATTACATGTAACACTCATGTATGATGTCTGCCTTATGAAACTTAGTGTTATCCATTGCTGGTTTTGATGAGGCCCAAGAGAAAAATTGGGTCCTGTGACTTATTTTGACTTTTAATGTACCTTCTTTAAAGATCACAAGCAGAAACAGGGCTTTTGTGCTTGTCTACACAATTTGGGTTTTAAACTGTGAGTTAGAGCAATGCAAACAGTGAAGATACTAATCTCAGTTTTAACTAAACAACTTTTCATTAAGGGACAAATTCACTTAAGCTTCAAAAAGAGGATTCAGCCGTATAGGACATTAAAAGACCACTGGGGATCTTTCTTCAGGATCTCTCTGTTTTCTGATCTCTTCTAGTAAATTACAGGAGAACTTGTCTGTCCACTCCAGGCCTATGTGAAAAATTACAGAAGGTGTTGGAAGACTATCAGCACTAACCTGAATCCTCATAAATGGCCACAATAGTAATTAACGAAGTTGTAGTAACTTCAGATTTGGGGAATTGAAGTTAAAAGCGCTATCAGAGTGAGCTTACAGGATTTTCTGTGTGACTGGGACTCTGGTTAGGGATAAAACCACAGTTAGGACTTCACCTACCTTTTTCCATGAACTTACGGGAATTATACAGGATTCTCTCACAGAAATCTTCCTGAATAACTTTTAAAATATTGGAATCTGCAGTTTCTTATGCTATTTCTAAAGTCATTCTCTGAAGTACTAGGAGGAGAAACTGGAGAATCCAAAATGAAAGATGCTTAACTGCATTAGAGAGATACTCACATTACAAAGTTCAGACCCATATTCTGAACTCCCCAAAACTGGTGGGAAGGCAAAGGGCTACAGGAAATTCCAGGTGATCCACCAGAGAAAGGAGATCCTCACCAGAGGGTTCCAATCTAGATACAGTTGGTTACAGCATTCAGGCACAGAGCATGCTTGCAGACACGGCCGTTGTTTGCACACTGTGCAGTGCTGTTGGACTGCTTATCAGCGCTGCAGAGAAGACTAACGAGGCTCCTTTGTTAAATTTCTGCCAACTTGCATGTAAGCTTGAAGTTACTTCTTTTTTCTCTCATGGAGCCAAATCCCTCATACATTAAGTGTTCCACAAGTAAAGCAAAGGCTTTTTTAAGGAAAATTCTTATCAAAATACTGATAGTTGCATGGTCCAGTTTCTTAGTATTGTTGCTTTGAAGATTTCCCTCATGAGGCTGTCTGTGGTGTTTAAGGAAATGCTAGTGTGTATGCCGTTCATTTCTCATTTCTAACCATGCTGGCAACAGATAACATGGTTCATTCTTACCCCAAAGAGCTCGTTTGAAACTGGCACAAAACGGCACCACTGTACCTTATCTAGGGCTAATGTCTGTAGCACTGCTGGCAGTTAAGTTATGCCACTGACTTCTGTGGGTGATCGGGCCTATATACTGCTACAGACTGAGCACCAGAAAAGGGAATTCTATTATGTGAACTATTTCATCAGTGACGTTTCTGCAAATGGCAGAGGAAATAGAACAAAGTTAATTGGATAGAAGAGAATCTGGACTGAAATATGCATAGCACAGAGAGATGAAAGAGGACAGAATGATACAAAAATTAAATTGTGAACAAAATAGGGGAGGCACGCTGATAAAGGGGTCAGGAACTGTGTGAAGAAGGGCATGAAGACCAGAGGGTAAAAAGCAACTAGAAGGGGAATGAGGCTGTGATAGGAAAAAAGAATTCAGATATTGCAAAAGGCATCTGAGCAAAGGGAAAGCCACAGGAAAAGATCCAAACGTGCAATGCATTTAACATCAGCTGCCCAGCATCTGCAATGTCACGGTATTGATGTTTGGTGTCCTGGAGCGTTCCCTTTAAACTGAAGGGGAAATCAATTGAACCTCAAATAGCAAAATTTTGGCTCTGCAGAACATGGCTTGAGGCACCACTTATAGGCAAGATTCTTGCAGAAAAGAAACAGCAGACAGCTAATTTAAATCATGATCACACTGAAATGAGTAAGGAAGCACAGCTTCAGAGCAATCACCTCCTAAGTACTAGGATTCAACTTACATTTTTCTTTAGAATACTCTCCTGCATTCACCTTTTCCTATCAACACCCACCAACTCGCTAAGCCCAGCCACGTCTTTTAGCTCTGCTCAAAAATACTGTTGAATGTAATTCATAAAATCCCTTTCTAACTCTTTTGGGAACCATTGAAAG
The DNA here is from genome assembly GCF_964188355.1 of Buteo buteo. Taxonomy (NCBI): domain Eukaryota; kingdom Metazoa; phylum Chordata; class Aves; order Accipitriformes; family Accipitridae; genus Buteo; species Buteo buteo. The sequence continues at coordinate 11,441,263 of NC_134181.1, read as the reverse complement.
TGCAACAGAGACCTTAATGTTTCCAAAGGAAGGAAAAGTGTTTTACTGTGGAGGTGTGAAAGGTAGCATTAAGCAGTACAGGATATGAACGTAGCAGAAATGTGATGACCTGCTAAACTGCAAGGGTGTCACAGAATCACAGAAAAATTCAGGTTGTAGGGCACATCTGGAGGTCTCCAGTGCAACCTCCTGCTCAAAGCAGAGCAGGCTTCAAAGTTAAATCATGTTGCCCTGGCCTATCATACTTCCATGAGAGATTACCACAAGGACTAAGGATAAGCAGATATTTCTAGGAGCCAATTTTCTTCTGTTGTCTTTGTCAAATCAGAAATAACTGTCTCTGAATTCTGCAAAGCAGCCTCACACATCAGAGGAAAAAAATCAGACTTCACTGTTAGTGGGGCAAATGCATTTATTCCGAGTAGATGATGCTTCATATGGATGAAGCAATAGCCCCGATCTGGTCAATGGGATATGCCCCTTGGATGAAAAACAGTGTGGGTTGCCACAACAGTGAATTGAGGCTATTATAGCACTTCCTGCTATGAACTCATTCAAAGCCATGCACCAGTTCAAGAGAACTGAAAATTGCATTGTATTGGCATTTCTGTTGGAAGAAGAAAGTAAAGTGCTTCTGACCCCAATAGTTAGGATTTGTAGAAACTGCTTCTCTCACAGATAATGGATTCATTTCTGTTGCATAAAGCAACATCCTCATAACTAACATGATTTCAGGGGAAGAGCAAAGGGGAAGAAAAGGAAGCTTCAACCCCAGTACCATCAAAATCCCAGTGATGTTAACAGGCTACTTAAACCACAACTAAGACTAACCTCAGTATCTGAATGTACTAGTGAACCGTACACACAGTGAACCAATATTTCAGCCCAGCATCAGACTCCCAGAAACACAGAAAGAGCATAGACTGCTTTAACATAGCTGAAGGGGGGAAGGCTGGGGATGGAAGGAGAGCAGTGGCTTTGGTAAACACCCCAGCTCCCCATACTATATAGAGTCACTGTGCTATACTGAACTAAAACAAGCAAACCAAAAAAAGTATAACTTTTGCAGAACAGTCACTAGTTCCTTGGAAAAGATGTTAAAAATAAGTCTTATTGAACACAGTAAAAGCTGTAAGAGAGCTCTTTTGCCTCCAGTTTTACAAGACTTTTACCAAGTGATTGGCACTGTTTAATACAGAAGTACAAATTACAAACAGGTCTCAAAACTTGCATTGACATTTTGACACAGACTGGTCCCTTTGCCACCAGTGTTCATTGTTCTTGTCCCAGTCCTCTGCCCTGTGTCTTTGTGCCTTAACCCAAGGAGTTAACACAGCCTCTCTGCAGTATCTGTTGAGGACAGCTCAGTTGTGCTGCCCAATTGCCTTAGCTTGTGATAAGCAGTAATTCCTCACTTCCACCACCTGGGACCAGGTCAGTCTGGCTTCCACAGTAAGCTCTGGGTTAGGAAGGCAGTTGACAGCTGTGCTCAGATACACGGTAGTTGTACATGCAGGTTGTGACAACCTCACAAGGGGTTCCTCTCATCACTGAAAGACCCTTATGAAAAACTGTGGTGAAGGAAAAATGCAAAGGGAGCTTGAGGGAAGAGAACAGCTAAAGGAAGAGGGTTTAGAGACATACATCCCTTGTAACCAAAGAGAGGAGAGTCAGTCTGTCAGAGGTCCTGCTAAGAGATCCATGTAATTCCTAATCGCAGTTGTTCATCAGGAAGTACATATCCCAGTGTCTGCCATGCAGAGCTCATCCTGCAGGTGCCATCATCCATCTTGCGGTCTGTGGTGGGGCAGGCACCAACAAACAGCCATTAGGGAAGACTCCTGCACCAAAGGGGGAGAGACTAAACAAGCTGTCTTGTCTTCCCAGGCTACCATGCTGTATTAGTTCTCTCAAATTTAAGATGGTTTTGATCAGATAAAGCAGCACTACAAGGAACTGTTGCTCACTCATCAATGCCCCTGAAAGAAAACATCACAAATGAGTACAATTTAGGCTGTCAGAACTGTCACTTTCCTATGTGTTTTATTTAATGCAGATTTATTAATCCACATTAACAGTGAAGTGAAAGCCTTTTGTTATAGTGAGAAAAAGGAAAGGGATACTGGAAACCTTTCAAGCTCTTATGAAGGCTACTAAACATATGACAATATTATGAAAACATGTCTTTCACAATGGCTAAAAAGAATTAGGCTGTTTCTAATGTGAAACAAATTAAACTCTTTCACTATTTAAAATTCAATGTGAAAGAAATATATGCCTGCGGAAAAATTTTATAAACAGAGACACTTAAAAATATTTGAACATGATTCCATGGCTCTCTTTACAGAAGCACTTGCATAATGGACCCATCCTTGCTGCACGCACAGAGCCTGAGGAAGCTGGCTGTGGGCTGGGATGCTCCCCCAGGCTGTGGAGCAGGACAGCAGAGTCCTCTACTGATGTTCAGCATCCGCCACTTCCCCTTCTTGGCTCCTGTACTTCCATTTTACAGCTCTGCAAGAGGCTGACCAGCAGTGGAGCACAAAATGGCTGCCTGCATCCCACCTTTCCTTCAGAAACGTCACAAATATGCACAAACCCTTTAGAGCCGCAAAGGTGTGATGCTGAGCTTTTTAGCACCCGTGGTTTGCAGACCTGGGTGCACATTGCTGCATCCTGCTCCCACGCTGGCCGCGTCAAAACTGCACCAATCTGACCGTCTGCTGGGTGCAATTTGTCCTTATCAAACTTCATTGTCAAAGCATCATTCTTGACTTGGATTTAAGGCTTGGACTACTTTAACTTGGGCAAAATGACCCTGATAAGTTACACAGTGTAACAGAAAAGCACAAATTGCTTTGTTAGGCTCGCAAACACTGACAAACACTAAATTTCACTCAAGTCTATCATGATCCCTAAGAGCCATTGAAATCTTCCCAAACACATCACCACCTTCAATCACACCCATGCAATGAGACACTCCAGCTTTTTTATAACTCTCCTGACTGACAGAGGCTTCTCTCACACTGAATTAATTCCTTGTGTTGTTGGAGCTACAGAACAAGCCTTTCATAGCAGCCAAATGTTGTGAGAACCTGACCTTCCTCATCTTCCTCACAAACATACACTTTCAATTTGCTGAACCGCAGGAAATAATATGCTGGAAAATCACAGTGCTGCATGTAGCAAGGGTAGCCTCGCTGTTCCATGTTTTAACTGAAAGGCAAGTCTACTGGAAGTGAGGGTGTCTACTGTCGGGCACTTTAGGACTCCTTTCTGTTTATGCAGCGTAGATATAAAACCACCACCATCTTGCTCTGAGCGCATCATTGTCATGCAAAGCAGAAAGAAGAGGGAATCAAGCCCAGAAAACTGCTGCTCAAATTGTCATTTAACATAAGACTTGGCAAATGCCAAGTGCTCTTTTTGGAGCAAACCAAGACCTTTAACTGTTCAGAAGACATGCAAGGTGGAAAGCCTACTATGTGAGCTCTTAAAGCTTTAGTTTTGCTTTGCCCTTCTTTTCCTTAACTCTATGCAGTCTATGAACCTATATTACAGAACAAGCAAGCAAAGGGAAATATAGTAAGGTTGTCCAAAGTTAAGTTGAGAATCCTTTAGCTAAGACAGGAATAAAACCCCAATGACAGATGAGCCTCCTGTCTTAACCTCACACTTGGAAGTCAAAGGCATGATGTTCTTCTGAACCTCAGTCCTATGAACTCCAACCCATTGTACTTTCTGTGATCAGCCTTCGTAGCTTGACAGAAAATTGAAGTTTTGAGTCCTTTTTCCAATAAAGTACAGAAAATAAAACATATTGCAAGTCTACATTTATTAACCTTCTTGAAACAACACACAGATCAACATAATTCAGTTACAAGAACTGGGTTTACTTCTGTCTTCAGCAGTTGCAAGATGTAGCTATATTGTAAAATATATTCTTTAATTTGTTTTTGGAGTTTAATTGTGACCTATCATTCCCCATTTCAGTGGCATTTGGATACTACTATGTTTTTGTAATATTAATAACATCATAATCTTCATTAGTATGCAAATCTATACCATCTGACAAGCTCCTGTTCTCTTCCATGAGCTCTTTTGTTGTTGCAGCCTCATGAATTTCATTATGAGACTAGATTATTATCAAACAGTGGGAAGGGGGGTGGTGGGAAATAGAGAGAATGACATGGAAATTATAATCTCGTTTTAATAATGAATCCAGTTTCATATTCCAGTTTGTTCTTGCACCAGATGCTTCCAAGAGAAAAGAGAGCAGAAGGGAGGAAATTCTTACAAAACTGCTTCTGCACAGTAACCTTTCCAGCAGATAGAACTAGAGGGGTGAACTGGAGGGAGACGTTCCCCATCCCCGTGTCTCATTTACATTTCAGATAACTGCCATAATTCTATCCACATGTTTTTGCGATTCATAGCTTTACAGACAGCAAAAGAAAATGAAAGAATTCCTGCCATTCAAAAATTGGTGGCTATTTCCTCTCCAATTAAATGGATATCAAACAATCATCAGTCTTAGTACACAATCACAATAATTATTTTAAAAGTATAATTATTCTTGGAGCAGTCTGTGGCTGTAAGTACGATCTGCCAAAATAGCAAAAAGTTTATAGGAGTGCAAACATTCCTTCCTGCCTGACAACACCAGGGCCCCATCTCCTAGGCAGGACACCAATTTCTAAATTGGTTGCTGTAGACCAGCCGCTCGACCAGCCGAGGTTGCATCCCCCCAGTTCCTCTCACTGCCCCGTCATTCCCAGTTCCACCTTGGTGCCCTTCCTTGTCTCACCCAACATCTGTGTACCTTTAGGCTACAGGGAATTTAGGGGAAAGCTACAACAGGAATAGTGGTATTAAGCTGGAAAAGTCTGTTGCACCTTCCAGAGTTGCCCTGTTACCCTTCCTGGCTATCCGCAATAGCTCAAGCCCAGGAAACCCACCAGCACTCAGCAGCCAGCTCTGGCAGTGGTGCAACTCCCCACAGAGGCATGGGAGACATTGCAGCAGGGTAACTACACTGCTATCATCACACCTAAGGGTATCTAGAATTTACTTAGTAGCAAAAGGATTTGTTCCTTTTAAGTTTTACAGAACCCAGCAATTTCTGAAAACAAATGCGACTACTTAGAAAATAAATGGGAATCACTAAAGTTGCTTTGAGATCCAATATTAAAAACAGATTTCTCTCCCTCCTGTTGAGTTTTGTATTTTATCTGAATTATTGTTTAGATGTTATTAATACCAAAGTAACCTCTTTTATTAAAACCTACAATGCTCTCTACAAAGGACCACACGTAGAACATATTTTTGAGGTTTAGTCAATTGTAGAAAATCTGATCACCATTAATATGGGATGATCTTCTCCTTTCCTATTAAGTATGATTACACATCAGTTAACTTGATCACATGAATTTAAGTAACGCTAACTGCTGCTGTTTATTAACCAATTTGTTAGAGGTCTCCCCTTTTCAAAGCACAGTTCTAGTACTAGAACAAGACTTATCTCCAAAAACTCCATGAATTGTGTAACTATTCTATTTATCAGTCACAAAATTCACAGAAAAGATTAGTAAACTCAACAAGAATGCCCAATTTTAAAAGATATTTCGTATTATTTATCAGAAAGAAGTGTGAATTAATACATTACATGACCTACAGCGTAAGATTTCTTTGGCTTTTTTTGCTATTTAAAACATATACTCAAATGCTAATATAAAAAAATGTTTATATGTTAGAATGCAAACTAGCAATTCATAGTTACACATTAATTAAACCACTTCCAGTTTTCCTATTTTCCTAGTAGGGGCTGTCAAAAATCAGAACTTTTGTCATACTGAAGTCACACCTACACGGTCAGAGTTGTTCCCTTTGTTCTCCTCCTCATTAAGGAAAAAACTGTCATTAAGAGAATCTATTTAAAGCAAGCAGGGAAACGTGTTTGGACTTTGATTATGGCAATTAAAAAAACCCTGCTATTCAAAAGACAGTGCTTTTTTATTATTTAAATATTTCACATTCTTCTAAGACATTTTACTAAGAAGATTGTTAAATTAGGCGATAAAAGGTTACTTTTGTCTTTGAAGCTGAAATATGTAACTATTATTTCTTATCTGTCTGGAATTAGGAAAGCTTCAATATCGTATATTTTAAAGGACTCATTATCAAAATTCACCAGACTTCATAAAACAAACAAATGCTTCACTTCCTGCCCTTGTTTAATCCCAGCTAGACAATTTCTTCTGCTTTTTTAAAAGGAAGATTTCTTTCAACATTTGACAGAGCAATATCTTTTTATTTTCAAATTGCTCAGAGTGTGGGTTGGGAAGCCATAAACACCTTCTTTTCAAAGCGTGAGAAATGGGACAGTTGTCAGGGATATATTTTAAGAGGAAGCCTCAGACAGAATAAGGTAGGTAAAGAAAAACAATGTTCTTATCTTTTTTTTTAAAGCCAGAACAAGACTAACATGCAACTGAAAGTGGCCAGGTAGGTCAGATCACAATGCAGAAGGAAGTACCTTGACACAAAATCCTAATTCTCTTTACCTCCTACAGATCTGAGTGTTGGCAAATTATTCATACCACACACACACACACAAATTTCTACTGGCAATATACCCAGGGCTGAAAAAAATCCTATGATGAATTACATTTTCATATACTTTCAAAGTTTTGACAACTAATCCATCCTGCTGAAATTACATCATTTCAGATCTCTGAGCAGACTTGCAAAGTACTGTCAGTTTTCAGATAACCCAACGTTAATATTTCCATCAGTGGCCTTCAAATCTCTATTTCCCACTAAAATCCAAATTATGTTGGTCTAATGATGTCAGGATGCTGCTTGTTCACTCCTGGACAGATAAGTAGGTGGAGTTATTTGTAACGCAATTTTGATCAGAAGTAAAAGCACAAAATCCACGCCCAATATGTACCGAAAGAAGGCAATGTAACAGCGTGAAGGATAAAGGATATTCGTGTACATCAAATGTATGTATGTTTTATTCTTCCAAATAAATGTGGGAACAGTTACACAAGAAAAATTTACATAAGCTGCCTCATCACTGCTGAACTTCAGCTCCTGAATTTGTCACCCAATGTTTATGTAAATGTAAAAGGGTCTCCCCTGTGAAATAATAAAAATGTCATAAAAACATATATTGGACTTCCTTCACTGCCCCACGGCCTTCATTGAAGTGCTTGCTGGCCTCCTGCCAGCGCCAAGGAAGCGACAGCTTCACGAAGAAACGCATCTGTGTTTGACGCTGCCCAAGTCCACGCCAATCTAGAGAACTGGCAGCACTATCCTTAACAGCAAGTACTTCTAGCGATCAGAGGTTCTGCTTCTGCCCTGCACCCACAGGCCCTTCCTCCTCGCGTTCCCTCAGAGCTGGTCCCCGCTCTCGTACGCGGCAGGGCCGCGGGAGGGAAGGGCAGGCACCGCTGGCGGGGAGCACAGCCACCGTCCCCTGCTCCGCACCGCCGGCTCCAGCTACCGCAGGTCAGCGCTCCAAAAGAAACGTCCCAGCACGGGCCGGGCTTGCGCCCGCGTCCCCCGGGGAGGATCAATAATAACAAGGCCCCGGCAGGGGACAGCTGCCATTTGGCGCTGCAGGCTGCTGTGATCGTACGCTGCGCCTTTGATTTACAGGAGTTTAGCACCCCCAGGAATACCCAGCATATACAGCTACCAATTCCAATAGCATCACACCAGCCAAAACTACCCAGCAATATCTATCTGACTAGCTGACAATTATGCCTTTATCCAGCAGCCTTAACTTAAAAAATAAATAATTTTATTGATTCGTCTCCCTCTGCCTTTTATCTTTCCAAGATGATCCATTGTCTTCTTCCAGACTTAATCACCCCCAACCAAACCCACTGATAAGCCAGTCCAGCACTAACATTTTTGCCTGTGCTGTTTTAGCATCTAAGAAGTCCAAAGATTCAGTCACAAAATCATATAAATCAAGATATAGAAATGTAAACCAGAAAGTCTCCAAATGCAACCACAAGACTGTATTCTAACTGTTTTAATAGACTCTGAAGCTTATGTGACCCACAGCACATAAAAATTCCCAACATTTCTGCAAGATTAACTACAGGGACAAGGGCCTAAGTGTCAGACAAAGCAAGAACTGGCACACAGTCTGAAGACAGATACTCAAAAGTTTAAATGGATATGATTTTCTGACACTTGTTTCAGAAGTCATACTTTCAACCTCCTAAGGCTCACTCAGTTACAGCTTTACTAATGAAAAAGCAAATAAGCTCAACTATTTTTCAATTATAACGCATGTCCTGGTTTTCGCTGGGATAGAGTTAATTTTCTTTCTAGTATCTGGTATAGTGTTGTGTTTTGGGTTCAGTATAAGAACATTGATAACACACTGATGTTTTCAGTGGTTGCTAAGTAGTGTTTAGTCTAAGTCAAGGACTTTCCAGCTTCTGATGCCCAGCCAGCAAGAAGGCTGGAGGGGCAGAAGAAGTTGGGAGGGGACACAGCCAGGGCAGCTGACCCAAACTGGCCACCGGGGTATTCCATACCACGTGATGTCATGCCCAGTATATAAACTGGGGGGAGTTGGCTGGGGGGGATCGCTGCTTGGGAACAAACTGGGCATCAGTTGGTGGGTGGTGAGCAATTGCATTGTACATCACTTGTTTTGTATATTCCAATTTGTTTATTATTATTGTCATTTTTATATTATGATCATTATTATTATTTTCTTCCTTTCTGTTCTATTAAACTGTCATTATCTCAACACACAAGTTTTACTTTTTTTTTATTCCCTTCCCCATCCCAGTGGGTGGGGGGGAGTGACCGAGCGGCTGCGTGGTGCTTAGTTACCGGCTGGGGTTAAACCATGACAATGCATATTAATGAGGAAATGCAAAATACATTAGACCATTCTACCTTTCAAACTTCATGCATTTAAGAAGCATGAAGAGTTTGGCATTGACACTTCAGAAACACAGCCCTTTTTAATAGGCTCTCTTCTGTGACCTTGAGTTAAGTAGGATTCTTTTCATTTCTTGTTGACTCCAAAACTGGAGCATGTCAACCTATTGTGAATATTTGCCTAAATACGAGCAAACTATTTTTTATCTCCGTGCCTTAATTAAGGGACGTCCACCCTTGTAATAGATACTTAATAACAGGCAAATTTTTTTGAGATCTAATACACTCAGGTTGTCTTGCAGTAACTACATGTTAATAGACTTTAAAGATTACAAAGCCCTGGTAAATAGGATAATTATAAATGACTTAATGTCAAAGAACTATGGAAGATTCCTTGAAAGGAATAACTTAGTAAGAGGGAGCAGAAACACTGTTTTACAGCTATCAAAACTAAAGAGGTTTTAAATTTAAAAAGAAGACTGTCTTCAGTAACTGTCTCAACATACAAAACCCGAGACTCAGTACTCACAATAAGCGCTATGCATGGCAATTGCACAGAAAGCCCTACTTATTTTTGACTTTTGACCACTTAAACTTTTACGCAGCCCAACATGACTGCTGGTAGACAGTATTGACACAGCCCTACATAATTCAAAAACTTACAAAGACAAGAAAATAATAGAAAACCAGAGTCAATGGGAAGCTAACAACTTAAATGGCTTGCTGAGTCTGCACTTCATTTTTATACAGTGAATTTGGCTGGGTGAACTCCTATCCAATAGGAGGTTAAATATAATCTCTGAACTAAAGTTCTTACCAAATTCAATGGAACACATCAATTGAAGTTCATACCTAAGTTGCTCCACCTAAAAATCTAACAAAAGTCAAAGCAGGTAAGCAGCAGCAAGCCTATAAACATGATCCTGTGCAGTTATACTGTCAGGTATACTATGGGCAATGAAAGATACTAAAAGATATAACTCTTCTGCAAAGCTCTTTTGCACTGTGAATAGTAATTAGAAGCACATACACTTGTGTGCTACAAGGTTAAGAAAACCTTTCATTTGCTCTGAAATCTCTGGAATAGTCACTACTTCTATAGGTAAAACATACAGTTTGCTGTATGTACATAGCTATGAAAAGTAATTCACAATTTAGCATTTAGCAATCATAAATGTTACCATATATCTGATATAATTCAGACTTTGGCCATTCAACAAAATGCAAAGATTTGAATGCTGCAACTCAGCAATGACTGAATGGTAAATACTGATGGCTTATGAGACCCTTAACTGAGCTGAGGTCATAAGGCTGTGCAATGAATTGAGCACTTAATGCTGACATTTTAATTTATTGTAATGTTAGACACTGAAGTATATATTGTATTTTAATTCTTAAAAAAAAAAAAGTATTAAAAACAAAATCACTTTGCCTCTATCAGTTTAATTAAGCATGAATGTGGTGCCTATCGAACAATGCATTTGCAACCAGCAGAAGCAAGGGAAGGAACTTAAATGATATTTTATCAATTATTGAGACACAGTTACTACCACTACTACACAGTCTGCCCATACAAATTTTTTCTAGCACATCTCATCCTACCTATTTCAATATGAATTATTCACTAAAGCATTGGAAAAATAATATGTAGTGAAAAGTGAAATGCTTTGCAAAATTGTGTCTGTTTTGCCAAAAAAATTTCAGACAAAATCAGTAGACATTAAAATGTCCTTCTCAGTCTTAAACAAAATGTTTCAATTTTCCCCAATAAAAATAATACTTCACTTCAAAAACCTGTAATGATGAATTGTGCAAAAATTTGAAAGGAAAGAAACATTCTGAATTTATAAAAGTATCTTGCTTACACTGAAACAGTATTTACATAATTTTGTAAAAATGACAGACTCTTTAAGAAGGAAGCCCTCTCTTCAGCTCTAATTATTTCAAACATGCAAAAGCATACACATTTGGCACTTAATTTTGTGACTGCAATCCTTGTTCCTAAACCAGGGAAATAGAGTATTTATTTAAAAGAAAGATAAGGCATACCAGGAACCATACTTTATTTAGTAAAAACCAACTGTTATTACTCAAATTATTAAAAAGAATGCTATCTAATCCCTGAGAAGATCTTGTGTTAAATTGGATTAATTAAAACTAATATCATTACTTTTACAAAAGGCGTTTTATCCCATTTTTACATCCAGCACATTTCAATTCGTAATTATAACAGATGCAATGGACGTATCAAATGAAAACAATTTAATATTTAAAGCTGAAAAATATTTACTTTTTCCTGTTAATAAATGGGTCCAGTAAGAGTATAGATAGTCAGGAATACATGGCCTATGATCCAATATCCACAGTTAATTAGAGTATTTTAATTCTCAAGAACAGAAGCATTTTAGTCTCATCATCTCTGCTTTCTGAGAATGTATTTTGTAATTTTGACAGCTGCAGGATGTGTTATACTTCAAAGGAAACAGGAAACCAGCTTGGGATGTCTTTTCTGATTCGACCCCATTGTGACCTCCCGCTATACAGATAGCTATCCATGAAACTGGACTGACACTGTATTTGCAAGCTGACTGTTCCTATTTCACAGAATATTTCTGGAGATGTTATGGTAGAAGACAATGAAAAATATAAGCCTTAAACAGAATAGCTCAAGCTTTATAAACACTGTCAAGCTTCATAATGAATTAACTTCTCTTTTAGTTTGGGAACTGTCGTGGTTTAACCCCAGCCAGCAACTAAGCACCACGCAGCCGCTCACTCACTCTCCCCCCATCCAGTGGGATGGGGGAGAAAATCGGGAAAAGAAGTAAAACTCCTGGGTTGAAATAAGAACGGTTTAATAGAACAGAAAAGAAGAAACTAATAATGATAATGATAACACTAATAAAATGACAACAGTAAGTAATAAAAGGATTGAAATGTACAAATGATGCGCAGGGCAATTGCTCACCACCCGCCGACCGACACCCAGCCAGTCCCCGAGCGGCGATTCCCTGCCCCCCCCTTCCCAGTTCCCAGACTAGATGGGACATCCCATGGTATGGAATACACCGTTGGCCAGTTTGAGTCAGGTGCCCTGGCTGGGCATGAGAAGCTGAAAAATCCTTGACTATAGTCTAAACACTACTGAGCAACAACTGAGAACATCAGTGTTATCAGCATTCTTCACATACTGAACTCAAAACATAGCACTGTACCAGCTACTAGGAAGACAGTTAACTGTATCCCAGCTGAAACCAGGACAGGAACAAAAAGTAATACAATGAATGTTTTCCAGCCTCTTGTTGTTTCCATTGTCTCCAAGATTCCTCTTAGACAGTAAAGTTTGTAGAGAATGGCCCCAATCTTTTGATTGTGTCTGGAAGTCCTAGTACTCCAGAAATAATATCAATAGCTTACGGTGTTTAAAGGAGTTGCTTGCGTTGAAACAAGCATAACAAAGTTCTGTGCAAAAGCTTACCTCTTTCAAAAGCCAGAAATAATGAGGTGCATCTGGACCTACATCCAATAGCCCACCTAAAGAACTACCACCAAGAACTTTGGGAATGAAAGGATTCGGTACCAAACTCCAGAAAAATTGCTGGGTAATCCTTACATCTGCTCAAGGATGAATATCAGCATGACAGAAAAACAGAACCAGCTGGTTTTAGAGACTATATTCTTTTCAGTCAAACCAGGAAGAGTTTACTTTGGGAATTTAAATCTAAAATGTGGCTTTGGATTTTTGACTAAACATTCATAGATTTCTAATAAAAACAAACAAAAATCTTTCAGCAGTATTTAAACATATTTCAATAAACCAACTCTTAAAATATTTTTTCAAGCATTTCTTCCTTTCAAAAGAGCACTGTTTAATAAGCAAGACATCAGTGAAAAATAAAACAAATTGCATTTCAAATCCAAGGTGATGCATACTTTAAAGAGAAAAATTACTTCCTTAGACACGCTTATAATCAGCTCAACACCATTATTCAACAGCTCTCCTTTAAACATTAATCATACTACAGCACTTGTTTGCTTTCAGATTTTTGTCTCATGTTGGCTTTGTTCCCTTTTCCCTGTTTGTCCTTCCTTCCAGAAAATACAACACAGAGACTCATAACTACATATCAATAAAGTAATTCTACATTAAGGATAACTGGCTAATTACACTCATACAAAATCTTCAGGTACCTTTTCCTTCTGTTTAAGGTTGATGTAAATCTTTTTTTTTTTAAACAACAATGACCCATTTTATCAAGAGAATGTGAAATTTGGAAGAAAATGTAGTTAGCAGAAATCACCGTGAGATGCACAAAATATCTACTTAATCAACAATTCAAAGATATTGCTGCTTCTTACTTCATCACATATGACAGCAAATGAAAATATTTTTAATTCTGTAATATTGACTCTTCCTCTAAATAGACTTCAGAAAGCTTTTATTTTTCATTATTCAGAAAGCATTTATTTTCCTGTGTTTCTTGGGAAGGTAGAGTTTTTCTGAGTCGTTACTACTTCAGATACAGCCATTATGACCACCTGTAAAGCTAATAAATAAGGTATATGTGAAAAAAATATACCAGATGATGTCCATTTTCCCAATTGCATTACTATTCCCCTCTCTTAGGTGGTAGCACTTTAGGACCTTCCTCTCTTAGTTCATTGCAACACTGTGGATTTCTTATGATATTCATGTGCTTCTGGAGAAATATTCTGGCAATTAGTGTTAGCTAATGGATACTTCAGAACTTTTCCTCCTATTGCAAAGCATACACGTCCTCCAGATTACTGTCCCACTGACTTATTTTGTAAAATGATGTACCTTTATAATTTCATTATTATTGATTGCTATCCACTTTCTGCAATGGACAGGGCATCCTGCTGCCTCACAGTCCTTCCTATCCTGAGTTGGGAAAACTAGTTTTTAGTATCTTTCCTTGTCCTCATCTCAATTTCATAGGCAAAGAAAAAAAGAAAAAGGCAGGCAAAAAAAAAGCAGAAAAAGAAAAAAGATTTTTTTTGTCAAGCTGAACTCCCAAGACTTCCCTTATACAATATAAAAATCTGAAATCATGTTACTCTTGCTATTTTTTATATCTATAATTCATTTCATCAGACTTTCTTTCACATATCTATAAAGTGATTCAAACAACAGAAATGGTCTGAGTAAATACAGAGTTGGTTTTCATTTTATGCCTGGAACAACTAGGCTTGCAGATACGAAATTTCAGTTATTACATTTAACATAGAGAACTATAGCCTTTCAAACATATGAAGTTATATTAATCTCCAACAAATGGGACTTTAGCTCTCACTCAGGGTATATCATTATGCAGTGCTACTTCCATAATAGCTTTAATTAAATCTGTTCTCTTTTTTGGTCAGGTTGGAGACCACAGAAGAGCGCAGTTGGCTGTCTGGGCCTTCTGGCTATGATGGTACTGATGGTCAAATCATCGCACAAGACACTGTCAGTTTTTAATATGCCTTGCTAAGGTCATTTCTATCCACAGTACAGCAGCAAGAGGCAAAAAGAAACATAACCAAGGGTAACGCATGTATTTGTAGCTGGCCAAGTGAAAAGTGCATTTTGTTGATGCACCACAGGAGAAATAGCACCACTGGATTGCTCTGCTAAGTGTGAAAAACATCTTTTGTCTAAAAAAGTGGCTAACAGAGCTACCACCGATCACAGCTTGTATATAGTGGGTCTTCCACTGGGGGCTTATCTTTGTAGATGTTTCTATATACTCACATACTCAAAACAGATCTTTCTCTGCTCGTAAATGAGTCAAATTCCATGGGCTTAGATGCAGTTATGGCTCAGATAGAAACAATAAAAATGGTGACAATAACCAGATGTGGTTCAGCTCCATGATAGTCCTCCCCAACTGCAATCCAGCTCAGAACTCAGTTTAGTAGGTGTGGGTTAAATAGCTCAGAAAAATATCTTTGGCCCAAAGATTTTCCACCAGAGGCAGAAAAAAAAGAGCCAAACAGCAAAAGAATCATTATTCCCATTTGCAGGAAGGAATGACTTGCAAAACATCCCACAGGGTATCTGGAATAAAACTAAAACTCAAAGCTGATAAGCCCAGCTTGCTCCATCATCTGCCTCCAAAAGATGGTACGGACACGATACCACTGTTTAAGACTCTTTGAAATTAAAAGGATTTTGACCCCAAACAGAATCACAGGTATTCAGTATCCGTGAAAAATAGAACTACATAAGAAGGACTAAGCAAGACAGACAGAAAGAAAACGTACATGGTTTTTATGGAGGTTGCTGAAATAGATATTCCTTTTTTAACTATGCCGTGGAGCTCAGTAGGAAAGCTGATTTATCCTGTGAGTGCACAGCAGTTGCTCCTCACTAGAGCTGCTGTTTAAGTTTAATTGGAATACACAACACTTCTGTAACATTTATATCACTGAGAACATTTAAGAAAAAGCAGAAAGATGCTTTCAGTTCAACATACTTATTTTTGTTGTGATCCTGATCACTGAACCCAAATGGAAATATGAGCCATGGAATGATTTCTTTGCTGCCTGTTTCAGTCAGTAATTCCAAAGGCAGAAGCAGCAGCTTGCAGAGAAGAAAAATGGGCCAAGACTGGCTAACTCAGGGGACTGGCAATGGGATATGGAGCCTTTCATCTACAGGTCACTGCTCTGAATCCAGCACAGGGCTGTAGCAACCAAAAAGTTATTACCATCAAATGGAGGTTCAGTGGCCTAAGAGAAATCATTTAAATGGCTTCAGCTTCATACAGGCACTCACAGCAGAGAAAGTATTGTTACAATTAGTAGAGCTGCATAGCCATCAGCAATGTGGAAGCTTTTGGTGTTTTTCTACATTCCCAGAAACAGAATGGTGTCACTGAAAAAAATCTTGTAATGCTTCTTTTGACCAAGAAAATTCATCATCAACCTGAAGATTGGGCTTTTTCCATTTTTATCATTATTTTAGTTTTATTTAGCCTCCCTCGGTAGTTTTCTTTGCCTTTCCCCGTGCTGTAGATCAGAAGATAAAAGTCTTCTAAAAATGACTTTTCCTAAAAAGTAATATACACTAATACTGCAAGGTGGAAAATTGCAGCATCTTCAAAGGCTGGGGAAGGAAAAAATTCTTCTGAGGAAAACTGCAACAACTTTGTAAGGAAACAAAATTATAAACCATGTGTATCTAGATAAAACTAAAATTCCCAGTCAGAAGTGCAGCTGTGGTGCCTGACAAGAGCCAAACCTCAGATATCTCACACTCCTCCCACCACAATTCCACCGCAGCTCAGACTGCATCTGCCATGCTGGTGTCTCCAGCCGTAGCAGTGTGTCCAGCTGAGAAACCTGGCTTATATAAGAATGAACAGCATGACACATCCAAACAAGAGCCTTCCACTGTTAATATACTTGCATTTGGCTCAAACATTAAACACAAAGTATTTGTAACTGAAAACTTCCAATTTTCCAGAGAACTCTGTGTGTGTGTGTGTGTGATCTATAAAATTTCAAGACAAATTTTAGCAAATGTTACTACAGAGCAACTTTGATATCAGAGCATAAGCACCAGTAGCAATTAGTTTTGTATCTACAATATATCTGAAAGAGACTTTCTACAGTCCTGCCTGTCTGTATTCAACAGTCAGGAACTGTGATAATTGGGTGGCTTTTCAGGACATACGTGACTTGCTGCAGTGTTCACATTGCCTGTCTCAGGCTTTGATGCTTTTGTTTTTCATAGAACCCCCCTGCAAGAAGCAGGGACATCTTCAACTAGATCGGGTTGCTCAGAGCCCTGTCCAACCTGACCTTGAAGTTTTCCAAGGATGGGGCATCTACCACCTCTCTGGGCAACCTGTTCCAGTGTTTCACCACCCTCGTTGTAAAAAATTTCTTCCTTACATCTAGTTTGAACCTACCCTATTTTAGTTTAAAACCGTTACCCCTTATCCTATCTCTCTACACGTCTTACTAAAAAGTCTGTCCCCATCTTTCTTATAAGGCCCCTTTAGGTTTTGAAAGGCCACAATAAGGTGTCCCCAGAGCCTTCTCTTCTCCAGGCTGAACGTTCAACCTGAACTCTCTCAGCCTTTCCTCATAGGTGAGGTGTTCCATCCCTCTGATCATTTCTGTGGCCCTCCTCTGGACTTGTTCCAACAGGTCCATGTCTTTCCTGTGCTGAGGACTCCAGAGCTGGACACAGTATTCCAGGTGGGGTCTCACCGGAGCAGAGTAGAGGGGCAGAATCACCTCACCCTGTTTATTGAAACAATAACCATCTTTGCTAATGGATATATGAACTGCTTCATGTATGCAGATAATCCATTGAAGTCTAAGGCACCACCTATCCATCCTCTAAGTGGCACAACACTGGCTGACCCTCTGCTTCCATTCAGAGCACCATACACCAAAAAAGTGGTTAAAAGCCTCCCTGATATTATAACAAGGAAAGTGCCCAAAATAGGTGCTTTTTTTTTTTTTTTTTACCATTTTGAACAAATCATCACAGAAAGGATTACTCAGCTGTAGCTGTTCGGTAAAAATTTTGTCAACCCTTTCTATTTAATGATATCACTTTCTGTGACTAACATTAAGCCCAGTGAAGTGACTTTACTGTGGCTTATACACAAGAGAGCAGCCTCCTCCAGAACGCCCATACAGCTTTAACATACCCTTCTTAACTGAGAAGCAACTAACCACATTCTGCCACCAAAGCATTCAGGAAAGCTAAAGCCAAGACTGGACATTCCTGTTGTATTTTGTATTCCAGTTAATATTCCTGATTTTATCAGTCACATTACATAGGTGCAAATGTTACAGCAGAGACCACACAGTTATTCAGAGTTCAACAGTTAGAGATGCTTGTGCTAAATAAATTTGTGCAGTTCCATTGTGAAAATTCTGTGTTCAATAGGTCTCATCAAATCTTGTTGCCTGATATGCCTGGATTGGTTTAATAGCATATTCAGCTGTAGAACAAAACATGCAAGGGCAACAGTTCAAGAGTCTTGATCAGTCCTTTTCTACTCTGCAGGTGCATGTAATGTTTCTGCAGTTAGAAAACTCATATATATATGTATATATACACACACACATGCTCACTGGATTTCTTTACTGATGAAAAAAAATTTCTGCGTATTTACAATAACAGCTTTGCAAAGTACTCTGAGCATTATGCAATTTAAAGTCTTCTGAGTACCCAAATGTAAGATTTTTTTAAACAAAAATTGCTGTAAATATTTACAAGATGCAAAGAGGTTGTTGAAAAGCTAGCAGTATATGACAATAAAAATGCAATAATCACTGTGAAACTTCACACTACAAAGTGTTACACAACAACAGTAAAGATATGTTACATAGATAGTTAGGATTTAATTCAGGGTTATGATATATACCCGAGTCTGTAACAGTCACTCCAGGAAACATCCATTCAGGTCCATCCACAAAAGCAAATAATGCCTTTCCTATTTAAGAATACGATAAAGATTACAAAAGAGCCAGCCTCTAGTGAAGTATATGAATGGAAATCCCAAGGCTTCTTTCTAGAAGACATAGAACTATTAAAGCAAGCTGGGATTTTGTAAAGGTTAGGCTTCACAATTCCGCCTTTTGATCATCTTGCAATAAATGGCCCATTTATTTGAACTTTTTGGTTTCTTTTTGACATATTAGCTGCACAATGTAGTTTGACCTTCAATTCTCAGCTCAGCGGCCAGGCATATCTCATGTAGTCAGTCTTCTTCACATTTAGGTATGTCTGTAGAACAATAGCCAGTTCTATCATATAAGCCAGTTTTAAGCACTGTAGATAAAAATCTGGTCCCAGTGAAGCGAGTGTCATGGCTTCACCAAAACTGGTATTATACCATATATTATGTAATTGTGTCCCTGTAGCGAGGAAGAAATGAAAAGTATCTCAATGAAGCATAAAACCAATTAAGTTAATTGCTATCCTATAATGTTTTAAGGGAACGCTATCATTTCCCAAACCCTCTTGTAGGTTTCCACAGCAATGATTCTTCTGCACTCAGCTTTGTAGGATAACTGTAAAAACCTACAGGAAATCACTAACTTGGATACAAGAGAGAGACTGAGGACCATGACTGAAGTAGAGACTTTTAAATTAACATCTGCACCAATTTACACAACTACCCAATATATCCCATGAGTTGTGCTTTTACTTTCCAGAAGTGAGGGGGCTACCACAGAGAAGACAGCCCTCAGCAATGAGAACTGAAAAAAGCCACAGCAACTCATCAACATCATACGTCACATGAGTCTTAACAGTGGAGCTGAAAAGCGTCTCAGCTTGATAACCCCTTGCCCTACAAGACAAAGGCACTGGGTTAGGTGGTGTTTGACCATCCAGTCTCAGGGAAGCTGAGCCTAAACTCCCTCTGCTAACCCGAAGTCTCCTATAGATACCTGCCATGCTCTACAAAAGAACAGCCTGACTCAAAAGAGAAGCCGCAGAGCGGTAACTGAGAAGTCCCACCATTGCCAATGTCACCCTGGAGTAGGATTCAAATCTGTGTTGCAAATCAGCTGAGCCTGGAGCATGCTGCTCCCAGAAGTATATAGGCAGGGATGACAGGATAGTAACAAAAAATGGTAGTTTTTTTCAAAATGGAATTTAAATAACCTAGGACACAAAGGAAATCTTTAGTAAGGCAAAATATGGCTGAAGAGGAGTGACTGTTTTGTCACGTTTCTAACAAGAACAGCAAGGAAGCAGTATAGGAAAAGCAGGGGAAGGTAATCTCTTGGAATAGTTATGGGTGGCCAATCCCATGCACCCATTTCTGCTCCCAAAATCAGATCTAGCTAAAAATTCATCACAGTCACCATGACCGTAACATGCCCTGAAGCTCCTCAGGCCTCAGCCACCCTGCTCAGAGAATTTCCACTTCTGCCACATTCTCCATATCTGTATTCCTACATCCCCATATTCCTCATTCTTGTGCCAGAAGACACATCTCAGGCGGTCTTGTTGCAAGGTCCTCCAGGCACCTACAGGCAGCGGACACTCACTGCAACTTCATCATCTATCAGGGAAACCATGTGAGTTTCTTGCTTGGAAGATGACTCCTCACTGACCCAAGAACAGTCCTGCCTCCTGCCACTGCAGGGCTTTCAGAAACCTGCATGGCAGCTGCAGTAATTCAGAATTCCAGTGATAGACTTGGCAGGAAGAAAAGGGAGTGCAGTGATCCAGTCTCTAACATATAACTTGCATTTGTCTATAACAATGGTAGACCATAAGCTTTTGAAAAAAGATGATGTTAAAGTCTTTTTCCTATGAGAAATGATGTTAAAGATTATGTTAAAGACTTTATCTTACTCTCACCCTGCCAAGGTCGGTACCTCCTGATTCCTTCAATCACAAGAAGAAATCCAATTACTTCATACACAACCTTTTCTATTTCTCTCCCATTCTATGTAGTCTGTAGTGTTTGTACGTAGAAACCTTTCGGTTTTGTTTCTCTGTGTGCATTATCCACTAAATATTATTCTTCTGGATATCTGTGATACCTACTGAATTAAGTAGTTTATATTAAGATGAATACCCAGTATGTTTAATATAACACAACACACCAATATATGGTGGACAACTGGCACACTTTCAGTACATTGCAAGGTAATGATTTTGTGGGCATTGACTCTAGAGTAGGTTGCCCATTAGCTCACATATATATGTTCTTCTATTAATTATGTTAGCATAGCCAAATGATAACATGATCACTATATTCCTCACTAATGGAGCCACAAGGCATGCAGCTGATGCATGGTGTTAGCTATGTAGATACAAAATTATTTATATCATCCATAAGTTTTGGAGGGGTAAGAGAAATAGGACTTAAAATCCTTAATCTTTTGTTAAAACTAAACACTGAAAGAACAATATCAAGGGATGAGATAAACACCAAGGTTATAAGGAATTAATGATACATGAAACTGCATCTTTTTGCTCTCTGACTGATCCTGCAAATGAGGGGTATCAAACCAAGGTCAGGAAAGTAACACTTGGAAAGGTACAAAAATAGAGCAGTTAAAAAAAAAATCATAAAAATGTCACTATCACATCTTTGTTAAAATCCCACACCTAAACATCTAATGGCAAGTGTTAACACCTGAGTGCCAGTCTCCTTTGATCTATGGTTTGCTGTCTGGAGCTGAGCAAGCCATAACTTTACTTAAGTTCTTTTCTTGTCAATGGGTTAAATACCTCAAAAGCAAGAGAGCTGTGTGTATTGATTAGAAATTCCTCAGGTGTTTTAGTACTTCCCACTTTGTACCCACCAGGCACACATTTCACATGCAGCAAAAGTGTCAAAACAATGTATCTACATCCAAAAATTCTCCATATATTTCACCCTCTGGGAAAACAACCACCATTTTCTGAGGTATGGAAACCTAATTTTATAGAGGAAAAGGCTTATTAATGCAGTCCATGTATGTGGTCTAATCCCGGCACTCCATGACAGCATGCAACAAGCATGGTCCTGAATTACAGGGCTTCCCCGTCGGACACATGAGGGAATACTTGGCAGTCTGGTACAGTCAGTCAAATTCCTGAAATAGTTAAGAATTTACTGTGCGTATCTCTCCCATCATGTCAGAATAATCTTAATTTTTCCCTCAGGTTGTTTCAGAGTACTTGTGAGGGAGAAAAATATTTGACACTGTAGCTGCCTCAGCACTGTTGATCAGCTCTGTGGACAGCAAGGCAAAGTGTGAGCTGGGAGCACAACGTATGGCTATACAGCATGTAAGAGTTTACCAGCTGTTAAGAAGAGTTAGAATTGTATCGGTAGCCTTACTACCTCGTTCTCTGTGAAATTTTACTGGGTAAAGCCAAGAAAGAAGGAAAAAAAAAACCCAAAACCAGGAGGAAAACAAGCAAGACCCTTCTCCAAGTGAATTCATTATTTCCATTTTCAAGTAAGCATCTTACTGCATTCTCCAGGGCACCAGAGAGCAAACAAAAAATAGCTAATGCTAGATTTCTCATAAAAGCATGATCTATAATTGATCTATAACTATGGTATAGTTTGTATGCTGTTTGAGTTTCAAACTTGGTAATTACTTCAGATCACCCATCAACAATTGTTCATCATTTGCAAGTTTCCTTACACTGTCAGCACAGCAGGATCCCTTCCTCTCAAAAAAACAGGCTTTCCTAAAAAAAAACAGGCTTTCCTAAAAAAAAAAACAGGCTTTCCTAAAAAAAAAACATTTGGTCAGCCTTACATTAATGTATGCCTTAATTTTATCCTATAGTAACAGGAAGAAAAAGAATTGGTCTACAGGCCAGATGAAGTACAGTCAGGCACCCTGAATTTTCTCCTGCTATATGCTTAACAGAAGCAATAGTAGATACACAGCAGCTGTACCTAGAGTCACTTGCTAATAATTAAGTATTTATGATTTCACCTCCTTGCCAATTTTATACTGCATACTGAAGGAGGCAAACCGTATTAATCTGATACAAAGACCTATTGTTTGGAAAAATAAAATATCTCTTTATGAGATCTGCATAGCCATCTGAAATACTGTTTATTTGCCTCCTTAGTTCTGTTTAATATGTACTTGGGACTATAACATGCCATTTAAATGCTGTCTCTCAAGCGTGATACTCTTCTCCCTGTTAATTGTGGAAAACTTAGATTTTTGTGCCGTGTCAGAAAATGAAAGAAGGTCATGACATTCTAGTGGGGTTTTTTATGGTTTATGAAACCTTCATTAAACTTTTAGAAGACACGGCCTTGAGTGGCTTGGGAGAAAGCAAAAACCTCAGAGTGCTTCTGGGGAACATCACCTGTAATTTATTCACTTTGAATGCTTTTTACGGTGCAGCTCAAGACAGATGCATGACATGATTCCAACATCCACAAACCCGAGGCATGAAGTAATTGAATCCATAACCAGAAGCTGGCAAATGGATGGTCTTATGAGTTATTCTGTAAGTGTTACATGGAGAACAGCTTGCTTCACAATCATTATTTTGCTGTAGTGCAGAAATCATGTAATGAGGACTTCATGCTGTTAGGATCCTAACCCTTGATTGTTAGAACATTTCAGTCATATTAAAAAAATGATATATTGCAAGCAGATAGGGAGAAAAAGAGTAATTGGAAGCTCAGCAGTGGGTTAAAGCCACAATTTACTTACCACTTCCCTCACATTAGATGAAACATTAATAGGATTATTAATAAGGATTCTCTATTGGGTTTGTCACATAGCAGTAATGTATCAAACTATGCTGCTGCCAAAAGCATGTTAGTATACTTTTCTTAAGGCTACTGAGAAATCTTATCTATTCTAAAATTACTGAAAAATGTTAATTTTTATAGTTGCTTGAATTAGGATGTGACCTTTAAAGTAGAGAGACAAAAACAATACATCCATCCAATGATATTGATTTTCCAGTTACACAAGGTGAATGCATTAAGGAAATTGAATTACAAATTAAAATTCAGTACTGATTTATTAAAAATAAGGTGCTGATGAAAAGTGATTCTCTTTACAAGATGCTTTTCTAATTTCCATTGCAATTGCTATCACCTCTGTAGTCATTAGATACCAGAAAAGCTGGTTCTATTTTTGGTCATGTAGTTATAATTCAGAATTATTTCAGGCTTTTTTGTGTTACTTTCCCATTTAATTTAGCTTGATTCTTTGGTCTATGACACTAAAAAGAAAAAAATCCCACCCCACTTCACCAGTTGCTCAGATACCCAGAGCAATTTCAGAAGTGGGAAGAGGGAAAGGGGATAGAGGGGTAGCCTTTGACCTCTGCAAATGTGAGCATATTTTGTTGTGGTAACCTAAGACCTCTTAACAATTCACTTACGCATTGTTTGCTACTTGGATTTTAAAGAAAATTCACTGTTTCAGTATAAAAACCAACAACAATATTCCTCTTAAAAGTATCTCAAGTGAAATCAGTCAAATTGATTCAGGCTTCTGCTGAGGCAACTTCTCAAGATAGATACTTGCGTGGCTTTTATTTTTAAATTCCCAAGATGAAATCATTATAGGAAGTATTACATTTTAATAGTTCACAGATTAACTGAAAGAAAAGTTCATTAAAATGATTTGTATATATGACATAATTAAGTATAAAAAAATCCCCTATAATTTTTAGCTATTCCCAGTTCATTTACTTGAAGGAGAAATGTACTTTGGAACAGATTTTGATTTGTTACTTTCATAGATACGCACACATATGTGTTGTTTTTTGGTTTTGTTTTTGTTTTTTAAAGTAATACACCTTAGGTCAGTCTCAGAACACTAACTTTTAAACATGAACCCAGCTGCTGCAGATAATGATTAGACAAAAAGTTACAAAACAATAAACTGGAAGAATTCTGATGTCAGGTTAGGGATGAGAAGGAAGCAGCTTGCTTTGAAATAATTATTTTACTGCAGAACAGAAATGGCATAATAAGAACTTCACGCTGCCAGAAGCTGTAACCCTTGATTGCTGGAATACAGCTGTCACATTAAAAATGACACGTTGCCAGTAGATTGGCATAGCTACAGTAATCAGACCTCATATCTGTGCTACACTTGCCCAATTAAGGAGATCCTTAGTGCAAGTCTAGGCCAAGGTTAATGAAATTATTTAATATGCTTTATTGCAGCAGTGTTGTTCAAAGAAATAAATTTAAAAGTACATTAAAACTTATTGTTCTGATTGACAATAGAAAAAAATTGAAAAGCCAGAACCTGTTGCTCTAACAAATTATTTTTAAGAAATGATTGCACAGAACTACAGGTAGTTTAACCAAATTGTTCAGTTATAGCTATACACTTTAAAGATAAATGCTTAAACCAAACCAATGAAAACAGTTTTCATCATTATGCTGATTAGGGAAAACAGGCTTAAGCACACCTTTAATGCAGATCACATTTCTACCTGAAATTCTACATTTCTATAGGAAATCTTATTCCTGTGAGCATGAGCCAGGCAGCCTTCATTGTATCTCAACTCTTTATTATACATGTGCAAATATAACGAATACGTAAGTGATACTTGCAAGCCTGGAACTGCAAACTGGATTATAACTGCCAACAGGAAAAACTGGCCAAAGACTGAGCTATACTGGTTCAAAACAAAGCAGAAGTGAGTCCTTTCATTGCTGACACCATCTACTCAACAAAATACAGCCTTATGTAAAAACTTGCTTGTAAACTTCCACATTTCAGGAAGAGGGGAATAACACACTGAAGTTCCACCAGCCAGTATTTCCTTACTGTGAATATCTTCATTATCATGACTGTAACAATTTTAAATATTTGGACATGCTTCTCTGTCTTGAGGGTGGGACAATCTTTAGCTCTGGAAATAAATACCTTATAGTTAAAGCCCAGTCAGAACCCATTTGAAAAGTCCTTTCTCATCACTCTGAAGACTTTAGGAAGTCCAACAAAAGCCTCATAATACAGTTCACGATGATCTAAGTAGTGCTTTGACACTGCAAATATTACAGAAAATCCTAAAACTGATTAGATTACATTGGATTAAACACAGAATCTGTGTAGATTCTCAACTGGGCAGAGAGCATCTTCATCTCAGTTAGCCATTGGGTTTGGTTTGGGGTTTTTGGGAGGTGGGGTGAGGGGAGGTATCCCCCTTTCTCAAGGAAAAAAGAAACTTCACCATCATGGTTTAATCCCAGCCAGCAAGTAAGCAGCACACAGCTGCTCACTCACTCCCCCCTGGGGGAATTTGGGAGAGAATCAGAAGAGTAAAAGTGAGTTAACCCGTGGGTTGAGATAAAGACAGTTTAATAGGTAAAGCAAAAGCCGCCCACGCAAGCAAAGCAATTCATTCCCCACTTCCCACGGGCAGGCAGTGTTCAGCCATCTCCAGGACAGCAGGGCTCCATCACGCCCAACGGTGACTTGGGAAGACAAACGCCATCACTCCCAACGTCCCCCCTTCCTTCTTCTTCCCCCAGCTTTCTGTGCTGAGCATGACGCCATACGGTCTGGGACATCCCTTGGGCCAGTTGGGGTCAGCTGTCCCGGCTGTGTCCCCTCCCAACCCCTTGTGCCCCCCCGGCCTCCTCGCGGGTGGGGTGGGCTGAGAAGCAGAAAAGGCCTTGGCTCTGGGTAAGCACTGCTCAGCAGTAACGAAAACATCCCTGTGTTATCAACACTGTGTTCAGCACAACTCCAAATCATAGCCCCACACTAGCTACTATGACCAAAATTAACTACCCCAGCCAAAACCAGCACAGTCACTAATTAACATTTGGTGACAGGAGAAAGGGAAAAGTTATTAGCAACCTTCAGCTGAGTTCAGCAGAGGCGAGGTTAAAAGTCAACAGCAGTAAGAACAGGGAGAATAAGGAATGTCACAGGTCAGAGAGGTCCATGTTATTACAGACTCATGGTTTTGTGACTGGGCAGGAACACAAGGAAAACAAAACTAAGAGGGCACTCCAGCAGGCAGTACATTACCAGAGCTATGGGTCACCTGGGTTTTTTTGTTTGTGGTTTTGGGGGGTTTTTGTTGGGGTTTGGGGTTTTTTTTAATGTTGTATAATTTATTTCAAACTGATGAGGAAGATATGGAAGCCTCCCTAGAGGCACTGTTTTGGTTTTACCATGAGCACTGACTAGATACGGCATATGACTGTAGTGCAAGCCTGCTAGACTTGATCTGTAGGGAGGGGGGAATAAAAAGAGAGAAAACAATAAAGAAAAAGAGAAATGCCACATGTCTCATATTGACAATCTTGAGCAATCAAAAATCATGAATCAGGCTCAGAAGTACCATAATTTTAGATTAATAACTTGAGACTTAAAGTAACAAAAGTAAAAATCTGATTACTTTGCTATATGTTTTGAGAGGGTCTTTAGATCCCGTTTTCCTGGCAAGTCACAAAGTACCCACCGTGACAGTAGCATAAGAAGAGACAGAAGAAAATCACTTCAAAAAAGCATGAACAGAAGTACTGCCCTTCCCAGTGACCTGCAATATTTTGAGTTCCCCTATTCAGGAACACATCAGATTATGACTTGTCCCGACACCGTTATTAAACACCATCCCCGCCCCCCCCCCCAAGAAGCACTGATTGGCATGAAATCTTTTACAAGGAAGTTACAGAAGCTGCTGCGTCTGAAGTTTAAATGATAAAAACCCTACAGATACCCTTCATTTGCAGCACTGCTTCCACGTTCCCCACACCCCAAGACAGACTGCACTCACCTCTGGTACCACTTTCCTCCCCCCCCCGCCCACAAGAAAGAAGCACTAGGTTTCACAGAAGGAAAAAGAGAAACATAATTGACCTTGCAGTTAGGTATCTAAGTGTCCCGCAAGAAGAATAGGAAGAGCTAATAGTGCAAATATCAAATACCTTTGTGAAGCATCATTTACTAAATGTCCTGCTGCGAGATGAAACTGGGGAATTTGAATGGGTCCCTGATTACAAACCTTGAAGTCCATAGGAATTCACTGAGCAGTAGGTTGCACCTGTGCTCCTGGGAGAACATAGCTCAGAAACAGATGCCCTAGAATTGCCTGAAGAAATGTAGAGCTATTTTTTACCCTATGGCATTTGTTTGTCCAGACTGAGCAGTTAATTGAGCAAACAGCTAATAGATACTATTTTGGTAGGCACAACTAGGTATAGAAGATCACTTTTTCACTAAAAAATTATCTTTTCAATAGTAGCAGGCAACAGTAAGTTTATTAGTCTACTGTTCAGAAAAACCTTACATTTACAGTGAAGTCTTCAAATTATCTAGCCAAATATTTTTCTTTCTGTATATATACTTACCTAGAGTGAGTTGGTACCATGTGCAAAGCATTTCATGCCCTCTCGTGATCATTTCTCTATCTGTCTCACTACAATTTGGCAATAACCAAGACAACCACTGAATAAATTAACCACCAACACCACCTATCAAGATGAATGAAGAATTTCTGTAGTACCATTATAATGTGAGCATAGCAGCATGCAGTGAATAAAAAAAAAAAATCAGCTGCAGCATAGCTGGGTGTAACTAGATTAATTTAAGTAATTTGTGCTTGAACCATTACCTGGTACCAAAAAAAGCTTCATGAAGTAAAGAAATTCACGACAACTGTGAATCCAGTCATTATGATTTTAGTGAATATGAAGCCTTTTCTACCAGTACAGACTTAGTTCACTGAGCAATTTCATATTTGCATGCTCCATTAAATACATACACTTACAATTTCCAATTACAGGGAAAACGGAGGCTTTTTAATATTTCCTTTTTTAAAAAATCTCAACCTATAGCATCAAATTGTGTCATGCATTGTCAAATAAAAATAGCGCTATCAGTCTTTATTTTGATATGCTGCTATAAACAAATCGGCGCCAAGCACAGAGCACAAAGATGCTGCACCTTACAATCATAGAATGGTTTGGGTTGGAAGGGACCTTAAAGACCATCTAGTTCCAGCCCCCCTGCCACAGGCAGGGACACCTCCCGCTGGACCAGGTTGCTCAAAGCCCCATCCAACCTGGCCTTGAACACTTCCAGGGATGGGATATCTACAACCTCTCTGGGCAACCTGTTCCAGTGCCTCACCACCCTCATAGTAAAGAACTTTTTCCTTACATGTAAGCTAAATCTACCCCCTTTCAGTTTAAAGCCGTTATCCCTCATCCTAGCCATTATCCCTACACTCCCCATGAAAGAGTCCCTCTCTGGCTTTCCTGTAGGCCCCCTTTAGGTACTGGAATGCTGCTATAAGGTCTCCCCGGAGCCTTCTCTTCCCCAGGCTGCACGAACTCAACTCAGCCCGTCCTCACAGGGGAGGTGCTCCAGCCCCCTGATCATCTTTGTGGCCCTCCTCTGGACTTGCTCAAGCAGGTCCATGTCTGCCTTATGTTGGGGGGCCCCAGAGCTGAACGCATTACTCCGGGTGGTGTCTCACGAGAGTGGAGTAGAGGGTGAGAATCACCTCCCTTGATCTGCTGGTTACACTTCTTCTGATGCAGCCCAGGATGCAACAGCTTTCTGGGCTGCAAGCACACACATTACTGCCTCATATTCAGTTTTTCACCTCCTAATACCCCCAAGTCCTTCTCCACACGGCTGCTCTAAATCCACGCATCACCCAGCCTGTATTTGTGCTTGGGATTGCCCCGACCCACGTGCAGGACCTTGCACTTGGCCTTGCTGAACTTCATGAGGTTTGCACGGGCCCACCTCTCAAGCCTGTCAAGGTCCCTCTGGATGGCATCCCTTCCCTCCAGCGTGTCAACTGCACCACACAGCTTGGTGTCATCAGCAAACTTGCTGAGGGTGCACTCAATCCCACTGTCCATGTCGCTGACGAAGATGTTAAACAGCGCTGGTCCCAATAGTGACCCCTGAGGAATGCCACTCATCACTGCTCTCCACTCGGACATCGAGCCGTTGACCACAACTCTAAGTGTGGCTATCCAGCCAATTCCTTATCCATCGAGTGGTCCATCTGTCAAATCTATGTCTCTCCAATTTAGAGACAAGGATGTCACACGGGACAGTATCAAACGCTTCGCAGAAGTCCAGGTAGATGACATCCGTTGCTCTTCCCTTACCCACCAATGCTGTAACCTTGTCGTAGAAGGCCACCAAATGTGTCAGGCACGATTTGCCCTCAGTGAAGCCATGTTGGCTGTCACCAATCACCTCCTTATTTTCCATGTGCCCTAGCATAGTTTCCAGGAGGATCTTGCTGCTGACACACCTGCAGCTATTTGTGGGGTCAGTCATGAGAATTTGTTAAAAAAATTCTTTAAAATGGGACAAGGAGGATCAATGTTAAAATGCATGTAAGAGACATTATTTTCTAGAATTTATGTTCTTATTACTTTATTTTTCCTATATTAAGTGTAGAGAAGGCTATCTGGGCAACAAGGATTAACAAAGATAGAGAAAAAAAAGTAAAGGCGTTTCCAGTGTTTTGTTATTAGGCTTTACCAAAGAATTTAATAAGTTGAATTTTCCTATTAATGCAATTGAAAATTTAATGAGCTTCTTAATTTATGACTTCACTAGGCTTGAATTATAAAACAATAACACAAGCTGCACGCTAATTACCTGAGTGTGTCTGAAGATGACAGCATGTTTAGGCTTTCACTTTAGCATCTAATCTAAATATATTAACAAATAGCACAAAAATCATTGGAATTGTTCAAAGAGACAG
Source organism: Buteo buteo (assembly GCF_964188355.1). NCBI lineage: Eukaryota > Metazoa > Chordata > Aves > Accipitriformes > Accipitridae > Buteo > Buteo buteo. The sequence goes on along the minus strand of NC_134181.1, from coordinate 11,411,160 downwards.
GACAGAATTAATTATTTTTTGTGACAAACAAAACCATACTATTAAAGCATTATCCTTACTGTTATATTCCACATTGTGGTGGAGAATCTCCAAGTTCTTTGCTTAATATTAATTGTTTTGTGGCACCCTTGACAGCTTGTTAAGAAAAATTCTTTCCACTAAACCAATAACCAGAAACAAGATCAAGCTGGTACTACCATGAAAATTTAGGGTCTGAGGCAGGTCTTAGAAGGTACTGAATGTACTCAGCTCTTTTAAATGTGCCTGGAGCTGTAGACATGTATCTCTTCAGAAGACGGAGCCTTTTCTTTGCCCTATTCTGTGATACTACAGCCTTTTTCTTGAATGACTTTCCCATTCATTTCAAGACTTCCTGGGGCTATATGGTTACCAGAAAGGTCACTGTGCTGGTCTACTGTGGGTCAGTAAAAGCATTACAGCTGGGAATCCCTGTAGTCTTAACACAGGGCAGTTTCATGCAATGTCTTAAGCTCTGCCTGATTTACACTGCACAGCAAACAAGTGCACAGCGCAACAGCTGGGTTCAGCTTGCTCAGGCCAGAAGATCTTACCAGGACACATCCTCACCACAGCAGACTAGTCACAAAGGATATTTTACATTTCAAAACCTAAGTTTCATATGGATCTCCCATTATCCCAAACAAAAGTTTTCCTACCAGATACACATTAATTCTTAATTTTTTCTTTATTTTAACAGTTTTATGCTGTCTCATGACAGTTTAATAGTAGTGTTAGCTGCAAAATTGTTACATTACATTGAAGTTGACATGTTCTGTTAACTTTATGTTTTAAAAATCACTGTCTGTACTGTTTTCTCCAAAACAGAAAATACACGAAATTAAAACACCTCATATTGCATTAGTAGATAGGGAGGAAGTGGTTGGTTTGGGGGGTTTTAAACATATTATGCATTGATACTGCTGCTAATCATAACAATTATATTCCAGGAAATACCATTATAAGAGAAACTGAATATTCCCAAAATGAAAGTTTCCTAAATTAATCTGGTGTCTTCATTTCACTAAAAGTTACATTCTAACCTTGAGTCAAAAATCCTGTTTTCACCTGGATCTTAACTGGAAAAAGCAGTACAGTAAGTTTTTTTATTTTGTCCTTGGGAAGATACGGTTATTGCTTAATTACATCTACTGCTGCACTTTGACACCTGGAATAACACTATTCATAAATTTGAGTAGTTATTGTACCTGTCTGCCGGTCGTCCCATCAGGTGGTGGTAAAGGTGGGGCAGACTCAGAAGTTTGAGAGTTCAAGTTCATTTCAGTCCAACACAAATCAGCTACTTACATATGTTAAGTCTCACTTGTATGACAATAGTTCTCTCTCCAATAGGACAATTGATAACTTTTTTGCCACAGAGGTCTAGAAATTTTAAAAAGGAGTAGATTTCTGGGCTTTCTGATTGCTGTAAGGTGTGCATCACTTTTTCAATTATACTAGCTATGCCATCAGACAATTTATTGCAAGAATACAATAAACTCATTGCAAGTGATCTCAATGGCATAAGGTAGTTTCCACTTCAGGAGACAATCTACCTACTTCATATGTTTACATGCATCGTTGTTGGAACTAAGTGATCTGGAAGGCTGTGGATCATTAATTGATCATCTAACATTGCTTAATTTACTACCAAGACAAGCAAACAGTTTGTATCAGTCATCTTACTGATTTTTTTTAAATTTTTTTTTTTTTTTGAGGGGGCAACTTCTAGTTTTTGCAGACAGGCTCAGAGTTTGAGAAAGGGAATGAAAGGAAGGAAAAGAATGATGCCATTTATGGGCATTAGTATTCAAACCGTCTTCCCCAGTCTGTCCCTTTCCCCTCCTCCTCCCTCTAAAGAAAACGCATAGGGGAAGAACATGAACAGAAGTAGTTGCAGGGTCTAACAGTGCCATTTGTCACTGCCAAGATTCATCAGTGATAGAGGATTACAAGAGGGAACAACTGAAAGGTTAAGGATTTATCTAGAACATCTGAAACAGATATTAAACTGAGATTTATAGCAAAGCGCTTAATGAAAATTAATGTTTACTGTCTTAGCTATTGTAATACTGGAAACAGAAGGAAACTTGTTCCTTTCCCAGGAGCCACCATTGACCTCTTCCACTGGCTAGCAACACCTAAGAGCAGGTACACATGTTTAACATTTTGTGGTTTTACTTCACTGGGCAGAAACTTAGAAGAGAAAAGAAGTACATTGACAAGGGTGGAGCACTGTAAGTGCAGGGGCGAAGGCTTCTAGAGATACCTCTGAGAACCAGGTTTTAAGTACCTAAATGTCGTTCACTGCCTGCCGAGACTAAGACCTACAAGCAATAAAGACTTTTATAAAGCTAATAAAGGCAGCTTTATTGGTTTTGTAGAGCCATCATCAGCATTTTCTTTTCAATATCTATCTAATGACATGCTTTTTAAAAGAGTTATATGCTTGTAAAGATCAATGAAAAAATAACGGACCATGAGCAGAAGTATTACAAGCCTGACATCTTCATGCCCGTGCTGTTATGCAGGTTCACCTTAATCTGATGAGAGATGGTGGTACTACTGTACAAGCTTACTTTTAGGAAGTGAACCACATAAACCAGCCAGGTTTTTAGCTTTCACTACATAACCCAGTTATGAATTGTATGAAGTTCTAGAAGAACACTTTCTTCTTTTAATATGAAATTGCAAAAACAAAGGCCTTCATATACATTAAAATAGCAGCTTCAGCTATAAAAAGAATAAAAAAAGGAAGAAAATCATTACAGATTTCCATGTTGTGCTTTTTGCAGTAAGCGTACCTTGTCTATTTTTCTCTGAATTTGAACAATGAAAATCAACTAAAATATTTTCTGCTCTTATTAAATTATGTTTAACAAGATTTAGGTTCTTAGTGTTGTAACTTACTGTCTAAAACACTACACAGATTTTTATTTAATTTAAAATAACTTTTACTTGGAATGAAATCAGCCATGTTCTTATAAAAATACAGGATACTATGTTCATTACTACCTCTCTCAATTTCAATAAAAGTGATGCATAGAAGAAGGGAATTTTTATTCAACAGTTTTGAACTAGTAGCAGCACTTTACATGTCATGAATATCTGGACATTTATTTGTGTTAAAGAAAACATTAAATACGGATAAATATAATTAAATACAGTTGAAACAAATGGGATCCTTCACTTGACCCAGGGTTTCTGTATTACTTCAGTATTGAATAATTCTCTAATTCACTAACAAGTGAATTAGGGTTCCTCAGTCCCTGTGTAGTTTTAAGACAAGAGAAATCCCTATCTGGATTTCTAATTATTTGCAAGTTTTTTGCTTAAACAAAGCCACATGCAGATAAGGGAAGGCAGAAAAACGTTCAAAACATTAGAAATCCTAACAGGCACTTCTTCTCTCTTAAGATGTTTGCGTATATTCATTTTGGTTATTGTGATGCCTTTAGGGTGTTGAAAGAGAAGAAAGAGAACCCTGAGAACAAGGAGGTGGCACAGTTCTATGGGGGAAATTGGTGCACAGCAATAAAACAGAATAATTCCTTTTGGAGGACTCAGAGGAGTAGGGTTTAAGCAAAGATACTACAGCTAGGTTTAAATCTCTGTAGTCTTAATATAACAGGGAAGAATTTATTTGCATTATTTTACTCACAAAGGTGAAATCATCACTAAAAATTACTGGAACAGGCTTATTTTAAACAGCGCTAGTTATGCAGGTTTTCAGAATATGACCAGAAAGTAGTATTTAAAAAAAAAAAAACATTAAAGCCTGTTGACTTAATAGCCACATATCCTATCCACATCCAAATTAGTTTGAAACACTCTATAGAACCAAATAAAGCTTACAAGCCTACATACTAAAAATCATGCAAGTGGTTCATATATACACAAATCCAACTTTTGCAAGGAATATTTCTATTCTCTACATCGGTTAGTCAACTATGACACTAAGTGAGATAGGATGTGAGGCCAAACAACTGGATAATGATGTTTGAAAATCTACCCCATCAAAGGAGCGTGCACAGTATGAGCATTGGGAAAACGTCTGTGTCCACAGTATGTCCATCAACATTAACATATAAACACAGACAGAACTTGGAAAAAATTTCCAAGACAAAGAAGGTAGCACAAAATATGACAGAAAAACCTTTTGGCAGAAGTTAGAAAAAAAAAAGTCATTCTTTGTCCAAAAGCACTGCTTGTGATCAGCAATATAATCCTCAGTTAAGGAGACCGCCCATTATAAAGTTTGCAGAGCACCAACCACTTATGTTCTTGGTCAGTCAGTTAACACACAGTTCACTCCTCTGAGGAAGGCACATTCTTCCTAGTTTATAGCTGGGGAGACTGAAGCAGAGAGATTTAGTGATGAACCCAAGCCTACAGACCAAGTCAAGCATGCTAAGCTCATAATTTTATGTCGTGTAAGCTTTAAAACCTACCACCTCACAAACTGTTGAAAATTAAGCCTATTTAAAACATAATCAGCAAAACACAAAATGAGTGTTGCCTACATTAAGTAGCAAACTCAAATTGCCTGACTCATACTTAACCATTTACTAACAGCAGATTACTTAAGATTTTTTCTTCTATTAATTCACTCCAAGACAGTATCTGCTGTCCTGTGATTTGACAGAATGCATTTTTAAGAAACACACCATTATGAAATACAAAATTAGTCACTAGGTCTCTTGAGGACCCAGTGTTGCAAAAATATGTTCAGACTTAATACCAGAGGTTCTGTGTCTAAACTTGAAGGATATTATTGCTTCTCTGTAAAAATAAAGAATGCAATGAATCATTTAGTCTTTCAGTAAGTTCCCCAAGCTAATACACCAGTACAAAGCTGGAATGGCTGGTAGCTGATTTCAATGTATCAGCAAGAAACAAGCTTGCTAAAGACCACATTGCCTATCTTTCCTACAGTGTATTTCTGTTATTACAAATGTAGTTTGAAAGCCTTGTCTGAAGAGTCTGACAGTCACCAAGGAAATCACTCACATTGCTTCTTCCAGTACTTGCTGCCAACAGCTTTGCAATTACCACCTTCCTTAATGTAGAAAAAAAGGAAAATTATGTCAATTGATAGTCTGGAATCTCATTTGTTTACAAGCAAAACTGAGCTATGGATTCAAATTTAAGAAGTAGTAAACTGACATCAGATCAAGGTTCCCATAATTTTAATGATTTGATTTTATTCATCCAAGATATATTCTTCTTTTATAAGATTATCAGCCCTGCACCATATACAAACCGTACAAGTGAAAATGCAAGTTCCTCTGTAATTAGCATGAGAAATTCTCCAATAAATATACTCTGTAGAATTTCACTTTTGCGCAAACAAACCAAATACACAAGCAGTTATGAGAAGGGATTCAGAGCCATACTGCTATATATTTTCTCAAAATAAATGGAATCTTTATGTCCTGTATAGCAGAAGATATAGAAAAGTTATCTGAAATTGCGTGTGGTGTGCCTTTGCAAGTTTCAGTTCATTTCAGCTCCACCAAAGTTTAGAGCACCTGTGAAAACAGAATCTGAGATTGCATGAAAAGCATAAAAGCAATTCCTGCCAGAAGGCCTTAGTAGCTTTACGATGAAAAAGAAAATCTAAAAGGGGTAAAAAAAAAGCTAGATTTGCATCAGGAAACAGACAGACATTTAAGTTCATTCTAAACCATGATGCAAAATTTTTTTATTTCTGACTTAATCCTTATGGTACAGTTTCTGACATCTTTACTTTTTGGATAATTAAAGATTCTCCTGCAGGGCATTATGACAGTTTTAAAAATGCTGTCCCTTTTTATGCAAGTTGAAAAGGTTGGAAACCTGTGAGAATGTGTGAAATAGTGATGTTCTTTTCCATACATCTTCCTGATGGTTTTAATTATTCTTGAGTCAGACAAACAAAGAAATGAAAAAGATGCTACTAAAACTTTATTCTGAGAATTTTTTAACACATATTTTTCTTATGTTAAAGTTCTTGCAGAAATGAAAAAAGTCACTGACAATTTTTTCCAATATTTTTTCTTTAATAAAATTTAACAGGAAGAAACTAGCTTTTTGCAAGCCCATTGTAGTTTTCCAAAATACATGGCTTCAGTGGAGCAGCACTAACTTCCCAATCCTTTTTGGGAAAAATACAGTGAGACGACACAGCATGAGTAAAAAGATTAGGAGAGCAGTTTACCATCACTTACAAAAATCGATAATGCATTACTACTCACTTATCGAGGAACTGATCCTGTACCCACTGAAATAAATGTTAAATTCTTCATAGTTGAAAAGGCAGTGCTATACAGTCATAAATAACTATTGCTTAAACAGGGGCTGTTATAATACTGTAACAAAGGTTTTTTTCTTTTTAAAACCCACACTTCCAATTCTGATTCTCAAAGTAGCAAATCTTCAGACAGTGGAGTTCAGAGGTTTTAAATATTCATTTCTGAATAATGAGTAATAAAGCTGAAAGGAACTCAGCTACTGGAATAAAAATACAAATTCTTTTATTTCTCCTCCAATAGATCAACTATTAGACTATGAGAAGGCCACTAAATCAGATTTGCAAATAGTAAAAGGTTTGTTTCTGATGAACACTATTCATTTTAAATGTAATAGTCACCTGCAGTTACAATCAAGTCACAACTTTGTGTTTAACATAACATCAAAAGTGGAAATAAAGACTGAAACAAGTTGACTTGTCAAAAGCAAAATATTTATTAATAAACAGTTGAGATAACCACAAAAGATTGAGACTTAGAGGCACCTAGTAGAGCTACATATATTACTCTGAAAGCTTTAAAAATAGGTCTTATCTAGTGTTTACACATAAGAGTGCAACCTGTATGCATTCTCAACAAAAACTCAACAAGATATTAAGAGTAGATCAGTAAAACGTCCACATCTAAAGTGAAAGAATTGCATTTCAGATTAAACAAATAGTCAGATAGGTAAAGTCCTGTATGTGCATAGTTTTCTGCTACAATCCTGGGGTTTAATCGGCACTAGAGCAGAAGCATCAAAATAGTGTTACAATATCACATTACACTGTGTAAGCCACATGTCCAGTCAGTGGTGTGCTTCATTGTTACAAATTAGTCCCATCTGTAAGATGACTGTCTCAGAAGATTGAATTAGAGCAGCATATTACTTCAGAGATCCTTTAGCCAATGCATAATGGAGAGAATGAATTGTATATAATTGTATGCAATGTACTGAGGGAACCACGAATGTATTGAAACGCTTTGAACAGTGATCATTGTCTGATTTCATAGAAAGCTTTTTGACACAATCACACACTTTCATCAGCTAAATAAAAGTTAACATACCTAGCTAACCATATTCAGCAACCAATTGGCTACTCACTGTATGCGCTGACTTACAAAATCAGACGATTCAATTGTCATAGCAACTGTATCCCACATTTGGGTTGTCAAGGTAGATGCAAACAATTCAATTTCAGTTCATATGGCCCCTTCTTGGGCTGATGTACCATTCTACATTGGGATAGTAGAAAAATTATAGGAAGTGCTATTATGCGTGAATGAAAAATGCAGATGTGGCCATAAAATGATGGTGGTAAGGGGTTCTTACTTCAGGTACCACTGATGGTTCAGAGTGCCAGAGAGAAGCGAATATACTACAGCCCTTTTGGTTCCTGCAGCCCAGGCAGTGGGCTGCACAGGAATAAGGGGCACCTATAGGAAACAGGGAAGAGTGACCAAATGGAGAATACGTGCCTTTTCTCCCTGCCATAGCAGCTGTGGCCCCTTTAGGAGACCAATATAGCTCATCCAGGTGTGGAGATGACAAGAACAATCACCAGTCCCCACAGAAGGCTATTTTTGTTTCACCCACTTATCTGAGGTATACTGCCACACCACTGCTGCAGCTTCTCTTCTACTTCTCTGTCAACTCCCCTGTTTCTAACTTGTGCAGGAGAGAGGAAGGAAAATGCAGTGACCTGGCAGAGGCAGTGACTAGTAAAGTGAACAGAAGAGCCATGTGTATATGGGAAAGCCATTTACTTTAGCAGCAGCTCCCTGTGCATCCCATCCAAAGTATTTGCAGTCAACTGTAGGTAGAAAAATAATGCTAGAATGGAGATGCACTGGGAAGCGTGTAGGGAGAGAGGCACCAAAGGTCTCCCTCCAAGGCCAATACCAAGCTGTAAATGGATCAGAGCCCGAGATAACCAGTTCCTAATGATAAGAGTTGTGAGAGGTGATTAACAGAGCAAATGTCCTCCAAATCCCACTCCTGCTGAATTGCCTTTTAACGCCCACATGATATAATGCTTCATTAAGCTCAAACCATATGTTCTATAAGCATCCGAACCTGCAAGACACTCACACATTATGTGAAGCATTAAGTACCCTCAGCAGCGCATGTCCATTTTAGCACAGTCTACTACAAAACAGTTTAGACCTACCGAGAACCACCAATCATTATCTGATATGCAAGTGTGTCTTCCCATTTCCATCCTGAATAGGTTTCTCTGTTCATTTCAAATCTTCCTGGGAAAAGCCTTCAGTCTCTCTCCCTGTTTAGTACTCTTTTCTTAAGTTACTATGAATTCCTTCTCCTGTTGCCTAGGGTTAGTGAGTCAGAGAGATTTCTCAGGCAGCAAAAAATATTACTCTACCTTAGTGAAGCTTCTTCATCTCATTCACCAGAACAAAAAAACTTCTCTCTCATTTTAAAAAACCCTCCTGTCCTCAAGGACTGTCCCTTACACTAAGGTAAGGAGATATTTGACAATTATGCAGACATGAAGGCCTGCTTTCCAGGTGTCCTACAACCAATTTTCATTGACATTTACATAGTCCAGGAGAAAACATGAACACCAAACTGCCACTTTACTGATGGAGAAGTGCCTCCTGATATGCCTGGTGGCCTCCATGGACAATAACAGTATCTGACTGCCTCTTTGATCTGCTGGCACTGTCTTGCCAGGCATAGGCACCACTCTCTCTGCATCTGATTTTTGATGTAGTTTCATGTCATCTGCCACTAAGTCCTTTGACACATCATCATGTTGTTTGTTTCTTTATTAATTGGACTTGGAACAGTTCACTTAATTTGTGCTTTGCTTTTGCTTGGTTATCCTGAATTTCTTAACATTACAGCATCTGGAGACTCCACAGTATTAAAACTAGAGACCTCTGGGTGGAATAAGTCTGTTTCATTCCTCTCTGTTTTAAGTACATTTCTTAGAGCTATCTTAGAGCATGTCTCCAATTTCTTGGAGAAAGCACTGTTATTATTTTCAAGGTGAGTGGCTGCCATACAACACACTCTTGGTGAAACATGCTGCTAAAGACTAATCCCTCAACATAGTGTCCAAAGTAGAAAAATGCAATTATAGCCTTGGTGGAGGGTCATTACAACTCCTTCTCCAGGCAGAAAGGAAGTGTACCTTTTTGGAAGACTCGCTTCACACAAGCCATGCAAAGTATGCCATGAGTATAGCAGAACTCCCAAACCAAATACCACTGAAATATGTCTTCCCCTCACTTTTGATTGCAAGTTCATCCCCAAAATATCTGTATCTTCACTGAAAGCAGGAACTGGGAAGAACAAAGAGAAAGATTGTTACTAAGTTCAGTATTCACTTGTGTGAGACCTTGGAAAGACAGGCAAAGGTCTGGATCACTAAGTGAGGTAACAAGGCACAATCCCTTCAGGGTGTAGAGATCTGTACTATTCCCAAATCATTTCAGGATATATATACCTGTCTTGCCACTTTCAACTTCATGGCTTTTTCTTGAATTACTGGTGATTGCACAATCATTTATCTTCCTGGATAGCATCTTAGGCTGACTGTATTTAGTCAACGAGTAGGACAGTTCTCCAGAAAACATTATAAACTTTAAAATTAAATAATGGCCACTTTTTCTGGCTTTACACAGAAAAGTTAAACTGTGAGTTCCAAAAGTTCCAGAACATCTTAAAACGGCCTGCACTTACCCTTAAAAGGTTTCAAGCTTGCTAAAACTCAAGACTAGCACCTTGACTCTTCCTACCTGGGCTTCCAGCTCTGGACAAGTCCCGAGTACCACATAATGTCACATGGATACTGGCAGTAGTCAGCACTCAGTTTTTGAGCAGAGTCATTTCCCCCTCATTCTTACTGATATGAAAGTCAATCCAAGACACTATTCTTATGCAAGCAAATTGTTCTACCAATCAGTCACTAAAATCTGTCTGGAAAAGGAATGCAAGTGACCTCCTTAACAGGAAGTCTTCCACAAAGGAGAAGAGTAGGGCCAGTGAGAAATGACTAACAGAAAGTCACCACCGTCCTTCAGTTGCTCATTAGTCAGGAATAAAAGGCCTGGCAAAGAGTTCAACCCCTCACACCCAGCTTTCCCTGAACTGTTATCTCCTGCTTGTTTCTCACAGGTCATGAATCAAAGTCTGTCCAATTATAACCCCTTTTGCACCACGTTTTGTAGCTAAGTTGCAGATGTAGTATTTAAAAAAAAAAAAAGCAGTTAACGTATTGATCTTTTATACTAGGAAAACTTTGTCTAGTAATTAAGTATGAGAATGGGAGAAAGGGAAACCATATCAGTTCCAGCTAATTGATTGCAACATCATAACATACAGCATTTGGATGTGCATCTGTGGTATTTGATCCACAGTCAATCTATCAAATCAGTGGTCTTCATCAGAGGCATGCCTGTGTATATCTACCTTTTAAGTTTTGTCTGCAGCCTTCTCTTTCCATTTATGCCTTCTCTCCCAGAGAAATGTCTCTACAGAGTGACATGAAAGCAGTCCAGAACTCTACCCGTATTACTTTGTCTTCCCTCCAATAGAAAGACCACTGAAGTGGTGTAGGTCCTTTAGTGTCCTCCTTGCACAATTTCTTGAGATGTTTCTGGGGTTCTAGGTGAGCTATTCTGGCTAGCTAACTCCTCCACTACAGTCACAAGTTACATGAAGTGCTTGCTTGAGATTCACTGAAACTCCTCTGGTTACCTGAATAGTTCTTACAGCCTACTAAATATAAATGCAGTACTATATTTTAAACCTTAGCTTTTACTTTTTAATAAACCCGAAAAAAGTGTAATGTCCTTGTCAAAGTCATACTATGAAGGCAATATGCAAATATTAAATAGGATAATGGAGAATAACTGAAAGGTATTAAGTAGAAATTGCAAGTAACTGCTGACAGTGCCTGAAAGCTAATGATGCTAATTAACGATATTCCCAGGGATAGGTCCACAGAAGGAATGGGGAATGCAATAGTATAGGCTTGACTTTTCTGCTTTCTTCATAGAATTCTTATTGAATATAAATTAAGTCAGAAAGTGGCACTAATTAGGATGGCTAAATAGCGAAGAGAAGACAAAGTAAACAAGTAGTGGTACCTTCCTTATAATAAACTCACGAACAAGCTTCTCGTATTCATTCAATTAAGCTTGCAATATAAAGGTACCATGCATTTCCCTTTCCTTTACTGGCTACCAGGGAAACAGACCAAGTAAAATTTACATGATTATTTAGTCAAGGAGATGGATTCAGTACATTTTAGAACTTAACACTATGAAAAAAACACAGTACTATGTGTCTTTTTTTAAGGGTTCATATACCTGTTCAATTAGCACGTTGCAAGTCAAAGAAGTATCAGGGTTTTTGAATTCTAAGTACTACAATAATCTTCTCTTCAAACAACTTACAATCTCAACAATAGAGTAGAGGACAGATGAAAGAAAGCCTTGTTACAAAATCTGAATGTAAATTAATAACTTTCTGCACAAGACTAATGCCACAGTTTCAAACAATACTCAGCTAATAAAGTCACTGCAGATATGTAGGTGGTAGGGCTTACCAGGTAGTCACAGCAACACTTTAATTGGGTTTTGATTCAAAAGGCATTTATTCCTCTAAAATGCTACCATTTCTGCTTCTCTCTTGCTTTGACCCTGATGCATCAAAAAATTTGCAAGGCAAACTGTATCAAAACAATTATTTCTCACATGAAGTTGTGTTTAAAACAATGGAAAAATAAACAGAAGTTTCAGGAGATGGTATTTCTTACTAGTACACTTAAAAAAAATACGTACAGCAAAACAGACATGAGGCAAGTTGTCCAAGAGGTACAACGCTCTTATGAGGGGGAAACAACAGCAGGAGGCTAGCATGGGTAATTTGTCTGAGAAACATTGTGTAGACATAAACACTATACTCAGGTGGCACCCACATTTAGAAACACTGGGTACCACCTCCGTACTGTGATCTTCTACTCCAAGAATACCTTACTGGAACAAGCAGAGAAAGCTGTGCATGAAGGATGGCCCAAGTTAAAATGTCAAGAGGGACATTATGTCAAGAGTATTGGCTACAAGGGAGTTAATCAGAGAATCAAGAGGGAAGCAATGACAACATGGCAGCAGCTACAACTCAGCAAGTGCTGTGCTTCAGAATGATGACTTTGTGCAGTTTTGCTTGATTCAGACATACAGGATTGGCTACTGGTACCACAAACGAACTGGGAATATCAAGTTCTTTAACAATATGAAAGTCCTCAAGTGACAAACATTGAAAGTCACTTAACGTGTATACTGATCTCTACTTTGGTTCCCCCATTTGTAATTTTTCTCTTGTTCAAACTGATGGATGAACCTAACGCTTTTAATTATTTCCAGGGTATGCCCTTCAGAATTGCATTGCTTTCCCCATATAGTACTTCTGTCCAGAGACTCCCTTACTTCATTAAGATGGAAAGTCATTTCAGTCACAAAAAGCCAGAGTAATCGTGTTTTAATCAACTGAAGTGCACAGAAGCTGCTACCATCTTAAGTACCCCATGACACAAATGCAGCACAGTACTACATTGCCTGCTGCCTATGGGATGGAGAAACTGCAGATTTGCCTGGTTTAGAAATATGAAGCTAACGGTTTCACTTAGATTCAATGCCTACCTCTCTGAAGCTGACTCTGATTGAAAAGCACAAGATCAATATAAAGTAATTCAGTTTGTGCACAATACTTGCACAGAAGGGAAAATGAGGGTGAATGGCTATCTTTTGGGGGAAGTATTCTACTTCACCACAACAACTGCTTAAGAATAAGCCACAAACCAGAGTTCAAAGTTCCTCAAATACATTGCATTTAAACTATTAAAAATTACATGCTTGGCAGTGGTAGGATTGAAACAAAAAGCTAAGAACTCAGGAAGAATGAGATACCTGATTTACAAAGGAACTCATATATGAAAGAAGGCTCATAAAGAGATACACAACCCCTAACTCTCAGTAGGTTATCAAACTTCTCATGCCTTCCCAAAACAGGGAAAAAAGCAGCTCTTTATGCAAAGAGTCATGCTTAACTACTTACAGCTCCAAAGGGCTACTTTGGAGATTGGGAAATAGCCACAGAAACATTGTATTCATCCTCCTCTGCACAATGGAAATAACGATCAAACTTGTCTGTTAAGTTTTCAGATTCCTTAAGTCAGCAAGATGGACTTAAGGATCAGGTTCTTTGCCACAAAGTGTAATGGGAGATTGATTTTGCGTACCCAAACCACAGAGGCACAAGAACATAAGAAGGTTTAGCATTTGTACAGCAAACTAATAAACATTGTTTTATCTAACTGCACTCAAAAGAAATATAATTTTTTCTATAAATCTTACTTCAAATGCAGTATATTTTTATTAGATTAAAAATGCAGTCTTTTCAGGTGTTACTGTTAATGAACATCTCTCTGAAGACTATGGAATACTACAGCTAGATTTTCCCTATAAGAGGTTTTGGGGGGTTTTTTTTGGTTGGTTGGTTTTTTTAGCATCAACATTGCTGGCAAGGACAATGATAAAGAGATAGAACACAAGTAAGTTTCAAATTGAGAAGGATCAGTTAAAATGAAATTAATCAAATGCAGACATTCTTGTTTCTGGAAATATTACAAATTTAGCTTTTGTTACACACTCAAAAGTGCTGGATCACAGAGTCAGAGCAAAGACTGAGAATTCTTTATACAGGGAAAGAAAGGTAAAGGGAAGGAAATTAGTGGAAAGAATAGAAGCATGAATATTGAGAGCAGGAAAAGGGGGGGGGGGGGGGGCAGGGCTGTAAATATTAGCCAAAAACAGAGATTGCAGAAAACACTGAAGAGGAGCCAATAACTACATCTGGAGAAATACTAACTTCGCACCATGGAAGCAAAAAGAACCACTCTCAAGTTAACAGTCCGTGCTCTCCATCATGGCTATAAAAATCAGACTCCCCTGGAACACACACAACCTACCAGAGGCAAAAATATGTCATTCTCACAGTGAAGTTCTTCAAGAAGTTGCAGCTTTAGATTGCATGCAGCCCATATGCCCCACAACAAAGCTTACTGAAGGATCCTTCTCTCAGCAGCTCAGTCCTCAACTCTACTGGGCCAGCTTCACACAAGCTGGAAATGTTTCTACAGCCTACAGTCCACTGACACATAGCATGTTAAGGATTCACATACCCAACTGCCTCAATAGCATGTAAATGAGAATCCGATACATCCAGAGACATGCAGCAGAATCTGGGCCCCCAAACCTTGGTCTTCAGTGGATAAACTACATCTCGTTACTTGAGCAATCATCTGCAATGTGGTGAACTGAACATCATGATTAAAAGTCAGATACCTGCATTCTAATCTAGACATTACTAAAGACTCACTGTATGAGTCCGGATTTAAATTTTTCAGAGTAAGATTTCACCAGCAACATGGGGGTTTCAGACAATCAGTATTTGAGTTTGTAACTCAAAATGTGACAACCTAAAAATCAGATCAGTTTGGCAAATGCAGCTATTAGCCTCTGCTTCTCACATGTGAAAAGCTGGAATAGTAACAAATAACTTACTACACTTTGCGGTGTAAAGGAAAAAAAAAATCACTACATGGTACATACAGTAGCAACAGATATCAGAAAAAAATATTTACAGTAATATCTCTTTTTTTTTTTCCAGAAAAGCTGCATTACAAATGAATTCCCGAATAATTCACTCTTGCAATTCATACATAAATAAAATCATTCTTGTCATACATAAAATTATTCTGCAACCAAATACAAAAAGGTGCTATAAAAGTGAAAGGTGCTATGGAGACTGTGTTTGACTGCTTTCATTTCAAGAGTGACAGACATATTCTTTGGTCAAATTGCAAGAGGCTCAAGGTTTTCTTTCATGCAACCTGTCATTCATAGAGAATACAGTAAAATTTGTTTGTGTTATCTTTACCATTGCAACAATTAGTGTGAAACAGACATGAAAATAGACACTCTGTCTCAGAAATACATGACTTCACAAGTCTCTGTAAGACACATGATGCCTGTCCTGTCACTAAGCATTTAGCTTTGACAAGAGCTCGGCAGTGTATCATTTAACCAAAGCATTCACTGTAAATGTTTACTCCTCTGTGGGAAGTGACACTGCATACTTGCAGCTTCACTGGGGACTCGGAGAAGTTGGATGATATAGATTCACTGTATAGGTTTGCTTCTTTCTTGACACACAATTTAAGATGTGCTACAGCTTTGCTAAGCCTTCTTGCCTCAATTTCATCTGTATTAAAACGAGGTACTGTGTACATAGCATAGATGGGGACTTTTGAGTGGGTTTTCCCTAATCACATAAACTATAAATGTTAAATATAAAAAGGATATATACATAGCATACAATTAAGGCAGAACAAGCTTTATATGTGTGTATCTATTAACTAGGTCTCAATTTCAAAATAAAAGCATTTTCTAACAAGAGGTTTATATATTTAAAAAGTATTCCAAATATGTGCACTACATATATAAAAAACCAAATAATTTACAATGGTAGCAACTTTAAAAATAATTAAATTTCTTTATTGAGTAATCTAATTCAAATATGTAAGCAATTTGACACCAAAGTAAGTTAGGATCAGAAATGAGCAGTTCTTTTATACTGTACTAGCTGAGTTCATTTTAAATCACAAAAACACCTGGAAAAAGATGATCTGACCAGTATTTTGGGGAAAATCCTTTTCAAGCTAAAAATTTTTCAGCTAATCAGAATTCCGAGCACTAGTCTACTATTCATTCTGCGATTTAAGTACATGTTGTTGTCTTTGAGTAAAGACCTAAGACTGGAGCGCATGCAGACAGGACACTTGACACAGATGTTCATGCAATGTTAGTAAGAGCCCTTCCAGAGTATATTTCACAAATCAGTTAGGATGAAGCAAACAAGTATACACTGCTCACAGAAGCCCATTAAGGGATGGAGTCACAGATGCAGACTTGAAGTTATCATTTTTATTAAAAAATATTTCAGCTGTAGTGTAGTCTCAGAACAGAGGAAAACACCAGAGGCAAACCAAAATTAGGTCTTCAAGCAGAGACAGAGGAGAAGGCAGAGAGGCAAAGCTATATAACATTACACAGGGAATATAAAGGCCATTTTATTGTGTTGCTAGTAGCATTTTTAAAAAAAAAGAAAAGCTCACAATGGGTTTGACTATATGGTAGGACTGGATGAAGCATAAGGCTCGTATTTCATGAAAGACAACAAAAGCAGACATAAAACATAGGCCAAGTTCAGGTCTGGAAAATCATGGTTGCACAAGGGGAAGAGAAAAGAACACCACCATGAAAACTGACATAAATGATATACAATTCATACAATGATTCTGTCTCTCAGCTATTCTCTCTCTGAGCACTAGTGAGATGTTGGTCATTGTTGTATCTGGCACCAAACATTTAACGAATACTAACTTCACCTGGGTGCAGCAGACACCAGTAGTTTATTTATGGCAAAAAAAATTATCATTTTGGCAATAACATCTGAGAGCTGGTAAGTAACATGAATAATAAAGAGGTAGCATAACATTAAATTTAGATTTTGATTAGTATAGTAGATCTGTGCAATATAACTTCTGAGTTCACCACACTTAAGAATTTTTTTTCCATGTAGCTTTAAATCTGAAGTGACAGACTGTATCATGAGAAAGACAGCTAGAAGAAGCCAACTTTAGAAGTCAAATTCAGAAAACAGTGAAGAGATTGGCAAGTGCTTCACCAAACATTTACATTAAACATGAATTGTTGTTCTGATTACATCTTAAAGCCAGTAAATGAAGAATCATTTTTTTAAATGCTCATCTCCTACTAGCATTTATTTTTTAATTTTTTAAAGCACAGCATATCAGTGCAAAGTATTAATCTTTATAAAACATTACTACAAAAACATAGTTAGTCATAATTAACCACAAAAAAGGTAGTTCTCATACCTGCTCTTTGCACTTTTGTGTTTTGTTTTGGTTTTTAATAATTATTATTCATGGCAGATACATACCAACTTTAACAGGTAATTACACAACGTGTGCGGGTTTGCTACAAGCTATCACTGCTGCCACTGAAGTCAGGACAAATGACCACAACTAAACAAACTCGGGAAAAAAACCTAACCCTTTTATATCACAATCTGGTCACAGCAAATGGTCTGATATTTGCATCTGAGTCTGTCCAAAATACTTGCTCAGTTTTCTGATAGGTGACCAAGTCTTTTCTCACCTATTCATGTTTTTGTTGTGGTTTAACCCCAGCAAGCAATTAAGCATCAGAGCCGCTCGCTCACTCCCCCGCCAGTGGAATTTGGGAGAGAATCAGAATAGTAAAAGTGAGTTAACCCGTGGGTTGAGATAAAGACAGTTTAATAGGTAAAGCAAAAGCCGCCCACGCAAGCAAAGCAAAATAAGGAATTCATCCCCCACTTCCCACGGGCAGGCAGTGTTCAGCCATCTCCAGGACAGCAGGGCTCCATCACGCCTAACGGTGACTTGGGAAGACAAACGCCATCACTCCCAACGTCCCCCCTTCCTTCTTCTTCCCCCAGCTTTCTGTGCTGAGCATGACGCCATACGGTCTGGGACATCCCTTGGGCCAGTTGGGGTCAGCTGTCCCGGCTGTGTCCCCTCCCAACCCCTTGTGCCCCCCCGGCCTCCTCGCGGGTGGGGTGGGCTGAGAAGCAGAAAAGGCCTTGGCTCTGGGTAAGCACTGCTCAGCAGTAACAAAAACATCCCTGTGTTATCAACACTGTTCACCACAACTCCAAATCATAGCCCCATACTAGCTACTATGAAGAAAATTAACCACTCCAGCCAAACCCAGCACAGTTTTCAATCGTGAAAAGCTCAAAATTCTTTCAGAAAGGGAGAGGATTTGCAGACATTGTATGATCTTATCTTTTGGGGAGGGTTGACACAACCATTCTCCTATCTTACACTGGTAGGCATAACTAGTTTACAGTAGGAAAAATATTTAAACATGCAAATTCTTGCATGTGCATGTTGACAGTATTGACAGCCAAAGTAAATCTCCACGATCTGTGACAGAGGACGAGGCGTGACTTCACACTACTCAATCCAGTTTAAAGAAAGACCAAAAATTAAATACTTGAGAGCAATAAATTAGTACTGAACAGAATAGTGACTATTGTCTGTAATAATAATGTTATGAGAATTAAGTGGATTATATTACATATACACAAGAAACAAAGATATCCATAGAAAATGAGGATTGACCAACCCACAACACCAGACTAAATTTCTTCACTGTGTTAACTTTTCAAAACTGTACCTGACACATATGATATCTGCCTGTAAGAGAAAAGGTAGCCTAACAATATCCTGAATTTATAAGGAAAATAATATTTAATTTCAAGCTCTGCTACAAGCAAGCCTAAAGTAAAAGTTAAGCAACTACTCCAACTAGGTGTATTAATGATGCCTTAGAGTGGAGCCAAGCAGCCAACACAGATCTTGTTCAAGTGGCTTAAAAGTTATGCATTTACTGTTAGCAAAAAAGAAGAAGTTACATCTGCTGGCAAATAAAACATTTTCATGGTTTAAACAGATCACCCATTCTCTAGTATCAATTCTTTCAAAGTGCTGGTGCTCAGTTTTTACTATTCTTTTTGGACAGCAGTTTCCATACCTTCATTGCCCTGTAACATATTACACAGCAGTAGAATAAGTGTCATTCTTTAACCGATCACTTCAAGAACTGGACAACTCAATAACGTCACCTAAAGTCTGGTGCCACACAATCAGTTTCAAGCCTCCAGAACCCACACAAGGATGCTATAGTTCAGCTCTGTTTCTCTTTAGAATGCACCTTCTGACTTTATTTTGCTGTTAAATATTTTCAAGAAGCAGCTAGGAAAAGGCTTAAGATTCCTTCTATATGATATCTGGAACTTATTTCTGACAAAGTAAAAATATATGCCCTTTGCTTTTAATAGGCACAGAACCACAATATCCCCATCCACCTTAACTTTATTGCTAACAAATTGCTGCAGTGGAATTAAAGCTCAAACATGAATGAAAAGAGTAATGAGCACTGCTAGATGAGCTCTAACAGCATAGAAATAACCACAGCAATTTTACTCACTCTACTATAAACACCAGTTTGTAGATCCAATTTAAAAAAAAAAAAACCATGATTGATCATTTAAGTTGGACTTGCTGCTTTAACTGCAATAAGGTACAATGTGAACTATGCATGCACGGTGTTTCTGAGAGCTTTCATAGTACCATGAAAACTAATCTGATGGGACTGAGCTATCCCAGTGATGTTTTCACTTATAATGCTTTGCAATACCTTTACCTGTAATTGTGCTTGTCAAAGACGCTGTGGATTCATAATGCAGATTAAGTCTTAATGAAGTCTTCAAGCAGCTGAAGTTCTCAAGCAACAGTGACAGTGATGATAGCAGTTTTATAAGTTGAAAAACCCCAAACTAATTTCATAATTAAGTGTTTTCCTTTATACATTCCTCTATTATTAACTTTTACTTAGCAAAGGTTAGGAACAGTAAAGAGATCCTACACATCTGCTAAAGCTGCCTTCTAGGATTTTCACACTGATTGTTATATTTTCAGATAGGCATCACTGTAGAAGCCAGAAGATTTAGCAAAACACAATTCTGTATTGTTTGTAGAGGTTTGGAGAGACAAAACATTACCTCACTTATACATAACTCCACTGTGTGTTGCTGTGGTTTTACAAAGGATAGTACCTCAATGCAAGCTATTGCTTTGATTAAGCACCATACTATCCAAAGTTGGGAGGGGAGGGGACGGGAGGAGAAACAACACGGCTTTAGGTAAATACACAAAGAACAGCTTTTTAAAGCTCTAACCTGGGATCACAAATTCCAGCTGTTTCTCATTCTGCTACTGGTCTTTTAGCTGAGGTTAAGCAATTGCTTTTCTCCATCTCAGTTTCCTCATCTGTAAAAGGGAAGTAGAAACATTCACTCCATTTCACAATTATTATGATGTCTATAAATAAAGAGGCCTTCCAAGGAGTGTTGTTACTACGAAATATACATTAATTATGATTCTTCATTGGTCTATTTATCATTGCATTAACAGAACTTGTTCCTGTTTTCCTTTTAGTTACCGAGAGGACACAGATATCAGTCCAGCAAAAACGATACTAATGTTTTTATCTTTACTAAATAATGACTTTAATTTCTTTCTTTGTTTAGGGATAAAATATAACATGGGATTCCAGCAATCAAAAAAAGTAAGTTTTCAGAAGTACATAAGGAAAATTGTACCCATATTCCGAGTATGGAGTACAGATAGAGATGGCTCAGATAAGGCCACTAGACTGGAGATGAAGCATTGAAAAGGAAAGATGCATCAAAGCTTTGCCATGAAGTGCAAATTTTCCTTTTGAAATATGAATTTGATAAGCTATGCAACTTTAGTTTTGTAAGTTTTTTCCTAGACTGGATATTGCTAAAAGATATGGTAAACTTTGCACATATTAATATTCTGTATGAAATCGCACTGATCGAATGAATGTCGAGAGGTACTTAAAAATAGGCTAAAGAAAAATACTGGTGAAATTCCTCCATCTAGTGGCTGTTAGCACAGTCACAGCAGCAGCGAATGGCTGCAGTGGGCTGTCACTGACTTCATAGTTTAAGGACAAGTGCAAAATATGCAAAGGAACAACCGTGCAGCTGCCAGCTGTTACACAAATGCCGTTGCCTGGTGAAATCAGTGTGATGTGATTGACATCACTGCATCTCTACAGCTCCAGCTTGACCTTCTGAATGAAGTTACACTGACAGAAGACATTAAAATCATGGCATTTAATTTTCCCGAAAACTGTAGGTTCATCATCATCGTCATCATTAAAGGTGTGAGTATCTAGGAAGTCCGAATTTGATAACCTTGAAATATCAGCCATATCATGACTAAATAAGATGGAATTTCAGCCACTCTGTAAAGCATAATATTTACAAACACATCTGCTATTTTACATAGACAAAAACTTTAATACACCTTTGACTACCGGAAACAACCTCTGCAGAGTACAACAATCACTCCCAACAACTGAATACATAGTGTCTTGTATGACAGATTATCAACTGGTTTCCCAGTCTGCACATCACATACCACCTCCGCTACCAGAATAGCCAGCAAAACATTTCAGAAGCCTAAGTTCTGCAACAACTCGCATAGTACTCTAAAAATTGCGTTTAATACTGATCTGAGTTTTGTATAATAGTTATCAGTTTAAACAAGTCCCCTACAAAATAATATGATCTGATTTTTTTTTTCCTTTTGTCATCAGTGCTTTTTGTAATGAATACTGAGTCTCTTTTTTAATCTCTCACCCTTAAAGAAGGATGCAGCAAGATATAACCTCCATGGCAGCCCAAGTTTAAGTTACCTATAGTATTGCTTTTTTCAGCCAACAGAGACTTGTAAAATCACTATTACAATTAAGGTTAAGATGCCACCTTGAAAGAACATAACCCTACTAATCCTCATACTGTACATCTTGAAATTCATCCAGTATCTTATTTTTGAAGCCAGTTTTAAATATTATTAGGGAGCAAATAAAGACTGAAAATCAGAAATTTACAATTTATAAAATCTCTAAATCAACATTAAGTATTTTGGGTAAGCAATAAACATTCTGCAATTACATCTGCTTCCTCTGTTGAAATACTCCCTAGTGGTTCATATGCCACTCAGCTCCCAGGTGAGTTCTCAAAACAGAGATGACATGTAGTTAAACAGTGTCCAGAACCTAATCTTAGTCTTAGAGGCATAGACATGCAGACAGGGATTTAACTCAGCTGCTTTGAGAAGCAGGAAGTAATGGAGCACATCTGGGCTGTATGCCAGAATAAGTATTAACCAGCGAGATCCACCTAATGAAAGAAAGCAGGTCACAGAAACCCCTTATCCATAGACCCGCTTTACTTACTCTGTTTTCACTTGCCTACTCCCAGCCACAGCTCTGTTCACGCCCCTTACTGCTTCTCACCAAGCCTCAATTGCTTCGGCTCACCTCACTCAAGCCTCCCTTTGGGGCCCCTATCCATGCTGCCCTCACCAAACCCACTTCTCTGGAAAGCCTCCATGTTCTCACCGCAGCCCTTTTGGCTTCCTTCTTCCCACTCTTGCTCCCTCTACGTCTTCACTCCACTTTGCAGACACTATAAACCTCCTGTTAGGCTTCACTCTGTGCACAACTGCCCTCGCCACAAAGATAAGCTACTGAAAGGGCAGGGCGGGAAACAGAGTTATGTGACAACAGGCAGTCTGGAATAATTAAGTCCGTCCTCAAAATACTTGGATGTCTTTGAAATTTCCACAAAAGGTAACTTACCTAAGACAAAAGTATCTATCAGTCTGGGTGCAGGCACCACCTAAAATACAGTTAAATCCAAACCTGAACCAGAATTTACCAGTTCAGACTCAACTCAGCCTTCGGGTTTCATGTAAGCACAGAACAAGATGGCAAAAGAAAAGCCTGTACCGCAATGTAGGCACAGCACTGAGGACTTGTGGCAAAGCATTTTGTTGTACAATTCTGCTGAACTCAGAGTGTATGAAAGATCCACATTAAAGTTGTACGAGTTGTTAACAGTGACAAACACTCTCTCACTTACTAACATCTTTAATCTATTTTTCCCCATTAGGACTGTGTTTCCAGCGATAACCAGGATAGAATAAGAAAAAACACTGCAGATGGAGTAACAATGGTAAAGCAGAACGACTCATTACACCTATCTGATAATGTGCCCACTAAGCTTCAAAGCACAGACAGAGGGCAAAGCAGCATAATGTTTGCTATGAAAGATCAACAGAAAGGTGAAGAAATTAATTCCATCAGGCTGCATAAACGGAGGAGGAGATTTATAATTAAAAAGAGCCCAATTTTGATTTCCATGAACAGCTCCATTCTCAACCTGCCCACGCTTAAATCTGAGGATAGAAACGACAACAAGTGGAAAAGTCTCTATCAGATCCAAAGAGAAAGAAAGCAGATTATGAGGGAAACTTGTTCTAAATACAAGAGTAATAATAGAAGAATAATCACTCCTTATCATGTTTCTAGAATATTTGTAGAAGATAAATATAGAGTTTTATACTGTGAAGTACCAAAAGCTGGCTGCTCTAACTGGAAACGGGTACTCATGGTTCTTAATGGGCTGGCTTCTTCCACAAAAGACATACAGCACAACACAGTGCACTATGGAAACTATTTAAAAAGACTGGATGGGTTTGACCACAAAGGAATTTATCATAGGCTCAACACTTACACAAAGATGCTTTTTATTCGTGAACCTTTTGAAAAGCTGGTATCTGCATTTCGGGACAAGTTTGAACATCCAAACAATTACTACCACCCGGTTTTTGGAAAAGCCATCATTTCCAGATACCGTGTCAATGCCACCAAAGAAGCATTAAGGACAGGCTCTGGAGTCAAATTTAAAGAGTTCATTCAGTATCTCCTGGACGTACATAGGCCAGTGGGTATGGATATCCACTGGGATCATGTCAATAGGCTTTGCAGCCCATGTTTAATAGACTACGACTTTGTTGGGAAATTTGAAAGTATGGAAGAAGATGCAAACTTTTTCTTGCACTTAATTGGTGCTCCACAAAATTTAACCTTCCCCAAGTTTAAAGATAGG